>NW_026988417.1:98332469-99659938 GCF_030222135.1 Aotus nancymaae
TTAATACAATATATCCTGCTTTAAATCCTTTCAACTGTTTTCCCTCTGAGTGTTTAGTAAGAAGGTACCCATAGGTTGAATTATAGGAATATAGAGAAAATTTAACAGACAATACACAAAATTTTCTTTCACTTTTTAAATGATGATTATGTGCACTAGATTGTAGGCAAGCTGAGCTAGGACCAAATCTCATCCATCTTTATCTCCCAGAGTCCAGGGTAGCTGGCTGGTTGATACAATAAAAACTGTTAATTAATGTATTTCCACAATGTCAGTGTTACATCACTCAAAGCAATCAGATAGGGGGAAAAGGGAAGAGCAATGTGAGACTGAAAAAACTTGAATTTCTCTTACCTAATTTTTTATTGGTCAAGTAAGAGTGAGAGCACACAAACAAAAAGGTGAGCAGAATAGCAATGGCTATAAAAAGCTAGAATAAAGAGAGAAGACTTGGGTCAAATTAAGGCTATCAAAACACTATGAAGAGAGAAATGCAAATCAACACCCACTAGATCCTACCTCACCACCCACTAGAATAACTTTAAAAAAAAAAAAAAAAAGAAAAAGAAAAGAAAAGAAAAGAAAGAAGTCAGGCCAGGTGTGGTGGCTCACACCTGTAATCCTAGCACTTTAGGAGACCAAGGTAGGCAGATCACTTGGGGTCAAAAGTTCTAGACCAGCCTGGCCAATGTGGTGAAACCCCATCTCTACTAAAAACACAAAAATTAACCAGGAATGGTGGCTCATGCCTATAATCCCAGCTACCTGTGAGGCTGAGGTGGGAGGATCTCTTGAACCCTGGAAGCAGAGCTGGAGGCTGCAGTGAGCCGAGATCACCACTGCACTCTAGCCTGGGCACCACTGCACTCCAGCCTGGTCAAGAGAGACAGACTCCATCTCAAAAAAAGAAAGAAAAAGAAAAGAAAAGAGAGAGGGAAGGAGGGAGGGAAGGTTGGTGAGAATGCAGAAGAACTTGCACACTCATGGGAATGTAAAATGGTGGAAAACAGTCTGGCAGTCCCCTCAAACAGTTAAACACAAACTTGCCATATGACCCAGCAACTCCACTTCTAGATATGTATATACCGAAGAGAACTGAAGCTACACATTCATACAAAAACTGTACAGGGATATTCACAGCAGCATCATTCATAATAGCCAAAGAGTGGAAACAACCCAAATGCCCATCAGCTAATGAAAGTACAAAATATGGTATGTCCACATAATTGAATATTATCAAGTCATGAAAAAGGACACAGTAGCACCAATAAATACTACAACATGAACCTTGAAAGCATTAGGCTAAGAAAAAAGAAGCCAGATACAAAGGGATACAAATTTTATTATTCCATTTATATAAAATGTCCAGAATAGGCTAATCCAGAGATACAAAGTAGATCAGTTGTTGTAAAAGGCTGTAGAGATGGGAGAAGAATGACAAGTGAGTTCTTAATAGGTATGGGGTGGTTTGTTTTGGGGGTGATGAAAGTGTTCAGGAATTACACAGTGTTTATGGTTTCATAATAATGAATATACTAAAAACTACTCAGGTGTAGTCTTCAAAATGGTTAAAAATAACAAATTTTATGCTGAGTGATTTTTTTTTATCTCAGTAAAAATAAAATAATTGGGAAAAATCACTGAAGACATTGAAAACATTGTGAACCTATATTTTGATAAATCATTTGTAACCACAACTTATGTACACACTGAGCCTTTTAAAATCCCTTTCCTCTTCTATGTTATTCTGCGGTAACTTTTTTAATAACAGGAGTTTCAAAAATGCGTGAAGAAACAAGTCCAAAATTCTAACGCAAGATCAGTTCAAACAATTTCAATCAAGTTCATAGGAATCAGGGCATATACATATACAGACTCAAGCCCTATCAAAAAGAATTCAGTGTATTAGGGCCAACACTGTTTCCTGCTAATTTAATAACTCCTACATCAGCAAGAATAAGCCGGCCATGCCCCTCCAAAGTGATAACCTCATTTTCCTACAGGCACTTACTGAAAATAAGTAAGCAAGAGTCATTTACAAGGCAATGCAGGGCCAGGCAGTGTGGGCCAGCAGACAACTTCCAGGCTTTTCCTCATGCACTGCTTTTCCTAGTCCACTGGGGCTTCCACTGATTTAATTTAAATCCAACTTCCTTGAAGGCCACATGTCACAATGGCTGACAATGTAGATGAAGCTTAGGGATTTGCAGCTCAAAATAAATAACATATTTAAAGATAATAGTCTTTCGTGGCTGGGCACGGTGGCTCAAGCTTGCAATCCCAGCACTTTTGGAGGCTGAGGCAGGCAGGTCACTTGAGGTCAGGAGTTGGAGACCAGCATGACCAACATGGTGAAACTGCATCTCTACTAAAAACAAAAATTAGCCAGGTGCAGGGTGGTGCACACCTGTAATCCCAGCTACTCAGGAGGCTGAGGCAAGAGAATTGCTTGAACTCAGGAGGCACAGGTTGTTGCAAGGAGCCAGGATTGTGCCACTGCACTCCAGCCTGGGTGACAGAGCGAACTCTGTCTCAAAAAATAAATAAATATTTGTTTTATTTAAAAAGCAATTATTGTCCTGAGTCTTTCAACAAAATTAAACTGCAAGCTATAGACTATTAATGTCACTGAAGAAATCTAAGTCCTTCAAATATACTAAGCAACTATAGTACTGTTCACTCCAGCAAGCATTATACCAAACTGTGTTAAAAAGAATATTTCTTTTGGAATTTTTGGAAGACAGCATCGTTTAAATTAGTGCTTCCTAGAGAGATTTTTTTTTAAATCCTCTTTTAACAACCTCTCCACAGTTCAAATACTATAATCACTCAAATAATTCACAGTAACCACTTGGCACCCAGACTCACAGCCTGCTGGAAAGGAACAATTCCAGCAGTCTATGACAATGGTAGTTGTGATTAAGACTATCAAGGCTCATTTTGTTTTTTTTGCTCTTGTAAGTAATTCTCCTATTTATACTATTACTCAAAATGTAGCAGCTCAATTCTCTCATTATTTTAAATCTAACTGGAAAATCAATTGTCTCTGTTGATGGTTATGGGTTTGTTTTTGAAAGCCCAACAGAAAGAAATTAGAAATAAGACAGTAGCTTAACTAAGATTCTTTCATTAATTTAATAAACTGTCTTCATTAACTAACCAACATTTATTTAATATCTACCATGTACAAAAAATTCAAAAAGCAGGAATAAGCAATTAGGGACTCAAGGAGTTTATACTCTAGCAGTGGGTTGATAGAAATTATATACTTTGCCAGCCTGGCCAACATAGTAAGATCCCATCTCTACCCAAAAAAAAAAAAAAAAATGGCCGGGTGTGGTGGCTCACACCTGTCATACCAGCACTTTGGGAGGCCCAGGCGGGTGGATCATCTGAGGTCAGGAGTTCAAGACTAGCCTGGCCAACATGGTAAAACTCCATCTCTACTAAAAATACAAAAATTAGCCGGGTGTGTTGGCATGAACCTATAATCCCAGCTACTTGGGAGGCTGAGGCAGGAGTATCACTTGAACCCAGGAGGTGCAGGTTGCAGTGAGCAGAGATTGCACCATTGTACTCCAGCCTAGGTGACAAGAGCGAAATTCCGTCTCAAAAAATATATATAAAAAATTAGCTGGGTGTGGTGGCAGGCGCCTGTCATCCACCTACTCTGGAGGCTGAGGCAGGAGAATCGCTTGAACCTAGGAGGCGGAAGTTGCAGTGAGCCGAGATCATGCCACTGTACTTCAGCCCGGCCAACAGTGCAAGCCTCTGTCTCAAAAAAAAAAAAAAAGGAAAGACAAGGGCGAGTGTGGTGTCACACCTGTAATACCAGCACTTTGGTAGGCAGAGGCAGGCAGATCACAAGGTAAGGAGTTCGAGACCAGCCTGGCTAACATGGTGAAACCCCATCTCTACTAAAAATACAAAAAATTAGCCAGGCGTGGTGGCACGTGCCTGTAATCCCAGCTACTCAGGAAGCTGAGGCAGGAGAATCACTTGAACCTGGGAGACAGAGGTTGCAGTGAGCCCAGATTGTGCCATTGCATTCCAGCTTGGGCAGGAAGGAAGGGAAGGAAGGGAAGGTAGGGAAGGAAGGAGGGAGGGAGGGAGGGAAGGAAACAGTTCCTCAGATCAGTGTGGAGAGCCAAAAGTTAACTGTGACATCAATGATACACCCAGCTGACACCCCCTTCCTCCCTTCTCACCCTCTCCACCCCTCAAAATTCTTTTATTCAATTAAAAGGTATAGGTTGCTCAACATCTGACCCTAGCCATAGGCCACAGATTAGCATCTATCAATAGGTTTCAATGTAAAGTCATTTTGTGTGGTGTGAAATCTTTCAGTTCAACTAGACAGAGTCATTGTCTAGTTGAATCCAAGTAACATTCAATCCAAGGATAGAAATGTTAAGTTAGTAAAGCCAACTCACTCCATCTCTGAGGCCTGCCCACTTTAGCTCCCTACTCCTCCAAAAGGCAATAAATCCAATCCATCCCACCTTTTTCTTTGTTGAATTAAAAAAAAAAGCACCAGGCCATTTGGCCAAGACCTATGGCCTACCATAAACACCAATTGGTATGGTCAAAAGGTGTCCATAGTGAGCAAAAAAAAAAAAAGCTTGTAAACCAAAAAATAACATTAGGGGAGTGGGCCCATGCAGGCAGGGTGGGGATTAATCACAAACAGGGAGATTTCCCTAGAATTAGCCTAGTCAATCAGCCTGAAAAATAAACGCTAGGCAAAAAGGTTCTGCCCCTTCCATGTACTCCACCCAAAGACCCCTGAACATGCCCCAGTGGCGAGACAATTTAAAGGAATGATTAAGGACACATGCTGTAGAGTTAAGCTGTCTGGCTTTAACTCCTGGCTCCACACTTAACAAGGGCTACTTCTCTGTGACTCAGTTTCCTCATCTGTAACTGGTAGATGACAAGTGTACCTATCTCATAGGACCAATGGGAGAATAAAATGAGATCACAGTTAAAGAGCTTAGCATGCTGGCTAGCACACAATAAATACTGAGTAAATACTATTCATGCTAGTATTTCTAACATTTCCAGGGTCCCTCAGTTCTTAAACTGAAATGTCAACATACACTAATACAATTAGGCTGGGCCCTAATTGTGAGCCCAGGAACATCCTTATGATTGTGAGCCCACAAACATCCTTATGAAGAAGATGGCATTATCCTCATTTTAGAGCTGAAAAATGGAGGTTTAGATGGATTCAGAAACTCAGCTAAACTTACTCAGTCAATAAGCATAAGAGGTGGAGCAATAAAAGCTTTGCTCACATTCCAGCAAAGTTTGCATGATGTCATTTACCTCCAAAAGCTTAAACGCATGCTTTAGCATTCTGGCATGACAACTTCTTGAATGAAGTTATGTTCTTATAAAATCCCGTAGCCTCCCCTACTAAATCAGCATAATTATCTATAGAATCAGAAATATTCTACAAATTCTGACTATCAAAAACACAAAATTCTTTTTCTTAACAGAATAACATAACAAATACGCAAGGTAAATCATCGTGACCATTCTAATTAAACGGCTTTAATAGTTCAAAAGTACTGCAGACCCATAGTATATCAAGTTGTCTTTCTTTCAGGATTTGTAAGTTGATCCTGCAGAAGAATCCACACACTCCTATTGGCCTGTGTAACATCTCTCTTTCCGTATGTTTGGTAAGTGTGTAACAAAACTGACAAGAGTTAATAGTTACTCCAAGTATACTTTCCCATCATCTCTTACACTATTTATTAAGATTTATTCACTTAATTGCCCTAAAAGAAAATATAATCAAATTTAAATTGAGTATATCATGGTGACTCTGATCTCACAGAATACCTTTTAAAACTCTAACACTGAGATCCAGAAATATTTGTAAGTCGTCAAATTTATGTCTCTAAATATTTAAGACTGAACAGCTGCAAGGAAAATTGGGAAAATAAAAAGCCATCTTAGTCAAAACTATTTGTCCCCATTCAATGAACTGTTTACCCAGTTTCCTGAAAACAGTTCATAGTAATTACTAATCCATTAAGAGTTTAAAATAAAGGACATGCTTGACTTGTGAAAAAAGTAGTGATATGAATACACCAAGTCATATAATTTTACTCCACTTTCTGTTTACTTTACCCAGGCATTACATATTCTTGTAATGCTTTCTGGTAGACACAAATGAGATAATATAATAAAACATGTAAATTGAAGAAGAGAACCTAGAATGCCTAAATATTTCAGGAATTTATTGCTATTTCAATAACCTGAACCGCCAAGTATCAGAAAGCAGAAAGAATTACCACACAACTGTAAAAGTCAAATATTTATACAGGTGCCTTAAAAGCCGCAGTTGGGTGCACACCATCAGCACTGACATTTACTATCTGTTAAGTAGTTTCAAAGTGCAATGGCATAAGTCAAATACCTGGCTTGGAGCGTGAAGTTTACGACAACAATGTAGCATGTCTGGAGAGACCGTGAAGGTGTGATGCCTGTCATACCTTTCATCAGGCCGGCAATAGGCAGCCAGACTGTAACAAGACAGAACCTCATCACAGGTGCCCTTTCTCATTTCAGGAGGGAAACCTAAGCCCATAGCTTCATGGATAATTGAACAAGGATTGCTCCATAAATTTATAATGTCATTTATGACTTTCTTGTAATTGCTTTTTAGTAGCTTTCAAAAACAACATTTTTAGGGCAAAAGTAACTGAGAATACAAAGTACTTAGGTATTTCAGCTTCAAACTGAGAAAAGGGAAAATGTTAAATAGTTAAAGCACCTAAAAAGGTTATAAAGCCCAAAGCCTACATTCAATAAAAAGTTAGAACTTTCAGAAGTGACAAAAGTCTGAATGTTGAAGTTATCCCTGGTGGTATGTTATCTAAATTTACAATTAGGAATATCTCCTTAATGGATAATTTACAAATTTATAATTAGGAATGCCTCCTATTAATTTTACAATAATTCTAAGAAACTTCCTTCTAAGGGTAAAAAGAAATAGGGGATACAGAAACATTTGTGAAACTTCAGCTCCTGAACTAATTTTAAAACAAACAAAGAAACCAGGCTAAGTAAGCTAAGTCAGAGTTCCTCAATACCCAACGTTCATTCCACTACATCTTCCTTCCAAAGCGAATACGCCTGTTCCCGACCTGGGAGTCGGTTCACGTTTTCAGGTGAAGACTAACGCCAGGCAGTGAAACCTCCAAGCGCTTTTCTAAACTCTGAGGGGCAAAGCCAGTCACACCCACTAGCAGGGCCCGACGGGGATCGGGAGCCCCTTCCTAGCTCGGTACCTCCAGCCAGGCTGGGTGCCCCCGCCAAGAGCTCGCAGTCCAGGCTCGGGCGCCAAGGACGGCCCGAGGGATGCCACAGGTGGCCCGGGGGGCTCGCTCCCCACCTGGCACTGAGGCCCGAGCCCACCCCCGGCGCCCCGAGGCCAAGGTGCTCTTCAGCCTCAACGTGGGCACCTCGCAGCCGGGGAGAGTTCTGAACAGAGCTCAGATGGCCCCTGGGGTCCGACAGCCGGGTGTGCCGCGTCGGCCCGGGGCAGCGACTCCAGCCTCGCCTCTGGGCCAGGCGCGTCGCAGGGTCCCGGAGGGGCGTCGGGAAGCGGGTGGGCGGAGGGGCCCGGGCACCGGCGGCTCCGCACCCCTCCCGGGACCCCTAGGGGCACCGCGAGCTGGCGCCACCCCCGCCCCCCGCGCGGCCGAGTCTCCGGGACAACAGCCGCCGCGTCCCAGAGGGCCCGCGCCCCCGCGGCCGGCGCCCACCTGTCCCGGGGGTCGATCCAGCTGGTCCTCCTGGTGTTGTGGTCGATGTAGAAGACCTTGCCGTCGTAGTCCCTGGCCTCCTCCCAGCCCCGGGGCAGCGGGAGCTGACCGCTCCCGGCCCTCCTAGGCATGGTCGGCGGCCTCGCCGGCGAGCGGCGCCTCCATAGGGACCCGGCGCGGGACGCGGCGGGAACGCGGCTGCCCGGCCCGGCCGCCAACCAGCGACGCGGGCGCCGGCGAGGGGCCGAGGGGCGCGGGGCGCGGCGGAACCACGCGCGGGAGGCGCCTCAGGAAACGCTGCTCGCGGCCCCGCTGGGGATCAGTCCACCATGTCTGCGTCGGAGCCGGCGAGCGAACCCTCCTCCCCCTCGCCGCCGCTGCCTCCGCCTCTTCCTCCTCCTCCGCCCAGTCCCCCTGTGGCCGCCGAGGGTCGCGGCGCCCAGGCTGCCGGAGCCGCCGCCGTCTGGGCTCGGATCCGGGAAGCGGCGGCGCGGTCGCGGCGGCGGCGGGCCCCTCATTTGCATGCGATTAGCATGCGCCCGCCCGCCTCATCTGCATGCGCATTCCTCCCGCCGCATTCCTGCGCTTAACCCCGCCGCTGCCAGCGCCGCCGCTCCAGCCTGGGCGCACCGCCCGGGTGGGGCGGGGGAGGGGCCGCGGCTCCAGGTGAGAGGGAGGCGGCGAAGGAATGTGCTGCGGCCTCCCTCTCCTTGACCCCAGATAGTTCCCCGGGGCCAAACGCCTAGAGGTTTTAGAGTTTCTTGACTGGGAATATTGCAAAAAGTCTCCGCAACCTTCTCAACCTCTCGTCTTCTAGGGAAACCACAAAACTTTCGAGAGGAAAGGGGATGGGGTGGGAGCTCTCCTCGGAAGGAAAAACCCCCAACAAGCGGGGAGGGCACAAAGGCTCCCCACGCCGCGCCCGGAGGGCCTCCTGCACCCCACGGGCGGACCGGGGCGGTGGGAAAGCGCCAAACCGCGGGAGCGCGTCGGTGGGTCCGGGACGGCGGGGCCTCTGCAGGGCGCCTGGCCCTCGGTGACCTCGGCAGAGACCGCGGGCCGCGCGGCGGAAAGCGGCTCCCGCCCAGCCCTGGAGCCGCCCAGGAGCTACTCGCCGCCCCGCCGCGAGGCCCCGGAGGCTCCCCGTCCCTGGCCTCCCCTGCTGAGTTTGGGGCGGTTGGCCGTGGGCACGCCCCGAGTCCAGTGCCTTCCGTCCAGCCGCCCGCCCCGAGATGTCTCCCCCAGCACAGCCCCGCCGTGGCCACCGAGGTGGGAGCGGCCACGCCGGAGGGACCCACGGCGGCGCCGGACGCCAGCCCTCCCTAGGCCCCGGCCCGGCCGAGGCGGGCCGGAACCTTCCCTGTCGCGCAGGCCTTTATTTATTCAGCAGCTACTACGTGCTGGCCGGCACTGCCGAGGGACCGGCGCCCGGCCCCAGGCGGGACAATGCCGGGAGCAGCGCCGGCGGGGCCTGGACCCGGAGCTTCACTGTCCCTGGCCCCTCATTCTGAGGCGGCGCCCCCCAGGCCCAGAACTCCTCTTGAGCCGGGTTTACACCGCCGCGTCCCGTCTCTTCTTCTGGGTTACTGAGCAGTTATTTTAAAATAACAACACCGAGGAAGGCCCCGAAGCCCAGTCTTGCACCTCGTGGTGTGAGTCGTTTAATCCTGCCCGCTAAAGTGTCAAGGGTTTCCCCCGTGTGCAGGACCCGGCGCTGGGCAGGGGCTCCCGCAGGGTTTGGATCGACCTCCGCCTCCCCTGCAGGTTCACAGGCCGGCGAGGGAGTCGCGTGAAGGAGATTCGCGCTGTGCGGGGCTGGCCTGCGCTAGGGCAGCCGCTGCCCCGGGGTGAGGGCGGCTTTGCTCCCGAAGCCATCCCGTCGGGGCATCTGCGGCTAATCTCGAAGGTGGAGAGGCTCAGACTTGGAACAGACTTCACGGAAGGGGTCCTAGATGGGGAAGGGGAGTCGTGTTTGCCCTTAGAGCAACCTGGGCGTGAAGCGGACACTTTAAACCACCAGAAACGCTGGAGAGCTTGGAGCACCTGGGAAGGAGCCACCGGAGCGGCCGGAGGTGGGGAAGGAAGGCACCCACGGCGACCTCGCTCGCTTTGACCGCCTTTAGGTCTGCCGCTTGTGCGGCCAGGCTTCTGGAAGCTAGGCTCTGCGCTTGGTGAAGAGAAGCCCCCACCTCCGGATCTGGGTTCTGCCCCAGAGTCCATTATCAGGAGGTGATCACACAAGTCCAGCTTCTCTAGTTCCCGATGGAATGAGACGCCTGGTGGGGCCTTAAGGCTGAACGTTTGAATACTGCTAAAAAAAAAAAAAAAAAAAAAAAAGGGCCTGTGTACAATTAATATCTCACTATGAGCGAATGTGCGTTGTTTTGGACTTCTCCAAATTGCCCCAAATGCATGGCCAACACTTGCATTGTGGTGTACTAACAACATCATTCAGCACTAAACCAAACCATTCTTATTTAAACCTTGCTTGCTGGCTTACTTTTTCCCCCCAATTTGAACACATTTATTATACTAAAATGTCTGTATCTTACTATTTAAAAAAAAAAAAACACACTTTGCTGCTGCCATAATTTATTTTACTGAAATGAACTATTCTACAATACTTGCAATTTCAAATGTGTTAAGCTTTCAGCTAAATAGTTTTATCCAAATTCTAAAACCAGTGAGGAATCCAGAATAGCGTGCAGCATTAAATGAAGTTTATTGTTCCATAAATCTTCAGACTTCAAAAAGCAACGCTAAATAGACAAACAGAACTCTAAAACAATTAAGAGACTAGCTAGCTGCTTCTTCCCCACTGACTGGCACAGGAAACATTTGGTCATACAAAAGCTGTTAAAATGACAGAAAGGAGAGTTGCCACCCTCTAGCCTTTTTTGTTCTGATCAAGTTTGAACTCTGCTGTTCTGAGTTCACACAATTTACGTAGTAACAGACCTTCAGAGAATTCCTAATGGTCAAGACAATGAAATTGCATTTATATTTTTATTTGTGAAAGGAAAAGAAATATGAAGATTATCCCCATATCCGAGATGGACACGTCTGATTTGGGCTCCCGTTGATCCTTGGCAAAGAAAAATGGTGCAATCGCTGTCCAGGACGCCATTTTGCCCTGGTCTGGAACCGTGTTCTAGCCGCTGAAGAGCCGATTCCGTGGCTCTCAAAATATTCTTTTCCTCTGGCTTTATGTTTTCTCTCCAGCGCTGGCTGTGGGGATAAGCCTCCGTAAGCAAAGCTCCCACTGTCAATATCCTAATCTTGAGTGGCAGGAAAATTAGTAATATCAAAAATGGGAGTAGACAGTGAAATTTATTTTAAAAGATAATTTTATTATCTACAAATTTAAAATATATCAGGTGGCCCAGTTGCAATGGTTCACGCCTATAATCCCAGCACTTTGGGAGGCCGAGGTGGGCGGATCACCTAAGGTTAGGGGTTGGAGACCAGCCTGGCCAACATGGCAAAACCCCGTCTATACTAAAAATACGAAAATTAGCCGGGTGTGGTGGCAGGCACTTGTAATCCCAGCTACGCAGGAGGCTGAGGCAGGAGAATCGCTTGAACCTGGGAGGTGGAGGTTGCAGTGGGCAGAGATTACGCCACTGCACTGCAGCCTGGACAACAGAGCAAGACTTCTTCTAAAAAAAACAAAATTAAAATAAAAAATAAAAATAAAATATGTCAGGCACACCTGTAGTCCTAGCTGCTCAGGAGGCTGAGGCAAGATCACTTGAGGCCAGGAATTCAAGGCACTATGACCGTGCCTTTGAATAGCTACTGCACTCCAGCCCGGGCAACATAAGACGACCCCATCTCTTAAAAAACAAAAAAAGTGTGTATGTGTGTGTGTATTAAATAGGAATATGTAAAGACACACACACACACCTTTAATCCAGCAATCCCAGTACAATTATTTTCCTATGACATTAAATTTGCTCAAGATATGCAAGGATATTCACTGCAGCATGTTTGATAATAACAAAACCAGAAAAACCACCAGTAGCCATCAGTAATGGACTAATTAAATGAATTATGAATTATCCATAGTTAGCAGGCATTTTAAAAGCATTAGATAAACATATATGTGCTGGTAAGGAAAGATCTCCAGGACATGTTAAGTGAAAAAAGCAAGATGCAAAAAGATACTGGGCTGGCTAAGTTCAGTGGAGTTACAATCCAGTTCTGGAGATGGGGCCAATCGTAAAATGTAAAGAACACAGCTTCCTGTACACTCCTTCATGCCAAAGGAAGAACACAGATAGTAAAGGAAGGAAGTTCTTATAGAGGATTAGTGCTGTCAGGGAGATCCATCAAAGACGTATCATGAGGTAAATAATCATAAAGGAAAAGGGATGGGGAGAGATGAGCATAGACTCTAGGCTAAAATAGACAGGCATGGTGGGGCATGTTTGAGGAAAGAAATGGGTGTGCAAAGTTCAAAGATGAAGCTGGCATGAAACAGCCCAAGACTGGCTGGAGCCATCCAGTTAGGAGGCTGTTGTGATAGTATAAGTATGAGACAGATAAGGTCTGGATTAGAAATAAAGCAATGAGGATGAAAAGAAGTGGTTTGGCAAGAATTTGCAACTGATTAGATTAGGAAGGAGAGAGGCAAATATGCTAGAAGCAGGAATCTGAGGTGATTCCAAGATTTTAGACCAAAGAGCTGGAAAAAATGAGGAAGTCCAAAGGGGGATCTGATATGCAGTTTGATTTTAGAAGTTAGAGATACCCAGCAGAAAGTTAAAGGTCAAGACTAAAGCTCGAAGCAAAGGTCGGGACTGCAAATAAATGACTGAATGTCTATCGCTAAAAGTCTGTAGGGAACTGAATATTCAGGACTGAATTTTGGGAAGGAAACATCAGTGCAAGTCAAACAGAATTAAGTAACCCATCTATAATCCTATTTTTGGCCTTCCATAATTTGGTATAATTTTATTTCTTTGTATAATGTGGTCTCCATTTTCAGTTATGTGTGTAAGAATTAGCTGTTAGTGCATAAACCGTCTCTGAATGAATTATTGTTATAACCTTTATTGTTATGCTAGAGAATCAGCTCTGTGTAAGACAAGATGAACTGGTTTTCAGTACTTTAATAACTCCTGTTTCTTCAAGGAGACCAGGGATTATGCAGACTTCAAATTCTAAATAAAAAGAATGATCTTTATTTCTTAATCAAACTATCGGCCTTTTTTTTTTTTTCTTGGCAACTGAACTGGGTAAAACAAATATCTCTAATTATTGTGATTAGGAAACCATAAGCCACAATTCCTAAATGTTATTGTCTGGGCAGTCCTTAAGAAGAAAGGCACGTGATCTTTAAGAATTACCAGTGCTCGGGCCGGGCGCAGTGGCTCACGCCTGTAATCCCGGCACTTTGGGAGGCTGAGGCGGGTGGATCACGAGGTTAAGAGATCGAAAGCATCCTGGTCAACATGGTGAAACCCCGTCTCTACTAAAAATACAAAAAATTAGCTGGGCATGGTGGCTCGTGCCTGTAATCACAGCTACTCAGGAGGCTGAGGCAGGAGAATTGCCTGAACCTAGGAGGTGGAGGTTGCAGTGAGCCGAGATCACGCCATTGCACTCCAGCCTGGGTAACGAGTGAAACTCCATTTCAAAAAAAAAAAAGAAAGAATTACCAGTGCTGGCCGGGTGCAGTTTGGGAGGCCAAGGCAGGTGGATCATTTGAGGTCAGGAGTTTGAGACTATCCTGGCCAACATAGTGAAACCCCCGTCTCTACTAAAAATAAAAAAATTAGCCAGGTGTGTTGGCGTATGCCTATGATTCCAGCTATTCAGGAGGCTGAGGCAGGAGAATCCCTTGAGCTCAGGAGGCAGATGTTGTGGTGAGCTGAGAACACACCACTGCACTCCAGTTTGGGTGTAAATAAAAATTAAATTAAATTAAATTAAAAATTCCCAGTGCTGGGTCAAACCAGAATCCTCAGTTACCATAACCACTTCCCCTGCAGTTAATGATTACACCAACACCTTAGGCAAAAAGTCATTCTCATTTATTAATAAGCAACATCAAACAGATTCCGTTTCACCTTATTCATTGCAGATGGGAGATTAATATTGGGCAAATTCTATGGTTGCTAAAAAAAATAGTGAACACATAAAATCTCTGTTTCATTAGTGAAAAGAAGCAGATGCTGAAATACCACATTTTTATACATATAAGGGTCTCAGAGGGCACCTTCTGTATTCTCTGTAGAGGAGGGTTTTAGGGTAGTTCATGTATAGTCTTTTATTATTGTTATTTTAAATTATATAAAAAATAGAGATGGGGATCTCACTATGTTGCCCAGGCTGGTCTCAAACTTCTTGCCTCAAGCAATCCTCCTGTCTCAGCCTCCCAAAGTGCTGGGATAACAGGCATGAGCCACTGCACCTGGTTTACATTATTTCTTATGTAACGAAACAATATGAGGTTCTATTTTCCTTTCACCATCTTTAATTTGCATCTTTTTTTTTTTCTGTTTCAACTTTATAGTGTGTGAAAAATACCTTCTTTAAAAGACAGGATTCAGCCGGGCATGGTGGCTCATGCGTGTAATCCCAGCATTTTGGAAGGTTGAGGTGGGCGGATCACTTGAGTTCACGAGTTCAAGTCCAGCCTGGGAAAGATAGTGAAATCTCATCTCTACTAAAAACACAAAAATTAGCCAGGTGTGGTGGTGCACACCTGTATTCTCAGCTACTCAGGTAGCTGAGGTGGGAGGATGGCTTGAGTCCAGAAAGTGGAGGTTACAGTGAGCCAAGATTGCACCATTGCACTCCAGCCTAGAAGACAGAGCCAGATCTTGTCTCAAAAAAAAAAAACAAAAAAAAAACAGGATTGTGTTCCTTTATCCTTGTCTTTTAGAAACAACTGTCCAGGTATGGTGGCTCATGCCTGTAATCCCAGCACTTTGGGAGGCCGAGGCTGGAGGATCACGAGATCGGGATATCGAGACCATCCTGGCTAACATGGTGAAACTCCGTCTCTACTAAAAATACAAAAAATTAGCCGGGTGTGGTGGTAGGCGCCTGTAGTCCCAGCTACTCACACCTACTGAAAATGGAAAATTAGCTAGGTGTGGTGGTGCACGCCTATAATCCCAGCTACTTGGGATGCTGAGGCAGGGGAATTGCTTGAACCAGGAAGGTGGAGGTTGCAGTGAGTCGAGCTCAAGTCATGCACTCCAGCCTGGGCGACGAGAGCAAAACTCTGTCTAAATAAATAAATAAATAAATAGATAAATAAATAAATAAATAATAGTTAAATAAAATAAAATTAGCCAGTGTGGTGGTGTACACCTGTAGCACCAGGTACTTGGGAGGCCGAGGCAGTAGGATCACCTGAGCCTGGGAGGTTGAAGCTTCAGTGAGCCATGATCATACCACTACACTCCAGCCTGAGTGACAAAGCAAGACCCTGTCTTAATAAAAGAAAAAGTAAAAAAAGAAAAGAAATTTAACAATATAATCTCCCAAATTTATCTGGGGATAGTCCAATTAAATGGGGAGAAAGAAGATCTATGTAATAAAACATGTTCAAAGAAATATATCTTGCCAATAAATATATGGAAAGGTAATCAACATTATTAGTAACCAATAGAATGCAAATTAAAACCACAGCAAGGTACTATACACAGTCTCTAGAGTGACAAAAAGTAAACGGTTGGCCAAGTGCGGTGGCTTACGCCTGTAATCCCAGCACTTTGGAAGGCTGAGGTGGGCAGATCATGTGGTCAAGAGTTTGAGACCAGCCTGGCCAACATAGTGAAACCCTATCTGTACAAAAAATACAAAAAAATTAACCAGATGTGGTGGTGGGTGCCTGTAATCCTAGCTAGTCAGGAGGCTGAGGCAGGAGAATCACTTGAACCCAGGAGGTGGAGGTTGCAGTGACCCGACCCAGGTGACAGTGCGAGACTCCACCTCAGGAAAAAAAAAATTAACAGTTTAATAATGCAATTGTTTCTGGTGTTGGCAAGAACATGGAACATTGGGAATTCTCACCAACAATGGCTGGGGGTACAAATTGGTACAAACAACTGGGTAAAGAGAGCAAAAAACAAAGATTTGTATACTGTAATTTCATTTATACAAAGTTCACAAAAACCGATAAAACCAAACCATGTCCATTAGAGATGCATATGTAAGGATGAAAAGTATAAAGAAAACTAAATGATTATCATAAAGGTCAAGAGAGTGCTTACCTGTAAAGGGAGAGATGATTTTGAACTTGGGGAGACGAACATGTGAGGGTGATTCTCACCTTCTCACCATGTTCTATTTCTTTACCTGTTTGTTCTTTAGTTGTTAAATGCCGTGTGTATGTTGCATACACTTTTATGTATGTATGCCTCATTCCACCCCCCATCTGTCTCTTTCTCACACACACACATAGAGAAATACTCCAGTTTTATCTTGAAGTATGAAGAATACCCAACACCTGGGAAACATGCTTTCATGAATAGATTTAAAATATTACTTATAATTAGCACATTTCTTTCTTTTCTTTTTTTTTTTTTTTTTGAGACAGAGTTTCGCCCTGTTGCCCAGGCCACAGTGCAATGGCCCAATCGCAGCTCACTGCAACCTCTGCCTCCCGGGTTCAAGCGATTCTTCTGCCTCAGGCTCCCTAGTAGCTGGGATTACAGGTGCGCACTACCACGCCCACTCGGCTAATTTTTTGTATTTTTAGTAGAGATGGGCTTTCACCATGTTGGCCAAAGTTGGTCTCAAACTCCTTACCTCATGATCCACCAGCCTCAGGCTCCCAAAGTGCTGAGATTACAGGCGTAAGCCACTACGCCCATCCGTAATTAGCACATTTCATACGTAAATGCAAATGCTGCACTAAAGAATATTCTTTTAAAAATAGACCAAGAGTTCTCTTGTTTATTTACTTACAGATTTGGGGACATATATACAAATATGATCCAATTACAAAAACTCTGTAAAACAAAACTATATTCTTAAAGTTGTTATCCTGTCTAGAACTTTTTAAAACCATAACACATTCTGCACCACAATAAGCCTACACAACAACCGCTCTATCTGGTTTCTAAACAGTCGCAAACTCAAATGCTGTTCTACTGGCTTCCTGTGGTGGTGGTGTGGTGTGGGGGTAGGGGGTAGAACAAGTTGGGCCAGGCTCCCCTGAACTACACTGTGCATACCAGTTGTTGTCACTTGTATCTTTCTGTTCACCCCACGTCTTCTTACATAAATCATCCAAATTATCTCTTCTAGGTGTTACTGGAACCATCAAATCCCAAAACAAAACAAATTCCTCACTTGTCTATTCCACATCTACTGAGCCCATATTACACGCGGGGTTCTGGAGACTAACTGGTGAATAACAGCACTTTTCCTCCTGGATTGTAATACTGTTTCAGTATTTTGGTATTCACATATATTGTGCTGTTTTTATGCCTTTAAAGATCTGTAATCTTGTTAGTATAATACTGTTACTTTTTTTTTTTTTGAGATGGAGTCTTGCTCTGCTGCCCTGGCTGGAGTGCAGTGGCGTGATCTTGGCTGACTGCAACCTTTGCCTCCTGGGTTCAAGCGATTCTCCTGCCTCAGCCTCCCGAGTAGCTGAAATTACAGGTGCCTGCCACTATGCCCAGCTAATTTATATATTTTTAGTAGAGACGGGGTTTCATCATAATGGCCAGGGTGGTCTCAAACTCCTGACCTCAGGTGATCCACCCACCTTGGCCTTCCAAAGTGCTGGGATTACAAGCGTGAGCCACCTCACCCAGCCTATAACCATAATATTATTGTCGAACCTAAGAAATTAAAATTGATGTAGTAAATATTATCTAGTATATAGCTGAATATGGTTGGGATTTGTGTCCCCGCCTGTATCTGATGTTGGATTGTAATCCTTGGTGTTGGAGCTGGGGCCTGGTAGGAGGCGATTGGATCATGGGGGTGCATTTCCCCTGGGTACTGTTCTGGTGATAGCGAGTGAGCTGTTGTCATGAGATCTGGTCATTTAAAGGTGTGTGGCACCCCTCCCTTCTCTCTCTCTTCTGTTCTAACCATATAAGACGTGCCTGCTTCCCCTTCACCTTTTACCATGGTTGTAAGTTTCCTGAGGCCTCCCAAGCCATGCTTCCTGTACAGCCTGCAAAACCATGAGTCAATTAAGCCTCTTTGCTTTATAAATTACCCAAGCTATGCATTCTTGATAGCAGTATAAGAACAAACTAATGTATAGATCATATTAAAATCTCAATTGCCTTAAAATGGCCTTTTTGTGTAAAACAGGATCTAGTCAAGGACAGCACATTAAACTTGGTTGTCATGTCTCTTTAGTCTCCTGAAATCCTGATCATTTACCTCCTTTAAAAAAAATTTCATGACAATGACATAGAATCTAGGCCAATATCCCACAATCTGGTTTTAGAGTATTTCCTTGTTAGATTCAGGTTAGAATTTTTGTTAAGAAAACTTTTTTTTTTTTTAAGACAGGGTTTTACCACGTTGGTCAGGCTGGTCTCAAACTCCTAACCTCAGGTGATCCACCCGCCTCAACCTCCCAAAGTGCTGGGATTACAGGCGTGAGCCATCACGCCCAGCAAGAAAACTTTATGGTAGGGCCAGGTGCCGTGGCTCACGCCTGTAATCCTAACTCTTTGGGAGGCCAAGGTGGGCGGATCACAAGGTCAGAAGATGGAGACCATTCTGGCTAACACAGTGAAACCCTGTCTCTACTAAAAATACAAAAAATTAGCCAGGCATGGTGGCATGCACCTGTAGTCCCAGCTCCTCGGGAGGCTGAGGCAGGAGAATAGCTTGAACCTGGGAGGCAAAGATTACAATGAGCCGAGATCGTGCCACTGCACTCCAGCCTGAGTGAGAGAGAGAGACTCCGTCTAAAAAAAAAAAAAATTTCCCTTCATCACATTAAAAAGTTCATAATGCCAGTTTTGTCTCATCATTGGTGATGCTAAATTTGATCATTAAGTCATACCTGACAGGTGTATCTGACACCATTTTAAAGGTGTCTTTTCCCTCTGTAAGTAATAACTGTCTGTGGGGATGATACTGTAAAACTGGGAATATCCTCTTCCTCAATCAAATCTTTCACTCAAGGATTTGACATCCATGGAAGATCCGTGGTCGAATTAATTATTACATTGATGGCTCCAAAACGGCAGGATTTCTTCTGCATTTATGAACCAGCATCTTTACGTGCAGAGATTTTCCTATCCCTTCCTGCTATTGTTATTATTATTTTAATCATCAGGGGCACTGGGCACAGTGGCTCATGCCTGTAATCCTAGCACTTTGGGAGGCCAAAGCAGATGGATCACTTGAGGTCAGGAGTTCGAGACAGCCTGGCCAACAAGGTGAAACCCCATCTCTACTAAAAATACAAAAATTAGTAGGGTGTGGTGGTGGGTACCTGTAATCCCAGCTACTCCGGAGGCTGAGGCAGGAGCCAAATCTCGTCTTGAATTGTAACTCCCACAATTTCCACCTGTTGTGGAAGAAACCTGGTGGGAGGTGATTGAATTATGGGGGCAAGTCTTCCCTGCACCGTTCTTGTGATAGTGAATTCATCTCACGAGATCTGATGGCTTTAAAAACAAGAGTTTGCCTGCACAAGCTCTGTTCTCTTGTCTGCCACCATGTGAGATGTGTCTTTCACCTTCTGCTGTGGTTGTGAGGCCTCCCTAGCCAGGTGAAACTGTAAGTGCAATAAGCCTCTCTTTTTGTAAATTGCCCTCTTGGGTATGTCTTTATCAGCAGCATGAAAACAAAGTAAGACAGTTTTCTTTCCATGTTCGGAACTCCCTTCTCCAACAGTGAGAAACCTGACTCTCCTTAACTTTAAAATATGTATGTATTAAATCAACACCCTTAACATAACCAATCTCCTGAGGCTGCCACTGCCCTCTCCCCAAGGAGACGTCCTTCTTGCCCCTTCAGGCCTCCATATCTGGTGCCTGGTTGACCTCCTCTTACCCTCGGTTGGCTCCCACACCTCGTGCAGTCCACCCCCTTGCACAGGCACCCTCTCTCAGCACCCATACCAGGGCCCCCTGTTCCCTCAAATGCATGATCTCCTCATCTTCTGGGGCTTTGACACCCACACAGGGGCACTCCTCTATGGGGACACCATCTTCACTCTGCCTGTCTTACTCCCCATCCCTGTGGAAATTTTTTGGATCCCTCTTGAGCTCTAATACCCTATGCTCAGCTGCCCCTCTGTGTAGCCCTTTCTGCCCTGTGCTATGGTTTAAATGTCCCCTTTAAAATTCATGTTGATGGTACTAAGAAATGGGACCGTTAAGAGGTGATTAGGTTTCAAAGGCCCTGCTCTTAAATGAATTAATGCCGTTATAGTGGGGGTGGGTTAATTATCATAGATTTCAGCTCAGTTTTTCTCTTATCTTCTGTGCATGCTTCCTTGTGATGCAATGGATTCTGCCATCTGATGATACAGCAGGAAGGCCCTTATCAGATGCAACCTCCCAATCTTGGACTTTACAGTCTCCAGAACTATGAGCCATATAAGTTTCCATTCATTATAAATTACCCAGACTGGGTACAGTGGCTCACACCTGTGATCTCACTACTTTGGGAGTCTGAGGTAGAAGGATCCCAGGAATTTGTTAAGAGCCTGGGCAACATAGTAAGACACCATCTCTATAAAAAATAAAAAATGAGCTGGGCATGTTGGTGCACACCTATAGTCCCAGCTATTCAGGAAGCTGAAGTAGGAAGATTGCTTGAGCTCAGGACTCTTCCCCCTGCTTCCCTTTGTTAGGGAAGCATTTCTTACAAATTAGTGAACGTAAGCATCTCTATCTATTTCTTTTTCTTTTTTTCTTTTCTTTTTTTTTTTTTTAAGAGACAGGATCTCACTGTGTCATCCAGGCTGGAGAGCAGTGGTGTGATCATTGCTGTATGTATCCTCAAACTCCTGGGCTCAAGTGATCCTCCTGCCTCAGCCTCCAGAGAAGCTGGGACTACAAGCACAGGCCACCATGCCTGGCTAATTTTTCTTATTAAAAAAATAGGGTCTTATTATGTTGACCAGGGTGGTCTCAAATTCCTGACCTCAAGTGATTCTTCCACTTCGATTTCTCAATGGGCTGAGATAACAATTGTGAGCCACCACACACAGCCAGAGTTTCTTGATGAGCTTGTTAAAATGCAGAATGCCAGGTCCCACTCCCAGTGATTCTAGTTTAGTTGATCTGAGACATTGAAATCTACATCCTCAGCAGGAACCATGGGTGCTTCTAATTCAAGTGATCTGAATGAAAACTCTAAGAAGTATTATTTTCATCTGGAATTACTGGGTCAAAGGATAAGCACATTTGGAATTTTGATACATATTGCTCAACTGTCTGCCTGAAAGATTGTACCAATTTACAGCTCGACCAGAAATTCATTGCAATGCATTGTCTCAAAACTTTTGATATATTTCTATTGTACTTCCATAATGCCTCAGAAGTAGATGCTTAATGAACATTGGAGGGGTAGATTGTCTTCCCTCTGGGCCTCAGTTTTCACATATTAATCGGGATCTTGGATTGAATCCGTTTTTCGGAATTTGCCTGATGAGCATTACTTGGAACTCTTGTTTAAAATTTTGATTCAGGCCAGGCACAGTGGCTTACAGCTGTAATCCCAGCACTTTGAGAGGCTGAGGCAGGTGGATCACTTGAGACCACCCTAGGCAACATGGTGATACCCCATCTCTAAAAAAAATTACAGAAATTATCCAGGCATGAACACATGCACCTGTGGTTCCAGCTATTTGAGAGGCTCAGGTGGGAGCATCACTTGAGCTTAGGAGGTTAAGGCTGTGGTGAGCTGTGATCATACCACTGCACTCCAGCCTAGGCAACAGAAACAGACCCTGTTTCAAAATAAATAAATAAAAATACAAATAAAATTCGGATTTATGGCCAGGCACAGTGGCTCACACCTGTAATCCCAGCACTTTGGGAGGCTGAGGCGGGAGGATTGCTTGAGGTCAGGAGTTTGAGAACAGCCTGGGCAACAAAGCAAGACCCTATCTCTATTAAATACAATAAAATTCTGATTCACAGGCTTAGGTTTATTATCTCAGGCTCTCCAGGGGAAGGGAGTGAGAGTCTGTGTGTTTAACAATGACCTTGAGCTTCTCTTGAGCAAATTCCACATTACTCCTTTGATTAAATGAGTTTTATACATTTAATGTATAAAAAAATTACCCTGATTGACTCTGAATATTCTCTTCCATTCTACGATATTTTGATTTTGCCCAATTAAACAAGACTTTATTTAATTATGGACCAATAGCCATGATCTTTAATGAAAATGGTGCAGGTTGCATACAGACATACAGAGTAGCTATCATGCTCAGATGACATACATGTGAATGATAGATTTGGAACATAACTTTTGTACCTTTGTCAAAGCTATTTCAGATATTTTTACTTTTTTTTTTTAAGACTATGTTTCTCTCTGTCACTGAGGCTGGAGTACGGTGGCTTGATCTCGGCTCACTGCAACTTCTACTTCCTGGGCTCATGAGATCCTTCCACCTCAGGCTCCCGAGCAGCTGAGACTACAGGTACAGGCCACCACACTTGGCTAAGTTTTGCATTTTTTTTTTTTTTTTTTTTTTTTTGGTCGAATGGGGTCTCACCATGTTGCCCAGGCTGGTCTCAAACTTCTGGGCTAAAGTGATCCTCCCACCTTGGCCTCCCAAAGTGCTGAGATTACAAGTGTGAGCCACTGAACCTGGTCTATTTTTCTTTATGTATTATATTGATTTATAAATAACAGATGCAAACACTCTTAAAATTTTAAGTTGTCAGGTCCCCGTTGGCTATTGACATTTCAGTCAAATAAATCTTCTGGTATAAACTATTTTTAAAGTTAACTCTTGAGCACTTACCATGAGACAGGCCTAATCCCTTCCCTCTTGAGTGTGGGCTGGAGTTAGTGACCCATTTTTTAAAAATAGAGTAAGGAGTCTGGGCACGGTGGCTCACGTCTGTAATCCCAACACTTTGGGAGGCCAAGGCGGGCGGATCATCTGAGGTCAGGAGTTCAAGACCAGACTGGCCAATATGGTGAAACCCCAACTCTACTAAAAATAAAAAAATTAGCTGGATGTGGTGGCAGGTGCCTGTAATCCCAGCTACTCTGGTGGCTGAGGCAGGAGAATTGCTTGAACCCAAGAGGCAGAGGTTGCGGTGAGCTGAGATTGAGTCACTGTACTCTGGCCTGGGTGACAGGGAGACTCCGTCACAAAAAAAAAAAAAAAAAAAAAAAAAATAGAGTAGGGAAAACTAGTAACTTTACAGTGGAGTAATCTGGCAAATGCTACCTAATGAAGTGATGAGGTTGATATTACTAGTGATAAGTCATGTTGGTAGCATGCATCCCTGCTATGATGTGATGAGAAGGATATTCCGCCCTGACGCAGGCTTCCCCCCAAATCCCTAACCCCAGCCTAATCCTCAGAAAAGAGTAGATAAACCCAGAGTGAGGAACGTTCTATAAAACAAGTCATGGAAGACAAGGAAAGACTGAGAATCAGTCACAGAACAGAGCAGAGTGAGGAAATGTGATGACTAAATGCTATTTAGATTGGATGCTGGAAAAGTAAAAGATGTTGATGAAATCCAAATACAGCCTGGAATTTAGTAAACAATAATGTACCAATGTTAATTTCTTACTTTGACAAATGTGCCATAGATTCGTAAGATTTTAGCATTAGGGAAGACTGGAGGGAGTGTGTATGTGAATGGTTCATCCTACAACTTTTCAATAAGTCCAGAATATTCCAAAGTAAAGACTTAACGAAAAAAAAAAAAAAGCTTAGGTAGACCTAAGGCAACTGTTTTTTTTTTTGTTTTTTTTTTTTTTTTTGAGGCAAACCCTCTCTCTGTCACCCAGGCTGGAGTGCAGTGGCATAATCTCGGCTTACTGCAACCTCTGCCTCCCAGGTTCAAGCAGTTCTCCTGCCTCAGCCTCCAGAGTAGCTAGGATTACATGTGTGTGCCACCATGCCCAGCTAATTTTTGTATTTTTATTAGACATGGGGTTTCACCATTTTGGCCAGGCTGGTCTTAAACTTCTGACCTCAGTGATCCACCTCCTTACCCTCCCAAAGTGCTGGGATTACAGACAGGCATGAGCCCTGCAAGCAGCACTTTTTTTTTTTTTTTTTTTTCTTTGTATTGTATATATATGTGTGTGTGTGTATATATAGCCATATATGTGTATATATAAATGTATATATATATATCACAGTTTATTCATCTTCTCATCAATTGACAGACATTTGGGTTAGTTCCATGATTTTGCAATTGTGAATTATGCTGTTATAAACATGTGTGTGGAAGTATCTTTTTTGAATAATGACTTCTTTTCCTCTGGGTAGATATCCAGTAGCGGGATTGCTGGATCAAATGGTAGTTCTACTTTTAGTTCTTTAAGCAATCTCCACACTGTTTTCCATAGCAGCTGTACTAGTTCACATTCCCACCAGCAGTGTAGAAGTGTTCCCTGTTCACCACATCCATGCCGACATCTACTGTTTTTTTGATTATGGCCATTCTTGAGGAGTGAGGTAATATCGCATTGTGGTTTTTTTTTTTTTTTTTTTTTTTTTTTTTAGAGAAAGAGAGAGAGAGAATAGGAAGGAGAAAAAAGGAAGAGAAAGAGAGAGAGAGAATGGGGAGGAGGGAGAAGGAAAAGAAAGAGGGAGAGAGAATGGGAGTATTGCTTTCTTGCCCAGGCTAGAATGCAATTTAGTAATGGGTATTGAAAACCTCTTTTATACTGATAATTATACTTAATGATGTAATCAGGAAGGAGTAAGGGAAGAAGATAACAAACAAACAGCCAACCAATATTTAATTTAAACCTATGAAATGCTATGCGATTACTGAGGAGTGATTTACTTCCAATTATATAGTCACCTTTGGAATAGGTGTGAGGTGGTAATGTATGTTTTGTGTATTGGAAGTGGAGAGTACTATAAATATTTATTAAGTTTACTTGTTCCGGGTCTGAGTTCAAGTTCTGAATATCCTTGTTAATTTTCTATCTCGTTGATCTATAGAATCGTTAGCTCTTCTTGTTGCATTGATCCTTTTGCCATTATGTAATGTCATTCCTCGCCTCTTTTGATCTTTGTTGCTTTAAAGTCTACTTTATCAGAGGTGAGAATTGCATCTGCTGCTTTTTGTTTATTAGTTTATTTTTACTCTCTGTTCAATTGGTAAATCTTCCTCCTTCTCTCTGAGTCTTTGTGTATTGTTGCATGTAAGATGGGCCCGGATGCAGCATACCGATGGGTTTTGGCTTTTTATCCAATTAAAATATATGTAAGTTTAATACCAGCATTTGATGCTAGCTGGCTGTTTTGCCCATTAGTTGATGTGAATTTTTTATTGTGTTAAAGTTCTTTGCTTTTTGATATATTTTTGGAAAGGCTGATATTGGTTGTTCCTTTATATGTATAGTGCTTCTTTCAGAAGCTCTTGTAAAGCAGGCCTGGTGGTGGTGAACTCTCTAAGTACTTGTTTGTTCGCAAAAGATTTAATTTTTCCTTCGCACATAAAGCTTAGTTTGGCTGGATAGGAAATTCTGGGTTGAAAGTTCTTTTCTTTAAGGATGTTAAATATTGGTCCCCACTCTTTTCTGGCTTGTAGGGTTTCTGCTGAGAGATCTGCTGTAAGTCTGATAGGTTTCCCTTTATGGGTAACCTGAACTTTCTCTCTAGCTGCCCTTAGTATTTTCTCCTTCATTTCAACCCTAATAAATCTGGCGATTATGTGCCTTGGGGTTGGTCTTCTTGAAGAATATCTTTGTGGTGTTCTCTGTATTACCTGGAGTTGAATATTACCCTGCCTTGCCAGGTTGGGAAAATTTTCCTGAATGATATCCTGAAGAGTATTTTCCAACTTGGATTCATTCTCTTCATCACATTCAGGTACACCTATCAAACGTAAATTAGGTCTTTTCACATAGTCCCATATTTCCTGGAGACTTTGCTCATTCCTTTTCATCCTTTTTTCTGCATTCTTGTCTTCTCGTTTCATTTCACTGAGCTGGTCCTCGACTTCTGATATCCTTCCTTCTGCTTGATCAATTCGACTGTTTAAACTTGTGCATGCTTCGCGAAGTTCTCGTGTTGTGTTTTTCAGCTCCATCAATTCACTTATATTCTTCTCTAAATTGTCCATTCTCATTAACATTTCGTTAAACCTTTTTTCAAGGTTCTTAGTTTCTTTGCATTGGGTTAGAATAAGTTCTTTTAATTCACAGAAGTTTCTTATCACCCACGTTTGGAAACCTGCTTCTGTTATTGGAATACCGGTGTAATCTATTAAGCCTTGTTCCGTTACTGATGAGGAATTGCAATCCCCTGTAGAGGGAGAGGCATTCTGATTTTGAGTATTCTCTACCTTTTTACGCTGGTTTCTTCCCTTCATTATATATTTGTCCGTCTGTCGTCTTTATAATTACCGACTTTCTAACTGGGTCTCTGACGTCCAACTTGTTGATTCCCTGCGCCGAAATCTGAGCAATCCACTGAGCCGGCCAAAAGAGCGGTGTTAAGATTGATGGTGCTTTTCTGCCCGGGAATATCCGGACTCTGCACCAAGAACTGGCGTGCTAAGGCACCAGCAAAACCGCCACGCCGGCCACAAGAGTCGCCCTGGCGACCCGTGGAGCTCCTCCACTGGGAATCTCGTGGTCCGTGAGCAACTAATATTCGTCTGAAAGTGTGGCGTCCTCTCGTTCTTTGCGCTTTCACTGGGAGGTACGTGCCCGAGCTGCTAATCATCAGCCATCTTGGATCTCTCTCCCTTTTTTTTTTTTTTTTTGAGACAGGATCTCACTCTGACACTTAGGCTGGACTGCAGTGGTGCAATCTCAGATCACTGCAGCCTCAACTCTCAGCCTCAATTCTCCCACATCAGCCTCTTGAGTAGCTGGGACTATAGGCATGTGCCACCACACCCAGCTAATTTTTTGAGTTTTTTTGTAGAGATGGGGTCTCCCTATGTTGCTTAAGCTGGTCTTGAACTCCTGGGCCAAGTGCTGGGATTAGAAGTATGAGCCACTGTACCCAGCTGGCAACAACTGCTTTTCTGTAAGATTAAATATTGTACTGGAACAAGAAATCAAGTGATGTGAAATTGAAATATCCCTTTCTGAAGATATATATATATATTTTTGAGACAGGGTCTTACTCTGTCCCTCAGGCTGGAATGCAGTGGCATGATCATAGCTTACTGTTGCCTCAAATTCCTGGCCTCAAGTGACCTCCCACCTCAGTCTCCCAAAGCTCTGTAAATCTGGAACCACCTCACCTAGCCCTGGCAATATCTCGAAATGTGCAGAGGCAACCATCTTTGACAGCAGGTCAGTTAATCTACTACTAGGGGAGGAGGCTGCATCATTTGCTGTCGTGAGATTTCTTCCAGTTCTATGATTCCAACTTAATAGGAATTTAATTTAATTCAATTTATGCAACAGTGGCTAGTAATCTATGAATGCTAAGAAATATTTGTCATATAGACTATTTTGAAATAGAGTATACTTAGTAATAATAACCTTTATTATATTATATAACCAAACCTCATGAAATCACACTTTTTGGTACAAATAACAGTAATGAAAAGAATTTTAACAGACATAAAAATCTTTTACTAGTACTGATTCTAAATAATTTTGCTTGCTTTTCTAGTTTATTTGGACTAACAATGTCATTCAAACATCTAACGTTCTTGAATGGCTGTTTTGCATAAGATACTGTGTAGTGTGTTAGGTGAATTGGTGAGAGTCATGGATTAAATGCTAGACAAGATAATCACAAACACTAAATTCACTGAATTATTTCAGATATAAAAACGAGGTTCATATAAATGCCTATTTAAATATGTAACACAAGACATCTGTGTACTATCCTCAGATAAAAGTTTTTTTTGTTGTTGTTCTTAAAAGTTCAGTATGATGTAGAGGAAATAAAGTCCAACCATTCAGACAGCCAAATAACAGATGAAACAGATGGACTCTGACCGGCCATAAAGGCCAGAAAATTCTCCTATTTTGGCTCTTATATTGTAACAGCCATAAAAAGGTCATTTTTCTGCCATTGTGGTTATAATTTGTGTAGCTGCATGTGTTTTCATTCTTACATACAGACCCATTAAAGTCTATATTATGAATAATAGAATAACAGTTTATAAAGCATCCACTTAGAATAGATATGAGAGACTGAGTACCATAATTAATTTGGGCTCAATGCCTGGAGAAGTCACATATTAAGATGTTCTTGACTGAGACATATACACTAGAGCCACATATTAGCCAAACCTCTTGGTGCATTTCTGTTCGATGCAGTGAAGGCGGACATGTGTATCACAACACGAATATTGATTCATACTGAACGGTAAAAAGATTGTCCAACTAAAATGATTTTGTATGCCAGTATACACAAGGCAATATACATGTATGTTTGCAAACATACAGTTAAAAGTCACAGCCATCTGATCACTGTTAGCTTTTAAACAACCTGGCCAGCCTTTGATTTTTTAGTGAAACAGCTACAAAGTTCACTTTGGCGTTTTACTCTGGTTACTCAATGCAAAAAAAAAAAAAAAAGTGTTGACAAGAGATGTGGTAGTGAGACAACAGGGTCTTTTCCTTTTGGCAGAGGGCATTCTTGGCCTGTTTTGAAAAGTCCAAGGTGCAAGCTGGAAGACTCTTCTTACAAAGCTGCAAAGGGTTGAGGCAGCCTCCCACCTGTCAGCCTAGTTGAGCTTTCGACTCCATTCATGGGTTCCTGGGGTGTGAATGCCTTTGCTATCCTGGCTTCACTGGGAATCAGTAACTCCCGTGCCTGAATGTCTCTGCAAATGCCCAGAACCAGGACCCTTCACGCGCAGGCACAAAGAGCTGTTGACGTACTGTGAAGAATAGATCAGGCATAGGCAGGGGTGGTACCCTGAACCCCACAGCCCTGGTACATGGAAAGATGCAGCTAGAGAGCTTAACTATTATTCCAGAATCCGCAGAATTCTCTCCCTTCTTACTTCTTTTTCTTTCAATGACATAGAGATAGCAGTATCCCCAGGCATAAATTTGGAGATATGCATTGTATTCTTTTTTCTCATTTATCTTCTGGTTGTATTTCTTTTAGTGTACATGCGCCCCACAACTTTTCTTGGGAGCAGTAGGCGAAACTATAGTGGCCTAGGAAAAAGTCGTGGGCTTTGGGATCAGACAGATCTTTATGAATTCCTAGTTGCTTGCTTACTAGGTGGGTGACCCTCACAGTCATTTTACTTTGTGTTCCCATCTTACGTGTTACACAGAAGCAAAAGCACCCACCTCACAGAATCCCAGTGAGCACTGAGACAATGTGTCTGTCTGTTTCTGACATCAGGTGACAGTCAGAATTAGTTCACTGTCCCGGCTCCTGCTTCACCATCTTCTGCCCTCTAACAATCTTGTCTGTCTTTGCTGTCTCTCTCTGTTTATCTCCTTCCACAATATGAAATCTGCATATTCATGGCCCCCAAGAAAGTATGTTTTTAGTTTAACCTCACCAAATAAATGTAAACTTTTAAAGTTTCTAATTTAGAAATCTTGTGCCTTCAAACTTTTCAGTGTCTCTGAAAATACGTGTTTAAAATGTGTAATGAACTTCCTTTTTCTGGTAACATCTCAACCCTTTTCCTAAGTTTGGGTATCGCCTGGCGCAAGAGCCTTGATGGAAGGCAGGGAATGCCTCCCCTTAGAGGGCCAGAAAGGGGATGCAGGCAGTAATTTAGTCCAGCCTATCAGATGCTCCCAATGTGCTGCTGAACTGGATTCAGCCAATCAGATGCTCCCACGGGAAGTGACGCAAAGACGAAGAGTTCAAAACTGGGAGAGCAATGGCGGCAACAACACCCACCTACAAGTAGTGCAGGGTTCGGGGTGCAGGGGTACGCCGACCTAGCTCAAGGGGGCTTCCCCCACTCACCCACAGGTAGTTTCATTCAGGCTTTTGTGGCTTCCTGCTCCATGCAATTACACTGGAAAAAGATTTAAGAAGTGAAGATTGAGACATTTTAGAGCCATTTCCCAGCTTTTGTGCCATTGTCCTGGGAATTCTCTTCTCTTAGATAAAAGTGACAGGCTACCCAGCTTCTCTCAGGAATTCTCACCAGAGGGTCCTGTTTGAATTTTAATTTTAGTAACCCGATTTTTATTTCTTTTCCTCTCACTTCTTTCTTTCCGTGTATCCATGTTTGAAGGTGTGTGCGCGCATCTCTGTGTGCCTGTGTGTTTCTTTCTCCCCACTCTTCTCATGTTAAAGGCTAACCTGGAGTTAAAAGAGTTCACAAAGTCATCTCTGGTTAAAAACCAATAAAGTCAAAACAACAGAAAATATAGAATTTAAGAGATGCTTTTACATATTGCAAGTCAAAAAACCTTTCAGTGGGCTGGGCATGCTGGCTCATGCCTATAATCTCGGCACTTTGGGAAGCCGAGGAAGGAGGATCATTCGAGACCAGCCTGGCCAACATGGTGAAACCCCATCTCTACTAAAAATACCAAAATTAGCTGAGCATGGTAGTGTGCACCTGTAGTCCCAGCTACTTGGGAGGCTGAGGCAAGAGAATTGCTTGAACCTGGGAAGCAGAGGTTGCAGTGAGCCAAGATCCTGCCACTGCACTCCAACCTGGGTGACAGAGTGAGACTACATCTCAAAAACAAAAACAAAAACAAAACAAAAACTCTTTCAGTGTATAAATGCATTGTTAAATACTTTCTTAATGCGTTTTTTTTCTTTTGAGACAGGGTCTCACTCTGTCATCCAGGAGTGCAGTGGCACAGTCACAACTCACTGCAGCCTTGAACTCCTGGGCTGCAGTGAGCTGGAACTACAGGTATGAGCCACCACACCCAGCAAAGTTTTGTATTTTTGCAAAACAGGGTGTCACTAAGTTGCCCAGGCTGGTCTCAAGCTTTCGGGCTCAGGTGATCCTCCTGCCTTGGCCTCTCACAGCGTTGGGATTACAGACATGAGCCACCACACCTGGCCTTCTCATTGCATTTTACAGTACTTTCCAGGACCACAACCTGAAACGTAAGAAACACAACTTAAATAAATGCACATGTTTGAAGTCATAATAGGGTTGCTCTCTTTGCTTTTTAAATCTGAGACACTTTCACCACCTATTAGTTATAGTTTATTTTCCTTTCTCTTCAAGCTGCCACATCTACCTGCAGAATTCACCTTATACCTCAGAGAGAGCCTGCAGTCAATGGGAGCTGACGGCAAACGCATCTCCTGCATTGAGCATTCGGCAACATCATTACTTCTCAGGTACTGTTGCTGGTGCTGATGAAATTCCCCGCGTAGAAGCCAAGCTAGTGTGTTCTGCCACTTAGTGTCTTTGTGGCTTTGGGCAAAGTGTCTCTTGGTGTCTCTGTTTCCTCCTGTGGGAGAAGAGGTGCTGATAATAGTACCTACTTCATAGGGTGCTTGTGAGTGTTAAATGGGCTAATACATGTGAAGCACTCTCCACAGAACCCGTCAAGTAGCATGTGCTGAGGATGGGCTTGCTATTGCCATTATAATGCATATCCCGCAGTTGGCGAGTGGGGAACTTCCAGGTCTTACAGCCTGGTACGGGCTGAGCTGTGTCTCCCCTGACAAATTCGTATGTTGAAGGCCTAATCTCCAGTAACTCAGAAAGTGATTGTGTTAGAAATTTAGGGCCTTTAGGAGGTAATTAAAGTCAAACTCGCCGGGCGCAGTGGCTCACGCCTGTAGTCCCAGCACTTTGGGAGGCTGAGGCGGATGGATCACCTGAGGTCAGGCGTTTGAGACCAGCCTGGACAACATGGCAAATCCCCATCTCTACTAAAAATATAAAAATTAGCCAGGTGTGGTGGCAGTCACCTGTAATCCCAGCTACCCAGGAGGCTGAGACGAGAATTGCTTGAACCCGGTGGGGTGGAAGTTGCAGTGAGCTGAGATGGTACCACTGCACTCCAGTGTAGGCAATAGAGTCAGATTCTGTCGGAAAAAAAAAGAGGCAATTAAGGTCAAATGAAGTCATGTGGGTGGACCCTAATCCAATGTGATCGATGTCCTTACAAGAAGAGATCAGGACACAGACACACAGAAGAAAGGCCAGGTGAAAATATAGGGAGAAGATGGGCACCTACAAGCCAAGGAGAGAGGCCCTCAGAAGAAACCCACCCTGCTGACACCTTGATCTTGGACTTCTAGCCTCCAGAGTTGAGAAAATAGATTTCTGTTCTGTCAGCCCCCGGCCGGTGGTGCCAATATCTTGCTACTTTGCTTTGGCAGCCCTAGGGAATGAATACACTGCTCAGTTGCAGGCTCTGTTCTTGCAACTGGCTCCAACCCGGGGTTCTCTGCCCTTGAAGCTTTCTGATTCCCCCATCCGTCTAGATGCCCCTCAGTCCATCTCACAGCTCCCTTCGCCACTTTCTCTGCCCTGGAATGTAAACATTCCCCAGGCTCCTCCTCAACACTCTTTCTTTCTATATATTTTCCCATGAGCATGAGCTGATTGTCCATTTTCACAGATCCAACTGCCACTTTTATGCCCGAGTCCTAAACTGTATCTCTAACTTTACTCCGCTGAAGTCTACACAGACGTTCCAAATGCCTGCTAGGCGTCATCTGCATATCTTGCTAATATGCCCCCACCAAGCTCCTTGTCTTTTTATCCAGATTTTTCCTCCTGCTTCTCTTCCCTCCCTTAATGACTTTATTATCGCCTTAGTGGCCCCTGCTATGAAATCCTTCAACCATTGTTTTCTTCTCTCACCCTCTTACCCCTAAGCTCTCTAACTCCTTTCCTGCAGTTTCCTTCGCTTCTCACTCTTTCCCCATTTCCTGTCACTACACAGATCCAGGATTCATCATCTCTTGCCTAATATTTTTCAATTTCTTTCTAATGATTTTCCCTACCTTTGGTTTCAGATCTCCATTTTTCAAGGATTTTTTTTCCCTAAATGACAAATCATATTATTTTCCTCTTGAAATATCTTACTGATACTTTGTTGCCTAATTTAACAAAGAAAGCCCAAAATTACTCCCATGGGCATTCGTGATTTCCATGATCTTTTAAACATCGTTTCCAGCTTGAGAGGATATATTTTGTACAAATCGTGGCTTCTACAAAGTCACTCAGTACACTTTACGCTGACTGCTGCCATATCAGACTAGCATAGAATCAGTGTACATTGGTGATCCTACAAACAGTAAACATGGTAATCATTTATTTTCTGCAAATGGTAATATGTTGCCCTTTTCTTCTGTAGATGACAACACTTCCCTTCAAAGTAGGTCCTATATGGTGAATGAAACAAAGGAGAATTCAGATTTTTTAATAAGTGCTTTTTTTTTGTTTCTTAGAGACGGGGGTCTCGTGGTGTGACCAGGCTGGAGTGCAGTGGGCAGTGGTCTAATCATAGCTCACTGCAACCTTGAGCTCCCAGGCTCAAGTGATCTTCCTACCTCAACATAAGCCACGGTCCTTGCCCAATAAATAGTATTTTTAACTCCACGGATCTTCAGCACATCTTATCCAGATCACTCTGCAGGGCTGAGGACAGTGGTTTGGAGGAATGCATCCCTCATGTATCTTAGGCCTATTTCTAAAACTCCACAGTCACCATGGCCCTGTACCACCATATCTGATGGCCAATGCCCAGTGCCACTCTTGGAAAATATCGAGAACCTAAGATTGAAGTCTGTGGCAATGAAATGGATTTCCAGTGAGGCTAATGACCCTTCCATAAATTGTTCGAATTCTTGTGTGAAAACTCTTAGCAGTAATGATGATGAAATGGAATCTCACTTTACTTTTCTTTCTGGGGGCTTCCAGACCCTCAGGTTCACCATTGCAAGTGTTCAGTAGACAAGTGCTGAGTGTAGGTACCTGGAAAAGAGATCGGAGTGAGGAGTGCAGTTTGGTGTTTTCCACACCCAGGAGAGAGACAGAACTGTGCCAGTGGATCCACTGTCAGCCATGGAGAACAGGAGGGGAGGGCCTGACCCTGCAAGACGCACTCGGAGAAAGAATTCATCAAAAGTGGTTGTGACAGTGCAGAGCAAGCACCGTAGCTAATCGCACTTAAAGGAGAGAAGCATGTATGTCAGTTACATTTCCTGTCTTCTCAAGGGTTTAGCCAGATCTCTGTCAACACATCCTAAGAACATTTTGTTTTACTTTCTAATTATTTTCTTTAAACTTTCAAACTATTTTGGTATCATTCTTCAGCATGGGCAGAGAGAAGATTTTTTAAAAGGGGTTCTTTGGGGACCATTAAATATAGTTTTTAATCTGTTTTACTTGATTTTTATTTTAGCGATGCTCAGAGGAATATTCATGCATGAATAAGCCTGAAATAATAAAGCTTGGACTAATTTTATTTTTGGGAAATAGGTCAATTCACAGCTATAAAAAGGCAAAAGGCAACAACTAGTAGCAATGGTTCTTTCTGAATGTCAGTCATCTAGATTATTGCCAGGTCACACATTCCATGTGTTTCTAACTTGATATTAATGGTTAGAAATGTAGCAATGTAGTTTTTTGGGTAATTTTTGAAGAATGATGATTTCAGGTTACAATATGAAGGGAGTTTGGGACCTAAGTTCCATCAGTAAGATTCCTACAGTTGTCCTTCACCTGATTTGAGAAAAGTCATACAAATTCTTCCCAAATTATGAGCACTTGACTAATAAACATCTATTCACAAAAATCTCCTGGTAGTAGTTGGGCTTCCTACCCATCCAGGTTTTACCTGGGACAATTGAGGGGTCACGAGATCATGCTGCCACCTGGTGGTCAACATGAGTAACTAACATCTACCCCCAAACGATTTTCTTGGGGGCAGTTCAGTTTTGCTCTGTTCGATAAACCTTCATTGAGCTTGCATGAGGGCCAGGCATTGTGATCCTTACACAGGGGATGTACCTGTCTCTAGCTACTTTTCCTTTGTGTTTTGCCATTTATGATACAGTTTATTTAGTCTCATGTAGTTGCTTCGTTGGCACTCATATTCTCTTAGACCTTCCTCTTCCTCCTTGCCTCTCTCAACCCCTGCTTGACTTTCTTAGAAATGATGATTTCCCCGGGGAAGGCCACGATGGCTCACACCTGTAATCCCAGCACTTTGGGAGGCCGAGGCGGGCGGATCACAAGGTCAGGAGTTCGAGAGCAGCCTGGCCAACGTGGTGAAACCGCGTCTCTACTAAAAATACAAAAAATCAGCCGGGTGTGGTGGCAGGCACCTGTAATCCCAGCTACTCATGAGGCCGAGGCAGGAGAATCACTTGAACCCGGGAGGTGACTGTTGCAGTAAGCCAAGATCACACCACTGCACTCCAGCCCCAGGCAACAGAATGAGACTCCATCTCAAAAAAAAAAAAAAAGAAAAGAAAAAAGAAATGATGATTTCTCTTCTTCTTTCTTGGGTTCTGTGTGTGCAGCAGTGATAACACTAATAACAGCTTTAAAGCAAGCGTCTTACGGTCTTAGACACTTTTATCCCCAGAAAAAAGGAAATAATACATTTTATGATTTCTCCATGAAGTCATAAAGGCCCCCAAAAGGGCCCAGAGTTCTACAAAAGACTCTTTCTGTCTCTTACCTGATTGTGTGTCTACATTGCTTTTACCCACTTTTCCTGAGGCACTGACATTGAACAAAAAGATTTATTCTTGTTCTTATCCACTTTCAATTTTCTGGAAATAACAAATGTTGCTTTTTACTATTTTTCATCACAAGTGTGGACCATTTCAACTCATTGTGGGTTAAATCAACTTAAGATTATTTGTGAATATGATCATTTTTAATAAAATGATTTTTAGGGAAAATTTATTCACAGTTCACATGGGCAGCTTAAAAGCTTTTGAAATGCAGTCCGCTTCAACATGACAATTTCATGCAATTGAAAAACAGATGTATTAGAGGCTATTTTGTTTATAATAGGAAAACGTTACTTTACAGAAAAATTTATCATGGAGTTTTAAATATGATCTCATTACATTTAAATTGTGACTCAATCATAAAGCATTTAGAAACAGAAGTAGTCATAAATTTAGTGGAGGTGAACACAGATTGAACCAGGAATAAGCAAAGAATTTGGAAGAATTACAAGACTTAAGAATTTCATTAGTTCCAGTAAGTGTCCACATATCTGAAATGCACTTGCTTGCAGTCAAAACAACTGTGAAGACTAATTACAATAAGAAATATTCAACCTGCAAATAAATGCCTACAATTCTTTGTGGAATTGCTAAATCAAAGGATATGAACATATGTAATTTTGATAGATACAGTAATGCTAAATTTTCCTCCATAGAGATTAAGCTAATTACATTTCTATCATTTATTTTTTAATCCCCCAAGACATCATTGTTTTTGTTGTATACAGTCAATGTTAGATTTATCGACACATTTAGAGTTACCTGTGTGCTTCATTCCTTCATCATTTCTGGATCTCCATATGGGATCATTTTTCTTTTGTAAAATATGCCCTTTAGAATTCCCTTGAGGGAGTTTCTGCTGGTGGTAAACTCTTTGTTTTCTTTGTCTGAAAATGCTTTTATTTGCTTCCTTCCTGAAATACTTTCAAGTTGACAATTATTTTCTCTTAGCACATTGAAAATCTCATTCTTTGTCTTCCAGTTTCCACTGTGGCTGTTAAAGAATTAGGTGTCACTCAGTCTGACTGTTTTAATGTGCTCTAAGGTAATTAGTTTTTTTCCCTCTGGCTGCTTTGAAGTTTTGTCTTTGCAACTTTAAAATAATTTTATTGTTTCATGTTTTTGTTTGTTTTGTTTTAGTTCTGCTGCATGTATCTAGATGTAGATTTTCTCCCCTGCTTAGGATTTGATGAGCTTCTTAAATCTATGGATTTATCTTTCTTATATGTTATTAGTTATTATCTTTTAAAATATTGTCTTTTAGTTTTTTTTTCTCCTCTCTTTTTAGGACACTTATTAAATGTATATTAGACCTTCTTATTTTATCTTCTATGTGTTTTAACTTCTTTTCTGTATTTTTTGTCCTCTGTGCTACATTCTAGATAATTTCTTTTGACCAACATCCAGCTCACCAATTTTCTCTTTAGCTCTGTCTAACCTGCTGTTAAACTATATTTGAATAATTAATTTTAGTTACAGAGTTGTTTCTTTTTTGGAAGTTCTATTTGTTTATTTGTGTAATTTTATAGTTCCTGATTCCCCAAAGACATTTTCTTTTCTTTTTTCTTTTTTGAGAGAGGGTCTTGCTCTGCTGCCCAGGCTGGAAGGCAGTGGTGAGATCATAGCTTACTGCATCCTCAACCTCCTGAGCTCGAGCAATCCTCCTACCTCAGCTTCCCAAGTAACTTGGACTACAGGCACATGCCACTGTACCTGGCTAATTTTATTTATTTTTTATATTTTGTAGAGATGGAGTCTCATTATGTTGCCCAGGCTGGTCTCAAACTTCTGGCCTCAAGCAATCCTCCTGCTTCAGCCTCCAAAAGTGCTGGGATTACAGGCATGAGCCACCATGCCTGGCTCCCAGAGATATTTTTCAAGTAGTCGTTTACTTCTTAATACGTAAAAACAGGTCAGGCATGGTGGCTCATGCTTGCAATCCCAGCAATTTGGGAAGCTGAGGTGGGCGGATCACTTGAGGTCGGAAGTTTGAGGCCAGCCTGGCCAACATTTTTTTACTAAAAATACAAAAATTAGCTGGGTGTGGTGGTGGGCTCCTGTAATCTCAGCTACTTGGGAGGCTGAGGCATAAGAGTCACTTGAGCCCAGAAGGCAGAGGTTGCAGTGAGCCGAGATCATGCCACTGCACTCTATCCAGGGTGACAGAGTGAGACTCTGTTTTAAAAAAAACCCCACAAATAACATAAAACAGTTGCTTTATAGTATGCACCTGCGAATTCTATATTCAAGGTGTCTGATGTAATGACCACAAAAATGTGCCTTTGAGATCTCTGACTGCAGGGAGCCTGAATGGCTGATGGCCCCAGGGGCTGTGATCTGATCTCCACTACCAGGATCATGTAGAGGACGTGTCTCCCCCAGGCTCCTCCCAGCCAGTGTCTGGGCACAGCAAGGACTCTGAGGAAGGCCTGTTTCTTTTGTTTGTTTGTTTTTGAGACAGGGTCTCACTCTGTTGCCCAGGCTGAAACGCAGTGGTATGATCACAGATCACTACAGTCTCGACCTCCTCCCTCAGCCTCCCAGGTAGCTGGAACTACAGGTGCATGACACCATGCCCAGCTGATATGGTTTGGATTTATGTCCCTGCTGAAATCTCATGTCAAATGTAATCTCCCGTGTTTGAGGAAGGGCCTGGTGGGAGGTGATTGAATCATGGGGGCAGATTTCCCCCTTGATGTTCTTGTGATTGTGAGCAAGTTCTTATAAGATCTGTTTGTTTAAAAGCGTGGAGCACCTCCCTCCTCAGTTTCTTTGTCCTGCTCCAGCTACGCAGGACATGCTTACTTCCCTTCACCCTTCACCTTCCACCATGATCATATATTTCCTGAAGCCTCCCCAGCCTTGCTTCCTATAATGTGGAACCGTGAGCCAACTTAACTTCTTTTCTTTTCTTTTTTTTTTTGAGATGGAGTCTCACCCAGGCTGGAGTGCAGTGGCGTGATCTCGGCTCACTGCAACCTCCACCTCCTGGGTTCAAGTGATTCTCCTGCCTCAGCCTCCCTAGTAGCTGGGACTATAGGTGAGTGTCTCCACGCCTGGCTGAGCTTTTGTATTTTTAGTAGAGACAGGGTTTCACCATGTTGGCCAGGATGGTCTTGATCTCCTGACCTTGTGATCTGCCGCCTTGGCCTCCCAAAGTGCTGGGATTATAGGCATAAGCCACCATGTCCAGCCTGAACTTCTTTTCTTTATAAATTACTCAGTCTCAGGTAGTTCTTTATAGCAATTCAAGAACAGACTAATATACAAGCTAATTTAAAAACGTTTTTTTTTTTTTTTTTTTTTTTTTTTTTTTTTGTAAAGATGGCATCTTGCTGTGTTGCCCAGGCTGGTCTAGAACACCTAGCCTCAAGTGATCTTCCTGCCTGAGCCTCACAAAGTGCTGAGATTACAGATTTGAGCCACTGTGCCCAAAGCCTGTTTCTAGGAGATGTGGGACTCTTCTGACAGGTAACTTTGGCTTCAGGATTCACCATCAGTCTTACTGAACTTTCTTAGAACTGCATTGCAGCTCAAGATTCTTCCTTCTGGCCTCCCTTCTTCCCTCTCTCCTGCACAGGGACCTGCACCATAGTATAACTCTCCACAATTCCACAGTTCCCTTGGCGGTTTCCCCACTTTCTGGGACAGGCATTTTTCTAAGAAATTCTTGCATGTCTAATTCTGTCTTTGTGTTTGCTTCTTGTAGAACCTGGACCAACATAAAGGGTACAAGGAATAATTGAAGAAATCAGATGATAAATTGGGATTTGTGATTGCTTCATGCACTGCCAGGTGGGCAAAGACAATGCTATCCTGGTTGGCAGGAGGGGTGAGTATAGTCCGTGGCACAAAGTGAGGCTTAATTACTAGAGTTGTCACCAGTAATGATGTGAAAAAATGTCCCAGTGAAGGGGCTGTAGCAGAGATGCAGGCATTCAAAAGGTATGGAGTAGGGGCAGGAAGTCATGCCTACCAAGACAGCTGAGTGACTACTTACTGCTAAACTGTACTGGTGCCCTGTAGAGAGATAATGAGAAACTGGGACCCTTAACAAATTATTCATGGTTAACTGTAGGAGCCTCAGTGGTAACTTACAAAGGGGCCCTGTCTCCTGCAGTGGAGGAGAATGAATGGAACCCACATGATCCACTTGAGTGCATACTGGTCTGCCTTTGCCCTGTTGTAATTGCGAATGGACACGTGCAACAAGCCCAGCCTTAGGAGAGTGTGATCATCCAGAGCTCAGACCTCTCAGGAATTAAGATTTGGTTCACAACATCAGGTGAGCCACCAAGAGCTGCTGAGATGATTGCTGAAGGTGAGGTGAATCCCAACTGGGGGAGGAGTAACAGCTGCAGTCCTGAAGTCAACTGCAGTGATGGAGACGTCATTTCCCCAACATCCCTCTGTTAAGTTTCCACTGTTTGTTTCTCTTGAGACAGAGTCTCTCTGTCACCCAGGCTGGAGTGCAGTGGAGTGATCTTGGCTCACTGCAACCTCTGCCTCCCGGGTTCAAGCAATTCTCCTGCCTCAGCCTCCTGAGTAGCTGGGATTCTAGGCATGAGCCACCATGCCTGGCTAATTTTTGTATTTTTAGTGGAGATGGGGTTTCACCATGTTGGCCAGGCTAGTCTAGAACTCCTGACCTTGTGATCTGCCGGCCTTGGCCTCCCAAGTTGCTGGGATTACAGGCGTGAGCACCGTGCCTGGCCAAGTTTCCACTTGTTAAGAATAAATTCCCGTAGTAACCAAAGAGGAACTGCTCCCTGAACCCATGTGGAGAAGTGCAGGACAGTACAAGGGGTGGTGGCTGGGAGATACTTCTCTCAGGTCTCCAGGTGCAGGGAGTGTAACTGACTGACGGCCTCAGTTTCTATGCACTGAGTCCATTTCCATTTGCTGCTCCCAGCTAATGCCCAAACAGAGCGGGGATGTTAAGCTGGGTCTATCACTGGGAAACACAAAACTCCTCTGATGGGCACCTTTGGCTTGGGGTTTCCTATCAGCCTTGACAAGCTCTCTTAGAACTGTACCTGCAGGGTAAGACGCTTCCATCCCCCACTTTTTCCTTCCCTTTCTCCTTTACCTGCGTCACAGTCTGATGGCTCTCCCCATCTTCCCTGGCTTGTGCCCATCGTCCCTCATTTCCTGCAGTGGAGAAGTATTAGGTGTTTCCCCTAATAAATCTCTTGCCCATTTAACCACATCTTGGTGTCTGCTTTTTTGGAGCAGACTAACAGATCTGCTATTTGTGTTGTTCTCATTCATGGTGACTTATTTCCTTGTGTTCCTGGTTATCTTTGACTGTGTGTTCATCACTATCATTAAACTATTAGTTGAGGGGTTTTCCCTGGGATCTGAGATTAAGGTTTTCTGCAAAAAAGGTGTTCATTTGCTTCTGCTAGGTGCCTGGAAATACCACTGGCCCAGGAGCACCGTGCATCATATTGTTGGCTTCAGGTCCTCTGGGATCTCTCCGGTAATGTAAATCTGGGCTGCTCATCTCAGGGCAGGTGAGACTTCTCCTGAGAATCTGATTCTATTCTTAGCCTCCCACCTTGTTCAGACCCAGGGCTTCCTTTCTTTCCCCTTTGTCCTCTTCAGCTTTCTAAATGAAAATTCACAAGTGTTAGGATCCACAGATAGCTTTTGGGCAAATGTAGCCTATATACTCCACATACTGTTCTGGGTTTCTGTTTCCCCTCCAGCATTTGCAGGGTGATTCCTCATGATCAGGTGAGGATTTAAAAAATATCTTATTTAGCATTTTCAGTTGTCTTCAGATGGATGGTTGGTGGAAATAACTTAGCCCACCATTACCGGACAACAAAAGTCAGATGTGTTTGTTTTCTCCATACGAATTTAGAATCAGCTCTGTCTGATTGCCAGAAAACATCCTGTTGCATTTTTTTAAAACTCAAATATATTAATTATTTATAAATCAGTTACACTTATTGACATATTCTATCAAATTTTGTGTTCACTTTTATTTCTTGTAACTCACGCTTTTCTCTTGGGATCAGATTTCTTCTTGCTGAAGCATGTCTTTCAATATTTCTTTTAGTACATGTCTGAAAATGTCCTTAATTTGCTCTCATAACTGTGTGAAACTTAAGCTGACCATAAAATTGTAATTCAAGTTATTTTCCTTCAATTCCTTAAATTTATGACTTTTTTATTCTGGCATCTATTCTTGCTGCCAGTCTAATTGTTGATCTTTTGTAAATAATCAGTCTTTTATCTTTGGTAGCTTTTGAATTTACTCCTTCTCTTCTTGTCCTTTAATTTCAGCTGAATGTGTCTCCATGGGACTTCATCCTAATCTTGCTTGTTAGTCAGAGTTCACTCTCAATGTGAGGTGTGTCACCTCACACCTGCAGTTTTTGGCTATTCAAATATTGTTTCCCTGCCATTCTTTCCTTTTTCTTCTGGAATATATGTTGGAGCTTCTCAACTATCCTTTTAAAAACTTTTTTGTTTTGTAAAGACAAGGTCTTGCCATGTTGCCCAGCTGGTCTTGAAATCTTGGCCTCAAGCAATCACCCACCTCAGCCTCCCAAAGTGCTGGGATTACAGGTGTGAACCACCACACCTGGCCATCAACTACCTTTTTCCATTTGTTAACTGACTATTCACTGTTTATCTTACTCAGATGCTTCCACTTGGCTTCAAGGCCCCCATCCCCAACCCAGAAGTGTATCTAGTCTTATCATGACATTCTGGGGCTTTTGTGTTGTAGTGATGTTGAATTGCACGTTGTCTTAGTTTCCTGGGCTACCTTAACAAAGTACCACAGACTGAGTTGCTTAAACAGCAGAAATTAATTTTTGTACAATTCTGGAAGCTGGAAGTCCAAGATCAAGGTGCTAGAGGGGTTCGTGTCTCCCGAGGCCTCTCTCCTTGGCTTGTTGATACTGTCCTTTTCCTGTGTCTGCGCAATGCCTTCCTCTGTGCATATCTGTGACCCAATTTCCACTTTTTATAAAGACATCAGTCATATTGGATTAGGACCCATCCTAGTGACCTAATTTTAATTTAATGATCTCTTTAAAGGCCCCTCCTCCAAATACAGTCCCATTCTGAGGTACTGGGGAGTAGAATTTCAATGTATTAATTTTGAGGAGATACAGCTCAAACTGTAACACAAATCTGATTCTTCTGCTTGGTCAATGCTTGGTGCATTCACTTTTTAGAGCTACTGTAACAAATTACCACCAACTGAGTGGTTTAAAACAGCAAAAATTTATTGTCTCACAGGTCTGGAGGCCAGAAGTCTGCAATTAAGGCGTCTGCAGGGCCTCACTTCCTCGGAAGGCTCTAGGGGAGGACGCTTCCTGGCCTTTCTAGGGACCGCCTTGTGTTTTTTCAGTGTTCTGTAAGGGGCCCCCAGGCTTTCCTTAGCTTCTGGCGGCATCTCTCCCGTGTCTGCCTTCATCTTCACATGGTCTTCTTCTCTCTCTTTTTTTTTTGTAGAGTTGGGATCTTGCTATGTTGCTCAAGCTGGTCTGGAACTCCTGAGCTCAAGCAATCCTCCTTCCTTGGCCATCCAAAATGCTGGGATTACCAATGTGAGCCACCTCACCTGACCTCGCTTCTCTTCTTTTTTTTTTTTTTTTTTTTTTTGAGACGGAGTTTCGCTCTTGTTACCCAGGCTGGAGTGCAATGGCGCGATCTCAGCTCACCACAACCTCCGCCTCCTGGGTTCAGGCAATTCTCCTGCCTCAGCCTCCTGAGTAGCTGGGATTACAGGCACGCGCCACCATGCCCAGCTTATTTTTGTATTTTGAGTAGAGACGGGGTTTCACCATGTTGACCAGGATGGTCTCGATCTCTTGACCTCGTGATCCACCCGCCTCGGCCTCCCAAAGTGCTGGGATTACAGGCTTGAGCCACCACGCCCGGCCGCTTCTCTTCTTATAAGGACACCAGTCATACTGGATAGAAGCCTATCCTAACTTCATATTAACTTCATTACATCTGCCAAGACTGTATTTCCAAATAAGGGCCATTCATAGGTACTGGGGTTAAGACTTCAATGCATTTTTTTGGAGGACACAACTCAATCCACAGCACCTGGTGGTTAAGGGTTTCCATGACCATCCACTCCTTAGGTCTGCAGTTTGCTAAAAGATTTATCCCTAGGTTGTGTTTGTTTTAAAATATAGTCTATAAGTAGAAAATTCGAGGTAAAGTAAGGCCAACACATCAGGAGAGGACTGACACTGCAAAGAGAGTTTGTTACTCACAGCTCCCAAGAGAAAGGGCACACCATGCCAGGCAGGGCTATATGAAAAACCAAGTTGCTCAGGAGGCAGAGGAAGGGAGGGGGAACTGTGGACAGAGTCTTTGCTGTAGTAAAGGCTTAGGATGGCTGGCTTGCATCATCTCACTAGGCTCTGGGCACAGTGGCTGGCCCTAGTTGCCTGGTACCTGGTCCTGTGGTGATTAGAGCAAGGGGATACTAGCTCAGAGTATGGGAGCCCAATACAGGGCTTGGCTTGTTGGCATTTGAAAAACATGCTTATGGATGAGTTGTTTACTATCTCTAAAAATTGGCTTACCCTGGGGGGAGCAGTCCCTACAGGGTCAACCAGGTCCCGGATGTCTAAAGCATCAGCATACAGAAAATAAAAGAAGTGGTTAGTACAGTGTGCAGGGACAGCTTTTTTCCCACCTCTTTTCACATGCCAGGGAAGCCCCACCCCAGGTCCTGGCCTTGTTGTTGAGCCTGGCTTCACCTCTTTATCACACAGGAGTCAATCCCAGCGATACTATTCTTCTCTGGAGCTGCAGCCCATCTGGCCTTGCTTTGAAGTTCTGTTCTATTTCCAGTGCAAAGAGATGTGGATTTTTGTTTTGTTTTCTTTTTGAGTCTGGTTTCTATTTTTACATTTTATCTCCCATGACTAAGTTTCAAGAAGAGGAGTGCTTTAAAGCATAAATTCATTACACCATCTTGATCGGATGTCTGGTTTATTGTTTGGATACTTGTGCTTGTGTTTACTTGTTTGTTTGTTTGCTAAGGTGGGAGCTGCTAGAACGTGATTGTATGATTCTGGGAAAGGCCGAATTGAGCAACAGTATAGGGGATAATTGGTGCACTGAGCTTCCTGAGGGCTCATGGGAGGGCACTATCAGGAGGGATACTCCCTCTAAGGAAAGGAGAAAGGCTTGGCTTCGGGTCTGGGTGGCTTCTGGTTTCAATGACTGAAAGTTGGGGTGGACACATGATAGTTACTGCCTGTCTCTATGAAACAGGACACGAGGCTATCAGCTGAGGGGAAGAGGTGATAGGGCGGGAGGAGTGGAGGTTGGCAGAGAGACATTCTAAAATAGGAATTGACTCTTTAAAATTCTAAAAAATACTGAAATCCTGGAGTTGATTGAAAATGCATAAATATATTTTGAGAATTCTGTAAGCAAAATGGATTTTGAATGGCTATGTGTCATATATGAGAAATAAAGATATTTCTGGTAATATTTCCATTTTAAGTAGCTCTTCTAATGACCTGACACTTTTGACTACACCTCAGAAGAGTGACCATGGGAAAAATTCTCTATTTCTTTTTCTGAAATCCAGTCTAAAGAAATCCACAAAATTTCATATGAAGGTTAGATAGCTTTAAGACTAACAGGATTTGCCTATATCTGGTTTTCTTGATTACTTTTATTTCATTTCTATATTTTACTTTGGATCATTTAATAATAGCTACAGAATCAGCTTGGCTGGTTTTTAATCCTTGCTGCTCTATTTATCACCTATGTGAAATTGAGGAAGTAATTTTTTTTTTTGAGACGGAGTCTTGCTCTGTCACCCAGGCTGGAGTGCAGTGGCGCAATCTTGGCTCACTGCAACTTCCATCTGCTGGGTTCAAGCAATTCTCCTGCCTCAGCCTCCTGAGTAGCTGGGACTAGAGGTGCACGTGCCACTGTGCCTGGCTAATTTTTTTTTGTATTTTTAATAGAGATGGGGTTTCCATGCTGGCCAGGCTGGTGTGCAACTCCTGACCTCAGGTGATCCACCTGTCTCAGCCTCCCAAAGTGCTGGGATTACAGGCATAAGCCACCACGCCCAGCCCGAGGAAGTAATTTAATATCTTTGTGTCTCAGTTTCTTCACCTGTAACATGAGCAGAGTAATAATATTTACCTCATGGAGCCATTGTAAGACTCAAACCAGATGATTTATGGAAAGCATTTAGGACAGAGCCTGGTACCTAGACAATAAAGATGAGCTGTTCTTATCACTTTTAATGGCTGTAAAATATTCTGCTGTATGTCTCTGTAATAATTTATTTAGCTGACTGCCCATTGATAGCAGTCAGCTATATTGGGTTGCTTCTAATATTTTTTACTGTGACAAAAAACGAAATTTGGTGATGCCTTAGTCTGTTTTCTGCTGCTGTAACAGAATACAACAGATTGGGTAATTAAAAAAAAAAAAGATTTATTTGGCTCATGGTTCTGAAGGACTCAACACGCTGATTTTCCTCCTGCCTCTCCCATGAGCTCAGGGGGCTGAGGAGGGAGGATCGCTTGAATTCAGGAGGTGGGGGCTGCAGTGAGACAAGATTGCACCACTTCACTACAGCCTGAGCATCAGAATGAGACCCCTATCTCAAAAAAAAAAAAAAAGAAAAGAAAGAAAAGAAAAAAGAAAATGTGGCAAATATATATACAATGGAATATCATTCTTCTTTAAAAAGGAAATAAATTTTGACACATGCCGCAACATGAATGAACTCTGAGGACATTATGCTAAGTGAAATATGCCAGCCACAAAAGGGTATATACCGTAATTCCACTAATTTGAGGTACCTAGAAATAGGCAAATTTGGAGACAGAAAGTGGAATTGTGGTTGCTCTGGGAGTTGTGTAATGGACACAAAGTTTCTGTTTTGTAAGACAAAAAGAGTTCTATGGCTGCATACTGGTGATAAGTGCATAACAAGGTGACTGCACTTCATGTAACTGGATTGTACGTTTTTAAATGGTTCGGAGGGTAACTTCTTTTTTTGCGGGGGGGACAGAGTCTTGCTCTGTCACCAGGCTGTAGTGCAGTGGCTCAAACTCAGCTCACTGCAACCTCTGACTGGTTCAAGCGATTCTCCTGGCTCAGCCTCCCAAGTAGCTTGGGTTACAGGCATGCGCCACCATGCCAGATAATTTTTGTATTTTTAGTAGAAACGGGGTTTCATCAGATTGGCTAAGATGGTCTGGATCTCCTGACCTCGTGACCCACCTGCCCCAGCCTCCCAAAGCGCTGGGATTACAGGCATGAACCACTGCACCTGGCCTCAGAGGGCAACTTTTATTTTACCATAATTAAAAAGAAAGAAGCATGTCATAAGACAACACATACAATAAAATTCTACTTACATAAAATTGCATTCATAGATGGTAGAACTGCAAAGAAAAGCAAGGAAATGATTCTTATAAAAGTCAAGATGAATGGTTATTCTTTCTAGTGGGAGATGGAGTGGGGGGGTTGGGTGCTGATCAAGTTCTATTTCTTGATTAGGTTGTTATGTGGATATTCACTTTATAACTCTAGCTGCACATATATTTCAGATATTCATCTCTGTCCTTGATGTATTTCACAGTTAAGAAAAGCAGACTGGGTGCATTGGCTCATGCCTGTAATCCCAGCACTTTGGGAGGCCGAGGTAGGTGGATCACCTGAGGTCAGGAGTTCGAGACCATCCTGGCCAACATGGTGAAACGCTGTCTCTACTAAAAGTACAAAAATTGGCCGGGCATGGTGGTGTGTAACTAATCCCAGCTCCTTGGGAACTGAGGCAGGAGAATCACTTGAACTCGGGAGGTGGAGGTTGCAGTGAGCCAAGATCACACCACTGCATTCCAGCCTGGGCGACAGAGAAAAAAAAAGAAAGAAAAGCAAAGCAAAGTGTAAATAAAGCATGCCACTGCTCTATGGTTGTTCAACCAGACAATACTGTGGCAAAAGCAACTAACACTTTTAAGGAAACTACTTCGCAGCCTCCCGCTGAAACCCTAGGATTTCTCATTCATTCTTCCTGGTGGGTCTGGAACTGATAACTCTCCAGCCACCAACATCACAGGAGCTCGGCCTGGCACTGTGGCAAAAGGTGGGAGAAGCTAAAGGGACACACACCGCAAGGCTGGTCTCTGAATTGGATTTGGGGCTTGAATTTTACTTTTTTAACTATTCATGATACTTCATTTAATTTGTGATTAAAAATCAAGTGGTGAAATAAGCCAGACACAAAAGGCGAGATATTGTATGATTCCCTGTGTATGAGGTGCCTAGAATTGTCAGATATGTAGAGACAGGACGGAGAACAGTGGCTTCCAAGAGCTAGGGGGAGGGAGGAATGGGAAACAGCGCTTAAAGGGAACGGTTCCTGTTTGCAATGATGAAAACGTTCTGGAAATGGATAGTGGTAATAGTTGCAGAAAAATGTGAATAGACTTAATGCCACTGGATTGTATACCTAGGAGTTGTTGAAATGGTAACTTTTCTGTTATGTCTATTTTACCATTTTTAAAAAAAGATTAAGTGAATTTCTTTAACCTCAATTATTCAATTCAACGGGGAAAAGAAAGATGTGCTTTAAATATATCTAACTCAAAACTCTGCTTTGGAGTGTTTCTGGTGACCGGCCAGGCATCATCAGTGTTACCACACACAAGAATTTGCTGACCACTCACTGTGGGCCTTATCTGAGATAAGTTCTGTGACTGAAGGTGAAAAAAATGACTTAAAAGATATTATTTATTACTAGTCAAGCAACTCTTAGCATTCCAAGAATTTCAAGAAAGTATGAACAACCATAGATTTTCTTGAGTGCCAAAGACAAAAGTAATATACTATGTCCAAAGTATTTAAAGAGCTAGATGTTCACTCCTGGGGTGCAGAGGATGGGAGGCACTGTGGTAAATACAGAGGATTTGGAGGAGGTTATTGTCATAAAATATGGCGCAGAAACAATAGAATCAATCAATCAATCAATCAATCAATCAATCATGGTATGGTGTTACTATATAGCAGCCCTAATGAATGAGTGAAGTTACTCATGACCAAGATGAACGAATGCTAAGGGGAAAACAAATCACAAAGCAATATAAACATCATTACTTTATTTTTTAATATTTATTTTATTTTATTTTTGAGACGAAGTCTCGCTCTGTCGCCCTGGCACAATCTTGGCTTATTGCAACCTCCGCCTCCTGGGTTCAAGCAATTCTCCTGCCTCAGCCTCCTGAGTAGCTGGGATTATAGGCACGTGCCACCACCTCCAGCTAAGTTTTGTCTTTTTAGTAGAGACGAGGTTTTACCATATTAGTCAGGCTGGTTTTGTACTCCTAACCTCATGATCTGCCCGCCTCGGCCTCCCACAGTGCTGGGATTACGGGCGTGAGCCACTGCACCCGGCCAACATTGTGACTTTATTTAAAGCTCCTTAAAATGTTCATAAATAGACAAAGGGATTCTCTGTTGTTTAGAGTGCACACATGGAGGAGATAAAGAGCAAATAAATTGCTACCACAAGTCAGGAGAGGGTGACTTCTGCAGGGAGCCGGTGGGAGGTATCAGGAGTGGCTCTGGGACAGCTACCACAAGCTTTCCTTCACTCTGGTCACGGTGACACCTGCTTGCTTTATAACTATTGGCTAAGCTCTACATGTATAGCTATTCTATCGCACAAAGCAATAGTGAAAAGCAGAGGAGCAGCTCTGTCTGCACAGGGCTGCTTTACTGAGTGTGAGAAACATGAAAGGGGATCCCATCACATTTTGCTATGGTGATTTTTCCACACAGCTACCCTGACACTTCTAATTTTTTTTTTCTTATTGTGTATACATAAGGTATACAACATGATGTTATAAAATGCACATATACACCAAGTGTGATGGCTCATTACTGTAATCCCAGCACTTTGGGAGGCTGAGGTGGGAGGATCGCTGGAGGCCAGGAGTTCGAGACAAGCCTGGCCAACATGGAGAAACCCTGTTTCTACTAAAAATAAAAAAATTAGCTGGGCATGGTGGTGTGCACCTATTGTCCCAGCTACTCGGTAGGCTGAGGCTTGAGAATCATTTGAACCCAGGAGGCAGAGGTTGTAGTGAGCCGAGATTGTGCAACTGCACTCCAGCCTGGGCAGCAGAGTGGGACTGTGTCTCAAAAATCACAACAATAACAAAAAACATAAAATACATTTATAGTAAAATAGTTACTATGATGGAAAAAATTAATAAACACGTTTATCATCTCACATAGTTACCTGCTCCTCAGCCCCACACTGTCCTTGCCCTCAACTGGTGACAAGTACAACTATAACCTACCTATCTAGCAAAAATCCTGAATATAACACACTATTTTAAAATTTTTTAATTAATTAATTTTTGAGATGGAGTCTCACTCTGTCTCCAGGCTGGAGTGCAATGGCACAATCTCAGCTCACTGCAACCTCTGCCTCCTGGGTTCAAGTGATTTTCCTGCCTCAGCCTCCCGAGTAGCTGAGACTACAGGCATGCGCCACCATGCCCAGCTAATTTTTTTTGTATTTTTAGCAGAGACAGGGTTTCACCATGTTTGCCAGGATGGTCTTGATCTCTTGACCTTGTTATCCGCCTGCCTCAGCCTCTCAAAGTGCTGGGATTACAGGTGTGAGCCACTGCGCCCACCAACACACTGTTATTAACTACAGTCCTCACATGTGCGTTGGATCTTTGGACTTGTTCATTTTGCATATCTGCTATTTTGTATCCTTGGACCTACATGTCCACCACCCTAATAACCATGGTTTCATTCTCTATCTCTATGTATTTGACTAAAAAAAAAAAAAAGATTCCAGATATGAGTGAGATCATGCAGTATTTTTCTTTTTCTCTCTGGCCTTGTTTCACTTAGCATAACGTCCTCCAGGCCCCGCCACGTTGTGGCAAATGGCAGGATGTCCTCCTTTTAAAAGTCTGAATGACATTCCTTGTACATATATGCCACAGTTAAAAAAAATCCATTATTTCCTTCATTGATAAATACCTATATTGTTTTCATATTTTGGCTAATGTGAATAATGTTACAATAAACATTGAAGTACAGATATTTTTAGAAGGTGGTGATTTCATTTCCTTTGGTTATACACCCAGAAGAGGGGTTGCTGGGTCATATGGCAGTGCTTTTTTTTTTTTTTTGAGATGGAGTCTTGCTCTGCCAGTCAGACTGGAGTGCAGTGGCGCGATCTCGGCTCACTGCAAAATCTGCCTCCCAGGTTCAAGCGATTCTTGTGCCTTAGCCTCCCGAGTAGCTGGGATTACAGGCATCCACCACTATGCCCGACTAATTTTTGTATTTTTAGTAGAGACAGGGGTTTCGCCATGTTGGCCAGGCTGGTCTCGAACTCCTGACCTCATGTGATCCATTTGCCTCGGCCTCCCAGAGTGCTGGTGTTATAGGCGTGAGCCACTGCCTATTTTTAATTTCTTTATGAACCTCCATGGTCTTTTCCATAATGGCTGTACCAATCTAATGTGGACCCTTGAACAACGTGGGGCTTAGGGGAACTGACCTGCCTGCATAGTCAAAAATTTGTGTATAACTTTTAACTCCCCCAAAACTTAACTATGAATAGCCTACTATTAACCAGAAGCCTTACCAATTACATAAACATTCTATTAGCCCATGTATGGTGTGTTACATGTATTATATACCGTATTCCTATAATAAAGGAAGCTAGAGAAAAGAAAGTGTTATTAAGAAAAGTCATAAGAAAGAGAAAATATGTTTACTATGGACACAGAGCCAGGATGGTCTCAATCTCTTGACCTCATGATCTGCCCACCTTGGCCTCCCTAAGTGCTGGGATTACAGGTGTGAGCCACCGCGCCAGGCCAGGAAAATATGTTTACTAGTCATTAAGTCGAAGTTGATCACCATAAAGGTCTTCATCCTTGTCTTTTTCACATTGAATAGGCTGAGAAGGAGGAAGAGGAGGGGTTAGTCTTGCTGTCTCAGGATTGGCAGATATGGAAGAGGAGGAGGAGGTGGAAGAGGAGGCAGGAGAGGCAGGCACACTAGGTCTAACTTTATGGAAGTGCATTGCCATTTCTGCCTGCCTTTTTGGCTTTTTCATTTCTCTAAAAATATTTGCATATGGTACCAATCATTTTTCCACCATGTGTTTTAGTCTCATTGCCTGTATCATAGAAGGGTAAAAGAGGTCAAAAGCAGTCTTCAATAATCAACCCCTTCTGCCAGATCATCTAATGCCAATTTGTTTTCTGGCACTGCCTCATCATCTGGTGCCAGTTCGGAAGCACGCATCTCCATCATCGCTGCCTGTTAATCCCTCTAGTGTGGTGTCCATTCACTCTTGAATTTCTCCTAGATCTATATCTTAAAACATTTTTGGGGGAGGCTGAGGTGGGTGGATCACCTGAGGTCAGGAGTTCGAGACTAGCCTGGCCAACACAGTGAAACCCCATCTCTACAAAAAGTACAAAAAAATTAGATGGACGTGGTGATGCATGCCTGTAATTCCAACTACTCTGGAGTCTGAGGCGGGAGAATGGCTTGAATTCGGGAGGCAGAGGTTACAGTGAGCCGAGATGGTGTCACTGCACTCCAGCCTGGGTGACAGAGCGAGACTGCATCTCAAAAAACAAAACAAAACAAAATACAAAAACTTTTTTTTTGTGTTTTGTTTTTGTTTTCCAAGATGCACATCTTGTAACCCTTTACTCTCTAGCATTTTTTTTTTTTTGCCATATCCACAGTCTTTTCTTGATTTCTTTTATTGGCTCTGTTGTAAATTCTGTGAAGTCATGCACAACATCTGGACACTGTTTTCTTCAGCAGGAACTTACTGTTGTGTGCTTGATGGCTTTCAAGGCTTTGTCCCTAACAGTGATGGCATCTTCAATGGTGTAACCTTTCTGAACTTTCATGATGGGGTTCTCTTCCATAGCATTGATAATCCTTTCCATAGAATTGCAGTGCGTAACGAGCCTGAAGGTCCTTGTGACCCCCTGATCTAGAGACTGAATTGAAGATACTGTGTTTGGGGGCAAGTGGACCACTTTGATATTTTTGGTGTTAAACTCATGAGGTTCTGAGTGTCCAGGGAGCATTGTCCACAAGAACTTTAAAAAATAATCCCTTACTGTAAAGGTACTCCCTGACTTCAGGGACAAAGCACTGATGGAAGTAATCCAGAAAAAGGGTTCTTGTTGTCTAGGCCTTCTTGCTGTACTGAAAGACTGGCAGCTGTGCTAATGTTTTCCCTACGAGCCTTGGGGTTTGCAGTTTTATAGATAAGGGCAGTCCTGCTTTCAGAAACTCAACCAGATTTGCCTAAAACAATAATGTACTCTTGTCCCTTCTTGCCTTAAATCCTGTGCTTGCTTCTCTTCCTTACTGATAAATTTCCTTTGTGGTATTTTTTGCTTGCAGAATAGGGCACTTTTGTCTGCATTAAAAACTGATTCAGGGCCAGGCATGGTGGCTCACGCCTGTAATCTCAGCTCTTTGGGAGGCCGAGGTGGGTGGATCACTTGAGGCCAGGAGTTAGAGACCAGCCTGGCCAACATGGTGAAACCCTGTCTCCACCAAAAAATCCAAAAATTAGCTGGGTGTGGTTTCATGCGCCTGTAGCTGGGACTCCAGTGACTCAGGGAGGCTGAGGTGGGAGAATTGCTTGAACCCGGGAGACAGAGGCTGCAGTAAGCTCAGGTCACCACTGCATTCCAGCCTGGGCAACAGAGTGAACTCTGTCTCAAAAACAACAACAACCACAAACGTATTCAGTCAGGTATCTCTCCTCCTCAATGATTATCTTAATGGCATCTCAGAACTCATCTGCTGCCTCTTGGTCAACAGAAGCTGCTTCTTATCTTGACATTTTAAAAGCCAAACCTCTCTCCAAAATTATCAAATCATTCTTTGCTGGCATTAAATTCTCCACCTTTATTATTATTTTTGAGACAGAATCTCCGTCTGTCACCCAGGCTGGAGTGCAGTGGTGCGATCTTGGCTCACTGCAACCTCCAGCTCCCGGGTTCAAGTGATTCTCCTGCCTCAGGCTCCTGAGTATCTGGGTTTACAGGCATGCCCAGCTAATTTTTATGTTTTAGTAGAGACTGGGTTTCACCAGATTGGCCAGGCTGGTCTTGAACTTCTGACCTCAGGTGATCTTCCCATCTTAGCCTCCCAAAGTGCTGGGATTACAGGGGTGAGCCACCACACCTGACCAAATTCTCCGCCCTTGGATCCTTCACCTTCCTTTTTATTTAACTCATCATCTAATGACTTCGCTTTTCCCCCAGTTATATTAGAGCCTATAGGTATGCCCATTTTATAGCAATCCTGCACCCACGTAAGCTGCATTTTCTATATGAGACAAAAAGGCATTTCACAAAAAGTGCAAGGTTTTCATGCCATTTGGTGTAGCTGTAGAGACAGCTTCACAATTTCCTTTCCATTTTTTTTTCCACACATGGTCTGAATGCTGGATTCATTTATTTTGAAATGGTGGCAACCACAGCTGCAAACCTCAATCTACGGTACATATCATAGCAATTCAACTTTTTCTTATAATGTCATGATTTTTAATTGCTTCTTGGGAGAACTTCCAGCATTACTAGTGGCAATTCGTATGAGTCCCATGGTCTTATTCAAGGTTTATGGTATTGCATTAAACACAATCAAATATACATGAGAACCACAAGAGATCACTGTTTACTGCAATACACAATTTACTGGCGAGACGAACTGCCCACTGATCAGCATCACATGCATTTTAAGGGACATTCACAGCACTTGAGCTCTGCCACAACAGCAGCAGGAGGTGGTTACAAAATTATCACAGTTTCACTGCAGGTAATTTTATGCTGTTATGATATAATACTGCATCTTGACATTTGTTTGACCATGAATGGTGCCAAGTACATTCTGTGTTTAACTTTTTATAGTAGACTTGTGTATACTTTATGGTAGTAAATGGTAAAATAGACTAGGATCTACACATGCTTTATGCATTCATGACATTCCTAACTTTTTCTTATTTTCTTATTTCTAGGCAACACAGTTTGCAAGTTTTTTTGAATTGTCACACATCTTCAAACATGTCTTCAATATGCTTGCTTTAAAAAATCCACACAGAAGTGGAGCCAAACAGTTCAAATTTGTGTTGTTCAGGGGTCAACTGTACATTCCCGTCAACGGTTTACAAGTGTTCCTTTCCCCCATATCCTCCCCCAAACTTGTTATTTCTTGCCTTTTTGATAATAGCTATTCTAACAGGTGTGAGTTGATATGTCATCATGGTTTTGATGTCTATAATCATTAGTGTTGCTGAGAACCTTTTCATATACCTGTTGTCCATTTTTATGTCATCTTTTGAAACATTTTTAAATCCGGTTATATGAGATTATTTTTAAATCAGGTGTATGAGTTCTTTATAAATCTTGAACCTTAACCCCTCATCTGTTATATAGTTAGCAAATATTTTTTTTGAATCTGTAAATTGCCTTTTCATTTTGTTGATTACATCCTTTGCTATGCAGAAGGGTATTTTTAAATCAGGTGTATGAGTTCTTTATAAATCTTGAACCTTAACCCCTCATCTGTTATATAGTTAGCAAATATTTTTTTTGAATCTGTAAATTGCCTTTTCATTTTGTTGATTACATCCTTTGCTATGCAGAAGGGTTTTTGTTTGTATAGTCCTATTTATTCACTTTTACTTCTGTAGCCTAGAGTTTAGTGTGGTATTCAAGAGATCATTACCAAGGCTTTGCCCTATGCATATTCTGGGAGTTTTATGGTTTCAGGCCTTACCTTTAGGTCCTTTATCCATTTTGAGGTTTTTTGTGTGTGTATGGTGTGAGATAAGAGTCCAATTTCATTCTCTCGCATGTGGAAATTCTGTTTTCCCAGCACTATTTATTGAAGAGATTATTGTTTCCCCATTGTGTCTTTCTGGTACCCTTTTTGAAAGTTAGTTGACCATATGTGTTTAGATTTATTTCTGGGCTCTCCATTCTGCTCCACTGGTCTATGTGTCCATTTTTATGCCAGTACCATACAGTGTTGGTTACTGTAGCTTTGCAATATAAATTTAAATCAGGAAGTGTGATGTCTCCAACTGTTTTTTTCAGAATGGCTTTGACTATTCAGAGTTTTTTTGTGATTCTATATGAATTTTAGGATTGTTTTTTCTATTTCTGTGAGGAGTGTTGTTGGGATTTTGGTCTAGATGCATTGCATCTACATGTTGCTTTAGGTAGTATAGACATTCAACAACATCAGTTCTTGGTCCATGAGCATGGAATAATTTTCCATTTATTTATGTCCCTTCCCATTTCTTTCATCATTATTTCGTAGTTCTCAGTGTACAGATCTTTTGCCTCCTGGGTTAATTTATTCCTAAATTTTTTATGGTATTGTAGATGGGATGCTTTTTAAATTAAAATTTTTTTTTAAATTAACTACTTTCATTCATCTTTCTTTTTTCTTTATATGAGCATCATGATCTATGATTTTTGAATTTCTTTTTCAGCAAAGTTACTATTTGTGTGTAGAAATGCCATGGATTTTTCCATGTTGATTTTGTATTTTGCAACTTTACTGAATTTATTCATTGTATTTAACAGTTTTTGGTGGAATCGTTGGGATTTTCTGCATATAGAATAATGTAATTTGCAGATAGAGATAATTTTGCTTTTTTATTTCTGATTCAGTTAGATTTTATCTCTTTTTCTTGTCTAATTCCTCTTGATAGGACTTTCAGTACTATGTTGAATAGGGTGGTGAGAATGGGCATCCCTGCCTTGTACCAGGTCTTAGAGGAAAAGTTTTCAGTTTCTCCCCTTATGATGTTAGCTGTGGGTTTTTGTAAATGATATTTATAACCTTGAGGAACTTTCTTTCTATATCTAAACTGTTAAGAATTTTTATCAGGAAAGAATTTTAAACTTTGTCAAATGCTTTTTCTGCGTCAACTGATCTGATTGTGTAGTTTTTATGTTTTAGTCTATTAATGTAATATATCTCATTGATTGATTTGCATATGTGAAACCAGACTTGCCTGCCAGCAGTCAATCCCATGTGATCATGATGTTTAATCTTTTTGATGTGTTGTTGAATTTGATTTGCTAATATTTTATTGAGTTCCCAGATACTTCTAAGATGCTGACTTTTATGATCTAGAAAAATCTTTTTTTATCTTGATCACAGTACAGGGCACATCAACAGGGGAGCTTTTTTGTTTTATTTTTTAACCTTCTCCATTACTGTTGTTCTTTGGCCAAAAGGGGAGACATGAACCCAATATTATCCTTTTCCAGATACTTTGATTTAAAAAACAAACAAATATGTGTGTGTGTGTCTGAGACACATAAAATTAGAACCTTTTGAGACTGCCACTATACATAACATATCACTAAGGAATTTATTGCTAAAGATATTCTGAAAAGCAATTTGTATCTTTAGTGTGTTCAGGAGTTTGTAATGTGCATTCCACACAGGGTTACCTGGTTCATAAGGTTATTGGGAAAGGGATTTGCCAGAATTTATACTTGGAAACTATTGGGAGCCTGCCTGTCTAGTGCAGAAACATTTTATTTCTATGAATCATTTAGTATTTTAAATGTCTATGCTGAGTCAATATTTTGTAATAGCAGCAACACACTTGAAATTGAATAGTATCTGAAATTGTGTCTACATAAGAAAATGAAAGCTGTAACAGAAACTCATAAATGAAAAAATTATCTCCATACCATTTTTGAGAGAAAGAGAGACATATTCTGCTCAGTGTAAAAGTGGTTATTAAAGTTATTTTGAAAAAATTTATTTATACAATACATTTTAGAATTTACTGAAGACTTTTGGGAGAGAGAAAAGTTATACATGATAGAGTCACAGAGAAATATGATCTGAGTCCAGAAAGGAAAATTTTGTAAAATAAACTGTAGATCTAAGACTTCTGGCTTGGCAATACTGTGGACCTAATGTTTTCAAAACTCTCCTCTAAAGAACTACAAATGCTAGTAAAAATAGAACAAATATTTTCTAAAATGTAGACCTGAGTGCTCAAGAGAGCATTGCCCAGAGAAAATATCTAGAAAAGGCAACCAGAGCTGCTAGCACATGGTCTGAAGCAGCAGTAGGCGAACGTCCCTGGAGAACAGGGACTTGGGTTTAACGTTCACGCAGGCACAAGGAATGGAGCCTTAAGCCTACTGTTGATAGAAGGTAAGAACTGAGATCCCTGCATAAATCTGAGAGCTTTGAAAGGCAATAACCTCGAAGAAAAAGATCAGCATAAATCCACAGTCCCAGCTCAAGGACACCAGTTTATGTTCATTTCTAGGCTTGGGAACACCACTACCACGTATTTACCTTCACAGGCTCATTGAAAGAAGCATTTGATTTTCCTCCTCAGGAAGAAGATGATTCTGCTCAGAAAAAAAGACCAAGTTACAAGAGTAAATAGAAAGCAAAGAAATGTATAAATTTTTGGCTAAGTCTAAAAAGCACCATGTCAAAAAGCAAATTCAATAATAGCTAGTTTGAGAGTGTAAAAACAATCTTGTAACTAAACTACTGGAAATATAACATATAAGGTTTTGGGAGTTTTTTTTGTTTTTTTTTTGTTTTGTTTTGTTTTTTTTTTGAGACAGAGTCTCGCTCTCTCACCAGGTGCCAGGCTGGAGTTCAGTGGCACCATCTCTGCTCACTGCAACCTCCACCTCCCAGGTTCAAGCAATTCTCCTGCCTCAGCCTCCTGAGTAGCTGGGATTACAGGCACATCTCACCATGCCCAGCTAATTTTTGTATTTCTTAGTAGAGAAATACAAATACGTGGGTTTCACCATGTTGGTCAGGATGGTCTCGATCTCCTGACCTCATAATGCGCCCACCTCAGCCTCCCAAAATGCTGGGATTACAGGCTTGAGCCACCACGCCCAGCCAGTTTTGGGAGTTTTAAAATGCATTTTTAAATCCGAATGATGTTTGGGAAACAAGCAAGTGTATTGATTAACTTTTGGTTTTAAGTCAAATATACATCTAGAACATGTAAGGGTAGTTCCCAAAGAATAAAAGAGAACATACAACTTTAAAATGAGTTGAAAATAAAAGGGAGGGATGATGAAAATGGTTAATTTGCTAAGAGATGAGAAAGGAAAAATAAGAAGCGAAGTATGGAAAGAAGCACAAAAACAAGATTGCAGAAATAAATCCAATACATCAGCAATTCTAACAAAGATAAATGGATATAGTATCAGTTAAAACTTGTGTTTTAAAAATTCTTGCTATATTCTGTTACAAGAGATATACCCAGTGACATGGAAAGGTCAAAAGTAAAGAATAAAAAAAGTGCAACCAGACTACTGTCAAACCAAAGTGCAAACCAAATCTATCCGAAAGCAAAGCAAAACAAAATGGAACAAACCTGTGGGCTTTAACAATACTGTGCATCTTGGTGTTGAAGACAAAAAGTGTTATTGGGGATTTAAAAAATAGTGAAATTTGTAATCCAGCACTTTGGGAGGCCAAGGCGGGTGGATCACGAGGTCAAGAGATGGAGACCATCCTGGCCAACATGGTGAAAACTTGTCTCTACTAAAAATACAAACATTAGCTGGTCATGGTGGGGTGTGCCTGTAGTCCCAGCTACCCGGGAGGCTGAGGCAGGAGAATCGTTTGAACCTGGGAGGTGGAGGTTGCAGTGAGCTGAGATCGCACTATTGCAATCCAGCCTGGTGACAGAGCTAGACTCCATCTCAAAAGAAAAAAAAAAGTTAAACGGAGGTTGTCAAGGTGGCTCATGCCTGTAATCCCAGTACTTTGGGAAGCCGAGATGGGCGATCACTTGAGGTCAGGAGTTGGAGACCAACCTGGGCAACATGGCGAAACCTCGACTCCACTAAAAATTAAAAAACAAACAAATTAGCCGATGTGGTGACATGGGCCTGTAATTCCAGCTACTCGCGAGGTTGAAGCAGGAGAATCGCTGGAACCCAGGAGGCAGAGGTTGCAGTGGGCCAGATTGCGCCAGTGCACTCCAGCCTGAGCAACACAGTGAGACTCCAAAAAAAAACAAGCCAGGCATAATGGCTCATGCCTGTAATCCTAACACTTTGGGAGGCTGAGTTGGGTGGATTGCCTGAGGTCAGGAATTTGAGACCAGGCTGCCTAACATGGTGAAACCCTGTTTCTACTAAAAATACAGCAATTAGCCGGGTGTGGTGGTGCACACCTGTAGTCCTAGCTACTTGGGAGGCTGAGGCAGGAGAATGGCTTGAACCTGGAAGGTGGAGGTTGCAGTGAGCTGAGATCATGGCACTGCACTCCAGCCTGGGTGACAAAGCAAGACTCTATCTCCAAAAAAAAAAAAAAAAAAAAGACCAAGGAAAAATTCACTTAAAAACATAATTCTGAAATTGTATACACCTAATACCTAATAACATTGCCTCAAATATAAAGAGCAAAGGTGTGAGAAAAAAACATAAGAACCATTATAATGAAAGATTATATACATCAGTTTCTGTAATTGATAGATCATGAAAATTAAAATTTAGTGAAGATATTTGTTTTAATAACATAAGCGTGCTATAAAGGCCATATAGAAATACCCTATGCCTCACAAGTAGAGAACAGACATAATGTTTAGGCATACATGCAACATGTTATGGTCACGAAGGAAATATCAATATGAAAACTTTTTAAAGTTAATATTACTTTAATTGACAAATCATAATTGTATTATATTTATAGAGTACAATGGTATTTTGAGATATGTGTACAAAGTAGAATGATTGAATCAAGCTGGTTGACAAACACATCATCTCACTCAACATTTTTTGTGGTAATCATTTGAACTTTCCTCTCTTAGATATTTTGAAATTACAATACATTATTATTGACTAGAGTCAGTGTACAGTAGATCTGAGGACTTATTCCTCCTGTCTAGCTAAAACTTTGTGCTCTTTGACCAGCAACACCCAATTTCCCCCCTCCTCCCTCTCCCACTCAGCCTCTGGTAAGCACCATTCTATTCTCTGCTTCTATGAGTTCAACTATTTCTAGATCCTACATGTAAGTAAGAACATGCAATATTTGTTTTTCTGTGCCTGGCTTATGCCACTTAGCATATTTTCATCTAGATTAATCCATGTTGTCCCAAATGACAGAATTTCATTCTTTTTTAAAGGTTGCCTAGTATTACATTGTATATACATACACTACATTTTCTTTGTCCATTCATCTCTTGATGGACACTAGTTGATTTTATATCTTGGCTTTTGTGAATAATGTTGCAATGAATATAGGAGTATAGATACTCCTTTGACATATTGATTTCAATATTTTTGGATTTGTTCCCAGAAGTGAGGTTGCTGGACCACATGGTGGTTCTATGCTCAGATTTTTGAGGAATCTTGATACCATTTTCCATAACGACTGTACTAATTTTTATTCCCACCAACAATGAGGTAAAAGCGTTCCCTTTTCTCAACATCCTCACTAACACTTTCCTCTTTTCTTTTTGATAACAGCCAATCTAACAGGTGTGAGTGGCATCTCATTGTAGTTTTAATTAGCATTTCCCTAACGATTAGTGATGTTGAGCATTTTTTTCATGAACCTGATGGCCACTTTTATGTCTTCTTTTGAGAAGTGTCTGTTCATGTTCTTTGCCCATTTCATAATTGGGTTATTTGTTTTCATGCCATTGAGTGTTTGAATTCCTTATATATTTTGGATACTAACCTTCATCACATATATAATTTGCAAATATTTTTCTCACTCTGTGGGTTGTCTCGTCACTTTGTTAGTTGCTTTCTTGTGCAGAGCTTTTTCGTTTGATACAATCTTGTCTATTTTTGCTCTTGTTGCCTGAACATTTGGGGTCATGTCCAAAGACATCCTTGCGCAGACCAATGTCATGGAGTCTTTTTCTTATTTTTTTTCTAGTAGTTTTACAGTTTCAGGTCTTATATTTTAAGTCTTTAATTCATTTTCAGTTGATTTCTATGCATGTGTAACATAGGGATCTAATTTTATTCTTTTGCATATGGAAATTCAGTTTTCACAGCACTATTTACTGAAAAGATGATCCTATGCCCATTGTATTTTTTTGATTCCCCTGTCAGAAATTAGTTGATCAGCTGGGTGCAGTGGCTCACACCTGTAATCCCAGCACCTTGGGAGGCCGAGACAGGCAGCTGACCTGAGGTCAGGAGTTTGAGACCAGCCTGGCCAACATGGCTAAATCCTGTCTCTACTAAAAATACAAAAATTAGCCAGGCATGGTGGCAGGTGCCTGTAATCCCAGCTACTTGGGAGGCTGAGGCATGAGAATTGCTTGAACCTGGGAGGCAGAAATTGCAGTGAACCAAGATCATGCCAATGCACTCCAGCCTGGAAGATAGAGCAAGGAAAAAAAAAGAAGTTAGTTGACCATCTGTGTTTGGCTTTATTTTGGGACTCTGTATTTGATTCCACTGGTCTATGTGTCTGTTTTTATGCCAGTACCATACTATGTTGGTTACTATAACTTTGTAATATAAATTTAAATGAGGAAGTGTCATGTCTCCAACTTATTTTTTTTCAAAATTGCTTTGGCTGTTTGTTTTTTGTTTGTTTGTTTTTGTTTTGTTTTTGTGGTTCCATGTGAATTTTAGGATTTTTTTTTCCTATTTCTGTGAAAAATGATACTGGAATTTTGGTAGAGAGCAAAACATTTTTATCATATTGGCTGCATTCTCTTACCTTAGTACCATAATTTGAAATTTAAAAAAAGGCAATAGCCAGGCACGGTGGCTCATGCCTGTAATCCCAGCACTTTGGGAGGCCAAGGCAGGTGGATCACGAGGTCAAGAGATCGAGACCATCCTGGTCAACATGGTGAAATCCCATCTCTACTAAAAAAATAAAAATTATCTGGGCATGGTGGCGTGCACCTGTAGTCCCAGCTACTCAGGAGGCTGAGGCAGGAGAATGGCTTGCACCCGGGAAGCGGAGGTTGCAGTGAGCCGAGATTATGCCACTGCACTCCAGCCTGGCGCCTGGTGACAAAGCAAGACTCTGTCTAAGAAAAAAAAAAGCAACAAAGGATTATGTTTTTAGAAATTAAAAAAATTTCTAAAAACTTAAGAATCAAAAAAATTATAAAAATAATTACAGTATTTGTGCTTTTACGATGTGCCAGGCATTTTCCATGTTTCGCTCATTTAATCCTCATAACAACCCCAAGTAAGAACTATCATTATCTCCACTTTACAGATAATAAAACAGAGGCAGAACACATCCTTTTTTTTGAGACAGAGTTTCGCTCTTGTTACCCAGGCTGGAGTGCAGTGGCACGATCACAGCTCACTGCAGCCTCAACCTCCCGGGCCCAAGCAATCCTCCTGCCTCAGCCTCCTGAGTAGCTGGGGCTTAATTTTGATTTTTTGTAGAGACAAGTTCTCACTACATTGCCCAGGCTGGTCTTGAACTCCTGGGCTCAAGTGATTCTTCCGACTCAGCCTCCCAAAGTGCTGGGATTAAAGGATTATGAGCCACCATAGCCCAAGCCACTTTGGTTGATTTTAAGGGAAAAATCTGTGTTGCAGTGTACACTGGATACAGAAATGGAGAGGAGCAAAATCTGCCTGATCTACTACTTTCCCCGCCCCCTGAAGTGGCTAGTAATATAGAATAGAACACGCAAGAGAATGAAAGTCAAGTTCCAATGGATGAAAATGAGAACTCCAGGTCTGCTGGAAATAAACGAAATAGCATCACATCAAAAGCTACTCCATGGAACTCTTTTCTCCTTCTGCCACCCCCATGCCAGGGTCAGGACTGAGACCAAGAAAGCCAGGTCTGAAATTCAGTGTTTCTCCACCAGCACAACCATTTTGTGTCATGCTGGTTACCTCCATTTCCCTCTGGACCATCAGTAATTCCTCCACTCCCACCTCTCATGTATCCAGTCTCTTAATGATGCTTTGCTTTGGGAAGTGTGGTCGTCTCTGGGTACCTAACTGGTTATCATACTGGCTATTATATGGTGTGATGGTTAATATTAGGTGTCAACTTGATTGAAGGATGCCTAGATAGCTGGTAAAGTATTGTTTCTGGGTGTGTCTGTGAGGGTGTTGCCAGAGGAGACTGACATTTGAGTCGGCGGACCAGGAGAGGAAGACCCACCCTCGATGTGGGTGGGCACCATCCAATCTGTTGCCAGTGCCACAGGCAGAAGGAGGTGGGATTATCTTGCCTGCTGAGTCCTCTGGCTGCCTTCTTTATCCTGTGCTGGATGCTTCTTCCTGCTTATCCTGCCCTTGGACATTAGACTCCAGGTTCTTTGAAGTCTGGGACTTTCACTAGTGGTTTGCTGGGGGCTCTCAAGTCTTCGGCCACAGACTTTCAGTCCGCATAAGGCTACATAATCAGCTTCCCTAGTTTGAGGCTTTCAGATTCAGACTGAGCCACTACCAGCTTCTCTCTTCCCCAGCTAGCAGACAGCTTATCATGGGACTTCACCTTGTGATTGTGTGATCCACTTCTCCCTAATGAAATATCTTATAGAGAGAGCTGGCTCATGCAATCACACACACAATACATAATATGTATATGATGTATATGCAATATTAATGTATGGTGTATATATAGTAAAAATACATAATATATATATATTCATAACCCATGTATATACATATATCTTACTAGTTCTGTCCCTCTGGAGAACCTTGATGAATACACATTAGGTTTTTTTGTTTTTGTTTTTGTATTTTTTTGAGATGGGTGGCACGATTTAGGCTCACTGCAACCTCCGCCTCCTGGGTTCAAGTGATTCTCCTGCTTCAGCCTCCCAAGTAGCTGGGATTACAAGCATGTGCTACCACGCCCGGCTAATTTGTGTATTTTTAGTAGAGGTGGGTTTCACCATATTGCCCACGCTGGTTTGGAATTCCTGGCCTCAAGTGATCCACCCGCTTTGGCCTCCCAAAGTGCTGGGATTACAGGCATGAGCCACCATGCCCAGCAGGAGGAACTGTGACCAGTAAGTTTCAAAATAAAAATAAAAAAGAAAGGTGCTCACATGTCAATTAAGTAGTAAGTCTGCCATCATTATTAAAGTGAATCTCTTTAATAAATTTTACGATTTCTGGAAAACAAATGTTTTATGACATTAAAAAAATAGAATTGTTAAAAATTTAGTTGAAAAGTTAATGTAAAACTACATTAAAGGGATTTTGATGCCAAAACTACTAGATAAAAAGTTGATCTACATCCACCTCAGAATTCTCATAGTGTCAAAGCATCATCTCACCAAAGACTCGCCAGTTGGTTGTGTGGACAAAACATGTTTACAATGAAGGGATCTTCAGGATCTGCTGACATTGCATTGCTAGGAGTCAGTCAGACATGCTTTTCCATTTGTCATGTAGTGGGCACCTATGATGTGTTCTTGTCAAAAGAGTTCAACTGGAATTTAGTCGAGCTTTTAGATCTAATTTCCCATTTGTAGAAGATACTGAGGCTAAAACAACAAGTTAAATGACACCGTTAAATAAATGATCAGATAGGTTCAGAACATGAAATATTGTAGAAGATAACTGGTCTCATTTCTTCAAAATATCAGCATTTGGAACGAAGAAGGAGGTGGAGTGGATAACTCTTCTAGATTAAAATTTACTTAAGGCCAGGCAGGGTGGCTCAAGCCTGTAAGCCCAGCACTTTGGGAGGCTGAGACAGGAGAAACACTTGAGGCCAGGAATTTGAGACCAGCCTGGGCAACATAGCCAGACCCCATCTCTACAAAAATAATTTAAAAATTAGCCAGGCATGATGGTGAGTGCCTGTAGTCTCAGCTACTCCGGTGGCTGGAGCGGGAGAATCTCTTGAGCCCAGGAATTCAAGACTGCATTGAGCTGTGACTGCGTCACTGCCCTACCGCCTAGGTGATGGAGCAAGACTCTGTCTCTAAAAAAACAAAAATAAAAAAGTTACTTAGGAGACTTAATAACTACATGCAATGTGCAATCTTTGATTGGAGCCTGTTTTTCTTTGTATTTGTTTTTTTTGAGATGGAGTCAGGTTGGAGTGCAGTGGCATGATTTCAGCTCACTGCAACCTCTGCCTCCCAGGTTCAATCAATTCTCCTGTCTCAGCCTCCCAAGTAGCTGGGATTACAGGCGCATGCTATCATGGCCTGCTAATTTTTGTATTTTTAGTAGAGATGGGGTTTCACCATGTTGGCCAGGCTGGTCTCGAACTTCTGACCTCAGGTGATCTGCCCGCCTTGGCTTCCCAAAGTGCTGAGATTACAGGCATAAGCCATTGCATCTGGCCTGGAGCCTGGTTTTAAAAGTCATCTGTAAAAGACTTGGGTGAAGGGCCATTGAAGAAGTTTGAATATGGATTAGATGTTAAATGATATTAGACAATTATTGCTAATTTTATGAGCTGGGATAAGGGTATTGTAGTTTATAGAAGAATGTCTTCGTAAATGTGCATGCTGAAGTATTTAGGAATGAAGTATTAACATGTCTCTAAGAGATTTTCAAATGGCTTAGCAAAATCTGTGCATGTGTGTGTGTCTGTGTGTGTAAAGTATATATGGCAAAATGTTAGTGAACCTAATTGGTATATTTGTGAATACGCACTATCCTATTTTCTTTATATTTAAATATTTTTTTCATAAAAAATAAAAGACAGTTCTTGATAAAGTTTGTCCCACATTGGGTCTATGGATCCTGCTACCCCACAATGCCAGATGTCATTTCCTTAGTTCCAGAATACATCAGTCTCCTAAATAATTTTTAATTTTTATTCTTTTAGAGACAAGGTCTGTTTTGTTTTGTTTTGTTTTGAAACAGGCTCTCGCTCTGTCGCCCAGGCTGGAGTGCAGTGACTCAATCATGGCTCACTGCAACATCAACTTCCCGAGCTTAAGTGATCCTCCCACTTCAGACTCCCGAATAGCTGGAATTACAGGCACACACCACCACAACTGGCTAGTTTTTTTGTATTTTTAGTAGAGACGAGGTTTCAGGCTGGTCTTGAACTCCTGAGCTCGAGCAATCCACCTGCCTCAGCCTCCCAAACTGCTGGGACTATAGGCCTGAGCCACTGGGCCCAGCTGAGAGAAGATCTTGACCACATGTGGCAGCTGGCAGAAGGAATCCTCACATTGGTTCCTTGATGTAGAATAAGAACTGCCATAGTAGGAAAGGCCACGTGGAAGTTCCTAAAATTACCCCGTCTGACCTTGATAGTAAATATCTCATTCAGAGAGATAGCAGAGATTAGCGCCACCCTGAAAGACTTTAATAGTTCAAAGGTGGCAGTCCTTCTTGTAACTCCATTTAATTCACCAGTCTCGACTTTGTAAAATCTGGATGCATCATGGCAGATGACAGTGGACAATCACAAACCTAGCCCTAATTTTAGCTGCTGTTCTGGAAATGGTCTCTTTACAGAGCAGATGAACCCAGTCTAAGTCTGTGGTATGCAGCTAGGAAGGGCATTCTTTCAGTACCCATCAGGAAGAGGTATTAGTTCCCATTTCCATGGGATGAACTGCAGTAGGCTTTCACTGTCTTGCCTCAGAGCGATATCATCCTCCCATTCTAGTTTATTTCTATGAAATTTCAGTGTTTGATAGTTTGTCAGTTAGTTCTGAATATAAAGATAGAAGGTAGACCTTGAAAATATGATCAGCTTTTTTGCTAAAGTCTATGTTCGCTATAGAACAAAGAAGCCTCAGACAAAGCTATAAGGCTGAGAGTTTCTTTTTTTTTTTTAAAAGAGAGAGAGAGAATAGGAAGGAGGAAAAAGGAAAAGAAAGAGAGAGAGAGAATGGGGAGGAGGGAGAAGGAAAAGAAAGAGGGAGAGAGAATGGGAGTATTGCTTTCTTGCCCAGGCTAGAATGCAATTTAGTAATGGGTATTGAAAACCTCTTTTATACTGATAATTATACTTAATGATGTAGTCAGGAAGGAATAAGGGAAGAAGATAACAAACAAACAGCCAACCAATATTTAGTTTAAACCTATGAAATACTATGCGATTACTGAGGAGTGATTTACTTCCAATTATATAGTCACCTTTGGAATAGGTGTGAGGTGGTAATGTATGTTTTGTGTATTTGAAGTGGAGAGTTCTATAAATGTTTATTAAGTTTACTTGTTCCAGGTCTGAGTTCAAGTTCTGAATATCCTTGTTAATTTTCTATCTTGTTGATCTATAGAATCGTTAGCTCTTCTTGTTGCATTGATCCTTTTGCCATTATGTAATGTCATTCCTCGCCTCTTTTGATCTTTGTTGCTTTAAAGTCTACTTTATCAGAGGCGAGAATTACATCTCCTGCTTTTTGTTTATTAGTTTATTTTTACTCTCTGTTTGATTGGTAAATCTTCCTCCTTCTCTCTGAGTCTTTGTGTATTGTTGCATGTAAGATGGGCCCGGATGCAGCATACTGATGGGTTTTGGCTTTTTATCCAATTAAAATATATATAAGTTTAATACCGGCGTTTGATGCTAGCTGGCTGTTTTGCCCATTAGTTGATGTAAATTTTTTATTGTGTTAAAGTTCTTTGCTTTTTGATATATTTTTGGGAAGGCTGATTTTGGTTGTTCCTTTATATGTATAATGCTTCTTTCAGAAGCTCTTGTAAAGCAGGCCTGGTGGTGGTGAACTCTCTAAGTACTTGTTTGTTCACAAAAGATTTAATTTTTCCTTCGCTCATAAAGCTTAGTTTGGCTGGATAGGAAATTCTGGGTTGAAAGTTCTTTTCTTTAAGGATGTTAAATATTGGTCCCCACTCTTTTCTGGCTTGTAGGGTTTCTGCTGAGAGATCTGCTGTAAGTCTGATAGGTTTCCCTTTATGGGTAACCTGACCTTTCTCTCTGGCTGCCCTTAGTATTTTCTCCTTCATTTCAACCCTAATAAATCTGGAGATTATGTGCCTTGGGGTTGGTCTTCTTGAAGAATATCTTTGTGGTGTTCTCTGTATTACCTGGAGTTGAATATTACCCTGCCTTGCCAGGTTGGGAAAATTTTCCTGAATGATATCCTGAAGAGTATTTTCCAACTTGGATTCATTCTCTTCATCACATTCAGGTACACCTATCAGACGTAAATTAGGTCTTTTCACATAGTCCCATATTTCCTGGAGACTTTGCTCATTCCTTTTCATCCTTTTTTCTGCATTCTTGTCTTCTCGTTTCATTTCACTGAGCTGGTCCTCGACTTCTGATATCCTTCCTTCTGCTTGATCAATTCGACTGTTTAAACTTGTGCATGCTTCGCGAAGTTCTCGTGTTGTGTTTTTCAGCTCCATCAATTCACTTATATTCTTCTCTAAATTGTCCATTCTCGTTAACATTTCGTCAAACCTTTTTTCAAGGTTCTTAGTTTCTTTGCATTGGGTTAGAACAAGTTCTTTTAATTCACAGAAGTTTCTTATCACCCACGTTTTGAAACCTGCTTCTGTTATTGGAACACACGTGTAATCTATTAAGCCTTGTTCCGTTACTGATGAGGAATTGCAATCCCCTGTAGAGGGAGAGGCATTCTGATTTTGAGTATTCTCTACCTTTTTACGCTGGTTTCTTCCCTTCATTATATATTTGTCCGTCTGTCGTCTTTATAATTACCGACTTTCTAACTGGGTCTCTGACGTCCAACTTGTTGATTCCCTGCGCCGAAATCTGAGCAATCCACTGTGCCGGCCAAAACAGCGGTGTTAAGATTGATGGTGCTTTTCTGCCCGGGAATCTCTGGACTCTGCACCAAAAACTGGCGTGCTAAGGCACCAGCAAAACCGCCACGCCGGCCACAAGAGTCGCCCTGGCGACCCGTGGAGCTCCTCCACTGGGAATCTCGTGGTCCGTGAGCAACTAATATTCGTCTGAAAGTGTGGCGTCCTCTCGTTCTTTGCGCTTTCACTGGGAGGTACGTGCCCGAGCTGCTAATCATCAGCCATCTTGGATCTCTCTCCCAAGGCTGAGAGTTTCAATGTGGGAGACAGTAGCAAAGATATTCCTATGACATTACCGCCAACAAGTCACTGGAAATCAAAGAACGGTTGTTATGGGTATTAATGATGTCACAAAAATTGTCCAAAGACATTGAAATCTTCTATGACTGTCTCTCCATTAAACATCCTATGCAGGTCAGCGTACAAAAGCAGAGAACAATCCTCCTTTTCTTCAGACAGTGCACACTTAATGGTGCCCATTTGATTATATTTACCTGTTTTACCGTTTCCTTCAACACCTAATTTGGATCAAAAGGCATATTTTTGTCCAACAACTGTTCTCCATAACTAAAGCAGTGGATGAACTGGCATTTAGATGTAATCTCTCTCTCTCTCCTCTCTCTCTGTCTTTTTTTAAATTGAGACAGGATCTTGCTCTGTCACCCAGGCTGGAACAAAGTGGTGCTATCACAGCGCACTTCAGCCTTGAGCTCCTGGGTTCAAGTGATCCTCCCACCTCAGCTTTCCAAGTAGGTGAAACATACTTCCCCAGTAGGTAGGCATCAGGGTGCCTGGTTAATTTTTTTTTTTTTTAAGACGGAGTCTCACTCTATCACCCAGGCTGGAGTGCAGTGGCACGATCTCGGCTCATTGCAACCTCCCACCTCCCAGGTTCAAACCATTCTCCTGCCTCAGTCTCCCAAGTAGCTGGGATTACAGGTGTGTGCCACCACACCTGGCTAATTTTTGTATTTTTAGTAGAGATAAGGTTTCATCATGTTGGCCAGGCTGGTCTCAAACTCCTGACCTCAGGTGATCCGCTTGCCTCAGCCTTCCAAAGTGCTGGGACTACAGGCATGAGCCACCGCACCTGGCATTTAAACAATTTTTTAAAAATAGAGACAGGGTCTTGCTATGTTGCTCAGACCAGTCTGGAACTCCTGAGCACAACTGACCCCCCGGCCTTGGCCTCCCAAAGTGCTGGGATGACACTAAGTGTGCACTGTCTGAAGAAAAGGAGGATTGTTCTCTGCTTTTGTATGCTGAGGTGCATTGGATATTTAATGGAGAGACAATCATAGAAGATTTCAGTGACTCTGGACAATTTTTATGACATCATTAATACTCATAACAACCATTTTATGATTTCCAGTGACTTGGTTGCCGGTAATTTCATAGGAATATCTTTGCTACCATCTCCAGCTGCATCCTGCCATCTGAATTCTCTCACTCACATTTTATGTTCATGCGTAGCAGATACTCTGTTAACTCTGATCCCAAAGCCTCTTTGGTGACAAGTGCCCTACAACTCACAAAATCATCATTAACAAAACTAGAAAATACCTGTTTATATAGCCTGTGTTTTCAGAGATAAATAACATCAAAGCCATGGAACATTTTCCCCAAAGAAAACACATATGCTAGGAGCAGATTCATGCCCTGTTCCTCAGTTCTGTCCGGCCTCGATGAGAAACATCTGCTAGCAAGACGACGTGGTAGTAAAGACTCTTTTAATTTATCTGCCATATTATTCTGCTTTCTCTTTATGCATAATATTGGCCATTAACTTTGGGGCTGGTGTTGTTTGTTTCTTAATGTTCATGTCACTGGTATCTCTCATTGTTACTACCTCTTCTCTGACTTTAGTGATATAATTGATCGGTTTCATACTTGAAAAGCAATACCTTGCTTTTAGTCTAGGAAACCTCATATGGATGCTGGCAAGGTCACTGAGCTTGTGTGAAAGTTACACAAAAGTTTGGATCGCTTTGTGCCATCATGGACAAAATTCAATACAGACAATGCATGAAGGACAAAAAACGAATGGATCACTTGTCGAACGAAATCCAATTTTCAGATATTCATTAGGCTACATCCTATTCACACTTTTCTCTTCCAATGCTTGTGTGAAATCATCGCCTTCACAGATTCACTTGTCCCAACATGTTAGAATTTGTGTTCCACATTTGTGCCGCAGTCTTGTTTGTTATGTTATGCACGGTGTTATTCCAGTTGTAGTATGAAAGTTATTATTTCATTATTGCCTTTATGCCTCAATAAACCATTTGAGCCACTATTCCACTTTTGTGAAATGAAGCTAAAATGCAACGTGTGAGTAAAACTAAAAAGGCCCCTTGACTAAAGTAAGCAGTAGTATGTAAATGATTGGGAAGCGCATAAGCCAGAAGGTAGCAGACCCTACTCACTGCATAGCAGCTTTCTCCAAAATGGTCAGCACAATCTGTGGCTCTTGTGCAACCTCGGAACACATAATTGTTTTTACAATTTTAATGGCATTTCTTGAAAATCATACTTTATCTTACATTTCAAATTTATGACATGAATATGAAGAAAATTGGCTCATAGCTTTTCTTCTGAGGCTGTCTGTGGGATGCATGAGAGACTTTGAAGGATGACCCAGGGTGTGGGAGCCACACTGCTCTCCACCTCTTACTTTCTCCACTCCAGGGATTATATAAATATTTGCTTACATTTTTAAAAGTTATTTTTCATAGTTTTATTTTCTACCCTTATTTAATTCCCTGTACTTTTTTTTTTTTGAGATGGAGTCTTGCTCTGTCACCCAGACTGGAGTGCAATGGCACTATCTTGGCTTACTGCAACCTCCGCCTCCTGGGTTCAAGTGATCCTCCTGCCTCAGCCTCCTGAGTAGCTGGGATTATAGGTGCCCACCACCGTGCCTGGCTAATTTTTGTATTTTTAGTAGAGATGAGGTTTCACCATGTTGGCCAGGCTGGTCTGGAACTGCTGACCTCAGGTGATCTACCACCCATCTTGGCCTCCCAAAGTGCTGGGATTAAAGGCGTGAGCCACCACACCCAGCCCTCTGGATTTTATTTTTGCATATGATACGAGAATCTCATTCCTTCTCCAAAAAGTTAACATATTATCTAAGTAGTATTCATTAAATAATTTTTTTTTTCATTTATTTCCAATGCCATTTGATCACATATATTTTCTTACATGCCTTCAGCACAATTTCAGGGGTGCCCTTCATATCACCCCTGCAGGTGAATCTCTTTTTTCTTTCTGTTCCACTTTTTGATCCCTAATTCTACTCTTGCATTTGCCTTGCACTACTTCACTTAAGTTTAATATGTTTTCATATTTGGCAGTGCAAAATCCACCTAATTTCTCTTCTATTTTCACATTTTTATTGGCTATTCTTTCCCAGGGAATGTGCTTATGTTAGTGGCTTTTGGATTTTGGTTTTCATGCACAAGGCTTTGGAATAAGTGAGAAGCACTCTACAAATATGAGACATTTCTCTTCTTGTAGTCTTATTATTGGTAATCCTATTAACAGGCAATTTTAATAAAATAGATAACCTTTTCTCATCTGGGACATCTCAGGTTTTGATAGCATTACTGAATTAACATTTTATAAGATGCCCTTCGTATTGTGACTCTCAATTTTCCTAGTCTGAGATGCTAGGAACACATGAATTGATGTGGTTGTCATCAACTAATGCAACAGGCCAAATTATTTCTCCATTGGACTGTGGAGATACTGCCACTATCTATGGGCCAAAACAATTAAGATTGGACTACATTTTTAGGATGCTAAAATTGCCAATAAAAAGTAAAAAATGTAGGCAGCCTATAAGTTTCTTTGTTTCTATGATTCTAAGCAATCGATTTTTCACATTCCACCCCTACACTGAAATAATTAACTCAGGAAGTTCAGTTTGGACCCCAGGGAGGCAGAACTTAAAGTAGCATCTTATTAAAAACACACACCTCCACAAAAACCCCATGGGGCTTGCTATGAGTTTGCATACTCTATGCATAGATTGTCAGAGCAAACATCTTAGAGATCCAGATGGTTCTCAAAGCATCTTGTGAGTAAGGGATCTGAGGCAAAGGACCCATCGGTGGCCTTGTATTATTAGTAGTTAAACATGATATGGTTTCTGTAATCAGAACCTGCTAAATGAAAACAGAGCGGTACTACTGTTTGTACTTGTTGTGCCAAGTTAGGTTTCTCTGTGGACTTCAAGAGATTTTTTAAATGTTGTTTTATTATATTTGTAATTAGCCCTTGTGAAGAAGGCTCTTTTGGTTTCTGCAGTGATGCACTGCAGCTTTCATTATAACAAATACCCATGACCCCTGGTGCCTAACTGTAAACAATGATAGTTACTAGCCTCATTAGGAGACTAGCAGATGGCTTATAAAGTTCTCACTGGAGTTTCAATCCATTTGCGGCTTGCAGAGCACAAATGTTTATCTTTAAACAGTATAAAATATGTCAGAAAGGGTCTGCATTCTCCTTTCATTAGTATTAATGCATTCTGATTTTAACAAGGAAAATTTCTTTGATTACACTTTTTTTTGTTTGCTTTAACATGAACTGATTTTCAGAATTTTTTCCAGCATCTTACTTTTTAGAAGAACAAACCAAATTCTATCAACTTCTCACATTTGTCTTTACTCATTCTACAGACATTTATCTGAATCGTACTATAAGCTAGGCGAAAATATTAGAGATACAATAATGAATACGATGTAGTAGATGCTCAATACTTACTGAAAATGCAATGGTTTCCCCCTATTGGCAGTTTTGCTCTCCACGGTTTCAGTTTACCTGCAGCAAACCTGAAAATATTCAATGGAAACTTTCAGAAATACAAAATTCATAAATATTAAAAGTGCATGCTGCTCTGAGTGGCTTAATAAAATCTTGCGTCATTGGCTCTGTCCCGCCTGAGAGGCGGAGCATTCCTTTGCCTAGCACATCCATGGTGTCTACACTACCTGCCTGCTAGCCCCATAGTAGCCAGCTTGGTTATCAGATTGACTGTCTGGGTATCACGATGCTTGCATCCAAGCCACCCTTATTTGACTTTCTGGTGGCCTCAAAGTGCAAGAGTAATGATGCTGGCAATTGAGATATTGCCAAAGAGAAGCCATAAAATACTTCTTCTAAGTGAAAGGGAGAAAGTTTTCAACTTATAAGGAAGATAAATAAATTGTATGCTGAGGTTGCTTAAAATCTACAGAAAGGTCAAATCTTCTATCTGTGAAATTGTGAAGAAGGAACGAAAAATTTGTGTGGGTTCTGCTGTTGCATCTCAGATTGCTACGGTCATGGCCACAGCGTGTGAAGATGGAAAAAAGGCATCAAATTTGTGGGTGTGCGACAGGGAGAGAAAACATGTTTGAGGCATCCACCAGAGGTCTTGGAACACGGTTGCCTATTTTTCCTATTGGATGGTTTATCACTTCTTGCTCATTTTCATCAAAGAGATCGTATTTTAAGATTAATTTATATAAAATAAATTAATTGGTCATAAAGTATGCCCATTTTAGGTTTTTATAAACACAGATGCACACTGCGTAATGATGTTTCGATCAGCATCGGACAAGATTATCATGGAGCTGCCACATGCAGGCGTTTCATTTTTGTCTTTGATACCATATTTTTACTGTACCTCTTCTATGTTTAGGTATGTTCAGATACACAAATCCTTGCCATTTTGCTACAGTTGCCCACAGTGTTCAGTAGAGTCACGTGCTATACAGGTTTGTAGCCTAGGAGCAGTAGGTACCACGTACCGAGGTGTGTAGTAGCTTGAACCATCTAGACTTGCAGGTGGAAGACATGAACAGACACTGTGTTTTGATTAATGACAAATGTGTTATGCCAGAAAGCACTGAACTTATAGGATGACTGGAGCAAGGGGTCCCCTGAAACAAGTGACACCAAGCCATTTACTACAAATAAGGGATGGTTGCACAGATTCAGGAATAGGTTTGGATTGAAAAATAAAAAATTACCGGAGAAGCTGAGCTGCTGATGGAGAAGCTGCTGCCACATTTCTGGTAGAGCTGAGGGAGATTAAGGAGAAAGAACTCCATCCAAAGCAAATCTTCCATTGCGATGAAACGAGGTGCTTCTGGAAGAAGATGCCTGATAGAACCTACATTCATAAAAGTTCAAAGGAGGCAAGAAGCATGAATGGGCATGAAAGGGGGCAAGAAGCATGAATAGGCAGATTAACCCTGGTACCAGGTGGCAATGCTGCAGGGCACACAATAAAGCCAGGTGTCATGCAGCGTGAAGAACATGTGTTCTCAACAGCAACAACATACTATGTACCTACAAAAATTAAAAATAAAAAAAATTTATGATTTAAACCCCCCCAAATTATCTGCCCATGTTCTGTCAGTATAATCAGAAGGTATGGGTGAGAGCCATCTTGTTTAAGGAATGGCTCCACCAATGCTTCATCCCAGAAGTGAAAAAATACTTGGAAGAGGAAGGGTTGAAATTTAAAGTCCCGTTTAGACAACAGACGTTGCACCTGGACATTCTGAATGTGTTTGTTGTGAGAATTAAAATGTCAAGGTTGTGTTTTTGCCTCCAAGTACAACTTCATTACTTCAGGCCTTTGTCCAAGGCATGACATCATTTGGTTTGTCAAAACTATAGACGCCCACCTGAGATTTTGATCAGCAATTGATGCAGGCTCTAATCTGAACATAATGCGGTGCTGGAAATTATTCACTATTGCTGACACCATAACACTCACCAAAGCTACAATGCATACCTCAAAACCAGAAATTATAAATGTCTGTGGGAAGAACCCATGGAGTGAAGTCACCAACGATTTTAAAGGCTTTCCGGGATTGACAAAGTTAGGAAAATCATTCGTACAGAAAGACAAGTTGCTGGAGAAAGATTTGCCGACATGCTTGAGAGGAAGTGGGAGAACACATTGAAGGCCATTGATAACTGTTAACAAACCAGAAATCGGGAGAACGTGAGTCATCCACAGAGGAAGAGGAAGAAGAAACTGAAGAAGAGCCAGCAATGTGGATGTTACCAACATTTGCAGAAGTGTTTCAGATTTCAGACTTTAAAAGACAAAACTGTGAAATGTGATCCTTAGTTGGAATGCAGCATTAAAGTCACCCGCATGATCACCAAAGGATTGGAACGTAGGCGGCAAAGCTTTGAAGAATTAGAAAGAGACAACTTCCGATTAAAATGTTCTTCCAAAAGTTTTCAGCAAAAAAACTTTCAACTATTCAGGATTCCCAGCTGTCAACGTCGTCAGCTCCTGATGTTCAGCCATCAACATTGTGACAGCCCAATGACCTGGACCACCCCTAGCAGCCCATCCCCCTTCTGACATAAGGTCAGCACATCAGTAGTAGCCCAATACAATGTCACAATGCCGATGGCGTTCACCTCACTTCCCTCGTCACAAAGGCATTTCATCATCTCGTATCATCATCAGAAGGGCGAGTACGGTACAGAAAAATATTTTGAGACAGAGCAAGACCAGATTCACATAACTGTTATAACAGTGTATCATTCTAATTGTTCCATTTTATTATTGTTGTTGTTAATCTCTGACTGTTCCTAACGTATAAGTTAAGCTTTATCATAGGTATGTAGGCATAGGAGAAAAATGCTGAATACAGGGTTTGGCACTATCTGAGGTTTCAGGCATCCACTGGGGGTCTTGGAACATGCCCCCACAGATAAGGAGGGACTCCTGTACTTACTGAAAGACTGAAACTAAAATTAAAATGCCATTTCAGCAAGGCGCAGTGGCTCATACCTGTAATCCCACCACTTTGGGAGGCTGAGGCAGGTGGATCACGAGGTCAGGAGATAGAGACCATCCTGGCTAACACAGTGAAACCCCATCTCTATTAAAAATACAAAAAATTAGCTGGGGGTGATGGTACGTGCCTGTAGTCTCAGCTACACTGGAGGCTGAGACAGGAGAATTGCTTGAACCTGGGAGGTGGAGGTTGCAGTGAGCCGAGATTGTGCCACTGCACTCCAGCCTAGGCGACAGCAGCCTGGGCAACAGAGCAAGACTCTGTCTCAAAAAAAAAAAAAAAAAAAAAAGTGTTCTTTCATTTTATATACTGGTGCTCTCCAGCAAAATAGTACTTGAGCATTATTTCCCAAAGAGCCATATTATTTTTGTCTATAAATATTTCCTTTAAACTACAAACTGTTAGAAATTGGACAAAATGTTTTGCATTGGCTTAAGACTTTTCTCAGTCAGATACACATGAAATTTTCAGTGCTAAATGTTACCTAGATAAAAATAACAATAGTAAACATTAATTGAGCATTTACCATGTGCCACTGCTTACCTATGCTAAGGATTTTTATTACCTCACTTAATTCTGTAAAGTCTAAACAATCCATGGGGAAGGTGCTATTTCCTCATTTTACAGATGAAACTAAAGCTTAAAAATATGAATCAAGTTGCCCAAGTTCTCCCAGGTGAAATGTGGCAGAGACTAGATTCAAATGGAGGGAATCTGACTCCAGACTCCATACTATTTTGAATTATTATGTGTTAGATACAACAGTGTTTACAGCTAGACATCCATGTGCCTACAGTAGTTTGTTCCTGCCCAGCATCATTTGGGAGACTGCATTTTTGAGTATTTAGCCATTCAGACTGCTTGGTTCAAATCTTGGCTCTATCATTTAAAGCTGTGTGACTGGCTGGGTGCAGTGGCTCATGCTGGTAATCCCAGCACTTTGGGAAGCTGAGGTGGGTGGATCACCTGAGGTCAGGAGTTCAAGACCAGCCTGTCCAACATGGTGAAACCCTGTCTCTACTAAAAATACAAAAATTAGCTGGGCAGGGTGTTGTACATCTATAACCCCAGCTACTCAGGAGGCTGAGGCAGAAGAATTGCTTGAACCTGGGAGGTGGAGGTTGCAGTGAGCCCGGATCACGACAGTGCACTCCATCCTGGGCAACAGAGCAAGATTCCGTCTCAAAAATAAACAAACAAACAAATAAATACATAAATAAAAATAAAGCTGTGTGACTGCGGGCAAGTTACTTGAGCTCACCATGTCTTGTTTTCCTGTCTTAGAAAACTGCAGGTAATTATAGTGCCCACCTCATGGGGTTGATGTGAAGATAAAATGATGTAATATATGCAAAGCTCTTAAGGGAGCAGGTGGCTCATAGTACATCCTATTATATAAATAGCTGTTACTACTATTATTCTTATCAATGTTATTAGAGAGTCGGTAACTTCTATTTGAGCTCAGTGTGTCCATAAAAGAATTCATGCTCAATGTTGCTACATTTTCTGATTTTTAAAGAGAAAATAAAACCTAGATTTAAAAAAAATGAGGTTTCCCAATTCTTAAATGTCAACATCTAATGGAAACTTTCAAAACTCCGGAGTGAGCAAAGGAAAATGTAACCCACCATGGCCAGTTTGTGCCTTTTCGTGGAGGACGCGCGGTGAAGTTACAGAATAAGGACCAGAGAATGCAGACACCAGTGGGGATGGTTTATGCCACTTGGAATAGCCTAGTGTCTAAACAGGTCTTTGGGAGACACTTAGCATACGATGTTACAAACTTTACCTGGTCTGATTGGCTTGGTTCACTCATTGTGTTGCTAGCTGGTAAGAATTCCTTTAGGTGGGGAAAAGATTCCCTGTTTAATAAATGGTGTTGGGAAAACTAGCTAGCCATATGCAGAAAGCAGAAACTGGACCCCTTCCTGACATCTTACACTAAAATTAACTCCAGATGGATTAAAGACTTAAACATAAGCCCTAACACGATAAAAACCCTAGAAGAAAATCTAGGCAAAACCATTCAGGACATAGGCGTAGGCAAGGACTTCATGACCAAAACACCAAAAGCATTGGCAACAAAAGCCAAAATAGACAAATGGGACCTAATCGAACTCCACAGCTTCTGCACAGCAAAAGAAACAGTCACTAGAGTGAATCGGCAACCAACAGAATGGGAAAAAATTTTTGCAGCTTACCCATCTGACAAAGGGCTGATATCCAGAATTTACAAAGAACTAAAACAGATTTACAAGAAAAAAACAAACAAGCCCATTCAAAAGTAGGCGAAGGATATGAACAGATACTTTACAAAAGAAGACATACACGAGGCCAACAAACATATGAAAACATGCTCATCAGCACTGGTCATTAGAGAAATGCAAATCAAAACTACATTGAGATACCATCTCACGCCAGTTAGAGTGGCGATCATTAAAAAATCTGGAGACAACAGATGCTGGAGAGGATGTGGAGAAATAGGAACGCTTTTACACTGTTGGTGGGAGTGTAAATTAGTTCAACCATTGTGGAAGACAGTGTGGCGATTCCTCAAGGACCTAGAAATAAAAATTCCATTTGATTCAGCAATCCCATTACTGGGTATATATCCAAAGGATTATAAATCGTTCTACTATAAGTACACATGCACACGAATGTTCATTGCAGCACAGTTTACAATAGCAAAGACCTGGAACCAACCCAAATGCCCATTGATGATAGACTGGACAGGAAAAATGTGGCACATATACACCATGGAATATTATGCAGCCATCAAAAACGATGAGTTCGCATTCTTTGTAGGGACACGGATGAACCTAGAAACCATCATTCTCAGCAAACTGACACAAGAACACAAAATCAAACACCACATGTTCTCACTCATAGGCGGGTGTTGAACAATGGGAACACATGGACACAGGGAGGGGAGCACTACACACTGGGGTCTGTTGGGGGGAAATAGGGGAGGGACAGCGGAGGGTGGGGAGTTGGGGAGAGATAGCATGGGGAGAAATGCCAGATATAGGTGAGGGGGAGGAAGGCAGTAAATCACACTGCCATGTATGCACCTATGCAACAATCTTGCATGTTCTTCACATGTACCCCAAAACCTAAAATGCAATAAAAAAAAAGAATTCCTTTAGGTACCATATTCCTCACATATTCTCTAAAAGATGATAAATTTGAGTTGATTACTTTCAATTAAACAAAAAGGAATCAAAGAACCAGGTTTGGTGGTGTGTGCCTGTAGTCCCAGCTACTCAGGAGGCTGAGGCAGAAGGATTGCTTGAGCCCAGGAAATCAAGGCTACAGTGAGCTATGATAGCACTGTACTTCAGCCTGGGTGACAGAGTGAGACTTCATTTCTAAAGAAAGAAACTGAAAGTGATGAGAGTTCCATTTCCAGAAAGCAAAGTCTTGACGTTATCCACAGGGAAGGTGTTGCTCAGAATCTATACACCAGTGCTGTTAAGTTTCCTTGGAAATTTGAATGATAATATGTCTATTTTCATTTTTAAGATGGTTCTGCCAGAATGTCTAGGCTCTGTCATCATATACTATGGTCTATCCAGCAGCACTTAATTACTTTAAAAACATTGTCAGAAGTTGAGGTTTGTTCATTGCCAGGTCTATCAGCACCTGAGTCCTTCACAAGCTGGCTGTGGCAGTCGCAGCAGGAATCACTCTGGCCCCGACTCCTGTCCCAGCACTGATCCAAACGCCTGTTCCAGCGGCTCTAGCAGCTGGCCAGGCATGCGCTCCAGCCGATAAAATATGCGGAGACAGACACATAGTTTTGAAAAACTCAGTAATAGTGAATGAGTATCCATGTTAAATATAAATAAATAAGTAAATTTACAAATAGGGATGTATAGGATTAAATAAATAACAATGTGTACCCAGAGATGCTGTGAAAGGAAATTGAATGGTTTTTATGTGCTGGCCACATTTTTCCCTTGGTGGTGTCCGGAAGGCTGAATTTCCTTAGCCCTGGTTTTCCTTGCGGGAAAAACCACACGCAAAGGGTTCCAGTCTCTATTTTTGCTGAAGAATGCCACACTCAGCATTATGTTTTTAGAAGTAATAACATGCTCCACTCATTCGTTATTATTATTATTTTTTTTAATTTTGAAACGGAGTCTTGCTCTGTCATACAGGCTGGAGTGCAATGGCACGATCTCGGCTCACTGCAACCTCCACCTCTCCCGTTCAAGCAATTCTCTTGCCTCGGCCTCCAAGTAGCTGGGATTACAGGTGTGCACCACCATGCCCAGCTAACTTTTGTTTTTAGTAGAGACGGGGTTTCACCATGTTGGCCAGGCTGGTCTCGAACTCTTGACCTCAAGTGATCCACCTGCCTCAGTCTCCCAGAGTACTGGGATTACAGGCGTGAGCCACCGCGCCCACTCATTTGTTAATTTATTTGTGCAATATTTATAGACCTCCTACCATGCCCCAGGCACCTTACAGGGCACCGAGAATACAACAGCGAACGGGCACTACCTTCGGGCAGCTCAAGAGCCGGAGGGAGAGGCGGCGAGTGAAAACAGTGCACAGAGATGGAAGATGGGAGGGGCAATCGGGGGAGTTTCACAGAGGAGAAGGCAAGGTGGTAACGTGGAAAGTTGGTAACGTTCCGTGGAACGTGGAACGGTAGCAACGTTCTGTGAAGTCTGCATCTTCAAATGCTCCAGCTCTGTCTAGTCTGATGAAAGAAGAGAATGGCCAGGCTTATGGATGGAGGGGAGTCAGAGAGGGAACGAGGATGTCTCAGGAGGAGTGAGAGGAGCGCAGCCCCTGTAGTGATCCCCACTTCCTGGAGAACGGGCCTTTCCTGGCCGTGCTGTGCTGCGGTCCCGGGGGACAAATGCGGGCGGACACCCCCTCCTGCGTGTGGCCGGGAGAAGGGCAGGGCACTTCCTTCCTGTGCCCCTCCCCTCTATCGTCCGTCTCCCCCTCTCTATTTTTACCTCTCTGCTCTCTTGCCCCTAAGCCTTTTCTCTCCCCATCTGGCTTTTCTCTCCATCGGTCAGTGCGCTCAGCTTGCACTGCCCTCCAGCCTGTCTCTAAAAAAGACAAAAACCGAATGATGAAGGAAAGTGACAGGATTTCCATTTCCAGAAACCCAAGTCTTGACTTTATCCGCAAGGGTAAGTGTCGCTCAGAATGCACTTTTCTTCTAGCATAGGGCATTTCCTTCCATTTCGGGATGGGGTAGGAAAGGGGCTTGTGGGACCCCCTGTCTTTCACTTGGCTGTTCAGATTCTGCCATCTTCAGGAGAGGGATGGCCCTGCAAGTGGATTCCATTCAGTATCTTGCCTGCGGAGGATGAAGAAGCCAGGAGGGTCTCAAGAACGGAGCGCAGCTGTTGCGAGCAGCTCACTTGGAGGAGGAAAATGTTTTCTCTTAGGTATCCGCCCTCGTCTCTCTCTCTCTGCTCCGGGTGTGGGACTGGAGGGGTCAGAGATACAAAGTGTCCAGGCAGCCAGAATGTCAAGCAATTACACTGTTCCAAGGGCAGAAGGTTAAATGTGTATGCCACACACAAAATACAATTGCGCCGACGGCGCTTGTAGCAATGAGTGACTATCTTAGCCTAAGCCAGTTCCCAAAATAGGAATGCTCACTTGCTGGGAATTGGAGGAAAACCACGAATTCACTTCAAGGTATAGCGCCTTGGCTTGCCAGAAAATTGCTGTGAGTGGGCAAGGACTGGGGCATTAGGATTGGGGGCTTGGGGTTGGGGGCAGATCTGCTGCGAGAACTAATGACTTGAGTTGGAGGGAAAACAGGAATAAAAGACTTTGTATTCAATTTCCACTCCCTTGAAACACACTACCCTGTGGGAGCCATACATAATTAATGATATTACCATGCAACAGTAGGACTACAGAGATATGCTAATATTGATGAATATTTTTTCATTTTTATTGCACTTTTCAAGTACGCCAAAAAACATTAAAAGTTCATAAAAGAAAATAATTTGGCTCCATCATGACTGATCTCATACCTGCAAAATGAGTCCATGGTACCACAAGTTTACCAGCCATCTGCGCTTATTGGGACAGCCCCATTTTTCACTATTTGTGGTCCCAGATGTCTGGACGTTTCAGATAAACTCCCAGGTTTGAGTATTGGCTTTTACCAGAAGGAACAGACGCATGGGCGACTAATTCCCATTTGATTCCAGAAATACTTTGAGGAAGGAAGTAGACATGGGTAAATAAGATGCCGAGTTTGGCGGCTGATGAGTATTCATTATATCAACCAATATTGATTGACCTCTTAAGCTTAAAATTTATCACTCAAATTGTAGCTAACATTGCGTGGGCTACACAATAGCTGTGCTTTTGCTAGTTGGTGGCTCTGTTACTATAGCCAACTGTGCAAATATTTTTTTGCTCAAAAGCTGACATGTTTGGGAGGGAAATAGGTTTCTGGCCCTTTAATAAATAATTCTAGTTAGTCCTCTCCCATCCATCCCAAATCAATAGGAAGCACAGTCAAGAGGAACTCATCACCCAGTGTTGAAAGGTAGATTTGCGGAAGTCCACCCACGTGTGATAGAGACAGAATACTCAGCAAATATTTCCCGGGCTCCCCTGCAGGCTCAGCCCCTGCAGAGGGGAAGTGGACAAGCCTCAATTCTGGATTGAAGCCGCACGTTGAATGGGTAAAGCCCATGGTCGTAAGCAACCTGGTTCAATGACATGGAAGACAACTCTGCAGTCACCGGGACCGCAGTGGACTTTGTGTGGCTGGAAATGAACCTTTATGGTGCTAAATCACTGAGATTTCAGAATTTGTTTGTTACCCTAACATATCATCATTGCCTACACACACTAGTAGACTGAAAAACCACAAACCAATAAACATTGACTATGCCCCTATTATATTCAAGAGGACATAGCAGTGAACTCCCTCGCAGAAGAATCCTTTCACCATGGAAGACTCTGACTTGTCATTCACTGTTCCCGGGGTGACTGATGACACCCCAAACTCTGAAGACTGGTGACAATCGAATTCAGGAGTATCTGTCACCCACTACCCATACTTACTTGTGGAGGAAGCATTGTCTCTGACGCCAGAAACTCGAATTAGCTTTTGATATTTAATGTCGTTTAATCTTGTCTATATACTTATTTACAATAACTGTGACTATCTTAGTTTTCAGTATGCATGAAAGTACATTTTGTACTTGATGGAAGATTAATATCTCTTGAAACAGATCATGTGAAGTAATTTTAGACTCCTTTTCTTCCCAAATTAGGCTGCCATCAAGTCCTGCTGCTTCCATCACAATACTTCCAAAGCACTCCCATTCTTGCAGCATCACCGTCAATGGGCTAAATTCAGAAACGAACCCTGAGTTTTGGTATATAGCAAGGACTGAGTGCGCAGACCAGAGAAAGTTAGTCACCTTTGAAAATCTCATCTGAGAGGCTTACTTACTTCTAATTCTTCTGAGTGAGGTACCTGAGGGAGTCTATTATACCTTCAGAAAGAAATAATGTTTTCTGTTTTGTTGCTAAATTTACCATGGAACCTTAAATAAAGAATAGTGAAACTTTATTAGGGAAGGAAAGTCGGGAGAAGAGAGTGATTAATATACTTGGTTTTTCAAGTGCAAAGAAATTTCAGCGAGCTGTTAAGTTTGAGTATGTGTGTAACTTTTTATTTCTCCTTGATGTATGATTAGGTTTATTACCTCCTGATATTAACATTTACACACCAGCTATAGTAGCAACACATTTTACATTCGTTTGCAAGTTAGTTTTCAATCCAGTATGTCTCTGGAAGGAAGCAAAATCTTGCTAAAGAATACAAACTAGCTCTTGTAAACCAGAATATGATATTTTTGACAGCAACTAAAGGGAAGAGAGAGAGAGAGATGAGAACTCAGGATTTGCTAAGCACACAATATGGTGGGTGCTTGTTGCTGTAATACACATTTTATCCTTAATTCTCACTACAATCTGAAGACAGACATGATCTCCATTTTATAGATGAGGATACTCAGACTTCAAGGAATATGGGTATTTCGTAAATTTAGCCTGCTGGTCCTGAGAGAGGCAGGTGGAGCTGGCATGCAGACCTAGCCTTTCTGAGCCCAGATTTAGTGTTTTTCCCATTCTGCCAGACTGGTCACGGGAAAATGCCCCGCTACAGCGCCATCTTCAAGTCATGCCTATTCCAACTGGCTCTCCAAAGGCATTAGGACATGCATTTTCAATGGGGGCGATATTGTCCCCAGTGGGGCAAAAATTGGTTCTTGGGAAGAGGCAGGGATCTTTCTCTTGCTGTAAAGCACCAGTATAGTACACAAATAGATATCCAGCATGCCTGTGCTGTTGGCATCTCATGGAGGGGGTGATTAGGAACAAATGTGTCTAAAAAAGGCTGGTTGTAGGGGTGCTAATGAAAACAAGGTTGACCACTGGGCAAAGGGAAGAGGAGAGGCCCAAGAGATATGAGCGGCTGTTCAGAGGATTGCCGCATCTGCTGTTGGTCTGGGACCATAATGGGGAAATGACCTGGAGCCCCAGGTGCCTCTGGTTCTTTCTCATTCTTTCTGAACATGGAAGTTCAGAGAAGGCGTAGACCACAGCCAATAAGTGGAATCTGTTGCTAGATCTTCATCCCGACCTTTTGTCCTCCAACTCCTTAGAAACTTCACTGGTAGATTAATCTCACACATGGCAATAGCAAAAAGGCTTCAAGGAAATGAACAGTAGCTCCTTTCCCTAAGCAGCTTGGGTCGCCTGAAGTGGAAACACTTTCTAGAGCAAGGATTCAAAGACCCTTCCATCTATCCAAGTCACAGCTCCCCCGGGGACCCTATTGGTCTGGGACATGTGTGTTGTTCCCCAACTGCTCTCCCGTAATTGGCACCAAGGGTGGGGGAAGTTGAAGGCTTTGCGGAAAACGAAGCTAATCATTAGGTCTACCTAAAGATTCCTCCACCAAAGTGGGGTTTGAGGCTTTAGTCCTGTGAGCTCAGGGGTCTATCTTGTCACTCATACAGGGGACTGAGGAAGTGGCTGCAGTGATTGAATTCTTTTGTGTTACTTCTCTGCCCTTGACAGAGCAGAACCTGAGGCAGGCATCCTCTGGAATAACAGTGCCGCTCACCTCTCATTTTAAAATTACAGCTGTGGGAGTCCTAGGAAAAAATCCTTTTTTTTTTTTTTTAAAGCAAAAACCAGTAGCTGAAGAACAGGGCTCCAATATCCTGTGTCTTCTCTGTGTTGTAACTGGGCATACCGTGTTTCCACTAACTTTTGTCTTTATCTTGAAGGAGGGAGAGGACTGTTTCAGATTTCAAAATGTGGGATAGAGGAGGAGCTATGCTAACGGAGGAAAACTATGCATTTAGGTCACTCACTAACACACTTAAAGGAAAATGTTTCCAGTGACAATAAATAATTGGATTTCTTACAGGGGACACACAATGCTTCAGATAACTCCTTTCCCCTTTATCTGGGTTTTTGATGCCTGGTAGGAGGGAGCTGGGGAGAGACTCTTCACAGTGGATGGAGGGAGATAAAAGGGAAGGATCTGACAGTTGCCATTACCACCGTGCCATATCGTTTACCTCAGCCAGGAGTCACTAACGTGCCAGGTCACCCCTGGGGTTGAGGGCAAGACGAGGAGTTTACACAACCACGTAGGGTAGCTGGCTGGCTGAGGGCATTCATCAAACTGTGACAACAAACATGAGAAGAAGATTTGTTCAGGCACAGAGATCAAGATAACAGTGCTTTCCTTGCAATGCTTCGGCACTTCGGTGGAAGGGATGCTTTACGTTGTGACATCAGCTCCTTCTGAGCTTTTGAGAAGGAGCCACACAATTAAAGGTGTAGCGAAATAGCCTGTTTCTTTGGAATTGAGCTCTTCCTAAGAATTTATTGTTTCACTAAAATGTCTTCTGCACCAACTCCAAATGTGAGCTAGAAATTCTTCTTTTTTATTGTGCTAAAATATATATTACATAAAATTTACCATTTTACTGATGTTTCCTTGTACCATTCAGAGGCATTAAGTACAACCACATTGTTGTGCAATGATTACCACCATCCATCTCCTGAACTTTTTCATTAGCTCCAGTTAAAACTCCATACCTACTAGGCACGATGGCTCACACTTGTACTCCCAGCACTTTGGGAGGCTGAGGAGGGCAGATCACAAGGTCGGGAGTTCGAAACCAGTCTGGCCAACATGGTGAAACCTCATCTCTACTAAAAATACCAAAAAATTAGCCCGGGTGTGGTAGGACGCGCCTGTAGTTCCAGCTATTTGGGAGGCTGAGGCAGGAGAATCACTTGAACCCTGGAGGTGGAGGTTACAGTGAGCTGAGATTGCACCACTGCACTCCAGCCTGGGTGACAGAGTGAGACTCCATCTCAAAACAACAACAACAACAACAATCCTCCGTACCCCTTGAACACTAACTCCCTATTCCTCCCTCCTCTCAACCCTGGGCAACCACTATTCTACTCTCTGTTTCCATGAGTTTGACTATTTCTAGGAACCTTATAAGAGAGGAATTATACAATATTTGTCCTTTAGTGTCTGGCTTATTTCACTTAGCATAACTATGTCTTCAAGGTTCATCCATGTTGTAGCATGTATCAGAATTTCATTTTCCCCCGATTTAAAAACTGCTAAAATACACATGCATAAAATTGACCATCTTACCATTTTAACGTGTGTAGTTCAGTGGCATTAAATATATGCATCGTGTTATGCAACCATGACCACCATTCATCTCCGTAACTTTTTTACCTTGTAAAACAGAAACTCTGTACCCATTAAACTCCCAATCCCCGCCTACCCCCATATCCTGACAACCACTATTCTATTGTGTCTATGACATTGACAGCTCTAGGTATTAATACATCATATCAGTGGAATCACACAGGATTTTTCTTTTTATGATTGGCTTAATTTGGTTAGCATAATGTCCTCAAGATTCATATGTGTTGTAGCCTTTGTCAGAATTTCCTTCCTTTATAAGGCTGTGGAATATTCCATTGTATATATATATATATATATATATATATACTACATTTTGATTATTCATTCATCCATTCATCAGTGGACATTTGGGTTGCTTCCAAATTTTAGCTATTGTGAACAATGCTGTTATGAACATGGGTGTGCAAATACCTTTCTGAAACTCTTTTAGTACTCAGAAGTGAAATTGTTGGATCATACAGTAATCTAGTCTTAATTTTTTTGAGGAAGTGCCATACTGTTTCCTACAGGGACTGCACCATTTTACATTCCCACCAATAACACACGTGGTTCCAACCTCTCCACATCTTCACCAACACTTAGTATTTTCTGTTTGTTTGATAGTAGCCCTCCTAATAGATGTGAGGTGGTATCTTATAGTTGTTTTGATTTGCATTTTCTAAGGATTAGAGATGTTAAACATATTTTCATATACTTGTTGGCTACTTGTATATCTTCTTTGATGAAATGTCCATTTAAGTCATTTAAGTTTTTTGCCTTTTTTTTTTTTTCTTGTGACAGAATCTGTCACCCAGGCTGGAGTGCATTGGAATGATCTTGGCTCACTGCAACCTCCATCTCCCAGGTTCAAGTGATTCTCCCACCTCAACCTCCCGAGTAGCTGGGATTACAGGCATGTGCCACCACACCCAGCTAATTTTTGTATTTTTAGTAGAGACGGGGTTTCACTATGTTGGCCAGGCTAGTCTCAAACTCCTGGCCTCAAGTGATCCACCCACCTCAGCCTCCCAAAGTGCCTAAGCCACTGTGCCCAGCCTTTTTTGCCTACTTTTGAGGTGGATTGTCTGTGTTTTTAAAGTTGTTATTGAGTTTCAGGAATTCTTAATATATCCTGGATACTAAGGATATATTAACTGGATGACTATCCAGTTTTCCCAGCACCATTTCTTGAAAAAACTATCTTCTCCCCATTGAGGGGTCTTGGCACCTTTGTAAACAGATCATTTAACAATAAATGTGCAGGTTTATTTCTGGGCTTTCTATTCAATTCCACCGGTCCATATTTCTCTCTTTATATTAGTACTATACTGTTTGATTATCGTAGCTTTGTAGTAAGTTTTCAAATCAGGAAATGTGAATCCTCCAGCTTTGTTCTTTTTCAAGATTGTTTTGTCAGTTTGGGATCCCTTGAAATTTCATAGGATTTTTAGGATGGGTTTTTCTATTTCTGCAAAAAAAAAAAAAAGGGATTTTTAAAATAGAGATTGCTTTGAATAGTGTTGCTATCCTAACAATATTAAATCTTTCACTTCATGAACAAGTAAAAGTTTCCATTTACATATGCCTTTTAAATTTTCTTTCAGCAGTATTTTGTAGTTTTCATTGTACAAATCTTTTATCTTGTTGGTGAAGTTAATTCCCAAGTATTTCATTCTTTTTGATGCCATTGTAAATATTATTTTCACAATTTCCTTTTCAGATAATTTATTTTAAGTGTATAAAAATGCAACCGATTTTTTGCATGTTGAAAAGTCAACATGCAAAAGACACAAAGGTGTCTTGCTACTTTGTTGAATTAATTGATTAACTCAATTTTGTGTGTGTGGAATCTTTAGGGCTTTCTGCATATAAAATTAAATCATCTGCAAAGATAATTTTACTTCTTCCTTTCCAACATGAATGCCTTTTATTTATTTTTCCTGAATGATTGCTCTGACTAGAACTTCCAGTATTATGATGAATAGAAGTGGAGAAAGTAGGTATCTATGCTTTGTTTCTAATTTTAGAGGAATAGTTTTTAGTCTGTCACTGTTAAGTATGGTGTTCACTGTGGATTTTCATATGTGGCTTTTATTATTTGGAGATACTTTTCCTCTATTCCAAATTTGTTTAGTGTTTTTATCATTAAAGGGTGTTAAATTATGTCAAATACTTGTTCTACATCAATTGAGATGATCATGTGTTTTTTGTTATTCATTTTGTTAACACAACATATTACATTGATCGTTTTTCCTCTGTCCCCTTCTTTTTTGTAATATTTAAATTTTATTTTATTTTAAGTTCTGGGATACATGTGCAGAACATACAAGTTTGTTACATAGGTAAATGTGTGCCATGGTGGTTTGCTGCACCTGTCAACTCATCACCTAGGTATTAAGCCCCTCATGCATTAGCTGTTTATCCTGATGCTGTCCCTTCCCTTGTAGCACTGAGAAGAATGTACATTCTGTTGATTTGGGGTGGACAGTTCTGTAGATATCTATCAGGTCCACTTGATCCAGAGTTGAGTTCAAGTCCTGAATATCCTTGTTAATTTTCTGTCTTCATGATCTGTCTAATATTGACAGTGGGGTGTCAAAGTCCCCCATTATCATTGTGTGGGAATCTAAGTCTCTTTGTAGGTCTCTAAGAACTTGTTTTATGAATCTGGGTCCTCCTGTTTTGTGTGCATATATATTTATTATAGTTAGCTCTTGTTGAATTGATTCCTTTACCATTATATAATGTCCTTCTTTGTCTTTTTTGATATTCGTTAGTTTAATGTCTGTTTTGTCAGAAACTAGGATTGTAACCCCTGGTTTTTTCTGCTTTCCATTTGCTTGGTAAATTTTCCTCCATCCCTTCATTTTGAGCCTTTGTGTGTCTTTGCACGTGAGATGGGTCTCTTGAATATAGCACACCAATGAGTCTTGACTCTTTATCCAGTTTGCCAGTCTGTGTCTTTTAATTGGGGCATTTAATCCATTTACATTTAGGGTTGATATTGCTTTGTATGAATTTGATCCTGTCATCATGATACCAGTTGCTTATTTTGCACACTAGTTGATGCAGTTTCTTCATAGTATCTCCTTACCCATATTTGCTTGGTTTTTGTTACTGTTTTTGTTTTTTAAAGTGTTTTAAGCTGTCTCCATGCCAAAGATAAGCCTGAGGTATATACTTAAGAGATTCTCAGGTCTTTCCTGAGCCCGTGCCTTTCCCTGGGCATGCATGGCCATTTTCTGCTGTTTGCCATATATTCAGTTGCATTTAGTCATTGATGTCTGGCTCCCAAAAGAGAAAAATAGAAAGCAAAATGAAGGGGTGGAGGAGAATGTTGGCCCTTAAATCCCCTGGAAGCCACTTCAGCCAGAGAAGGAGGGTTTTGCAGTAATGGAGGGCAGTGCAAAAACAATGGCTGTCACCTCTTTGTCTGCAGCTCTGTAATCAGAAATGGCAGTCAGTGATTAAAGCAATCAGTGATTAGAGCACATATCACTGATATTTGGAAGACAGGATCCTTTTTGCTTACCCTGGCTTCTGTAAGCTGTGTGCAAGTTACTTTAGGAACATGTGGACATTTGCCTGTGATAGATCTGGAGGTGAAGGATGAGTAGCTACTACTGTGCTAAGAGCTTAAGTTGGCTAAAATTAACATCGATTTACCATACAAAGTCTCCACTGGAAGTTTCAAGCCTTCAATAGACTCTAGAGTTCCAAAAGGATTATATCAGACAGATTCTGTCAGGGCAATTATTGTCTACATGGGGAGACAGACTCTTGGTGCTTCTTACTTTGCCATCTTCCCTTTCATTACTTTTTAAAAGTGAATAATATTTCACTGTGTATATTATATATGCCACATTTTGTCTATCCATTCATCTGTGGATGGACATTTGTGTTGTTTCCATCTTTTGGCTATTGTAAATAATGCTGCTATGCACCAATGGTGTATAGGTATCTATTTGAGTCCCTGCTTTCAGTTATTTTGGATATCTACTCAGAAGGGTAATAGTTGGATCACATTGTAATTCTATGTTTAATTTTTAAGGAACTACTGTATTCTCCCCACCCCCATTTTTGTACCTTAAACCTATGTTCCTTTTTAATTGAGCATTACATTAAAATATTTTTTGAGCATAAAATGATTCTGTAGGTTGAATATTTAAAATAGAGTATACTTTTTACAATGACATTGATTACCAAATCTAGTCTCTAAACAATAGCTATCCAGATAGCCAGTTAGCAGGTGAGAGATACCCAGTGAGCCCTGTTTCTTGTGAAGGACCCTATTTCAGTGAAATAATGTGAGTAGTCTTAAATGTTAAACCATAGACAGTAAAAGAGTAGATATCATTAACCTAGATATCTCCAAATAAAAAATAAAATTTCCAACCAAACAAGAAACCCTATGAACTCCTAATTCAGTTCATTGATACTCGATTTCTTGAGTCTTTGTAGTAGTGATAGTTCAAGGAGACTTAGGAGACCTGGATTCTCACCCTGATCTAGTCACAAACTTACTGTCTGACTTTAAGAGAATCTTTTAGCCTCTCAGAGACACAGCTTCCGTAAGGACATTTGAGTTCTTTCTGTAGGTTAACTTAGGGCCTTATAATTCTGTGATTCAGTACTTTAGTACTATGCTGTTGTTAAACATCGATGACTCCTAATTCTGGCTTCTTTAAAGAATCCAATAATTTGTAATCCTAGCACTTTGGGATGCTGAGGTGAGAAGATCACTTGAAGTCAGGAGTTCAAGACCAGCTTGGGCAACAAAGCAAGACCTTGTCTCTACAAGAAAAATAAAAATGTTTTTTAAGCTGGCCAGACATGTAGCTCCTGCAGCCCCAGCTACTCAGGAGGCTGAGGCAGGAGGATCCCTTGAGCTTAGGAGTTTGAGGCTGCAATGAGCTGTAACTGTGCCACTGTACTCCAGCCTGGGTGACAGAGTGAAACCTGCATCACTAAAAAAAAAAAAATTCGATGATTTTTAAGAAACCTGTAATATTTCCTCAGTGTTTTGTTCCTGGTTACTAGAAGCTTCCCACTCAATTATGGAGGACTTCTGGTTGCAGCAACATTTGAGCAGTTCTACTGGGTACTTGTAGCTTTGCCGGTTTGCTCAGGGGTTGTGAATTCTCCTCGTGACACCTCTCTCAACATTGTGAGGTCTGAGAAGCAACCTTGAAAAGAAGAAGACACTGGAGCCCTCTCAAAGGTGGGGCAGGTCCAGTGTATGTCTGTAATAGACTCTATGAAGATAGCAATTTCCCTGCAATTAAAATTAAGTGCAGAAAATAAGATTTCTTTGCAGGTACATTTTATCTGCATAGAGTCACAGGTTACTTTTCCTTCAAAAGCTACTGTGACATAAATATGATTTCTTCCATTGTTATGATAAATTAATTTGAACATTGAGCCTTAAATTCCAAGTTCAAATAGTTGTTTATGGTTGTTGCTATTATTGGAGTATGAGAAGACTGCCAAAGTTTCTAGAGGCTGTTGGGAAAACCTGCTGATGAGAGTTTTTATTTGCCAGAAAGGAAAAAGCCCCACTAGTGTTAAAGTTCACTTTCTAATTAGCCAAAGTCTTGGCCAGGCTTGTATTGGCAAAAGCTGATCCTGTGAAATCTTGAATGTGCCATTCAGGTCCCTCAATTCTGTGATGGATTTATTTGTTCAAAATGGCAGACTCCTATTCAAGTTTTGTTTCTGATGTTGCTTAACTTTATATGATGAGTAGTATATTAGTCTGTCCTCACACTGCTAATAAAGACATACCCAAGACTGGGTAATTCATAAAGGAAAGAAGTTTAATTGACTCACAGTTCCTCATGGATGGGGAGGCCTCAGGAGACTTACAATCATGGCAGAAGGGGAAGCAAACATGCCCTTCTACACATGGCAGCAGCAAGGGGAAGTGCCGAGCAAAAGCAGGAAAAGCTCCTTATAAAACCATCAGATCTTGTGAGAACTCACTCACTATTAAGAGAACAGCATGAGGGTAACCTCCCTGATGATTAAATTACCTCCTATTGGGTCACTCTCACAACATGTGAGGATTATGGCAACTACAATTCAAGATGAGATTTGGGTGGGGACATAGCCAAACCATATCAGGTAGTATGACTTCAAGCCATCCCTAATTTCTATGATGATTAAGAAAGACAACATAGTAATGTGTCCCCAGCATTAGGGAAGTAATGAGATGACTAAATAATAAAACTGCACTATTCCTGTTAAGGAGGTATTTAATTGTGTTACACTAAAATTTAAAATACTGCAAAATGGATAAACATATGTGTATGGTTTAAAGACTAGTGTGCCAATATATCCACCACCCAAATAAAAAAATAGAATAAATATTACTAGTATCTTGGGAGCCCCTATGTGCCTTTGTCCAAGCATTCTACTGTCTCCAACATTCTACTGTCACTCTGTTGAGTAATGGTTTAGATGAGAATCACCTGGGAAGCCTTTGAACCATATTGATATACTGATGCCAATTCTATTACACATTAGAATGAGGGGAGTCCAGGAATATGTGTGTGTATGGGTGTGTGTTTGTGTATAAAGTTTTAATTATAATATGCAACTAAGGATAAAGCCACTGCACTAAAAAACTTATTCTCAAACTATAATGTGCATACAGATCACCTACAAATCCTGTTAAAATGCAGCCCATAAAATCTACCCTCTTAGCAAATTTCCAGTATATAAGACAATGTTATTAACTATAGTTCTCATGGTGTATGTTACATCTATAGACGTTTTTATCCTTTTTTTTTTTTTTTTTTTTTTGAGACGGAGTTTCGCTCTTGTTACCCAGGCTGGAGTGCAATGGCGCGATCTCGGCTCACCGCAACTTCCGCCTCCTGGGTTCAGGCAATTCTCCTGCCTCAGCCTCCTGAGTAGCTGGGATTACAGGCACGCACCACCGTGCCCAGCTAATTTTTTGTATTAGTAGAGACGGGGTTTCACCATGTTGACCAGGATGGTCCCGATCTCTTGACCTCGTGATCCACCCGCCTCGGCCTCCCAAAGTGCTGGGATTACAGGCTTGAGCCACCGCGCCCGGCCCGTTTTTATCCTTTGTAACTTTCAATCCTTTGGCTTACATTTCTCATTTCCTCGCCCTCCTTCCACTCCCAGAAACCAGCTTTCTACTCTGTTTCTATGTGTTCGACTTTTTTTTTTTTTTTTTTGAGACGGAGTTTCACTCTTGTTACCCAGACTGGAGTGCAATGGCGCGATCTCGGCTCACCGCAACCTCCGCCTCCTGGGTTCAGGCAATTCTCCTGCCTCAGCCTCCTGAGTAGCTGGGATTACAGGCACGCGCCACCATGCCCAGCTAATTTTTTTGTATTAGTAGAGACAGGGTTTCACCTTGTTGACCAGGATGGTCTCGATCTCCTGACCTCGTGATCCACCCACCTCGGCCTCCCAAAGTGCTGGGATTACAGGCTTGAGCCACCGTGCCCGGCTGCGTGTTCGACTTTTTAAAAAAGATTTCACCTATGCATGAGATTATGCAGTATTTATCTTTCTGTGCCCGAATTATTTCAATTAGCACAGTCTCTTCCAGGTTCATCTGTTATCTCAAATGTAAGGGTCTCCTTTCATTATATGTATAGATTTCATGTGCTTTTACCACAAAAAAGGAACCTATATGAGATGCTAAATATATTAATTTGCTTGAATGTAGTAATCATTTCACTGTGTATATTTACATCAAAATGTCATGTTGTGTACCTTTACTATAAGCAATTTTTTTTGAGATGGAGTCTCACTCTTGTTTCCCAGGTTGGAGTAGAATGGCACGATCTTAACTCACTGTAGCCTCCATCTCCCAGGTTCAAGACATTCTCTTGCCTCAGCCTCCCAAGTAGCTGGGATTACAGGCATGAGCCACCACGCCCGGCTAATTTTGTATTTTTACTAGAGACGGGGTTTCTCCATGTTGGTCATGCTGGTCTCAAACTCCTGAACTCAGGTGATCAGCCCTCCCTGGCCTCCCAAAGTGCTGGGATTACAGGCGTGAGCCACTGCGCCTGGCCTCAGCAATTTTTTAAAAGATAAAATAAAATGCAGCCCATGAAGGATTTGCACATCCTTTGGTAGGTTTCATCCTAAGTATTATGTTTTTATTATGATTGTAAATGATATGTTTACATTACAATACCTTACAATATTGGTTTTTGTGAATTGATATTATTTAGCAAACATGCTATACAATTTAATAATTATGATAGTTTTTTTACAGATTAATTTTCTTTGTAGACAGTTGTATCATTTTGCAAATAATGACAACTTTGTTCCTTTCTATTCAATTCTTCCATGTTTCTCTCTTTCTCTCTCTCTCTCTTTTTTTTTTTTTTTTTTTTGCTTTTCTCACATCATGGTTAGGCTTTCCAAACAATCTTAAAGAGAAAGGGTGATAGAGGATATTCTTGTATTTCTGCTCTTAAAGAGAATGTTTTCAGCATTTCATAATTACTTATAATGTCTTCTCAGAGTTTTTTTTTTTTTGAGGATGTCTTTTATAGAGAAAGTCATAAAAGCATAAATGCAGAGAATAAAAAACATAGTTCCAGTGAAGAGAATAGACCCAGCCAAAGGTTGGGCCTTTCAGAAGACTAATACAGTAGACAACAATGAGATGTCTTTTATAAGAAAGTTGTTTTCTATTCTCAGCTTGCTGAATTTTTATCATAAATGGACATTGAATGTTATCAAATGGTGTTTCTGCATTATTTTTCACCTTTAAAAATCTATTACAGTGGTGAATTATATTAATTGACCTTGAATTCCCAGGATTAGCCCATTATGTTAATCAACAGAGTGTTATCTTTAGACATTTTACATTGGGTTAGCTTATATTTTGTTCAAGATTTTTAAATCTATGTCAGGCTAGCCTCACACTCTCTTTTTCCATCCCCTGGAAAAAACTGAAGTTGTCTGTTTCTTGAATATTTGGTCAAGCTAGAACTAATCACTTGAATCTGTTGTTTTTTGTGTCATCAGACTTTAATTTAATTAATTTATTTGTTTTCGAGATGGAGTCTTGCTCTGTAGCCCAGGCTGGAGTGCAGTGGCATGGTCTCGGCTTGCTGTAACCTCTGCCTTCCAGGTTCAAGTGATTCTCCTGCCTCAGCCTCCCGAGTAGCTGGGATTACAGGTGCCGAACACCACACTCAGCTAATTTTTTGTATTTTTAGTAGAGACAGGGTTTCACCATGTTAGCCAGGCTGCTCTTGAGCTCCTGACACTGTGACTTGCCTGCCTAGGCCTCCCAAAGTGCTGGGATTACAGGCCTGAGCCACCTCTCCTGGCCACACAAGACTTTTAAATTACAGATTTAGTTTTGCTAATGACTGACTTTTTCTAGGTTTATATGTTAGTTTGCTAGGACTGCCATAACAAAGTGCCACAAACTGCGTGGCTGAAAAAACAGAAATGTGTTTCCTCACAGTTCTGGAGGCTGGAAGTCCGAGATGCAGGTGTTGGCAGGGTTGGCTTCTCCTGCGGCTTCTCTCTTTGGCTTGTAGTTGGCCATCTTCTCCCTGTGTCATCACTCAGTCTTTCCTCTGTGTGTATCTATGTCCTTATCTTCTTTATGATATCAGTCCTATTGGATTTCGGCCCACCCTAATGATCTCATTTATCCTTAATGTCCTCTTTAAAGACCCTATTGTCAAATACAAGCACATTCTGAGGTACAAGGAGTTAGGACTTTAACATATGGATTTGGAGGGAACACAGTTCAGCTCATAATAGGATGTATTCATTTCCTCTAGGTTTTCAAACTAATTGTCTCAAATTTGTTCATATCTTATAATCTGTTTACTCTCTCCAGACTCTAGAGATATGTGCATATTAATTCTTAACTAGTTTATATATCTCTCTTTCTCTTTCACTAATCTTGCTGTTGTCTATTTTATGAGTCTTGTCAAAGACCAAATTTTTAGCTTTGTTGATTCTCTGTCTTGGAACTATGTTTTTTATTTTATGCATTTCTGGTTTTATATTTATTATGTTGTTTCTTCTACTTTTGGGGAATTATTCAGCTATTTTTTTCTAACTCCATAAATTGGATGCTTAGATCATACATTTGAGACTCACTTCTTTTCTAATATAAGCATTTGAGGCTATAAAACTGACTCTCAATACCACTATATCTCATATATTTTTAGTATGTACTAGTTTATTATTGTTCTATTCTAAATATCGTATAATATCGTATAGTCTCTCTCTTCTGTGAAACTCTTTAGAAGTGTGTTTTGTATCTCTAAAGATATGAGGATTTTCTACCTTTTTTGTTATTGATTTCCAATGTAATTGTCTAGTGGCCAAATAGTATATTCTGAATAGTAACAACCTGCTGGAATTTATTGAAGTTTTCTTAAAGCCTAGCATGTAGTCACTTCTTTAAATGGGTAAATATATACTTGAAAATAATATATATTCTGAGAGAGAGAGAGAGAGCGAATCATACATCATGATTGTCTATTGTGCTATTCTAATTTTTTACATTATTACTGACTTAAACAATCTATTTCTACTAATTACTGAAACAAATGTTAGATAAACTTCAACTATGATAGTGGATTTGTTAATATCTCTTGTAGCTGTCAATTTTTTACTTCATGTTATTTGAAAACTATATTATTAGTTGTATAAATGTTGAGAAATGTATCTTCCTGATGAGTAGACTCTTTATCATTAGGTATAATATATGTCTAATATTACCTAGAATTATTTTGGTTACATTTACCTGGTATATCTTTATTCACTTTTTTGATTAAAATACTTTTTTTTAATAGACAAAAGTCTTGCTTTGTTGCCCAGATGGATTGCAGTGGCACAATCATAGCTCACTATAACCTCAAACTCCTGGGCTCAAGCACACTTCTTGCCTCAGCCTCCTGAGCAGCTGGGACTACAGGCATGTACCACTATGCCTTGCTAATTTTTTTTATTTTTGATTTTTTGGTAGAGATAGGGTCTCACTATGTTGCCCAGGCTGGTCTCAAACTCCTAATCTCAAATCATCGTCCCTCCTCAGTCTGCAAAAGGGCTGGGACTACCAGCATGAGCCGCTATGCTTAATCTGTTTTTTAAAATAAAATTACTGTATCCTTATGTTTTAGATAAGTCTTTTTAAATAGCATATATCTTGATTTCATATATTTTTTCCAGTTTAACAGTATTTGTCTTTTAATTGGCAAGTTTCACTTAAATATTTTTCTATTTATATTTGGATTATTTTATTACATCTTGTCACATATTTTCTATTTGTTCTGCCTTTTTTCTTTTTCTTCTCTTTTCTTCTTTATGAATTATTTATTTTATTTTCCCTCTTGTATTAGTTTAGAAGTTAAATTCTGTATTTGTATTATTTTAGCAGTAACTTTAGTTACTTAAAATGCATGGTTAACAGTTTAAAATTAATTACTAACTTTACCTTCTAGTAAACAAATACAAGTTCTTCTAATGCTTTAACCCTGATCAGCCTTCCAACTTCTACACTATTTCTGTCCAGTATTTTTACTTTTATTTTTACCCTATAAAAATTCTTACTTTTATTTTTACCCTATAAACATTCTTACTGTTTTATTCTCAGTATTTATTTATATTTACCTGATATTTGCCAGTATCTTTGCTCATCATTCCTTGAATCTCAGACCTTCCTTTTGAGATAATTTAACTTTTTCTTGTCCTTGAAATTTTCTTTAATATGATTCTCCTAGAATCAAGTTCAGCTTTTGTTTGCCTGAAAATGTCTTTATTTTACCCCTTTTCTTGAAAGATTGTTTTGCCAAGAACATAATTCTAGGTTGACAGATATTTTCTTTCAGCATGTTAAAAATATGGTTCCACTGTCTTTTGAGTTACATTGTTGATGCCGAGAAGTCATAAGTATAATTGCCATTCCTAACTGATTCATCTTTTCTCCCTGATTGCTTTTATTATATAGTCTTCTCTTTTTCTTTGGTGTTCTGCAAATTTGGTGAGAGAGGATATCTGAGAGAGGACATCTTTGCCTGGTTCCTGATAAGGGGGGAAGCCTTCCATCTTTCACCATTAAGTATGATGTTCGTGGTTAACGTTTTTGTAGATGCTGTTTATCAGGTTGAGGACGATCTCTTCTATTCCTAGATTGAGGAGCACTTTTATCATAAATGGGTGATAAATTTGGTCAAAGATATTTTTAAAAATCAATTGATATGATTGTATGTTTTATATTCTTTATTATTTTAAAGGACAATGATAAAAATAATATCATTTATTATTATTAATTATATAATAGGATATATTATATATAATAATTATATCATATTGTAATATATTAATATTATGTAGTAATAATAACAATCATTTTAAAAGGTGAATTACATTGATTTTGGAATGTTAAACTTATCTTGCTTTCCTGGGATAAATCTCATTTGTATATTGCTGTGTTTTTGTTTGTCTGTTTGTTTTTGAGACAGAGTCTCACCCTGTTGCCCAGGATGGTGTGCAGTGGTGTGATCTCAGCTCACTGTATCCTGTGTCTCCCAGGCTCAAGCAATTCTCCTGCCTCAGCCTTTCAAGTAGCTGGGACTACAGGTGCCCACTACCATGCCCAGCTAATTTTTGTATTTTTAGTAGAGATGGGGTTTCACCATATTGGCCAAGCTGGTCTCGAACTCCTGACCTCAAATGATCCACCTGCCTCAGGCTCCCAAAGTGCTGGGATTGCAGGTGTGAGCCACCACACCTGTGTGGCCATATTGCTGTATTTTCAATTTTCTAATTTAAAAGCATTTTTTTCATTTGTGTTTGTGACAAATATTGATCATAATTTTGTTTTCTTATAAATTTTGTTATCAAGGTAATGCTCATCTAATAAAATTGTTGGGACATGTTCAGTTTCTTTAATGTGACTAGTCAGATTTTTATTTCTTCTTGTATCTGTTTTGGTAATTTATGTGTTTCAAGACATTCGTCTACTTCGTCTTAGTTGTAATTATAAATTTATGTTTGTATTATTCTTTTAGTTTCTGTAGGAACTGTAGTGATGTTCCCTCTTTCACTCCTGATATTATTGATCTTGATTTTTGTATTAGTCTGATAGGGCAGCAATGACAAAACACCGTAGACTGTGTGGCTTAAACAACAGAAATTCACTTTCTCACATTTTTGGAGGCTAGAAGTCCAAGATGAAGGTGCCATCTGTGTTGGTTTCTGGTAAGCCTCTTGTTTTCCTGGCTTGCGCCCAGCCACATTCTCACTGTGTCCTCACATGGTTTTTCCTCTGTGTGTGCACACAAAAAGCGATCTATGGTGTCTCCTACTCTTCTTGGAATAGAACCCCACCCTTATGACCTCATGTAACCTAAATTACCTTCTTAAAGACCCTGTTTCCAAACAACACCACACTAGGGGCTAGGGCTTCAACTTAAAAACCTAGGGGGAACATAATTCATTTTATAACATTCTGCCGTCTGGCCTCCCAAAACTTAATGCTTTTTTTTTTTTTTTTGCATACAAAATACATTTATCCTCTACCAAGAGCCTCAAAAATCTTAACCTATTTTACATCTATTCCAAGTCCAAAATTTCATCTAAATATCATCTAAATCAGATATGGGTGAGACTCCAGGTATGATTCTGTGAATCTGTAAAACCGACAAGTTATGTGCTTCCAAAATACAATGGTGGGACAGGCATAAGATAGACATTTCCATTTCAAAAGGGAGAAACTGGAAAGAGGAAAGAGGTTATGGGCCCCAAGCAAGTACAAAACCTAGCAAGGCAAATTTATGAGATATTAGGGCTCAAGGATGATCCTCTTTGCCTGGATGCTCTGCTCTCTGAGCCTCATCGCACATCAGTATCACCCCAAAGGACCAGATTGTGGCTCTGCCACCTTGGCTCTGCACAGAGACCCTATCCCTGAGGCACTGGGTAGGGACAGGCTGGTCCACTGAAACATGAGAGGTAGCCTTACCTCTGAAACTGAGGAGGTAACAGTTGTGTGCTCTCATCCTGTGATGGGAGTGGAAACCTTAGTAATCTCTAAGTCATCTTTGGAGTCATTCTTCCCTTTTCTTGAAGGAGAAAGCAAATTCTCAGCCAAATAGCTCTATTGTCTCATCATGTAGAATTCCAAGAGTCCAAAAGCCTGTTTTTAATTTCATCCCATCTCTGTTCTCTTTGTTCCAAACTGGCAGTGTTTATGCTGGTATAATCCCGTCTCTATTCCTGGCTTTTGATGAAATGGCTGATTAACTTCCTGGGTAAGCTCTTTATGGAGTGATTGCATAGTCACACTTTTGGCATTCTTTCCAAAACACACTTTCTTATTTTTTGAAATATGGATAGGTTGAGAATTTCCCAAAATTTCAAGTACTGTTGCCTTTTTGCTTAACAATTCATTCTTCAATTCATCTGCCTCCTCTCACATTTTACTATAAGCATTAAAGAGAACCCAAGCTGAACCTTCCACGTGTTGCTTAGAAATCTCCTAAGCTAGATATCCAAGGTTACCACTCACAAGTTCTACCTTCCACAAAACATTAGAACACCATTGAGACAAATTCTCTGCCACTTGGATTTTCTTTCCTTCAGTTTCCAATAACATGTTCCTCATTGGTGTTTGAGACCTCACCAGAAGCATTAAAAAAATTTTTTTTCATAGGTTATTGGGCTACACATGGTATTTGGTTACATGAGTAAGTTCTTTAGCAGTTGTGAGATTTGGTGCACCCATCACCCAAGCAGTATACACTGTACTTTATTTGCAGTCTTTCATCCCTCATCCCCTCACACCCTTTCCCCCAAGTCTCCAAAATCCAGGTCACTGCAAATGCCTTTAATTTATTCCTTTTTATGGCTGAGTAGTATTCCTACTACCTGTAGGATTACAGGCATGATCCACTGTACACAGTCAATTCTGTATTTTTTAAGTGGAATATTTAGGCCATTTATATTCAATGTTAGTATTGAGATGTAAGGTACCATTGCATTCATCGTGCTATTTGTTGCCTGTATACCTTGTTTTTTTTTTTTTTGTTTTTAATTTTTGCTGTATTTTCTTTTATAGGTTCTGTGTGGTTTATGCTTTAAAGAGGTTCTGTATTGGTGTTTCCAGGATTTGTTTCAAGATTAAGAGCTCCTTTTAGCAGTTATTGTAGTGGTAGCTTGGTAGTGGTGAATTCTCTCAGCGTTTGTTTGTATGAAAAACAATGTATCTTTCCTTCATATATGATGCTTAATTTCACTGGATCCAAAATTCTTGGCTGATAAGTGTTTTGTTTGAGGAGGCTGAAGATAGGACCCCAATCCCTTCTAGCTTGTAGGTTTTCTGCTGAGAAATCTGCTGTTAATCTGATAGGTTTTCATTTATAGGTTACCTGGTGCTTTTGCCTCACCGCTCTAAAGATTCTTGCCTCTGTCTTAACTTCAGATTCCTGGTGACAATGTGGCTGGGCAATAACCTTTTTGCAATGAATTTCCCAGGTGCTCTTTGCACTTCTTGTATTTGGATGTCTAGGTCTCTAGCAAGGCCAGGGAAGTTTCCTTCAATTATTCCCCTAAATATGTTTTCCAAACTTTTAGATTTCTCTTCTTCCTCAGGAACACCAATTATTTTTAGGCTTGGTTTAATATAATCCTAGACTTCTTGGAGGCTTTGTTCATGTTTTCCTACTCTTTTTTTTTTTGTCTATGTTGGCTTGGGTTAATTTGAAGACCTTGTCTTCGAGCTCTGAATTTCTTTCTTCTGCTTGTTCAATTCTATTGCTGAGACTTTCCAGATCATTTTGCATTTCTACAGTTGTGCAGTGTTTCCTGAAGTTTTGATTGTTTTTTCTTTATGCTATCTATTTCCTTGAATATTTCTCCCTCCACTTATTGTATCATTTTTTTGGATTTCCTTGCTTTGCCTTTCTCTGATGCCTTTCTGATTAGCTTAATAACTAAACTCCTGAATTCTTTCTCAGGTAAATGAGGGATTTCTTTTTGGTTTGGATCCATGCTGGAGAGTTAATGTGATTTTTTGGAGGTATTAAAGAGCCTTGTTTTGTCATATTATCAGAGTTGGTTTTCTGGTTCCTTCTTATTTGGGTAGGCTCTGTTAGAGGGAAGGTCTAGGGCTGAAGGCTGTTGTTCAGATTCTTTTGTCCCACAGGGTGTTCCCTTGATGTAGCACCCCGTCCCCTTTTCCTATGGATGTGGCTTCCTGTGAGCCAAGCAGCAGTGATTGTTCTCTCTCTTCTGGGTCCAGCTACCCAGCAAGAGAGTCCTGTGATGTGAATCATCTATGGGTCTCTCAGCTGTGGATACCAGCACCTGTTCTGGTGGAAGTGACAGGAGAGTGAAATGAACTCTGTGAGGGTTCTTAGCTTTGGTGGTTTCATGTTCAATTTTTATGCTGGTTGGCCTCCTGCTGGGAGGTGGTGCTTTCCAGAGAGCGTCAGCTGTGGTAATATGGAGAGAAGCTGGTGGTGGGTAGGGCTAGAACTCCCACAAGTATATGCCCAGTATATGCCCTTTGTCTTCAGCTACCAGGGTGGGTAGGGAAGGCCCATCAGGTGGGGACAGGGCTAGGTGGGTCTGAGCTCAGACTCTCTTTGGACAGGTCTTGCTGTGACTGCTGTGGGGGATGGGGGCGTGGTTCCCAGGTCAATGGAGTTGTGTACCTAGGAGGATTATGGCTACCTCTGCTGAGTCATGTAGGCTGTCAGGGAAGTGGGGGAAAGCTGGCAGTCACAGGCCTCACCCAGCTCCCACTCAATCTGAAGGGCCAGTCTCACTTCCACTATGCTCCCCTAACAGCTCAGAGTCTGTTTCGAGGCAGTGGGCGAGCAGGGCTTGAGAACTTGCCCCAGGCTACCTGCATCCCAGCTGTGAAAGAAAAGAGCTTTGGTTCTTCCTCTGCCTGTGAAATCTGCACACTGAATTTACACCCTCCCCCAAGTTCTGGCCAGAGAGCTTGTCACCAGGTTTAAATTGTTACAAAGTTCAGCTGGAGATTTCCTTCTCCATGTGGCATTTTCCCTTGTGCCTCTGGCCATCCTCCCGAAGGATCCCCGTGGTACCAGGCAGGAATGGCCTGCTAGGTGACCCAGTGAGCTCCCAGGGCCTTTCCTGCTGCTTCCTCTATCTCTGTATTTTGCTCATCTCTCTAAATTGACTCAGCTCCAGTAAGGTCAGAAACTTATCCTACAAACTAGACCTTCAGTTTCCCCAGTGGTGGGGTGTGTTTGGGGTGGAGTATCTCCCTTTCCCACTTCCACAATTTGGGCACTCACAGTATTTGGGGTGTCTCCTGGTCCTGCAGGAGCAGTCCACTTTCTTCAGAGGGTCTGTGGGTCCTCTCAGGATTGCTGGTTTGTTCTTGCAGTCATTCTGGAGTGGAAGTTGATGATGTGAGCCTTCACACGCTGCTCTGTCTGTCTGAGTTGGAGCTGCAATCTAGTCCTGCCTGCCATCCACCATGATGATCTCTTTCTGATCAGAGGCATATTTAATGTCCTATTTCTATTAGCATTCTACTCATGATGATATATATTTTCTAAGATAATAAAGGCTTTTACTTTCTCTACAGCTATCCTCACCTCTTCTTGAGCTCTCACCAGAATCACTGTAACATCCTTATTTTTACTAAAGTCTTTCCATGGCAATTTAGGCTTTTTCTAGCATGCACCTCAAAGCTCATTCAGCCTCTGCCCATTATCCATTTCCAAAGTCACTTCCACATTTTTAGTTGTTTGTTACAGAGGCACTCCATCTCTTGGTACTGAAATATGAATTATCATTATTATTATTATCAGCTTGGGCTGCTGTAACAGAATACCACAGACTGAATGGTTTAAATAAGAGAAACTTATTTTCTCACAGTTCTGGAGACTAGAAGTTCAAGATCAAGGTGTCAGAAATTTTGGATCTGGTGAGGACTCTCTTGGCTTGCCAAGTGCTGCCTTCTCACTGTGTCCTTCTAGGCCTTTTTTTTTTTTTTTTTTTTTGAGATGGAGTTTCGCTCTTGTTACCCAGGCTGGAGTGTGCAATGGCGTGATCTCGGCTCACCGCAACCTCCGCCTCCTGGGTTCAGGCAATTCTCCTGCCTCAGCCTCCTGAGTAGCTGGGATTACAGGCACACGCCACCATGCCCAGCTAATTTTTTGTATTAGTAGAGACGGGGTTTCACTAGGGCCTTTCTTTATGTATGTGTGGAGGAGGAGAGAAAGCTCTGGCATCTCTTCCTCTCTTCCTCCTCCTGTAAGGACACTAGTGCTATTGGTTTAGGGCCCCAATTTTTTTTTTTTTTTTTTTTTTTGGTGACAGAGTCTGGCTCTGTTGCCCAGGCTGGAGTGCAATGGTGCGATCTCTGCTCACTGTGACCTCTGCCTCCTGGGTTCAAGCAATTCTCCTGCCTCAGCCTCCCAAGTAGCTGGGATTACACATGTGTGTCACCATGCCTAGCTAATTTTTGTATAGAGCCTCAACCTTATGACCTAATTTAATTATTTCCTTAAAGGTTCTGTCTTCAAATACAGTGGCACTGGGGATGAGGGCTTTAACATCTGGGTTTTGAGAGGACACAATTTGGCCCAAATAGTTTTCTGTCCTTTTTCCTTTTTATTTTTGGCAATTTAACTATAGGTTTATCAACTTTGCTGATTTTTCAAAGAACCAACTTTGGGATCCATTAATGTTCTCTATTGGATGTCAATTTCTATTTCATCGATTTATACTCTTATCTTTATTATTTTCTTTCCTCTACTTACTTTCCATTTAATTTGCCTTCTACAGTGATCCCCCCTTGTCCACAGTTTTATTTTTCACAGTTTCAGTTATCCATGGTCAACAGTGGTCTGAAAATATTAAAGAGAACATTCCAGAAGCAAACACTTCCTATGTTTTAAACTGCGTACCATTCTGAGTAGCACGATGAAGCCTCCCGCTGTCCTGCTCTGTCCTGCCCAGGATGTGAATCATCCCTTTATTCAGTGTATCTCAGATTTATATGCTGCCTGCCTGTTAGTCACTTGGTAGCTGTCTCAGTTATTAGATTGACAGATCACAAGACGATGGGTAGTGTAGTACAATGACATATTTTGAGAAAGAGAGCGAGAGACCACATTTACGCGACTTGCATGAGAGTATATTCCTATAACTGTTCTGTTTTACTATTAGTTACTGCTGTTAATCTCTGACTGTGCCTAATTTATAAATTGAATTTTCTCATAGGTTTATATGTATAGGTAAAAACATAGTACGCATAAGGTTTGGTATTATTCATGGTTTCAGGCATGCACTGCAGAAGGTGGTGTGTGGGGTCATAAAATGTGTCCCCTGTGGAGAAGAGGGGACCACTGTATTTCTAGCTTCTTATTCACTGATTTTTCTCCTGGTTTGCAGCCACTCTTTTCTGCTCTCGCATGTCTAGTAATTTTTCTTGGATGCTGAAAATTTTGAATAGCATGTTGTTCATGTCTCGGTTTTGCTAAATTTCTTTAAAATGTGTTGACGTTTATTTTGGCAGGTAGTTAAGAAACTCACAGTTCAGCTTCACCTTTCGGGGCTTGTCTCAGGCTTTGCTGGGGTAGGACAATCGTCCTCACTCTAGACCTAGTTGAGCTCTGTATCTAAAGCATCATCCTACTGATGCCCTAGATGTTAGTGAGGTTTTTCCACACTGGTTGGCGTGGGGTTTTTGTTTTTGTTTTTTTGAGATGGTGTTTCTCTGTCACCCAGGCTGGGGTGCAGTGGTGCAATGCAATCTTGGCTCACTGCAGCCTCTGCCTTGGGACTCAAGCAATCCTCCCTGCTTAGCCTCCCAACTAGCTGGGTCTACAGGTGCATGCCACCACACCTGGCTAAGTTTTATATTTTTAGTAGAGATGGGGTTTCACCCTGTGGCCCAAACTGGTCTTGAGCTCCTGGGCTCAAGTGGTCTGCAAACCTTGGTCTCCCAAAGTGCTGGGATTACAGGTTGAGCCACCGTGCCTGGCTGGCATGTCTTGATTATCTCCCAGCCCAGTGTGAGCTCTGAGAATTGTTTGGCTTACAGCTTCCCAGGAGACCCTTGCCGGGCCTGTCCATGGACATATTAATATTCAGCAATAGACTCAAGGGAATCCCTCTGTTGATTTCCGTATCTCTTTATCTGGATGCATCCTACCCTCAGTATTCCACCTGGCAAATGCCTGCTACTTGATCCCCGCTTATCTCACTTGATGAAATCCCTGTCTATTGCTTGGATTCTCTCTCCCTGCAGCATAGTCCAAAAAATACCTCCAAGCAGACAGCTGAGGTAAGACTTACCTTGTTTTTCCCCCCCTCTTTTTATCACATATCAAAGTCCTGTGAAATCTCTTGTGCAGTGTCTAAGTCTGATATAAAATTTGAATTTGATATGAAGTGTTTCATACCTTTGTTCAGTTTTCCAATGGTTTACAGTAGAAGGGCAAGACCAGCACTCATTACTCCAATAGAGTTAAAATGGAAGCCTTGAATAGCCTTGTAATTAACATCTCTGATTCTTTCGTTGTAACTCTCCAATCTATTTATTTCACATACCTTCCAGGGTAATCTTTTGGAAACATAAGTCAGATCATTGCCGCTCCTTTGTTTAAGACCCTCGGCTGGTTTTCCACCTCTCTCAGAGTAAAACCCTAAATTCCTATCATTGTCTAAGTCCCTCCATTACCTGGCTCCAGGTTACCTTCTTCATTCGTTACCATTTTCCTTGCCCAGTCCTTCCCCCCATTCACACTGCGTTGGCCATTCTGGTTTCCTTCTTGTTCCTGGAACACGCCTAGCACATGGCTGCCTTCAAGCTTTGCACTTACTCTCTCCAATGCTTGGTTCTCTGTGAATCTGCCTGACTCACCTGCTCTTCTTCAGTCTTCTTCTCAGACATCAATGCATCACAGAGCCTTCTCTGACCAGTCCATTGTAAGCCACTGTAGCCCCTGCATGTCATGTTCTGTTCCCTCCCCTGCTTTATTTTTCTTCATAGCATTTCCAGCCACCCAGAATATTACATATTCGTTTACTCTCGTCTCCCCCAGCTAGAATATAAGTTCTGTGTGAACAAGGATTTTTTGTGTTCACTGCTATATCCTGAGTGACTAGAACAAAGTGCCTAGTTCAGCAAATATTTTCTGAGTAGTGCTTAAATGAGCCAGGAGCAATAACGGAAATTCTGTTTTCAATTCAGATCCTGAATCTGAGGTGACTAAACTTCCATGATGGGATTTCAACTGCCATCCTATCACTGTAGCTTGCAGAAAGCTGATTATTTCAAAATGATTGTTGACGAATGAAAGATTTGGGAGGGAGGAAGGAGAGAAAGAGAGAGAGAAAGAGAGAGAGAGAGAGACGGAGAGAGACACAGAGAGAGACAGAGACAGAGAGACTGAGTTGCCAGGTCAAATAAACAGAAAGCCCATTCCAGGATTTTCAGTGTGGAGAAACTAAAAGTTGATTATAGGAATTGACAGAGCCTTCTTCAAAATTATACATATTGATGTATATTGATGTTCAAGTTAATAATTAATGTACAATATTCTTTTTTGAAACAGTGCTTTGCTTTGTTGCTCAGGCTGGAGTGCGGTGGCATGATCATACTTTACTGCAGACTCGAACTCCTGGGCTCAAGCGATCCTCCCACCTCAGCCTCCCAAAGTTCTGAGATTACAGATGTGAAACACCTATAGGGCTCAGCCTCCAAGTTCTCACTTCAAAGTGAGGGTAGGTTGTCTTATCAATTCTTTTTGTAAACCTCATTAGGTGCCAGAGTACAGAGCTCCTGTAGGATAATGTTCCATCAAGACCCTTGGCCTGAGCAGCTCCTGCCTGGGCATCTCGCTCAAGATTGCCATGTTCCGAGTGGAAAAGCTGGGAGCAGAATCAGCTAGAAAATGGTTCAGACTCAGCGTGTCCAGTGTTGGTCAGTAAGTGCTACATATTTACTTTATTTGTTTTTAGTTTTTTCTTTTAAGGGTTAATTATTAATTTAATAATGGCTTTCTGGTGAAATTACCTACCAGTAATGAAAACCATTTTTATAGTTCATGCATTTTCATGAACTTGCCTTTCACATATTCTATTTCAGACCAGATCTGGGTTTTACGAGCACATTTTTAGTGTTGATAGACTTCATAAAAATAGTTTCCTTTACAATTTTTTTCTTTATTTTAAAGACAGAACAAATTCTGTCTTTAAAATAAAACTCGATAAAATGTTAAGTTACATGACTTTGACAATTATTCTCCACTTACTGGGAAAATTAGATTGCATTTGGTCTTTAGCCAGAATATGTGTATAATATGTTCTGTGGTGAAATATTATTTACTTTTATTGTATTTATAGATCTTGATTAGGGAAAAAAACTGGATATATTGAGTGTTATACAGAAGAAAAAAATATTAAATTATTACTTACCAGACTTCTTCTTTCCGACCTTTTCTGGAGGAAAATTTTCAATTCAGAATTTCTCTTATGTGTCTCAGAGGCTAGTAACTTACTGACTACAGAAAATGTCTTGTTTTAAACTTATATGCATGTGAAATATCACTTCTTAAAAAGCCTCTAGTGTGATATAATACACAATGTATACAATAGCTGTAGGCAGATATAACATTATAGAGATGCACAGAAACGTATTTTGGGGGCTTCTGCACACATCTTCAAAGTCTTTTCTTCTGAGGCTCATTCCCAGGGCTTTTTGTTTAGACTAAAGGAAAGATGACTGTTTTACCTTCACTGACAGTCTTCATGATTTATGACTTTCAGGCTAAAATCTAGTCTAAGAAGCAAATGTGCCTTATTCTCACCTGAGCATTCGAAAAGGCTCTGTGCCATTAAATATTTACACGTTTTTGGAGATTGAGGAAATATATTTGTAGATTATTGCATGAAACATGTAAACTGAGAATTTGGGTTTACCTTCATAACTTTGACATAGTTGGTGTCACAGCTATTTGATGAAATTCTACTGTCTATGATAATGAAATCATGATTCAAGGTTATAGTTTGTTTAGGAACACAGGAAGAGGCAAGATGAATCTATGTTGTGCTTTTTTGATTTGCAGCCATAAAGTTCTGCCATGAAACTATAGGATCAGACATTCATTTATGTAAAAACGTGTGTCTAGCAGGAACTAATCTCTTTCTAATGTCACCTTATTCCACAGAATATTAGTATTAGGAAATACAGTTGCATGTGGCTTTATATTGGATTCTGACGATCTAAGCCTTTTTTTGTCCATAAACAAATAAGAAGGATTTTAAGACTATAATGTGATTTCAGCAATCCTGGAAACTTTCTAGTAATAAGAATACATATTCAAAAGCTCCCACCCTTCTTGCTGACACTCAGATATTTTTAAAATAATCTTCCATGAGAATCCTATAGTGTTTCAAAATGCCTCTAAGCATATGCCAAATGCTACTGGGAAAAGTGAAAGTACTTCCTTTTTCTTCCTTCCTTCCTTCCTTCCTTCCTTCCTTTCTTCCTTCCTTCCTTTCTTTCTTTCCTTCCTTCCTTCTCCTTCCTTCCTTCATTCCTTTCTTTCCTTCCTTCTCCTTCCTTCCTTCCTCCCTCCCTTCATCCTTCCTTCCTCCCTCCCTCCCTTCCTTTCTCCTTCCTTTCTTCCTCCCTCCCTTACCCCTCCCTCCTTCCCTTCATTTCTTTCCCCTTCCCTCCCCTCCCCTCCCTTCCCCTCCCCTCCCTTCCCCTCCCCTCCCCTCCCTTCCCCTCCCCTCCCCTCCCCTCCCCTCCCCTCCCCTTTTCTTCCTTCTTTCAGGGGGAGACAAAGTCTCACTCTGTCCCCAGGCTAGAGTGCAGTGGCACAACCATGGCTCACTGCAATCTCAAACTCCTGGGCCCAAGTGATCCTCCCACCTCAGCTTCCAGAGCAGCTGCGACTACAGGTGCATGCCACCATACCTGGCTAATTTTAAAAAATTTATTGCTTATAGAGATGGGATCTGTCTATGTTGCCCAGACTAGTCTCAAACCCCTGGGCTCAAGCAATTCTCCTGCTTCAGCCTCCCAAACTGCTGGAATTACATATCTAAGCCATCACACTGAGCCACTTCCACTTTTTTAAAAAAATTATACTTTAAGTTCTGGGATACATGTGCAGAATGTGCAGGTGTGTTACAAAGGTATACAAGTGCCATGATGGTTTGCTGCACCCATCAACCTATCATCTACATTAGGTATTTCTTCTAATGCTATCCCTCCCCTAGCCCCCCACCTCCCAACAGGCCCTGGTGTGTGATGTTTCCCTCCTTGGGTCCGTGTGTTCTCATTGTTCAACTCCCACTTATGAGTGAGAACATGAGGTGTTTGGTTCCTTTTTTATGGCTGCATAGTATTCCATGGTATATATGTGCCACATTTTCTTTTCTTTTCTTTTTTTCAGATAAGTAAAATATCTTTATTTTCTTATGTACACACATATTCACATAAACCACCCACCCTGAAAACGGCAGGTTCTGGCTTTTCCATGAACCCCAGAAGAATATAAATTGGAGCCTCTGATAACAGTTCCTTCCCCAGAGTGGGGAGTTTGCATTCGTGTGTGTGTGTGTGTGTGTGTGTGTGTGTGTATGTGTGTGTAAAACCTTCTGATTCCATGGGATCTGGCCAGCCCCTCTGGAGCCACACAGCCCTCCTTGCCTTACACGCTGGCTCCAGCTTCAGGCCTCTTCCCAGGTCCAGGGAGAGGCCTCAGCCTGGGGCAGGTTTGATGTAAACCAGTCACTCAGCCTCCATCTTATTCTTCTGCAAAGAATCGAGGAAGTCTTGCCACTCTGCTGGGTAAAAGCGTTTATAGACGTTGATCTTATTCCGAATCTGTTTTGGGGTATCTTGATAGTAATTCTTCTCATCGCGGGCCATGGCCTTATAGTCCTCCCCGTGGTTCTCCACCATGTAGCTTATGTAGTCAATGAGGTCCCCAGACAGAGTATTTTCTTTCTTTTCTGGAAGGCTGGCTTCTGCCTCCAGGTCATTCAGCACATAGGGCTTCCGCACAAGCTCTTTAGGCCTCTCCTCTGTGTCTACCTCCATGACCTTCACCTTTCTCTTACGGAGGGTCACCACCTTGTTGGGGTCCACAGCCAGCCCCATCTCGGCCAGGTTCTGCCGCACCGATTTAGCGTGGTCCCAGACATGCCGGATGTGGGAGCACTCGATCCGCGGTGCTGCCCTCTGTTGAGCATTTCGGTTCAGACGCTTTCGGTTGACATTGTAACCAAACTTCTGCCTCCGGGTCTTGCCCTTGGCCTTGGGTATTGCGCTGACCACCCCACCAGCAGCTCATACGTGGTCGCCACATTTTCTTTATCCAGTCTATCATTGATGGCCTTTTGGGTTGGTTCCAAGTCTTTGCTATTTTGAATAGTGCTGCAACAAACATACGTGTGCATGTGTCTTTATAGTAGAATGATTTATAATCTTTTGGGTATATACCCAGTAATGGGATTGCTGGGTCAAATGGCATTAGCTTGCTGGGTTCCATGGGGGTGGGATCCACTGAGCTAGACCACTTGACTCCCTGGCTTCAGCCTCCTTTCCAGGCGAGTGAAAGGTTCTCTCTTGCTGGCATACAAGGCGCCACTGGGGAAAAAACCAAAACCGAAACCAAAACACCCTCCTCAGCCAGCTCGGTGTCTCCCTAAAGGACCACCCAGTTCTGTGCTTGAAACCCAGGGCCCTTGTGGCATAGGCGTCCGAGAGACTCTCCTGGTCTGTGGGTTGCGAAGACCATGGGAAAAATGTAGTATCTGGGCCTGAGTGCACCGTTCCTCATGGCACAGTCCCTCATGGCTTCCCTTGGCTAGGGGAGGGAGTTCCCCGACCCCTTGCACTTCCAGGGTGAGACACTGCTCCGCCCTGCTTTGGTTCGCCCTCTGTTGGCTGTACCCACTGTCTAATCAGTCCCAATGAGATGAGCCAGGCACTTGAGTTGGAAATGCAGAAATCACCAGCTTTCTGTGTTGAAATCACTGGGAGCTGCAGACTGAAGCTGTTCCTGTTCAGCCATCTTGCCAGCCACCCATTTCCACTTTTTTATGACAGAAGAAGGAGCATGAGGTCTTCTTGTCAATGGAGACTTGTCAAGAAGCCCTCCTGGTACCCTGAGAATTAGCTCAGTTAGACTGCGCATGGACTAAATCTGCTTGCGGACATATAGGATTAAATATATGTAACAGTCAAAGAGGAAATACTGAGATCTAGAATCAATATTTACTTATGGTTTATTTGCCTAGAAAATTGACTTTAGCCTGTTGTCGCTTCTGTGGGAGACCAGACGTAGGGTTGCCAAGATGAGGAAAGAGCATCCCCTGGAAGCCGTGTGTGGCGGGAGAGTCAACAATTAAGGTGTAGGATCATGGCTGGGTGCCGGCCAGGAGGTCCTTTTCCTTGTCAAGTAGCTGCTGCAAATCCTCCTGGCTTCTGAGGTAAATATTCCTGCAAATTGATGAATATCAGGCACCGTAGCTTCAGAGGAGGGATTTGTCTCTGAAGACGCCCTGGAGGAGGGAATGCGTGGAGAACACAGAAGAGCAGCTGTCTTGCTTTGTGAGTCTAAAGACGACTCTGTTGGGATTGCACTACCTGCTGTAGCGCAGGACACAAAAATGTGGTGAGACCAACAAGACAGTAGTCTAATTTGCATTTGAGTCTCAGTTCAGAGCATGCTTTCTGGCCTCTGCAGGTCACTCTCCTCCACATGTCACTCAGCAACTCAGGCTGAGAGGAATGATGGAAAGACAAGTCCATGGTTAGAGATTTTCTCTTAGGCAAGTGATATGGTTTGGCTGTGTCCTCACCCAAATCTCATCTTGAATTCCCATGTGTTGTGGGAGGGACCCGGTAGGAGGTAACTGAATGATACGGCAGGTCTTTCCTTGTGATGTGCTGTTCTTGTGATGGTGAATAAGTCTCACGAGATCTGATGGCTTTAATCCGTGTGTTGTTTAAGTGAAGTTTTATTTTATTCTTAAAGTAGAATGTTGTTTAAGTCCATGTATTTGTGAGTTTCCCAAATTTCTCTCTGTCATTGTTTTCTAACTTGATTACATTGTAGTCTGACAACATACTCTTTTAATAATTCTATTTGTTTTAAATTTACTGAGGCTTGTTTTATAACCTAGCATACAGTCTGTTCTGGAGAATGAGAAGAATGTGTATTCTGCAATTGTTGGGTGTAGTCTATAGATGAGTGTTGATCTATTTGGTTTATATTGTTGTCCAAGTATTCAATTTCCTTGTTTATCTTCTGCCTAGTTCTTTTCCTTTTTTTTTTTTTTTGAGATGGAGTGTTGCTCAGGGTGGAGTACAATGGTGCAATCTCTGTTCACTGCAACCTCTGCCTCCTGGGTTCAAGTGATTCTCCTGCCTCAGCTTCCTGAGTAGCTGGGATTACAGGCATGTGCCAGATAATTTTTGTATTATTAGTAGAAATGGGATTTCAACATGTTGGCCAGGCTGGTCTTGAACTCCTGACCTCACATTATTCACCTGCCTTGGCCTCCCAAAGTGCTGGGATTATAGGCATGAGCCACCATGCCCAGTCTACCTTCTGCCTACTTCTGTCCATTATTGAAAGTGGGGCATTGAGGACTCCAAATAGTATTATTCAATTGTCAGTTTCTTCCTGTCTTAGCTCAGGCTGCTATAACAAAGTATTATAGGCTGGATGACTTATAAACAACAGAAATTTATTTTTTACAGTTATGGAGGTTGGAAACAGAGATCAGGGGTCCAGCAGGTCAGGCTCTGGATAGGGGCCTTTCCAGACTGCAGACAGCTAACTTCTTATTTTCCTCAAGTGGTAGGAAAAGAGCAAACTAGCTCTCTGAATTGTCTTTTACAAGGGCACTAATCCCATTCATGAGGGTTCCACCCTCATTACCTAAATTAGAGCCCAAAGGCCCCAACTCCTAATACTATCACCTTGGGGTTTGGAATTTATAATATCATCAAAAAGGAAATATTTGGAAATACATCTGAAATGTTCAAGACATATGTAAAAATCTATTATGAATATTATGTCACTAAATTAAATTATTAATAATTAAACACAAAGGAAAAACTAAATAAATTGAAGGAAATACTAGATCTATAGATTTACTGTTTATTGATGTACTTTGTTTATAGATTGTAAGACTCAATATTGTAAAATGGTAATTCTCCCCATCTAACCTATAGATTCTAAACAATTTGAATTAAAAGCCCAACAATTTTCATTGCAATTTACAAGCTGACTCCAAAATGTATGTGGACATGCAAAAGACCAAAAATAGCCAAACCTAAGAATGAGAGGAAATTATTCCACCCTGTAGAAAGACCTATAACGATACAGTAATTTTTAAAATTACAGTAATTGCACTAAGTGTGGGATTGGTACAAATGGATAAATAGACCAGTGGAACATAATAGAGAGTCTGGAAACAGAGCAACACATATATGGACACTTGAATTTTATAAATGCAGAGATCTGGTGGAAAAACAGTCATTTCAATAATGGGTGCTAAATATATTGGTTATCTACTTTAAGAATAAAATAAAACTTCACTCTTACTTTACACTATACACAGAAATCAATTCTATATGGACTGTGCAGTGTGAAAGGCAAAATGATAAAGCTTTGGGAAACCACATAGGAGCATTTCTTCATGACCTGTGGGTAAGGATATTTTTTTTGGACAGAAAAGGCAATAACATTAAGTCAAAAGATTGACAAATTTCTGTTCACCAAAATATCTTAGTGAGGGAGTTTTTAAAGCTGCAGAAACGAAGAATATGTGGAATGCATATTACTAACCAAGAAATCATTTCCAGAATTTACACAGAATTCTTGCAAATCAAAAAGAAAAAGATAAACAACACACTAAAAAAGTGGACACAATTTTCTATTAGGCTCTTCACAAAAGAAGATACTAAGGGACCAAAAAATACAGGGAAAGATATTCAACCTTGTTAGTTTTCAGGGAAATGCAAATTAAAACCACGATGGGATACAACCCACTGAAATGACCAAACTTAAAAAGGCTGATGCTACCAAGGAATAGGAAGAGATGTGAGCAATTATAATTCCCAAAAATGTCTGGTGGTAATGTAATTGGCAAAACCTCTTTGTAAGGCTGACATTTTCTATTAAAATTGAATATATGTATGTACTCTGTAACCAAACAATTTCACTCCTAGCTGTAGAACCAACAGCAATACATATCCATGTGTATCAAAAGGCACTAACAATAATGTTCTTACAGCATTAATCAGCCAAAACTAGAAACAACCAAAGCCCATCAAATAGAGAATGGATACATAAATTGTGAATGTATTCACCTGGTTATAATTCATCAAGCTGAACACTTTATGATTTTCTTCTTAGTGCACATTGCTATACTTCATGCATACTTCATATGCTATACATCAATTAAGTGGGGTGTTGGTTTTTTTTAAACCTGGGACTGAGGAACTGAGCAGAGTTTCAGCTGAAAGGCACAAATCAGTATCATTTCAGGTCAAGTGATCAAAGCCTCTACCAATTTCACTGTATGGAAACTTAAAAAATTTAAGACTTTTTTTTTTTTTTAAGGAGGAAACAAACTCTTTTGAAGTCTGACCCTGCATACTGAAAGCTATGAAGTGATGACAAATGATGACATAAATCCTTATGTATGCACTAACATTCGGACACAGTGATAACTGGGAAATATTTCAGATGAGGCTTCTGACCCTTCTTACTCATTTCTTGAACTCTTGGTTACTTTTCATATTTGCAAATTACTGCTAAGCACATACTAGCATTAAGTACATCAACATTCCTCAGAACAAATGTTAGAGCGAATACAAAACCTGTCCTCTTACCTAGAACATATGGTTTTAACAACAACAGTGATAATTTTTCATGTACCAGAGAGGAACAGTTTGGCTTGTGTCTTTTTAATGAATTCAATCTGTTCTTAGTCCCAAGCTTATAGTATGCCCCTTTCTTTCTGAATGGCTCTCCAGAATGAAATGACAATCTGTAGCTGTTTCCCTTTACCACCAAGGGTACTAATGTTTTGGAAGACATGGGAACAGATGAAAGTATTTGGTTCTGGGAATGGAAATTACAGATGGATAGAATCCTGTTACAATGAGCTTCACTGGCATTTTCTATTGAACAATTGGCCCTTGCCTAAATGGAAAGGCTTTCCGCTACATTCTGAAGGGAACAAGGCAAAGTGGGTTTTTATTTAGTCCAGAAAAAAAAAATTCATTATTTCCAGCCTCTTTAAGTTTCAGATAGGTGTGTTCCTTTGACAGATAAGATGCTTTTTCACATCTAAGGCCAAGGCCGTGTGAGTGTGTGTTTGTGAGAGAGACAGAGTGAGGGAGAGTGTGTGTGTCTGTGTCTACACAATATGTATTCCTGAAGCTGGGCCTGGAGCATAAATGTGAATGTAAATTAAAAATGTATTAGGGATGCTTATTTACTTCATTACTTGGTTTAACAAAATGTTTTTAAAATCCAATTAATCTAATTTTTAATATAGCAGAAGCTGCCTGCCATAAGGTTGCACGACAAAGGGCTATAAATGATATAACTCATTTGAAGCAAGATTTTGTAAACACATGCACAATAAAAATCACCAGGTATCCTTTATTTTGTAGATGCTGTCATTAGTCAAAAGTAAGCCACATGCAAGTAAAAATACAAAAAGACATGTTATAAAATGGTCCAAAATACTGATGGCACACCTCCTTTTGATGGATGCTCTCAGACATTTTAAAAAAAAACTTAATGAAATACCACAGGTTATTCTGTGTTCCTCTGTTCACAAAAATTCTGGGCTTGGCCAAGTTTTGCTCAAGAGCCTTTTCCTAGGCCCATCTGTGCACTTCCTTGTAAAATCCAGTTTTAGCAAAAGAACTCTTCTGAGTAAAGTTAGCCAGAACCTCCCACCCTCTGTATCTGATCATCCTTAATATCTGATTGGGTTTCTCATCCTCCATCAGCCCCCAGATGATGCCTGATTGCCATGGTCTGCCTTCTGCAAGAATCCTGTTAGGTTGGGTTAGCCAGAATCCCCCTTACCCCGAAGTTTGCTTTTAGTGATTTTCTATCTGCTGTCCCCCACCCCCACCCTATTCCTTAGGTATAAGTTCACTTGCTCATGCTATGTTCAGAGTCAAGGCCAATTTCTCTTCACCATAGCAAGACTCCATTCAGCAGCCCCAAGGCTATCACAAGGGTCCTGAATAAAGTCTGCCTTATGGCACTTTAAGAGGCATCACTGGATAATTTTTCTTTAACACTATCCCTTGTTTTACTTAGTCCTTAAAAGGCAATATGCTATGACTCAGATACCCGAAGAACACATTATTTGTTTTCTATTATTGATATAATCTTATTCTCAAACTTCCAGTCTATATGTGTAGGATGCTTGTGGGAGGAGGAGAAATGGCTTGCCAAGTAAAGCTGTCTCTTCTGGTTTAAATACTCTGGTCTAGGTAAATGTTCAGGGTGTTCCAAGATTTTCCCCTTTCCCTTCTCTTGCCTAAGATGGCATTTGGATATAGAGGCTTAGTGAGGGCCATCTTAGGGTGCTGAGGAGAGGGGGCCTCAGGTTCCCATGTTTAGCTCCCTGCACCACCTTATGGTTGGTCACTGGCCTCATTGTTGATGTCCCTCATCACCTGCTCCCTGTGCACAGATGGCACTCACTGGTGACCCTGGTGGCTCATGAACTTGTGGCCTATTGTTCTGGCTGGCTAGGGCCAATAGACACATCTCTCTTTCAGTCCTATCAGCTCTGGCTGGCATTACTGGGGGCTATGGTTCTTAATTGTGTCCTCCAGAAGGGAGGAAAAAGAATTTTCTCTCCACCCTTTATAGTTCTGAACCATAGTCCTTAGTTCATAGTTCCTGTAACAAAAGACAGATTAACAAGATAAAAATGAACAGAGGTTTATTAACATGGGTACCTCATGTACACAGCGGGGGAAAAACCCATAGAAATAAGTGAATCTCTAGACTAGCTCTCCAATGAGGAGCCTAAACTTCAGATTTAAATGCTGTCCTTTGTCTGAAAAAAGAGATGGCCAAGAAAAGCACTTTAAACAAAGGCAAGGCTTGTTATGCAGATTTCAGGTGATGCCTTCTCCACCGCTCAATAGTCTCTGGAGATTTAACCATCCTTTCCTTCCTGGTGCAGAGAGGGAGCATCATTACAAGTGGAGAGAGGTCCTTATAGATGTAAATTACTTTTACAGAATGGCAACTTTTCAGAGCTAAATTTATGTCTACAGTTTCTCAAAATAACCAGTTCAAAATAATCAATGTGCCAAAGAAGTGTATATTGGGGTGGCATAGTCTGATCTTTTCTAGTCATTTCTGGGATAGTGGGTCCTGAGCCTCATCATTCCATCTGCTCTTGCTTTCTTCCTTTTCTTTCTCTCTTCCTTCCCCCATTTTTCCCTTCTTCTCTTTCTTCTCTTCTTTCTCCTCATCCACTCATATTTATTGGGCACCCACTATGTGCATACACTCTGCTAGGAACAGAGAATCCATGAATAACCCTGAGCACTGAACTCTGACCTTTTCTCTTCTGCCCAAATTCCTATCTATGGGGCCTGGGGAGTTAAGCCATATAAACCATAAAATCTCATTAAAAAGACTTTTTTCTTTAAAAATTTTTTTCTCTATGGAAAAATCTGTATTTCAAATTCATGTTTACTATTAAATATAGAAATTTATCTTTCAGAATGAGATTGCTTAGGTTCCAAATTATCCTAAAACCCAGCACCCAACTGATGTATTGAAAACTCCAGGCTTGGACAGGTGTGGTGGCTCACACCTGTAATCTTGGCATTTTGGAAGGCCAAGGTGAATGAATCACTTGAGGCTAGGAGTCTGAGACCAACCTGGCCAACATGGCCAAACTCCGTCTCTACTAAAAAGACAAAACCAGCCAGGCATGGTGGCACATGCCTGTAGTCCCAGCTAAATGGATTTTTTTAAATTAACCTGGTGTAATGGGGCTTACTTTCCAACCTAATTCTGGTATAGCATCACATGACAGGAGCAGACCTCCTTATCTTAACTCAGGCATTCCTTTCTACTGACTTCAAGTCTTTAGACAAAGCTTAAATCTCTCAACCAGTTGTCAACAAAAGAATCCCTAAAACCCACCCATAGCTTTTAAGCCCCCACTTCAAGATGTCTTGCCTTTTTGGACTGAACCAATGTATACTTTCCGTGTATTCATTTATGATTTTGCCTGCAATTCCTGTCTTCCAGAAATGTATAAAACCAAACTGTAACCTGACCACATCGGGCACACTTTTTCAGAAACTCTTGGGATCATGTAGGCCTGGGCCATGATCATTCCTAATAGCTCAGAGTAAACCTCTTTAAAAATTTTGATGAAATTTGTTTTTTACATCAGCAACACTAAGATGCCTGCTCCTTGGCGCTTACATTTTAATGATGGGACTCAGCCAATGAGCAATACACAGAAATAAACAGATAGTATGTTAGAAGGCATACTACTCTGCCATGAAATGCAAAGATCTTCACGTTTTGTGTCCTCTTTCCCAGGTCTATCTGTGTGTGTGTCTCTTCCCTAGACTTTCTGGTTCCCATTTTTCAAACTTATCCTTCCATGTCCTTAATAAACCAGCAAAAACCATTCTGAGAGGCCACAACCCAAAAGCTTGTGCCTAAGAGTCCATGCATACGCTTAACCTTAGACCATATTCCTCTCCATACAAAGGTATTGCTAGGGGCCGTGTCCAGTGCTGGGCCCAGTGGGAGGACTTTTTCCTCATGACCATCTTTCAAGGCCACCTCGGGTAGATCTGTCAAGCAGCAGTAGCCAATTATTAGCTGGGATCAACATACTCCATGAGTCATCTTTGAGCCAGGCCATTTTTTCTCTCTGTTCTCTCGCCATCAGTGTGAGATAAGGGAGGGATGATGGCACACATATTATTTCCTTACGGCTCTCATAACAAAGTGCCACAAACTGGGTGGCTGAAAACAATAGAAATTTAGTATCTCACAGTTCTAGAGGCTGAAGGTCTGAAATTAAGGTGTGAGCAGGGCCAAAGTTTCTCCAAAGGCTCTAGAAGAGAACGCTGTGCTTCCTCTAGTTTCTGGTGGCTTCTGGTGTCTGTGGCAGCGTTACTCCCACTTCTGCCTCCATCTCTATGTGCCCTCCCTCTTCTTCTTCTTTTTTTTTTTTTTTTGAGACAGAGTCTCACTCTGTCACCCAGGCTAGAGGGTAGTGGCACAGTCTCGGCTTACTACAACCTCCACGTTCCGGGTTCAAGCAATTCTCGTGCCTCAGAGATGGGGTTTTGCCATGTTGGCCAGGCTGGTCTCTAACTTTTGGCCTCAAATGATCCGCCTACCTCAGCCTCCCAAAGTGCTGGGATTACAGATGTGAGTCACTGTGCCTGGTCCCCACATGGCCTTCTTCTAAGGACACCATTCATTGGATTTGGTGCCACCCTAATCTAGTATGACCCAATCTTAACTGATTTTATCTGCAAACACCCTATTTCCAAATAAAGTCACAGTCAGAGGTTGGGGTAGACATGAATTTGGGGGGACGCTGTTCAGTATAGCACAGGAGGGTTAGGTAGTGTTGTCCCTGGGTGGCCAGGTGACGGCTCACTGGGGCCTTTGTACTGGCTCAAGCCTGATCTCAAACACACTACTCCCATCATACAATGTAATCCTGCTAGGATCACCAACCACGTATCTGGTGGTTTGCCAGCTCCTAAGAGGCAGTTCTGGTGTCAGTATCATTTGATGTCCCACGTGAGACACTCAGTTTTCACCAGAGTCCCCTAGCATGAAAGGTGCTGCTTTTCAAATGGTGTATACCTTCGTCTGGCAGATGACATGGCCTTGCTCCAGGACTCTAGGGTTCTGTCCTATATTGCTTCTACAGGGAATTTCCAGAGACTTGATGTAACATCTTTGTCTGCTTTGGATACTTCCAGAACCAAGGGATCTTCCAGGACACGAGGCCCAAGCAGCAGGCCTGTTTGCCACCCCCTAAGACTGAATCCGCTTCAGAGCTATCTCTTGCTCTGGACCCCAGCCCAAATCAGCAGCCCTCAGCCAGCCAATAAGTTAGTCATAGAGATGATTCCAAGCATGGAATCTGCTGCTTCCCAAACCAAAGAGGCTTACTAAGTATTACACGTCTTTCTGCTTGGGCCGAGATGTAAGGTGAGAGAACTTGTCCTTTACCTCGGAGGGGATATTACAGCATGCCGCAGAAGACTGGACTCCTAACAACTGCAGCATTGTGTGAGGCACCTGAATCTTTCCAGTCTCTCTCTTGCCCCCTGGAGCACGTATGTCCCACCAGGGCGTCTAGGGTATTTATCGCTTCCAGCTTATCAGGTCTGATGAACACAATGACATCAATAAAATAGGCTAGTGGACTGTTCTATGTAACATCAGAACTCTTCTGACCGTATTTTCAGAACTAACATTGCCCTGAGACAAGGCTGTAAATGTGCACTGTTGTCCATCTGATCCTACTTCCTGATGGGTGTGGGGAAAGAACAGATTTGCAAAGACTGTGGTCTGTTCTGGAGAAGACCATCTAGAACAGACCATCACAGTCTTTGCAAATGTGTTCTTTCCCCACACCCATTTTTGGGGTCTTTGCAAATGTGTTCTAGATTAACAACTTCCATGGAGGCTATCACCTAATTATGTTTGTAGAAGTCTACTGTCATCTGTCATGAGCCATCTGGTTTTTACAGGGGCTAGACTGGTAATAAAATGGGGATGTAGGCCGGATGTGGTGGCTCATGCCTGTAATCCCAGCACTTTGGGCAGCCGAGGTAGGTGGATCACTCGAGCCCAGGAGTTCAAGACCAGCCTGGGCACCATGGCAAAACCCTGTCTCTACCAAAAAAAGCCTACAAAAATTAGCCAGACATGGTGGTGTACACCTGTGTTCTCAGCTACTCAGGAGGCTGAGGTGGGAGGATTGCTTAAGCCTCGGAGGTCAAGGCTGCAGTGAGCCAAGATTGTGCCACTGCACTCTAGCCTGGGTGACAGAGCGAGACTCTGTCTCAAAAAAATGGTGATGTAATGAAGACCACCACCCTTGTATCCTTTAAAGTCTCTGAAGATTGTCTTAATTTCTGCCATTTCACTTGAGACTTGGTGCTATTGTTTCTTATTGGCCACCACCTGCTATAAATAGTATACTACTACTCTTACTTCACAAGTCACAGAATCAAGTGGGGATATTGCCAGTGGCTTAGTGTGCCCACCCAAGTCATAGATTCTGGAACCAGGATGATGACTACCAAATGAGTGTGGGGGAGCCCTACTGTGACATGGGCCTACGCTAGAGCTCCATTTTTTCACTCCATCTACATATGGTCCTATTAGTGAGGGGGCATGATAACATTGGCATTGTTTGCTCAGCTGACCTCTACTTTTTCATCATACATTCTTTTTTTTTTTTTTGAGGTGGAGTCTCACTCTGTTGCCTAGGCTGGAGTGCAGTGGCACAGTCTTGGCTCACCACAATCTCCGCCTCCTGGTTTCAAGGGATTCTTTTGCCTCAGCCTCCCGAATAGCTGGGATTACAGGTGCCCACCACCATACCCAGATAATTTTTTTGTATTTTTGGTAAAGACAGAGTTTCACCATGTTGGTCAGGCTGATCTCGAACTCATGACGTCAGGTAATCCACCCGCCTCAGCCTCCCAAAGTGCTAGGATTACGGCTTTCATCATCGATTCTTGATGCCTTTCAATGCACATGTCAAGCAACACCATATTGGTTGCACAAGCACCTGGCTTCTAGGAACACCATTGTGCCTTAGCCCTATACTTAGGCCTCTGTGGGTAAGGGCAATAGTATCATACACTGACCTCAAAATCCTCTGTGGTCTGCCTAGTTGTGTTAGTCCATTCTCACACTGCTATAAAGAACTACGTGAGACTAGGTAATTTATAAAGAAAAGAGGTTTAACTGGCTCATAGCTCTGCAGGCTTTACAGGAAGCATGGTGCTGGCATCTGCTTGACCTCTAGGGAAGCCTCAGGAAGCTTACAGTCATGGCAGAGGGTGAAGAAGGAGCAGGCACATCACATGGTGAAAGCAGGAGCAATAGAGGGAGAGAGTGGCAGGGGAGGTGCCACACACCTTTAAATGACCACATCTCATGAGAGCTCACTCTCATCAAGACAGCACCATGAAGGATCTTCCCCCATGATCCAAACGCCTCCCACCAGGCCTCACCTCCAGCATTCGGGATTACAACTCAACATGAGATTTGGGTGGGGAGAAATAGCCAAACTATGTCATAGGCTTATTCATATTATATGTCTATTTCTTCTTTTGTAAGTTTCAGCAGATAGTGTTGATACAAACAGGAGACAGGGAAATACTTGGTAGAAAAGGGCAGTTCCACAGCAAAGGCCCCACCCGCAAGCCTGGAAACCCATGACCCAAAATGGGAACAGGGATTCCTTTTTTTTGCACCCTCAATTTGCCTTTTGGCCCACCATGCTTCCCATCCTGTATCCATATAAACCCCAAACCCGGGCTCCATGAGCAGATGAGCAGAGGAGCAAACAGAAGAGCAGAGGAACAGAAGAGTGGCACAGCAGAGGAAAGAAGAGAAGGAGTGTCTGAATGTTGAGAGGAAGTCAGCTGGGAATGTTTGGAGAGATTGGCCGTGGGACAGCTGAACTCCTGGGGAAAATAATCTTCCTACTCCATCCCCTTTCCAGCTCCCCATCCACCCTGCTGAGAGCCACCTCCATCACCCAATAAAATCCCCACATTGACCATCCTTCAAGTCCATGTGTGACCTATTCCTGGATGCTGGACAAGAGGGCACTGAGCTGGTTAACACTTAAGCTGTCTACAAATGATAGAGCTAAAAGAGCACTATAGCATGCCCACTGGGGCTTTGAGACTTGAAGACACCCACCCCTAGACACTACTGTGGGACCACAGTCCAAAAGTGCTTGCCCCAGTTCCTGCACCTGTCCATCTGCATGCTCCCCCTCCCATAAGGGGTTTGAGAGCACATGGTGGCCAAACAGACAAGCCACAACCTTTTCACATGTCTGCGAGGGGGGTCAAGGAACTCTCCCATTTCAGTATCTTTCAAGGAAATGGTCCATTTAATCTAAGTTACCAACTTTGTGAGCATAGAATTGTTCATAGTATTTCTTTACTATCCTTTTAGTGACCATGGATCTAGTGATGTCTTCTCTTTTATTTTTAATTTAGTGATTTGTGGCCTCTCTCGTTTTTTCTTAGCCTGTTTAGAAGCTTATCAATTTTATTAATCTTTTCAAAGAACAAGTTTGATTTTGATTTTCTATATTGATTTTGTGTTTTCATATATATATTTTTAAGACAGGGTTTCACCATATTGGTCAGGCTGGTCTTGGACTCCAGACCTCAGATGATCCACCCGCCTCAGCCTCCCAAAGTGCTGGGATTACACACATGAGCCACCACATCTGACCTCCAGCTATGTTTCTGCTATTGACTTCCTTCTTTCTTTCTTTCTTTTTGAGATGGAGCCTCACTCTGTTGCCCCTGGCTGGAGTGCACTGGCATGATTTCGGCTCACTGCAACCTCTGTCTCCAGGGTTCAAGTGATTCTCCTACCTGAGCCTCCTGTGTAGCTGAGACTACAGGTATATACCATCACATCTGGCTAATTTTTGTATTTTTAGTAGAGACAAGGTTTTGCCATGTTGGCCATGCTGGTCTTGAACTCCTGACCTCAAGTGATCTGCCTGCTTCAGCCTCCCAAAGTGCTGGGGTTACAGGCGTGAGCCACCGCTATTGATTTCTAATTTAATTCCATTGTGATCCGAGAGCAGACACATGATTTCTGTTATTTTAAGTTTGTTAAAGTGTGTTTAATGGCCCAGAATATAGTCTATCTTGTTGAATTATCTATGTGAGCTTCAGAAGAATGTATATTCTGTTGTTGAATGAAGTAGTCTATAGACATCAATTATATCAAGTTGATTGATGATGTTGAGTTCACTTATGTCTTTACTGATTTCTGCCTTTTGTAGCTGTTCATTTCTGATAGAGGAGTGTTGAAGTCTCCCACTATATTAGTGGATTTATCTGTTTCTCCTTGCAGTCCTATCATTCACTGGACAGCTCTGAGTCTCCAACGATTTGTCAATTGTAGCTCAGGTATTCCTACCCAGTGCTGATTCCTGTGGAGGTTTCTGCTCAGGTGAGTTATGACTCTGTACTTGCTTGTTTGCCTCTCCAATTCTGGAGGCAGTGGTTTCCCTTGTGACCTCACTTTTCTTACAGATCTAAGAAGAATTGCTGATTTTTCATTTTCTGTTTTTTATTTGGTAGGATGAAATGGCACTTCCAAGCTTTTTACATGCCAGAATGGAAGCTGGAAGTCTGATTGCTATTTCTTATCTAATATACATTGCTTATTTTATTTTTATTTTATACATTTTTTTTGAGATAGAGTCTTGCTGTGTCACCCAGGCTGGAGGACAGTGGTATGATCTTGGCTCACTGCAATCTCTGCCTCCCAGGTTCAAGCGATTCTCCCTGCCTCAGCCTCCTGAGTAGCTGGGATTACAGGTGCCCACCACCACACCCGGCTAATTTTTTTATTTTTTAGTAGAGATGGAGTTTTGCCTTGTTGGCCAGGCTGGTCTCAAACTCCTGACCTCAGGTGATCTGCCCACCTTGGCCTCCCAAAGTGCTGGGATTACAGGCGTGAGCCACCATGCTTGGCCCGTTACTTATTTAGTGGATACAAAACTAGAGGGACTTTCCTATTTGTTGTTTTAACATAAACCACATATGATTTATGCATAAGAAATGTAAGACGTCTAAGGACTTTTATAAGTTTGGGTGCAGTCCTTGCTTCACAATTCTGTTTTTTCCTGTAAAATTTTAAGTTATTCAACTATGTATCTCCTATTATGGGAATTTTCAGGATCTTAAGCCTCATGTTGAAACAGATAATACCGTAGCTTCTACATTATATATGTGGGCATATATAGCAGTGGAAATGATACTGGAGTTTGAGTTCCATAATGGATATCCCTGCTTTTTTCCCCAACCAACTTAGCTCAAAATTTCCAAATATTCTTCAACTTTTTTTTTTTACTTTTAATATTTTAGGTTCTTCTTTTACATCATCTCTTGTAACTATGGCTATTTCCCACTGTCATCAGCCTAATAGATATTTAGATTCTTGCAAAAGCCTCCTACCGCATTTCTAACTTGAATATCTACTCTTTCCAAGTTCACCTCTATATTGCTCCCAGATTGTTTTTTCTAAAATTCCCCTTTCATAATGTGATTACCCTGGCCAAAATTGTCAGTGATGTGCAATGATCTCTAGTAGTAATCTCAAAACTTATTTGATTGTGTATGTATCAATAAAAATATTTTGAGCATGTGCCCTAATATATATGTTTTAAAAAATAAATTACACGTATATACACCCATCCATCCACATATTTAATATTAGTTGAGCGTAACTTTAAAAATAAAACTAATTATAAGTGAGAGTTATAATATTTTTCTTCTTATTCCAAAAGATCACTTAGTGCAATTCATTTTGGCTAACGGTGTATAGACAGAATATTTTTAAAAATTATTAGTTTATTAAATTTTACTTTAAGTTATGGAATACAAGTGCAGAATGTCCAGTTTTGTTATATAGGTATACATGTGCCATGGTACTTTGCTGCATCCATCAACCCGTCATCTAGGTTTTAAGCCCCACATGCATCAGGTATTTGTCCTAATCTCTCCCTTACTGTGCCCCCAACCCCTGACAGGCCCTGGTGTGTGACGTTCCCCTCCCTGTGTCCATGTGTTCCCATTGTTCAACTCCCACTTATGACTGAGAACATGCGGTGTTTGGTTTTCTGTTCCTGTGTTCATTTTCTGAGAATGATGACTTCCAGCTTCATCCATGTCCCTGCAAAGGACATGAACTCATTCCTTTTTATGGCTGCAGAATACGGTTTTTTTTAAATAACTGATTTGGGTCAGTGGAGTGCTGTCTCACTGCTCGTGGTGCTGAACAATCACCATACACTACCTCATCATTGTGACTCCTGACCTTTGGACACTGGAGACTCCTGTCTAACTTTTTCCCCTCACTCATGAAACAAAGGAAATATATAGAAAGTAATCTCTAGAGGATTCTATTTTCCAAGATGGAATACCAGAGGAGTAAAGATTCTCTACCCTCCATGCTGAAGGAATAAAGTATCTTTCCCATGGAGAGAAGCAGACTAATAATGAAAAGAAATGAAGGGTTTAAATAAGCCTTTATATTAGCTGAATAATCCAATTTTGCTGTTGAAAAACACAGACCAAAAAAAAAAATGTTAAAAGAAGACTCTAATCCTCATGTTTTCATAACTTTATAGCTTCACAACCAAGAATGATTGAAAACAGAAGAAGGAATAGCTGTCAAAGACTGTACAGTACGATGAAGTTGTACAGTGATGTTGAGGGTCATGAATGTTAGCAGGTGCATGAATACTTCTGTGACTGTTGGCTATTAGATACAAGACTGGAAATTTCTGCCTTGAGGATGATTCTGATGAAGTCTATAAAATGTCAACTGATGTTGTCACAAATCAGTGGTTCATATGAATCTCATAAAGATTATAGAACCTGCAGCACTTGTTATATAAATGATAAAAGAGCATTTCCTTTTTAAGTCTCCAGCTAGCCACAGTTCAACTGAATGCAAATTAGAAAGCTTAAGTGATACCTGCAGAGTTGAAAAATAGGTTTCTATCTAGGTAAAAATATATTGAGAATTTAGAAAAACAAAATAATAAAAAAAGAAAAACAGAATAATGTCTGTCATTGGTGGTTCTAACATAATACCATCAGAGAATTTATAACCAGTATAGATAGCATCTTTGTGTAGACAATTAAAACATTTTTTTTTACTTTTAACTTATCACTTTAATTTTTATCTTTTAATTGGCAAGTAAAAATTATATGTATTTATAGTGTACAATGGGATGCTTTGATATATGTATGTATTGTGTAATGGCTAAATCAAGCTACTTAACATATTGTGAAAGCAAAATAAATCTTGGGACCCCCAAATCACTAAGCTAAAGGAAAAAGTCAAGCTGGGAACTGTATCAGGTAAACCTGCCTCCCCTTCCATTCCCAAATAAGATAGCTACAAAGATGAAAAAGCTACATACCTCCCTCACAATTTGCCCACCAAAAAATTTCTTGTGCGCCTCAAGATCTTTACCCTAAAACAATTCTGTTGAATTTCACCCTGGCAATGTAAATTAATAGCTTATTTTCATAGGTGTGGGACAAAGGACGGAACTCAAAGTCATCCCTCTGCTCATCTGAGACGAATGTTTGATTATGGGTCTCACCACCAATGCTAAACTTTGGTGTTAATGATTATACTTTTTTTTTTTTGAGACGGAGTTTTGTTCTTGTTGTCTAGACTGGAGTGCAATGGTGCAATCTCGGCTCACTGCAACCTCCGCCTCCTGGGTTCAAACGATTCTCTTGCCTCAGCCTCCAGAGTAGCTGGGATTACAGGCGCCCACCACCATGCCCAGCTAATTTTAAAAGTATTTTTAGTGGAGAGGGGGTTTCACCATGTTGGCCAGACTGGTTTCGAACTCCTGACCTCAAGTGATCCGCCCGCCTCAGCCTCCCAAAGTGCTAGGATTACAGCCAGATGTTAATAATCATACTCGAATAATCCATTTCACTGAAAATCTTCTTCAATATACACTTTTATTATCTATTTCCATTTAGTAAATTTTTTTTTAAGCACATATTATGTATCAGGCTATGTGAATGCAGAGATAAAGGCAGTTTCTACACTTAAGAACTTCATAATCCAGTGAAGGACACAGACAAGAAGATAAGTTAATATCATTATGTTATATTGTCTGTAGATGTATAAGCAGAATAGTATGTCAGCACATAGAGAGACAGCTAATCAGCATATCCTAATACTAACAGAATGCAAACAGTCTTCCCAGATGAGATGATGGTTGAGCTGAGTCTTTCAAGGACAGTAGGCACCAGCTAGACAAGCCAGTGGAAGAAAGACATTCCGGAGAAAGAAAGCAGTGTGTGCAAAGACAGACAGGTGTGAGGCAGCAGAGCAAGAACTGGAGATTAAATGCCATTCATTAAAGGGGTGGTATTGACAGGTTCTGAGTAGTGACATGATAGGATTTGCATATTTAAAAAATCATTCTGAAAATAATGTAAGGAGTAGATTCACAGCCTCCAAAAGACGGAAATAATTTTGGAATATTACTAAAAATATTGAGTCATCAATCAAGTCATTGGAAGTGAAGATGGAGAAAGGAAAAAAATTAAAAGGCTGCATGCAGTGACTCTTGCCTGTAATCGCGGCACTTTGGGAGGCTGAGCTAGGAGGATCACTTGAGGACAGAAATTCAAGACCAGCCTGGGCAACACAGTGAGACCCTGCCTCTACAAAAACAAATTTTTAATATTAGCTGGGCATGGTGCCTCACAACTATCATCCCAGCTACTCAGGAGGCTGAGGCGGGAGAATTTTTGCTTGAGCCCAGGAGTTTGAGGCAGCAGTGAGCTATGAATATGCCATGGTGCCCCAGCCTGGGCAATAAGCAATATCCTGTCTTAATTTTTTTAAAAAAACACAATTAGGTTATAGAATGAATACGGCTTGAGCAATTAACTTTAGGGCAAGGGATAGAGACAAGTCTCAGGTAATCCCAAAGGTTTGGCTGGGAAAAGGGTATCACTTGCTGATCAAGGGAATACAGAAGGAGGAACATTTGGGGGACAAAGTGTGAGTGTTGGCCATGTTGTGCTTGAGGTCCCTATGGGGCATGAGTAGAGATGTCCAGCGGGAAAATACATACTTGATTTTGAAGTCCTCAGGAGCAATCTTGCTTACAGTGGAGATGTTGAAGCCATCAGCAGCAGCTGAAGCCGTGATGGGGTCCCCAGAGAGACTGTGGAGAAAGAGGACAGGGCCAGGAAAACTATTTCAGCTGTGATGGGAGGAGAAGGAACCATCAAGTATAATAAAGTGGAGTAGCCACCCACAGAGGCCAGAAGAAAACTAGGGAGCAGGTGTATCACGGAAGCCAGTGGGGGAAGAGTTTCAAGGAGAAAATCGAATCAACAGTAAATAGGAAGACTGAGGAGGTTTGTACCTTAGTCACTCCTGTTGTCGTTTTCTGACCAATTTAAATTTTATTTATATTCTATTTATGTTACTTATTAACTTCAAAAATAGTGTTTAAATACATGGCATAAACTGTAGCCATGTTGTACAGATATTACAGCTAACAATTATAGCCTTATCAAGGTACATCTCTCCTCTTGTATTCTTATGGTAATGCCAGAGGCATTCTTTCCAGCTGTGCTTGAAGCAAAGCCTGGAACCACATAAAGAAACTATTCCTGCAATTCCCCAGTATGAAAACGAAATTTTGTTCTATAGAAATGAATTCTAATATATGACCGTGTGGGTCCTTTTGAGAGATACTTTATAATGCTATAATAAAACTACTTTGTACTCACAAGTTCAGCCGTTCAGGTTTTTATATTTGTCATAATGTCAGAAATTACCCTGAGGTGTCCAGAGAGTAGCAATACTTTGAACATGATAGAAACATATTCAGAGTTCTCAGCACTGTCATGTAAATGTTGAATCTAAATAACTGAATGAGAAAATAACATTTAAAAAGGTTTATTCTGTGAATTAAAGTCACAGCACGTATTACTGAGGATTCTCCAGAGAGACAGAACCAATAGGATATATAGATTGATAGATAGCCAAGGGGACATTTATTAGGGGAATTGGCTCATGTGATTACAGAGGCTGGGAAGTACCCAACAGGCTGTCTACAAGCTGGAGACTCTGCGATGTCAGTAGCGTGGCTCTGAGCCAGGAAGCTGATGGTAACTCTCAGTTTGAGTTTGAAGGCCTGAGAGCAGGGGTTGGTAGGGGAGGTTGCTGGTATGAGTCCTGTAGTCCAAAGGCTGGAAGAGCCTGGAGTTGTCCAAAGATAGGGGAAGAGTATCCCAGCTCCAGCAGATGGATCAACCTATGTGTCTTTTTCTCTGTTTTTTGTTCTCTGTGGACCCTCAACGGCTTGGATGGTGCCTGCTCACACTGAGGGTGGGTCTTCCCCATCTGGTCCGCTCAGACTCACATGCTAGTCTCCCCCGGAAACATGGTCACAGACATACCCAGAACTCATTTTTTACTGGCTCTCTGGGCATCCCTCAATCCAGTCAAGTTGAAACCTAACATAAACCATCACCCAGCATTTTATAATAACCTCAAAAAGAATGCTGAATCTCACTGTGGAATACTGGTCTTTCAGCACTAAAAGACAAGTTAGTTGAAACTCAGAAATGTATTTGTTTGGTGTGGCGTGCATGCAAGTGTGTCCCTGGTCGTGTGTGTGTGTGTGTGTGTGAATGTATGTGTGTCTGTGTGCCTGCTGGCTTTAGGGGACGTCTGCCCAATGGCATATCTTGAGTGTAGAGTACCCAAAGAAAGAGATTTAAATTTCAGATGGACCGCCTATTCCGTTCCCTTCTGGTTTCTAAAGGAGAGAGAGTCGTATATCTCTTACATCTATACACTCAAATAAGATGTGAATGGAACAAAAATCAGCCAATTTGTTTGTGTTGGAAAATAAATATAGGCTTCATATCTGTGGAAAGGCATTGTTTGTCATAAACCAACACCCACAAGAAACATAATATTCTCAAAACTTATTATTTTGAAAAATTCCAAAAGCACAGAAAAGTTGAAAGAATAATGCATATACCTTTCATCTAGAATCACTAGTAATATTTGGCCATATTTGCTTTTTCAGTGCATATGTGGTTACATGTGTGTATGTACTGTTTTCTTTAAACCATCTGAAAATAAACTGTGGATAGCAGGATACATCCCTCCTAAGTACTCTGTGCTCCCAAGAACAAGAACACCTCCATAACCACAGCACCATTAGCAAACCTAATAAATTTAAAACTGGTCTACTTGTCTTCGTATTCAATTTTTCCCAATTGTTCCCTTAATATCCAGGATCTACGACAAGGGCCACGTCGTGCATTTAGCTACCATGTGTTTTTAGTCTCCGCATCTAGAACAATCTCCAACCCATTTTGTGTGTGCTTTTTTTTGCTGTTTATGACATTGAAATTTTAACGCATCAGACCGGTTGTCTTGCAGAACATCCCACCGTCTGAGTGTGTGTGTTATTAGTTCCCTAGGCTGCTGTACAATGTAGCGCAGACTGCCTGGTTTAAAACAACAGTAAGGTATCGCCTCACAGCTCTGGAGGCTCAAAGACCAAAACCAAGGTGTCGGCAGGGCCACGTGCCCTCCAAACGCTGTAAGACAATCATTTCCTTGCTTCCTGCAGCCCCCAGTGGCTCCTGGTACTCCTTGACTGTGGGCAGCTTAACTCTTCTCTGCCTCGGTCTCCACACCACCTTCTTACAAGAACACCATTCGTAGGGCCCACCCTATTCTAGTGTAACCTGATCTCAACTACATCTGCAAAGACCCTGTTTCCATACAGGGTCACATTCTGAGATGCTGCGGTTTAGGACTTCAGCACAGAGAGATTTGGGGCAGAATAGTTTACTGAAGAACAGTGTGTTTCCTTGTGGTTGATTTTTTTTTTTTTTTTTGAGACGGAGTCTTATTCTGTCATCCAGGCTGGAATGCAGCGGCATGATCTTGGCTCACTGCAACCTCTGCCTCCCAAGTTCAAGCAATTCTCATGTCTCAGCCTCCCAAGTAGCTGCAATGACAGGTGCCTGCCACCACTTTTGGCTAATTTCTGTACTTTTAGTAGAGATGAGATTCACCATGTTGGCCAGGCTGGTCTCGAACTCCTGACCTCAGATGATCCACTTGTTTCAGCCTCCCAAAGTGCTGGGAGTACAGGCATGAGCCACCATGGACAGCCCCTCATGGTTGATCGAACTTGAAGATTTTCATGAAGAATATTTTGTAGGTGGTGCTGTGTACTTCCCATTACCTTAATTTGTCCCATTATTGGTGATGCTAAATTTGTTCACATAGCTAAGGTGGTGTCTGCCAGATTTCACCAGTTGTTAATAATCTACAAGTATGGGAACAGAACTGAGCTGGAGTCACTATGTGGAAGTTGACCCAGACACACTGGTAGGAGGTAAGAAAGGGAGAAAGGGAAGCAGCACAACCATTGCGGGCTGGGGCGTCAAGCTGACTGTCGCAGGGTGCTGCGGCTCAGCCCTGCGGGAACAGTGTAGACTGTGTAGCCTGGCTCTGGCTGTGGGCCACTGGAGCGGAACTTCCACCCTCCCCTGCCAGCAGACAGAGCTGGCTCTTGACCAGGGGAAGCCCTGGGAACTTTTGGCTTGTGTGCTTCACAATGTCAGGGCTGAGGGGCATGGCCAGGCCACTGGCAGCCTCTGCTAAGGTGACCTCGTAAGCTTCATTTGTGACTGAGTAGTACTCCATTGAGTCTATGCACCACATTTTCCCAGCTGTTCACCTGTTGACGAACACTTATGTTGCTTCCAAATCCTGGCTGTTGTGAACAGTTCGGCAGTAAACACGGGGATGCAGATATCTCTTGGCATATCAATTTCCATTTCTATGGATATGTACCCACAGGTGAAATTGCTAGATCATGTGTTCATTCTGTTTTTTGTTTTTTGAGGAACCAAATTGCTAAAAGAGTAAATTTCTAATGTCTCACTACCAAAAACAAGTAAGTCAGGTGATGAATATGTTACTTAGCTTGCTTTAATCATTTCACATTGTATACATGTATCAAAACATCACATTGTACCCCATAAATGTACATATTATCTGTCAATTAAAAACAAAACCCTGGGCTGGGTGCGGCGGCTCACACCTGTAATCCCAGCACTTTGGGAGGCCGAGGTGGGCAGATCACAAGGTCAGGAGTTCGAGACCAGCCTGACCAACATAGTGAAACCCCGTCTTTACTAAAAATACAAAAATTAGCCAGATATGGTGGTATGGGTCTGTAATCCCAGCTACTCAGGAGGCTGAGGCAGGAGAATCACTTGAACCCAGGAGGCAGAGGTTGCAGTGAGCCCAGATTGTGCCACTGCACTCCAGCCTGGTTGACAGAGCGAGACTCCTTGTCAAAAACAAACAAACAAACAAAATAATAAACAAAAACACAATGAAACCCTGTCTCTACTAAAAATACAAAAAATTAGCCAGGCGTGGTAGCAGGCGCCTGTAATCCTAGCTACTCTGGAGGCTGAGGTGGGAGAATCTCTTGAACCTGGAAGGCAGAGGTTGCAGTAAGCCAAGATTGTGCCACTGCACTGCAGCCTGGGCAACAGAGCAAGGCTCTGTCTCACAAAAATAAATATAAATAAATAAATAAATAAAATTAATTTAAAAATATTAAAAACACCTTATTTAACGAGCAAGTTATAGACCTCAGTTACTTTATCTATAGCCATGCTTTCAGGAGTTTTCTCGGTATAATATACTGTTTTGTCAATTGCAGTTCATTGTTCCATACTTTTGTGATTTTAGAAACTGGAGTTAATGAGGGGCCCGCTCCTCACATCCTACGGATTCTGCGTTGTCAGTTACATAGGCAGGAACAAGGACGTGAAATGAAATGCCTGAAAATCCGAGAAGGAACGCTGGGGAGGAGGGCACGGTGCTGACCGCAGGCCTGGGGTGTGGCCTTGCCCTTCGCCCAGGCCAGCTACATATCTCTGCTGCCCCCTGGAGGCCACGCTGAGCACAACCCTGAGTGTCCATGAAGTCTGGGTCCTGCCATGGACAGAAGTGTGTCCCTTCCTGCCAAAATGCACATGTTGAAGCCCTAACCTCTAATGGAACTGCATTTGGAGATAGGGTCTCTATAAAGACAGTTAAGGTAGAAGAAGGTCTTATGGTTAGGCCTTAATCTAATATGACTGGTTCCCTTAAAAGAAGAAATTTAAGACAGACAGTACAGACCTAGTCAGGACATGGACGGAAGGCAGCCATGTGTCTGCAAGGCAAGCTAAGGGACCCCAGGAGAAACCAGCCATGCCGATACCTTGATCTTGGACTTCCAGCCTCCAGAACTGTGAGAAAATACATCTGTTGCTGAAGCCATGCATCTGTTAGTATCTAGCAAACTAACACAGGGCTGCTTTGAGCTCTTTCGTGCTCTGTTCTTTTTCTCATCTGTCTCTGTATCTGCCTTTTGGTCACACTCTTTGAATTTTGAGAGAGATACTTTACCTCCTGGCTCTAAATCTCTCCCTGCCTGGGAGGTAGTTTACTCCTAAGCATATCCAGTTTTTCTGTCCAGTCTTTAAGAAAAGGGGGCAGGATTTAGATAATAAGTGGATCTTAAGTAACATTCTTTTCTTTTCCTTGTATTATCTTCATTCTCTCCCTCCAAAGACCAGGTTCTTTTCTGGCTTGAGATATGCAGCCGGCTCTCAGGTCAGCCTGCAGGACAGGAGGGCCGGAGGTGGGTGTGTTTGTACCAGAAAGAACGTGCTGTCACTCTAACTTCACTACAAACGTTAGTCTTAAACAGTGCTTCTCAAATAGTCTGAGAGGAAGGACCTGGGATTTCCCCACTATCTGTACCAAACCTACATTTTTTATCAAATAAGATAAAGTGAATTTATAGGGAAAAAAATGAAGGCATGCAAGATACAGGTCCCAAGTTTTTATTATTAGACTCAATAGACAGAGAATTACTCTGTCAGATTACTTTAATAGTTTTTAAACGGTGGCTTTTCATTTCTGTACTTTACACACACGTTAAACACACAGTTCAAATACAGACCCTAGTCTATGACCACGCTTTAAAGACAACTGGCCCAAAGGCTGGTGCCAGGGATTTCTTTTCTTTCTCATTGGTTTTTATAATCTCACTCAGAGTCCACTGAGTTCTGTGTCTGGAAGAACTTCTCTCAGACTTTCTCTCTCCTTTTTCTGTCCCTTTGCCTTCCTGTTGGGATTCATCCCACTGAACTTTCTTCATGGTCAGGACCATGGAGAAGATGGTTATTCCTGAGAGGTCTTGGGGAGACCTGCAGTGCTCTAGAAGAGCAAGCTCAAGTGTCTCAGTTCCTCTGAGTGGAGTGGCTAGAACATGGAATGCTCTCTTGCTCTATGACAGCCTCTGCCATATTTGACTCTTGATCACTCTCTCTTTCCTGCAACCTCTCCTTCGTCTCCTCCTTCACAGCAGTTTGTCCATGGGCAGTCAGACTGGCAATGTGTGAGAGGAAGCTGCAGTAACAGCTTTCTGAGTCCAAGAACTTCTCCACCATCTGTCATGGTAAGTGGGAGAGCAGAGTGATGGGCAGAAATTCTGGGAATGGAATCACCTGGAACTCCTGAAGAAGCAAGGAGCCAAGAGCTACATAATTTACTGGAATAAACCTTCCCCAGGGAAGTGATTGTCACATAGTATGTTTAGTTTATTGTTCGATAATAAACAGAAGGTCGCAAGACAATAATCTTTAGGCTGGCTTAGTAACAGTGTATAGTTAAAGCCAAGCAGAATGGACACTACTCAATTTCCCATCACTACCTGGACAATAATCCTTGCCCTGCCTCTCATCTATCTCGAGAAAGTATACATAGCGATTGGCACCTAATAAGGTCAGCTTTGTGAGGCTGGATTCCCCTGGAACTATTCCAGCTGGTTTAGAATGAGCATAAGAGGTCACCAGGCTACCATGATTTTTCCCGTGCAAGCGCAGCCAACCTCAGCAAGAAAACATCCTATCCAGCCAGGACACCTGGTTTCTAGAAGAGGTTGATGCATGTGCCACTCCTGTTTTCTTGGATGACCAACAAGCACAGCACTCCCAGAGCAAAAGGGATCCTTTGGTGTGGTCGGGCTGTAACAGATGCGGGTGAGTCTGGTATGGGCCTAAGGAAATCACTCTGACACTGGCTGATTCCAAAGAAACGTGGTTCCGTCATTTATCCTAACTCTTAGCCTTGCCTAGAATATGCTGAAATGTTGAAAGATGGAAGCTTCTGTGTTACAAAGCCTTGGGAAATAAACTGAGGGGAAATTGGCATTACAGATTTTTTAAAAGGTGTAACTTAGGAGCAGATATCTTGAGAAGGGATGGGATGCAGAGAACGCATGGAGAGACTGGTCTTTGATAGAAAAGGAAGTTGTTTCTTCCGTTGCTAAAGGAAAGAAAAAAGTCAACAATGTCAGGTGCAGATGAGTTTGTGAATCTGGCGGTGGGAAGGTGAGGATGGATCTGATGGCCCCTATTTTCTCAGCCAAGTATAAGGTAAAGTGGATGGAGGATGTGAGGAGGCCACTAGGAAGGGGACAGAGTTTGCGAAGAGAAGAAATGATCTTAGAGACAGGGATAGTAATCTTACTAGCAAAACTGCACTGGGTTGCTGGGTTACAATGAAAGCCCATTTGGGGTGCAGGAGGATGAATTTTAGAGTGAAGCCAGTGTGCTTAGTTGTATGAATCTGGCCAAAGTTCACCTGCTGGGTGCAGCTGAGGAGGACTGGGCATTTGGGTCTCTTTAAGTAAGCATAATGCAGGGAGAGGGGGCAAGGTGGTTATAATGACAGGCCCTGGGGTCTAATCTGGAGAAAAAATGGGAAGGAAGGAAAGGGCCAATGCAGATCAAGAAATCAAGAATGTTATGTCGTAATTGAAGGTGAAATACGGTAGAAGTCCTTGATCAAGTGACATGGAAGATAAGAGGTCATGGCTGCTGTATGTAGTGCTCTGGAGGTGATGCAGGTTTGAGTGTGCAGACTGGAGGAAAAGGTATTGACTGGCCATAGGAAGCCCAGGAACTGACTGGCAGGGTGTTGGGTGCGTCATCCAAGTAGATACTGAAGATGTCAAGAAAGGTGATGATGGATGCCAGAGGCTGGGTCTGGTTAGGGAGACATTGGTACAGACAGAAGCTGTGAATCTCAAGGGTGAAGGTGGGAGGTGATGGTCTGCAGCAGCAACAATCAACTCCATGAATAAGCTTTGGGACAACCTGATCTCAGTGAAGGTTAGGAAATGGAGCCAGCCCTCAGGAAGAGGCTGAAACTAGAGGGCATGGCTTGCTGTCACTTTTGGAGCAGGGATTCCAGGGAGCATAGTGCATGACATACAGGTAATATGTTTGTTTTGTATTATTAATGATGTTTTCATTGACCAAAAAGGAAATAAGTGCCCATCAAAGAAAAATTGGGAAATACCGGTAAGTATAGAGAAGACAGTAAAAAATCATCCACCCTCTGATCCTTGGTGATGATCGCTTTTAAATGTTTTGTGTTTTTCCTTCCAGTCTTTCCCCTACGTATCTGCACACATCACGCAAATTAACCTCAAATCATGTGTGTAATTGGCTAGGCTAAGATACAATATAGACTAGAGATTGAGTACATACGCTCTGGAGTCAAATTGACATAAGTTCAAAGCCTGGCTCTGTGATTCATTAGTCGTGTGAACTTAGCCAATCTTCTGAAATCTCTGACTTGGCTGTTTGTAAAATGGAGATAATAAGATAATTAGTTGTGTCATCTGTTAATTTGAGGATGAAATGAGACAATGTATACATAGCAACTTACCACAACGTCTGGGACACAGTCAGTACTAAACACTTTTTTCTCTTTAACGTTTTCAAATGAACATTTCCCACATTATTAAATAGTCTTAAAGTCCAGGATTCTTCCTGGTTACTGAGTATCCATTGTATTGATGTACACTGTGTCTATCCCTTTTTGGTGACCGCATAATATAGAAGTTGAGGCAGCCTCCAGAATGAAAATGCCTGAGTTTGACTCCTGGGTCCACTACTTATCCATGTGACCTCGCTGAGTTACTTAACTTCTGTAATTTCAATGTTCTGATCTGTGAAATGGAGATAATTGTATCCCTACTGAGTTTTTATGAAAATTACCTAATATAACACATGTGAAGTGCTCAGTAAATCTTAGTGATGATGACGATGATAATGTTTACAAATATTTACAGCATTTCGTTTCTGACATGTGCCAGTTTGCATCACTGGTTTTTATAATTTCTAGAAAGTGAGAGTAACTAAAAGTGTAAAGTTTACCAGAAAAAGAGTGGCTCTGGTTGGCCAGTAGACAAAATCTATTTCAAGATTCTAAAAGGTGCAAATAAAATGAAACTTGTGTAATAACAACTAATACTTCTTTCTTTCTTTCTTTTTCTTTCTTTCTTTTCTTTCTTTCTTTCTTTTCTTTCTTTCTCTTTCTTTTTTTTTTTTTTTTTTTTTTTGATAAAACTATTGAGTCAAGAACAAGGCAAGCCACTTCAGGAGGACATGGACTTTGATTATAAAGTAATGAGACAGACTCCACAGCAGCCAGCCTTATAATTTTAGTCACAACTAGAATGTTTCCTCTCTGCGAGAAATAGAGGGCTTTGGTGATCCTGATTATGTCACTGATGTCAGCTGATGATGAATAAAAGTACACATACATCTACGAATATTCTCTTTGGTTCCAGGCTTTCATACTAGTAATATGACCTAGCGTATGTCAACTGGTTTTCATGTGATCACTAAACTCATTATTTTCCCCAGATGTATTCTTCTATTTTGTGACTCAAGTACTAATGAATTCAATACAATGTCTGTTATTGTCAGTGAAAATTCCTGGTACCTTTTAGTTATTATCTCAGCTGATGATACAGGTCTGAATTAAAAAATGGAATTCAAAAACTCTCTTGAAGCTGCCCTTTTGGAGGCTGAGGCAGGTGGATCACCTGAAGTCAGGAGTTTGAGATCAGCGTGGCCAACGTGGCGGAACCCCGTCTCTACTAAAATACAAAAAATAGCCGGGCATGGTGGTGCGTGCCTGTAGTCCCAGCTACTTGAGAGGCTGAGGCAGGAGAATCGCTTGAACCCAGGAGGTGAAGGTTGCAGTGAGCCGAGATCACACCACTGCATTTTAGCCTGGGCAACAGAGTGAGACTCTGTCTCACAAAAACGAAAACAAAAATTCTTTTGAAGCTGTGTGAAATCTGTTTGCTTCATCTCCTGCTCTGTGTGTGAAACAATGAACACTGGTTATAGTAATACAATACTTTCCCACATAAAAGAAAAATCATTCTCACTTTTTTCAGACAAAAGCTTTATATTAATGTTAAAGGCCTGGGAGTATAAAAAATATTGGAAGGTAGAACCTGGCCAAGAGCATTGCAACAAAGATATTTAAACTGCTGCCTGCTAAATGGGGAGGCGGGTAGACTGTGTTCTTTCTTGCCCTTCCTTTGATGAGTCTTTTGATGGAACATCGGTGGAAAGGATTTCTGCTGTGTCTGCATGAAGTGAGGAATTGGATTAGATTTTTCACATCCTGTAGACCATGGTGTATAATAATCTAGAGTAATGAAAACATCATTTGTAATGATAGATTACAAGATGGCCCTGTAATAGCCAAATTGAGATCAATTACCTTGACTCCAATAAGAGTTTGTTTCCTGTTGGGAGGAGAGGAAAACAGGAACGAGTGTAACTGTGAGGAGAGCAGTTGTTGGTCACAGAGATGGAGCTTCAGAGGTCAGGGCCCCAGGACCAGTCTCACAGGCAGGTGACTGCCCAACTCTCCTCGGTAGAAGCATCCTTTGGAGAGCAGAAGTTCCCTCAGGACAACCATCACTGCTGTTAGTACGTTTTGTTAACTCTCAGGTCTATGTTTATTTGTGAGTTTCTTTCTTTTTTCCCTTAAAAAAATTTAGTTCCATATTTCTTAATTTTACCTATTTCTTCTTTGGCTACAGCTTGAGGCAGCCTTTACACCCCTTGAACGTGGACTATGGAGAACACCTGGCAGGTGTATTCTTCTTGTATAGAAATATTTCACAAATGTTTTTCCCCCGTAATCCATGTGAGGCCTGAACCAGGCTACATGCATATGCTTCTCAGTGTACAGTCCTTTCACCTCTTCTCTGAGCCTCTCTACAGCCCTGCGAAGAAAGCAGGGCAAGGCTGGGCGCGGTGGCTCACACCTGTAATCCCAGCACTTTGGGAGGCCAAGTCAGCCGGATCACCTGGAGTCGGGAGTTCGAGACCAGCCTGGCCAACATGGTGAAACCCCGTCTCTACTAAAAATACACAAATTAGCTGGGTTTGGTGGCGGATATCTGTAATCCCAGCTACTCTGGAGGCTGAGACAGGAGAATTGCTTGAACCTGGGAGGCAGGAGGTTTCAGTGAGCAGAGATCACACCACTGTACTCCAGCCTGGGCGACGGAGTGAGACTCCGTCTGGAAAGAAAGAAAAGAAAAAGAGAGAGAGAAAGAAAGAAAGAGAGAGAGAGAGGGAGGGAAGGAAGGAGGGAGGGAGGAAATGCCATTTCTCAAGAGAAGAAAATGGCGCAGATATGAAGAAGCAGAAACAAGTTCCCATCGTTGTTGGGAGTAGAACTGGAACGTGGCCCTTGTGACTTCCCTTTGTAGCTTCTGTTGGTTCTGAGGGAGCCGGCACAGATTAGCAAGGACAGTAGTTGGAACACACGTCACCTCTCACAGAAACCTCCAGGTTTTACTGGCTTCTGCAGGAACAGTCGCACCAAGAATGGGTTTGAGTCTCCACAGCAGAGGTCCTTAACTGTCAGTTTCTAAATTCCCAGGATGTTGTTTATGGATGGGTGACCCTCCAAAACCATGTGCCAACTGTGTGTGTGTGCATAGTTCCAGAGACACTCCAGAGCCACCAAGAGATTCTCTAAAGGTCCCTTAAATGCTGAGATCTATCACCAAGGTCAATCTCACACCTAAAGCTCTTGAGGGCCTCTCGATTTCTCGTCTTCGCTCCAGAAAGAGATGTGAATGATTAGTGAAATCCCAACATTCCAACCCATGAGATGATTCTTTACACTGGAACTTTATTAGAATAAACACATGAGAAATTGCTAGTCTGCAGGAATGTGGAGGCAGTGCTTGGTATCAACGTGGTGTGCAGGAGTTACTGTGCATAATGGATGCATCAGCTCTCACAGGAAGCAGCTCTGTTCAGTCCCTATCAGTGAGCCTCGAGCTTTGGCCTATGTAAGACGCTCCTGGAGAGGTTGAGAAAGCTTCAGATTCCCAGGCCGCATCCCAAACCTACTGACTTGGAACCTGTGACGGTGCAATCTTGTCATCTGTATTGTAAATGACAACCTGGGGTAATCCCGCCAGTAGTCCACACCAGGAGAAAAAGTGCTGTAAAGGGTACTATTTTTTCATGTCAGGAACATCTCTTCTTACATATAAAGAACTTTAATTTTTTTTTTTTTTTTTGGAGACATAGTCTTACTCTGTTGCCCAGGCTGGAGTACAGTGGGCGATCTCGGCTCCCTGCAACCTCCGCCTCCCTGGATCAGGCAGTTACTTTGTAGAATGTCCCTCAGTCTGGGTTTGTTGGCGTTTGATCATTATTAGATTCAGGTCATACATCTTTGGTAGAAATATCACAGAGGCGATGCTGTGTTCATGCACCTTCTCAAGTGGCACAGGCTTTTGATCTGTGCTATTATCAGTCATACTAACTTTGGACATTTGATTAAGGTGGCGCCTGCCAGCTTCTCCATGGTAAAGATACAGTGGAGAATATTTCCACTTTGGAGTAAGTATCCTTGAAGATGGTATCGTGAGATTACCAGAATACCCTCTATCACTATACATTTTCAACGTGTTCATTTTTTTCCTTTTATTTTTAGTTGACACATAATTAATGCACATATTTATAGGATGGATAAAGAGTGATATTTTGGCCAGGCACTGTCGCTCATGCCTGTAATCCCAGCACTTTAGGAGGTGAAGGTGGGTCTATCACCTGAGGTCAGGAGTTCAAGACCAGCCTGGCCAGCATGGTGAAAGCCCGTCTCTACTAAAAACACAAAAATCAGCCAGGCGTGGTGGCGTGCTTCTGTAATCCCAGCTACTTGGGAGGCGGGAGACTTGCTTGAACCTGGGAGGTAGAAGTTGTAGTGAGTTGAGATCATGCCATTGCACTCCAGCCTGGGGGCAAGAGTGAAACTTCATCTCAAAAAAGAAAAAAAGGATATTTAAATACATGTGTACAATACATAATGTTCATTAATTAATTTAAGTATCAGTTTTAGGACTGACCACTTCCCATTTTACTCAATGGGCTGTAATTTGTTATTATGTTATTTATTTTGATGCTCAAATTGTCCCAGATTTGGTTGACTATAGAAGGAAATATGGATGTAACTGTGAGTGCTGTATGCCTGCATGTACATGTATTGTCAAACTCTGTCGTCTGGGAGCTTTTGGAAGTGGGGACACTCCAATGGCAGCAAGCACTAAATTCCGGGCTCTGGTTGTCCCAGTTTCTACGTCTGTGTCTGCATGTCTGTGGTTGTATACGGAAAACAATGAGTTCACATCCTTATTTTTCATGGCAATTCAATACCAGGGGGCTTGTTCCAGATTCCCCTTTACATGTTTGTAACTCCCTTCGCTGAAAGTGAGAAACCCATCTCCGTTATTCTTAATTAATTAATTAGGTTAGATTAATCCTGCAGTAAATAATAAGTCTCCTGCTGTCACTGGCAGTCCCCCTCCTCCTCCTTCAGCTTGTATTCCTTACTTCACTTGGCACAGGGCTGGGCACCCCCCATGCCACCCGAATGTCCTCCTCACCCCTCAGGCTGACAATGCCAGGCCCGCGCCTCCAGGAGCCGAGGTTGTCCTGGCCCGCACTGGAGACAGGAAACTCCCAGGACGCCCTCTCCCCTGCCGCGGATCCAATACCCTGCATCAGGCTTCCTGCTGCGTGGCCTCACCTCTCATCCCGCCTGTGCCAAGCCCCTCAGGGCGGAGGCCTCCTCTCCTCGTTTTGCTTCTCCATGAGGGTGCCCTCTTCCTCCCGTGCGCTCTGTCTCCTGCGCGATGTGCACGCCCACCTGCTCCCTCTCAGGCCCCCGTACCAGCGCTGGGACTGCGTGTCGGCAGAGGCAGGGGCCCTCCTGCCCCTGCCTGGGCTCTCGCCCTCCCCTCACTCCTGCTGACTCGCCGCTCTGGGCCCCCGCCCCTGCACTGAGCCTGCCGCCCTGTAGATGCTGCCTCACCCTGCTCGAGCTCCAGGGTCCCGTCCACGCAACCCTGCTCGTGCCACCCTCCATAGCTTTTGGACTAAATTATACAGAAATCAAGGAAGGAAAGGGGAAGAGAAACAGGAAGAGAAAGAAAACGAAGAGCAACCAGTTTCTTCAAGTCCATAAAAACCCTATTGGGATTTAGCTTGGGATTGCATTGACTTTGACATTCAACTGGGGAAGAACTGGCATCTTTACATCATTGAATCTTCCTCCCAGCCCATAAACATGCCACAAATTCCCACAGTTAACTTAGGCCTTCTTTAATTTTCTCAGTAATGCTTTTTAGTTTTCAGTGTCGAGGTCTCGTACAACTTGTCTTAGATTTATTTTCCTAGGCAATTGATATATTTCTTGTTAATTTTATAGACTTTTTTTTTTTTTTTTGCTATTTATTACAGGCATCTAGAAAATTCAAATGATTTTTATGGATTGCTGGCAACATTGCTAAACTCATTAATGCTAATGATTTATCCATAAATTATGTTGATATTTTTACATACATAATCATTAAGTTGATAATTTTAACAATTTCATTTTGAAAAGTTTTTATCATTAGAGTTTCTTAATTAAGTGTTCAAATATGGAATGATACTCTTAAAGAATATCAGAGTTGGGGAGGTCTTTAGAAAATACTTTGATCCATGGAGAAAAATCATGTATATGTGCAAATACAGGAAACATTTTTCACAAATAATTTGCGGGGAGGGGAGTCCCTATCTCCTGAAGCTTCCCAAAAGGCATGGTCTCAGCTAGAGGGACCATGACCCTAGGTTAAGAATCTCTGCCAGCTACTTGTTTTGAAAGGGAAGGAAACCAAGGCTCATGAGGGAAGTGATAGAATCCATTGTCCCCAAATAATTGTGTGCATGAGTGAAAGACCTAGGACACAGACTTAGGAGAACTCCTTTGTATAGCAATTCACCCAACAACGGACTCTCTATGCCAGCTTCTTGTCTTGTAATTTATAAACTCTTCTTTTTTTTTTTTTTTTTTTTTTTTTTTTGAGACAGGGTCTCACTCCGTCACCCAGACTGGAGTGGAGTGGTGTGATCATGGCTCACTGCAGCCTCAGTCTTCCAGTCTCAGGTGATCTTCCCACCTCAGCCTCTCTGGTAGCTGGGATTACAGGTGCACACCACCACTCCTAGCTAATTTTTCTTTTTTGTAAAGACAGGGTTTTGCCATGTTGTTCAGGCTGAACTTGAACTCTTGGGCTCAAGCAGGCCGCCACCTCAGCCTCTCAAAATGCTGTGGTTTTTTGGTGGTGGTTTGTGTTTTTTGAGGCAGGGTCTTGTTCTGTCACCCAGGTGGGAATGCAGTGACACCATCATAGCTATCTACAGCCTTGATCCTCTGCATTAGCCTCTTTAGTAACTGGGACTACAGGCATGCATCACAACCAGCTAGTTTTTATTTCATTTTATCTTACTTCATTTTACTTTGTTGAGATGGCATCTCACTGTGTTGCCCAGGCTGGTCTTGAACTTCAGGCCTCAAGGGATCCTCTTGCCTCAACCTCCCAAGTAGCTGGGATTACAGGTGTAAGCCACCGCGCCTGCCTCTTCCTATGCTTATTAGCATATCTCTGTGATGCAGTCATCAAGGCAATGGTAACTATGCTTAGGGCTTTGGTGGAATCATCCCTTTTCCCCTCAGTATGCCCTTCCCTTTGTGGGCACCCATTCATTCATCATCTTTTGAAGTGTTCTAAATGGTCTGTTCATGTTTAGTGCCCAGAACCTTCTGTCACTCCTGCCATGACAGGCGCGAGGTAGTAACAGTGGGAGGCATGGGGCAGGGAGCACGCTGAGCTGGGGTCTCCAGCAGGTGTCTTGGCAGCATCTCAAACATCATCTTCCCCAAACAAAACTCTAGATTTCCTATTGACCATCACCTTCATACCCCGGCCAGTGTTCCCTGTCTCGGAAAATGCCATCTCCAACCCAGCTGCTCAAGCCTGGACTCTTGGAGTCACTCGTAATTCCCCACCCCTCCAATTTCTGTGTCTGATTCTTTCATTTCGCCTACTAAAATGTGCCCCTTGGTCTCCCATTCCACTGCCACCTAGTCCAAACCATCGCACCTATCTTGTTGGACTCTGTAACTGCTCCTCGCCAGGCCCCTTCCACTCTGCCCTCCCTCCAGCAGCTAAGCTGCCTTTCACAAATGTGCATGCGATTGTCACTCTGGTGTTTAAATTCCTGTGGCGGGTCCCTACCACATTCAGAATAGCTCACTCTCATCGCCATGGTCTGAGCACTGCCCCTTCCAACGCCACGGTGTCTCCCCTTCTCACCCTTGGTTTCTGCCATTCTGGTACCACTGCTTTGTTCCTGATACCAATCAAGCTCTCTGCAGCCTTCGCATCTTTTTTTTTTTTTTTTTTTTTTTTTTGAGACGGAGTTTCGCTCTTGTTTCCCAGGCTGGAGTGCAATGGCGCGATCTCGGCTCACCGCAACCTCCGCCTCCTGGGTTCAGGCAATTCTCCTGCCTCAGCCTCCTGAGTAGCTGGGATTACAGGCATGCACCACCATGCTCAGCTAATTTTTTGTATTTTTAGTAGAGACGGGGTTTCACCATGTTGACCAGGATGGTCTCGATCTCTTGACCTCATGATCCACCCACCTCGGCCTCCCAAAGTGCTGGGATTACAGGCGTGAGCCACCGCACCCGGCCCAGCCTTCGCATCTTTACAAGGTTTTCCCTGGATAGATGGGAACTCTTCGTCCTATTTCACAGCTCTTCTGACAAGCCATAAAAATGCATGAATTTGTTTTCTTGTCAACCGTGTCTCTCCCCGCTCCCACCCACGTGAATCTCCTTTGGAGACCCTGTCTGTTTCTCTTCATCAGTGTATGCCAGGGGATATGAGATGCTTAGCGTGGATTTGTAGAGTGTGTAGTGGAATAATGTTGTGGAATATTCATCTGTCTATATCTTTCTCCTGAAGTCTGTGGCACCTCCCTTTCCCACACACAAACATGCACCTTTGGAAAAAAATCACACTGCCTTTTCCTGGTGAAACCTGGATCTGAACAATCCAGACTAGAGGAGAGAGGCTGCTGGGGGCACAGACAGAAAGAAAAGTAGCTTTTAAACTTTAAGAATCAAGATCCTGGCCTCATAGATATGGAAGACTTCTCAAGAGTAAACTGACACTATCTTTTACAAAAAAAAAAAAAAAAAACAGGTAGAGGGGTGGCGCAGGAACTTTATGTTGAGGGAAGAGTTGAGAGCTGGAGGGTCAGTGAGTGAGCTGGGTGTGGTTAGGAAGTTTCCCACCCCTTCCACCATTCTGTTCATAGAAGGGATCTGTGCTTCCTTCCTGGTGTGGTGGAGAAATGAGGGACACTGCCCAGCACACAACCAGTGTGGTGGGCAGGGCAGCAGAGGGCTACACAGGGCTGCCTGCTGCAGCTGGGCAGAAAAGGCCAGAGACAGTGGCCAGTGGGGTGTGGAAGTGGCAGCCAGACCCAAAGGGACATCTCGATTGGAATGAGGAAGACAGAGCCCCTGGAGGCCAAGGGGACCTTCCAACTCAGTGGAGGCCGGTGGGGATTGATGCCCACAACGGGAGACAAGACGGGGCCTGTGTCTGTGTGGGCAGATTCCAACCAAGGATGAAACGCCTTCCCTCTGAGGCTACAACGTTACCTTCAACCCTAAGCCAGGAGGGCATTTCCTTCCTTAGCAGAAGGAGGAGGGAGAGAAATGCTGAACTGACTGATCTCAAACTTGCAGTGTCCACATTTTCATTTTTTTTTAATTTATAAAGAATAGAAATTTATTTTCTGACAGCTCTAGAGACTGGGAAGTCCAAGAATAGGTTTGGTGTCTGGTGAAGGCTGCTCTGTGCTTTCCAGATATTGCCTTGATGCTGCATATTTCAGAGATGAGGAACGCTGTGTTCTCACAGGGCAGCAGGGAGAAAAGCCAAGGGACAAACTCCCTCCATCAAACCCTTTATAAGGGCAATGAATCCCATTCGTGAGTGCTCCATCCCCCTGAACAAGTCTGTGTTTCTTTTGCCAAAAAGCCTAAGAGCTCATTGTAGAAGCTGATCTAAATTCTAGAAAAATAAGGTGGGGTGCGGTGGCTCATGCTTGTGGTCCCAGCACTTTGGGAGGCCAAGGCAGGTGGATCTCTGGAGCCCAGGAGTTCAAGATTAGCCTGGGCAACATGCTGAAGCCCTGTTTGTACTTAAAAAAAAATACAAAAAAATTAGCTGGGGATTGGGAACCCCGTCCTAGAAGCAATCCTTATTATATGTATTTCCCTGCTGCTGAATGTGACTGGATATATGCCTGAGAGCTTTTAAATTTATGTTTCCATGAATTGCTAATGAATTTCCTGTACGATAGCAAGCCTTGTGAGTTTGGGACCTGTGCTTTCCGTCTGATTCAGAAGTCTTTATAAAGTCCTAAATAGTAGTCTTCCTGGCACCACTGAACATATTCCTTAGTGCCAGATTGGTTTCCCCCAGTGCTGTTTCCTTTCTTTGTCTTTGCCTTGGCTCTTCCTAGAGAAGTACACTTTGAATTTTCTTTTACCAAAAAAAAAGAAAAAAAAAAAAGTGTTACCCTGGTGTGCATGGCAGGAGAAGGGCTGATGTACTGGAAGCGGAGGTGCCTCTGATGACTCCCAGTTCAACATGGGCCACAGTCAGCTGTTGGCCTACTGACGCCACCACATACTGACCTGCAAACTGGGATTCTGGTTCCTCATCACAGGATGGCCTGTGGCCGGCACAGGCCACCGTGTCTGACGGCCTCCCTGCCCGTGTTTGCATGGCCCTTGAGCTAAGGATGGTTTTTACATTGTTAGATGGCTAACATGAAACCAAAAAATGGAACAATATTTTGAGGCATGTGAAAGTTAGATGAAATTCACATTTCAGAGCCCATTAGTAAAGTTTTATTGACTATAGCCACTCTCATTTGTTTATGTCCTTGACAGCTGTTTACAACAGCAGAATTGAGTAGACACACAGACACTGCAGAGATGCAGAGACCCTGTGGCCCTCGAAGCCTATAATCATTACTCTCTGGTCCTTTACAGGTAAAGTTTGTGAACACCTGCCTTATCTGGGGGCAAAAAAAAGAAAAAAAGGATAATGATTCCTACATCAGAAGTTTTTTGTGAGGATTAGATGAATACTAGTGATAAAATAAGAGACTGTACCTGGAATATGTGGGTGCTTGAGAAATGATTCCCTCCCACCAAGTTTAGAAGCTTGCCCTTATCACATTCCCTAAACAGTTACATTTATATCCAACATGGTTTTGGAGCACAGCACACAGCTTCTGCACATAGACAGACAGGCTAAATGTAGCTCACGGTCTACTCAGAAATACGTGTCATGAATGAACCTCCTAGAAATCTACAAGGATTAATTTAAACTTAAATGCTTCCCCATGAATTTGATAAACCTCTAATATCCAGTCTAGAAATTACACAGCTGAGTTTAATAATTTATAAGTGTTTTATGGGCAAAGCACACTAGTTGGGAAAGGCAGGTTGCTCCTAAACTGTCCCGCCAGAGCCAGGAGATGTAGATTGTAGTGGAAAGCGACTCTATCTTGCTTTCCAAGATGAATCTTTTAAAAAGTTTTTAAAAATTTTTTAGAGATAGGGTCTCGCTGTGTTGCTCAGGCTGGTCTCGAACTCCTGGGCTCAAGTGATCCTCCCACCTTGGCCTCTGTAACAGCTGGGATTACAGGCTCGGGGACAGCCTTTAATTCTAAATCCTCTCCCCAGATGACTCCCTGGCTTCGGAAAATTTTCTGTTTATACGGCCACTAGAGGGCACTTTGAGACTAACAAACTTGGGTCTGTGCACCCAGGCCTCTGTTGAACCCTGGTTTCCAGAGGTGGAGGGGCTGCGTTTCGTTGCTGCGCCATCTAGCTACCAGCGGCAGCCTCCAAATGGCTATCAAGGCTGATGGATGTATTTTGTGAAGCTTAGTGACCTGTGGTAGTGATAATGAAGTATTCTGAAGCTCAGATAACATTTTATTCTGTCACTATGGTTTTCTGCCTTTAGTGACATCACCTAATTTGTACTGCTTTGCTGCGTATTCTCAGGCAGGCATTTCAGCCAGGGTCCCAGTTTCCTTATTGCTCCTACTCCCTTCTGTCAGATTGAATTTCTCTCAAAGAGAAAATATTGCTTGATATTGATTCCAGTGCACAAGATAATTTCAGGTTCTCACTCTACAGTTCATCCAGGGCCCTGTTTAAAATCTTGAAGAGGTTTTCCAAGGCTAAAAGGCACAGTTCAAAAGAACAGTTCTTAAATGTGTTTAAAAGACCCTTGGCTACATTTTCTGATGTTTTATCAGCAGTTTGCACTGATACACTTTCCATTGTTATTACAACTGAACCATATCATAGGGAGTTGTACCAGCAAGACCATCAGGTTTTCTAAAAAGCTATAAAGCTTTCATGTTTTCTGGACTATTTCTTACCGTGCTCTTAAAAATGTTTAGCTTCTGCTGAGCCAAATATGTACCTCCAAAGGCATACGCAGTGAAAAACTCTTCAAGCATCTCAGTGACTGCTGCAATAGCTGTATATACAGCAGAAGGGTGATTCTGTTTGGATGGAGCGAGGAGGGAGTTCTTTGCGGTGGGCACTGTGAATGCATCACACCGCCCTTCAGCGAGGCCCATCAGCGCTGGGGTCTAGCTGTGGATTTAAAGGAGAATCCACTTTCCTGACCACTACTTATGAGCACTCCCCAAAGCCCTTCCTTTCTGGTGTCATTGTTTGCATCAAGGAGAAATCAGAGGCATCAGTTCTAGCCCTGACTCCTCAACGGATGGAGGCATTTATAAGAATAGGTTTTCAGGGGATTTCTTTGATGTTTTAAAAAATCCTAAATAATTTCTCCCTCTTTTGAATGACACTTGACTTCCAAGTAAAGAATATCTCTGCATGTGAAATGTCAGTTCTGTCTAATAATAACCTGCTTAATGTGCCACCGAAATCTCTAATAGAATTTGCCACTATTTTTGTAAAATAAAGTTCTTTTCCTCCATCCTGGCGCCCGGCTCCTAGAAGCTGGTTAGAACAGTGTCAGACTGTTACAAACAAAACGGATGGCTTCATAAGAAAATTATACTCTAACATGTGAACTCACTATCTCACCTTTTGCCGACACACGTCGTTTGTACTTTGCCGTGAGGATAGCAAGAAAGCGAACAGGGTATAAACCAAGACTTTCCGGAAACATACTTCTCTAGGTTTCACAGGGAGCCATGAATATTAAAACTTAACTGGGTGGGAGGCAAGACAAGGAGTTTCCATGGGGCATGTGCTTTATTGTGTAGATATTACTAGTTTTCAGCAGCCAGACTTAGTTTTTAGCTATCAGTCCGTAACCCAGACCAAGTCACCTTCTTCTCCAGTCCTGGAGGGTGTACCACATGCTCCCGTTTCTTGATTTTGTGTGACACTTTTTTAGTGTGGGTAATAAGATAGTCAAACTTTATCCAAAAGGTAATGTTATCCCTGGAATTTCAACACCGGTCGAATTAAATAGTACAAAGCAGAAAGATTATATACATGTGCATGTATGCAAGTTTCTTTGCCTGAAATTCCACGGTTCTTGGGGACTACGATTTTGTTAAGGACATACGAACGTTTAATATTTAGTGGATCCAAAGAAATGGCACTCACTCTTCCTTGTCTTGGTTTTGGTCCAGAAACAAATACAGATGGAGTCTTCTCCCTGGCTTGTGCAGCGTTACAGTTAGGGCCACCTCTCCTACTCAAGGCTGCGATGCTAGTAATTCTGCCTGAGTTCTCACTCCACGTGCAGGCTCCCATTCCTTGCAGCGTGTATATCTTGTACTTCTTCCAAAACAGTAACTGGGGTATAAACTGAATATTGTGCTAAGTGGAAGTAATAATGAAAGGAACAGGAATAAGCCTGCCTTTATAATCTACCTCCTAGGTGGGAAGAAAGGGTTTTTTTTAGGTAGAACACACACACACACACACACACACACACACCCCATATTCTGCTTTAGGATGGCTCTCTTTTATTGTTGTCTTACATTGCCACTTAACCACTGAATGTCAGGTAACCTGTTACGTAGTTTTATCTTCTTTCCGGCAAAGAGAGATAGGCGAAGACTGACTCAGCTTTTTTTAATGCTCCTTGAAGGCTTAGCAGAGTGCCTTCCACAGAGAGGCTCGATAAACAGTTGTGTTTTGATTCATGGACTGCAAGGCTGGACATGAGCAGCGTGGCATGAGGAAATCGCACCAGAGCAGCCGTGTGAACGGGAGCGAACCAATTCATCTTTCTGGGCCACTATTTCCTCATCTGTAAAAAGAAGGGGCTGGACTCAGTGACTGCTTAGGTCACATCCCAGCTCTGTAAATTCCATGCTTTTAAAAAATGCTCGGATCCTGAAAGAAGAACATCTTCTTGGGTTTGCAGACAAAAGAGCCTGGGGTGTATTTATGTTTGACCTCCTACCACATTCGGACTTTCTACTCTAATGAATCCAGGTTTATTCTTCACTGAAATGGCTCGGCTCCAGGAGCCCTTGGTGTGATTCTAACACTATGTAGGTATCAATTTTTCTTGCAGGTTAGTGGTTACTGTAACTACCAAACTATTAAATCTCTCGTTCTCTTAGGGATGATTTCACAAGGGCTGTTCCACTCCCTTTGGTTGATATTTAACTCAATCCAGGGCTAATTTGAAGATAGCATTACTAGGATCAAAGTATGTGCTTCATGGCTGAGAGCTCCCTACCTTGTATCATTTCAAGTTGTCTATCAAACACTGCAACAGACAGAGGTTTGTCAGAAATGGGGCCTTTGGAGAACTCTGGCCTTGGTACTGCCATGTTGCTCTCCGTCAGCTCCTGAATCAAAGCTTTGAATTTCTTACTGTGAACAGTGTCAACAGACATTCACATAGGATCGGCTTCCTCCCTTATTTTGTTTGCTCCTGACTGTAGAAGATGACTTTTTCCCTCACAGAATTAACAACAGATTGTTGTCGTCATGGTAGAATCACAGGTGTTATCCTCAATATACACATACATGGTGCACCGCCATACTAAAATATTCATTTGATTCTCGTCTTCTCATTTGAGAGGTTTACACCCAGTGAGCTTTCCAGTTAGCTGAGGGAAGGTACAACACATCAGGTGGTGATGATAGCCATTAACTCCCAACTACAATTTTGCAGGGGCTTTCATTTACAATGGTTCTTAGGCATTCGCCTTGCTACACCAGTTAAAATACACGTCACAAAATGAGTGGTGACTCTGATGTCAATAAAGAATTCTATATCCAGAACCGTAATACCTTGTTGATTACCATTTAGGAGGTTCCTTTGTGACCCCAGAGTAGAAGGTGTAATTTAGTGAGATCATTAACATTTCCATAAAGCCAACAATCTGATACATTCTCTTCGGGTAGGCACTTTCACAGAACTAGCATAAGTGACTGTTCCACATGAAGCATTATCTTTTCTTGTACAACATTGAAAGCTTACATGCTGCTTGACAAATTTGAATTTTAAAAGGTAAGAATGATTGGCACTTGGTAACTTATACAGAAATATAAAGTGGTACGAGAAAATTGCCCATTTCTTTTAGATTTACATTTTATATGTTTTTTTTTCTTTTAAGACGCAATAAGACGTGTAATTTCCATCCACTTCAACCAGTTACGTATGAAAGAGGCTACAAGTTCAGCTCTGTAGAGGCAAAGCAAGTCATGGGGAGAAGCATCACACCAGGAAGGAGGAGACAGCCTTTCCCTCTGCCTTCAGCTCTGCTGTACTAGAGATGGTCATTTTCAGGCCAAGTCCCAAATCCGAGGACTGAGATCCATGCCTCCTTAAAATGATTCTGTTCACTCTGCTTCCCTGACCCACCAGTCCCAATGTCTCACTTATCAAATGTCTCTCCAGGTCCATGAATCGCAAAGAGAAAAAGGAGGCAGACAGGGAAGTAGAACCAGAGTTCGTAGACAAAGACTTCTCTCTTTGAGTTAGATGCTCCAAACAATTGGGCATACAATAATGATTTCTATTAATTCATTTATTTAGTCAACAAATATTTACTGATATAAAACAGCAAAACACCCAGCTCTGTGCATATGCCATGTTAACATTTCCTTATTGATCTTCAGTGAAGAAAACGTATTTTTTTTTTGAGATTGGGTCTCCTTCTGTCACAAGCTGGAGTGCAGTGGTGCAGTCATATCTCACTGCAGCCTCAACCTTCTGGACTCAAGCAATCCTCCCTCCTCAGCCTGTTGAGCAGCTGAGACTACAGGAATGCACCATCATGCCTGGCTAATTTAAAATTTTTTATTTTTTTTTGGTAGAGACTGAGTCTTGCATAGCCCGGGAGGGTCGCATATTCCTGGGCTCAAGCTATCCTCTCACCTTGGGCTCCCACTTTACTGGGATTACAGGAGTGAGTTCATTACAATGAACTCAGCTCTTCATTGTAATTTTGAAGATGTGTAATGACAAAGGTAACTGGTGAGTTCAACGCATAACAAAAATTTTATTTAGAGATCCTGATTTTTTTCTGATAGGAATGCTCTCTCATGTCAGTTTGCAGTCTGTATGCCGTTCATTGAACAAAAGCAACTCATCTCATCCTCTAACATACATACGAAAATGTATATACAGGTTGAATATCCCTTCTCCAAAATGCTTAGGACCAGAGGTGCTTCAGGTTTCAGATTTTTTCAGATTTGGGAATATCTGCATATATATAATGAGGTATCTTGGGGATGGGACCCAAATCTTTATGTTTAATATACACCTTATATACATAGCGTGAAAGTAGTTTGATAGAATATTTTTAACAATTTTGTGCACCTATCATATGAGGTCAGGTATGGATTTCTCACTTGTGGGAGTGTCAGCACTGAAAAAGTTTCAGATCTTGGAGGATTTCGATTTTGAATTTTCAGGTTAGGGATGCTCAACCTGTACTGTATTGATAAGACCACATATTTATTTTTTTCTAGAATATTCATTTTGACTTTTTTGTGGTTTATCAGATTTACAGTCATCTCTTACTTAAGATTTAAAGAGTTCTTTCTAGTTTGCACTTTAAAATGGAAACATAAACAATTATTCCTTTGAAAACCAGTCAAAGTGGCACTTTGCCTCTAAGTGCAGTTGTTAAGTTATGAAAAGAAGTTTTTGGTCCTGACAACCACCAAATTAAGAACAACAGGCAGTTTATAACAACATTTACTATGTTCACTGGGCCAGCAATGAGGTTCAGTTTTTCTCTGTATTTATTTGGGGAGAGGGGAATGTGAGGGCAAGAACTGGCTTACAGTATCCATCATGGTATTTGCAGCACTTAGCACATAGTAGGGAATTAATTAAAAAATGAATATTTTTGATTTTGCAGAGACTCCAAGAATGGAAGTAGCTTGTTAAGGTCACTTGGGTTGTAAGGAGTGGGAATAAGGTTCAAAGTCTGGTCTGACTCCAAGGCCTGTGGTCTTTCTCTCATTACAAGCTTGAAGGACAGATTGGAGTCAGGAAAGTCTGACTCCTTGCCACTTTCTTGACTCCTTGCCTCTGTTTTCCCAATTACAAGTCACATCCTTACCATGGCAGGCAGAGGAGGTGAAAGAAGGGGCAGGCAGTATCTTGGTAGGGCAGACATTTGCAAATGCCATCAACCCCTCTTCTGAGGCGTCCCTGGAAGAATCTTATCTCGACTTCTGTTTTTAAGTGGGATCCCCCACCTAAGGCACACCGAAATATTAATATATTCCAGGCTATGCTCTAGACCAGACATAGATAACCTGAAGTCCCATAAACAAAAGGACCAAGATAGTAGTCCTTAGGAATGTGCTGATTGTGTTCAACCTCTGTGAGGTTCTCAAGGAAGGGCAATCTAGGGAGGGCTGGACATATACCTAACTTCTGTATCTGTAGAAGGTGGAGAAAGATCCTCAATTTTAAACCAAAATACAAGGCATTAATAAGAGAGATTTAACACCTACAGTTACACTTAGAGTTACAAGGTGTTAATGAGAAAGACATACCAAGGAATGTATTTTTTTCCCCCTGTTGGCTGTGTGGCTTCACTATTGGTGCCGAATATTTGAAACCTCAAGTTGTGAAACTCTGAACCAGGAGGGTTTCCTGTATTATGAATGATGTCATCTTTAAGATGAAGGACTTTCAGTGAAATGCAGGAACATTCAGGGTAATGTGTTTTCAGCAAGCAGGAGCTTGAATTTATGGTAGAGGGGGGTGTGTGAGTTGACCAAAATGGAGAATGATGAGTAGTAACTAAATTATGTATGACAGTCTTTACCGAGCAGAGGAAGGAAGAAAGCTTAATGATGTTGTGGTTGAAGGACCAGCAGCAATTGGTGATGTATGGGCTGTAGGTTGGTAAGAAGAGAAATGGATCCACGAAGACCCAAAGACTGTGGAGGAGTGAGACAAAGACCAAGCAGTGGATTTGGGAGAGGGAGGGAAACCAGGGGCTCAGGAGATACAACATAGTTTAATGGCAACAAGACAGCCACGTAAAGTCAACTTGACATTAAAAATCATCATCTTAATCTATGTGGCTCTTTCAAGCTCGAGTCTTATCAAGGCAAAAAAAAAAAAAAAAAAAAAAATCTGTAGTTAACGATGAAGTATCTCTCCCTTTTGCTTTCCCAGCATCCACCAAGAGCAGTACATAATTTAATTATTGAATCTACAAGCCGGACCATGAGATGAAGAATCACGTGTCTGCTGTAGTGAGAAATTAGATAGAACCAACTGTTTACTCTCATCATTCTTCCTCCGTTAGGCTAAATTAATGTAGTTAACAAGCTTTTGTTTGGAATAGCAGTTCAAATCTGGGATGTGCAGATCAGAACTGATGATTATGATAGTAGCCATTATTTATGGAGTGCTGACAGCACCCTAAAGTCCAAAGTGAAATAGAAAGCGGTTCTTCTGTCATTCATTCTCTGTGCTAGAACCACTGTGAGTGGCTAGACGCCTGCATAGGGTAACGAAGTTCATGAAAACCAGATTTAGTTGCTTGGGGCATACGACTCCAGAAATGCCACTGATGATCTTTCTTACCGCCCTGTGCCCTGTTTTTCTGATCTTTGAAACAACTGCAACAAAATGTGCACAATTTCAGCGGGCGAGAGTTACCAGGAGGTAACGTGCAGTTGGGGTGACGTGCGGTGATAGGGGTCGAGCAGGGGGCGGCAGGCTTTAGCCAACACCTCAGGCCCTTCCGCACAATTTTAGCAGAAGCTGCAAGCCGGTCTGGCGCAGCCAGATGCAAACCCAGCTTCGAGGCACTGAGTCTCGAGGCGCAGTGCCCCTTCTGGACCCAGCGTGAAACTGGGACTCAGCCACCGGCCAAGGGTACCCACGGGGACGCCGCGACACAGCGGGCTCACTCGAGACCCAAACCAGCCCTCCCCACCTCCTACCCGCCAGTTTCACGCCACTAGATTCTTGGGGCGTCTTTTAATCACACAGAATCTCTATGGCCATGGCTCTAAGGAGTTGACGGAACACGGATGGCGGGGAAAACCTCACCATCGTCACCACCACCAAAACCGAGCAGCCCCAGACAGTCGTGCAGTCAGGCCGGGGAGCGCCCAGCCCGCGGCCTCCCAGCGCCCCGCGTGAAAGCAGCGGGGCGACCTCGGGGCGGCCTGGCACCCGGGGAGTGGTTTGTGCTCGGGCCCTGAACACTGCCGGCCTACCGGACCGCGGGCTCCGTCACGGGGACCGGGAGGGTACGGCGACGCCGAGCAGCGCCTTTGCTGGGTCGCTGCCCCGCTCCGGGCCCCGGGCGACTGCAGTCCTGGGAGCGCCCGGCGTCCGGGCCGCGGCCCTCTTCCGGCCCCGCGGCGGCCCCGCCCCCTCTCCCAACTTCCTTCCCTTCACGCGGCGGCGACGGGGACGAGCACCGGCCTGTGAGCAGAGCCCGCACCGTATGGTGGGCCGGGGCCGGCAGTGCGGGTACGCGGCCCGCGCGCCCCTCGCCACCGCCGCGTGGCGCCATCCCGAGTGCGGGGCGCGGGACGCCGGCTGGCGCATGGGGGCCTGGGCCTAGGGCGGGGGCGGCCGACCCTGTGGCGTTTCGGCCGCGCTCAGCCTTTAGATCCTAGAGTTGGGGAGTGGGAGCGCTCGGGGTCCCCGCAGTCACGCCAGGGTCGATTTCTTGGCTGGCGCTGCGGCCTGTGTGAGGCCGGCCCCCTCGGGAGTGCCCCGGGAGGTGGTGCTGGGCGCCTGAACACCGCACCCCTTCCTGCGCCAGTGTGTGGGTGGGAATGCGTGTGTAGGCCCTGGATCAGGGCTGAGGGGGTTGCCGGCGGTGTGGGGTGTGCCTGGGACGGTGACCAGGTGTGTCTGCCTGAATCGTTGTATCCGAGTTTCGGTTCTTTCTGTTTCTACAGCTGGGCCTCAGTCCTCACAGGGTTCCAGTGGGCGTTCAGCCACGCCAGGGAAGATGCCCAGAGGACTAACAGGCTCCTTCCCCCTCCTGCCTTTCCCTCGTCCCTCCATTGTCCCCTGTCTCCTATTTAGTAGGTCCTTCTCTAGCACCCCACAGCGATGATGGATGGTCCCCTTAAGCCAGGTGGGAAACCAGGCTGATCCAATATCTGTATTTTCCTGTTAAGGGGGTTGCCAGGCTTCTCAGATTTGGGGCGGCATTTTCAGTGGGTGACCGTGGTTCCCAGCACCGACTCTCTACTGCATCCTGGTCTTCGGCAGTGCCGCCCTGCACGGTAGCATTAGCCTCAAGTGTGGAGCCTGAAGCAGAAGCTTTGGGAAATGCTTGCCTTCCTTTAGACCACATTCCTCGCCTTTCTCAAGATTTCTCAGTGGTATGCACTCCGTTTTTGTGTTGTCTTCCTTCCTTGCCCTTGTTTCATTCCTTTTGAAAGGGACCACTCACCTGAAGTTCTAGGACCCCCTTCGTGGGCTCTCCCTGTTGTAGACAAGGCCTGTGCTTGGCCCTGGTGAAGCCTACATTCCAAAAACCTGGCTTTAAGAGTAGCACTTGACATTTTTCATAGTTTCTTCTCATGTAATTCATTACTTAGCGTTACAACTTCTATCCCATCTGGGGTAACGAGAGAAAGGGAAGGGAAAAATTACCTGGTTAATATCAGAGTTGGGAAGGCTTCAGATGTTTTCTTTGAATCCGTCTGGCATGGATAATAATCCTTTGTGGTTCTCAGAGTCTCTGTGAGATGGGATGGCATTGTCTACCTTAGCCAGGAGTGAGGCTTGAGTGACATGATGTGTAATAAGCTTTAACAACGTCTGGAATCTATAGATGATCAATAAATATTTCTTTTTTCCACCCTCCTTCGTGCTGACTCTGTTTTTTAAGGGAGAAATGTAAAGGACAGAACAATTTGTAGGCCAGCATGTGTAGTAACTTAAAAAAAAATCCTATGAGAAAGCAGGAAATAGATGAAATGTTTGGGAATGTGAAGCTATAGGTGCCAAATTCAGATTTCTGAAATAGGAAACTTCTTAATTTTTTACTTAAGACCAGAGACTGTTTAGGGTCCATGTGTTGTGATTTCTGATTGATAAATGTGGCTGAAGTTGCCCATGTTTCGAGATTGAAAGGTTCAGTGTGGTTGGGTTGAACTGGAAAACAGACTTACTAAAATGCTTCTCTCAGCTTCTGTTTTGTCATGTTTTCCTTCTAGACCCAACATGAGTGAAGTTTCCTGCAAGAAACGGGATGACTATTTGGAATGGCCTGAGTACTTTATGGCTGTGGCCTTCTTATCAGCACAGAGAAGCAAAGATCCAAATTCCCAGGTAAATGAATTTCATGGGAGAATGCTTAGATACCCATAGGCAAAGAGTTTCCTGCACATGAGCAGAAAGGGGAGACTCAGTGGACGTCTGTCAACTTAAAAGTGTAGCGTCGGCCGGGTGCGGTGGCTCACGCCTGTAATCCCAGCACTTTGGGAGGCTGAGGTGGGCAGATCATGAGGTCAGGAGATCGAGACTATCTTGGTTAACACAGCGAAACACTGTCTCTACTAAAAATACAAAAAATTTGCCAGGCGTGGTGGCACATGCCTGTAGTCTCAGCTATTTGGGAGGCTGAGGCAGGAGAATCGCTTGAACCTAGGAGGCAGAGGTTGCAGTGAGCCGAGATCGTGCCACTGCACTCCAGCCTGGGAGACAGAGTGACACTCCGTTTCAAAAAAAAAAAAAAAGAAGAAAGTGCAGTGTTAGTCTGCCTTTTGTGCTGCATTTCTACAAGCTTACTTCTCCCTGTGAGACAGAAAATTGTCCCATGCCATTGTCAACTGCCTCTTGTGCCCCTTCTGGGACTGGGGGTGCACTTTCCTTGGCTTGCGGGAGCTGCCACAAAAAACAGGCAAGGAGACCGACAGCTCTCAGCACCTGCAGCAGCTCTGCATCTGTTTTGAGTCCTGCAGTCCCCCTGGTTTCATTCCCTGCTTCCTCAGCGACAGACCAGCCGGTTGCAGGCACCAAGCCTTCGGGCATGTTTCCTTCTAGGTGGGCGCCTGCATCGTGAATTCAGAAAACAAGATTGTCGGGATCGGGTACAATGGGATGCCAAATGGGTGCAGTGATGACCTGCTGCCTTGGAGAAGGACAGCAGAGAATAAGCTGGACACCAAATACCCGTACGGTAGGGCACGTTTTATGTCCCATTCTGCTTAGTGACATAGTCTGGTGAGTGCTTAATTAAGAAAGTTGGTCAGAAGGCATCATCTCCCTTTTGTCATCAACAGCTGGAAAGAAAAATATCCTATTGAACTACCCCAATTTCCTGACTTTGTCTCTTAAGTTCCAAAGAGAGCCACGGAGGGAAGCAGGGAGTGGCCACACTGCCCGTCCCTGAGATCCAGGGCTCTGCTGCCTGTGCTGAGCCTGGCAGGCCTCACCGGCAGCCTGCTGACCTGCACAACAGCAGAGTATTGATGGCCAGCTTCTCTGTAGAGGGTCACAGCACCTTGGACAGATGGCTGAGGGATGTGCATGGTGGCTCTGCAGGTTCTTTTTTTACTACTTGGAAGCAGGGTCAGCTCCCCAGGGGCTGGCTCGGTCTTTGGTCTGATGAGAAGCAGGCTCCATTCGGCTGGCGTGCCTGATGAGAACATCTGGCTCAAGCTCATCTCTGGGAAGCGGGAATCAAACTGTGAGCTAGACATCAGGAGATGGAGGATTCAGTTACTTCCTCCAGTTTCAGGGGATGCTGCAATTTTACAGTGGGCTGTGGTCAGACTAAAAGTAAGAAGTGAAGTTGGGCGCGATGGCTCACACCTGTAATCCCAGTACTTTGGGAGGTCAAGGCAGGTGGATCACCTGAGGTTGGGAGTTCGAGACCAGCCTAGCCAACATGGTAAAACCCCATCTCTACTAAAAATACAAAAATTAGCCAGGCATGGTGGTGGGTGCCTGTAATCCCAGCTGCTCGGGAGGCTGAGGCAGGAGAATCGCCTGGCCTCAGGGGGCAGGGGTTGCAGTGAACTGAGATTGCACCACTGTACTCCTGCCTGGGCAGCAGAGTGAGACTCTATCTCAAAAAAAAAAAAAAAAAAAAGCCAGAAGTGTGGAACTGTAAAGCTTTGGCTTGACTGTCTCTGAATTTTTACCTTGCCATTAGGGAAGGGTGCTTCTTAGAATTTGTTGCCTGTCTGAGCCCCAGGGAAAATTCCTTCAGAGATTGCCTGGGAGGGTCCAGCCACAGCTTTACTTTTTCCTTGTATTACTTGGAGAATATGCAACTAATGCTGGAAAAGAGGCAAATCATGCTGCGTCTGCAGGTTGGTGATTTTTTGTAAGGCTAGGTCCTGTATTTTATGTCTGAAAATGAACAGACTGGCGCTGTTGGAAGTGAAAGTAGAGTAAGGCCATCCAAATGGGAAAGATTGTGCCTTCAAGGTGTGATAAACACCTTTCTTCTCTGTTGACTCTCTCCTGGTAGGTTTTCCTCTGGGTTTTTCTCATGAAGTAGAATTCCAAGTCTACGTTTAGTCTAATTTGCATACTTTTACTAATGTTCCTGGACCTCAATCATGTTAAATAAGCCCCATACATTTCTTTCTAAATTGCTTAGGGGCAACTCCTCCATGTTTGAAAGAAAAAGGAAAGGTACCTGGAGGGAGAGGAGGAATTGAGGACTGCGAAGCCTCAGGGTTTCCAAGGTGGGAAAAGTATGGATGAAGGGGACTGAACCTCCGGATCCTCGATTCAACCTCACCCCTCCCTCAGAGGAGTGGGAAGAGAGGATCAGAGTTGGGGGAGGGTAAGACTGTCTTCTCAGCCCCAGCTTCAGAGCTGGTAGTGGTGGGTGACTAATTAGAAAAATGTGCTGACTTAGAGAAACTTCTTGTCATCCTGATTTTGATTCTATAAGCTTTTAGTGGTAAGAAAGAAGGGAAGTGATTAGTTGTTTTTAAGTCCATGCAAAGATAATTTTTCACCGTGCGGTTCAATGTCCCATGTAAAAATGGTGAAAGGGGAGGGTCGATATATTAAAGATCTGCACTGAAATGTGTGACAGCCACAGTCAATATTTCACCCAATCTAGACAGTGAAATACTGGCCCTTGTGCTGAACTTCGATATGGAGGCATTCTGGGATGTCAGCCCATCGTACTCAAGTTGGTGCAAAAGATACCTGTGGTTGGACAGGGCACAGGGGTCTCGGATGGGCACTGAACGGCCCTTCCAATGAGACCTGTGCCTTCTTCAGTTACAGTGAGTCCCAGGCAGATCTGTAAGCAGTGACCTAGAAGCCAAGGGCCACACAATAGATTTCAGCACCTCCCCCACACCCCAGCCTTCACAGCGCTCCCTGACTTCCCGAATAGCTGATTTTGTTTGTTATGAGACACTGCCTTTTGTCCAAATTGAGGACAGAACCTTTCAGAGCCCCTTTCTAGAAGGAATTCTTTTAAAAACCTACATAGGTATTTGTCCAACTTCACTGATTGTTTTTTATTGAATAGCTGCTGAGTTTCTGGGCACTGGTTGTCTGTCTGCATTATTTTTTATCATCCATATGATACCTCTAGGTTTTCAAAGCTCTTTGCCCTTACTTATCAATTATTCATTTTATATGTAGCTATGTTAGAATGCTGAAAATTTTCTTTCACAAGAGTAAGCTTGTAATTTGATGTACCATAAAAGTTGTAGAAGGTATTAAATGGTTTTTAAAAGGCATTTAGTATTACTACTGCCATAATATGGTAAAGATGGGCTTTAAATCTAAATGATGATGACTGTGTATAAAATGTACACTCGTTGTTGCCTTGCCAAGGCTTTTCAGGACACACAGAGGTAAATGTTTGGATTGCCTGGGACGTAACAGAAATGTTTGCTGATAATTGACTCAAATGCAAAGTCTTTTTTTTCTGCTTTTGTTCGGAGTTTTTCAAAATTAATTTTTTTTTTTTTTTTTTGAGACAGTTTTACTCTTGTTGCCCAGGCTGGAGTGCAGTGGCACAGTCTTGGCTCACTGCAACCTCCGCCTCCTGGGTTCAAGTGATTCTCCTGCCTCAACCTCCTGAGTAGCTGAGACTACAGGCATGCACCATCATGCCCTGCTAATTTTGTATTTTTAGTAGAGATGGGGTTGCTCCATGCTGGTCAGGCTGGTCTCAAACTCCCCACCTCAGGTGATCCACCTGCTTTGGTCTCCCAAAGTGCTGGGATTACAGGCGTGAGCCAACGCACCCAGCCAAGATTTTCCCAAAATGAATGTATAAAATAAGGGGTTACTGCCTGTAGTTGGGTAGCTTAACCCATTCTTTCCTCATCTACATTAATGGAGACTAAGCTGCTGTAGCAGGAAGGGTAGATTCATAGATTATGTGTTAATCCCTGTAAAGGAGCTTTAAAGATGATCTTGAGTTCTAGACCAATGATTTTTAACTCTTTCGAATGTACGGGACCCTCTTTTAAATGCCAAAAACCTTCTAGGACCCCTGCATAATGCTAAATTCTTAGTATCTTTTGAGTAAGAAACTCCACAATGACCAAAACCACTTCATATCAATAACCGTTTATGTTCATCTGAACTTTCTTAATCGGATAGCGTTTAGGTATGTTTGGGGAAAGTTTATATATGTCCTGGACCTGGTATTTATTTATCCAGCTGTGGATATGCTTGGACCCCTTGCGATACCTCAGTAGTGTCTCAGGGTTCTGTGCCCACAGGATCTAAGCCTCCTCCATTCTTGTAAGTAGCTTCTATAATGCCACACATCAGGTGACGTCTCCTAATTCCAAGGTCAGTGCTCTTCCTGCTGCTTCCATGTGTCTCTCCTGTGGGGCACAGGTATTCAGCTGCACTGAAATGCCAATCATCTTCTCATTTTTTTTGCAGTTGATCAGACTGAGGCTCTTATAAAATACCTCCTCAGAGATCAGGAGCTCGGGAGGGGTGGCCTGTGCCTGGCATTATGCAGAAAGCCACGCGCATGGCTCACTATAACATTTCTTGACAGGGGAGTGCAGTGGACTGAATGTGTCTCTCCCCACATTCACATGCTGAAACCCGAATTCCAATGTACTGATATTTGGGAGTGGGGCCTGGGGGGACGTAATTAGGCCATGAGGGTGGAACTCTCCTGAATGGGATTAGTGCCCTTCTACAAGGGACCCCAGAGAGCTCTGTTACTCTCTTTCCATGTGTGAGGATAGGAGAAGAAGATGGCTCTCTGCAACCCTGAAAGGGGACCTTGCCAGAACTGACCATGCTGGTGTCCTGACTTCCAGCCTCCAGAACTGTGAGAAATAAATGTCCACTGTTTCTCAGCCACCCAGTCTGTGAGACTTTGTTATAGTAGCCCCAAGAGACTGCGACAGCAAACTTGAGAATTGTGTAAATTTGAGCTTACCAAATAACATACAACTTAATACTGCTGTATTAATTCCGTAAGTCGGAAGTCATTAGTCCTGATTGACGCCTTGTAGGGAGAAGGGAAACACACACTACTTGTAACATAATAGGAAGACAGAGCTTTTCCTGGGATGCGTCTCTAGAGAAGTATTTTTAAGGGGTATTTTTGTTCTTTCAGCCTTGAGATCAAAACTTCATAAAAGTATTTTATTATAATGTAGTATTAATGTGGAAAATGAAAATTCCCTCTGCTAAAGAAGCTTTTTATTCCTTCCTTTTCCTGAAAAATCTAAAAGATAATATGATGTCAGTAACACTAAGTGGCAGGAAGAAGGCAATGTTATTAGACTAAGAGTCTTTTCAGATGAATGACAATTAACCGGGAAGCAGCAGATTTATCTAATTTACCAGATTAAAAAACTTGGGAAGATTCTTATTTTTATGAGGAGGTGGGTTGCTAAACCCATGATGAAGTATTCAATTGACATTTTTCATTCCTTTTTCTTTGTGGAATTCATTACAGTGAAGCACATTTAATCAAAACACCAATTTTATCAAATGGAGGTAAAATGCTCTTGGTGATTCAGATATCACTCTTTCCTTGGGTTTTCATAACCAATTTCGATGATATAGTTTACATATTAGAGTTGGAGAATTAGCTTGTTTCTGTTGTTAAACTTAAGGGAATTTTTAGCAATGCCAGCCACATGTATCCAGCTGCTCAGCACGTGCAGCCTTGCTAATTTCTGCTGGCGAAGGGCTCTGGGTTTTGGCGAGTGCCTCTGTGCTTGGCCTCCTCCCTTACCCAATGGACCAGGGAGCCAGGATTGCTCAGCCTGCTGCATCTCACTGTACCAGGGAAGGGACCGTAGAGTCTCCATGTCCCCAAGGGTAGGGAGTGGCCTCGCTCTGAGTGCATTGGGCAGAAACAGAGATGAGGGGCCCTTACCAGAGTCAGTTCCTATGTCTACAGGGATACCGTAAAAAGGATATAATGCTAGGAAGGAAAATGCTGAAAAACCTAGAGTTCATTAAGGCCAAAGAGTTCAGCAGAGCACCTTAAACACTCTTGCCAGTGTGGGGCAGTGCTTCTTTAAATTTTCTATTTAAAATTTCATCTTTATTTCTCAGACTTAGCATATTGTTAAGCATGCATAGATGTCATTTTTGTGATTACTTAGCCATTTACTTTACCCCCTTGAACACTGACATTTTCCTCACTGCCATGCATGTGATATATTTCTTTGGCATCCGAAAGGTTAGTCTTGAGAAACTAATTTATCAAGAAGTTAGGAGGCTGATCCTACTTAAGCTGTGACTTCCTCACAACTTGTAAGAGCTTCTTAGTAATTAAGATCAAATTTGTTCTTTCAGTCCTGAAATTGAATGTCCTCTGATTTTGTTAGCCCATGAATTTGATAACTTGCTGTTGTTGCTTTTCCTGCAGAATTTAATTTCACTTACAGCTTCCTGCCGCTCTTCCCCTGCCTGTCCATCTAGTAGTGTGGGCTGACAGCAGGTCTAATTAGGGACTTTTGTACAAAACAACTTATATAATCACGGAAAACCTTCGAACAATTGCATAGGAAAGACATTAAGTAGATGATTTTTTACGAATCAAGGGACAAACTCAGGTGTGATTGTGTGGGGTTTTAGATGAACAGAGGAAAACACCAATGTATATATAAGTCTTCTCCCACCCTCTAAAATTAACCAGCTCCATATAAGCATGTTTTACTTTACGATATAATTGTTTATAAACAGTTTTCGGAAAAGAATAATAGTATTTTGATATAATTGATTTGATGTTTATGTATTTTTATAGTTACAGAGTTAATTATTTTTAAAGTGCTAGAGAGTATTATTTCATTTTGAATATCTACAAAAGACATATAGTACAAAATAACTCCTTGTTCTGAAGAACATGTAGGAAAAGCTGAAATGCTCATCTATGGGGATTGGACCTACCTATGAAGATACACACATATGTCTCTTTTCGGAAGTGGGCTGAAGCTTATCTTTGTACTGTAATTTCTCAAGATAAAAGGTTTGTTGAAAAATTAGTAGCCTTGATAAAATGTCAGGGCACGTGCAACCTATTTTAGAAAACAACTATATTAAGTATTTGAGCACAATAATGATCTGAATGTAAATGGATATTTCTAATGAAAAGTGTAACTTCCTTATTTCTTCCTTTTTGAGACAAAGTCTTGCTCTGTCGCCCAGGCTGGAGTACCGTGGCATGATCTCGGCTCACTGCAGCCTCCACCTCCAGGTTTTAGGCGATTCTCCTGCCTTAGCCTCCCGAGTAGCCGGGATTACAGGCACATGCCACCACGCCTGGCTAATTTTTATATTTTTAGTAGAAACAGGGTTTCAACATGTTGGCCAGGCTGGTCTTGAACTCCTGACCTCAGGTGATCCACCCACCTCAGCCTTCCAAAGTGCTAATAGTACAGGCTTGAGCCACCACACCCAGCCACTTCTTTATTTCTTTAAGTTTGCTAAGTCTTTGCTTAGAAACACGGGGGTCGCTGTCCAGTGTGGTTACCTGAGAATGATTACTCTCATAGTCTTGATTCTGGTGATCTGTTCTATGGCAGTTGTGCTGATTTTGACTGATCTCTGAAACTGGCCTGAATGACTAAAGCTTTATTGTATTTTGAGTTTTTTTTTCATCCAGAATCTCCCTTCAGAAGCTTTGTTAATACTAACTATATAAAGGTAGAATATGAATATATTGTTTGTGCCCAGAAAGACACAATAAAACCTAGTTCTCAGAGATTTTTGCAAGTGTTTGTATTGCTTTTTGCTTATACTTTCTGAAGACTTTTTTTTTTTTATCTGAATAGGGATATACATGTCTGTAGTACACACATTAGCTAAGTAAAGCCCCACAGTGCTTAAAACAACAATTACCATATTCACACAGAATAATCCTGGAGCTGCCATAAGGAGCCACAGGTTCCGGGTTTGGTATGTTTATGCCCAGTAACTGTGTTGTTAGAGGCAGCACCTGACATTAATTTCTCAACATCTCTATGAAGTAAATTATCACTGAAGACTTCTCCAGTTCTCTTATTCCAAGGAAAAATATAAGTGTTATAGCTTTGATTGCAGTAGATTAGTATCTATTTCTCAGCTTACGGGGTTCTGAAAGTATTCTTGGCCAAAGCAGAGCTGTAAAAGCTACTGGAGACAATGACACAGGGAGAATGTGCATATGTACTTATGGATGAATTAATAGAAACAGGCTCCTTTTCCTCTTTCCCCTCTACCAATTAAAGTCTGGTGCAGTTCTAAGATGAATAAAAACTAGATAGAGACAGCATGCATGAAAGGGAGGGGAGGGTCAGACTGTAGGTTACTCCACTGACATGGAGGTTAAAAGACATTGGATGAGAAGAGGTTGGATAACAGCAATAAAGAAAAAAATCTGGCTGGGCGCAGTGGCTCACGCCTGTAACCCCAGCACTTTGGGAGGCTGAGGCGGGCAGATCACAGGGTCAGGAGATAGAGACCATCCTGGCTAACACAATGAAACCTGTCTCTACTAAAGATACAAAAAAAAAAAAAAAAAAAGAAAGAAAAAGAAAAATTAGCCAGGCATAGTGGCACGCATCTGTAGTCCCAGCTACTTGGGAGTCTGAGGCAGGAGAATTGCTTGAACTGGGAGGCGGAGGTTGCAGTGAGCCGAGATCACACCACTGCACTCCAGCCTGGGCAACAGAGCAAGACTCTGTCTCAAAAAAAGAAAAGAAAAAAATCCTAGCTTGGTATGGTGTGCACGCCTGTAATCCCAGCACATTGGGAAGCCAAGGCAGGTGGATCATTTGAGCTCAATAGTTTAAGACCAACCTGGTCAACGTTGCTGAATCTCGTCTCTACAGAAAATACAAAAATTATCCAGGTGTTGTGGTGTGCAGCTGTAGTTCCAGCTACTCCAGGGAGGCTGAGGTGGGAGGATCGCTCGAGCCCATAAGGCCAAGGCAGCAGTGAGCCAAGATTGCACCACTGAACTCCAGCCTGAGTGACAGAGTGAGAGACCCTATCTCAAAAAAATTAAGAAAAAGATCCTATGTCTAAGTGAAAGAGAATGTATGAATACATGGGACACACTTAAAACTCTTTGGAGATAAGAGTAACCTCTTAGACCATTAGAAAAAAAGGACTTTAGAAATTCTTTTGAGAACTAGCCAGCATGACAGTATTTATTGAAACAGAGATACTTGCATGGCATTAGGAAATCCCTGTGATAAATGCAGGATATTGGTGAAAGCAAGAGAGTTGGAATGCAACAGAATGGACACTCCTCTGCTGATGCTGTCTGAAGGGTTGCTGCCAACCAATTAGTGGAGGTGTAAATTTTATCTCTGTACTTCTTTCAAATGATAGATGCCATAGTAAATTTAAAATATTGAATATGATAACTAAGCATGAATTTTTTAATTCTGCAATTAAAAGACTTTGTTCAAAATGCCATTAATTTTGAGTTTAGGTGAATAAAGGGAAGCAGAATTCTTCTGTCGTTTTTCCTTCTACTTGTGATTTTTTAGGAATTCAAATAAGTACTAACGAGTCACTTATTCTCTTATCAGTTTTAGTTGTCTGCTGGTGATGGGGATGTTCTCTGGAGTCATCTTGCTTTCTTTTTAAAAATTGTAACTGTATTTTATATGCATTGGCTTTTTTCAGAACACCGTCACAAGTAGTCATTCAATCGTTCAGCAGATACTTCTAGGGCATTTATTATGCGTTTTACATGCCAGGTACTCTGCAGAGTCAACAAAATGCCACGGGAGGGTCTCTGTTTTTGGAGAGTTTGCAGACTAATTGTGGAGGAGGTAGACGTTAACCAAATAAACAGATATTATTTAAGATTCCTTTTTGAGGAAGTCACTTTGTTTTCTTTTTTATGGAGAAGGGGCCAGCCACTGAATCTGCCAACCCCTTGATCTTGGACTTCCCAGCCTCCAGAGCTGTGAGAAATACATTTCTGATGTTTAGAAGCTACAATTCTATGATACTTGTTAGAGCAGCCCAAACAAACTAGGACAGGTCGTGTGTATGAACTGGATTGTTCTGGGGCAAGAGTGGAAATAGGGACTTGCCAGCCCAGAGGTGATGCAGTGGATGGTGTGAGGCTTTGGAGGGGGTGGGTGCTGGGGCTGGAGAGGCTTGGCTGGAGATAGGGTATATTTTAGGGGCAACATCAGGAAGATAGCATGATACAGGGTGGGAGAGGCAGATTGACTCCCCCCAAACAGTTCTGGGTATAGCAGCTGTAAAGGCATACTGAGAAAGAGAAGCAAGATTTTGGGACGATCAAGGAAGATTTGGACACCTGAAGGCTGAGATGCCCATGAGAGCTCCCTGCAAAGGGTCGGGTGGTCAGGTGGGTGTATGAGTTGGGGATTATTCCAGGCTGGCCGTGTCAGTACAAGTATATCAGTGCTGGCAACCTGGATGACTGATTGAGGGAGTATGTGCAAAGGCAGGAGGAGTAGAGGTGGCTGAGCTCTGAGGGCTCAAGCGCTTAAGGTAGTTTGAAGAAGAAGGGCCCATGAGAAGGAGCACACAGAGCAGTGTTTTAAGGAGGGCCTCACTTTGGGAGGATAAGGTGGGTGGATCACAAGGTCAAGAGATCAAGACCATCCTGGCCAACACGGTGAACCCCATCTCTACTAAAAATACAAAAATTAGCTGGGTATGGTGGCACACACCTGTAGTCCCAGCTACTCAGGAGGCTAGGGAGGAGAATTGCTTGAACCTGGGAGGCAGAGGTTGCAGTGAGCCGGAATCATGCCACTGCACTCCAACCTGTGCAACAGAGCGAGACTCCATCTCAAAAAAAAAGAAGGAGGGCATCTTAGCTGTGTCAGAGGCTGCTGGCTGCTAAGAGGCCTAAGATGAAAACATTTCCAGGAGGTCATGGGTGATACCGCCAAGTATGGTTTCAGCGGAGCAGTAGGGTTGGAGGCCACACTGGAGCCACTTGCAGGAGAACAGGGTGAGGCAATGGGGAAAATGTTACTCAGATCAGGCTGTGGGATGTGTGGCTGAGAAGAGAGCAGAGTAGTGGGGTGGCAGCTGGAATGCAGATGAGGCCAAGGGAAAGGATTGCATAGTTTGTAGGTTGGAAGAATCTGGTTTTGGCTTTGGTTTTTGCTTTTCTACAGCAGACATTTATTTGCTGATGGGACTAGTCCAAGACAGAGAGTGAGGTAGAGATTTCTGGAGCAGAAGCAAGGTGTTCAAGGCTGTGAGGATCGGCCTCTCAAGACACCCTGGTTGGTAATATGAGGAGGGACTGAGCGGGGTGGTGGGAGGACAGCAGACACAGGGTCCTGGAGGGAAAGGCAGGGTGGTGATCAGTTGTGGCACTCCAGTGAAGGAGGAAGCAAGGCCATCGGCCGAGAGAGCTGGGAGTTTGGATTGTGGGAGAGCTGGGAGAGAGGTGATTGTGTGGGGTGGGAGAGGAATGTCCTAGGAATGTAGGGCAGTGTCAGTAGCTCACATCTTACCTGAGAACCGTGAGTTGGGTGGTTGCTCCCCATTTTCTACTTGCTGAAACAGGATCAGCATGCTGCCTGAGGCGGACCAGGTAGAGCCGGAATTAATTAGAACACACATGTCCCTACTCCTCTTCCAGTGCCCAGTGCTGAGGCCCAGTTCACCTCTAAGCACTATTAACACGCAGAGGAGGCTTTTAAGCTCCGTACTGCATATTTGCATCACAGTGCTATCAGCGCTGATTAGTGCTCTGTTTCTTCTGGTGCTGTTGTGGTGCATATTAGGCATCATGCGTGCGTTTCACATGAACAGTGAGAAGGGAGTTGGCATGGACTACCGTGGATGCAGTACAGCTATTTCCACATCCTCCTCCTCCTGACCTGATTGTGTGCCCTTAGCACATAGGGAGGCAGCGTAATTAGAGTTCCGGGGGCTTTATTACCAATAATAGCCCTACCACAGTCAGAAATCTCTTTAGCCCTGAGCACTACCATTGGGGCTAAGTGGCTCCCCTGGGCGCAGGGAGTTGTCACCCACAGCTTTAGCAAGAGGCAGCGAGGAAGGGGGCAGGGATGGGCAGCAGAGCAGGAGAGAGGGAGAAAGAAATGGGTATTCTCGCAGGCAGGCTGGATTGGGTAGTCCAGGACAGTCTGGTCTCAGGTGGGCACACATGGGAGGGGGTGGGGAGCACTCACATGTGGCAAGTAGCTCCTCTGTGCTGTGCTCATAACAGAGGTTAGTCTTTGCAACAGTTCTTGGAGAGGGATTTTTTTGTTTTTCAGGTCTGGAGGCTGAGGCCGAAGATGCTTGGCTTGTAGGTTGGGGGCAGTGTGTGAGGACATGGTAAGGAGGAAGCAGAGGAGACAGGCAGAACCAGGGGTCTCCAAGACCTGCGAGTGCATGGCCCCAGGAGTGGAGATGGAAGTTCATGCCTCAGCCTTCAGGGGCCTGGGCCGTGGGCAGGCAGATGGGCATCCTGGTAGGGGAGGCTTCCCTCGGACCCTGGAAGATGGGGCTGCCTTTTATGTGAGTGACTCATCATTCTCTCCCTAGACCTTGGTAGAATTCCTTTTTGATGTCATTTTCTTCTAGCAGAGACCTCCTCCCTGGGCACAGGGTGAAAACAGAGCAGACTCCAGACATTTTCCAGGCCTGCGGTGGTTTCTCCGTTTCACCCGTTTCTTGTTTTTATTTCCCACACAGATTTACACTGTCATGCCTCTCCAGTGGAATCATGTGTCCCTCCGTGGCGGGGGACTCAGTTACTTTACCTTCTGCGTAGAAAGGTCACACTGTGTGTGGGGCTGGGCTGGGGGCAGGAGTGTCTGGATTCCGAGGACAGGTAGGCTGTCAGGGAGCCAGAAGTGCTGTCACCTGCCATCTCCACTCAGGAAGATCTGGTTCCTGCCACCCAGTGTCTTTCTCAGAAAACAGGTCCAGTTCTGAGTGGTAGTGACAAGGGCCTCATTTACAGAGTTCTTTGCAGTTCACACAGCATTCTCCTACCATGTCCCTCACTTGCTGTTCGTGTGACCCTGTGAGATGGGAAGGGGTGGGTATTATTTTTTCCTATTCATGGCTGAGAGAGGCTGGAACCTGAACAGGGTATTACCTTTGTGTAGGCAAATCCTAAAATTTAAATCCGTTTGTTCTGAAAAGACATTTGTAATCCAAATACATTTTTCTGAAGAAACAGTGTTACCTGAAGATTCAGTTCCCCTTGTACCTGCGAGCAGTGCCTGGAACCCTGTTTCCTGCTTTTTCTCAGCGCTCCTTCATCAGTCCTACTGTACTGCTTCAGCTTACACTCGGGCCGCTGCTGGTTTCCATGCTTGGGCATCTGCAGCCCAGCTGGTGTGAGATCTGCAGGGACCAGACCCGCCTCCATCCTGCAGCCCACACTCAGCCCTGTGGAGCTCTGCACCCTGCGTGGGCCAGTCTGCAGCCAGAACTTATCAGAACATGCATAGGAAACTGCAAAAGTTTTTTTTTCTTTTTTTTTTTTTATTGCATTTTAGGTTTTGGGGTACATGTGAAGAACATGCAAGATTGTTGCATAGGTACACACATGGCAGTGTGATTTGCTGCCTTCCTCCCCATCACCTATGTCTGACATTTCTCCCCATGCTATCTCTCCCCAACTCCCCACCCTCCGATGTCCCTTCCCTATTTCCCCCCAACAGACCCCAGTGTGTGATGCTCCCCTCCCTGTGTCCATGTGTTCTCATTGTTCAACACCCACCTATGAGTGAGAACATGTGGTGTTTGATTTTCTGTTCTTTTGTCAGTTTGCTGAGAATGATGGTTTCCAGGTTCATCCATGTCCGTACAAAGAACATGAACTCATCGTTTTTGATGGCTGCATAATATTCCATGGTGTATATGTACCACATTTTCCCTGTCCAGTCTATCATCGATGGGCATTTGGGTTGGTTCCAGGTCTTTGTTATTGTAAACTGTGCTTCAAAGAGCATTCGTGTGCATGTGTACTTATAGTAGAACGATTTATAATCCTTTGGATATATACCCAGTAATGGGATTGCTGGGTCAAATGGAATTTCTATTTCTAGGTCCTTGAGGAATCGCCACACTGTCTTCCACAATGGTTGAACTAATTTACACTCCCACCAACAGTGTAAAAGTGTTCCTATTTCTCCACATCCTCTCCAGCATCTGTTGTCTCCAGATTTTTTAATGATCGCCGTTCTAACTGGCATGAGATGGTATCTCAATGTAGTTTTGATTTGCATTTCTCTAATGACCAGTGATGATGAGCATTTTTTCATATGTTTGTTGGCCTCATGTATGTCTTCTTTTGTAAATTATCTGTTCATATCCTTTGTCCACTTTTGAATGGGCTTGTTTGTTTTTTTCTTGTAAATCTGTTTTAGTTCTTTGTAAATTCTGGATGTCAGCCCTTTGTCAGGTGGGTAGACTGCAAAAATTTTTTCCCATTCTGTTGGTTGCCGATTCACTCTAGTGACTGTTTCTTTCGCCATGCAGAAGCTGTGGAGTTTGATTAGGTCCCATTTGTCTATTTTGGCTTTTGTTGCCAATGCTTTTGGTGTTTTGGTCATGAAGTCCTTGCCTACGGCTATGTCCTGAATGGTTTTGCCTAGATTTTCTTCTGGGGTTTTTATGGTGTTAGGTTTTATAAGTCTTTAATCCATCTGGAGTTAATTTTAGTGTAAGGTGTCAGGAGGGGTCCGGAAACTGCAAAAGTTTTAAACTATTTGCTTTTCTTGTTCCAGCCCTGTTACTAAGGGCTGGGTGGGGGATAGGGCTCTGTCTGAGCAGGCTTAGAGGGACATAGGCTTTGGAGCAGTCTTACAGGCTGGCAGGAGGAAGATAGGGCCTGAGCAGGGAGCGGGCAGCGAGCAGAGGGGCCTATCTGGTGGAACTGCCTTAGAGAAGTGATATCTGTTGATTTCTACATGGCACTCCCTTCACTGGTTCCATCTTTATTTCAAATCATGTGAAAACCCTGATAATTAACCAGATTGCTACTTTACTAATAGGAACTTCATGGAGAAGAGGTAAGATAGAGGGGGTGACATTATTTGGGACCAAATTCTAGAAATCTTTGCTTTGGATTTTGGGGAAGCCATAACTGGGGACACTTTATAAGCTTTTGGGAAAAGGTACTTGGTGGGGGTAGGGTGGGGGGCTTAATTGTCACGGCTATTCTGTTGTTAAATTATTGATGTGAAGGATAGGTACTTGGGAGGCTGGCAGTGACATATGAGGTCCTGTCAGGATATCTTTCAATAATTAAGAAACAAGTAGTTGAAATTCCATTTTAGTTCCAGAAGCTGTGAAGCAGTTCCATATATGGATCAGTTAGAGGAGCCAGCATGTACCCCATCCCTCAGCGGAAGTTTCTATCAGGCATCTGTGGACAGCGGGGGGCCGGAGCAGGGGTACCTGTGCTCCCAGAGACAATGTGACAGGTTTAACAACTCTGATAACTGTAGGACCCCAGAAGTAAAAACACTTAGGCCCTAACTTCAGGAAGTAATGACAAAAAGCTTTGTCATCAGAATGGAAGTAGAAGATCCTGTAAATTACTATTGAATTTTTTTTTAAATGCATGGGTCAACCTTGAACTTGGGTATGCCATTTCATGTCACTTGTTAATTGCAGGGTGGGAACCCAGTAGAAATGATAGAGGGTGATGCCTCCCACCTTTTCATTCCAGAACGCCACGAGCAAACGCTTCTTGGCTCGAGTCCTGACCCTTGTCTTGTCAGTGAACAGAACTGTCGGTGCTCTGAACGCCTCAGCCTGGGGTGGCGGCAGAAGGCGTTGCAGGTCTGTTCTCCATGGCAGCAGGTGCTCCATGCCTGGCCTTCTGACCCCGACCCTGGCAGGAGTCACCACACCAGGCTGCCACCTGTTTGGGTCAGCCTTAGCAGAACAGCCCTCAGGTCTAAGGACGTCGTTTTCTTTAAGGAAAATCCTGTGTCACTAAAAATGAGGGATTTTTAAGCAACCAGCAGAGTTTCTTAAACTAGGTCGGAATCTTCATTTTCCTGACTCCAAATGTTCTCAGGCCCCAGTAGTTCCTGTCACGTCTCCGTGGCAGATGAAGATCAGTTGAGGGTAGAATAATACTATCACTGCTAAGTTATTTGTGTAAGAATTAGAATTTGTTTAGCATTATTTAGGGTTTTTAAACAAACCTATCTGAGTAACCATCATAATACTACAGTCTAAAATAGATATTGTATTAGTCTTATATCAAATGAGGTGAAAGCCAAATCTATAAAACGTTGAACTCTTAAATCTAACGAAGGATGGAATATATCCTGTTAATTTGTCAAACTTCTAGAGAACCGCCTACATGAGACAGTAAGGATTAATCAAGCCCTAGTAAGAGAGAATTTGAAAAATACAGTTTTCTAATTATACAGTCTCTTCTCAGTGGCCCAAGGTTAATGCGGTTCTGAATTCTGACAGTTAGTAATAGAAAAGAAAAAAAAAAACCCAAAGCATATGAATTGTCTTATAATTATATGAAACAGAGATTCTCTTCTGGCAATCAAGGACCTTATAAGCATTAATCTGATATTTTCAGCATTTGATTCTTTTCCTTTTAAACAAGGTAGGGCATAACTGAAGGGTTTTGTGTCATTCTTTGTGCTTATCAAATAATATGTAGTGTTTGCAGATTTATTTTGCTTATTGCTTAGCTATCGACGTGTAATTCTAGGTTGAACGTTTTATCTTTTTTATGATTTAGACTAACTTATGAATACTTCCTAGACACTTTGTCTTTGAAATACTTGGTCCTTATTCCTACTATGAATATAAAAACTTACAATGACTTCTTGGTTGGTTTTTGCACTCAGGTATATTTGTAGCTCTTGCTGCAGTTCATGCAGGCAACACAACAAAAATGTTGACACTAGAGAAAGGTCAATTTATTCCTTCGTTTACTGCTGTCAAATATCTGTGGAATGTTTATTATACAGATTGAGCATGCCAAATCCAAAAATCCAAAATCTGAAACTTCTTTTTTTGAGACAGGGTCTTGCTCTGTTGCCTAGGCTGGAGTGCAGTGGCACAAACGCAGCTCATTGCAGCCTTGACCTCCTGGGCTTAAGCGATCCTCCCCGCTCAGCCTCCCAAGTAACTGGGACTACAGGCACATGCCACCATACCTGGCTAAGTTTTTTGATTTTTAGTAGAGATGAGCTATTACTATGTTGCGTAAGCTGGTCTTAAACTCTTCGGCTCGAATGATCTCCCCCACTTGGCCTCCCAAATGGGATTACAGGCATGAGTTACTCCACCTGGCCCCAAATCTGAAGCCTTTTGAACACCAGCATGACACTCAAAGGAAATGCTCATGGAGCACTCCGGATTTCAAATGTTTGGATTTGGGATGCTCACCTGGTAAGTATAATGCAAATTTTTTTTTTTTAAAGTTTGAAATCTGAAACAATACTGCTCCCATTTTGGATAAGAGCTATTCAACCCATAGAGGAAAGGTACATGGAAGCCCCAGACCACCCAAAAGAAAAGGCCTGGGGTAAGATGGGCAATTATGGCTAGCCATCAGATTTTAGGGTTTTATAGATGGATCTAGTGTCTGAGATTCTGTGAACAGATGGATTCTTAAGTCAGTGACTGGCCAGGCACAGTAGCTCAGGCCTGTAATCCCAAAACTTTGGGAGGCTGAGGCGGGTGGATCGCCCGAGGTCAGGAGTTTGAGACCAGCCTGGCCAACATGGTGAAACCCCATCTCTACTAAAAAATACAAAAATTAGCTGTGCATGGTGGCAGGCGCCTATAATCCCAGCTATTTGGGAGGCTGAGTCAGGAGAATCATCGCTTCAACCCGGTAGGCGGAGGTTGCAATGAGCTGAGATCGAGCCATTGCACTCCAGCCTGGGTGACAAGAACAAAACCCCATCTTAAAAAATAAAAGTCAGTGACTATAGGAGAAAACCCGAAGACCAATATTTTACCTTGGGAAGTGCCTGCAACGTCAGGAAAAATAAAAGGACCTACAGAAAAGTAGAAGGAGAGCATAAGTGTGTGGTGGTCCTGAGAGGTTTTAAGAGGAGAGAGGAGTCCAAAGAGAGCAGGTGAATCCAAAGGTTCCAGCCGAGAAGCCACCTTGGGTTTTCATAATGATGAGACCCTCTGGTGGCCTGTGGAGCTGGCTCCCATCAGGTCATCAGAGCCAGCTGTGCACACTGCTTCCCAAGTCCATGTCGTGTTGGGAGTGGGAGACTGGCTGTGTGAAAAACTGTCTATGCCATGAAAATTGGCAGATATGTGGCGACCCAGAAAACACAGTTGCCACCTGAAACATAATTTTTAGGAATAGTATTTAACCTTGTATGTGGGATCCGTTCTGATCTCTATCCTTCCCTTCTTATCTGTTTCATTAAAAAAGAGGAAAGAGCTGGTGTAACTCACTGAACTGATTTCATGACCTGCAGTTTGAAAGACACTGTTTTAGAGAAAACTAGAAATTATGTATGCTTTACAAAGTCAGAAGACAATCATTTTAAAAATAAATTATAGCAGTTGTAGATAAGATGTTTTCATCTTGAAAGGAAGAAAAGTAGAGTCCTAAAAGGCTGAGACCTCTCTAGACTAAGGACTAAGTATGCATGCTTACAGAAGAAAAATGAGTAGAGAGAAGCCCTCAGAGATGGAGGGAGGGAGGGGCTGGGAGCACAGCCTTGCATTTCCTGGGAGAGGCGGCCACGTTTTGGTAGTGAAAGCTTGTTTTGGAGAAAGTCAGCTGTTTGGAGGATTGAGGAATGAAACTGGAAACCTCAGGAAAAAAGCAAAAACATCAGATGAACTTGATATGTTTTAAATAGCTTTTATTTAGTTAGCTGGAAATGCACTTTCGCAGATCCGCCGTCACTCCTGCAAATTACAAGAGCGCTCAGCCACCCTGTGGAAGGTCATCCAGCTTCCAAGCAGCAAATTGAACCTTGAGCCCTCGTGCTGCCCCTTGTTGCAAAGCTCTTTGTCCATACTCACTGGCAGAGGGGGAAGAGTACAGAGGGGAGGATGCCTGGCCTGTGGTGGTCTGGCCAGCCAGGGCGGGTGCAAGCTTGTCACAGGCCAGGCAGTCATTGAGGGCTCTTTGTGGCCTGAAGCGAATTTGGCAGGTACCTGTCATTTGAACAGTGTGGATGGCCAGTGGACACCAAGTAAATGAGTCCCCAAACTTTACTCTGACCTACCTGCTTTAAACAAATTGGAGGGGGTCATCCAGTTAGTCTTCCCAGTCTCCTCTCTGAGGACAGTCTGGGGGCTGAGGCCTGGCTGAGTCCTGTCTTCTCAGGTGGAACAGACCCGAAAGGAGGTGCAGGGCGGCCAGGGGGACAGCGATGGTCAGAGTTGCAGGGCTGTGGAGATCCTGGAGCTGAGAAGCGAGTGGCAGCCACAGGGTGAAGCTGGATTTCAGGACCACAACAGGCGGCTGGGAGTTAGGAGGTGGGCAGGGCTGGGTTGCGGCCTCAGGTGCTCCTTTGGGTTGGAGTTTCTCCCCTCAGCCCCGCAGCTGTGGGCTGGGGAAGCCAGTGGTCATCAGCCAGGGCTGGGGGGCGTCTGGGGATGGGTGGAGGTACCAGCAAAAGAGACCAGGGTCGGTTGATCCTTATGCCCTCCACCGAACACTTAAGTTTCATGTTTGTCAGTGTCCGGTTTTGCATATGTGGGATTTTGGATTGTTCCTTTTAGAGTCTCATGTGTGCCAGACACACCATTGTTCATATTGCCCAGTAGCTTCATATATATGTGTGTGTGTGTGTGTGTGTGTGTGTGTATACATACATACGTATGTATATTTTTTAACAAGAAGCTTTCCATTCTTCGTCTTGTGGTTTTTTTTTTTGGTTAAAAGAAGTCTGTTTAGAATCCTGTGCGTTATTTCTATAAATCGCCTTCTATACAGAGGGATGTCAGATGCTGCCCGAGAGAATGTTTCATATGGTAATTTTTACTAACGAATCCAGAACTATACTGTTAAATTTTGCCCCAAACTGCCTGGGATGAGGTAGAGGAAACTAGTTGCAGTCAGCGTGACAGGTCTTAGAGGATGCTATCATAGTGTTTCATAACAGATGTAGACTCTGTAGTCCTGAATATTAATACCAGCACCATCACAAAGTATTTATTAGATGGGAGAGCATGTTTTTGATATTCGAATTTAAGAGGACTTTCAGTACTTCCCACCGTCACCATCAATAATTGGAATCTGCGTTTCCTCCTTTATTCATTCGATAAATATTTAACACCCATTAAGTTCATGGCATCACATTAGACTCTGGAGGAGTTACAAAGAACCTAGGCTGGGCTCCGCCCTCAAGGGGGAAATAAAAGAAACAATTACATGTAATTGTTTTTAACACCAAGCAGCATGAATCCCAGCTCTGGAGCATCCTGGTCACCAGGGGAGAAGGGGCCACGGGAGCCCCTCCAAGGCCAGCACCCACATGGCCACACCTTGTGCCATCCCAAGCATGGGCCCTCACACCCTTCTCTCGTCTTCCCTTGTCCTCCCATGCCTTCAGGGTTTGTGAGACCTGTGAGTCTCGGGGCATGGCTCTGGTCACTCTGGCCAGCAAGGATTATTCTCTGATGGGCTGCGGTCAATGAAATCCAGCTTGTTTGTCTCTTTAGATTTTCCTGCAATGCCAGGAGAGACCGCTCATTTTTACACAGAACTGAGACTTCCTAAAACATGGAATTTGTAGATAAAAATGAATACTTCCTAACATTTCCTGAGCGAGCTTTTGGTCAGCCTTATGCCTGCAACATTGCAGAGCTGCTGGAGGACCCAGGCACACAGAGGTAGTTGTAGCTGCACCCCAACATGGGAAGCTGGCTGAGGAGGATGGCTAGGCCTTCGTCTCTCCGACCCGGAGTAGGTGTTCAGTAAATGATCATCCATGAAGTAAGTCGGGACTGAAATGTATGAGAGCTCTAAGTTGGGACCACTGTTCATTCAAGGCCTCAGAATTGCTGGAAGAAAGCGTTACGTGTAATGCTCCAGGTGGGCTGGAGAGGGTAGGGGAGATCTGGAAGATCCCCATATTTTTATGCCAGGTGGCTTGTGTGATATGGGCCATGGCCAGAAGTCAGTCATTAACTCGTTTGACAAATATTTATTTTAGCACTTGTGAGCCTAGCATGTATTGGGGATACCAGGGCAGCCAGCAGGCAGTGCCTCCTCAACTTGCCTGCACCTTGGAATCCCCTGGGAATTGCTTACAAATTCCCAAGCCCAAGCCACAGCTGAGGCCATCACACTGTGCAGGCATGGGATACAGATCTCCATATTTTGGAAGCTCCTAAGGGTGCTCTGATATCAGAGAAGTTTGCAAGTCACTGCCATCAGGAGCTTATACAGTTTTAGGTAACACACCCAGGAAAATTCAGTTACGATACAAAACGGCCATCCAGAAACCTCCTGGACAGGATGAGAGAGTCAGACCCAGGCCTGTGCTGTGAGCACCACTCACTCCCACTCACGGAGGACGTTCTCTATGGATTAGGGAGTGGGAGCATCTAGCCAAACTGGACCTGGGGTGTGTTGGCTTCACCAGGTTCAAGAGAAGGAGGAAGGGGCTCACCTTGACCCTGAACTCAGGCAGGTCCAGATGTGACCCGGGATGGTGGGTGGAATGGACCAGTATATCAAGAACTCAACTAGTCATTGCCATTTCAGTGGATGAATGTATTTCTTATAAAAGACAAACGGGCTGGGTGCGGTGGCTCATGCCTGTGCTCCCAGCACTTTGGGAGGCTGAGGTGGGCGGACCATGAGGTCTGGAGTTTGAGATCAGCCTGACCAACGTGGTGAAACCCTGTCTTTATTAAAAATACAAAAATTAGCCAGGCATGTTGACACGCGCCTATAATCCCAGCTACTCAGGAGGCTGAGGCAGGAGAATTGCTTGAACCCGGGAGGTGGAGGTTGCAGTGAGCTGAGATTGTGCCATTGCACTCCAGCCTGGGTGACAGAACAAGACCCTGTTTGGCTGCTGGCATGTTTTCTTGTGCATATGTGGGCTGAGCATGATGCAGTGAAGCAGATCCCTCAGGATGGACACGCTCAGCATCTTCACTTTGTGATTCTCTTGCTCTAAAACTGCCTTGCCCTCTTAATGGCCACAGTGAACCTCCCTGTGTGTACATGTCAGCACACCAATAGCCAACTCAGGTGGGCGCTATTACGCCCTGCGTCTTGTGGTGGGTGCAGGCGCTTGACCTCAGCCGTCCTGGCCACTCTGGTGCCTTCAGGTCTCGCTGCTCATCAACAACCAGCCAGACCATGTGGACCTCATTTGGTATTCTTAGTACTTGCTATTTCTAATCAATTTTTTAAATTGAGTCTGTTATATGTTATTTCAGAGGGGGGAATGGAATGTGTTAACACTTAGTAAATTCTTTACGAGCTGCAACCAAACATTTCCTTTCTTTCCCTTTCAAACCCACAGTGTGCCATGCCGAGCTGAATGCCATCATGAACAAAAATTCGACCGATGTGAAAGGCTGTAGTATGTATGTCGCCTTGTTCCCTTGTAATGAATGTGCGAAGCTCATCATCCAGGCAGGTAGGAACGGGGTCTTTTCATTTGTCACATTTGCATTGCTGCCTACTCGTCAGTAGCTCTTGCTGATGTGTTTGATCTTAAATTGCTATTGTTTAGATCTAAATTAATTGCACTATCAACTTTGCAAGGTATTTCCTGTGTTTTGTTTCTGAATGGTGCCATGTATTCTAAGACTAATTGCATCCTCTGTGACTCTTAGCGTGTTTTTAATTTAGTTTGCAACTTCTTAAACTGCAAACTGCCAAAAAAACAACACAGGCATTGCATATAATTACTGTCAATTTACTATTCTCTGACATATTGTGCATAGATTAGGGGGGAGGGAGAGAAATGAACTTCTGTCAGAAACAAGGTCAGCTGGGAGTCTGTATATGAAATTTTAATTTGTATCTAATACATGGTAGATATTTGAGGATCTAAACATATCTTAGCATATAAATGTCATAAGACCCAAATGGTACTCTGCCTTTAGGTTTTCTTATGTTACAGTTACCATAAATCTATACCATTGTATTCTGAATATTTCACCTTTTTCAAACTGTCACATCTAAGATTCAGCTACACTTTGTCTCCATAAAACTCGGCTGGAGATTTAAAGACTTATCATGTTTAGCCAGATGTGTGGTTTAAAGGGGCTGTTTGTCACCAGCCCCGTGGATCTCAGAACAGAAGCAGTCTGCTGGTACTGAGGAGTCACTTGGGCCCCCTCGCTGTTGCTGTTGCCATTCCTGGGAAGCTCTCCCCATGGTGCTCAGGTGTGGAGGCGGCGGCAGACCTGTAGGCTGAGCAGTGTGGGCCCCACATGGCAGCCTCCTCACCCTTCAGAGGCTGGTGGAGGAGCAGCCTTCAATGCAGGGCCCTTGGGATTCCTGACTCCTGGAGTTAGTGCTGCCTGCTGAGATCAGGACAAGAAAACAGACCTGCTCTTTGTAGAGCTGGTTTGAAGTGGCCTCCAAAGCCATGCTGGGAAGCACAGTGGTGCTCACTGCCGAATTTCCCAGCAGTCCCCACTCCTTCCGTCGGTCCTCCCATTAGTTAAGAGAAGCTGCCTTGTGAATAAAGACAATTTGATTACCTGTGGTAAGAAAAATTGGTCAATCGGATCAAGGCTTGACTACTTGACATGTTTTCCCTTTGCATTTGTTTTAAAAAAATCCATAAAGACTGGAGGGAAGATTAGATATAATCCACCCTCTGCTGTATTAGAAAGTGGCAGATATGTATTTCAGTGACTGGACACTGTCTGCAGGCACACTTGGAAAAGGTCATTAATCATAGACACTAAAAGTGCTCCAGCTGTCTTTTGCAGCATCTGTATGTGCATATACTAAGGGAGCTCCCATTGTTACCTTACAGGTATAAAAGAAGTTATTTTCATGTCTGATAAATACCATGATAGTGACGAGGCAACTGCTGCAAGGCTCATGTTTGATATGGCTGGGGTGGCGTTCCGGTAAGCTGGGAGTACTCGAGGGGAAGGGGTGGGGTGAAGGCTGATGAAGAGACGTGTTTGACCTTGTCTCTGCCTTGTGATCCCTGACTTCCACACTTGGAGGTGTCTGGAGAAATGCAAGGTTATAAGAATTTAAAGACTATTATAGGGGTAGATATTTCAGAGCAGTGGCAGGAAAATCTGAAGACAACTTGTTTTTTCATGTTTTTTTTTTTTAATTGAGATAAGAGTCTGACTCGCTCCCAGGCTTGAGTGCATTGACAAGATCTTGGCTCACTGCAACCTCCACCTCGCAGGTTCAAGCAGTTCTCCTGCCTCAGCCTCCTGAATAGCTGGGAGTATAGGCGCGTGCTACCACACCTTGCTAATTTTTTGTGTTTTTAGTAGAGGTGAAGTTTCACCATGTTAGCCAGGATGGTCTTGATTTCCTGACCTTGTTTTCTGTCTGCCTCGGCGTCCCAAAGTGCTGGGATTACAGGCATGAGCCACCGTGCCGGCCTGACAATTTGTTTAATGATTGTACTTTAATTTCAGTAACTTTCCAGGGGTTAGACTAATTATTCAAATAGTGAGAAGTTTAAAAATTCACAAGTTTTATAATAGGAACACCAAAGCTTGGTAAATTTTGCAAATGTAACAACTCTGCCATTGAAAATTTTGGATGAAAGTAGCCTGCCTGGTTGAAACACTGGGGATTCTTTTTTTTTTCTCTCTTTTTGAGACTAGGTCTTGCAATGTTGCCAGACTGGAGTGCAATGGTGCAATCCCGGCTCACTGCAACCTCTGCACCCCAGGTTCAAGCGATTCTCCTGCCTCAGCCTCCCCAGTAGCTGGGACTACGGGTGCACACCACCACGCCCAGTTAATTTTTTGTATTGTTAATAGAGACAGTGTTTCACCATGTTGGCCAGGATGATCTTGATCTCTAGACCTTGTGATTTGCCTGCCTCGGCCTCCCAAAGTGCTGGGATTGCAGGTGTGTGCCACCTGGGAATTCTTCTTACAGCAACGTTTTGCATTGAGATTTGAAGTCTTACGGATTTTTATTATTATCTTTGGTTATGAGTATGTTTTACTTGCAAGTAAGTTCAACCACCTTTAGTTCATGGTAGAAAATTCCTTTGAGACTGTAAAGCTTTCCAGCACTTCGTGGTATTGGTGTTCAGCAGCAGTGGGACGGTTGTCATAGGTGACATGCCTGGCCCCTTGGGCTGACCATTAGGGATACGGCTCAGCATATCTCATGAATGCAACTGTGGTGCCTTCTGAGACTTTAAATTCAAATGATTTATCTACTCTCTTGCTCAGTGATTCTTAAAAGAATATGTTTTGTTCCCAGATATTTTCTTTTTAATAGTTGTAGAAGTAATGAGGAATGAGTGAAAAGTTAATGAGCAAAAAAAAAAGTTGGTTTATTTTGTTTGCATTTTTAGAACGTAATTTGAAAAATTACTCCTCACTAAAAGTAGTCGTTTTTTGCCATGTGTAAGCAGCAAAAGAAAATTTGCTATTTTCTGCATTAGAGCAACTCCAAGTTGGCTGCAGAAATTTCCTAGAAAATAAGATGAATCTGATGGGAAAACTAGTAATCGGATATCATGTTGTGCAGCTGACTTATTAGAAATCCTTTGACTTTCCAATAATTCATGAACTCAGATAGCTGAAGAATATACAAACCATACCACCCATGCGTCTTTTTTTGTCTTAGTCTTTTCTGGTCTGTTTTCTCTCGGTATGGTGCACTATAATTGGCTCCTATAGAGACAAAATACCAAGTGAATCCCAGGACATTTTTTTTCTCTATACAGAAAATATGAGTTAAGCCAAAGTAAACAAACTGCTTTAACTACTCACCAGATAATAACTGTATATATATATATATATATATTTTTTTATTTTTAGGAAATTCACACCAAAGTGCAGCAAGATTGTCATTGACTTTGATTCAATTAACAGTAGACCGAGTCAAAAGCTTCAGTGAGTTACATCTCATTAAATCTCCAGAAGATTGGGATTATCCTCTTCTAAGAAGCTTCTAATGCCTTTCATCTTGAAGTTACACATAACTGTTTACCAGCCGGTCCGGCAAAAGTAGACATCTAAAGAATATAAAGCCTCAAATCTTTCTTACTGTCTCTCCTGTCACATGGAATCTACATCTGTTTGAACTATTGATTTAGGGTTTAAAATAGGGGAGCATGCGGTGGCCTGGTACACAGGGCTGGAGGGAGGGTGGCTCCTGCTCCCGGATCCTGGCTGGCTGGGATGCTGCTGGCGCTTCAGAGGAGAGTCAGCTGTTTGTCATCCGCTATGATCCGGCAGCCCCTCTTCAGTGCTCCATGTGCTGCCTCTGTGCTGGAAGGACAAATAAATAATTGTGTTCTTATCGGGGATGAGCAGCACACTGATCTGAACATCTGGCCAAGTGAAGCATGGCATATACTACCCTAGGAAAAAAATTAGGCCACAAATGTCAGTAGCATTGACGTATTTGCTGCAGGGTTGAGGGAAACCCCCATCCACCCACCCTCCCAGAACCCGAGATAGAGTGGCACATCGGTCCTGACAGACGAGGAGTGGAACCGAAACAGGAGTAGTTCCGCCATCCCTGCTCTCCTGCCGCACACAGGGTGGTGGCACATTATCCCTCTGGGGGCGGGGACCCCTGTTGTTTTGGCTCAGTTTTGGTTTGTTGGTCACATGGAGCTCTTCCATTTCGTTTAGCTGCATAATGAGTTGCTCCTGGAAGAGACAGCCTGGGTTTCCTTGAAGCCCATGCCCTGCCATGGTGGCAGCTGGGGCTGTGGATGGGAGGGGTCCCCAACATGGATGTGTTGCCCCTCCTCCGAATGCCAACACGATTCATTTACAAGGTCCCTCTGCAACTGGAGAGAAAATTAATTCCTATCCCATAAGTGGATTGTGAGAAATTTTGCATACGTGGAGACAGTTTCTTGCAGCCCCCTTGGTGTTTAGAGCTCATCTGTGCCCTGGCTCCATGCCTTCATCTACACAAACATCACCTTCCTAATCACCAGGGGGCAAGGCAGGGAGCGTGTGGCTCTGCCCCTTCTCTTTAATCTCATTTAATTTTTATTAAACATGCTCAGTACCTTTGTTAAGAAAAGGCTTTCTTTATCCTAAAGATTATTACCTTTTTAAAGTGCTCTTACATTTTCACGATTTTTTATTTTGTCTCTTGAGGTTTTGTATTCCACATTCTAGGGTATTCTGTCATTTGGCTCCTTACCAATCTTATTAAAATCTTATTAAAATCTACCCTACCAAAGCATGTTTATTTTTATGTTACTATAATTATATGTCTAACTCTCTGCTCCTGTCCTTTCTGTATCATCTGTGAAGCACATTACATCTGTTTTAATGCTCAAAGAACAATTTGAGATGCCCAACCTGTGTGTGTTCCCCAGGGTTGATGGCTGGGGCTTCTTTATGGACCAGATTTATATAAGATGTGAAGGCAGGCACTGGTTCTACCCTCTCTTGTGAACCCTGCCTCTGGTCCTGGTGTGGCCATCTGATAGAGCCCAGGCCTCCGTCCTCCCAGAAGACTCAATCCCGAGTTCTGCCCTCTGCTGACTTCTCACCTTATCCTCTTTCCAAGTCTCTCTTCTCATCTTTCCTCCAAACCCCTTGCCCTCTGTGTGTGTGTATACATATAAGGTGTGTGGAAGAAAGAATCAGTAGACTTAAAGGTAGAAAATAAGAGATTTCTGTATTGCCCCATGTCACAAGAATTGTGAGCTTTGTTAACATGGCGTGTGTAATTTTCGTCACATTACATTGATAAATGTGTCTAGGGGCTAATAAGCCAGTAGTGTATCTAATTTATTTAATTTTGATACTATCTTATATTTTGTCTGGTTGTTACATTCAGTTTTAGTGGAAAAAAATTGACTGTTTTTTTTTTCTCTCTATGAGGGCAGGTTGACAGGAAGGGTCCTTGCTATAAAAGAGAAGTTCGGATATTGAGGTCGGGTGGTGGGTGTTTATTTGGGGGCAGATGCTGGGGGTTTGTGATGCTGCCACCCATGAACAGATCCTGGTTTCCTGGTGACTGGAGTGTAAGTTATTATGTCTTAGTTTCTAGGATCACTATAAGAATAGTAGAATTGTCCTATCCAGAGAATTCCGCAGATGTTCATGTTCTAGTTAATAGAGGTTTGCTTTGAACTGGTGCCTTTGGGAGAAGCTTTCCAGAAGGAAGGAGTTTTGCACAGCCTTTTGCCTTGCAGGCATTACTGGATAATTGTGGTGACGGGAGACTGTATCTGAGTGAATGTTGCTGCCTGTCATGGCTAATAAGTGACAATAAGGAAACCATCTTTCACTGAACGGTCGGTAGAAGGACTACATTTAAAAGGCAAAATTTGTGAGTGAAATGATAGGAACTCCATATGCTTTCTTCCCCTTTACTCCTTCAGCAGTCTGTCCTTAAAGACTTCTGAGGCCTAACAAGACCCAGCAGTGAAAGTGAGCTAATACATAGCCATCTTTTCCTAAATTCAAAATGAAGCAAAATAAGAGAACAAGCATAAAAACTGAGCTCATGAATAAAAATGTAGGCTTGCAAGCCCAGTGAGCTCAAGCTCCTGTGGCCCTGCTGTAATTTTTGATCTTCCAATGTCCGTGTCTACCTGAGTATTAAAAATACTTAGCTTGTTGCAAAAGGGCCCAAGGAATGCAGGGAGGGAGTTTCCTCATTGGCGAACCTGATAAGTTTTAATATTTACAGTTCACTTTTTTGTTGTTGTTAAAGTAAAGCCACTCTAAAACTGGTAGTTTCTACAAATCGTTACCCAGGAGGCCTGTCTAAAGCTCCAGGGAAGGACCAGAACTCAAGGTGGGGGTGGACTGCAAACTCTTGTCAGGGAACCGTGATAACTAGAGTTATGGATTACCTGCGGCAGAGGTGCCAGCAAAATAACCCTGGGCCCAGGAGTCACATTTAGAGCAGGGGTGCCCCAGAATTCTTCTGGAGATACCCACAGCTAGGTCGACTTTTATTTCAGAAATGTTGGAAGAATCTAAAGCCATTCCATCATGAGGGTGTATGAATCTCAAACAGTTACTGAGTGCCTACCACGCATTGGGATCTCTGAGGTTCCTAGGGAAGGGTTAGAACAGACTAGATAGCTAGATATTAGACAAGTTCCTTAGATGAAGCCCAATTTTGCCACCCACATAACCGGAGCCACGCACGCAAGTGTCACCTGCACTTTATTTTCTCTGTGATTGGGTTGTCTATTTTTTGTGTCTGCATCCATCAGAGTAACACAATGGGGAGAGGGCAGGGACCAGACATGAAGTCTGCAGGGGCTGTGTTCTTACTCTGATTCCGAGGCCAAAGACTTTAAAAAATTCTAAAAGTCCTTCATTAAATTAAAATGAGTTCAGTATTTCCCAAGAAAATCAGAAGAGGGGTTCTCTGTTGAAGAAAGGAAAGCATACCATCTGCGCGCTGCTCAGGTGTGGAGCCCAAGGGTCTCAGGCTTGGAGCCTGAAGACGGGGGTCGCCCTTATTTTTGGTAGCTGACTGCCAGATCTCTTCTCTGGAGCCCCAGTTCACAACTTCACTTGGCTGCTGCCATTCTTAGCCATTTTTAAGGTCAATGGTATTAATTACATATGTGTTGTACATCCATCCATCCCTCCGTCCATCCATCCATCTCCAGAGCCCTGCATCTTGCAAAACTGAAACTCTATACCCATTATACACTAACTCTGTCTTCCCCATCTCCCAGAAGTTGCATCCACCATTCTACTCTCTGTAAGAATTTCACCACTCTCAATACCTCATATAAGTGGAATTGTACAGAATTTTCTCTTTGCCTGGCTACTTAGCATCATGTCTTCAGGGTGCATCCAGGTTGTAGCATGTGTCAGGATTTCCTTCCTTTTGAAGGCTGAAGAACAGCCCATCGTGTTCACATACTACCTTTTGTTTAGCCATTCATGCGCCAATGGACACCTGGGTCACTCCCAGCTTCTGCTGCCATCCTTTCCTGAATGTGCAGTGCGCATCTCTAACCTGGCCCCGTCTACCTCAGCCACCCAGCGGCCTTCGTTTCTGCACCAGTCACCTGCCTTGAAGGTTTTTTCTTTTTCAAAAATCAGCCTTCCCTTCCCTTCCCTTCCCTTTCCTTCCCTCCCCTCCCCTTCTTTTCCCCTTCCCTCCTCTTCCCCTCCCCTCCCTCCCTTCCCCTGCCTTCCTGCTCCCCTGCCTTCCCAATCCCTCCCCTCCCCTCCTCTTCCCCACCCTTCCCCCTCCTCTCCCTCCCTTCCCCCTCCGTTCCCCTTCTCCTCTCCCCTTCTCCCCTCCCCTCCCCTTCCCTCTTCTTCTCCTCCTCCTTCCTCCCTCCCTCCCCTTCCGTTCCTTTGAAACAAGGTCTCACTCTGTTGCTCAGGCTGGAGTGCAGTGGTGAGTTCATATCACACTGCAGCCTCAACCTCCTGGGCTCAAGTGATCCTCCCACCTCAGCCTCTCAAGTAGCTGGAGCTACAGACATGCATCCCCACTCTAATTCCCTGGCTAATTGTTAGTTATTTTTTATTTTTTTTAGAGATAGAGTCTCACTGTGTTGCCCAGGCTGGTCTCAAACTCCTGGGCTCATGTGATCCTCCTGCCTTGGCCTCCCAAAGTGCTGGGATTGCAGACCTGAGCCACCTTGCATGGCCTAAACCTGGCATTTCTAAGAGGCTCTTCCTGTGCTTCCTTTGACCACCCACAGGTTTCTACGCATCTTTCAAGACTGAGTTGGATCCTGCCTTCTCTGTAAAGTCTCCCCAGATCTTCCTGAGCCTAAGTGACTTTTTCTTCTTTGAAATTCTACAGCGGTTATTGTCAGCAACTGTCTTTCTGGTGATGAATCATGACCTGTTTTATGATATCTCTTCTACTGTCTAGAACTGTTTTGAAACATTTCATTTAACTTTTCATATGTATCTTGTCCTGCTCTAACTGGGTTGTAAACTCCACAGAGTGCATGTGACATCTTGTATATCCTGGTGCCTGGTTTCTCTCCAGTCTGCACAATACCTTATGCAGAGGGGCTTCATACACATTTTTAATATTTCCACTTAAAAGTTATGAACCTGATTGCACTTTAATTCAGTGAGGTAGCTGAGCAGGAGCCAACCTTCTAAATTATTTTTTTCCATGCTGATTTCTTTGTGAATGGCTCGAAAAAAAATTGTCGTCTGGAATGTAAGAGAAAGAAATCTTCCTGTTAGCACCCAGGGCTAATGGGCACATTTATCTTTGAGAGAGACAGGAGATTACTATTTAAATGTCTTATTTTTAACTTCTGCGTTTCAGTTAAAGCATTCTTATATATGGTTTTGAGTTAGGGATTTGGCAATCATGAACACTCTTGGCAGAACACCCAGAGATGGTGTTTCACTGAAACCCATCTGATTAGAGGATGCCTTGACCTTTCCTGGTCTTAAATCACTGTGGAATGCTTTCTGTTGTAGGAGTTCTTTATGTTAACTTTTGTTAATGAAAACTGTTAGAAACTTAAACGTGCCATTTGGTCCAGATTTTAAATGGGCGTTGTGCTCTTGAACTGCTTCCTCTGCAGGGGCGGACATGGTGTGCAGCGTTTTGATTTATTCTGCCTTCCCCAGAAGGCATCAGTGATGCTTGCAGCTGTAAGTAACAGGCCCCTGACTCTCAGTGACTAAACAACTAGTGTATTTTTCCTCACATAATAAGTACAGTGATCAGCATTTGCTGGGGTTGGGTCGGCTGCTCCATGATGTCTGCAAAGATCTAGGCTTTTTTCTTTATTTCTATCTTTTGCTTTATGTCTTCAGGCCTGTTTTGTTCAACTCCAGGCATCCCATTCACACTGAATGCAAGAAGGAGACGGATGGTAGAGTGGGATGAGGCTTCTCTGCCCTTGCCAATCCCTTTGATCAGGAAAGCTGAAACTTTTTCAGAAGCCCCAGCAAATACTCTCTTCCATCCCTTTAGCCACAGCCGGTCACAGGGCCACCCCTAGCTGCAAGGGAGGCTGACAGGGTCCTTGGCATTCCACATTCAGTAGAGAAGGCTTCAGGGGAGAAGGAGGCTAGTAACTGCTGTCATTCTTGCCGTTGGCCATAGCATACCCCTTGCTTGGAAAATTGTATAGTGGCTCTTTGCATCCTCAGTGTTAAAGTTGTTGTTAAGTTGAAAATGATACTTGCTTCACAGGAATTTTGTGACCTTCACATTGACTTTCAAACTCCTGTGCAGGAAATCTTAGTTTGTTAGCTGGGTACAACTATAAAAGAGTGATGTATACATAGACACACACTCAGACCATTTGAGGGTCAGTTACATGGTCTCTGGCCCCTAAATACTCACTGTTTGTTTCCTAATAGGGATATTTTCATATCCAGTATAGTTAAGTATAATTATTAACGATGGTATGGTTAACACTGTTAGAATATCTTAATCTATTATTCATACCCCAATTTTGTCAGTTGACCCAATATGTTTCTTTCTGGTGTTTTCCGTGTGGGATACAGTCTAGGGTTTTGTAGTGCATTTTTTTGTCATGTCTCCTTAGCCCCTTTAATCTAGTACATTCCCTGTGGTATCACTTCTTCTGCAGCCTCTTTCTCCTGCTGCCTCACGCTAGCATTTTTTAAAAACATTTTGGTCTCAGGGCCCCTTTACACTCTTAAAAATTACTGAGGACCCCAAAGAAACTTTTGTTTCATGGGTCGTATTTGTCAGTATTTATGTTAGAAATTAAAACTGAGAAATTTAAAAAATATTTTAATTCACTTAAAATACCAGTAACAAACTATTACATGTTAACATAAATAACATACTTTTATGAAAAAATAACTATTTTCCAGAACAACAAAAAATGTTTAATGAAAAAAGCAGCATTGTGTTACAGTTTTGCCACTGTTTTTCATGTCTGGTTTAATAGAAAACAGCTGGAGTCTCATTTCCGTGTTTTCTCTATCTGTTGCAGTCAGTTGTTTTGGCTGAAATATGTGGAGAAAATCTAGCCAAACCCAGATATGCAGTTGGAAAGGGGAAGCATATTTTAATAGCATTTTCAGAAAATTGTAGATAGTCTTGGATACTGCACCACAATTTGATATATGAAAGTTTCTTAAAAGCTAGTTGCATTGTGAAATCTGAAATCATATTAATGAATATTTCATATTATCTTACATTAAAATCATTTGGTCTGTCTTGTATTTTGAGTTGATGTTTAACCCACACATGATATTATAACATGCATTGGTCATTTGGAAACTACTGGTTCACTGAATTATGCAGGTCTTTCAAGTATTGACACATTTCAGTGTACAATATTCCCAAGTCACTTTTGTAAATATCACCACTGATTTGAGAAAAATCTCTTTAAATACTGGGAAGCTGTCAAGTTCACAGTGATAAATAAGTTTTCCAAAATTCTGATTTTCTCTTGAAAGCTTGAATTTTATCATTCGATCACTTCATTTCCCTTGAAGTGATACATAGGCTTACTTTGTTCATTTTCAAGAAAATGTCCATCTTGTCACCAAATCTGAGTATCCACAGTTACTCTTTCTTTGAAGTAAAAATGGTATCCCATGAACAAAGGGGCTAGTTGAGCTTGCAACTCAAAACACTTGTGTTGAACTCTTCTGAGGATGTGCGAAAGTGCTTCATGCATGCTTCCCATCTCACCCAGGGAGCGTGAAAAAGATGACTCATTAGAGTAGGGGTTCCCTACAAGCAATACTTTTTCCTGCCGGCATCACTGAGGACATCTTAAGTGAAATGGTCTTTTTACTTCTCTGTCTTTGTTTTCTTCTCGAGTGTGTGGTGGTGAAGAGTGCATGTGGGTACCCCTGCCTCTGATTCCTTCACTCTCACTTTTACTCACCATTGCTTTGGTTGCGTAGTGCAAATGTCAACACAGTGAATAAGGCAAAAAACCTCTTAGTATTATAGTGAAGATTGTGTTGACAAAGTAAGCCCCATGAAACAATCTGTAGGCCTGTGCTTTGAGGTGCCAGCTGCCACAGATGACTGACAGTTTGGTTCCAGCCCGAAAGGTACTTTGAAAGTGTCTGTTTGCTGTTGACTTTGCCCCTTTCTATGTCTGCATTTCTTGGCCTGGGTGACATTGCCTGAGGGGGGAAAATGAGATCTTTTTAAGGAATTGATCATTTTCTTTTTACCTGTAATTTTATCTCCTATAATGTAGCAAATATGCAAGATATGATGAATATCATTGCTTTAAGAGAAGAAAAAAATAGACAAACTCTTGATATACACCAGGCTATCTTGGTTTGCTGCAGCTGATCAAAGGAAACAGTCTGTTATGGTTTCACAAATTAGAATATCACAGACTCTCTTCTAATTTAAGGCCCCTGTGTTAAAATGTTTATAAGAGATGGCGAATTGAGTCAGGTCGCAGCACTATATTTCAAGAGGATGAACTGTTCAGCCAAGGTCTCTCTGCAGTCCAGGCAGACAGCTGGAAAGGTGGGCTCTGAGTTCTGATTAAACTATATTCCCATACCAGGGGCTTCCTGTTTCTTGCATCCTTTACACTGAGAGGGGACAATAGTTCTTTCTAAGCTTAGCCGAGGCTGATTGGCCATCTTCGAGGTAGAGCTTTTAATTACCTGCGGCAGCCCTAGAAGGGGTGATGAGCAACAGAGCAATCAACACTTGAGCAGCACATGTTGGTGCTGATTAGCGCGGCTGGTTAGAGCCAGGACTAATGCGGCCGAGGTCACGGACTCGGCCCCACCGCCCAGGTAGCCCGGCCACCCTCCAAACGGCCGCTCCGCCCGGTCAGCTGCCTCACAGATGCTCGCTGCCGTCTGGAAAGGGGCCAGGGAGGCTCGAGCCAGCAGCCAGCACGGGTTCTTTGTGTTTAAAACCAAACAAAATAAAAACAGGTTCTCTAATGTACCACCCCCTGTGATCCTCTCTAGGAATATCAGACTTAATGATTTAAATTTAATTTGTTAGCCATTTGGTGGTTAATTTTTTTATAAAAAAGAAACAACCTAATGATTTATTAGCATTTTTATAATAAGCAACATTTAATATCTATTCATGAGAGTTCAGATGGATCAACTATTTAATTTCTTAATAAAATGAATCAGAAAAGTATTACTTAGAAGAAACCATACTGTGAGCATGTTCTCTGCGTGTTTTCTGACCTTGGTTCTGCCGTATTATTAGAGATGGGAATGGAGGGAAATGAAGCTGATTTCAGCCTTTCCCCCGCAGCTCTGCTTCCCAAGGGGGAGAGGCTGGGGGGCGGCACGGTGGAGTTTTTATTTAATTTCCTAAATATCACAGACTCATAACGACTAGATGTGCCTCTCCTTTCCACCATTACCCTGGTGCTGTTGACTGAGACAGGCCGGCCCCAGGTCACCCGCAGGATACACAGAGAAAGGCGCACACTGGCATAAGAAAAGTGCCTGACAAAAATATGCATATAAATACATTCAGCCCTTTGCTCCTGACTCTGAACAACAGTGCTCATGGGCACGTTTTGATTAAGCAGCTACTACTATCTTTAAAGGGGTGGGAGCAGGCAGGAGAGGGTTCTGGAAGGCTTCTGAGAGTCACAGGAGAAAGAGTTGAGGAGCAGCATTGCCACACGTGCCCACGTGCCCCCCACCCCGCCAAGTGAAAAAGGGGAGCTCTTTACCAAACAGCAACAGCAGATTGATGGAAAAGCATCGTGGCTGAGCATCTCTGGGTCACGGTGAGCGCTCACGGAAGAGACCCAAGGTGGAGTGTCCCTCCTGTCCCAAAGCACCTTCGGGTAAACACTGCGTGTTGGGTCCGGAGTGGGGAGGAGCAGCAGTCGGCAAAGCCACCACAGTGCTCAGTCCAAGCAGCACACGCTGAGGCCTGGGCGCAGCTCCACGCTCGCTGGGTTTGTAGCCCTGGACGCAGGGAAGAGCAAAACGCTGCCTTGGAAACACATTTTAATTGATGAAAGGAGTCTTTGTTTTAGCCACTGATGGTAGAGCAAGTGAACTCCAGGGCACTGGAGGGGCTTTGGCCCAATTAGGAAGTCAGCCAGAGCCTCCCGGCGCAGGCAGCCATGTACCCACCGTCTGATGTTTTGCCAACTTGCTTTAGTGCAGTCACTCCACGGTGCCTGGATGTTTCAATTTAGACTCCTGCTCCGTCAGGACTCTGAAGACGCTCATTGTCTGAGAGTGGGCTTCCTGCCTGTTACCTCTCTCCTCCTGCCTCTCCTGTCTTGAACACGGCCGTGACATTGCTCAGTGGCCAAGTGAGTTGTTAGTGTCCCTCGGCTGCGGGTTGGCAGATTTCCACTCTCGGAGGAGCAGCAGCAGGGTTTGCAGGCAAACGTCCTGGACTCTTTCAATGCCAGCCCAGCACCTTGGCACTGGGAGTCCTGGAGTTGTGAGTCATGTATGTGACCGGCATGGCACAGTCCTTGCTGGAGAATATATTAGAATCTAGAATCATGTTTCCAACATGGCTTTGTAGGTAAGGACATGCAGGTAGGACTTACTGGCTTGCACAGCTTTAGAGGCGGAAGTGGGCTGGGAACTCAGGTTTCCCAGCTTGGAGGCCGGCGCCCTTATCGAGACCCTGGGCCAAGTGACAAGGGGTCTTGGGACAGCTCATAAAGCTGGAAGCTAAGGCAGGCAACTGGGCACCGTACTCTGTGGCCCTCCACCACGGCTGGCTTTCCAGCCTCTCTGCTCCTGCCCTCTTATTCCTGATGCCCTGGCCTTGCCGGCCTGTTTTCCTTCTTGAACGTTCCTTCCCAGATCGTCGGCTGGACTTGCTATTTCTCCTTCCCAGGTGAGAATTCTCTCCGCCAGCTCTTCCCATAGTGTCCTCCTTCCTGCCTCTAGCACTTCTGCTCAGGCCCGGCTCCTCGGAGGGGCCTGCCCTGGCCCACCCTGTCTACCTGTGCTCCCAAGACCCCCACCTCCCAGTTACCATCGGGTCACCCAGTTTCTTTCTTTACATAACTCTTTTGTCTATTTGTCTTACTGTTTTCTGTTTGTGTCCCCCCAAAACAGCAGGAGCCAAGCCTGTTTTGTTCCTGTTGACTCCCTGGTGCCTAGAACGGTGCCTGGCCCAGGAGGTTTCTTTTTCCTCCCCGAGATGTCTTGCTCTGTTGCCCAGGCTGGAGTGCAATGGCATGATCTCGGCTCACTGCAACCTCTGCCTCCTCTTCCCCCTCAAGCACCATCCTGCGGTAATCTCTCTACAGGATGCTGTTATGAGAAAGACTTGGGACTGTGTCCCCACTCTGCACTCCCACGCCCCAAACTGGGAAGGTGCTGAGAGACCAAAGAATGGCTCAGACAAGTCCAGCTTGGTGAGTAGATGACTCTGTTGAGACTCACCTACAGGGCCCTTCCGGGTGGCGGGAGGACAACTCTAGAGGTCTGCAGTGCTGCCATCACTAAGCGAAGTCTCTGGCTCCTGTGTGTGTGATGGGACTGCCTTCGTAGGTATGTTCCCAGATACTCTCAGGGATCCACGCTTCTCAGCTGGGCCCCCTGGCCTTGGCTCCCTGCCCAGCTTTCAGGGTTCTGGCAGTGGACATCCACCCGACGTGACCTGGTGAGGCACCCATCACACCACAGATGCCCCTGCAGCTTTCTTGTCTCAGAGCAGGGCTGATCGCAGTCAGGCCCATTGCAGTGGAGGCGGACTGTGAAGAGCCAGACGCGGGACTCGGATCCTCTCTCAGGTAGGGCAGGCGCTGGGCACCCAGATCAGCTCCAGTTCCTGAGAGAGGGCGGCCTCGGAGTCAGAATCAAGGTGTTAATAATAGGGGAATTGATGTCAGAGAGGGGACCGAGGCAGTAATATAGGAACTCTCTATACTTTCCAGTCAATTTTTCTGTAAAACTAAAACTGCTCTAAAAAAGGAGTCTGTTAATTTTTAAAAATCTCAGAAAGAATGTGGCTGGTGCCACAATGAACAATTTGAGTGAGAAGAGCTACTCAGCGAGGTCAGAGGCATCAGAGAGGAAGAACACAGCACCCTGTTTTCTTTGCTACTCTTTATTGTTAGAAAGAACACTTTTAGAACAGACTTCTTTTGATGACAGATGCTCCACATTTTTGCCCGCTGGCAGCAGTCATGAATTATGAGATTTCTGAGGGGCACAGGAGTGCAGCGATCTAAACGAGGCAACAAAAATCAGCCAAGGGCTTATCAGGATCCCCTACAAATTCTATTGACTTTTTCAGATCTGTTTGTCCCTAGGTATGAAATAGAGAAAAGTCAGGTGAGTCTACCTTGCTAGTATGTTTAAAAGAGGATCTTGGAGAATTTGAAGGAAGACGTGGAAGAGGAAACAACAGTGTTTGGAGAAAGTCAGTAGAAGGGCTTGATAATGGAACAGACTAAGGGTGGTGCGTAGTTTTGAGGTTGAGAGAGAAATGGGAAAAAAAAGGGAGATATTCTTGGAGGCTTGAAGCAGGAGGCAGCAGCGGAGAGCAGCACTGATCAGGATGTGTAGGGAGCTTGGTGCTGAGGGCAGGGATTCTTACGAGAAAAAATCCAGTGGTCAGTCTTTTGGGGAGGAGCTGATGGGATGAGGGGCAGATGGACCCACCTGAGTGCTGTTGTACTGTCTGACCATCTCCCTTGTAAACAGACACTCCACATCCATGCTCAGAGCAACATTCTTCACAGCAGCCAGGAGGGGGATGTCGCCCAGGTGTTCCTCAGTGGATGAATGGTTAAGGAAAACGTAAACACACAGTGGAATCTTACTCAGCCTTGAAAAGAAAGGCAAGTCCATCCAACACATGCTACTGCATGCATAACTTTGGACAGTGTGCTAAGTGAAATAAGACAGTCACAAAAGGACAGATACTGTATATGATCCCACCTGCGTGAGGTGGCGAGAGTATCAAATTCATAGAGACAGAAACTAGGATGGTGGGTGCGGGGCCAGGGGAGGGGAAAATGGGAGTAGTTTAATAGATAGACTTTCAGTTTGGCAAGATGAAAAGTTCCACAGGTTGGTTGTACAGCAATGTGAATATACTTAATACTGCTTAACTGTACGCTTAGAAATGGTTAAGATGGGCCGGGCTCTGTGGCTCATGCTTGTAATCCCAGCACTTTGGGAGGCTAAGGCAGGCGGATCATGAGGTCAGTTCGAGACCAGCCTGGCCTACACAGTGAAACCCCGTCTCTACTAAAAATACAAAAAATTAGTTGGGCATGGTGGCGGGCACCTGTAATCCCAGCTACTCAGGACGCTGGGACAGAAGAATTGCTTGAATCTGGGAGGCAGAGGTTGCAGTGAGCGAGATCACACCACACCACTGCATTCCAGCCTGGGTGACAGAGCCAGACTGTGTCAAAAAAAAAGAAAGAAAGAAATAGTTGAGATGGTAAATTTTATGTTATGTGTTTTTTTGTTTGTTTTTTTTTTTGTTTTTTTTTTTTTGTTTTTGAGATGGAGTCTCTCTCTGTCGCCCAGGCTAGAGTGCAATGGAATGATCCCCGCTCACTGCAACCTCTGCCTCCCAGGTTCAAGCAGTTCTCCTGCCTCAGCCTCCCGAGTAGCTGGGACTACAGACTTGCGCCACCATGCCTGGCTAATTTTTTGTTGTTTTAGTAGAGATGGGGTTTCATTGTTGGCCAGGCTGGTCTGGAACCCCTGATATCAAGTGATCAGCCTGCCTCGGCCTTCAAAGTGCTGGGATTACAGGCCTGAGCTACCATGCCTGGCCTTGCTCTGTGTGTGTGTGTGTGTGTGTGTGTGTGTGTGTGTGTGTATAACCACCCTGGCCCCTAGAGTAGTCACCGGGAGCCACCTAGGGGGTGAATTTTCTCATATTTGCGTTCAGTTTGACCCCACCTTACTGTCTCTACAGTCACTGTCTTCCCATCATCCTGTCACGGTCTGCACAGCTGCCCATAACCAAATAGCAGGGACTGGGCGGCTTAAGCAACAGGCCTTTACTTCTCGCTGTTCTGGAGGCTGGGAAGTCCGAGATCAGGTGCTGACATGGCCGGGTTCGGGGAAGGCCCTCCTCCCGGCTTGTGGATGGCTGCCTTCTCACCTCGGGCTCACCTGGCAGGGAGTGGGGCCAGGAGCAAGCTCTCAGGTCTTTTCTTAAAAAGCTACTAATCCCATCGTGAGGGCCGCACCCTCATGACCACATCCAAATCTAATCACCTACAAAGGCCCTACCTCCAAAAACCCTCACACAGGAGGTTAAGGTTTTGACATGTGAATTTGTGGGGGGACACAGCTCAGTCCCTAGCACATCTTTCCCCAACCCCAGAATTCAAAGAAGCACGTATTCCTTCAGCTCCGTGCATTGTAGTCTCCATTCCTCCTCTGCTGTCTGAGCATCCTGGACTGTCTTGGGAGCACCTGTCCTGTTTCTACCTGGGATCTGCAGTGCAGACACCCCCTGAGAATGCCCACGCAGCTCCCCTGAGTCTTTTACCCAGGGCCTGGGCAGATATCTTGCTCGCATGGCATAAATATGATTGCGATGTGGCTGTGGGAGGAACCCGGGTCCACTCTGGACCGTGAGCTCCGGAGACTCTGACGCAGAGCTACATTTCTATTATCACTTAGTAATTGGAGTTTTGCAGGCTTGGGATTACTGCTAATGGAAAGCAAATGGGCCAAGAATCAAGAAGTCAGCACTTGAACAGCCAGCACCACTCAGTAAAGCAAAGAGGCTCTTATGCCACTTTATGTGGATAGAGATCATCATTTGTAGAAAGATTTGCAAAAATCTTCCCAGCCCATGGAAACAATGCCCACCAGGCCTTCTGGTGGCCCTGCTCTCCCTGCCTGGGGCAGCTAAGTGGCCGCCCAGATAGGGAGCCTCACCTGCAGCATGAATGAGCGCCGGAAGCCAGGCTCTCCCACTTGGCAGGGGCAAGGTTTGATGTTGCCTTGGCTGCCCGCTTTCTCACTGGTACACAGAGCTCAGAGAAGCTCTTGGAACCAAAAGCACTTGCACACACCCCACCTCAGACTTCCTCCGCCTTCTCACCAGCCCCTGCCCAGCGAACAGGCGGTGACAGGGCTGCCATGCGCTGCTGTGATGGAGAGCCCAGAACAGTGGCTCTTGACTCAAGGAGAGAGAAGTGGCTGTACAGAGTGACATTTTCCAGGGTTTGCTGACCCCTGGTCTCTGGGTTAGTCTTGCCCTCTCTCCTCTGTGGGGTCGTGTCACCATCATACATTTACATGAGGGGCCTTTTCTCCATAGATCACGCCATTCCTTTCCCAGTGGCTAAAAGGCGATTTAATATGCAGAAGCTCTGCTAGAACCACATTAGGTTATGACATAAGGGAATGGGAAAAAACATCTAAGCCCAAACTCTGCCCTTCAGCTGTCCTCCTGAGACAGTGCGCTGTGTCGGCCAAGGACAGAGTGGGCGCGCTGGGGCTCTTGGGCCCAGCAGGCAAGAAGAAAACAGAGGCAACTTCAGCTGCTTGCGAGAACGAGACTCAAGATTCGCACGAGTTCCTATGTTCACGTTGGCCGAGGGGCTCAAGGGACTCACTGCGTCCCTCCCTTGCTCCAGCAGATGCTGGGACGCTTCCAGACAGCCCAGGAGGTGAGGGGAGAGGGAGAGGCATGGAAACTCTCTTACCCGCTAGAAAAGAGCTTCCGCTGGTGACTCGCTCGCTTCGTCATTAAATGTCACTCCAGCCCGTGCGCACAGGGGAGAGAATCTACATCTAGCAGTAAAAAAAAGGTGATGAAATGAAAGAAGTTGTGAAATGACATTTTTTTCCAGCAGGTTTGTCATATCTCCTGCATGGAGGAAAATTGCTTTCTGTAAATCTTGGTCCAACAGAACAAAACACCTCTTTCTTTCCAGTTGGGGGGACAGCCATTCTCATTGGTATAATGAAGGTATTGTAAGCTGTGACTTTTACAAAGTCTGAGGGAAACCAATCTGCAATCTTGACAGATATGATCTTTCCAGATGCACTGTTCGTTTGCGGCGGCGAGAGAGCTCAATTAATTTATGAGGGAGGACAGCAGGATGTGACCCTTGTGCGTAGTCTAGGTGGAACTGTCCCTGTCTGAATTTAAGTTGTGGTAATTTAAAAAGATTTATATTAAGCTTTTCTTTCATTTTGAGAGTAGATTAAAATTCTAATGGAAACCATTTGTATGCATTTGTTGAATTGAATAGTATTTATGGCTGTGTAAAAAAAACGCTGCAAAATTCTGCCGATAATAAAGCCAGTGAAGCAAGAATAAGTGTAAAAACAGGAAGGAAATACACGATAGAAACCATACTGTATTATACAAGTGTAATGAGGGAGGCAAGCCGAGCAGAACGGGGCAGGGATTAGGCCCCCAGATGGGATAGTTTTCCTTATTTAGTGTAGGGCTTTTATAGCCCTTTTATGGCTTCAAACCAAATTTACATTTCGAAATAGGCCAGGTCAGTCCGCACAGACCCGGTGGCCGCATCACCCTCTCCCCTCATTCTTCAACTCCAGCCAGTGTCCGGGACAAACAGGCAGGACAGAAAATCCAAGCAGCCTCTCAGAGGAAAGGTGCTGATGGCAGGAAAAAAAGACCCTTGAAACAGGAGACAGGGTCGGTGAGCAAGGGGAAAATCGGAGCCCGGGTGTGCGGTACAGGAGGCAGAGAGGTAGCGAGACCGGGGACGTCACCGGGCTCGGGCCGTCAGGTGTGTCCCTGGCATCCACCGTCACTGCCGTGGCCACCTGACCGGTGCCCGTATGGAAGCCGCCCCATCTCCTCCGCAGTGAAGGGCGAGTTGCATGTGCCACCACCCTGTCCGTGGCCTTTCTCCAGGCTGGGGAAGACTGTCACAACGGCCTGACAATCTGCAGGCACAGCCATCTGAGGGGACAGAGTCCATGCAACAGCCACCAGAGAAAGCTCCTCTGCCACCTTTGCAGAGGGAAAGAAGCAGAATGCATCGTGGAGGCCCTTATCATGTGGGAAGGGCAGGGAAATCTGGCATTCTGTCAAAATCCATCTTAGAGTTGAGAGAGTTTCACTGGGAAACTCACATTCTCTCAGAAGTAGCAGCCGTGATCTCATCTCGCAGCCAGGCAGCACCAAGCGTCATGGTTAACAGTGCTAAGAGGGGAGAAAGTGGAAATGTCCTGCGAGCCACTGCTCTGCTCCTGTGGTGGTGCTTTCCCCGTCGTTGTAGGCGTGCTCTTTCCCAGAGCTGCACGGATGTCATAAAATGCCTTACGATGCATTAGAGCAGACTTGTGCATTAGCAAATTTCACAGATGCAAAGTGGGATTTCTGTTAACAGAAGCCGGCATGGAAAATACGGAACAGCTTAAGAAAATATTGTCTTCTCTCAAAATTGCACCGGAGCCTGAAAGGCAGGGGTTCCAGCCTACGCATTTTCTGAGGCAAATAGCATTGCCGCATGGCCCAACATACAGGCCCCTTCTTGCACCATGAGCCTTCCTGGCCTCAGAGTCCGGCCGCTTCTATTCTGTTTCTTCATGTCCTGTCTGTGAGTCCATGAAATGGGTCTGTCCAGTCAACTTGCATCCTTGGCTTCTAGGGCACTTCCTGGTACACAGTAGGCACTCAATACATGTTTGTTGAGCTAAGCAAATATGTACTCGGTCCTGTGGAAGATATGGTACGAGAAAGACAAGGTCCTTGCCAAAAAGGTGCCGAAGGCCCAAGCTGGGGGAAGGTAGTGCCCTCTTCAAGTAGGCCTTCAGCTCTGGCCCCAGCTTAATTTTACGTGACTAGGAACAAATTCTCGAAACTTCTTTTCTGTCAACTCTTCTTCACCCCCAGTATCACAACAAAACTTTACATCATTTAATGGTATTCCTGTGATAAGACAAGCACCAGGAGTTTGCCATATTCGTATCCTTATTGGACTCCCAAATTAATCTTAGAAAGCAAATGATGTCGGCCGGGAGCAGTGGCTCATGCCTGTAATCCCAGCACTTTGGGAGGCCGAGGGAGGTGAATCACCTAAGGCTGGGAGTTCAAAACCAGCCTGACCAGCATGGTGAAACCCCGTCTCTACTAAAAATACAAAATTAGCCAGGTGTGGTGGCAGGTGCCTGTGATCCTAGCTACTCGGGAGGCTGAAGCAGAAGAATCGCTTGAACCTGGGAGGCCAAGATTTCAGTGAGCCAAGATCGCACCACTGCACTCCAGCCTGGGCAATAGAGCAAGACTCTGCCAAAAAAAAAAAAAAAAAGAAAGAAAGTGACATTATTATTATTGTCATCCCTTTCACAGATGAAAAAAGAGCCATCAAGAGAATGAATAACTTATGGGAGAGGAAGAATTTGAATTCATCTTTAGTTCTAAGTCTGGTTCCCATTCATTTAATTCATTGTCTTAGCAATTATTGACTGGACATCTATGGTACCAGGCACTGTGAAAGGGAGGTGGTAGTGGGGGGCATCAGAATACATTGTCTCTGCCCTGAAGAAACTCATAAACTATTAGGGAAAACCCACATGCAAACCGAAAATTACCATGCAGGATGGAAACGCGAAGATAGTGGGATATAGGGACATACTCTCTACCACACTCACTCAAGAGAGAAGGTAGCAGGTGGAGCAACGTATTCATGAGGAGGGAAACTTGAACAAGTCCTTAGAAAATGAATACTTTCTCTTTTTTTTGAGATAGAGTCTTGCTCTGTCGCCCAGGCTGGATTGCAGTGGCACAATCTCGGATCACTGCAACCTCCACCTCCGGGGTTCAAGCCATTCTCGTGCCCTCGCCCTCCAAGTAGCTAGGATTACAGGTGTGCACCACCACACCCGGCTAATTTTTTGTAGTTTTAGTAGAGACAGTGTTTGGCTATGTTGGCCAGGCTGGTCTTGAACTCCTGACCTCAAGTGATCCACCCGTCTCAGCCTCCCAACGTGCTGGGATTAGAAAAATGAATATTTTTGCAAGCTCAACGACAGGAATGTCAAAGGTGGTGAGGTCCACACTCTGATGTCTCCTTATCAGTGAGGCCTTTTCTGACTCCCTACATGAAGAGCAAACTCGCTTCCCTTTGGCCAAAGCACTCAACATGTATGACGTCCCACACGGAGTAGGCTGAATCGTGGCCCTTAAAATATGTCCATGCTCTAATCCTGGGAACATGTGAATATATTACCTTATGTGGCAAAATGGACTTTGCAGACATGATTAAGTTAAAGATCTTGAGATTTCAGGAAGATTATCTTGAATTATCCAGGTGGTCCTGACATAAGTACAGGAGCCCTTACAAGAGAGAGGCAGCGGGTCAGAGAGGAAAGAAGGCGCTACGGAGCTGCTTTGCAGATGGAGGAAGGAGCCACGAGGACCTGAGAAAGTCACAGAGACGGACTCCCCCCTGGAGCCTCCAGGAGAAACCAGCCCTGCCGACACTTTCATTTCAGCCCTGCAAGACTCATTTGGGCTTCTAACATCTAGAACTGTGAGAGAATGAATTTGTGATTTTTTTTTTTTTTTAAATGGAGTCTCGCTCTATCGCCCAGGCTGGAGTGCAATGGCGCGATCTCGGCTCACTGCAACCTTCACCTCCTGGGTTCAAGTGATTCTCCTGCCTCACCCTCTGAGTAGCTGGGATTACAGGCATGCCCCACCATGTCTGGCTGATTTTTGTATTTTTAATAGAAATGGGGTTTCACCATGTTGGTCAGGCTGGTCTCAAACTCCTGACCTCGTGATCTGCCCATCTCGGCCTCCCAAAGTGCTGGGATTATAGGTGTGAGCCACTGTGCCCAGCCGAATTTGTGATGTTTTAAGCCCCAAGGTTTGTGGTAATACCAGAAATAGGAAAGTAACACAACACATATGTACTTGTGTTATATGTTTGTTATCTGTCTTCCTCTGCTGAAACACAAACTCCGTGAAGCCAGGGACTTTGTTAGGTTGACTGTTGCACCCTTAGTGCTCAGAACAGAGCCTGGTGGCAGGAGTGGTGCACAATAAATATTTGTTGAATGAGCAAAGACAGAAGGGGCAGTCACAGGAAGGGGGCCTACTGTGTGGCTAAGAGCTCTGAGGTATGAAAGATCCAAGATGCTGGTAGACGTGGCTGCTTCGTGAGCTGAACTGAGGATGGGTTGGGAAGGTGGGAGATGCTGGGGAGCTGATGTCGGAGTGGTTTATGCTTTATTCTGCAAATGAAGAACTACTGATGGATTTCAGGTAGACTAGAGGCGTGATCATATTTCCTGATTGCTTTTTAAGTAATTTTTAAAAACAAGTGGCCGGGCATGGTGGCTCATGCCTGTAATCCCTGCAGTTTGGGACGCTGAGGCAGGTGGATCACCTGAGGTCAGGAGTTCAAGACCAGCCTGACCAACATGGAGAAACCACGTCTCTTCTAAAAATACAAAATTAGCCAGGTATAGTGGGCACCTGTAATCCCAGCTATTCGGGAGGCTGAGGCAGGATAATCTCTTGAACCCGGGAGGCAGAGGTTGCAGTGAGCCGAGATTGCACCATTGCACTCCAGCCTGGGCAACAAGAGCAAAACTCCATCTCAAAAAAAAATAATAATAAATAATACTTTTTCTCTTTATTATTAAAAGTTGGAAATATATGGAAACATGGACAAAAAAGGTAAAAATCACTCAATCTCCTTCCTAGAGTTAGTCACTATTAATATTTTGGCCTATGTGTATTTCTCCCTTACATTCAGATTATACTTTATATTTTTGAAGCCAGCATTTTCTCTTCATGTGAATTTCTCCATGTCATTAAATATTCTCCTAAAAACATGGTCTTTAGTAACTATATAGTATTCTCTCGTACAACCACAACTAAGTTCATGTAATCAATTCCCCCTAACTGGATGGTTCTTTTATTCCTCCAGCATTTTGTGATTTTAAGTAATAGTAGTAGCACCTGGCGTATAGTAGACATTCCACATTTTTTGAATGAATGCATGTTTCAGAGAACCTTTCAGACATAAACCTTTGTATGTATGTCTAATTGCTTCTTTGGGAAAAATTGGGTCGAAGGCTATATTTTTTTTAATGGCTCTTGATACATATGGCCAAATTGCCTTTCTAAAGGTTTCAAAAATCATAACTCCACCCACAATATATGGGTGCATAATTTTGCTGGCCCAAAGGTGGTATTGTAATTTTTCAAACCAGTATTTGCATTTTAGAAGAGTTTCCATGGGGACATGAAGGTAGTAGTCAGCGGGCCTTGTGAAGTCCAGGGGAACAATAGTAAGAACCTGAACTGTAGTGATGGAGGTTGTGTTAGAGAGAAGACAATCCAGGCTGTGCAGATGTGACATCTGCAGGGCTTGAATCCAGGAGACTGAGAGAGATGTTGGAATGACCAACTCAGGCTTAATTCAGCAGAGCTTTATCATAAGCTCACGGGGCAACCCACAAACTCAAAGCAAAGGCACCAGGCTCAGAGACACGGGGGCAGCATCTTCTGGGATCCCAGAGGCAGAAAGGAACGGATGGTATCTTCTCAGGACCCCGCCCCCAGAGTGTGACTGTTTTTGTGTCACATTGCTTAAGGTTCAGATTCCAGGGAGAGGGGAGAGTCTGGCCTACTGCGGGTCAGGCGTCCATCCTGTGGCCAGAGGCAGGGGGTGCCTTGATGGATGCTCCTTCCAAGAAGAGGGAGGGGTCCATACTGTTTCCAGCAGAACACCATCTAAATAAATACCAGGTATGCAAAAATCTATGGCAGACCTCTCCAAACAGCGGTGCTTCCCATATTCAACAGTTCCTACTCATATTCAGCCTTTCCTTGAATACAGGGATAACTCCTTTCTAAGAAAAAGAAGAAATGGGAGGGAGACAGAAACCTCGCTTCTGACCTTGCTGGGATCCTGGCTCAAATCCCCTGTAAACTCATGACCTCCTGCTTCCTGGACCCTGGAGTGGGAGTCAGCTAGATGACCACTAACATCTTGTGCTTCCTCCCTCATACCATGAGGTCGCTTCTGGGAGCAGCTGCCCCTCCAGAGGCAGTGTTTCCCAGCCCCACCTGCACTGGGTTGGAGCCACGTTCCCACCAATGGAAAAAGCTGGACCAGGGTTTTCTAGAAGCAGATGTGCCGGGACCCTGAATCACCGCATAGGGAAAGCTGAGTGCCAACTAGGAACGCCCTCACTGGACTGTGATATGAGTGAGAAATAAACTTTGAGTATGTTGCCCCATTGAAATGTTAGGGTTTATTTATCACTGTGGCTAATTAATAATCTTCTAAACACCTCTAGGTACTTGTTAAATAAAGGCCTGAGAAGAATTAAATGAGCCATGGGTAAAAAGGCCCCTGTAGGATTCCAGAGTAACGTAATTCCTAAAAACGTAGGAAATAACTCAGCAATTCCAGTCCTAGATCTATACCCAAAGTAAATGAAAACGTGTGGCCACACAAAAACTCGCACATGAACGTTCACAGCAGCATTCCATGTAACAGGCAGCAGGAGGATACCCAAATGCCCCTCAACTGATGAATGGATAAGTAAAATGCATATCCCTACGGTACTATTTGGCAATACAAAGAATGAAGTACTGATAAAGGTGATACTACATATCTTAATATCATGCTAAATGAAAGAATCCAGATACAAAAGACCATGTGTCATATGGCTTCATTTATATGAAATGTCCAAAATAGGCAAATCTATAGACTCAGAACTGAGGGAATGTGTTCTCTTTCCGGGTCCACAAGGGGGCGTAGTTTTAAGGGCAAGAACTTCCCAGCGCCCATGTCCCCCTCCCATCTCTCTCCATCTGGGAGATTTAACGGTTTATGTTTAAATTTCACGGGTGCTGGAAGAAACTAAGAGTCAGTCATCCAGTGGAAGTTCTAAGGAACTCCTTTCGTTGACCAAGGGTCTTGGAGAAGGTGGGTGTTCCTCCCAGGTTAAAAGTCCCCTTCTTCCACACCCCTTTGGACTCCATGTTTGGGTCCCCTTCTACAAACACTCCCTTCATGGAAACCATCTTTCTCTCTCCTGGATTTCCCCTCTGGAGTCCCCTTCCACACTCTCTCGTGGAAGCCTGTCTTCCCCTCCTAAACTCCATCTCTGTTCCCTTCCACTCAGTGTGGAAGCTGCTTTCCTCTCCTGGATTCCATCTTTCTGGATTCTCTCACTCAGTTTGAGAGTTAGCTGTTTCTCTCTCCTTCTCTGGTTTTTCTCTCTCTCTAAATAAATCACTTTCTACAAACACTTTTGAGTCTGGCATTTACTGCACACTGTGCCGTGGTCCCCTCTCTCATTCTTGAGAGGGCAGGAGACCAAGAACCTGGAAAAACATCCTCTCTGGGAAGCTGAGGGCACCCTGAACCCCTGAACCCCAATATTACAGAACTAAGTTAATGGCTGCCTGGAGGTGGGAGTGTGAGGGGGTAGGTTGGAGGAAGATGGGAAGTAAATGCTAATGTATATGAAGTTTCTTTTCAGGGTGACAAAACTGTTCCAAAATTCACAGTGGTGATGGTTGCACCATTCTGTGAATATATTAAATGCATTGAATTATATGCTTCAAATAAGTGAATTGTATGGTATGTGAGCTATATCTCAATAAAACTGTTATGATTTCTTAAAGAGAGAAACAAAGAGAAAAACAAGAAAATGAGATAATGATGAAAAGGAACAAGCACAACAGACCGTCTTCACTCCTGGCAGCCCAGTCTCTCTCAGCGCAAAGGAGAAGCAAAGCAACAGCATCAAATGAAATCGGAAACACCTTCCAGCCCTAAACCCAGTACTTGCTTCACAGAGAGGGTGAAGACTCTGGATTCCACGTGATAACAAAGCTTTCTTTCCAAATAAAGTAGGAATATAGAGATCGAAGGACAGCCGACCAAGGGCCAGTCCCAAAAAGGTTCAGAGAGGCTGGAGATCTTTGCTGGCGAAAGTATTAAAAGCAAAACAGCCAAACCAAAGGCACTTCACAAGCTGAACCGTCAAAAATGAGCTCATCGGCACCCAGAGAACAGAAAGGAGACCCGCGCCGGCTCCGGGACGCGGGCCGGGGCAGTGGGGCTAGGTGAACACAGTGCCATGAGGGCCTCAGAGTCAAAAACCACTCTGAAAAGCATAGCATGCTCTCTGAGGGGAGGTGTGGTTCGGATTTGTGAAAATTATTTTTATTTTAATGGAAAAAGAAAGATCAAAAAGAAGCCAAAGGGTCTTTTACATATTTTACCACGAGTTCATAATTTTATAGGACAATAAGAAAACTGAATTAAGGCCAGGTGCGATGGCTCATGCCTGTAATCCTAGCACTTTGGGAGGCCAAGGTGGGAGGATCACTTGAGCTCAGGAATTCAAGACCAGCCTGGGGAACATAGAGAGACTCCATCTCTACAAAAATATTTAAAAAGTAGCCTGGCATGGTGGTGCGCACCTGTAGTCCCAGCTACTTGGGAAGCCGAGGCAGGCAGGAGGATCACTTGAGCTTCCAATTAAGCCACTGTACTCCAGCTTGGGCAACAGAGCAAGACCCTGTAGCTTAAAAAAAAAAAAAAAAAAAGCCAGGTGCGGTGGTGCATGCCTATAATCCCTACACTTTGGGAGGCCAAGGAGGGCAGATCATGAGATCGAGAGATGGAGACCATCCTGGCCAACATAGTGAAACGCTGTCTCTACTAAAAATACAAAAAATTAGCTGGGCGTGGTGGCAGGCACCTGTAGTCCTGGCTATTTGGGAGGCTGAGGCAGGAGAATCGGTTGAATCCGCGAGGCAGAGGTTGCAGTGAGCCGAGACTGCACCACTGCACTCCAGCCTAGGCAGCAGAGCGAGATGCTGTCTCAAAATAAATAAATAAATAAAATTTATAATGACTGATTAAAAACTTATTGTGGCTTGCTAATGGAGATAAGAAGCTGGTAAAATGTTGGTGCTTTAAAGTTTGGGGAACTTTGTTTGCCCCCACTAGACAGACCTGGGACCTCTGAACACCCTGACTGTACAGTGCCTGGGAGCTCTGAGCCTCTCCTCCCTCTCCAAAGCTCAGGGACCCTGGTTTCTGAACCCCAGGCCAGAGCCCCTGCTTAAGACAGGCTTATTGAACAAATTATCTGCTTTGTGGTGTTAGCAAATATTTAGATGCTCAGCAAGGTCTGGCTGATTCTAGACAAGAAAACCTAGAAGACTTCTGGCAGAAGAGAGAGGCAGGTCGCGTTGCTACAGCATTTCAAGTTCAACCAAAGTCAGAAAGAGAAGAAGAAAGGCTAGCTTTGCTCCTGACGAGCACACAATTTTATCAGTTTTGCAGTTTCTTTCTCTTGAGAAGACACTTCTCACCGCCTTCCTGGGTGAGGAATCCCTCAGTTTTATTGTGAAGAAAGAGAAGAGCACCATGCGTGTGGGCTTTTTTATCCTCATGCACTCCGGCAGGTCAGGCATGATTTTATAGATGAGGGGACTGGGACTCGGAAGTGTTTATTAACTCTCCCTGGGCCCCCATAGAGCGCGCACCAGGCTCTGACTTCCAAGTTCATTGTCTTTGCATTGCTCCCCAGGGCTTCCTAAGAAAAATGGTTTCTCCTTGTTCCCTTGACCCCTCCCAAAGAAATGAGTTTTCCTTGTTTCCTCCAGCAGGGAAATGATGGAGAGAAAATTAGCATTATTGTGTTTTAGTAGATAATTCATGCCGCTGGTCTCACGGAATCATTTTGACAGGTCCAGGCTTTCTGACTTCCAGAGACTTTTGTTTATGGCTCATTTTCTGGTGCAAGTTGAGGATAGAGCTGGGGTCAGTTGTCTCTGGTTATTCCAGAGGCCAAATTGGGCAAAAGCCGAAGGGAGGCTATGCATCGGGATTCAGACTCACGTTTGCCACCCAAGGTCCTTGCTGAGATGTAACACCTCGTGGTACTTGAGATTCGGGGAGAATCTTGTGGCGCTGGGACTGTTTTCTCCAAGGGCCTTTCTAGGACTTGAATCGTGGGTTAGAAGAAGCTGGAGAGCAGCATGCTTAGGTTTGAGGCTGGTGCATTTGCTAGACACGGGAAATGCTGCTCCCTTCACTGAACCGCAAAGAGTGTAGCCAGCAGGTCTCTCAGGGAGCGTTTGCTGCACTCAGCCTAACTCAGGCCGCTTCTCCAGTGTGGGCAGTTATTTTTCACTCCCAGTAGACACTGCAGCCTGCTCTCACCATAAACAGATATAAAGTTTCTGAAATGTGGGTTTAAAGCAGAGATTCTTAAATTTTTTTTTTTTCACAAGGGACCCGTTTGGCAGTCTATGGATGTTTTTTTGGAACAATATTTTTAAGCGCACAATATTTTATTAAATACCGGCCAGTCACGGTGGCTCACACCTGTAATACCAGCGCTTTGGGAGGCTGAGGTGGGACAATCAGTTGAGTCCAGAAGTTCAAGACCAACCTGGACAACACAACAAGATCCTGTCTCCACAGAAAAGAAATAATAATAAAGAAAATTAGCTGGACATGGTAATGTATGCCTGTAGTCCGAGGTACTTGGGAGGCTGAGGAGGGAGGATCCCTTGAGCCCAGGAGTTTGAGGTACGGTGAGCTATGATGACATCATTGCAGTCCAGCCTGAGTGTGACTGAGGGAAACCCTGTCTCTTAAAAAAAATACAGATGATTACAACGGAAATCAATTATATTGATATACAATTATCAATATTTTTGAAAACCATTTTGTGATAGAGAATATATGTGCGTTTTATTAATGTGTTATATAACAAGATCTCATGCAGGTTTAATAATCACCATAACTTTGAAGTAGTGATAAGGGTAAATAATATTTCAAGATACTTGCAGCAACTGGTAATGGGATATGAAAATATCTGTGATTTCTACTGGGAGCGAACCACAGGAACTGCTGATACTACTGTGGTTCAGTGCCCACATTTATAATTAAAGGAAATGCTAAGTTTCAGCTAGAGGTTAGTGAAAATGAGATGTAATTGTTTTTCTACCCGAGTCTAGAATCCCCCTGAATTCACAGGTCTCCTGAATTCCTATAAAAAGAAAGCCTAGCTTTCTTCTCACAAGATGCTTTTTAGAGAAATAACTAACTGTGGGTGAGCTTGTCATTTCATATTTCCTCATTCCTTTAATTTCCCACTTTGATTTCTGTTGTTCATTCTCCCTGCAGTCCCCAAATGCTTTTCTCAATCTTTCTAACACCTCTCCTTTCCTTTTTAAGGTTTTCACTTCTCTCTGTTCTGTAGACCCAACAACAAATCCAAAAAAACATCTTTAAAATATTGCACAAGCAGAAAACGGGGTTCTGGTGGGGAAGCAGATGTGAGTGTCCCACAATTTCTGTAAGGAGGGGCCCTGAGAATCTGAGGTCTCTCTCATCCACCCTCCTGGCTCTTCAGCTCTGCACTGCTCCTCCTCAGGAGACGGCAGGAGGCTGGGGTCCTCCCCAGTCTGGCACCCCTTGCCTGTGAAGTTGTGAAGTGGCGCCATCCTATTTTCCTGCATAGACCCTAGAAGAATTTTTGAAAAACTATGTAACACTTCATACATTTTTAAGTAAACAGCTCCAATTTTTGTTATAAGTTTAAATCATGTTAAAATATTTCCTTTCTTGCATATGGTATTTTGTCTCCCTCCTTTATTTTATTTTATTTTTTTGAGTCAGGGTCTCGCTCTGTTGTCCAGGCTACAGTGCAGTGGCATGATCTTGGCTCACTGCAGCCTCTGCCTCCTGGGCTCAAGCGATTCTCCTGCCTCAGCCTCCCAAGTAGCTGGGACTACAGGTGCCCGCCACCACACCTGGCTGTATTTTGTAGTTTTAGTAGAAACGGTGTCTCACCATGTTGGCCAAGCTGGTCTTGAACTCCTGATCTCAAGTGATCCACCCACCTTGGCCTCCCAAAGTGTTGGGATTACAGGCGTGAGCCACGACGCCTGGCCCCAAGAATCTTTGTAAAACTCTCCTTGCCTTGACCTCAGAGTCCTCAAGAACACTGTATTCAGGAATTGTCTCTTTTTTGGTGTTCTAGAGGTGTTTGCGCCCCAAGGCAATTCAGGATGGGTGAGAAGAAGGCTTTTCTTTTGTTCATAGAGAAGACTGTTGTGCATGGTGGTTGGGGGGACAAACGACCCTGCAGAATGCTGGCACATTCTTGGCAGATCAATTTCAGGAAGCTGAGAACCTGGAAATTGATTTATTGATTCCTTTATAGCAGCCTGTATCCACTAAAAAGCCTTTGTGGGCTTGGGTTTCATTGAAGACCCATGAAATGAAGGAAGGGGCTTATTCCCTTAGGGTGACCTTCTCCGTATCAATCGTGACCTAAGCATTGTGTACATCGTCCATCACCAGGACCCGCTGTGTGCCACACACACCCTGTGCTGGCTGGTGGGGGAAACACACCCACAATCCCTGCTCTCTCTGCAGAGACTGGGACAGGGGGCAGTGCTGTGGAGGGGATGTGGGGGCACGGCCACGGGAAATTCAGCTCAGGCTGGTGATAGGGTGTGGTCGAGGGATAAGGAGGACTTCAGGGAGAGGGTTGTCCTCTCTGAGGCCTGGAGGAGGCATGAATGAGCCAAGAAGGAGGCCAGAGGAGAGCAGGAAAGGACTCTGCAGCCAGGAGGCTGGAGGGGGAACTTGCCCAAATGCATCAATCCAGACAAAGATCAGGAAACCGTAAGGCAGTTTAGTCAATTACCTGCATTGCAGAGAAACAGAAATATGAAGGCCACACACTGAAATTACTGACTAGCCATGACTTATGATCCAGACATCTTAGCTGGAAGGCCGGGACAGTGACTCCTCTTCACCAGGGCTATTTATTCTAGCATGTTTCCACTTCAAGGCATTTATTCACTGTTGATGAATGACGTGTGAGTACATGGTGGAGTCATCTCCAGTTCAGAGAGGGGAAGTCAGGGTTCAGCAATGCAGGCTGCTCAGACGTGCTCCCACACTGGGGTCAGGCAGCCCAGGATGCTGCCTCTGGGTGGGCAACCATGGCCTCGCCTCTGCGCTCCTTTCAGGTGCTGCCAACCTTACCAGGTGTGAGTGCAGCTGCTTCTGTGGAGGAAGGGAGCGGTCTCGGCCAGGTGCTGCCACCACTGAGCGGGGCCAGCCACTTGCCCATCAGCGGGGTGGCACAGCCTGGCAACTTTGTTCTCACATTTGCTCTTCTTTCCTGAACTTGGCACAGTAAAGCCAGTCCCAGGAGGAGAGCTCCTTCCTGAGAGGAGGTTAAGCGTGTTGGCTTTAGTTTCCAACATGACTTGCTTGACTTTTTTCCACTTCACAGAGATAAGTGAAAATCCCACAGGTAGCATTCACTCTTGCCAAAAGACCAGCTTGCTCAGGCCTGGCAGAGGAGGCAGGGAGAGCGTGGGCCAGCGGCCAGTGACAGCCCCGGAGGCCGCCCACTGGAGCCACCGGTCAAGGCCACAGGCAACCAGAGAAGGCTGGGGACTGTGGGAAACGCAGCGGGGTGACCTGGAGGGCCTCATGCCTGAGTGGAGGATCTCCGGAGCAGTGGCTTTTGCCATTTTGGCTGCTGCAGGCTGTCGGCTGGTTCGCAGCGGGGCTCCGCTTTAATTTCTGATTTGCTGGAGGCTTTCGGATGAAGGCGTGAGCTGAGATCTACCCAACTCCTGGTGGCTGTGCTAACTCGAGTGTGACAGTCAGAGCCACACTCTGCCAGGACTCTGTCGTCGGCTGGGGGCCAGGTGAGGAGGCGTCCTGTTAGCCAGAAAGGTGCATTTTTCTTCATTTAGCTTCCAGGTTGCAGAGGAGCAGGCCTGTCTTTCTGGGGACCGTCCTGGCCCAGGCGGGCCCCCTGCAGGGCCGAGTGTGACTGCAGACAGGCTGCAGAAGGTGTGAGCACCAGGTGGGGCCGGGAGAGGAGTGGCAGGCTCCCTCTTGCTTGCTTGCTTGCTTGCTTCTGGCTAATCACTGTTATGAGCTTGCAAATGGCTCTTTACACAGCGGCTCCCCAGGAGACCGGCAGGTTCTGGAATAAAATATGATGCCAAGCTCCCTTCTATCCATTCTCCTGGCTAATTTTCAAAGCACTGACAAAAATATCCCAGAGCACCTCATGCAAAGTAGATGCTCAATAAGTATTCAGTGAGCCACCAAGCAAATCAAAATAAATGACAAAATAAATGACAATAAATGACACTGTGGCATCAACATACTGGTCTTGGACTTGATGTCCCAGAAAATAAGGGCTGTGGCTTTTGAATCTGCCTTGCAGAAAATTAGAATTTTTTTCTATTATTTTTGGTGATGATGACGATGAACCCAGTGCCTGAGTCCCCTGATCTGTGGAATGGAATAGCGGAGCTTGAAAAGTAAGAGCTCTGTGTGTTCATCAGGAAAAGTGGAACAGGATGTTTGAAATCACTGTATCCCGGAAAACACCTGGCTGTGCCTCCAGGGAAGTCTTTGATGCTCTTCCAGGAAACTTACCAATACAATACATCCCTTAGCCTGGGAGGCCCCTGGAGAGCACAGGAGCATCTCTCTTTGTACCAATGTACCCCTTTCTATCCAGAAGTTAGTGGGAGCATGTGCTTGTTCGCTAGGGCTCCCTAACAACGTACTGCAGACTGGGTGGCTTCCATACCAGAAGCATATGGCCTCCGGGTTCTGGAGCCTGGAGGTCTGTGAGCAAGGTGTCTGCAGGGTTGGCTCCTCCTGGGACTGGCCATGCCTCTCCCCTGGCTTCTGGAGATTCCCCTGGCAATCTTTGGTGTTCCTTGGCTGGGAGAAGCCTCACCCCAGTCACCTTCTTTTTCTGTATATAGTGCTCTTCCTCCGTGTCTGTCTGTGTCCAAATTTCTTTTTTTAATGAGAATACCAGTCATATGGAATTAGGGCCCAGCCCCCTCCAATATGACCTTATCTCAGCTTAACTAATTACACCTGCAACAACCCTAAGTCCAAATAGGGTCACATTCTGAGGGACTGCGGGTTAGGATTTCAACACATGCATTTTGAGGAGACACGGGCACGTAACAGAGCATTCCCACAGCTTTGAGAACGAGAGTAAGAGGAACACCTGTTGGACAATTGCATGTGAGAGGTGATGAGGGAAAAGGAGGGAGGCGGAAAAAGAAGGACGAGAAGGATTGGGGGCAGCGTTGGTGGGCAGGAAGGAGCGAGAGCCCGCAGCATCAGACAGCAGGGATTTCTACCAGGTTGCTGGCGTCCATGGATTCATTCATTCATTCCTTCATTAGTGAGCCCCTGCAGTTTGCTAGCACTGTATAGACTATACATAGTGCAATATATAATAAGCATAATTTGGAGGAATGGGTTCCAGTCCCTCAATGAACTTCTAACTTAGCTGAAAAATTAGAAGTGTAACATTGGAATAACGCATTCATTCATTCCACAGATAATATTGAATGTGTCTCGCGGGCCAGGTATTGACCTGTGAGGGGGGCTTTTGAAGCTGGGGGTCATTTCTTGTTTAGCTTCCTGTCCTCAGAGCCAGTCTATTGGTTGATTTGTTACAGTAACAACACAGTGACTTGTTTTGTTAAGGTGACAGTAGCTTCTCTAACAGATAAACCCCAAAATCTCAGTGGCTTAACACAGGGGTTGTTAATTTCTGTCTCGCATAAAGCTTCTGATCAGGAGCAGGGCGTGGCAATGAGGTATATGCTCTGCTCCACACAGTCGTTCAGGGCCTCAACCTATCAGAGCCTCCACCATTTGCAATATGTGGCTTCCAAGTTACCCTCAGTATCGACTTCCAGCTGGCAGATGAGGGAAGGACTAGAGCCATGCTGTCCACTGCAATAGCCACTGGTTGCATGTGGCTAAATTTACAATGGAACTAAATACAATTAAAAATTCTGTTCGTTGGTCTCATTAGTCACATTTCAAGTGTGGCTTGTGGCTACCATATTGGACAGCACAGATACAGAACATCGCTGACATCATATATGTTCTGTATATATACAGAACATAGGCGGCACTGGTCCAAAGGATGGTGCATGGGAAATACAGGGGACGGAGGGAAGGGCTGGGATGGCACACACCACTTCCACAGTTCTAGTGTTCAGGGAGTGCTTAGCAGGTAAGAAGGTGAGGGAAGAAAGAATGTGACTGGAAGAAAGATGCCAATGGGTTGAAAGTATTAACTGGAAAAAAAATCACAAGATTTACAAATTGGGAAAAGGAAATCTTATAACTTTTTATCTTTTCCTTTTTTTTTTTTTTTTTGAGACAGGGTCTCACTCTGTCACCCAGGCTAGAGTACAATGATGCTATCTCGGCTCACTGCAACCTCTGCCTCCCAGGCTCAAGCAATTCTTGTGCCTCAGCCTCTTGGGTAGCTGGGATTACAGGTGTACACTACCATACCCAAGTAACTTGTATTTCTAGTAGAGATAGGTTTCGTCATTTTGGCTAGGCTGGTCTCAACCTCCTGGCCTCAAGTGATTCACCTACCTTGGCCTCCCAAAGTGCTGGGGATTACAGGTGTGAGCCGCCGCACCTGGCCGGAAAGGAAAACCTTATTTCTTTTTTTTTTAGACAGAGTCTTGCTCTGTCGCCCAGGCTAGGGTGCAATCTCGGCTCATTGCAACCTCCACCTCCCAGGTTCAAGCAATACTCATCCCTCAGCCTCCTGTGTAGCTGGGATTACAGGTGCATGCCACCACACCTGGATAATTTTTGTATTTTTAGTAGAGACAGGGCTTCACCATGTTGGTCAGGCTGGTCTCGAGCTTCTGACCTCATGATCTGTCTGCCTCGGCCTCCCAAAGTGCTGGGATTACAGGCATGAGCCACTGCTCCTGGCTGAAACCTTATTTCTTATAAAGGGTTATAGCCTGCAAGTTGGCCATTCTGCAGACTGGAAAGCACAGCCTCAGGCCAAAGCCAGAGAGACAGGCACTTGGAGGGCAGAGGGGCTGGGGTAGGAGATTTACGCTGAATGGGTTGGCTAAACAGACATAGTCAACAGATTACAGGAGGAGCTATTAATATTCAGGAAGGTGGTCCCGCGACATGTGTATTAAACAAACATACATGTAATATACAACCCATGTTCACGTTGGGGTGGAGACGTAACACTTCAGTGTATTACACTTAGGCCCTATGAATCCAAACATCTTTTCAGGACATGAAGGCACTCAGTGCACAACCTCAGTCAACTGGACAGAATGAGTTCACAGTCACTCAGTGGGTCTTAGCAGGAGAAAGTTATTGAACTCAGTCTCTTGTCCAGTCAAAGCTGTAGTCGCGGCCAGTGGAACAGGGGCTCAGTTAGTGTCTGGTGGCTGGTAAGCTGCAGTTGCTTCAACATTGCTTATCTCCAGGCCAGTGCTTGTTCAGCTGCTAGAGAAAAAGAAAAACCTTGTGGCAGTTAGGATGTGATTTATTCTTTTTTTTTTTTTTTTTTTTTTTTTTATGATTCAGTCTCTGTAGAAACTGCCAAAAATTGCCAACGCCGACTATATTTCAAGTCGTCATGGTCGGGTATCGGGAAAAGTTTTCAATTAGTAATAATCGTGCCTCGGATAAACCTCATTGGCTACAATACTGTCACTGCACAAAGCTATTCTTTTTTTTTTTTTTTTTTTTGAGGTAAAGACTCTCAGTGATGCCCAGTCGGGAGTGCAATGCTCACTGCAACCTCCGTTTCCCAAGTTCAAGTGATTCTCCTGCCTCAGCCTCCCGAGTAGCTGGGATTACACGTGCATGCCACCACACCTGGCTAATTTTTGTAATTTTAGTAGAGACAGGTTTGTACCAGGTTGGCCAGGCTGGTCTCAAACTCTTGACCTTAAGTGATCTGTCCGCCTTGGCCTCCCAAAGTGCTGGGATTACAGGTGTGAGACACTGTGCCTGGCCCAGAGTATGGTTTATTCTTTAAGTGTAGGGGTACATGACTTAACCCTTAGCTGGCATGGCCTTAAGTCTTGTTTCTAAATTGGTATCTTATTGCCATGGAGAGTCCATTGTGTTTTATGATCTCTATCATATGCTGGTCGGTTGTTGTGTCTAAAGTGTAAAAAAGAGGGAGCGTAACAAGGTGCGTTTAACCTCCCTTCTTGTCATAGCCAGGAACTCAGTTGTTGTTGTTGTTGTTGTTTTCAGAGACGGAGTCTCCCCCTGTCGCCCAGGCTGGAGTGTAGTGGCGCGATCTCAGCTCACTGCAACCTCTGCCTCCTGGGTTCAAGCAATTCTCCTGCCTCAGCCTCCTGAGTAGCTAGGATTACAGGTATGCACCAACCACCACACCTGGCTAATTTTTGTATTTTTAGTAGATACAGGATTTTACCATGTTGGCCGGGATGGTCTCGAACTCCTAACCTCAAGATCTGCCCACCTCAGCCTCCCAAAGTGCTGGATCGCAGGTGTGAGCCACCACACCCAGATGTTTTTGTTTTTGTTATTTTTTTGAGACAAAGTCTTGCTCTGTCACCCAGGAGTGCAGTGGCATAATCTCAGCTCCTTGCAACCTCTGCATCTCAGGTTCAAGCAATTCTCCTGCCTTAGCCTCCTGAGTAGCTGGGATTACAGATGTGTGCCACCATACCTGGCTAATTTTTGTATTTTTAGTGGAGACGGGGTTTCACCATGTTGATCACGCTGGTCTTGAACTCCTGACCTCATGATCCTTCTTCCTGGGCCCCACAGAGTTCTGGGATTACAGGCATGAGCCACTGCGCCTGGCCCAGAACTCAGTTTTTAAGGTTTCTTTGGGACCCACTTGACCAAGAGAAGGTTCGGTTGGTTGGAGGGCTTAGGACTTAATTTTTAGTTTACAAAAGCAAGAGGAAGAACATTCTAGACAGGGTCATAATGAGCATAGGATCCCAGAGGCAGGAGAGTGCTTGCAGGGTTTAGAGTTCAGGGAAGAGGCCAGCATAGCCTGGTGGGGAGCAATGGGCTGACAAGCTGGTGAGAGGTCCGGTGACCTTGGTGCTGGCCTTCATCGCACAGCCTGCTTTTGAGAAGCTTTTGTCCTGTCTTCGTTATCAGTAATGCTCTCAAAATGTCCCAGAGCCACCGGTTCGGGAAATGGTGGCCCATGGCAGAGCAGAGGAGTGCTGAGCACTGGCTGGCGGGTTGCTTCCTTGAAGCAGAAAAGGTTTGCAATTTGCATCTCACCATAAGGCTGAAGGAAGTGGTGAGGCCCCTTCTTCATGCTCCTGCAAATGCCTCCACGTTGGCCGGATTCCGCAGACTGGAATAGAAGTCAGCGTAACCCAGTTAAGTTAGACCAATGCTTGAAGAATAATAAGGCATCTTTCAGTAAGAACATGGATAAATGCTTTTAAGGACTGAACGCAAGCTATTTTATGCAGATCCAGGTGGGAGACGGCACAGCGGACAACACCCTGGGGATTATTGGGTGCGGAATGTGAGAGCCAGCGCTGCTCTGAAATTGACAGAGGGGGCGAGTATGCCCGTGATGAACCGGGAGGACGTGGCATCGCCAGGGGGCAGCTGTCCGGCTGTGCACACGCAGCGGAGGTCAGGCCGGCGATGTGGCGGCGTGCCGTGCTTGGCTGTCTGCATTTTAAGAGCGATAAAGTAAAACTGCAGACAATCAAAAGCAGAAATGAGCAAAGGTTACAAAGGAGCTGGAAGTTGTTTAACTTGCAAAAGGGAAATGTAAGAACTGTATAATACAGGCTTATTCTCAGGTGTGTGAGAACCTGAGACAAGGAGAGCAGAGTCCCTTCAACTCCCCAGAGGACAGCAGAGGTAAAAATGAGCCTCACTCTTGATGGAAAGGATGCTTGAATGCAGTGTCCCTGAAGACTGTTAACATTTTAATTAATAACCATCTCTTATGGAGCGGGGAGGCAGGAGCCTGGACTGGCCCGCACAGTGCCTGGCAATCAACATTCTCAGATGTTCTATTGAGATGCTCTCTGTTTTCATGACAAACATCTTGCACTATCCCACCGGCACCTCTTGTCTACCTGGGGCAGAATACCTGTCCTCTGGCCTGTTCCCTTTCCCGCAGAGGAGGCTCTGTTAGCATGACTCCTGGCCCCTCCCTGCCCCTTTCCACTTCAGCCTTATGACTGGCAGCTGAAAACTGTGGGGATCATGAACTGGATGCGTCTAGCTCAGCAGTGCATGTCTTTCCTCCCTTGGGAGCACTGCCTGCAGGAGCTGCTGCTCTCTGCTCCTCCTCCAAGGCCACCCCTTCCCCTCCTAGGGGTGGGGGACTGTCCGCTTCTGGGTGGTTGTTAGGGAGTCTTTGGTTCTCATCCGTGCCTTATCAACAAAGGGGATGCTATTTTAACCTCCATTGCCACGCCAAGTTTATTCCCCAAAGATTCCAAACTCAGGCAAGAAAGAGAGGTGCCATCTGGGCAGGGGAGAGGGTGCCCTGCAGGACCCCAGCACCCTAGCCGCAATGATGAGCTCCCCACTTTCACACTCTAGAATCCATTGTCAATACCCGTGAGAGCTGGTGGGGCAAAACAGAAACGGAATCACACTGTTTTTTGCTGAAAATCCCCCACTGGTCTCCATCGCAGATGGAATCAGACTCCACTCCTCTCCGTGACCCCAGGACCTGGCCTCTTGCTCTGCAGCAGTGACTCAGGCCACTCTCCTTTTGCATTCAGGCTCCTCTGCATGACACCAAGCTTGGCAGGGCCGTCGAGATGTCGCAGTAGCCTTCCGCTGTCTGGAACGCGTATTGTTGCCAAAGTACTACCTCCTCAGTAGCTGCTCCTGACTTGCCCTGTCCCCACACTTCCCGCGACCTTTGTTCTCTTGACAACACATAGCGCTATCTGACATCATCACATGTACGTATTGTCTGTCTCCCCCGCTACAATGGGAAGCCTTCCGTAAGAGCAGATCTGGTCCAGCCGCATCTCCTTTGCATGCTCAGTGCCTGGTTTACAGTAGTCACTGAGTAAGTGTCTGTGCAATGAGGGAAGGAGTGAAGTGTCCAGGGGAAGTGGCCTAATATATAGGACAAACCTTGAACCATGAGCCGAGACATGTGGGACTTTGGAACTTGCTCACCACGAATGATTGGTGTGTCTTTGTGCTTGTCACCAACCTGTGTTTATTCACCTCCTTCATCTCTGAAACAAGGAGCTGCAACCAGCTCCACTCCGTGGGCAGAGTCTTTGGCGGGGCAGACAGAGGTCGCCTTGAAGGGCCTCTTACTCCTCATCCCCTCGGATTTACTTGCTTCTTAGGAAATGCTTGTTTTCCTGGCCCATGACTTCTGATGGCTTTCCCTCTGCCTGCTCCTCTCCAGTATTCTGTGTGGCCGCTGAATTATTTAAGTGTGTGTTTGGGGACAGAGTTTGAAGGGCAAATAAGATGACAAATGAAGCGGTGCTGTTTGCATCATTCTTTTCGCTGCTGGGGATTCTTGAGCTTTTGTTTTTCTTGAGCATCTTAACTCTACTAACATAAAGAGTAAAACAAATCACATCCGCAAATCAAACCCCCAGCCCTGCCAGAACCGCTGCGGCCGAACAGCAGCGATTTTAAATGAGAAGATTATAGCCGCGGCTAATGGAGCAGGAGGGAGAAGCACTTGTACTGGGCTGGCAGCGCCAAATGCCCCTTATCACCCCTGAAGAGTGTATTATTTTAATGTTAAACACAGTCAATTGCAAACTAGTAAAGTCACATTCAGACTTTCCTCCCCTCCGGTTGTCCGGTGACAGGCGTGTGCATTAATAAGTTTCTCCTCATTGTGAGGCTTCTCAGCAGCCCGCTCTACAGCCTTTATCTCCTTTGGTACCTTGCGTTGAACTATGCAATAAAATCTCCTTTTTAAAATACAAAGCGTTTCCCCCCAACCCTATTCTTCTGGGGCTTTTATGACTCACAATTGACAAAGGCCTCACTAATGGAAATGCAAATTTCCTACCTGTCAAAGATTGAGAATGCTTTCTGAAAACACTGGTGGGGCAGAAAGTACATTAGCATCTGCGTATTAGGGAGAGAAGCTGCTTCCAATAAATTTGTGGGATAAAAATGTTTATTTGATGCTGGGACAGAAATCAAATGGTACAGATAAGATCTCCCGTGCAGACAGGACAACTTCTGGGTAATGTTAAACTTTTGTATGCCTTTGATTCCAGCCCATGTATTATTTAGATTTAAATAACACCAATGCTGCTTTCATAAAGGCTTTGATTTGGGGACTAGATGGGGCGGGGGGGGTGTGCCTTGGGTCTCCCTCTTTCTGCCATGCTCTTCCCCTGCTGGAGTAAAACTCTGCTATGGCTGCAGTGGGAATCCTCACTTGTCAGTGAGGAGCTTTCTTCCTCTGGTCCAACACTACCTTTTTCAGTCATATTCTATTATTTATTTACTTATTTATTTATTATTTATAGAGACAGGGTCTTGCTCTGTTGCCCAGGCTGGAGTTCAGTGGCACAATCATGGAGCCTCCAACTCCTCTGATCAAGCGATCCTCCTGCCTCAGCCTCTTGAGTAGCTGAAACTACATCATATTCTATTGTTACCATTACCGTGTGTGTGTGTGAGTGTGTGTGTGTGTGTGTGTGTGTGTGTGTGTGTGTTTGAAGAACACAGAGTGAAATATGGTATTTGCCTGGGATTTTGGTGGGGAGTAGGCCCTGGGGATGGGTCCTGCAAAGCCAAGGTAGTTTGTTCCAGGTGCCATAACAAAGTACCACAGACGGGGGTGCTCAGACAACGGGAATTTATTGTTTCAGTTCTGAAGGGTGGCATCAACAAATCAAGGTATCGACTATTTGGCTTCTTCTGAGGACTACGAGGGGAAGGTCTGCCCCAAGCCTCTCTCCTTGGCTTGTGGACAGACACCTTCCCTCTGTGTCTCTCCACACTGTCTTCCCTCTCTGCCTGTGTTCAATTTTCTGCTTTTTGAAAGGACACTAATCTTATTGGATTAGGAGCTGCCTTAACAAACTCATTTTTACTCTGTTACTTCTGTAAAGACCCTATCTGAAAATGGAGCAGGGACCTCTCTTAGGGGCCTGCCAGGCACTCCCCCACCCCAACCAAACATGAAAATAAAGGACAATCTTGAGTTCCTTCAAGGGAAATTCTGGGCATCCAGCTACCCCTGATAAGTAAATGAGCAACTTGATAAACAAGAAGGTAATCGTAGCTTTAAACAATAGCCAAGGAAGGTAGAGTCATGAGATGTTTGGTTCCCTACAGAAACCAAAGATAACATCTTTTCTAAATTTTTATTTATATTTTTGCAGAGACAGAGTCTCACTACATTGCCCAGGCTGGTCTCAAACTCCTGGTCTCAAGCAATCCCCCTGTTACCGGAAAGGTGTCCCATTCCAGACCCCAAGAGAGGATTCTTGGATCTCACACAAGAATTCGAGATGAATCCATGGAGTAAAGTGAAAGCAAGCTTATTTAGAAAGTAAAGGAATATGTGTGTCTTTACAAACATGAGCTCAGAATAAAGGGATGGAGAAATATTTACCAAGCAAATGGAAAGCAAAAAAAAGCAGGGGTTCTAATCCTAGTCTCTAATAAAACAGACTTTAAACCAACAAAGATCGAAAAAGACAAAGAAGCGCATTACATAATGGTAAAAGGATCAATGCAACAAGAAAAGCTAACGATCCTAAATATATACACACCCAATACGGGAGCACCCAGATACATAAAGCAAGTTCTTAGAGACGTACAAAGAGACTTAGACTCCCACACAATAATAGTGGGAGACTTTAACACCACACTGTCAATATTAGAAAGATCAATGAGACAGAAATTAACAAGGATATCCAGGACTTGAACCCAGCTCTGGACCAAGTGGACCTAATCAACATCTACAGAACTCTCCACCCCAAATCAACAGAATATACATTCTTCTCAGCACCACATCACACTTATTCTAAAATTGACCACATAATTGGAAGTAAAAGATTCCTCAGAAAATACAAAAGAACAGAAATTATAACAAACAGTCTTTCAGACCACAGTGCAATCAAATTAGAACTCAGAATTAAGAAACTCACTCAAAACCTCACAACTACATGGAAACTGAACAACCTACATCTGAATGACTACTGAGTACATAATGAAATTAAGGCAGAAATAAACAAGTTCTTTGAAACCAATGAGAACAAACACAATGTACCAGAATATCTGGGACACAGCTAAAGCAGTGCATAGAGGGAAATTTATAGCATTAAATGCCCACAGGAAAAAGCAGGAAAGATTTAAAATAGACACCCTAACATCACAATGAAAAGAACTAGAGAAGCGAGAGCAAACAAATTCAAAGGCTAGAAGAAGACAAGAAATAATTAAGATCAGAGCAGAACTGAATGAGATAGAGACACAAAAAATGCTTCCGAAAATCAGTGAATCTTGGACCTGGTTTTTTTAAAGATTAACAAAATCGATTGACTGCTAGCCAGACTAACAAAGAAGAAAAAAGAGAAGAATCAAGTAGACATAATATAAAATGATAAAGGGGATATCACCACTGATCCCACAGAAACACAAACTACCATCAGAGAATACTATAAACATTTCTACAAAAATAAACTAGAAAATCTAGAAGAAATGGATAAATTCCTGGACACAAACACACTCCCAAGACTGAACCAGGAGGAAATCAAATCCCTGCATAAACCAATAAGAAGTTTTGAAATTGAGGCAGTAATTAATAGCCTACCAGCCAAAAAAAGCCCAAGACCAGAAAGATTCACAGCCAAATTATACCAGAGGTACAAACAGAAGCTGGTACCATTCCTTCTGAAACTATTCCAAACAATAGAAAAAGAGAGACTCCTCTCTAACTCATTTTATGAGGCCAGCATCATCCTGATACCAAAACCTGGCAGACACACACACACACACACACACACACACACACACACACACACACACAAAAGAAAATTTCAGGCTAATATCCCTGATGAACATCTATAACAAAAGTCCTCAATAAAATACTGGCAAACCAAACCCAGCAGCACATCAAAAAGTGTATCCACCATGATCAAATCACCTTCATCCCTGGGATGCAAGACTGGTGCAACAAATGCAAATCAATAAACGTAATCCATCACATAAACAGAACGAATGACAAAAACCACATGATTATCTCAAATAGATGCAGAAAAGGCCTTCAATAAAATTCAACTTCTTGCTAAAAACTCTCAATAAACTAGATATTAATGGAACATATCTCAAAATAATAAGAGCTATTTATGACAAACCCACAGCCAGTATCATACTGAATGGGCAAATGCTGGAAGTATTCCCTTCGAAAACTGGCATAAGACAAGGGTGCTGTCTCTCACCACTCCTACTCAACATTGTATTGGAAGTTCTGGCCAGGGCAATTGGGCAAGAGAAAGATATAAAGGATATTCAGATAGGAAAAGAAGAAGTCAAATTGTCTCTGTCTGCAGATGACATGATTGTATATTTAGAAAGCCCTATCATTTCAGCCCCAAATCTCCTTAAGCTGATAAGCAGCTTCAGCAAAGTCTCGGGATACAAAATCAATGTACAAAAGTCGTAAGCAATCCTATACACCAATAATAGACAAACAGAGAGCCAAATCTCTCATTCACAATTGTTACAAAGATAAAAAAATACCTAGGAATACAACTTACAGGGATGTGAAGGACTTCTTCAAGGAGAACTACAAACCACTGCTCAAGGAAGTAAGAGAGGACACAAACAAATGGAAAAACATTCCATGCTCATGGATAAGAAGAATCAATATCATGAAAATGGCCATACTGCCCAAAGTAATTTATAGATGTAATGCCATCCCCATCAAGCTACCATTGACTTTCTTCACAGAATTAGAAAAAACTACTTTAAATTTTATATGGAACCAAAAAAGATCCCATATAGCCAAGACAATCCTAAGCAAAAAGAACAAAGCTGGAGGCATCATGCCACCTAACTTCAAACTATATTACAAGGCTACAGTGGCCAAAACAGCATGGTACTGGTCCTAAAACAGATATATGGACCAGTGGAACAGAACAGAGCCCTCAGAAATAACACCACACATCTATAACCAACTGGTCTTTGACAAACCTGACAAAAACAAGCAATGGGGGAAGGATTCCCTATTTAATAAATGGTGTTGGGAAAACTGGCTCGCCATATGCAGAAAACTGAAACTGGACCCCTTCCTTACACCTTATACAAAAATTAACTCAAGATGGATTGAAGACTTAAATGTAAGACCTAAAACCATAAAAACCCTGAAAGAAAACCTAGGCAATACCAATCAGGACATAGGTTTGGGCAAAGACTTCATGACTAAACCACCAAACGCAATGGCAACAAAAGCCAAAATTGACAAATGGCATCTAATTAAATTAAAGAGCTTCTGCACAACAAAAGAAACTATCATCAGAGTAACCTATCAACTGGCAACCTACGGAATGGGAGAACATTTTTGCAATCTATCCATCTGACAAAGGGCTAATATCCAGAATCTACAAGGAACTTTTACAAGAAAAAAACTCCATCAAAAAGTGGAAGAAAGATATGAACAGACACTTCTCAAAAGAAGACAATCATGCAGCCAACAAACATGAAAAAAAGCTCATCATCACTGGTTATTAGAGAAATGCAAGTCAAAACCACTATGAGATACTATTTCATGCTGGTTAGAACGGCCATCATTAAAAAGTCAGCAAACAACAGATGCTGGAGAGGATGTGGAGAAATAGGAACACTTTTACACTGTTGATGGGAGTGTAAATTAGTTCAACCATTGTGGAAGACAGTGTGGTGATTCCTCAAAGATCTAGAAGCAGAAATAGCATTTGACCCAGCAATCCCATTACTGGGTATATACTCAAAGGATTATAAATCATTCTACTATAAAGACACATGCATACGTATGGTTATTGCAGTACTGTTCACAATGGCAAAGACTTGGAACCAATCCAAATGCCCATCAGTGATAGACTGGATAAAGAAAATGTGGCACATATATACCATAGAATACTATGCAGCCATTAAAAAAGGATAAGTTCACGTCCTTTGCCAGGACATGAACGAAGCTGGAGACCATCATTCTCAGCAAAGTAACACAGGAATAGAAAACCAAACACTGCATGTTCTCACTCATAAGCGGGAGTTGAACAATGAGAACACCTGGACACAGGGAGTGGAACATCACACACCAGGGCCTGTTGGGGGTGGGGGTGGGAGGATAGGGGAGGGATAGCATTAGAAGAAATACCTAATGTAGGTGACGGGTTGATGGGTGTGGCAAACTATCATGGCACGTGTATACCTACATAACAAACCTGCATTTTCTGCACATGTATCCCAGAACTTAAAGTATAATAATAATAATAACTAGCTCACTGCAGAAGCACAGAAAACAAACCAGGGAGAGGATTGCACTATGAAGTAATCATACTGAAGAAGAGAAATCAGATCAAAGTTACAAGCAAGAACAATGTAATCATATGAAAGCAAACCAAAGTTTTGGTCATCTAGCAGCTAAATAAACATGCTCAAACATCCTACCCACCCAAGTGACACAGTAAGAGCCAAACCCACAGAAGGAAAGTGATAAGAAACTTGGAATGGAAATTTACATCCTAAGAGCAAAACCAGATTCGTCCTCAAAGCTTGAAGGTATAAGAATTTCTTTTGTAAGGGATATTGGAAAAGGGCCCCCATTATAAAGGACAGTGTTCTTGATGTCTCACTTTAGATATATAGTCTTACCTGAAACAAAATGGTCTGCAAATAGAACACTACAAAAAATAAGAATACACTATGTAAATAAACATGTGGTGCAGTATTAGGAAATAGCAGCACAATAAACATTTGTTTAATGACAAAAAAAGAGAAAGAAACTAAAGGAATAAAAGAATGGCTACTCCATAAGCAGAGCAGCCCCGATGGCTGCTGGTTGCCCATTTTTATGGTTATTTTTTGATGATATGCTAAATAAGGGGAGAATTATTCATGTCTCCCCTTTTTAGACCATACCGGGTAACTTCCTGATGTTGCCATCGTATTTGTAAACTGTCCTGGTGCTGGTGGGAGTGTAGCAGTGAGGAGGACTGGAGGTCACTCTGATTGCCATCTTGGTTTGGTGGGTTTTGGCCAGCTTCCTTACTGCAACCTGTTTTATCAGCAAGGTCTTCGTGACCTGTATCTTGTGCCAGCCTCCTATCTCATCCTGTGACTTGGAATGCCTTCACTGTCTGGGAATGCAGCCCAGTAGGTCTCAGCCTCATTTTACCCAGCTCCTATTCAAGATGGAGTTGCTCTGGTTCATACACCTCTGACACTTTCACCTCGACCTCCCAAAGTGTTGGGTTTACAGGCGTGAGCTACTGTGTTTGACCTAAAGATAACATCTTAACATATGGCCCTGAGTTGTTTTTCAGAAACCCGGACCCCCACCAGATAGATCCACTGGCCTGTAGACCTCAGAAAAGGGAGAGCTGAGGGCTGAACTCAGACTGCCATTCTTTGTTCTAAAGTTCTTCCTGAGGGGCTCAGAGGAAGTCGTGCCTGCGAGCCAACCCCAACATATCTTTCTGCTGACCCCAACATATGTAGACAAAGCTTTGCCTCCTTAACCAGTTGCAAATCAGAAAATATTTGAACCGACCTATGGCCTGTGGGCCCCTGCTTCGAAATGTCCCACCTTTTTATGCTAAAGCAGTGTATAATCTCCATGTATTAGCCTCCAATTTTGCCTGTAACTTCTGCTTTCCTGAAATTTACCCCTGCCTTTAAAGACCCTTACTTGCCAGCCATCGGGGAGTTCAAGTCTTAAGTGTTGCTTGGCGCACTGCAAGCTATGCCTCTCTTCCTTTCACCAGCATCCCAGTGTCACTAGTTGACCTTGCTGCGCCAGTTAAGCAGACCCCACTTGGGTTGGTAACAATCTCCAAATAAGGTCACACTCTTGTTAGGTGTGTCACTCGTGTAAACAGACCACCAGGCAGGCTTAGTGTGAGCATCATGGCTGTTTATTCACCTGGGTCCGGGCAGGCTGAGTCCGAAAAGAGAGTCAGCAGAGGGTGGTGGGTTAGGAGTTGGTTTTATAGGTTTGGGGTAGGCAGTGAAAAGTTACAGAAGTTATAGTTCAGGGCAGTTTTGCAAGCCGGCGGGTGTTGCTGGGGGGTGTCATGGGATGCATGGTCACAAGGGTAGGGGTCATCTATTACAAACAGGCATGATCATAAGGGTTGGGGGTATTGCTTGCAAGCAGAGGGGAGGGTGTGGTGAATTACATAGTTACGGGGCGGGAGTCTTGAAAAACCTAATGACTAGCGGGGAAGCTCCACAAGGCTGAGCAGGAACGATGGTTGCAGGTTGCAGGGGAAGAGCAATGAGTTGAGGCAGGAGTAAATTGTTTCACTTCTCTTTGTGCCATCTGGTTACTTCAGACTTTCTGGCTCCTGGGGACCATCCGGAGGTGTATGTGTGGGTCACCAAGGCTATAATGGCCAGGCTCGGACTTGGAGGCCTGACAACTCTGTGGAGTGAGGAGGGGTTAGGGCTTCAACATATGAATTTGGGGGTGGGGGAAGACACCATTCCCCGCAGCAGCGCTACCTATATGGAAATATGCGGGCATCTGATCAGCTGAGCTCTCCATCAAGGAGTGCAGGGAGACACTCCAGGGTGGTGACTGTCCCTGCCCCCCCAGCCACCCACCACCCATTCCCTTCACTGTGGCGGGCAGCAAAGTGACTGAAGCTTTCCAAGGACCCAATTACGGGCTTCTCCTCAGTGGCCCACAAGTCCTGATGTTCGACACAACGTTTTAATTACTTTTTAAATGCATCCACATCACAATGACACTGTGGCAGAGAACCTGATGCAGCGGTTTCCTGCGGAGGGCCATCCTCCATGCAAGAGCCCACTCTCCGCGAAGGCAGGGAGGCCGAAGTGCAGGCATTCCACGTGAAACGAGGGCAGGAGCGCCTCACCTCCTCGGTGGGCAGTAGCACTCTTTGGATTCCCCCTGGTTCCAAGGGTGGCAGGGATGTGGGATGTGGTTCAGGGACTCTGCAAACAGATGGGTCTGTTTGGTGTATTCTTGGTTGGTGCACAGGGCAGGCCAGGGTGACTGACCCAAGTCCCTAAAGCATCCTCTGAGGCAGAGTGATTTGTCAAAAACTTTGAGCTGATGGAATACTTAACTGTATCCTATTTACTTGCCTGTGGCCTCACAAATGGGAAAGACAGAGAGATCACCCCTTCCTTCAATTCCGGAGTATCCCTAGGAGAAGTTACAGGACATACCATCATTATCACTAACATCATCATCACACTGGCTTTAACCAACAGCCATGCCTTACAGCTGTGCAGTCGGAAGTCTGGAATCCAGGTGTCGCAGGCCCGGCTTCCTCTGAAATCTGAAGGGGAATCTGCCCTTGTCTCTTCCCGGCTTCCCGTGGCTTGCTGGCCGTCTCTGATATTCCTTAGCTCGCAGATGCACCCGGATCCTCCATCTGCACCTGGCACTCTCCAGTGTCTCTGTCCTCACCTGGCTGCCTTTTTATAACTAATCACCCATGACAATATTTTAAAATGTCTGAACTGGGCGTGGTATAATCCCAGTGCTTTGGGAGGCCGAGGTGGTAGGATTGCTTGAGATCAGGAGTTCGAGGCCAGCCTGGGCAACGTAGTGAGACCCTGTCTCTACAAAAAAAAAAAAAAGATACAAGACTTAACTGGCTGTGGTGGCGCATGCCTAGAGTCCCAGCTACTCGAGAGGTGGCAGTTGGGAGGATCGCCTGAGCTGCTTGAGCCCAGGAGTTCAAGGCTGCAGTGAGCTATGATCATGCCACTGCACTACAGCCTGAGTGACAGAGGGAGATCTTGTCTGTACAACATAAAACAAAATGATCTGAGCCAGAGGCTAGAAATTCATGGCCTGCAGGTCAAATTTAGATATTGCTGGCCGGGGATGGTGGCACATGCCTGTAATCCCATCACTGTGGGAAGTTGAGGTGGGCAGATAACCTGAGCTCAGGAGTTCGAGACCAGCCTGGCTAACATGGCGATACTCCGTCTCTACTAAAAATACAAAAATTAGCTGAGCATGGTGGTGGGTTCCTGTAGTCCCAGCTACATGGGAGGTTGAGGCAGGAGAATCACTTGAACCCAGGAGGCAGAGGTTGCAGTGAGCCACGATCATGACATCGCACTCCAGCCTGGGTAACAGAGTGAGACTCTGTCTCAAAAAACAACAACAAAAAAATGTAGATATTGCTGTGATTTTTATGAAGTAAATTCAAATGTTTTAGGGGGTATGAGTCTGTTCCAGTTTGCCAGAGTCACCACCAGTCCCTGTTGTTACTGTGTATGAGTGATGTCTGGCCTTGGCTTTTGAGATTCTAACCTGCCAAGGCTTGGAGGTGGGGAGTGACCGTCGGGTCTGGAGAGGGAGGGTGTGGGAGAGGCATGAGGGGGACAGCAGCAGGGCTGCGGGGATGGCAAGAATCTGTCTTCTCCTCCCACCCTCGGGAAGGTGACAGAGACCCTGTGTGCCATGCGTGGGCTTGGCAGCCTCTGGGAAGGCCTGGTGGGTGACTTGAGCCTGGGGGAGAGGACCCAGGAGCAGAGGAGCCTGGGCTTGTCCATGAGTCTCCCTGAACCCCGTGGGGTTAAAGAGCAAAAATCTCCTCCGAGTTTCCGCGATTGCATGAATTCTGGAGGGGCTTTTACAGCCCCAGAAAAGGAGTCTGGGGCCCAGAAAAATGACTGAGACAGGAAAGATGAGAGGGGCTCAGCCAGATCTATTTATATGTAGTTTATTGAGATCTTATGATATTTATCTTATAATATGTAGATTATTGTATACAATATATTTATTATATAACATAGAAATCGTTTATTATAACATTGTATTTTTATACATAGAATATAATAAAGTATTGTAAAATAAATACAGAAATATCACTAGATAATATATTGTTTATTTTGTGATGTAATTCCTCACAGGACTTTTACTACAGGGAATTTTGAATGAGTGCAGAAGCAAACAGTGGGAGGCGGCTGGGTGCAGTGGCTCACGCCTGTAATCCCAGCACTTCGGGAGGCCAGGGCAGGAAGGAAGATTGCTTGAGCCCAGAAGTTTGAGACCAGCCTGGGCAACATAGTGAGACCCTGTCTCTTAAAAAAAAAAACAAAAACAAAACTTAACTGGGTCATGCCTGTGGTCCCAGCTACTCAGGAGCTGAGGTGGGAGCACCACTGGAGCCCAGGAGGTCCAGGCTGCAATGAGCTGTGATTGCATTCCAGCCTGGACAACAGAGTGACACCCTGTCTCAAAAAACCAAACCAACCAACCAACCAAACAGTGGGATGATCTGTTCTCAGGACCCCGTGACAAAGGCAGTTCCTCTCTGCTGGCCCTAGACTTTGGGCAAGGCATGGCCGGGGCCTTGGGCTGCCCAAGTTCATGGCCCTTTCCTCTGGTGCATTGATGGTGGAGTCTCCTCTTCTAACTTGGAAGAGCCAGGGCAGATTTCCCCCGAGCCCCTGGGCGCTGGGTGGAAGGGGCTGTCCCACAGTGGCCTTGTGTGCTTGCCCACACCTGGACTGTGGAGGCGCAGGAGTGCTGACGGCCACGCCATCCTCAGCTTGGCCAGCCTTGGACCAGTGAGGTCTCCAAGCAGAAACGTAGAGCTCTGGCGAAACATAAGCAATTTCTTTTGAGTGAATTCCTCCAGTTGTCTGTCCTTTTCTAAGCTGTGAGATCAGGAACCTCTTTGTTGCTCACCTCTTGCTGGGCTGTTAAGAACAGATCTAGGCTGGGCGCGGTGGCTCATGCCTGTAATCCCAGCACTTTGGGAAGCTGAGGCGGGCGGAACACGAGGTCAGTAGATTGAGACCATCTCGGCTAACACGGTGAAACTCGGTCTCTACAAATAATACAAAAACATTAGCTGGGCATGGTGGCGCATGCCTGTAGTCCCAACTACTCGGGAGGTTGAGGCAGGACAATCGCTTGAACCCAGGAAGTGGAGGTTGCAGTGAGCCGAGATTGCGCCACTGCACTTCAGCCTGGGTGATAGAAGAGGCTGAGACTTGTTGATCAGGAGGTCAGGAGATCAAGACTATTCTGGCTAACACGGTGAAACCCTGTCTCTACTAAAAATACAAAAAAAATTGGCCAGGCATAGTGGCTCGCGCCTGTAGCCCTAGCTACTCGGGAGGCTGAGGCAGGAGAATCGCGTGAACCTGGAAGGCTAATTAAGCCACTACACTCCGGCCTGGGTGACAGAGTGAGACTCCATCTCAAAAGAAAAAAAAGAACAGACCTAAGCCAACTTGTCCATACTCTGGAAAATATCACCGCCCTCCAACAATGGCAGGGAATTTCACCCTCCCCACTCAGCCTCCCTCCCAGCTGATGTATATGATGAAAGCGAGTCTCCAGCCAATTGCTGACAAATGTACAGGTCACAGCAGGCCCAGCACAAATCCATGCCTTGTACCTCTGGGCTTGGTGAAGCCCCTCTGCTCTCTGCCCTTCTGGAAAGATTCTCTGTGGGACACATGTGAGAATATTCTGATGGCAAGATCAAGTTACCTTCTAAATGAATTCCACAACACACGCTCTGCTGAGTGGCTCCAGGCAGGGAGGAGAGTGTACCCAGATGCAGTCAGGATTCTGGACCTGTCCGTCTTCCAAAGTGAGAGTCTAGAGACTCACAACTCCCATGCCCTGTTCATGCAGGGTACTTGGTTTCCAGGCTACCAAGTGTCTCCAATACCACCAATTTCACAAGAGAAGGAATTCCTAACACCTCAGTGCCAATGAAGGAAGCCTTCGGTGCAAACTTAACTAGAACATAGAGCCTCTGGCCCTGAAGGGGGCCCTGATCATAGTCAGGGCACACCTAACGCCTTCCCTTTTTCCACTCTGAAGCTTTCCCATGCCCCTGCCTGCGTTTGAGTCTCTGCCAGAAAGTAAGTGACGGTGGCTGGTTCCATTGCTATGGCAAGCTCTGAACAAATAGCCTCTGGCTGTTCTCACAGCCTCTGTCTTCATTTATTTCTCCACTCCCCACACTTCCCTTTCCCTCTTTCATTTTTGGAGACAGAGTCTCACTCTGTCACCCAGGCTGGAGTGCAGTGGTGCAATTATACTTCACTACAGACTGGACCTCCTGGGCTCCAGCAATCGTCCTGCCTCAGCCTCCTGAGTAGTGGGTCTACAAGTGTGCACCACACCTGGCTGAATTTTCTTTCCTGTTTTTCAGAGGTGGGGGCTCACAGTGTTGCCCAGGCTGGTCTCAAACTCCTGGGTTCAAGGGATCATCCCTCCTCAACCTGCCAAAGTACTGGGATTATAGGCATGAGCCACCGCACGATCCCCTTTTCCTCTTTAGTTCTTATTTCCCGGGGATGCAAATGGGAGTCCTTGACGTCACTAAGAAGAGATGTTCCCAAGGCTGCCACTGCAGCAAAATCTTTCTTTCTGCCTTCACTCCCTCTGCAGCTCCTTGCTCACTCTTCCCGCTGTCTCTTCCATGTCACCTGCTCTTTTTTTCTCCCTGTATTCCTTCCTCCGTCACTCATTTCTCAGTGGTTACTTTATTCAAGGGCAAAAGACCTGGATGAAGTTGGTTGCTGATTCCTGGTCAATGGCAGCCTGGCAGGAGCAGAGAGGTGGGAGGCTAGGCCAGAGAGGAGCCAGGCTCCACTGGGACCCGTGAGTACGATCCCGCCTGGCGTGCACCGGCTGACCTCACTGGCCTTTGCTATCTCTGATGTCTTTGGTGATGTGGATATTGATTTCAGTTTGCAACTGTCACTTATGACTAATATGGCTCTGGTGATGAACAGTTTTGAAGGGAAATTAAAAAACAGGGGACAATTGACTTGTTACTGAAAATTAATTAAAGCTGGACTCCAGCAGAGGAGAAGAGGAGGAAGATGTCAGAATAATTTAGAGGTATGTCGAGGCAGCGCACAGAACACTCAGGTTCACGGCGTGCTCAGTCGTCACCAGAAAGAGAATAAGCAGGTCCTTGTTAGTCATTTTTAGGCAGAGCTGACTTGGGCTTCCTGGACTTGGCGAATCCAGATCCTCCTACAGTCCTAAAAGCCCTGCAAAAGAATCGGCCAGAATCAGATTTACTCACTTTCCCCGGGGATACAGCTTGCTTTGTCTTTTTCAATGTAAAAACAGGGCACGCTCTTCCGTCGCCTGGGATGTGAGCGCAGGTTAGTCTCACCCAACTTCATTCCTGAACAAAGTGCTTCCTAGGAAAAGCCAAGAAGTGAAAGCATCGTGTTCAGAAACAAGATAAACACTTCTAATTTGGACTTGTCCTCTTTAGGTGGTCTTCCAGAAGGCTCCAGGGCCCTTAATAAATTAGGTGTCCAGCTCGAATTCCAGAAGTGATTGTAAGGGAGATAAAGATGCTTGAGAGGACAGGAATTTGGAGAAACGTTTTTCAAGGCCAGGTTTGGCCACCTTGCCAAGTGAGGCCCTGGCTGGCTCGGCCTGCTCTCTGGATTCGAGCAGGTGAGTGCTGGCCAGGCCACTCCTGTGGAAAGCACGGGGTTTCTCGAGTCAGATGGCCCCGGGTTCGATTCCTCGCTTTCCCACTTCCATGCCGTCTGCACTCCAGCAGCTGACATCACCTCTGAGCCTGAGTTACTTCATCATGAAATGGGAATAATCAGTGCATCTACGTCACACGCTTGTTAAGTGGTTGAATGATAACGGGAAAATAAAACATTTAGAACAATGATCCCCTTGCCACAAGTGCTAAATTAAAGTGTATTCCTTTATATCCCACACAAGCCGAGCAGAGCTCACCCATCTGCCTGAGATGGCGGGATTATGCCTTTTATTTGTTTATCCATTCAAGCAAAAGTTTTGAGAACTTCTATGAACCAGCAGTGTTTCCAGCACTGTTTCGGGTGTGGAGGCTGGAGCAGTGAGCAGACAAGGCGCTTCCACCGTTGCTCATGTGCCATCGGGGAGCTGGGCCACAGGTAAGCAGACCCAGGAATAAATCCCGTCATTTCCAGAGGTGAATGCACTAGTCCCCTATGGCTGCTGTAACAAGTGACCACACACTGTGACTTAACACAACAGAAATCCATTCTCTCGCACTGCTGGAGGCTGAAGTCTGCAATTGGGATGTTGGCAGGGCCCTGCTCCCTCTGGAAGCTCAAAGGAAGGGCCTTCCGGCTCTCTTCCAGCTTCTGCCAGTTGCCGGCAGTCCTCAGCTTGTAGATGCCTCACCTGGCCTCCTCCTTCACCTGGCGCTCTCCCTGGGTGTCTCTGCATCCAGATTTTCCTCTTCTGTTTTTTATTTTTATTTTTAGAGACAAAGTTGCTCTCTGTCACCCAGGCTGGAGTGCAGGGGCGCAATCATAGCACTGCAGCCTCAACCTCCTGGGCCAAGCAGTCCTCACACCACAGCCTCCCGAGTAGCTGGAAATAGCAGCTCAAGCTTTCTTCTTCTAAGTGATATTGACTTTAAGGCCCAGCCTGATCCCCTTTTATATACAAAAGTTTTCTTTTTGGTGCCACAAAGAAAAATTAGTCCTGGAACAAAGGACCTCTAAGCAAAGCAATTGTTTTTGCTTCCTGCAGAAAGGGTACTCCTGTTAGCAATCTTGCCGCGAGAGTACAACGAACAAAGGAAAGCGGATAAATTTACTGCTTACTAGTTTGGGGTTGCTCTTACTGCTGTGTCTGATCTCCTTCGGCTGGAGCCAGGCCTCACAATCTAAATTAAAACCCGATTGGTTAATAACTTGAAACTTTTTTAAACAGGTAAAAGCAATGGAGAGCAAAAAAGGAATCCAAATAAGGAAGGAGCATGGGCTGCGAGCTGGGATATGCCTGTGAGCACGTCCTGCACAGACATCTTGGTTAAAGTACAAGGGCACAGAATGTTCTACATGCCTGTAACCATGTCTAACAGCTACATAGGATAGGGCTTCTAGCAAAAAGCAAGAAGGCTTTTGAGAAAGTGTTTAAAACAAACTATTATTTCTCACACTTAGGAATTTTTCTTAAACAAGAAAGGAAACTTTGAAGAGGGACTTCTCTAATTCCCACATCCCCTGTGATGTCCTGTTAAGTTGATTAAACCTGCAAAGACACTATTTCCAAATAAGGTGGAATCCCCAGGTTCTGGGTGGACATGCGTTTTAGGGGAACTTTATTCAACACAAGATAGTAAAATACGCTATGAGGATGAGGGAACTAGATAAAGTGCCAGAGAGTGGGGGTGGAGTTACTGTCGCTGGGGGAGTGAGGTCAGGGGGTGCCCCTCCAAGTAGGTGACCTTTGAACTCACAGGGAAAGACAATAGGACATCAACCCTGGGAAGAGTAGTGTGCACACTTCTTAGGGTAAATTTCTTCTTTGTTTCTTTTAATGTATATTTTTTAGTGGAAACAGGGTTTTGCCATGTTGGTCAGGCTGGTCTTGAACTCCTGGGCTCAAGTAATCCACCCACCTCAGCCTCCCAAAGTGTTGGGATTACAGGCATGAGCCACCGCACCCAGACCCAGGGTAAATTTCTTTTCAGACAATTAGTTTTCATCCTAAGCCAGGACACTGCCACATAGATGACAGGCTAAAATCAACTGGGAAGCTCAAAAACTATGTTATTTAAACAGAATCTCTGGGGGTTAGGCCCACACCTGGGTATTTCTGAAAGCTCCCCAGGTGATTCTGGTGAGAGACTGGGATTAAGAAGCCGAGTGGAACCCCGGCTCCATGATGGAATCCCATTTTCTGAACGCTTTATATGGATGTTCTCACCAAACCCCCTACTGTAGCAGGGATTACCCATGCCTGGGTCCCAGGGCGTGTGACACATGCATGCGGGTGCAGCCTGGGCATCAGGATTTCTCAGGCTCCCCAGATGATGCTATCATGTCCCGTTTAGCCCTGGCTGTGTCCTGAAGATGGTTGGGGGTGAGGCATGCAGAGGAAGGCGTAAATCAGGCTAGAAAAGGGCCTCCACAATTCCAAGAACGTCACACTTTGGAAGTCACACGGTAATCCCAGGGTCTCAGGCCCCCGATCCAGGAGCTGTAGAGAGAGGGGTTCAGAAAAGGAGGTGGGAGGCAGTGGAGGGGCCCTGGCTCAGAGCAGAGGCATGGATGTTGCCCGGCCCGCGTTCAAAGCCCAGGTCATTCGGTATAGCATTTTCTGTGACCTCAAGCAAGCAGCTTCACCTCTTTCGCCTCAGTTTTCTCATCTGTGAAATGAAAAGAATAACAGTAACCGATCCACAGGGTTGTTGGAAAACTGAAATTCAGGAGCACATAGAAAGCCTTTCCCACAGGGCCAGACAGCCGTCAGCACTTAGTCCACGGGAGCCGGGACGTTTCCCCAGAGGCATTTGTCACCCGCCCTACACTCTGGCCTAGTGCCCTGGGAGCCCCAGGATCTTAGTGGGGTGCTGGGTGACCATCAGCTGGCCGGCTCAGCCCAGGTTGCTGATCCTCCAGGTTTGACATAATGTCAGGGACGGCATTTCTGAGCTCGCTGACACCAGCGAAGGTTCCAGAGCGATGACTGGGTGCAAGTCGCTGAGCTCCAGAGCTCTTTGTAAGAGGAGTTTCTGCTTGATCTTCAGACAGAACTTGGACCTGGCTTTGCTGCTTGTTTCTCAGGGGATGGGGCCAGCCAGGAGCACCTATCAGCACAGGGCCTGGCCAGCATACAGTTTAGCCTTGATGAGCAGATGAACCCCCAACCCCTGTTATGAGCATGGGTGGCAGCTGGGCTGTGGAGACCCTGTTTCTCGGGGGACCAGAGATGGGCCGCTGCCTGGGATGCCACAGGCCCTGCCTTAGGGCTCCAGGCTGTGCCTTGCCACCCTGCCTGGCTCAGGGGCCAGCCTGCACCCTGAGCTGTCCCCAGTAATGCTACAAAGCTGAGCTGTCTTTTCCCACAGCATGCCGCATCTGTCTTCATCGAAGCATGCTCTTGGTAATTTCATTTGGGTTTTCCATTAAAAAGTTTGATTAATTCCATAAATATTAAAATAAGACAGATAATTAGAATCCAGGTACTCACTGTTACACAAAAGCGGTAAAGTCGGCACTAAATTATTATTATTAATAATAAGCACTCATATAGCACTGGTAATCAGTGCACAGGAAAAGAGACTCACATTCATTGTTATTAATATCACTTCCCCTCAAGACAGTCTTGGGTAGTGGCTCTCTCTGTGTCCGAGGAAAGGAGTGAAGCCCAGTGAGACGAAGTGATTTGCAAAGACAAATAGGGTGGGAGCCTCATTTTTGACTCAAGCCTGGGGGTGCACTGACTTACTAGTCTCCTGCTTCTGGACCCTGGATGCAATTTCTCCAACTGGCTCCTTCCTGGCTTCCTTCTGTTCAGAGGCAGTTTGCAGGTCCTCCGTCTTCAGCAGCTCATGGGATAGTGGGGTCCTGGGGAGAGGCGAAGGACTGGGTCCCGTGTGTGTTTGCTTGAGAGCCGGAGCTGAATAATAGGTGTCTCCAAGCCTCTATATAAATCATGTAGACAAGTTTAAACTATGAATCATTAAGGCAGGAGGGAGGGCACACCGAATCGATAAATAGCAAAGTAAGGGAAAAACTCTTGTTACACCGAAGTTAAAGTGCCTGTTTTGTCGTGTTCGGTCACAGCCGTAATTGTCTCACTAATCACTTAATGGTGGATTCCCAAAGTGGCCACCTCGGAGAATGAACAAAACCCTGTTCTTATTTTTAATCAGAGGAACAAGTCAACTATGTCTAACACTTTTTTTTAAGTACTTATTTAAAAAGCCTTCTTGGCCGGGCATAGTGGCTCATGCCTGTAATCCCAGCATTTTGGGAGGCCGAGGCAGGTGGATCATGAGGTCAGGAGTTTGAGGCCAGCCTGGCCAACATAGTGAAACCCCATCTCTACCAACAATACAAAAAATTAGCTGGTCATGGGTGGCAGGCGCCTGTAATCCCAGGTGCTTGGGAGGCTGAGGCAGGAGAATCGCTTGAACCCTGAAGGCGGAGGTTGCAGTGAGCCGAGATTGTGCCACTGCACTCCACCCTGGGTGACACAGCAAGACTCCGTCTCAAAAAAAAAAAAAAAGCCTTCTCAGCAGCTAACCGAGGAAGTGGCATGGACTCTACTCTTTGGGCTTCAGGTGGGGCTTTTCCTCATGCCACTGGCCACGATGGAACATTGTTGATGCGTTGTTCAGCCCTGGTCCCAGGGCAGACCCAGCAGAGATAGGGACCCCATCTTTGCAGACAGCTGTGATGAGATTCATGTGGGCTGATGTCGCCCCTTCTCAGAAGGGCCCAGAACTGACAAGGGGAGCTGCTACTCTGAGCCCATTTCTGACCAGTGAGGAGTGAAGTGGATGGGATACAACACCTGGGAGAAATCTAGTGTCTGATTTGAGAGTTCCTGGGAGTCAGCAAGAAGGGTGTGCTTGGCTTGAGGAAGGATCTTGAAAGCAGAAAGGATTCCATGACTGGGCTCTGAGAGGGAAGACACCCAAAAGCTGGGCAGGGGATAGTGGTGATGGCTGTACAGCAACGGAAACGCACAGCATGACATGGAACTGGACACTTACAGATGGTTAAAATGGTAAATTTCACGTTATGTATATTTCACGACAATTAAAAAAAAAAAGCTATACTGCGCCATATTGGAACCTAAGGCAAAAGGAAAAACTAGTAATACTGATCCTGTCTATATTTAAAGTCTTGATATTTTGTTCCAGGATTTTTTGTATAAATTTAGATTTTTAAAAATGATTGCATTAAAATTGTATCCCTCGTGATTGCTGTGTGTTTTGGCAGCACCTTAAAATTTTCAGCCCTAACCGAGGCCCTGCAAAAGAGGCAAGGGCGGTTCTCAGAAGGAAGGAGGGTTCTTCTCCAAGGAGGAAGGAAAGAGGAGGGAGGAGGTGTCTGCAGAAGCCGGGAGAGTCACACAGGGGTGCTCTGAGCAGCTCAGGTATACAACGGACATTTCCTAATGCGGGACATTTTCTAATGTGGGTGTCTCCTCAAAGGCCATTGCTCACTGGGAGCTGGGCTTGCAGGACGCCTGCCAGAAGACGAGTGAGCCGAACTACTCCCAAGGCCTTGGAAACCACTCCAAGGGGTGTTATAAGTGAAGCAAGATGGGGCGTGTCGAGAGCAGGCGCACTGCTTGAAATATGTGTCCCTGGAGGGGAGTACAAGGACCTGTTCACATGTGCTTTCTCTCAAGAAGAACCTTCAGGCAGAAAAAGGTGGAAGGAGCGCCAAGAGAGGGGAGGAGGTTAAGAGCTTTGACAGCTTTCAACGTGCTCTTTCATCCTGAGGGGCGAGGGCCACGGCTGGGGTGACATCCTGGAACCCTGAAGGATGTTCAGCTGCTGGCGGTCCGTGAGGGCCTGTGGGGACGGAGAGGAAGGGAGACACCCATGAGTTCTGTGTTGGTCCCAGTGAGCTACCAGAACACCTTGGCTGACGCTCAGGAAGGAACGCAGGGATTGAAGAAGGTCAGTGTGGGGTTAACAAAGGCAAATCTAGCCAGATACTCCTGCATTTCGGGGAGTTACCTGCTGAGCAGATGAGAGCATGTGGTAGACCGAGCATTTCTGAGCTCTCACCCGAGCCTCCTTTCATGTATTTATTTATTTTCCTTGTTGTTGTTGTTGTTTGTAGAGACAGGGGTCTCACTCTGTTGCCCAGGCTAATATCAAACTTGCCTCAAGAGCGCCTCCTGCTTTGGCCTCAGAGAGCTGCAGGCATGAGCCACTGCACCTGGCCCGACTCAAGCTTCCTGACTGGTCTCCTGTTTTCACACTTGCCCCGCTACAATCTCAGTCATGTCACTTTCTTCAAAGGCTGCCTCAAATTGTCTCATTAATATTATCTCACTAATTAATTTGTTTATTGACTGTTCCCTGTGCCCCCCACTATATAAACTCCATAAGGGAAGGAACAGCGTCCATCTTGTTCAGTTTGGTGTCTCCAGCACTTGGAGCAGTACCCAGCACATAGTAGGAGCTTAAAAGAATAAATGAATGCGTGAGTGAATGAATGAAAATCTGGATTGCAGCAAGGCTTTTGGCCACGTATTATGCAGAAGGTGAAGAAAGTGACCTGGAAGATGGCACATTTATGTGGACAGTTGCCTGGGTAAATTTTTTTTTTTGAGACTGAGTTTTGCTCTTGTTGCTCAGGCTGGAGTGCAGTGGCGGGATCTCAGCTCACAATCTCCACCTCCCTGGTTCAAGTGATTTCTCCTGCCTCAGCCTCCCGAGTAGCTGGGATTACAGGCATGTGCCACCACACCTGGCTAATTTTGTATTTTAAGTAGAGATGGGGTTTCTCCATGTTGGTCAGGCTAGTCTCGAACTCCCGACCTCAAGTGATCCTCCTACTTGGCCTCCCAAAGTGCTGGGATTACAGGTGTGAGCCACTGCACCCGGCCGTGCCTGGGTACATTAATGGATATTGCCTCATGGATCGGAGGGGTCTCTAGGGGAAGGCCACAGGGCTCTTGGCACTATGCATTCATTGTCAATCACTGTGTTTGAACATCTTTAGCTGCACTTTAAATGTCGTGTTCAGAGCAAGAGGCTGATGGCTTTGCTCTATTCCCACCACTGCTAGGTTACTGGGCCAGTTTAGCAGAAATGGATGGCCCTTCTAAATGGGTAGGTTTCTAGAGAAGAGGAGAGCGGCTGGGCAAGGGCAGACTCGACAGTGCAGTGGCTGGTGCGGGTGGTAGTGGGCAGACAGGATAATGAAGACGTTTGTGGGAGAGGGATTAGATTTAGTCCATGAGGCCCCAGGGAGCCAAATGAGGGGTGGAGGTTGGAAGTTACAGGCACGTTTTTGGCCAGTGCAGGGGAAATGCTCCAAATCACTGGCACTGGGAGCGCCGGACTAGGAGACCTCACAAAGGTGAAAGTGTCTCTGAACGGCGCTTAGTACAGCGCCTGGCGCAGAGTAAAGTTCAGAATAAACACGATTCCCATTTCTCTTGGAAGGTCAGCTGAGGACTTTCACCGACTGCCACTAGGGGAAGTGCTGGCCCAGTTTCTGCATGAGGGTCCAAGGGTGAGTGCATGGTGCCCTGGGAAAAATGAACCACAGCGAAAGGAATAAAGACAAGGTGGTGATGGTGTGGTGGGGGGGTGCGGGAGGGGTTGTCAGTGGATGTTCTGGGACTCCAAGGAGCACGCAGAAAAGGGAGGGGGAGGGAACAGGAGGAAGAGGGAAGAGAAAGAGAAGGAGGGGCGAGGAGGAGGGGAAGAGGAGAGGAAAAGGGAGAGGGGAGAGGATGAGAGAGGAAGGGAGAGGAGAAGGAGGAGGGTAGAGGAGAAGGGGGAGGGTAGAGGAGAAGGAGAGGAGAGGAGAAGGGGGGAGAGGAGAAGGAGGGGAGAGGAGAAGGGGGAGAGGAGAAGGGGGAGGGTAGAGGAGAAGGGGGAGGGTAGAGGAGAAGGAGAGGAGAGGAGAAGAGGGGAGAGGAGAAGAGGGGAGAGGAGAAGGGGGAGAGGAGAAGGGGGAGAGGAGTGGATAAGGGGAGAGGAGAAGGAGGGGAGGGGAGAAGGGGGAGGGAAGGGGAGAAGGGGGAGGGGAAGGGAGAAGGGAGAGGGGAGAGGAGAAGGGGGAGGGTAGAGAAGAAGGAGAGGAGAGGAGAAGGAGGGGAGAGGAGAAGGGAGAGAAAAGAAGGGGGAGGGGAGTGGATAAGGGGAGAGGAGAAGGAGGGGAGGGGAGAAGGGGGAGGGGAGAGGAGCCTTTCTGTTCTCTGTTTGGTTATTGTTCCTGTTCTTGTTGCCCCAACAGTGGCATTTGTCCTGTCCTGGGCACAGCAGCAGTTTGTTCCAGCTGCCAGCTTCTGTTTAAGCTCCCAGAACCAGTCTCACCATGCCTCCCTAGAGGTCCCAGCCAGCAGCAGCTGGGCAGCACCTCTGCCCTGGGGGGGTCCTTTCTCTAAACTTCCAGCTGTTGATACACCCAGTCCCTTCCTGTTGTTCCCAATAGCACTTGGGGTAGTAGCTGCTTCTTACTCATTATTGTCAATGTTCCTGGGCCCCTTTTTTTCTTTCAGCTCTTCATCACCTTTGTAACCAATTCCCTGTGTTAAATTCCTTCTGTTGAAATCACTGCATGGATACTGCTGGACTTTTGACTCTTCTCAATGGAAGTGATGACAGAGGGTTACCTGTGTGAAGGGCAGTAGGAGGTGTGGGGTGTGCAGAGTACCACAGCAGTGGTTGTAGGAAGCAGGTAAGAGGTTCAGAGAGGGACAAGGTGCACATAGTCTTGCCTAAGTTTTGTAAGTTTGTCCAGAGGTCATGTGGGAAAGTATTGCAAATGCACTCATCACGTGCCAGGGCTAGTTTTAAAGATCAGAAGAATTTACTTCCCCAAAAGTGTTTATGTTTCTCACATAAGGAAAAAGATGAGAATAAGAAAGGAGAAGAGGAAGAAATGGACATGGACTTGTGCAGACCCTCTCTTTCTTTTTTTTTTTTTTTAATAGACTGTATTTTTAGAGCAGCTTTAGATTCACAGTAAATCTGAGATGGTAGAAAGGTTTCCCATATACTCCCCAACCCCACATATGCATAGCAGCCCCCATTATCAATACTTCCCACCAGAGTGTGAATTCATTACAATTCGTGAACCTTCAGTAACATGTTATTATCACCCAAAGAAAAGAGTTTTGACCTAGGGTTCACTCTTGGTGTTGTACATTCTGGGTTTGGGCAAATGTATCATGACATGGATCCACTATTACAGTACCATGCACAACAGTTTTGCTGCCCTCAGACTCCTTTGCATTCTCCCCGTTCATCCCCCCTTCATACCTAAATCTGGCTACCACTGAGATTTTCACTGAGTTTTGCCTTTTCTAGAGTGTCACACAGTTGGAATCATACCTTCTCATACTGCCTTCTTTCACTTAGTAATATGCACTCAGGGTGCTTTTATGTTTATTTTTTTGTTGTTTATTTATTTTGAGACAGGCTCTTGCTTTGTTGCCCAGGCTAGAGGGCAGTGACTATTCACAGGCTTGGTCACAGTGCACTACAGCTTTGAACTCCTGACCTCAAGCAGTCCTCCTGCCTCAGCCTCCCGAGTAGCTGGGACTACAGGTGTCTGCCACCACGCCTGGCTTCATTTCATTTTAATGCTAAATAATATTACATTATCTGAACGGGCCACAGTTTATTCATCCATTCACCTACTGCGGGACATCTTGGTTGCATCCTAGTTTTGGCAATTCTGAATAAAGCTGCTATAAACACCCATGGGCAGGTTTTTGTGTCGATACCAAGGAGCATAATTGCTGGATCATATGTTAAGAGTATGCTTAGCTTTGCAAGAAACTGCCAAAGTGCCTTCCAACATGACTGTACCATTTTGCATTCCCACCAGCAATGAACAAGAATTCATGTTGCTCCACATCTTTGCCAGCATTTGTTGTTATCAGCATTCTGGATTTTGGCCATTCTACTAGCTGTGTAGTGGCCGCTGTTGTAATTTGCATTTCCCTGATGACTTAGAATGTGGGGCATCTTTTCTTATGCATGTTTGCCATCTGTACGTCTTCTTTGGTAAGGTATCTGTTAAAAGTCTTAGCCTATTTTTTAATCAGAGTATTTATTTTGGTTTTTGTGGGGTTGTAAGAGTTCTTTGTATATTTTAGACAAGAGTACTTTGTCATATGTATCTTTTGCAAATATTTTCTCCCATTCTGTGGTTTGTCTTTTATTCCTCTTGATCTGTTTGGTCTTTTCCACTGTGACACCTTTCTTCTTTTCTTTCTTTATTATCACTACAGAAAAGTAAAATATTGGGAGACTTCCTAGCTCAGGATCACTTTTAGAAGAAAGAGAGCTTTGAGAAAGGGAGAGAGAGAGAGAGAAAGTTATTAGGGATCATAGGACTCTATGCTAGAGGCAAAGGCCAGGTGAAAGCCAGAGGGGGGGATCTGAACAGTGGGCAACACAGAAGCTCTGGACTCCTGAGAGGCAGAAGAAAGAAAATGCCAGAAGTTGAAGAAGACCTGAATGCTGGGGAGGAGGAATCTAAGAACAGCTTTACTTTGAAATTCTTCTCTGCTGTTGGACCCTCTTCTTCTGGCTATCATAGATGTTAAAAGATAGTCGATTTTCTAAAGGCAAGTTATGAAATCATTTCCGCCTCATCTTTCCTGTAACACACAAGCTGCAATTGTTTCCCATTTGTACTCACAAATAAATGGTGCTGGGGGAGGCTGGGGAGTTGGGGTCACCTCCAGCCGCTCTTGCCTCAGTGCGTGGTGCTAGGAAGGCAAGCTGATGACATGGCTTTGCTGGAGGCCACGGAGGTTTTCATTCACGCGCAGACGGCCTTCCCTTACATTTCGTTTTCTGGCTTACTATTCAGAAACGTCCTGAAAGAGAAGTCCAGCAAAGAGAGTTCACTCACCTTTTCATTTCAGCGCCAGAGCACCTCTCCCCAGAGAGGGGAAGGGTCTGGGCCCCGCGGATCTGGAGAACAGCAGCTGTGCTGCAGGACCGGGCTCCCCTCCGCAGACCCCAGAAGTGCAGAGTGCGCCCCTGTGAGAGGCACACTAACCGCGGTTATGTGGGTGAACTGATGATGGTTTAGGCCTGAGAGCCAACAGCACAGTAACGAGTCTGCCCACCCCTATATGTGTGTCGGATGAAGTTGACTGTAAACTTTATTTCATGACACCCATAAATTCTCTCCATCTCAGGCTTTGTCAACTCAGGCTTCAGTTACATTTTTCTCACGTGGTTTGTCCCCGGCCACCCCAGGGTCCGGTGTAGAGAGTGAGAGAGTGGCTTCCTGAGGGTTTTCCTTCCTTCTCCCCTCCGCCTCCCCAGACTTGGTCTGTGACAAAGCTTCTTTCCCAGGTCCTGTTATTTGGGGTCTTGCTGATGTCAGCAGAGGCCGACCCTCTTTGTTGCACTGATCCTTCTGGACCGAGGATGGGGGTCTCAGGACCCCAAGAGCCTTTGTTTTCTGGGCAGCTCCCTGAAGCTGCTTCTCTCCTTGCAGGGGCTTCTCTGTGCTCATCCCTCCCTCTGGAGAGGCTGATTTGTCACTTCCCCATCAGAGAAAGACAATCTGTCTGGGAACAGTGTCCTGGCTAAGATGGGGCCCCGGCGGTGGTGTGTGAGCAGGTGACTCAGAGACGAGCACTCTTTTTCCTATTAAAATATTAAAGTATAGTCATACTATATAGCCATAAAAAACGACGAGTTCGTGTCCTTTGTAGAGACATGGATGAATCTAGAAACCATCATTCTCAGCAAACTGACACAAGAACAGAAAACCAAACATAGCATGTTTTCACTCATAGGCAGGTGATGAACAATGAGAACCCTTGGGCACAGGGAAGGGAACCACACTCACTGGGCTAGGTGAGGGGCTGGAGGGGAGGGGAGGGGAGTGGCAGGGGGGGAGGATGGGGAGGGATAACACTGGGAGGAATGCCTGATGTAGGTGACAGGTGGGGGAGATGGAGCCAGCAAACCACCATGGCATGTATATACCTACGCAACAATCCTGCAGGGTGCAGGATGGATGTGCACATATACCCCAGAGCCCAAAGTAAGAAAAGAAAGCAAAACAAATCCAGATTAAAAAAATATATATTCCAGTCATTACGTCAGGGCCGATCCTGCTTACGAATGGCACTTTTCTCAAGGTACACAAGTCATGCCCAGTAGGCTCTGGGCCAGACACATGCGAGGCCCCTGCGCTCCACCGCGCCCCAGGCAGATCAGAGCATCTCCAGCTCCACAAAGGCCCACTCCTTTGAATCTCTCCCTGGGAGACAAGCCATTTGCCAGAGCCACATAATGGAGCATTGAGCCTTTGAATTTCCACATCTCTGAAGACTCTTCCAGGGTTATGAGGGTGACTGCCTCAGGCCAGGAGGAAGGGAGGAAGGCGGGAAGGAGGTTTGGAGCCTTTATCTGATTAGAAAGAGGCTGCCATAGGCCCAGAAAATCAAGTGTGTTGTGAAGACCCAGCCAATGAAGAGAGAGCCTTACAGGGACCGTCCTCTCACCCCCTTTCCCCTGAGAGGCAGCCAGGTCCTGGGCAAGAGTGGTGCCATCTCCTGTGTGGCCATGAGAAGACACATGCCGAGGAGGTGGAGGCAGTGCAGGCCCCTGAGAAGGAGCTGCCCACCCTGCGTGTGTGTGTTGGGGGCCAGGCTGCTGGTTTCAATGCATGACATCACGGACTGCTCTCCACCTCGTTCCTATTCCTATGGCTGCCCCGACAATGCACTCCATCTTTCCAGTATTATGAGGTGGCTGAAGCGAGGGCTTCTCCACCCAGAGGCCCCAGAAAACAAGGAGGGAGCCCAGCCTGCGTGTCCACCTGCGGCACTGCGCATTTTCACAACACAGTTTGGGCTCCATGACATGACTGCTGCAGGGCGGGGCCCCACTGCTGGCGGGGCAGAGGCGGGGTCTGGGAGCTCAGTGGGATTCCCAGAGGCTCCCCAGGGAGCAGCAGCACCCAACTCCTCTGCCCCTCTGAGGCTGTCAGAAGCCAGTGCTCAATCCCTTATCTAAGACTTCTCACTTTCTTTTTTCTTTTCTCTTTTTCTTTTTTTGAGACAAAGTTTCACTCTTGTTGCCCAGGCTGGAGTGCAATGGTGTGATCTCTGCTCACCACAACCTCTGCCTCCTGGGTTCAAACGATTCTCCTGCCTCAGCCTCCTGAGTAGCTGGGATTACAGGCCTGTACCACCATGCCCAGCTAATTTTGTATTTTTAGTAGAGATGGGGTTTCTCTATGTTGGTCAGGTTGGTCTCCAACTCCTGACTTCAGATGATCCACCCGCCTCGGCCTCCCAAAGTGCTGGGATTACAGGTGTGAGCCTCCGCGCCCAGCCAAGAATGCAATCTTACTTGGAAATAAGGTCCTTTTAGATTCAGATGGGATCACACTCGTTTCGGGTGGACCCTCCTCTAATGACTGGTGGCCTTAGAAGCAGAGGAAACAGAGACTCAGGAACACACTGGAGACAAGGCCTTATGACAACTGAGGCAGAGATTGGAGTGTGTCTGAGAGCCGAGGCACTGGCCAACACCGGCAGCTGCAAGGGGAAAGGAAAGTTCCCCTCCTCTGAGCCGTCAGAGAGCACGAGGCCCTGCCCATGCCTCGATTCCGGACTTCCAGCCTCCACAACTGTGAGACAACTTTCTGTTGTTCTTACCCCTTCACACCCCGCTCCAGTTTGTGTAACTTTGTTGAGGCAGCACTAGGGAAAGAGTACACCCTCGCACCCACTTCTCTTTCCCTTCCCTATGCTGGAGCGCCGGGCGTGGATGGGGTACAGGCCCGGCAGGGTTTCCCATCCACGCCCTGGAGACCCACAGGTGCCTGATTGAGGGCTTCCCATCTACGCCAGGGGTTTCCCATCCACGCCAGGGGAGACCCACGGGTGCCTGATGCAGCAAGCAAACAAAACCAGACACCTAGTTAAATTTGAATTTCAGACCAACAACAAATAAACTTTTTTATTTTTAGCATAAATACATCCCAAATATTGCCTGGGATATACTTACACTAGCAAATGATTAGCAATTGCTCTGAAATGTATTTAACTAGGCCTGAGTGTCTGCCTTTTATCTGGCAACCCTAGTCCCCTGCTCCAGCCTCCCTCCCCTGCCATTTTCTTCCAGACCGTGGCTCACAGAAGGACCCCTGGGGTGGGCTCTGACCTGCTCCTGGAGCACAGCAAGGTGGCCGCCAGTGAGCGCGGACGGAACTGCTCTTAAATCCACGAGTGCCCGAGCTCCTGGCTCCCCACGCACCGCCAGCAGCCTGCACATCACCTCTCCCAGCTGGGTGCAAGTCTGGCAGGATTTGAACATACAGAGGAGGCAGAGGAGGTGGCAGGGAGGGGAGGATGAGGCCTGCCTGGGGCGCCTTCCAGCAGGGGACCAAGCCTCAGGCGCTTCCTGCTGAGCGAAGCTTGGCTTCGGCCTGTGCACTTTGATTTGTTCTATTTTTAACTGTCTTCAATTTCCCTCCTGGGGAAAGGGGGAAGGAGGAGGGAAGCAGGAGGTGGGGTGTGGGGAGTGAATCAGGGGGACTCGGGAGTGGCTGGCAGGGTTGTTGAATTCTAGGAACAGCAATCCCATGGCAAAGGCAGTGGGCGAGGCTTTTCGGGGAGGAGAGAGAGGGTGGCCGGCCAGGCCGGAGCACAGGGCACCTGAGGGGGCTCAGGGACAGAGGAAGTCCCGTTCTTGGCTGAGGAGAGACTGAGGGGCCTGGGCTTGGGTGCTAGACCAGGCTACTCAGAAGGACTCCGCAGCACCCAGTGAGTGATTGGCACGTGGTGGACACGGTGACTCTGAGCACACATGCTTGGGTGACTAGGAGGACGATGGTATCATTTCCCAAAAACAGATCCCAGGAAAAGGAGGAACAATGGGAAGCAGAGGCCCCAACCCCAGAGCGTGCTGGAAATGTCCATAAGCATTTGTGGATGGTGACCGTCCAGCAGGGCGTGGCTCATTCCAGAGAGCCTGGGCATTCGGGCACGGCGGCCACTTGCCCCTCGAGGCTGAGGGGCACAGAGCCAGTTCCTTCTGTGAGCGACAGCAGGACTCACGAGAAGGCCCATCCTGTAACTGGTGAGTGTGGAAGGGCAGCTCTGCAGAGATCAGACCTGGGGGCCAGGGTAGCAGAGGGCTTGGGGAGGGGGCACCACATTCTGGATGAAGGACAGCTCTGCAGGTCTTTGTAGCAGGATGTGCCCTGGTCCTGGGGTCAACAGGAACAGTTTCTGGGTAGGAGGCCTTTTCTGAGCTCTTGGACAGAAGGGCGCAGGGCTTAGCCCATTCATTCGCTCACTGCTTACCCGCTTAACGAACAAGTTCTGTCATCTGCCTAACACTATTGTGGAGCCCGGGGATGCAAACATGAGTGATCCCAAAGGGTTTAGAGAAGGTCAGACACAGGAACCAAGGAGGGCCATCACCGTGGAGCCAGGAGACCCCGGGATGGAAAGACCTCAGGCCTTGAAGTCACACATATCTGAAATTGAATCTTGGCTCAGCTTTTCACAAAAGCTCTTTTGGATTAAGTTTCCTCATCTGTAAAATGGGCAAATGCTCAAATCTACCTTCAGCATTGTTATTGTTGGATTAGAGATGCTGAACCTAAATTCTCGCACGTAATGCGTGGCATGCGACAGGCCCTCGGTGAATTGCAGCTGCTGGAGAAATACCTGCAGAGCACAGTGGACAGACACCTAAAGAGTGGCTTGAGCTTGTCCTATTTGACCTCAAATATTGAAAATTGGTTGGGTTTTGTAACCGCCCAAGGGGTTCATCTTGCCTGCTGCCTGGACAGAGCCAATTCATTAAGACAAGGGAATTGCAGTAAAGAGTAATTCACACAGAGCCGGCTGTGTGGGAGACGGGAGTTTTACTGTTACCCACATCAGTCTCCCAGAGCAATCGGGGAGCAGAGGGTTTTTTTTGAGATGGAGTCTTGCTCAGTCGCCCACACTGGAGTGCAGTGGCGCGATCTCGGCTCACTACAACCTCCACCTCCCAGGTTCAAGTGATTCTCCTGCCTCAGCCTCCCGAGTAGCTGGGACTACAGGTACATGCCACCATGCCCGGCTAATTCTTTTTATGTTTTTAGTAGAAACGGGGTTTCACCATGTTAACCAGGAAGGTCTCGATCTCCTGACCTTGTGATCTGCCCACATTGGCCTCCCAAAGTGCTGAGATTACAGGCGTGAGCCACCGCATCCAGCTGGGGAGCAGAGTTTTTCAGGATAACTTGGTGGGTAGGGGGAAGCCAGTGCGCCAGGACTGCTGATTGGTCAGAAATGAGATCACAGGGAGTCGGAGCTGTCTTCTTGCGCTAAGGCAGTTCCTGGGTGGGGCCTCAAGATCAGATGAGCCAGTTTATTGATCTGGGTAGTGCCAGCTGATCCATCAAGTTCAGGGACTGCAAAATATCTCAAGCACTGATCTTGAGCAGGTTAGGAAGTGGTTTAGGAAGGGTCAGAGTCTTGAGGCCTCCAGCTGCATGACTCCTAAACCATAATTTCTAATCTTGTGGCTAATGTTAGTTACAGAAAGGCAATCTAGTCTGCAGGTAAGAAGAGGTCTGCTTTGGGAAAGGGCTGTTACTGTCTTTGTTTAAACTATAAACTAACTTTCTCCCAAAGTTAGTTCAGTCTGCGTCCAGGAATGAACAAGGACAGCTTGGAGGTTAGAAGCAAGATGGAGTCGGTTAAGTCAGATCTCTTTCGCTGTCTCAGTCAGAATTATGCAAAGGTGGTTTCAGTTTCATGAGGACTCTATTATTATAATAAAACAGGGCCAAGAGGAGAGGTATTTGGCATTGAGCCTTGGTTAATCTTCATATCAAATCTAGAGGGCAGTTTAGATTTTGGAGCCACAGTTGTTTGGCTTCAAATTCTAGCTTTGCTGTCTGTGAGCTGTGTGACCTTGAACAAGTTACTTTACCTCTCTGTGCCTCAGATTCTGCATCTCTGGGGGCGGGATGGGGCAATAATATATCTGTTGTGTAGGAATTTTTGTGAGGACGAAGTGAACTCATAGGTGCAAAGCATTTAGAGCACTGTCCAGGCCTGGTGCAGAGGCTCAGGCCTGTAATCCCAGCACTTTGGGAGGCTGAGGTGGGAGGATCAGTTAAGGAAGGGCCAAGTGTGTGAACTAGGTGGAAAGGGACTGTGTCCTCACCACACAGCTCCTTCCTGAGGGGAGAGGCCACAATGGAGGGAGGCTGAAGACAGGACCCAGTGAAACCCACATCGGAGGCAGCAGCTGAAGAGGGAGAGCCTTAGAGATGTAGGAGATCGGGAGAGCAAAGCTCTGCATGCAGAGAAGGGCAGGTTTCTAGAAGCTTCTGGAAAGCACAAGAAGGGGCTGGAGCCAGAAAGGGCACGGGGTTGGCACCCAAGACGGTAAGCAATCGGGCAGCAGAGGGAAGAGCTCGATTGTTTCAGAGCAGAAGTGACCATGTAGAGCAGAGGAAAGCAAACCCCCTTCACGAAACCCAGCTCTGAGGGGAGTGGAGGTGTGGGGGTACGCATAGCAGGCCTGGGGACACCCCTGGAGGAGCTGGTCTGGGAGGGCCTCTGGGCATGGTGGCCAAAGCCTTTATTTTGGTTAAAGCAGGGATGGAAAATGCTTTGCTTTCCAGGGTTCCGATCCCGGGTGGAAGAATCAATCCAAGGCCACACACACAGGAAAACCGTGTGATGTGTGCTGCCAGGGTGCAGGTGGCACTTCTGTGTCCTCAGCCCCAGCCTGGGTAGCAGCATCTCCCTGGAGCCCAGTCTCAGCACCCCTCAGGACTGGCCCAAGGGAATGAATGGAGGTAATTAGAGAAAAGACCGACGACTAAAATCACGCACACCATGGACCAGGGTGCCTCAAAGGAGCTTCTGACTCTGGCTCTCTGTGCGGTTCCCCCTGTGGTTGAGGTGTCCAGTATTGGGGTTCAGAAAACAGCACCCCAAAATGAAGGCTTCAGCAGCAGCCTCAGAAGCAAAAGCTTTTCTCTGAACTTCCCATGCCCTCCTGCCTCTCAGCCCCATTCCCCCAGCCATGGAAACTAGAATCCCTTTTCCTCGAGGTGGGTCAGAGAAACCACAACCTCTTCTCCCCAAAGCCCACCTTAAAACCTATAACTATTGCTCGAAATTTCTCCCACCATTCTGCGTAAGAACTGGCCACAAAGAAACTCTCTGACCTACCTTGTTGGACTGCGTAAGACCCCATTGTGGAGAGGACCCTGCCCACACCCAGAAGAAAGGAAGCTGCCCAGAGAGGCCAGGAAGAGTCTGGACAGACAGGCCCTGCTGGGCGTCCCGCTCAGGCACCTAACATTAGCCCATGCTCTTCTGTCCAGTCATATTTCACTGCTGTCCAGAATTTGTTGAACCTAAGCAGAAAACAGTTTCCCCTTATCTGTGGGTCTTATTCTGAAGGCTCCCGTGTATACTCATTAAATACATTTGTGTGCCTTTTCACCTATTACTCTGCCTTATGTGAGCTCATTTTTCTTTTTTTGTTTTTTTTTGAGACAGAGCCTCACTCTGTTGCCCAAGCTGGAGTGCAGTGGCATGATCTCGGCTCACTGCAACCTCCACCTCCCAGGTTCAAGCGATTCTTCTGCCTCAGCCTCCCTTGTAGCTGGGACTACAGGTGAGGTGCACTGCACCATGCCTGGCTAATTTTTGTGTTTTCAGTAGAGACTGGGTTTCACCATGTTGGTCAGGCTGGTCTGTAACTTCTGACCTCAGGTAATCTGCCTGCCTCGGCCTCTCAAAGTGCTGGGATTACAGGCGTGAGCCACCGTGCCTTGCTGTGAGTTCATTTATCAGCAAAACTTCAGAGGGCAGAGGTTCCCCTTCCCCCACTGTGCCAGGCATGGAGCTGGGCTATGGCGCAGCAGGCCTCCAGGAGCCGCTGACATCTCCTTTGGGGGAGAGACCCTTTTCTCCACTACCCTTCTGGTGGGAATGAATGAACATAAGAATCAACAAGGAAGATTGGGGATCCTGAGCCCTGGGGCCACGAGGGAGCCCACGGGGCCTGGGAGGGAGGTTGGTCCCAGGTGAGCTGCGCCCTCAGAAGCTTCCAGAAGCAGCACTGTGCACACTGTTGCCCAGTCTTAGAGAGACAGAACATTTTTATCTGCTGACTTTAGAAAATAAAAAGGACATCAAATGATTCCATTTCTGTGAACAATAGCATCTGCTTCGGTTCCCTAATGGGGTTAGCAGGGAGAGAGAGAGGAGGAGAGGGCAGAGCGAGATGGGAGCGGTCTGCCGGGAGAGAGATGCCTCCCCCGGGGCAAAGCCGAAGGCCTTGCAGAGAAGCCCCAGTGCGGATGGAGGCCGATGGACCTGCGGTCTGGGCTCTGCCCGTCTGGTGCAGGCTCCTCACACCCGGCTTGCGGTGGCCTGTGGGCAGCACCGTCACCCGTCGCCTGCTGTGGCCTTCGTTTTGAACCATTAAGTAGCTCTTCAATAATTTAAACCGTTTCTTTCTACACCATAAACAACTGACTTTAACATTTTTTCAGTTTAGTTTTGAAATAAAGGCCAGTGATCCGGAGGTTTGTGGATGTTTTGCAGAACAGAAGCTACGGAGGAGGCCATATGTCTGGATGCGGCAGTGGCTTTCTGAGCTCAGGACACACCCCTGGGCCACACTGTCCCAGTGCCTGCTGGGTGCCAAGGAGCTGGACTTTCTTGCAACTTGGGCAAGACACAAGGGCACCCACCAGGCCCAGACGGGCCATGGCATCACCAAGCAGGTGCCAGTCCAGAGGAACTTACTTCATGCAAAGACACAGGGATGGGAGGGATTGGGAAGCGGGAGAAACTGCACTCAGCGGATTTGAGGAGGTGTCCAGCACATCAGGACCTGGAGAGGCCCGAGAGGGAGTGAGGCAGGCATTTGAAGTCACTGGGGGCCCTGAACACCCAGCTTGGGAGCCACAAGGTAAGTGGGAAGAGCACTGGTTCTGGAGTGATCTGGCGGGATTTCAGCCCCAGCTTCCCACCCTCCATGGATCTGGGCAAGCCATTTATCTGCGGGAAGCCCACGGGCCTGTGTTCCAGAACACGGCCTGTGGGACCGCCCTGGGCTAGCACTGCGGGGATGGCCCAGGGGACTCATCAGCGGCCCGCGCCCTCGCTGGTGCCCTGCACAGGCGTGCCTGCTGCCTATGGACTTGGGTCTAACCTGGGCTGAGGGCCGGGAAGAACCATCCTCAGCACAGTCCTGACCCGCAGAAGCCCGGCTCCAGGCAGTCTGGAAACAACCTCCCCAGTAACGCCCGGAGCCACGCGACAAACACCCTGCACTCAGGGCCACGCTCCAAGCACCCCATGTGCTCTAAGCAGTTTCATCTCACCATAGCCCCTGGACCGAAACGCCCCATTTACAGAAAAGGACACTGAGTCACCACGAGGTCGAGTAACTCGTCCAGGTCTATGCAGCTCCAAAGGGAAGAAGCTGGGACAAGCCCCAGGCAGTCTCCCCAGAGCCCCGACCTTGACCTCCACAGCTCTCGCTCTGCACAGCCTCAGCCTCCCTTCCCCCTGGCCCAGGCACTGCTGCTCACCCTTCGAACCCAGCACAGCCTCACCTCTTCCAGGAAGCCTGCCTGACCCTCCAGGTCATGCTGAGGTCCTTACGCTGTGCTCACAGCCAGCCCTGCTTTGTTTACAAAGGATCTGTGTCCGCCTCCCAGTTGGATGCAGCACCCCAAAGACAGGGATTTTTTTTTGGCACCTTCCGTGGTGCTTCTTGCATGCTCAGGCGTGCCTGCTGCTCACAGACTTGGGGGCCGACAGGTTGGGTGGCCTGACCCCCACTCCTACTTCCAGCTGAGCAGCTAGGCCTGTGTCTGCTTTGCTGTCTTGTGAGATTTCATTGACAAAAAAGAGCCGCAGCTAAAAGCTAGTGGCAGACCATGCACGGGGGTCTCACGGGATCTTGGACTTGGCCCCGTGTGGGGTCCCTCCAGCGTCCTGGCCCCTGTGGTGGAGGTGCCCAGGGATGGTGATGGGTGATGGGTGGCACAGCGGGCTCCAGGAGCTGCCCCAGTGCTTCCTCAGCCCCTTCGTCCACTGCCCTCCTGAAAGCCAGTCCTGAGGGTCCCCTCCCCCATGCTTGCAAAGCCCTCCATGGCGGTCCCAGGAATTGGACACCAGAGAACCCCTGACCAGGGACATTGTGAACAACACAGTGCTCTGAGGAGCTGGCGTTCCCACCTGGCCCTGGCCCATCCTGGACACAGACACTTCTCCAGCAACAGTGTTGGGGGCGCTGGCTCTGCTGCCTCTCATCCAGGCACTCCCCGGCAAGGGAGGCTGATGGGAGAGTGGGCAACATTGGACATGGAGGAAACTGGGGGAGGCAGGGGCAGCAGGTGGTTGCCTTGCTATAGTCAGGCAGAAATGTGTGTGTGTGAAGGTGTGGTGAGTGTGTACGTGTGGTGAGGGTGTGTGTGTGTCTATGTGGTGTGTGTGTGTCTATGTGGTGTGTGTGTCTATGTGGTGTGTGTGGTTGGTGAGGGTGTGTGTGTGTGTCTATGTGGTGTGTGTGGTTGGTGAGGGTGTGTGTGTGTGTCTATGTGGTGTGTGTGTCTCTATGTGGTGTGTGCATGTGGTTGGTGAGGGTGTGTGTGGGGTGAGTGTGTGATATGGTTTGGCTGTGTCCTCACCCAAATGTCACCTTGAATTATAGTTCCCATAATCCCCACGTGTTGAGGGTGGGACCTGGTAGGAAGTGATTAGATCATAGGGTGGTTTTCTTCTCCCATCATGCTGTTCTCGTGACAGTGAGTGAGTTCTCACGAGATCTGATGGTTTTATAAGGGGCTCTTCCCACTTCATTTGGCACTTCCTGCCACCCTGTGAAGAAGGTGCTTTGCTTCCCCTTCACCTTCCACCTTGATTGTAAGTTTCCTGAGGTCACCCAGCTGTGCTGAACTGTAAGTGAATTCAACCTCTTTTCTTTATCAATGACCCCATGTTGGACAGCATTTTATAGCAGTATGAAAAGAGACTAATGCAGTAAATTGATACCACAGAGAGTGGGGTGCTGCTGTAAAGATACCCCAAAATGTGGAAGTGATTTTGGAACTGGGCAACAGGCAGAGGTTGGAACAGTTTGGAGGATTCAGAAGAAGACCGGAAAATGTGGGAATGTTTGGAACTTTCTAGAGACTTGTTGAATGGCTGTAACTGAAATGCTGATAGTGATATGGACAATGAAATCCAGGTTGAGGTGGTCTCAGATGGACATGAGGAACTTGTTGGGAACTGGAATAAAGGTGATTCTTGCTACGCTTTAGCAAAGAGACTGGTGGCGTTTTGCCCCTGCCCTAGAGATATGCAGAACTTTGAACTTGAGAGAGATGATTTAGGATATCTGGTGGAAGACATTTCTAAGCAGCAAAGCATTCAAGATGTAACTTGGGTGCTCTTAAAAGCATTCAGCTGTATACATTCACAAAGAGATGGTTTGGAATTGGAACTAATGTTTAAAAGGGAAGCAGAGCATACAGCCTGATGATGTGATAGAAAAGAAAAACCCATTTTCTGAGGAGATATTCAAGCTGGCTGCAGAAACTTGCATAAGTAATGAGGAGCCAAATGTCAATTACCAAGACAAGAGGGAAACTGTCTCCAAGGCATATCAGAGGTTTTCACAGAAGCCCCTCCCATCACAGGCCTGGAGGTCTAGGAGATAAAAATGGTTTTGTGGGCCAGGCTTGCTGCTTTGTGCAGTCTTGGAACTTGGTGCCTTGCATCCCAGCTGTGGTTAAAAGGGGCCAATATATAGCTCAGGTTATTGCCTCAGAGGATGTAAACCCCAAACCTTGGCAGCTTACACATGGTATTGGGCTTGAAGGGGCACAGAAATCAAGAACTGAGGTTTGGGAACCTTCACCTAGCTTTCAGAGGATATATGGAAATGCCTGACAGATGTCCAGGCAGAAGTTTGCTACAGGGGCAGAGTCTTCATGGAGAACCTCTGCTAGGGCAGTGCAGAAGGGAACTGTGGGGTCAGAGCCCCCACACAGAGTCCTCACTGGGGCACTGCCTAGCAGAACTGTGAGAAGAGGGCCACTGTCCTCCAGACCCCAGAATGGTAGGTCTACCAATAGCTTGCACCATGCACCTGGAAAAACTGCAGACACTAAATGCCAGCCCATGAAAGCAGCTGGAGGAGGCTGTACCCTGCAAAGTCACAGGGGTGGAGCTTCCCAAGGCTGTGGCAGCCCACCCTTTGCATCAGAGTGACCTGGATGTGAGACATGGAGTTAAAGGAGTTCATTTTGGAGCCTTAAGATTTACTGCCCTGCTGGATTTCAGACATGCATGGGGACTGTAACCCCTTCATTGTGGCCAATTTCTCCAATTTGGAATGGTTGTGTTTACCTAATGCCTGTACCTCCATTGTATCTAGGAAGTAACTAACTTGCTTTTGATTTTACAGACTCATAGGTGGAAAGGACTTGCCTTGTCTCAGATGAGATTTTGGACTTGGACTTTTGATGAACACTAGAATGAGTTAAGACTTTGGGAGACTATTGGGAAAGCATAATTGGTTTTGATCATGTAAGATCATGAAAATGTAAGAACATGAGATTTGGGAGGGGCCGGGGTGGAATGACATGGCTTGGCTCTGCATCTCCACCCAAATCCCATCTTGAATTGTAATCCCCATAATCCCCACATGTCAAGGGAAGGGCCTGATGGGAGGTGATTGGATCATAGGGCTGGTTTCCCTCATGCTGTTCTCGTGATAGTGAGTAAGTTCTCACAAGATCTGATGGTTTTATAAGTGTTTGACAGTTCCTCCTATACACGCATTCTGTCTCCTGTCACCATGTAAAACGTGCCTCTTCCCCTTCCGCCATGATTGTAATTTTTCTGAGGCCTCTGCAGCCATGTGAAACTGTGAGTCAATTAAACCTTTTTCCTTTATAAATTACCCAGTCTCAGGTATTTCCTTATAGCAATATGAGAATGAACTAATACTCTGTGTGTGTGTGTGTGTTGTGTGTATGTGTGGTGAGGGTGTATGGTGTGCATGGTGATAGGGTGTGTGTATTTTTGTGTAAGGATGTGTGTGATGATGCAGTGTGTGTATGTGGTGTGGTGAGGGTATGCGGTGTGTGTGTGTTGATGTTTGTGGTGATATGTGTGTGGTGAGGGTGTGTGTGGTGAGGGTGTGTGGTGGTGGTATTTGTGTGTGTTGTGTTTGTGTGGTGAGGGAGTGTATGTATGTGGCGATGGAATATGTGTATGTGGTGTGTGTATAGTGTGTGTGTGGTGATGGTATTATGTGCCAGTGTGTGTGTGGTGAGGGGGTGTGTGATTGTGTGGTGTGTGTGGTGTATGGTGAGTGTGTGGGGTTTGTGTGTGTGGTGTGTGTGGTGATGTGTGTTGTGAGGGAGTGTGTGTGATGAGTGTGTGTCTGTATGTGGTGTATGTGATGACGTGTGTGGTGTGTATGTGGTGTATGTGTGTGGTGTATGGTGTGTGGTGTGTGTAGTGTGTGTGGTGTGTGGTGATGGTATGTGTGGTTTGTGTGTGTGGTGTGTGTGGTATGTGTAGTGTATGTGGTGTGCATGTGTGTGGTGATGGTGTGTGGTGTGTGTAGTGTGTGTGGTGATGGTGTGTGTGGTTTGTGTGTGTGGTGTGTGTAATGTGTGTATGTGGTATGTATGTGTGTGGTGATGGTGTGTGTGGTGTGCGGTGTATGGTGTGTGTGTGCTGTGTGAGTGTGAGTGTCTATGGTGAGGGTGTAAAGTAAGCAGCACTCCCCCACGAGGGTCCTCTCAGGGATGCTCCTGCCCTTCCTACCTGTCTCAACCCAGAGTCCCTGGGGAGGCGTGGGGACAGTGAGAGACTCAGGGTTGGGTCATGGCCCAGGCTCTCACTAGTGACTGTGGGCAGAAGTAGCCAGGATCCTTGTCTTTTTGGGGGGCTCAGGAACTATGATGTGGGGTGACACCACGAACACGGGGTGGTTTTTACTGTGAGGCAAAACCCTTTCGCCCCCCTCAGTGCCGGATTTGGCTGGTTTTTGGGGGGGCCACCATTTTGGGCATCCTCATGGCCAGGTCTTGAACATGGTGATGACCAGTGAGGCAGCCGGGGACCAGGCAGGGCCCAGGAGGAAGAACTGGTGAGGCACGCCCTCGGGGTTCAGCCCAGTTCTGGCCTTTAAGGCTGCCAGATAAAGGGGGATAACATTGGGTGCCATCAGGCACGGACCCAGGGACCCTGTGCTGTCTCCTCTGCCCACTTTCCGCCTCCTCGAGTTTCCTTTTCTGGAGCAGGGCAAAGCCTGGGGTGCTGGCGGGCAGTGTTTGCAGGTGGCCGTGTTCCGTGTCATTCCCTGTGCGGTTACAAATTTTCATGCCAGATGGCATCATCTTCAAATGGTGAACAGTGAGTGCTGGGGTGGGGACGGGGCAGCCACTAAACTCTGTCCTGCGGGAAGTGTGAGGAGGTGCCAGGGAGCCCTGCTCGCCACTTCCCTCCCTGGTGCGTGGGAGCTGCGGGGAGAGCAACCTCCTTTCCTTCCCGGGCCTTCCACACACAGCTGAGCTTCGTGGCTGGGGTTCCCCCAGCTCAGGGACTTTCCCGGGAGCTGGTGAAAGACCTCTGGGTGGTAGCCTTGACAGCACCATAAGCGCTTTCTTCTAGCTTTTTCTCTCCGCCACACACATACGCATGAACACACACACGCACACAAACGTGTGCACAGATGCACACGGACACATGCACACAAATGTGCACACATGCACACACCTACACATAGCGTGTGCACATATACACACGCGCACTCACATGCACACACACATTACGTCCACACGTCCATACAAGCACACACCCACACATACGCATGCACACACGCACGTGCACACACGCACGCGCACACATCCACACAGCGGGCGCACATACACATATGCACACACTCACATGCATACACTCACATGCGCACACACATTACGTCCACACGTCCATGCACACCCACACGCATACGTGTGCACACATACACACACGCACACATGCACACGCACATGCACACCCCCCATAGTGGGCACATGTACACATACACTCACACGCATACACTCACATGTGTGCACACATTACGTCCACACCTCCATACAGATACCTACACACATGTGCTCACACGCACATGCACACATGCACAAGCACACACATGCACACGCACGCACACACGCGTGCACACATGCACACACACCCACACAGTACGCACACATACACATACGCTCACACATGCATACATTCACATGCGCACACACGTTACGTCCACACGTCCATACACACACCACATGTGCGCACAGGCACATGCACACACGCACATGCATGCACATGCACTCACATGCATGCACACACGCGTACACACATGCATACGCGCACACACACACGCAGCGTCCTGGCATGGGAGGTGGGAAGGGGCGGCTGGGGCCGAGGTCTGGGCCTACTGTAAAGATGGGGAAACCGAGGGCCAGAGGCCTGGTGGCCGTCTCCCTGTCTCGCAGAGCCGGCCTGAGCCGCGCTGGGCTCCTCCTGGCTCCGCCGCCTCTCCAGGGAGTTGCTAAGTGTGATTAACTGGAGCACTAATTGGCGGGGGCCGCCGAAAGAGCCTGAGTGGTGGTGAGGCGAGTCCTGTTTCCCTTTGATTTACGGGAGCCGGGCGAGCCTGCCGTCCGCGTCCTAACAGGGCGAGAGGAACGGGCAGCAGCCGCCTCTGAAAAGGCCAGAGCCCCGCTCCCCGCGCCTCTCGCAGGCAGCGCCCGGGGTGGCGGGGGTGGGAGCCGGGCGAGGGACTCAGGCTGGGCGCGGATGTGTGCCCGGGACCTCCCAGCCTGTGCGGACGACCCAAGAGCTTGTGTTTAGGACTGCGCTCCCAGGAGACCAGATCCAGCCAGAGTTGTCACAGCAGGCGCTCGCCGCTGCCCGTGGAGAGCCCGCTTCTGGCTTTGGCAGAGGCCCAGGGTGGGAAGCAACCTGGCTGAAGGCCACAGGCCTTCCGGCAAACCCGGGCCTGAGAGTTGGTGCAGTTTCGCTCCTAGTGCCACAGCCTCCTTGGTGATGTTCGTGTGTGCGTGCGTGTTGTGTGTGTGAGAGACAGAGAGAGATATGCTTGTGTGTGTGTATGAGAGACAGAGAGAGACAGAGATATTCTCGTGTGTGAGAGACACAGAGAGAGAGGTTAAGAGAGAGAGATTGAGAAGAGAGAGACTGAGAAGAGAGATATCTCACTCCCGGCCTCCCCATCATTCCTGCTCCCAGTGGACAGGGGAGCGCTTTGCCCTCCTGGTGCATGGGGAGGAATGAACTGGGCACCTGGGAACGCTGGGCTCCGGCTCAGAAAGCAGGGCCTCTGCGGTCATCCCGTCACTGCTGCTGGCGCCTGGATGATCTCGGCGTCCCGTTAGTGGCCCTTTGGGATTCCACATGCAGCTGCGCGTGGTGCGGCCCAACCCTGCCTTTCCCTAGGTGACGTTTTGGCTTTCCCGAGCCATCACTGGCCTTCTTTCTCAATTCAGCGAGAACCTGGGTAGGAAAAAGGGCCTATTTATTGGCCTCCCCAAATGCCAACGGACTGCTGCCAGGGCCGGTTTCTGAAGGCAGGACACCAGCAAACAGTCTGCCCTCTAAGATTAGTATCCGTTGGCTTCTCTGGGTGACAACCCCGGAGCAGAAGGTTGAACCCCTCCCCAGTCTTCCCTCCCGGGGGCTGTCGTGGCCCTCAGGCTTGGGTAGAGGAGGGAGTCTGGGTGTCCCTGCTGCAGGGAGGCCAGGCCGAGGGGGCTGGGAGCGGCGGGGAAGCGGGAGGGCTCTCACTCTTCCAGGCTGTCACTCTGGCACGTTCCGTGAGAGCCCGGCTCTCTCAGAATTAGAAATGCCACTCTGAATTTCAGTGATCCGTTCTTCTGGGACATTCTTCCCAGCGACAGGACTGTTAACATGAGAAGTAAAAGGGAAACAATGAGATAGTTCGGAAATCACTGTTTCCAGGGGGTTGCAGAACGCGGATCGCCCGCGGACAGTTCCTGGGAGGAAGGGCCTTATTTTGATCTGCGAGTGCGAGCCGCGCGGCTGACAGCGTCCGCTCCACGTGCGGGGGAATCGCACCCGAGCCGCCTCGGCAGGGCCCAGGCCTCGGCGGGGCGGGGCTGAAGCACAGCTGTGGAGCTCGGGGGCGGAGCAGAGGGGAAGGGAGGGTCAGGGAACCCGGCCCGCCGCAGTCGGGGTGGCGGGTGGCGAGCGGCGGCGGCCTCTCTTGGGTTTCCCATTCGTTTCTAGCCCGGGAGCTGCCCTTTTGACGCCCAGACTTTCCTCACCACCGCCGCGCGTCACTAGGGGGCGCCGGAGCCCTTCCTGAAAGCGCCGCCGTCCCCTGCAGGGCTCGCCCCGGGCCCGCTGGGGGCTGCAGGAGGGGGCGTCCCAGGGCCCTGCCCACGGGGCCGCCGGATACGGGGACGGCTTTTCCAGAGTCCCGGGAACCCAAGGGGAAGGCCAGAGGGAAGCCCCAGATGAGGGAGGACTCGGGGAAGGATGCTGGCTTCCCCTGGCTACCTCCCGTTCCCTGCCTGGCGCCAACACTGTGGTCTGCAGCGGCCAGGCACCTGTCGGGGTTCCAGACTGAAGCTGAACGCCAGGCTCGTTTGTTGGTTTGTTTGAGCTTGGAAATCATGTCATTAGCTGAATGAGGATATTTTACAATCTGCTTGTTTGTAACCTTTTGTCAATAACAAACTGGGGATGAGGGACTGACCCCAGGTCCCTTTGAGATCCTGAGTCATCAATGTCCCCCTGGCCCACCGAGGGAGCCCTATGGCTTTCCTTCCAAGCCTTAAAGGACAGATGCGCGGTTAGCTTCAACCTGGCCCATTGCAACCAGAGAGCTCTGCCAGGGTAAATCCAGAAAAGAGCGAGAGATGACAGGGAGAGAGAGAGAGAAGAGGGGGTAAGAGAGAGAGGAGGGAGAGAGAGAGAGAGAATGGACCGTGGGTGCAGAGACAGACAGTTCTGGGGACTATTTATGCAGAACATTCTCTGGAACAGGTAGAGTAGACTTTCCCTAGTGATCGCGTGGGAGGAAGGTCTGGGATAGGGCAGTCTCCAGCCAAGCGTCATTAATCACGGTGCGGTAAGAGCGCCAGCCTGGTGAGCCTCCTTGCCAACTTCCTCTGAGCGCCCCATTTTCAGCCTTTCAGTCACGCCAGAGAACCTGTCATTTTAACTCCTCGTGCATGTATGCTCCCCGCATACTCCATTGATAGAGTTAACTTGTGAACATTTTAAAGAATTCACGTTGACCCAGCGGACCACTTGTAAATCCTGTCGGTTGTGTGCCGTGAGCTATGCCATAGAGAAATGGCCGCTGTGGGTAGAGTTCAGGAAATCTGCACACAGGTAGAAGAACGCGATTTCCCTGTGGCCAGGGCCTGCTAAGCTTAGCTCGCAATTTACCCTGTAAGCAGGGAGACTGTTACCAAGCCAGTCTCTTGCCCTAAAAGTCACAAATTTATGCTTCTAATTTTAATTTTCCTGAGCTTAGATCCCAGAAGGATTTATTAAATTTGCTTTGAGGAACCCATTTACTCTAAACGGAATAATGATGTTACTCTAGGTTTAGAATCAGTCGATAGTAAATTCTCTATCCACAGAACTTAGGACCCCTGTATTCCTCCACGACAGAATTCTAAGTCGGTTCATAAATGAAAAGGTTTACTCAATTTACCTAAAAGTTATTAGTAATTAACTAACATCAAGAGACCATTTCTTGCAGGGGTGGTGAATACCAAATGGGAAGTCTGGCGAAAAGAGGATGTTCATTATGTAGCGTAAATGAGAAGTCAAATGGCTTGTCAGTACTTCTTTGGTACTCTGGCTTAACTCTGTGGTTAAAATGGGTGATAATGACTTCTTATAACTCACTTTTATTTTTTTCATGGGTCTAGTGGGATATCCAAAGCCAGATGAATAACTTATGGAAAATCTGGGTAAACAGCCCAATGGTCTTTCTTTTGGAAATGATGGACAGGCAAACTTGCTTATCTACAAGGAGGGGCTGTGAGGAGCTAGAAATACTGGCAGGCAGAGGGCTGCTCAAGGCATCTGTTTTCTTTAGTGGCCGGGGCATCGTTTTATAATGAAAAACGCTAGTCCTGGCTGTAAGTGATGGCAGCTTTGGAAAGCTCAAGTGCCCGTGGGAAGGGGGGCGGTAAGGAGTTTCTGCAGTACCTGGGTAGCGTTATGAGGAGGCTGTGACTTAGTGGAGGGTCCTAGCTCAAGGGAATCTCTGCTCACCTTAACTTGAGCCACTTCTGTGAACTTGGACAACTTACATTTCTCTAAGTCCCTTCCACCTCCAGCTTCTGGAACTGGATGCGTTCTGTGGACTGGGATGCTGGAATCAGATCACTCCTTGAAGGAAAGTGGGATTAAATTGGGATATCTATGGAAGGGGTGAGATCTTAATATGTTGCCCTTGGAGGCTTCCTGGGGCAGACTCACCCCACTCTGCTGGAGCTCAAATGTTATTCCCCCCGCCAGGTGGGTGGTGGCAGTTCTTGGTCCAGGTGGACCTTGTCCTCCTCTGTACAACAGCAAGCGAGCGGCTGTGAGCACTGCCCAGGTGGTTTTGCCCAGATAGAACACGATGTGGATCAGTGCCTTCCAGCCTTCTCTCGTGACTCCCTCCATTCCAAAAGCACCTCAGACAGCTGATTTGCTGTCAGCAGGCGAGAGGAACAACTGCATTCAGGAGTAGCCCAGGGCAAAAGGAGAAAGGAAAGGTGGTGAACGGAGTGAAGAATGGGCACTGATAGGAAAAAGCATCAAGGGCATCTTTCATTAAAAAAACAATTTTTTTTTTAAAGAGACAGGGTCTCATTCTGTTGCTCAGGCTGGAGTGCAGTGGTGCGATCATAGCTCACTGTAACCTCTAACTCCTCTCCTCATCTTTTAAAGCACTTGAGGACCGGTCCTGATTTGAGGTGCTTACATTCAGGTGCTGCCTTTCTGTTGCCGTCTGGCAGTTAGAACCCCATGCAACTGTCAGGAAATGCGTGGTGAATGTAGAGATAAATTTCACAGGATGTAGCAGCGGCATATTCAGATTATTTTTTCTAAGACAGAATTCCCATATTCGGATTATTTTTGCTAAGATAGAATTTGTACCGGCACCGTTCAGACATTACTTTTAAAGAAAGGAGTGCAGAAGGAAAGCAGTAACTCACCCGTTTTTCGGGCTTTCCCATTTTGACCATGTTAAGGTCTAACGTGAGGAGAAGAAAATAGACCAGTCTGCCAAGTGGAATGACCTGATTCTTGTTGGATCAACACGTTATGCAGTTGAGGTTGTCACTAGAAAGCAAGCGTGATGAAGCCTGCCTTTTCAGACTAAAATCAAAGCCCTGGCCTGCCAGCCCAGAATTGCTGAACTAAGCATCCCCTAATCAGCCGGTCTATATGTAGATTCAGACATCTCCAGGAGGCTGCAAGCCTATCAGGCCCAAACTGATTATTCTAATCAAGTATTTTAATTAAGCACACTTATTGCTAGGATCACAGGAATGAGGCCTGCTCTTGAGTAGTAATGGGTGGTATTTTTGTAAATTCTTCTTTACAGTTAGCATGTTTGGCTTTGTGGGGGTGCGTTTACTGTTTTCCTAAAGTAGGCCATGGGAGGGTCCCCTGTGAAGTTCACTCTGCTGAGCTAGCAGTCTGGCCAGTGGACAAAAAAACAAAAAGATATTACCAAATGGGTTGCAGATGAATCAATTTCCCAACAAATGCATCTCTTTGCATCCTCCATGTGAAACACAAAAGCCTTGCCAGCTAGCCCAAGATTTGAAAAAATATAAAAACACGCACACATTGGGTTGGCTTTTATTGGAATGCCTAGATGCAATCTATAGTCATCAAGTTATGGAAAATTCAGGTCACATATAAAGTTAAGAAGGCAAATGAAAGGAACAATACAAATCAGACAAAATTTACATCTCAAAATATCATGAAAGCATTTTGACTGGCTTTGCCTAAAATACTTTGAATATCAATTTCTTTTTTGTAAGCTAATTCATTATCCAGTCCCCCACCCCCTCCCAACTCTTAGAAAAAGGTCTTTTGTTTACATATTCCCCAAGGTCACTATTTCTTGTAAAAGCATGTCCAGATCACAAGTCTTTTTAGAAAGAAATAGGCTCATTATACCTACTAACAAGACACTAATTGGGTTGATTTGACTTCTTCTAAAATAAGCACCAGGAGATACTCCAAATCTGTTATTTATTGGTGCCCGTGTAAAGACCAGTCCATGTCGAGAAGAGGTTAAGATTACTACCATTTCACTTCTGTCATGTGGCACAAGCTTTTCATGGTCAATACATCAGAAACATGTCTGAGATTTTAGACTCAGAGCCTATTTCACCCAAAAGTACTTACAGCATGCTAAATACAGTCCTGCAGAAGTTCCACGGAACAGAACTGCAAATACCTACGTTAACAGTTAAAAAATAAAATGTAAAACAGAACCATGTTTATGTGGTTTGAAATCTCATGGTTTTCTAAATTTGGGCTTCATAATACTTGCCAAAGGATTTCCAGGATAAAAAATATTAATGCTAATCTGTGCTTTCATTCTAATAAAATATCAGCATTCATTAGAAGATTAATTACTTCGGTATGCTCTACCAAATACACAAAGACAGTAATAGCACTGATACTGTAAATTCAGTAGCTATTTTGAAACTTTCCCAGCCAATCTGTTTAATAAACACGCCTACTGTGCAATTTAGAGTATGTGATACATACAAAGCAGTTAGAAAATTATTTTTAATACATCACTTGAACCTTTATATTTACGACATGTTCACTTGCTATATTTTATCACCATTATACATAGAGGAAAACAGTGTGTACTATAGCTCAATGAACTGAGAAATATCTTCTAAAAATATTTTTGTGGCTGAATTTAGTGCTCAGGAAAGAGATTTGTCAGAGCTGAGCCGACACGGAAGTGCAGATGGCGGCTGGGCTGGTTCCCGCACGCGTGCATGCATGTGTGCAGGAGGGCGCGGCTGTCAACTCATTTCCAGCTGGATCTGACACCCCCGGCTTCCCCGAGTGGGAGCGGAGGCTGCCATTCAAACCAGCCCCCAAGATGGTTTGATCATGTGGGTTTAGAGGAGCTTCTGTCTCTCTTTTTTGTCCTTCTTGGTGACCAAGGGTACAAACCCAAAACTAGCAGAGTGACCCTGACCGGCTCGATCTGGCTCACCCACCACTGCTCGGTTTCTGCTATCTTTCCTAGATCTTAAGACACATGTTGAGGATCATGACTACATCAGATCCTTTCCTGCTCGTTTCCTGGGCATCTGATGTGGTCTCTCCTCCATCATGAGACAGAGCTTTGGAACAGTAACAGTAAAATCCCCGGGGTTAACTCTATCAACTCCCCATTGACTTGTTGAGAGAGGGCCAGAAAACCCCTTCTCCCTGTTTTTCTAATCTTCCCTTACATCCCACCAGCCCTAGTTGTCTACTGTGACTCTCAGTTGACAGTGCTGAGGACACTGGTTTGATGTGTGAGCGAGGGAAGAGCAGGGAGTTCTCCGATTCGCCACCCACCTAGAATTGCACGGTCCTATCCATCTAGTGATAGAAGCTTGCACATTTTTTTCAACCTAATACAAAAATATTAACACTTCTGGACATTATAGGCATAAGTTGTTATATCTCTACAATATAATAATTTATACTGTACAGCTATAACAGATAACAAAAGGTGCAATCCTTTTAAAAAATCACACAGTTCACATGTTTTTATCATTTTATTTTTAAGTATAAACTTTTTAAACACTTTACATAAATTAACTCCTCTGAGACTAATATTTGATGTACAGTAAATTGTAATTCATATAAAAATCCATAAACAACTTGTCTCACATAATTTACAAAAAAATCAGGATTTCCTTTGCTTATCAGTGACAAGGATTCTAGTTGCCAGTTTTTTCCCCGGAAGGCAAACCACGTCAGCATTGTAAAATCCATTATTAAATCCCCTCCGCAGAAGTCACTGTGCCAATGTCCTTCTACAAAGCTGCACGGGGAAAGCAGTTGGGTTGTCTAGAAACGGTAACTTTGCCCCACATAGTAAAATGAACAGATAGCTATCACATCCTATGCAGAGAGACTACTTGTAAGCAAAGGTCGACAATTCGGGACTATTTGGAAACACTGTATGCATTTTTTAATTTTCTTTTTTTTTTTAAAGTTAGTTAAATACAGTGCCTCGAAGGAACAGACGGCCCAGCGCAAAAGGTCGAGGCCTTTGATGATTTTTTTTTCCCTCTGGCTACGTTCAGTCCGACTGAGTGCAGCGCTATGCATATGTAAACATATTCGTTAAAGCCGATCACCTTTAAGGTCATTCAGAAAAAAGCGGTCCTTGTTTTCGCGGTGTGGGTGTGGGTTGTAACAGCAGTCTCGTACTCCCGGGAGGAAGGCTCTTGGCTGTCGGAGAGTCCCACTCGGGTTGTGCCACAGGACGAGGGGAGCGGGGCGTGAGCGGCGCGGCCCGGGCGTTACCTCCTGCCGATCTCGCTCTGCCGCAGGAACTGGATGTTGTTGGCGCTGTCGGCCAGCTCGGGGTACTGCTCCACCGAGAGTACGTAGTACCCGTCGTAGCCCTGCACCTTGCCGGCGCTCAGCAGCTGCCGCTTCTCGCCCTCCGTCCAGAGGCGCGCGCCCTCCTCGCCGTCGCGCACGCGCTGCTGCTCACGTGCCCAGGCCCGGGCCAGCGCGCGCTGCCGCGCCTGCTCCAGGATGCGCGCCTTCTCCTCGTCCAGGGTCATGCCGTAGCGCACGTGCAGCGCCAGCGCGCCGAACTGCATCTCCACGTCCGCGAACCTGCGCGTCCTGCCGTTCACCACCGTGGTGGACTGCGACACCGTCACGTTGATGCCGTTCTCCAGCGCCTTGCGGCCGCTGGTCAGCCGCAGCGTGCCCAGGTCACTCTCGGGCGTGGTGGTCTTGATGAAGTAGTGCGTGTCCTTGCCCTCGATGGTGAAGTGCAGGTTCTCCAGGTAGAAGGCGTTGTTGAGCACAGCTGCCACCTTGATGCAGTCCTCGTTGGCGATGTTGAGCACGTTGGTCTGCACGCGGCCCTGGCTGACGGCCAGCATGACGCCCTTGCCGATCAGCGACTTCACCGTGGCGAACCACAGCCAGGACTGCGCGCCGCCGGCCCGGCGCCGGCTCACTTGCACCTCGGCCATCTTCCCCAGCGACAGGAAGGCCTTGGCCTGCCGCGCCACTTGCTGCTGGACTCCGAAGATGGGCTGCGGGCGAAACACAACAGGGGGCGCGTCAGAGGCGGCCGGGAGCTTCCCCACTCCTCACCCACACACGGGGGGATCTGGGGGCAGCGCCGAGGCATGCATGGAAACCCGGGGGTCCTTCCCCGATGAGAAGGCTGACAGCTCTGGTGGAGGAAGCCCTCGAGATCCCCCCCTCTCAGGGGGGCGTCCTTTGGAACCCCAAAACGGCTCGCTCATCATGGATCACTTTAAGGCTTTCTTCCTTTCTAACATGGGCAAAATAGTGCTGTTTCTGCTTTTCTCTTACAGTTTCTAGATGCTCTTTTCCCACGCCCACCCCACGTGGGGAACACAGCTCATCTGGACCTCCATGGAGGCTGAGGAGAAACCACAGACACAAAGAGGGATCGGAATGGTTGGGGACACTTGGGGCCGATCACAGGGCCCTGCTTCATATGCTTTGAAATGCTTTTATTTAAGTTAACTCTGTCCCCTCTCCTGGCAGAGTTTTCAGCTGAAGATGATGAGTGTAACTGCAGAACTGAAATGTACAGGGATGAGTGGACGGTGGGGCAGCTGGAGATGATATTCGTTACTTTAGGGAAACAATTATTTTTCACAGACTTAGGGACAATAGACCGTCTAGATTGGCAAATGTTTTAAATTGGGGGCATCTTAACTCAGCCATTTCTTCTACTACCAGATGTTTGTCTGGCCATTGTTTCCCAAATGAAAACATCTGTTTCATTTGCGGCATTGAAAGAAACAGTTGTTTTTCTGCACTTGGGGCAGCCTCAATGTCTTTGCCCACGATTCCCTAATCTGTCCTTATGCTGTGCTTCTCTTGACAGGGAACTTGAACCATATTTAAAAGGCTGCTTAGGAAAAGAGCTGGCAAGGCCATTTGTATAGTTAGATGTAAGTGTTTTCAGGCATGTTGGAAAGTCATACACAATTAGGAGATGCATGTTCAAATGCATTAGGAAACTTTAGTATGTCTTCATGCCACTGTGTCTATGTAGACAGGCATGCACTGCTGAAGGACGGGGACACATTTTGAGAAATGTGTCACTAGGCCATTCGTCCTTGTGCGAACATCATGGAGTGCACTTACACAAACCTATATGGTGCAGCCTACTACACACCTAGGCTGTATGGTATGGCCTATGGCTCCTAGGCTGCAAACCCGTGTACAGTGTGACCGTTCTGAATACTGCAGGCAACTGTAACACCATGGTAAATACATGTGTATCTAAACATAGAAGAGGTACGGTAAAAATATGGTGTTGGCAGAGCCCGGTGGCTCATGCCTATAATCCTAGCACTTTCGTAGGTTGAGGCAGAGGATCGCTTGAGCCCAGGAGTTCAAGACCAGCCAGTGCTACACAGGGAGACTCCATCTCTACAAAAAATAAAAAACTTAGCTGGGTGTGGTGGTATGTGCCTGTAGTCTCAGTTACTTGGGAACCTGAGGTGGGAGGATTGCTTGAGTCCAGGAGGTGAAGGCTGCACTCCAGCCTGGGTGACAGAGTGAGACCCCATCTCAATTTAAAAAAATATGTGATATTGTAATCTTATGTGATCACTACCTTACACAAGGCCTATCATTGACTAAAATGTTGCACAGCACATGACTATATTTGTAACATATGAAAAAGGAATTGCTTTTATATTAAGTATGAAACAACAACAAAACAGGTACTGGTACTGTATATTGCCTGCGTGTGTGTTAACCATGGTTTCCTCTTCTCTTTGTTTTCATTGAAATGATATGCAATTGCTCAAGGCAGGGTTGGGAATTAAACTTTCTAAGAAACTGCACTGTCTTCTCCTTATGATCATGGGGGTAACCCAATTTCTTGAGCTCTAATTTTTCTTACTGTAAGCTAGAAATTCTGGTGTTTTGCTGTGCATTCCTTGCTGATCTCTGACTGGTGGGGATTAGAAGTGCCACTTTCTGAGGTGGCAGCTTTGACTCTGCAATTTTCTATTCTATTTCTTTTATTTCTGGTAATGGTTACAGGCCTCTCGATCTATGTTATTCTCAGGAAAGATCCATAAACCTACCTGGTTGTAGGTGGAGCCTAACCAGAGGACACTTATTTTGATTTTTGATCTTTTCCCATGAAACACTGTTAATTTTTAAAGAAGCTGAACTCTGTGGCATTGTTTGAGGGTTGCTAATTTGTAATACGAATTCCCTGCCCTCTTGTTTGTGTTTTCGCCTTCAGGTCCCAAGTGCCATATATGTGCTTTCATGGGGTTCTTTCCAGAAACCCAGCACTCAGAAGTGGGCTTCTGCATTTTTTCTATGTTTTCATTAGCATTGCCAAAAACCTATTTAAGTCTGTTTAACAGGCCTCTGGTTTGTTGAACAGAAATGCAGAGGAAGTGTTGTTTTTCTTCCCTAAGAGTCAAAAAATTAAAAACTGTCTTTGGTACCATTTTCACAAGGGTAGTTTGATTCGATCTGGGTAGATGAGACACAATCACCTTTTCGTAGTTCTTCTTTTTGTTCCTTACCGGTATATCATCCCACTGCTGACTCTTCACAAGTTCGTAAGAAGGTTCTGTTAAATCAAATTTGGGAACAGGGAATCCAGGAATAGCATTGTGCAGATGGAAACCAAATGTCACCAGCCAGCTGTTAACATCTAGGAGAAGAATGTTCAAAATGAAACGTGTTGGAGTTTGTTTTGTCCTTTCATAAATTTAAATTTTTACCTTAAAAAGAAAATCCAATTTCACAATTAATACTCTGAAAAAGAGCACACGTTTGTCTTCATCCTACAAATCTAAACCAACTCTCTATATTTAGACGTGAGATGGTAACCTTCACAGCAGAACTATGTCAAGTGCTACGAAAAATGCAGAGTAATAGATGCTCAACAGACTGGGTAAGCCATCACTCCTGCTAAGCTGCAGCCTTTGCTAGTGATGGCGATGGCAAGGGTGGTGACAATGCAGAGCAGCATGAGAGAGACAGACTTGTAGAAAACAAAGGAAGTTTCTTTTGTAGTTAGTAAAGGCTGGTCTCAAATAGAAGTTACGTGTTATTAGCTCTCAAAAGCGATTGCCCAAGGATATGCAGATTTCCACAGCCCAGTTTCTATTAATAAAAACCCTAAATTGAGAGTATTAAAATCAACAGTTGATTCTTAATCAAAGATGAATGCTGAAAGCCGGCAAAACTGGCCAAGGGCACAGAAGTCCTGATTACCATCACTTGTGACTTCAAAGGCTCACTGTGCACAGGTGGAGACAAACTTTTTGGGGAAAGAACCTGGAAACCTTTAAGATGGTATTTTAAAATACTGCCATGTGACTCCAAAAGCCATTAAGCGCAGAATAAGGCTTTTATTCTATTCTAGAGGTTATAATGTTGCAGAGCTACTCAGCAGGCTTGCAGCTTTATGAGTACGGTTGGGTGTAGATTATTTTATATATTAAGCACATTGCTGGAAAATTTGAAATTGCATTTCACCTAATATATTTTATGCTGTTCCATCTCTCTTTTGATGTTTTTCCGAAAGTGCTGCTATGGCATTCCCTGCAGTCCACGTTGCTAGGAGAGGATGAATTCAGGAGCTGTGGGCTTTCCAGCCTTTCAGTCAGCCCCCGTCAACACCCCTTAAATAACCAGTGGTAAACTGCTTGTCAGAATGATGGAGAGCCACGTCTTTCCCATTTCCTTCTCTAGGGCACAGACTCTCACCTCATTGCCAGGCTGGCAGGTCCTTCATCCAGGCATCATATGGCTATAAAACCAGTGGTATTCTTTCTATTTTCAATGGGGTGGTGGTCGTGGTGGGGAGAAATAAATCCTAAGTGGTTCACATAGGATGCAAAGGGATACAATTTTTGTGTATGTGAGAGTGTATATGAGTTTGGGGAGGGTCTTAGTTTTGGGAGAAAATTCTCCCAAATGTTTGAGTATTGGGGGCAAAAATTCTGCTACTTTGAACAATGTCTGCATAACAGTGAAAATCAGAGGGCCGTAAGTATTAAAAACACTGCCAAAATAATGGGATTTGAATGCAGATGTGTACTGAAAAACCCTGAATAAGAATCAGGCTGCTGCTGAATCAGGAGGCAGAAAGACGGGACTTTCAGCTGGTTCACATGGAAGAGATATGAAATGCTTCAGGCAGTCTGGAAAGGTAGGAAGCAGATGTGAAATGAGCAGAGGGCAACCTGTTGAGAGCTGTTTTGAGAACTGAGAGAACAGACATCTCAGTATATCTCAAATATTGAGCTAGAAAAGAGGCAGCCTAAAGGAGCATCTAACACAAGCTAAAACAAAACAGAAATACCTTAAACCAAACCCAAAAAAGACATCAGGAAAGAACCTTCCTCCAGGAAATATACATGTGGTAGAGGGGTTAATTATGGCACTGTGTATCAGGAACGGAGGGTAGGGCAGCACGATTCAGAATTCTTGGAGCAGAGGTTGAGTGAGGAAGTCAGCTCACTAAAGGGAACTAGAGTAGTGCTCGCAAGGACCTTGTCTGTTTCACGTGCTAGTTGTTCCGTGGCGGCAGAAGTAGGACCTGATGCTCTACATCTTGCATAACTAAAAAAGTAGCATGCACTAAACTTGGAAAGATCTTAAATCTGTACCCTGAAAATTGTCCCACATTCGTGGAAAAATCAGTGTGCCCAGTAGTGGTGTCACTATGCAAGAGCTGCATTGGCAGTGAAGACAGATGTAAGAAGACAGAAGTGAGACCGGATACAGGATCCACTGTCCAAGCAACTGATGGGAGAAATGGCTTCATTACTGTCCTGAGGTGATGGTGGTGAAGCAGGAATTCCACACCTCCCAGGGATGAAATGGTGTCACCCTGTGATTCTACCTTAATCATCTCCATGAGAACTTCACACGTGTATTAAAAAACCCAACATGACACATTTGTAAGGTAGTTACTATTTATTGCAGAATTTCATGTATTATATTTATGCCATAAGGAAATGGAAACTCAAAAGACATGACTTGCTTACAGAGCTACACAACCTGTGGGTGAGGAGTTGCGACTGGAACTCCAATGCTGGGACTCTGGAGTTCATCATGCTTTTTGCTCCCCCATGTTCCCCTTCTTTAAATGCCTAGAGTTCATGTCATTTCAAAAACCTGTGGCCTTGGGCACTGGCAGGCAGAATAGGAAGTAACTATGTCTCATTTTCCCTTTGTGGTTTCTCTATGGTTCCATAGAGAAATAAATACATTTCAAAGGTTAGCCATTTGATTTTGCATGAGTAAATGATAAAGTTTTTAGAAAGCATTTCCAGGGCTGGGCGCGGTGGCTCACGCCTGTAATTCCAGCACTTTGGGAGGCCGAGGCCGGTGGATCACAAGGTCAGGAGATTGAGACCATCCTGGCCAACGTGGTAAAACCCCATCTCCACTAAAATAAATTTTAAGAAAATTAGCTGGGCATGGTGGTGGGCATCGTAGCTACTCAGGAGGCTAAGGCAGGAGAATCGCTTCCCCAGGAGGCGGAGGTTGCAGTGAGTCGAGATCGCACCATTGCACTCCAGCCTGGTGACAAAGTGAGAATCCATCTCAAAAAAAAAAAAAAAAAAAAAAAAAAAGCATTTCCAGTTATTTTGTGTATGAATCTAATGATGATGGTACCCCAGCACTTGGAGAGGAATAAAAATGCTTACCTGTGATGTAGTCTTTCACATCATGAATTTTGCTTGCAGGGTTGTTATTCCTAAACATGTACAAGTTAAAAGGAGCTGGGTCCTTCCCAATTCTTTTCCAGATTTCTATGTCAGGTGTTGTCCACCGTCCTGCCAAAATGTCATAATCTCTTTCTCCAAAGTGGATTAATTTGGTGAGTGGGTCATACAGGCCACCATGAAATCCAATTACCAGTTGAAAGTCAATATTGGAGTCAAAATAGATTTCACCATATGCAGTGTACTGGATCTGCTTCAGCATAAGCCCATTGCTACTGAAAACGGCCAGTGGTGTCCCTGTGTTATCTGATGCAATGTAGAATTCATCCCCACTGCTGATTTCCATGGCAAAAAGATGTCCTTGGAGATCATAATATAGGGAGGTAATTTCTGAACTCGAATGGTTGTAGACATGAGTAATCCTAGTGGGATAAGTTAGGTCAGCATAAAAAAACTGCAGATGCTGTCCTAGACTGGTTTTGCTAGAAACACGCCTTCCCAGGCCATCATAACGGTAGAGCACTGTCCAGCCACTGCCTTTACTGTAAACTCGAGTTAGAAGCCCCTTGGAGCTATATTCAAAGATTTCCGTGCCCCTTTGACGTAGGAAACCGTCTTCATCCAACCGGTACTGAACATCACCCAGTCGAGTGATTCTGTCTCGAAGGTCATAGCGAAGGGGTGTCAAACGTGCACTATTACTTGGGTTCAGTAAATGGAGGTTTCCGTTCAGATCATAGTTGTATCGCCACATTATCTTTTCGTTGAGGTAAACCGTTTGGAGCTGCCCGTCAACATCATATTCATAAGCATATTTGGTAGTGTTGGCAAAGGGCCCTATTTTAATCTCTCTCTTGGTTACTCGACCCATGTTATCATATTGAATTGTAATCCAGTACATGAGCGACCTGAATATCTCATACTGAATTTCCTTGATACGGCCATGAGCATCAAAGTGCTTCGTATAGGTCATTACAGCTGTAGAAATGATCTGGTTAATATCATAATATATAACTCCAAATTTTCCAAACTGCTCAACTTTGCCGGAAATGTCATCAAACTGATAGAGATCAATGGGCAGTGGAGTTTCGTTGATCACACCCTGCATGCTGGTCACTCGAAAGCTGTTGTCATAGCTATAGTCAAATCTCGCATTAACCATCCCGTCTTCACTGAAGCGGAAAATCTGTCTGTCAATCAGGGGACCGATTTGCCTGTATCTAATGGTGCAAATAAAACCATCACTCTGGAGGTTTACTGTCTTTAGGACTCCTGCTGTTTCATCATAGGTAAAACTGACTCTTGTGCTATCATATAAAATTTCTGAGAGCCTGGTCTGCCTTCTGTATTTGAATAAGACCCTCCGACTTGTACCCAAGAAAGCGGTTTGCAGAAGCAGCCCTTCCTCGTTGTAGTCTGTGATGACGGAGGCGTTGCTTTCCGGGGGGTTGTATATGTTGCGGTAGTAGCCAATGGATCGGATGGTCTGCATGGTGTGGCGAGCCACACTGGGCATGGTGATGGCAGACAGGCGGTCCCACATATCATATTCGAAGATGTATTGCCGCTGACTATGAAGCAGAAGAACCATGGACTGTAAAGAAAGAACATACCGTTATCCAGTGTTCGTCAACGGGAGATGCAAAAGCAGATTTAGTGACCACAAATGCACAGAAACATTCCACTAGAGAAAATGATTTTCATTTTAATTGAGTTATCCTTGACCTTATGTGTTGTTAACGTTTCTCTGCCTAATCTGCTGGGATGCTTAATTGCGAAGGGTTCTGCAATTAGTGGCTCAAGATTCATAATGTGCTGCCTGTCATGACTGTGCCATCATTGTCTTCCCAGGCATTCATAGCCAACCAGCAGATTGTCAATGGACCTGGATTAGTCATAACACAGGCATGATCAAAGCTGCTTTACAGACAATATTTCGAGAAGAAAACAGCATATGGGGCATTCAGTCCTATCCATAATTAGCAATTATTTAGTAAGGTGGGTTTCCCCCCTCATCTGACTAAAGAACCACTCCAATCATGTTTCATTTCTTGGGTGTTTGGGGGAAGGGCAAAGCAGTCACAATATTATTTTATGAAGAAAAGACATAAAATTAGCCACAAATAAATAAGTGTACACAAAGCATCAACATCAACAAATATTGTGAAATTAATCACATGGTGACTGAGAGCTATAAATGCCCTTAATAGAAATATTATATATATACACACAGGCAAACTGTTACAAGGCGTCTGTACTGACAGTAAAATCTCCATTTCTTTTTGTGGATACCAAATCCGACTTGCATCTCAGGAGTAGTAAGAATGGTTTGGACTACAAACTGCTTTGGTGCTAAATGATGAAATGAGTAAATATATTAAAAATGAATCTGCCTACTTCGTGAGCCACTGCAGAAAGACAAATGACAGTCATTTATTAGGCCAACCAGCGTGAGAGAAGGTCATCCCAGGCCGGTTAAGTCAGGCTCAGCAGTGATAGAGGGCGTGGGTGGCTCTTTCCTCTGAGGAAGCTTCCTCTAACCCCTGTTGGACCCAAATGGAACAACAGTAGCACAGGGAGGATGCATAGGCTGGGAGCCGTCCTGGGACTTTCTCCTTTGCCTGACCAGCTTCTGCAGAATCTGCTCTTTGGGCATTCCTAGGGGCAATTTTTGCATGCAGGTTGTGTAGTAAATGTCCTGGGAGTTGTTCCTAATAGTTTGCATTCTTCCAAGGAAAGCTAGGACTATTGCTGAATTCACAGGAATTCATACCTACTTTTGGAGTCATCTGAAGTCACATTTGATGGTAGTGAGTAAAACATTACTTGTTTTGCTATGAGTAATTTTCGGCTTAGTGCGCCCACCCCAGTAAGAACATGGAAATAGTCTGGGTAAATTTTAGGGATTTGGGAGAGAGGAGGAGAAAGATCTGTCTGTCTTTTCTGATCCTCCTGGATGCATGCAGTGATCTTGGTCACTGCCTTGGTCATTTTGTGACAGCGGCTCTTCTCAATGATATGCTCTGTGCTCCCTCTAAACATTTCCTAGTCCCACTGTGATCAGTACTACACATTTTTAGGGTTGCGTTTGTATGTTTCTGTTACTCTTCTCTGTAATGCACTTAATTTAAACTGGGGAAACTGCTCCAGAATGAAGCCATCATCCTTTCCCACTTGGAAACTTTGCCTTAGGGGCTTGTCATCCAACAGGTGTGGGTCATTGTCTCAAGGGTCAGTCTCTGCTAAGAAGAGCAGACAGGTGGGTTTGCAAGAGGACAGACTGGCCAGGAGGGTCCTCGTTGGAAACATTCCAGAGGTAGGGGGCTGCTGTAAGAGAGGTCACATCCTACAGTGAGCTTTGGATCTGAAACGGGTTCTCGGGAAGAGTGTCCTGTGCAGGCGCCACCTGGAATTAGGTGAGATCGCTCCCGGTGCAGGGGGTTAGGTTGAGGCTGAGTCATTCTCCAGGGCCCATCTGGTGAAGAACAAGATTGTGTGAGGGGAGCACAGTGACAACCTGGACAGGCTGTGATGTATTTGGTGACAAGAGTTCCTCTGTGTAACCTGTGCGTCGGGAGGGTGGAGCAGTAATGCCGAGTTGAGTGTATAGTGCTTGCTGCTGGGAACTGCTGGTGCAGTGCTCTGTGATCTGAAAGCTACCAAAGCTCAACATAGAATCATTTTCTAGGGCAAACGTTTGTCTCAAAGGCAAACGAAACATTCCACAAATAGGATCTTTGGTGGATTATATTTCTTAAGGAAGGAATTACAGGGAGATTGCTCTTTCCTTTTTCTTTTCTTTCTTTTCCTTTCATTTCCTCTGACCCTGGTCATACCCCAAGCTGCACAGCATACAACTTAGCATTTTGCACACGAGGAACCTAAGTCTCCATTTTTGATACTGTACATAGTTCTCAAGAACGTGAAACAGTCTAAGCTAGGATGCTTACCTTTTATATGCAGAAGAAAGGAATGATGCCACAGAGTACCCGAAAGTGTGGCTTTCTAAGAAAATCGCCTCTTTTGGTTAATAATGCATAAATGGGATCTACATGCTTTTTATGATTATATTGAAGCTCTGCCAGGAACAACACAAAGCTGACAGCTTTAACTGTGCTAATGTAAGGCTCTCTCTTAAATGAAAGAGTTAGCACGAAAATTATTTACAAGCGACTTACATGCTCAAGGTCTAATTTGTGAATGTTGTCAATGTGTAAACTTGGCAGGTGGACAATGTTATTGCTTGTTTGTTTACATCATAAATCACTTAAAAGGGTCTCAGACAATAGAACTTAACTAAAGAGAAACTACTTTGCTAATGCAAATTCATCATTGCTGTGCCAGTGTGACTTCCATATTGATACTTGGAATAATAAATGGAACTCAGTCATGTGCCGCTGTTTTTTCCCTCTTAGCGCTCTGGATGATTGCTGAAAAATGTTTCCCTATTTGTTGAGCTTAGTTTGCAGGCATACCTTTTCTAAATATGTGTAACTCCATGTTTTACCATCAGCAAAGACCCGAGATACAATCCTCCCCTGTCCGTCATAATCTACTTTCTCGCTAGTGGTGCCTCGCTGGATGCTGGCAATTTGACCTGTGGATGAATAGGTGACATTGACGGCCATCAACTTGCTGCTCGGCAGCCAGAGAGTCGGGTGCCCAGATGTGTCGTAGGCGATCCTCAGCAGAAATTTACGGTGGTCATCATAGATCTTTTCTGTCTTTGTTGTTCGATCAAAGTCAACTGAAAGGAGGTTTCTGCCATTAACCTGTTACAACACCAACAAGATGATAAAATAAATCATGTTATTCCAACACTGGAGTCCCCAGTATTGTTTAAACACCGTTTATGATGATTGATTCTCTTTGTCAGTAAATTAATTTAGCAACTTCTTGGGTACAAGTGCAAGCCAATAGATTAACTGCTCTTTTAAAATGTTTTATTAAGCAGAAAGACAGCCTGGCATTTGTTCAAAACCACTTCAATTAAATTTTGTAAACTAAAGCAACCGATAAGAAAAATACAAAAATGTACTTGCTTTAGCTCAGGAGATCTAAAGGTGATAAGCATGACACCTATTCAAATAACTCAAAGCTCCTCCCCCAAAAGACACTGGAAAATAATTGCTTAGTAGATTAATCATGACTACATTAAATGGAACACAGTGGTAAATGTGACTCTAGCCCTTTGAAGAGCAGTTAAGTAGAAGTTGGAACCCACATTACTGTAAATTATTAATGAATTTAAATAGCAGCAGGTTATAAACACGATCACTGCTTTTGGCCCAGTGCTGTAACATCACAATTTTTTGAGAAGGCCTTTTTCTTTGGAGACGCTCTGGTTAACATGCAGGGACTTCAGAGTCCTTTACCAGCACATATATATGATCTGAATATTGTATGTATTTGACAAATTCAGCACCATGTGTTGTCATAGAGTCTCAGTGGCTAGGTGCCATGTCCAGAACCTTGGACTCAATCTGGCTGTTACCGTCTGCCATCTGAGGCACACACAACCCAGCATTTGCTATGGCAATAGAAATGTGGTCCCGGTTACATTCTGCTTTACAAATAGTCTCCACTGTTTGCAGGCTGTGAACCACTAAGGGCAGAGACCACGGCCTATTCATACCCTGGTCTTCTATAGCACCTTTGTGGGAGGGGTGGCTTCAACATTCCAAAATGCTCATTAACTCTCTGGATTGTTACAAATTTGTATATAACTTTGTATAAAACTTTATATAACCATGTTCTAGCTAGAACCTTCAAAATCGACAGAATCAGCTAATTTTACACACACACACTCAAGTTTATATATAAATATATGTGTATATACATACATGATATATATTTGTGAAATTTGGGATAAAACTGCCTTTTGCATTCTATCATTGACATTAAACATGTCCCACGCAAAAATACTCCTTAAGCTTAAACTTTTCCAATTGGCTGTTCAAGGGGAGTATTGTGAAGTCCGTGGAACGCTAACTCGATAAGCTAAAAAGAAGTGATGTTGTTGAGGGCGGGAAGCACCCAGAGAGCTGATTTACAAAAAATAAGAAAGCAGAGCCCTGGATAAAATTGTATCTTTTTTTTTTTTTTCTGAAACGGAGTTTCATTCTTGCCATCCAGGCAGGAGTGCAGTGGTATGATCTCTGCCCACTATAATCTTCACCTCCTGGGTTCACGTGATTCTTCTGCCTCAGTCTCCCAAGTAGCTGGGATTACAGGCACCTGCCACCACACCCAGCTAATTTTTGCATTTTTAGTAGAGATGGGGTTTCACCGTGTTGGCCTGGCTGATCTTGAACTCCTGATCTCAGGTGATTTGCCCGCCTTGGCCTCCCAAAGTGCTGGGATTACAGGCGTGAGCCATCATGCCTGGCCTAGAAATTACATCTTTTCAGTTCTATCAGCTAATGTGGGCAAAAACCCCACAATACTGTGTCAGAGCAGATAGAGTGGGGGGGCATTGGCTGGGGGAGGAACCCAGGAGTCCAAAGCCTGATCTCTAGACCTGCAACGGCATGCCCTTGGGCTTTTAACCCCTCTGAATCTGTTTTGTCCATCTGTAAATAAAGAGGTTGGCCTAGATCCCTTAGATTCTGTCTTTCAGTGAGTTTTATTTGATTCTGACCAGACAGCTGGAGGCTTTCTGAGCTTCCATGTGGCAATGTCTGCACATTAGTTGCTCCCTGTCTTATGTGAATTTGTGAAACTTTATGAATTGAGCTTTGTAGAATGCTTTGTGTACCTTGGAAAGACGATACTAGCTAATGTTACAAATATATATTTTAAAGTTTGTAGAAAGATCTGATATCAAATTGATACATGGCATAATCAAGTTCTGCTTATATCTGCATGCATTCCATTTCTGATGCCTCGAGAAGAGGTTTTGCACAATTTAAATGGTTTCCTTAGGGTGCTTGAGTGCCTGTGATTGTGTTTTGAAAGGAAAAAATACTCTGAATGTTTAGGGTTGCCTTCTTTTTTCTTCCTTAGATTATTCCGGGCTTCGGAGGAACCATGAAAGACTGTGTAGTTTCCAGGGACGGTGCTACCATGTTATTGCACATCTGTTTGCGTTTTCCTTTGCATTCACTTTAATTTGTATTAATTATTTACTGCTTCCTGGACCCTCCTTCATCTCTGCAGTGTTTCCTCTGGTTGGAGTATGGGAAATCTGGACCACAGAGTGGGTATGATGCACTGCTGTAGGGAGACAGGCATGGAGCCCCATCTTTTCATGGCCTCTATGCTGCTCTGGCTTTTTCTTTTTGAGATGGAGTCTCACTCTGTTGCCCAGACTGAAGTGCAGTGGTGCAATTTTGGCTCACTGCAACCTCCTCCCCTCAGGTTCAAGCAATTCTCCTGCCTCAGCCTCCCGAGTAGCTGGGACTACAATCTTGTGGCACTATGCTTTGCTAATTTTTGTATTTTTAGCAGAGACTGGGTTTCAACACGTTGGCCAAGCTGGTCTCGAACTCCTGACCTCAGGTGATCCTCCTGCCTCGGCCTCCCAAAGCACTGGAATTACAGACATGAGCCACCGTGCCCGGGCCTGGCTTCTGATGTGCGCTTTTGGTTTCTGAGTGTGGCTAGGCGACATGGAAATACCCAGGTGCAAGTCAGATGGTGCCATCAGTGTGTGAGCCTTGGACCAGCATCTGGAAGTGCTGTGAGACTCAACATCTGGATAGAAGTTATAATTTTCCCTTTTATCCAGACAAGTACTGGATGCAGTGCCTTTCTTCTATCCTCAAACCAAAGTAATGAGGAATGACTTAGAATGTGGCTATGTTTTTTCCCAAATTCCCAACACAAGCCAAGGCCTTACCCGTTCTTGCTGTTTCCAGACACCGCTCGCTGTTACTCAGCATGGAAAGTTTCAAAAGATACTAACAGATCTCATGTGTTGCATCCCTTTTAACAAGCCAGGACTTACTCCTTCGGGTATTGTGAACACAGTAGCAATCGAGGGACACTTCCGTTCCAGGACATGGTCTTGCTTCACCACGTCTTTATGACATCAGGGCAATTTTCAATCTTTTTTTTGGTTATAGTCATAAATTACCAGCATTATTCCAGGATCCAGTGGCTTTTTTTTTTTTTTTTCTTGAGACAGGGTCTCACTGGGACACTCAGGCTGGAAAGGAGTATGGTGGTCTAGGCTCACTACAGTGGACTCAAGCGATCCTCCCATCTCAGCCCCTTGAGTAGCTGGGACTAGAGGCATGCGCTACCACAGCAGCCTAATTTTTGTACTTTTAGTAGAGACGGGGTCTCCCCATGTTGCCCTGGCTGGTCTCAAGTTCCTGGGCTCAGACAATCCACCCACCTCAGCCCCACAAAGTGCTGGGACTGCAGGTGTAAACCACTGCGTCTGACCTTCTGATAGCCTTTTAATATATATTTTTAATTATTATTAAAAATATCAGGTTAAGCCTGGGAGTGGTGGCTCATGTCTGTAATTCCAAGACTTTGGGAGGCCGAGCCGGGCAGATCATTTGAGCTCAGGAGTTTGAGGCCAGCCTGGGCAACATGGCGAAACCTATCTCTACAAAAATACAAAAATTAGCCGGGCATGGGAGTGCACGCCTTTAGTCCCAGAAACTCAAGGGGCGGAGGTGGAAGAATCACTTGAGCCTGTGAAGCCGAGGCTGCAGTGGGCAAAGATCACAATACTGTATTCCAGCCAGGGCATCCCGGCAAGACCCTGTCTCAAGAAAAAAAAAGTACACACACACACACACTTAAATAATCTAAAAGCGAAACTTTATCCCAGCTCACTGCTACACCTCCAGCCATATAAAAATGAATCTATTAGTGAGCCAAGATCACGCCATTGCACTCCAGCCTGGGTAACAAGAGCGAAACTCCATCTCAAAAAAAAAAAAAAAAGAATCTATTTGTTACGTATGAATAAGAGATCACCATGAATTCCTTTGTGATGTGTGCTGCTTTTAAGTAAGCATGGAAAAAAATCTCCATTTTCAAAGATCATGTCCAGCATGATTGTAATTAATCACAACATCTCTTTGATGTTGGGAGCGGGCAGCTATAATTTCCCCTCTGGAATGCTTGAAAAGAAGGACGCTACACAATTTTCCCAGGGAGTGATGCCAACTCATGGAATTACACTCACTTATCCAAGATGTCATGTGGGGAAGTAAGGAAGGGCAGACTCGTTCCCCAGTACACTGGGTGATGATATCAAGACTCTCTTGTGTCCCTGTTAGAGCATCAACTTGCTACAGGTTGTTTTGTGTGTCTGCTCCGTCAGCAGGTGCCAAGTGCAGTGTGCAGTCCCACGCTAGGCCATGCCACTCAGATTAAAGTGAGAAATAGGCCACTACGCAAATGTGACTGGCATAATGAGATTTAAATACGCTATCATATTTATGCATGCCTTTAAACACACGTTTGGCTTTCAAATTTTGAGATTTTCTTTTTTAAAATGATTCACGATTTTTTTTCTCTAAGCTTCTGAATCTGGGCAGCTTTAGGAGATGAATTTTATTATTAGAACATCATGACAATTTTTTGTAACTGATCGATGGCTGGTTGTACAATCCAGTAGTGATAAAACCTAGGAATATTTACCAAATATTATAAGGCGTAGATAAGCAACTGCTATCTAGGTGTATTTTTTTTAAACGAGCCACAAACAAGTAAGTACAGAATAATTTTGTCTTTGTTCTGCTTCCTTACATCCCTATCACAGTTTCTTGTGCTTGTTATTTTCTTCTGTGTCCAGCCTGTCCCCTAGTGCACTGTTTCATAGAAATGCTTTTTTACATTGCTGGTTTCTTATATAATTTTTCCTTTTTTACTTCCTACCTTTTTTACTTTTTAAACTTATATATATTGCCAGGTGTGGTGGCTCATGCCTGTAATCCCAGCACTTTGGGAGGCTGAAGTGGGCAGATCACTTGAGGTCAGGAGTTTTGAGACTAGTCTGGCCAACATGGCAAAACCCGTTTCTACTAAAAATACAAAAATTTAGCCGGCATGGTGGCGTGTCTTAGCTACTCAGTGGGCTGAGGTATGAGAATCGCTTGAACCTGGGAGGCGGAGGTTGCAGTGAGCCAAGATCGTGCCACTACACTCCAGTTTGGGCAATAGAGCTAGACCTTGTCTCAAAATGAACTACACACACACACACACACACACGCTGTACAGAGAGAGAATGATATCTTTATATCTCCATTTAACTTATTATTTCTAGTGTTAGATTTACAGCAGTCAAGCATTTGCAAGGATGTGCTGTTCATACAGCCCCTCTCTTAGGAAGATCTAGATGCAATGACACAGAGAGAATTCATATTGTAAGGTTGGCTTTCCTCATTCTTTCATTTATTGGATAAATATTTGAGTGCCTACCATGTGACAGGCACATAGCTAAATTTAGGTCAACAATGTAAAAATGAACAGAACTTTCTGCCAGGAAATAATGCAAGGTAAGAGAGGAGGCATCCTCTGTCTCAGGGAAGAGTGGAAGAGAAATGGGGGGCCTTTTGGGCTGATTCTCACTGTCTTGGTGGGCCCAGGTCTTCCTCTTCTCTATCTGGCAGACTCCAGGCTCAGTCCTTAAACCAGATTTTCATATCGTCACTTTCTCCCTAGCATTTCTCTCTTAGAATCCATAGAGGAACGAAATTAGCAGTCAGAGCTGGCACATCCAATCTTATCTTGAAAGTAAGAAACTCTCCCTTGTGATCTTGGCATTGTCTCTCTGAGAGCAATCAAACATATCAGCTGGAAATCTCCTTTCAGTGGGATGGCACAGGCCATTTTAAGTAGCGTATTTTCTAAAATGTCTCGCTGAGGCATTGTGGCTCTGCCATTTAGAAAGAAACTGACACCCAGGCCTGTGGCACGGACTCTTCCTTCCCCGAGCGTGGTATTTTCTTCATTTAGGATTAGGCAGAGAACCAGGGACTTAAGATTGGGTTTCCTCTCTTTTCCTCTCATCTTCCTAAGTTCTTTTTATGTCTTGCAAAGCAGTATTACAAAGAAAAAAAAGTACACACTTGTTTATAACTTGTCTCCAAGAACAGCGGGCAAATTGTTGTGTGGTCAGTTTCTGGACAAAGTATTTCCTACTCCTCCCTCTTTCCATTGAAATTTTCCTATCCAGCAAGCTCAACAGCCCTTTCCTATCCATCTGGTGTGTGAGTAGAGGAGATTATCTGGCTTAGGGTCACAGAATATATAACAATGCCTTTTCTTTTCTTTTTTCTTTTTTGAGATGGAGTCTTGCTCGGTCTCCCAGGCTGACGTGCAGTGGCATGATCTTGGCTCACTGCAACCTCTGTCTTGCGGTTCAAGCAATTCTCCTGTCTCAGCCTCCTGAGTAGCTGGGATTACAGGCACCCACCACCACACCTGGCTGATTTTTGTATTTTTAGTAGAGATGATGTTTTACCATGTTGGCCAGGCTAGTCTTAAACTCCTGACCTCAGGTGATCCGCCTGCCTCAGCCTCCCAAAGTGCTGTGATTAAAGGTGCGAGCCACTGTGCCTGGCCTATTTTTAAAATACTTTCACAGTATCTCCTTTGATTTTTCTAACAACTGTGTAAAACAGAGGCAGTACAGAGTAAATTTCATTTATCTGGAATATAGCTATATATATCCATCCTATCTATTTGTTATGCTATTAGGTAAAAAATATATATCTATATCATAATACAGATATCATGATATAGATAAGGAAACAGATTCAGAGATGTTATGATTCTCCCGTAAGGTTTACTGTTAGCAAAAAGGGGAGTCTCATCTGGAACCTGTATTTTTTTGAACTCTAGGTAGGTGCTGTGTCTTTGGTATGCAGAGCTTGGGGGACAGATGTAATCTATGTCTTTGTGTCTTTTGATGAAGTTCTGGGTTTGAGAACAGGTATGATGCTGTGTGCATGCGTGCACGTGACCCCTGCTCCAGGACAGTTGAGTAAGAGGAGGCCTGTGAACTAGCCTTACGTTTGCAGTGGTCCAAGGCAGCAGGGACCCTGGGAAGCAGCAGTGAGCAGAGGCAGCAAATGGGGATGCAGGCAGCAGCAGCTGCCGGGGTTCAGCAGAAGAAAGGGCAGCAGCTGGAGTTCCCTTTGGGAATAGATCATGGCCCTATTTTTTTTTTTTTTTTTTTTTGAGACAAAGTCTCGCTCTGTCACCAGGGTGGAGTACAGTGGTGTGATCTCGGCTCACTGCAACCTCCACCTCCCGGGTTCAAGTGATTCTCTTGCCTCAGCCTCCTGAGTAGCTGGGATTACAGGCACCCACCACTGTGCCCAGCTACTTTTTGTATTTTTAGCAGATATGGGGTTTCACCACCTTGGCCAGGATGATTTTGATCTCCTGGCCTCATGATCCATCCACCTCGGCCTCCCAAAGTGCTGGGATTACAGACGCGAGCCACTGTGCCCAGCCAAGACCATGCCCTAGGAAAGTGACCTGGAGCTGATTTTTGTGATCATTGTTTTGCCTTCACTCCTCCTGATCTCATTTTCCCTCTAGTGTCCTATTGCTTTTTCTTCACAGCCCTCTCATGACCTGACCTCCCTCCATCCTCCCCAGCTGCACCTGCCAGTACAGACCCATGTGAGATTGGAACTACACTGAGCGTGGTGCTCATACTCAGTGTAGACATGAGGGGTGAGCAGGAGATGCATCCTGCCCTCAGGGACATCTGCACAAATCAGAGGCCTGCATCTGTCTCCTGCTCTACAACACATACGTACCCTGAGCTTGCGACCAAAGACATTCACTTTCCCTTGGGCTTGCTCTTTTCGGAATCTCCATTCCACCAAGTTTTGACCATTCTCACCAGGCAGAGTCATGTTTCTTTTGGCAACGGTTGGATTAGCCGTGCCAGCCAGAACGTGCGGCTCTGTTTGGTAGTGTGAGTCCAGGCCACTGGCGTAGATAATTCTAAGGGAGCCATCATAACCAATCTGGTAGCTGTTTCTTAACTGATCTAAAGAACAAGAAGCACAAAACATGAACTATTAGATATGCATTCAATACTTGGTCAGTTGTGCAGTTAGACGTGATGTAAATTTCTAAAAGTTGACAAGGAATAAGGAATACTTAATGATGTCCTTCCAGAAAGAAACAAAACAACTTTAATTTCTGCCATTTCATGCTGTCAGAGGTTTGGCTAAATATTAAAGACAAACTTTAGGGGAATTTAAAGTCCTTCTCTACTTTAATAGACTTCTTTTTCTCATTTGCCTGATGAAATGAGAGCTCGGCCTCCATGGGGTGTTCATTAGATAAATATTTTGTAAAGAGGCACATATGTGATCTTTTAGGAGGGTGGTGTGAATACCTTTGAGGTCTTAGAAGACTTCCTTCCCCTATATCCAACCCCTGTATCTTCTGTCAAAGATCCTTTGAAAGGATTAATATACATATCTTGAATATCAGAAATAGAAAGCACTATTCCCTCTGAAATTGACTTCAATAAAGGAAGACATTTTATATTTTATACAAAAAAAAAACCTCATACTGTAGACTACTGCCTCAATTTAAAATTTTGAAATAACATAGGACCATTTGCGGAAGAAATGAATTCAAGCAATAGCAGTTTTAGATGATTACTTCATGGGACAGGTTAAAAAAAATGAGTCAAAGAAGTTTAATACAGATTTAGTAATTATTCTTAGAGCTGTGACCTCACAATTACAAATGTCATTGTGGACAGGCTTTTTCAAATTTAGAAAGGAATATGGCAGGAGGTTCCATTATGGAGATATGGTATCCACATGACTATGGATGGAATGAAAAAATGGAAACTCCAGGCATTACATAAACGTGTAGTTGGATTTTGGGATAAAATTTCCGTGATAGGCAGATTAAAATACCGCATCACATATGGATTCAGAAAAGTGCTATGTCTCAAACTACTGTACTTAGATGACCATAAGAGAACCTGCTCTGGAAAACTGTTAGGTGATGTGAAAATGGTCTGATGATGCAGGTGAAGGGCTGGAATGAAGTTGTTTTAATATATGGGAATGGAAATCAACACTATTCTGAGATTGACAGATCATTTTATATGTGGTTTTAAAATATGTCTATATTAGTAAATAAATATTATGTGTACACTGTAGATTATGTCACTAGTATTTCTAGAGGTTTATACTTTCACCTTCCCTTTTCTGGCTCACCTTGGAAAATGGGTGTTGCCGCATTCTATCTGGGTGCTAGTGGTACAATGATCCCTTTAAAATTACGCTTTCGTATTTACCTTGAACCATGGTGTAGAAGGAATCGATTGAGGACAGATTTGAAGTGATGCTGACATCTTCTTCTCGGCTTGATGACTCAATGTCCACTGTGATAGCCTTGTCCATGTCCCCATGCAGGTTTGTGACCACTCCAGTTGGAAATGTCACGTTTGTCAGACGACCTTCACTGTCATAGCTAAATACAAGAGGCATTAACTCAGTGTTAAATAGGAAACTGCAGCTTCTTCTGACTTACAAATACAACGTGTAGCAATATTAGTTGCACAAATTTGGAGGAGTATTTGTCTTTGTGCATGAGCTATGCAGCGTGAGGACTTCAAACATGCTTTGAAGTAATCAAAAACCTGTTTAACACAGAAAAACCTCACCAGTGAGAGCACAAGTAAACAGACCAGCTCTCCATCTCAGCACATGATGCTTTGAAGTGTGACCAAAATCCTCCTGCACATCTAATTTGCTGTTTCAAAGGGAACATGTTTGCTGATATTAAATCCTTAGTATTCCTTCATATTTTCTACAAAGTAGGTTTACTTCACTGTTACATGAGTTCTTAAAGATTTACTGACTTACTCCCTCCGTGGCAGTAGAGTACAGTATGTTTACGTCCATGTGTGTATTTGCATATGTAAAAGAATCCTTTTAGTATCTTCACACATCTTCAACAAATTAATAAAATAAGAACGTTTTAAAGACTTTATTTCTCAGTGATTGACATACTTTATAAAGGTAAACTAACTTGAATGCTGCCCGTGGTGATGATGACCCATCTTGTCTACAGTGATATTGCACGATTGGGTGATACCTTGCATGGTGATTTATTACGTTCACTGAAATGAGATGCAATATTTTCTGACATTTAATGATTATTTGTTTTATTACACACTTATTCTTTTTAGCAGACAAATATGAGAGGAATTTATAATTTAAGTGTCAAAATACATTTTAAAAGCTGTTCTGTGCTCATAAATATGCATCATAGATACAACATTTGACTGAAGAACTGAAGTTTTGTGACTTTTCTATTTGTGGCAGCACCAGAGAAAATTTCAAAAATGACAGTGTCATCTGAAGAAAGAAAGAAAAAAGCAAAATTCTGGATGAGACTTTAGGGGTTTCCTTGAGACAACAATATATTAAAGGTTGGATTTCAGATTGGATCTAAGGCTGCTTCACTAATAAAAGGTTCTCAGTGAATCGTGTCCTACTTAAAATAAGCCCAGACACAGAGCTAACAGAGAAACAATGCTATGAGAGAAAGTCAGGTTACCAGGGGAGGAAAAAAAGTGAAGGGGGATCATAATCATAGGTGGAAACATGGGGCAACACAGACTGAGGGGTGGAAAAGATACTTACGTGATATTTTAGAATAAAAGGATAGACAGGTTTTTTTTTTTTTTCAATTTCACTTGTTTATGAGATAGAGAGTTTTTAGTGAGACATTCATTCTGAAAAATGGTGTTGGTAATTAAGAGAAGATTCTAGGTGAGACAGAGAAGAATCTGCCAGGACAATGATATAGTAGTGAGAGGGAAGAAAGAGAGGAGGAAGGCGAGGGAAGGAGGTCTGTTCCGCGCCCAGTGATGAGCTGATCCCATTAATTCTGTGGGGACAGTATTGGTCAGATCGTGGGTTTGACTGACATGATCTGATAACGTGCCATGCTGCTCAGCCAGCGGCAGGAACGGGCATTCAGGAGGAGAAGCCAGGGATAGAGACGCGGAGAAAGCAAATGCACCATTAAGTGGAATCATTGTTTAGACTCACAAAAGGCAGAGCTGAAGATGTCTTCCCCACCAACCCAAACGCCCCTAGCAGAGGAAAACATAAACGAAAGAAACCCAACAGAGTTTATTGCTGTCATCAGTTTTTTGAAGAAATGATTGCTTTTGAAGAAACAAGCACGCACGGGGTTATTTATAGAGCAAGCAATGCAGAATTACAGAATTATTGACAAAACCAGCCTAAAGTTCTGTCGTTAAGTTTGGCGTAAGTCTTGCAGGACATCACACATCTCAGAGCATGAGGTGAAGAACGTGCTGTTGGGTTAAAAAATCCACGCCCTTTTGAATGCCTCTACATAAAAGAATTCCATATTGCATTATTTTCCCCCAATTTCAGAGATGGAAAATGAAAATACGATGGGGTTAGCTGACTTGATCTGGCTCTCACTCTATCTCATGACTGGACCATAACTGGAACTTTTGTGCAGCTGACCCCAGGTCCATTAGCCCTCCTGTAAATCACAGGGCCTGATTGAAAGCTGGGAACTCTAGCTTTAGATAGATGGTACCGCCTGCGAGCAGCCTGCTGATTCATTCTCCTCTGCCCTTTTTTGACCCTTTTGCTGGTTTACATTTTCTAGCCCCATTCAATCTGAAGCAGGAACTTCACCTTTCTCCTGTAGAAAGCATTTCTGCAACCTCTGCCTTTGCTCTTTCACTGGCTTACCACACGTTCCATTCCCTGCTGGGCAGGCACTGTGTATCACAGGATGCTGGGCACAGGAAGATGCGGCCCAGGAAGCTGAGCGCTCAGACTATCACCTATTAGCCTTTGGTTCTTCAGGGAATAAAAACACAAGTAACCTTTGTAGGTAGCACAGTTAAAATGACAGAGGGTTAAGCTGGGATCTTAGTGGCCCAGCTTCACATTTTAGCCCTGGAAGTTCTGAATTTGTACCTTCCAAGGAGTAGCTGAACCTCAGTGCAGGCACCAACAGCGCTGAAGTGTTTGCATAAGGAAGGCCGCTCCGGTGTCAGGGTCCTCGGAGCTCCTATCTAGTCCGGCACCCAACAGCTTCAGAACAGCCTGTCTGTGCCAGCTCAAGTGTGAGGATATTGTGAAAACAAAGAGTAGAAGTCTGGGTGAGCAGAGGTCACACACATGACAATTTAACTATTAAAAATGAGGGTCCTGTGAGGCTACCACTTACCAGAGTGAGCAGAATGGGAGAAGTGTTCATGCTGGCATAGCTGGGGAACAGCTGCACCAAGGTGGGGACCAAGCCAGGGCCGGGAATAGACGTGGGATCAGGCAGTCAGGTGGGGGGCCGGGTGGGGCTGGCAGGGCTTTGGAGGAAGAGGTCTGGGGGTGCAGGAGCCCCGCTGAGGCACATAATTATACTGGAGGGGAGTGTTGGGTGGATCTCCTTACTGGAGAATATGAGGTGCTGCAGGTTTTAAAGAAAGCAAGGTTTCAATGAGGAACCTAAGGTGGGGGTGAGAGTGGCTCCCTGACTTGCCAATTTTACAAACCACGAAAAATATCAGGGACCAACACAGGGTGTTTAAATTAAAAACTGCTACCTGTTACCTCCATCATTTCATAAACAAAGACCGTTTAAACATATCAAAGACAGGCAGGACCTTTTTGCTCAGTGAGTTCTTTAAAAAGGACTTACTTTTTTTCTGACACCGAGTCTCGCTCTGTCTCCCAGGCTGAAACGCAGTGGCACATTCTCGGCTCACTGCAACCTCCACCTCCCAGGTTCAAGCAATACTCCTCCCTCAGCCTCCCGAGTAGCTGGGATTACAGGCGCCTGCCTCTATGCCTGGCTAATTTTTTTTTGTATTTTTAGTTGAGACGGGGTTTTACCATATTGGTCAGGCTGGTTTTGAACTCCAGACCTCAGAACTCTGCCCGCCTCGGCCTCCCAAAGTTTTGGGATTACAGGAGTGAGCCACCGTGCCTAGCCAAAAGGACTGTTCTTTAAAAGCAGTGAATAAAGCTTTACGAAAACATTCTCCACATCATTATTTTTCTCATTTCAGTGTGGATGAGTGAACGCTTTTTCACAGATTAGCACCTATGTCAACAGAAATGAAAACAAGACGGAAAGACATTAAAAAATGACCCAGGGGTGCTGACTAAGGGAGTGAAAGAAAATAAGCCTTCAAAGATGACTCTCAGGTACTTCCATAACGCAAGGCTAACTCTTCTTTACCTCGACAAAAGAAGAAAAGCAGTGCAACCACAAATACCCAACTATCCTCTGAAACACTCGAACCCGAGGTCCTAAAACAGACCTTCCCAACCAGATACGGCTCTGGGCAGATCCTCTGCTTATCTGCCAGTGTGGCCTACCGGAATGTGGCTTGGCCTTAGTGTTGAACTAGCCCTACCCAGCTTGTAGATTTGAGAGGTGGTTTTCTTTTATTAGCTTTTTGAATGTACAATGCAACAGGCTCCAGGGAATTTGAATAGAACATCAACTTCATGCTCTCCATTGCACTCCTCTGGCCTTAGCCTCATAGCTTCAAACTCATAACACAGCACATTCCTTCCTGCTCCTGCCTGACTCCTCTTTACAAAGGACTCTCCCTGGAAAAGACAAACTTCCTCAGGCTCTCCATGACCTACCACTCTTTCACTGATGGGATGCCCTTATTTGATGCTTATCTACTTGTTCGTCTTTAATTTGGATTGCATGTTTGTCTAGATTTGCTGTTTTAGCCTTTGTGGTATATTTTTAAATCTCTTTTTTAAGTTTCCTAAGTAGTGGGGTTATTGACACATGCCTCAGAGAATCGCAGCCTCAGTCATTCTCAGCTGAGAATGCTATATTCAACCTGACATGAAATTTTCTCTCCGCTCCCCTTACAGACGTGAAGCTCCCAACTCTCTCCTTTTCCTTGGTTCTGTCTCTCAGATATTTATCTTTCCATTCCCAGAGCTGCCCTAGACTTTTTAAACAGGTCTATCTACCTCTTCCCATACTCACTGATACCAAATCAATCTTCTGAAACACCACGATTATAATACCTTCCTACTTAAACATCTTCAGTAGATGCTCAACAGAGAGAAAAATCGACTGATTTAGACTGTTACCAACTCAATGTCAATAGTCTATTGATATTGCAAATTTATTCAAGTGGAAACAATTTGCAGTTCTTGAAAACTTTCTTTATAACTTGACAACAGGAGTATTTATCGTCTTCGGTGCTTCCCGATAAAATGATTTATTTAACCAAAGGTTATGTTTTTAAAATTATCTTCTGCTTTTGAGAAAACTATGTATAAATCAGAGCACAGCTTTAGAGGAGTGCATACACCAGGGCAGAGAAGCCATTCTAACTCTGGGGGTGGGCTCTTTTGAGGAGTGACGTGCCCTTTATCCCTTCTGAGGATTGTCTGGTCCAGAATTCAGCCTGACATGGAATTGGTCTGTCTCAAAGATGAGACCAGCATGTTGTTAAATGTATATTGGCGGCAATGCCCTCCCCACACCTCTCATTTTCACCTAAAGAAGCCGGAATGAGAGTCAGTGAAATGTAACTGCTTTCTCTGGTCAAATCCAAGCCTGTTCTGAGAAGGCAAGACAGCAGCAGAAGCTAGCCTTCATTCTGAAGGCTTCCAGATGGGATAAATGTTCGAGTTTCCTTATGAGTGGCCCTTCCTCGGCATCCTCCTCAGGGCCATCCCAGAACTAGCCTGCACTGAGAGCTGCTTAGTGTGGTGCATGGGTTTGCTTTCAAACTTGAATCCCAGTAAGAACTCTCATGAAAGACTTAATTAACCCATCTTTCTCCCACTCTCGCTTGTTCTCTCTAATGTATATGTGTGTGATGTGTATATATAGCATAGATAGTATATATACATGTTTATATAATACACACACACATTATACAGAGGGACAATCTTTTCTTCCATCTAACACAGTTTAGGCTCAAATTTCCTTCCATAGTTGAACAGCCAACAACAAAAACAAAAAATCCCCTCCATCTTGTCTTCAGTGACCACGATGCTTTTCCCACAATGCTAATTTGTAACAGCCTCTTATCTGTTGTTGAGGTAAAGTGGAACAAAATTACTAACCCTGTCATGACTAAACACGTAGACACAAATCACTCCTTAATCTCATTCCTGAGGAGGGACACCTGCACAAACAGCGAACGTCGAATGGTGGGCTGATGCGGAATCTTAATGGCAATAATGTGACTTGTAACAGCAACAGCCAAAGAGTTTACATTTAAATCTTCTGGGAAGGACACTGCGGTTTATGTATTTTAACAATTATCTCATCAACACATCATAATTTGTAGCAAGGTAGTAAGAAATCCTCAAAAATCAGGTTCTGGATAGAAAATGCTTCCATCACCAAGGGAAGTACGGCAGTCAGCCTATTCTCACATCATGACACCAGCTGATACTCCATTGACTGCTTCCTACATATTATCAAAAACGACAGGAAAATGCAAAAGAAGAAAGACAAAAGAAAGTATTATTTTACGTGAGTCTGGTCTCAGTGCTAAGGGGATCTTGATGACAAAGGGGTGAGAATTGTATGGGGTGAGGGTGGGTAACCCCAACGTGAATTTCTCTGTTGCTTCTGCATTTAATTAGGAGGTCTTGCTGATGGGGCAAATTCTGACCCGTGCCTTGCTCCATAAAACCAGAAAGGGTAGCTGTCTGTAGACAAGCTTTCATTCCTTTTTTTTTTCAAACACCCCAGACAACATGAGTTCAGAGGCATGTAGACAAGGGCAGAGCCTTCCCCACTCCTCTCTGGTCCAGCCCTTTTGAACACTGAGCATAGTGATAGATGGTCACAGAAATGACATTTTCTTCAAGGATCAAATTCAAAAATAGCGACCCAATGCCTCTTTCCTTTCATAGTCATTATCACATCAGGGAGAACTGACAAAGTGATAATATCCAGCTCTGAAATTCACAGGCCTTGAGACAAAGGCATGCAAGTCAGGGCATTCCAGAATTAGTTCCCTTAGGGATTCGAAAGATTCTGGGTAATCCATCATTAAGAGAAGAATCATATTTAAGCCAGTCTTTTTTTTTTGTTTTCTTTTTTTAATTGTTTATTGAGTGAGGAAGGCTGACCTGGGTGGGATGCGGCTTATTTGTTTAGCTATCCGGTCTTGAAACAGAGACCTGCTAGACAGCTGATGGCAAGGAAAATTTTTGCTCCAAAGAATCTGTAAAGCAGAACTGTGCGTGCCCTCATCCTCCTGGATTTATTCCATGGATCTGGAAGTGCTCAGAGGACAAACTCCTCCTTCTCTTTTGTTCTCCTTGTATCCTGGTGCTTGTTCAGCTGTACACAGATCCACACCCTGGCAGTGAGCAAGGACAGGCAGGGCTGTGAGAGGCTTCTAGTAAGTGGAAAAGATTTTTAAAAAGTAGGTGGCCCATTTGGAAAGAGAAAATTCTATTTATTACTATAAATTGTTATTTCTACCACCAACATAACACTTAAGATACGAGGTTTGACGAAATGCAATATGCACAGCTGTTTTAGCAGAGACTTGGTTACTTTTGTTAAGTGTTGTTTCTTTTGGAATAAACCTTGACAGCAGCCTATGAGAAGTTGGAAAGAAATGGTAGAATCACATATTTTCTTCTGAATACGAAGTGATTTTTAATTACTAAGGAGCATTTCATATTACAGGTGAGGGTAAGAAAATCAGGAGAGGTGCTCTCACTTTCTCACAGTCACGCAGTTAGGAGTAAGTGACACAATCAGGACTGGAACCCAGGTTTTTAGTCTCATCTCATGAGCGTCAATGACTTGGAAAATGGAGGTGAGGAAGGAGGAAGAGAAGGAAAAACAATAGCAGTAGTAGACAGAATCAGAGTCTAGATGACAGAATACGGAGACGACCGTTACCTACTCACAAGCTTTAAGAGAGGAAATGAACATCGTGCAAAGTGCAAGAAGGAAGGGGAGGCAGAGGAATGGCCAAATTTGGGCAGCTAAGGAGCAAAAGGGAACAAAGAAAGAAGATCAAATACAGAAAGTGATGGAAAATACAAGAGAAGATACAGATTTAAAGATTTCAAAGAATCAGGGATAGAGCACCCAGTAGCAGAAAGTGGATCCTTAAGTATTAACACAGCTGTTGTCTTTTATTATGAAGCCACAGGAAACTCCAGTCTGTAAACTCACATATTTGCACCTTTTTGTCCACTTGTAACCAGATCTAGCACATTCCCTTTCAATATGATCTGATTCACACTCAAAGCTTTAGCTCTCTCAATAGCCCTCATGTCCATTTTGGAATTGTCTTCTCCTAAGTTCCAATCAGACATTTTTTTTTATCACAAACTAGACTGTGCCATGGTACTCTCAAAGTCCTAATTTACAAATCTGAAGGCATCTTTTGTCCATCAACCTACAATTCTTCCCTGTATCTCTGTATCCACTAGTCACCTAAGTTGGGAAAACAGAAACTCATGCTTGATCCTCTTTTGCCCTTACCACTTAACATTCAGACAGCAAGTTACATTTCATTTCCTAATGACTGACCTACCTCTACTGCCGCCTAACTTTCCGTTCTGAACCTACTTTTCTACCTTAAATCTATGCTTACATTGTCACCAGACTGGCTATGCTGCTGTCCCTGTCATAATCCTTGAATAGAGACCCACCTACCCTGGAGGGAAGATCACTGGAATCCAGTTCTTCCTCCCTTGCGGTGCAAGCTCTAGTTGTGTGGAGCCACCATCTCCCTCCCTGCTGTCATCTCCCTCCTCCCTGCACACATTCGATGCTACTGTCACTCAGAGCTGTATGTCCTTTCCAAAACCCGCCACGTTCTGCTCCTGGGAAAATGCTTTCCTCTGGCTTAGAAGTCTCTTTCTCTCTCTTCTGGGTAGCCTTTATTTACAACTTCCAACACTGATCTTAAAAATTACCTCCCTTGGGAAGTTTTTCTTGCCTGTCCCCAATTCTCAATCGGATTTAGATGATACTCCGCAGTACCTCCACAGTCTGTCCAACAACTATCATAGCACTTACCATTCTTATCATTGTTTACTTGTCTTTCTCTCCCAGTGGACTCTGAGCTCCTAGAAAGCAGGGAGTGTGTCATTTAGCTCTGCATTCTCCAGCACCTAAGGCCAGTACCTGGCACAGAATAAATTCTTGTTGAATGAATGAGTGCATGAGTGAATAAATGAATGCCAGGAAATCAGGAGATAAATAGGAAAAGCTTGATGATCAAAAAGCACAGAAAACTTCCCACCTTATCAAAGCCTAAGAGTTTTGAAATAATGTAACAATTTGCCAATCTGTTTGCCTTTGCAATGTAGCATGGAAAAGACTCTCATTTTCTTTTAGCTGGCATAGCTGCTTTTGGAAACAGTGCCTCTCAGAGGCTGGTGTGGCCTGGACCAGTCCCATATGGGACTAACTATGCCTGTGGTTAATCGCTGTGTTAAGAAGAACGAGGTACTCTTTAAAAATTAAGTTAAAAAACTAGAAATCCTTACTAAATTAGTAAGGGATAAACGAACTAATCCTTAATTGGATATGCATACACAGATATGAACATGATGACAAACAGCTGGGCATAACCTTTCTCACTAGCTCTAAACTATAAACAACCACTGCGTAAACCCAACCTGACCTTCCTTTAGCTTTTAAAGGCTTAGTCATCCTGAATATTTTTTGGCTTCTCTAGGAATAGTCTGATGAATTTAGATACCCAGCCATTCTGCTCCTCCAGATGATAACATTCCTGTAACCTTTCTTTGTTACTCTAACGCTAACCGACCTAGCTTAATAACGTCATCCTCTATAAATTGAGTACTTTCTTCTCATTTTGGGCAAGGCTTATGCTTGCCTTTATTAGAACTTGCTTCCATCTTTTCTTTTCTAGAGTTTGAAACAGAATGAGGTCTTTCTTCTAGCTGATGCTTGACTTACATTCATTAAATGCTTATCAATTAACTACTTTAAAATACACTATAAGTTTTTCAGCCTTTGCTTTTTATATACTGTTTTTTATTGAAAAGCCCAGTCATGGGAAAATCTTGATTTATATCAGACCTACACTCTTAAAACACACTTAAAGAGAACAAAAAGTAGTTTTTAGAAAGTGCTACAAAGGGGTATTTCTTTACATCAATATTTTTGAGGAGTTGTGGGGGTCTCACCTGAAGAATCATAGATTCACCAAACTTTGGGATGAACTTGAAGTCTAGGAAATCTGTTTTAAAGTGTGTCAGTACACGTGTTTACGAGATGTGGGAGCAGTGATGATGGGGGGGTGTTGCTAAGTGAGGAGTTCAGTGACTTGAAGCATGTGGATGGTATATCCTCAACCACCTATCTCCTTCACAGACTGCCTTCCACAACCCGGGTAGAGCTCCAGAAAGAAGTACCGTGTCCACGCTCGTTCTGCATTTGCAGCCTCAAGATATTCTGAAACCACTCTAGGATCCTGGAACATATGCCAGGGGCTTTCTCTGTGTTGAATACCTTCCTGGGAGGCTGCAGAGTTACGGAAACCAAGAGTGAGAGCTGCTGGCATTTCTTTTATTTTGATATCAGAGGAATAAGCCAGAGATGCTGGAAGGTCTCTAGAAAACACCCAGTTGTCAACCTTCAGTTCTGTGATTGTAAAAAATGAAAAGTTCTCTTGCACTGATCATCCATGTGTAGACTTCTTGCTTTATGATCAAACAATCATTTTAAATGGCTGGTGTACATAGCTTCGTCTTAGGGTAAATCATCTGATAATCACCGTGTAAGGGAAGCTGACGATGCACACAGATATGAAGCCATAAAATCATGTGTCTAATCTAGACAGTTGCGTAATGACTTTAAAGAGGAAACAGGACACTTGTGGAAGCCGTATTTACTCTCGAACCATTGTGGAACAAGTTAGCACATCCAGAACATTGATTTGCCAAATGGAACACCCTGAAAGAGTTAATTCAACCTTGCAACTATCAATACACTGCAAGGACACAGCTGCTGAACTGAGAAAATCTGACTCATCTGTTTTTATTTTTTGTTCAGTTTTTTGAGTAATCTGACTAACACACTATTTCCCCACTTCCTTTTCTCCTTTGAAACCTGGGCAGAGCTAATTTTTTACAAAAACTGGACTGCAGAAGGGAACTGGAATAGATCAAATATTAATAAAAGTATTGACTCAATAGTGTTCAGGTTAATGCTTGAAATGTACAGCAGCCATTAGAAAACTGCCTATGCATTCTTTTACTGATGTCCCTGGAAATACGCATTTTGGTTAACAATTTAAAGCAAAATTATTAAGCAATTAAACAAAACGGCAAAAATAGCAATCTACTATTTGATTCTATTAAATCAAATATTTAGAATTCTATCAGAAATAGAATTTTCCCACGTTTTTAAGTGATCTGCTGATAAAATCTCTCACAAGTCATTCTTAATCTCCTAAATGTTTTCTTCCATGAAGAAAGAAACAGGACAAGGAAAATAAAGCAGGTGGCTGAGCACCATTTTAAGATGTATATGTGTATGGGTGTGTGTGCAAATATATGTATATATGTGTATGTATATATACTTATAAAGTGGGCTGCTCAGCTTTTAATGCAGTTTTTGGCAGAAATAACCATGACGCATGGTTTCAGTGTTTAGTTTTTAGGGTTTGATGGCAGATGCCTATCAAAGGAAAGGATATCCTCTCAGTTTTGTCCGTGGAAGATACCTCTATAGTTCTTCTTTTTCTTCGTCTTTTTTTTTTTTTTTTTTTTGAGATGGAGTCTCACTCTTTTCACCCAGGCTGGAGTGCAGTGGTGTGATCTCAGCTCACTGCAACCTCCACCTCCCAGGTTGAAGCGATTCTCATGCCTCAGCCTCCTGAGTAGCTGCGTCACCATGCCCAGCTAATTTTTGTATTTCTAGTAGAGACAGGGTTTCATCATGTTGTCCAGATTGGTCTTGAACTCCTGACCTCAGGTGATCCACCCGCCTTGGCCTCGCAAAGTGCTGGAATTACAGGTGTGAGCCATGGCGCCCAGCCGATACCTCTATAATTTTTCTAACATTAGAAGCTATTACAACGGTCACTCCTATAAGAACACAGCATGGCACCACAGTCAGGCTGTTTAAACAGGATTCAGTGTCAACAAGAATGGGCATATCTTTTCTAATTTGGGGTAATTATCATTATATTTTCCTGCGTTATTTGCGCTTTTGGTATGCAATTTTGAACTTGAAATAGGCTTAGGTGTAACAAATGCACTGTTTACACTGCCGGTCTTTCCTCTTCGGAGATCCCTTCTCTGAGGCACTCCTAGATGAGAACTGATGTCCATGGGAGTTGTGGGGTTTGCCATGAGCACTGAGTTCAGTTCCTTATAAAGAAGTGCTTCAGAAGCTTATTCTGAAATTGTAAAGCTTGAATGAAGGACAATAAAGCACCCTAATGAGAAGCCGGAGACTCATACATACCTACATCAATGTGTAAAAGCTGAAACTCATTTATTTGCTCTGTGAATCTGAATATAGCTCACAAAAAATCACAGAGTCAGTTCCACAAATATAGAGCTCCAAATATTCAAATTCCCAAGATTAAAAAAAATGTCACTAGCCTGCTGGTGTGCATGTACATATCAGCCAGAATTCATAGTTTCTTCATGTTGTCTCCTTTAACCAGACAGAAGAGCCTCTAGATACGCCCAAATGGTTTGTATTTTATGTGTGTAAGCAAGCAGAGAACTGTGAAATGCCATTTACTATTAAATAACTTATTCTATTCCCCAATTCAGTACGCTGGATTTCCTTTCTTTTGTGCATTCAAGTGTAAGAACCATGGTTTCTTTTGGGGTATAAAGTTTTCAAATAAATATTTAGCAGGCGAGAGCTTTTTTTTTTTTTTTTTTTTTTTTGAGACGGAGTTTCACTCTTGTTGCCTAGGCTGAAGTGCAATGGTGCGATCTCAGCTTGCAGGTGAGATCTTCTTAGCGTCCTTGGAATTACTTTGGCTAAGGAATTATCATCTGTGTGGCCATTGTTTTTAAGAGTTATGAAGAGCAGCAGGGAGCAGTCCCTAATACTAAGTGAAGAGAGAAACTAGGCTTATCAGTGTCTTCACACAAGAGGACTCCATTAGCTAGTTGGTGTCCTTCCTACAGCCCAGCAAGTCAATGGAAGAGAAGGTCAGGGCCAAGATGGTTTATTCAGTCAGTAATCAATTATGTAGCTCACGAAGCATATTAGTCTAAGTCATGATTTCAAAGCTGAGTTACAAACCATCTGATACCCAATGTAGTCTTCCCGCCATACCACCCAGTAGCATGTCTAACATTAGCCACTTCTCTAATGAATCACAATAGGACATAATAATTACAAGTAACATGGAGAGAAACTGCTGCCAAGAAGCAGATGATATCTCTAGTTTTCAAAATGACAGTTATCATGTTAAAGAAACCCCATCTGTGCACCCTAAAGAATCACCCTACCTACTTTATTGGTGATGGATAAAAACCTCATTGAAAGGTTTCTTCTCCTAGAATCCTTTCTGATACCAGATAAAATAATATCCTTTAACTGTATTTGCATGGAAAAAGTTTTCTTTTTTTTTTTTTTTTTTTTTGAGACAGAGTTTTGTTCTTATTGACCAAGCTGGAGTGCAGTGGCGTGATCTCGGCTCACCACAACCTCCACCTCCAGGGTACAAGCCATTCTCCTGCCTCAGCCTCTAGAGTAGCTGGCATCATAGGTGTGCGCCACCACGCCTGGCTAATTTTGCATTTTTAGTAGAGACCGGTTTTCTTTATGTTGGTCAGGATGGTCTTGAACTCCCGACTGCAGGTGATCTGCCTGCCTCAGCCTCCTAAACTGTTGGGATTACAAGGCGTAAGCCACCACGCCCAGCCAATTTTCTGACTTTACTCTTTAACACCAACATTTCAGAAAAAAGTGCTAACAATATGAAGTTTTTGTTTGTCTGTTTGTTTCATTATTAGAATAACAAGATCAACTGAGGAAGTCCTTATTTACAAAGCAAAATACAGTGAGCAAACATGTAATAGTGGGTAAATATTTTTAAAAATCAGTAACAGAAGTGGGTAGTGTTAATATTTTCAACATTCACTATTGGTACAGAGGTTTGAACTAATTTAGAATGCAAAAGAGCATTTATAGGTATTCTTTCGATGGAGCCTTGGCAAACGTCAGCTTTTGGTTTTACCAGATTCTTCTCTGCAAATAAACACTGACCTGTCTACATATTTGATTGTCTTCTATTTCTTCATTCAACAAACAGGTATTGGGAGAGTTCTATACGCACAGCAACACTCCAGGAGTGGGAGCCACAAAGATAATGAAAGTTTGTATTTTATGAAATACTTTTACATTTCATTTTTTACTTATACCAATACTGTGACATGTTAATTGTACACTAAAGTTTGTACCAAGAAAAAAAAAAGAAAAACATGTAAGGTAAGTAATTTGAACTAATTCTCTTTTAAAATTTCTTTGGAAGGAACTATGACAAGTGTATTTTTATCAGTCGGCAAATTTATTGATTCCTGATCTTCTTCTATCTGTTTCTATCCTATAAAAGCTTTAATCTCAAGGCTTTTTAGTTAACCAGGCTAGTTAGAAAACTGGCCATATACAACTGGGAGTTTGAGCTGAAAAGTTTAACTATTCTGTGTAAGGTATCTGTGAAGGAAGATGATTATAGAGCATGTTATCAAAGCTCGATGGACTGGTGTCATGAAAGTCATAGAAAACAGGTGTTTTTCAGTGGGGGATGGCAAGTTTCTTTTGCAATCTCATGGTTTTGGTAACACTCTGATCATTGTCAAACCTGTCAAATCCCTTCTTTGTGAACTTACCAACTGCCCTTTGTAAGGTCTAAAGTAGACACATAGACGCATGGTACTCTAAAAAATGAAGGGAAATATTAGATACGTACTAATATTCTGGGAGTCGGCCAGTTCGCCAATAACTACAAAAACAAAGGCATTCTGACAGGGATTCAGAGGCTCCCCGCTGCCTCTATTAGGATGCTCACATCCCGCTGCATGCCCAGGTCAGGAGACAAGAAGCAGAAACTCTGTTGTCAAGGCTCTGATGAGCAGCGACAGGGGCTGAGTTTGCCCATTAACAATCTCAAACTTACACAGACAATACGTGCTGCTCTGTGAACACAGACAGTGCTTCTGGAGGGGCTGCCTGATAATGACACCGCCCCCCCACACCCTTTTCTTTTTGTGCATTTCCTTTTGAATGTGTTTTAAAGTTTCTGACTCTTAGAAGAGGCAGGCCTTTGCTCTTTCACAGCCAAATTATAAGAATGTGTGGGAAGAAAAAAATGATCATTTGTCACTCTGACATGATTCTGAATTCCTTGGGTGAAGTGCTCCATTTGAACCATTGTTTTGCAAAATACATAAAGGTTTCTTAGAAATTTTTTAGTTGTCTTTGCTGTAGACATCTTATGAGGAAAATGAATAAAACGCTGCTTTTTAAACTGAGTACTTCTGTTAATTTTATTAGAAAAGTCATTTTCAAACACTGGTTTGTTAAACTATGATATTCTTTAAATATATATATATAAAATTGTGAGGGTGATGTTTAGTAAGATATTTTAATAATGCTTTTTGGAATAGTTTAGTTGCCATTGTAGCAATTTATCTAGTTATAAGATTTAATGGACATACTTTAAATATGACATGTAATGAGTTAGTATTGGTGAAAATATGATTTTGATGTATTTTAATTAAAACCTTTCATTCTTTGAAATAATGTTTTCCCATTCTATTTACAAGATATTTACAAGATTGGCTTGCCAACCCAACACCTATTTCAGCCAGTATGCGGATTCCTAAGTCTGAAATTCTTGGAGGTTGTCTGTTACTAGAGAAATATATCTTCTTTTCTTGTACTATCATTTCTTTAAAAAGTAAAAAATCCAAATTGGTTTATACTATCCCATATCAGCTCCACCAATAAAATTTCTCTAATTTTCCAAACTTGATTAAAATTCATTCATAGGCCATAAGCAAACCACTGTATCTGCTGCAGGAAGTTCAAGTGTCAGCAGTAACCCGTACAGTGAACTTCTGGCAACAAAATAAGGACACATTCAAAAATGACCCACAGAGCAGGGCGTGAGTGCTAGACTAGACTAAAAACTTATTTCTCAATTTTTCCCCTGCTTTCAACTAAACTGAAACCCTGCCAATGCCACCACCATTTCCTGAAGGTATTATAATCAGAGCAGCTCTCCTGACCACTCTCATCTGACGGTGGCACTTTCCCTGTGCTCTTTTTTGCCTCGTTGGCAATCTAGCCTGCTATCACTTTGAAAACAGTGCAAAGGAAGTGCTTTCCATTAACTTCCAATTTATTCCTTTCCTATTGCGATACTAAAATGAGCAAAAGGAATGCTAAGAACAGAATTTTAATGTCATTCCATTGAAAAGGTTTGTTCCTCTGACAAAATCGTGCTGCTGGGTAACATTCATTTTATTAAAAGGGAATCTGTCAAAAAAGAAAAGCAATTCAAACTACAGGAGAACTAAGCTTTATGTGTAAGATACATTCCAGAAAAGCTGTACAGAAAATATTTGTATATTGAATCATTTGTTTCTACTGACTTTTACTATAATTTTAGAGGTGTGCTCCTACAGAAGGAAATACTTTTGCTTCAGCATATCATTGTGAAAATCACACCAAGGAACTCAGGATTCATTTCAAAGACTATTTTGTATTCGTCAACAGGCCATTCTGCCCATCTAATTTCCCCTTATGGCTTGGACAAGTGAGTCAAGTGCACAAGCAATTGAGAACACATTTATATGTGCCATAACATACACAATGCCTGATTTTCCTTTCATTCTTGGTGACTCCCAACATGTGACTGTTCAGATAGCACATGGCCTGGGCCACCACTCCACATTAACTATGGGAACACCCTGGCTGAATGAGCCTCCTAGCTTTTCACATGCTTTCAGGTAGCAAACAGCAATTCCTGACTTGCATTTAGTTGTAAGGTTCTTTGAGGCCCAGCTTCTCCAATAACTGATTACAAAAACTTAAGCCCTTCTGTTTACAGTGAACAGCAAAGTTCACTGTAAATGTTTTTAAAGTTTTTCTTCAATGCAAGCTCCTGATACAGTCAGCTTCATCAGGTGGGCAAACCTAGAGCCAAAGATTGATGCCCAAAACCAAAGCTGTAGGATGCTTCTCAGGTCTGCTGCTAAGATGCTAGGTCTGTCTGAAGCAATATGTTAAACCTTATGTAGAGGTAAATTTACCATAAAGCCAACTGAAACTTAAGCTTCTGAGCTTCTCCCTTACATGGGTCCCTTCCCTTTCCAAAGTCCTGCATCTAACTTTGTATCTTGCAATTTTGTCTCCTTTCTCAAAAAGAGGAATCCAATTTTTTTTTCTTTAGAGATACATTCTGGCTCTGTCACCTGGCCTGGAGTGCAGTGGCACAATCATAGCTCTCTGTGGCCTCAAACTCCTGGGCTCAAGCAATCCTCCTGCCTCAGCCTCCCCAAGAGCTGAGACTACAGGAATGAGCCACTGTGCCCGCCAGGATCCAAAAATTACAGAAGCTCTTCGCTCTCAAAGACGTGGAATCCTCCAGCCCTTAAGATTATATTGCTATTATCGGTTATATTCTTGTATCACAGTATTTTATAATCAGAGTAGAATTTTCATATACTTACTCAAAAAATGTTGTCCATCCAGTTTCATCGCTTTTAGTGGCTAAAAGGCCACTATTGCCGTGGTAAGTAAACAAAACTAATTCCAGTCCTTGAGCAGTCATGCTTTTCAAACATCCATTTGTTCCTATTGTCAACCATATCACTTGGTTATCGGGGGACACCACTCGAACTGGCATCCGATTTGGGTCCCGCCTAATTCTAAGGGTGTTGCCATTGCTGTCTGTCACGGCCGTAATATCATTGTCATTGCTGTAGCTAAAATTGTACAGGTAATCACCAGTGACTAAACTGACAGTGTACTGGTGAGTACCATTGATGTCAAAGATGTAGAGTTCTTGATCAGTTGGAGACGCAACTTCATAAAAGTTCATAGAGTTAAGTAAAGGCTTATTCTTTGACACAGCCCGGATGCGGATATTTCCTAGATCTGCAATATACAGTGTGCCATCTGGAGAAGCAGCCAGGGAGGACGGGGCGTTGAGTTTGGCATCCTTGGCATAGCCATCTCCACTCTGGTAACAGTCACAGTTGGCATCATTTTTGCAGTCACATTCTGAAGGTATTCCGGCCACTAAGGAGATCTCCCCGTCTGTTGTGACCTGCCTTATCCGGTTAATTTTCTTCTCATCAGTTTCAGTAATGTACAGGACCCCGCTGTAGGACACAGCGATGGCAGTTGCCGATTCCAGCGTTGTCTGCACTGCGTGCTTCCCCACGGGGTATTCCACTCCAGGAACCTGACAGTGCATGGGCCGTCCCGCAGCAATGCGAACTTGACGATTTTCAGTGATCTGTAAAACTACATTATTATCCAGGACATAAATGGAGTTATCCATAGGGTTAATGGCTAGGTCAGTGGGCCATTCCAGACGTACCTTAATAAAAAAAGAAATGGCCCAGTTAGTCAGTTACTGCACTGCAGTTAATTTGCCAGAAGAGTAAGTTAGACCATTCAGGGAAATTGGCATTAATCTGAGATAAACTGTTTTAAAATAGTTTTTTTTTTCAATAGCCTCAGTAAAATAGACCAAAAAGTATTGAATGGAGACAGATATAAGAAATAACACTTTAAAATTCAGCTCACAGAAAGATTTGCTAGTTATAAGCAAATAACAAGCCTCTAAGTAGTGAGTCAACAGATATCAATGAGCTATGAACACACATGTTCCTCATAGCAGCAATCACCACCAAATGTTGGGGCTTTCTAGGTTATGAATAGATTAGTATTCTGTTGTGTTTTCAATCAGGCCAACAGTAAAGTTTCTGATTATAAACATAAGTCTCTTGGGACTAATCATAGTGGGTTCTCTCTACTACTTAAGGAGCTCAGACAATCAAAAGATTAGAGGTTTAAGCTGTTTGGTTCTTTTTAGAATATCTGCATGCTGCTTCTTTACTGGTATTTTATTACAAATGCTTGGCATTTCTAATAATTGTACTGTATAATTGTTCTGCATCTCACTGAATTCATCAAATGCAGAATTATAGAAGAAAATACTTTTTTATTGGCTCCTAAGACACAAGTAAATGGAACTGCCTTATCATAACCACTGCAACACATGACATACGAGTTTTAATATGGTGCCATCATAGTCTACTGACATAATAAGTCAAGTCACCTAGAGGAAAAACAAACAGGTCAGCACAGTATTTAACTACCTGGCTGATGTGCATGCTAGTGTCACAAGTTAAAGGCCTGGCTGAAGTCAAATCGTTAGAGCCCAGGAGAGTTGATATGATTCCATTCTGGTCAACTTTCCTAATCATGGTTCCATCAACAAAGTAGATTAATCCATTCTTATCAATTGCCATTCCTGTATTTGAGAGAAGCAAGTATTACTAACTTTTCAAAAATGGTTACTTTTGATTCACTATTAGGCCCATTACTAAACTCAAATATTTAACCCTAGTGACAAAATGGGTGACAGGTAGTAGGTAGGACTGCAAACTGCAAACACGTTAGAAAAAACCCAACACAGGCATTTATAATACAAATAAATTAAAAATTCGGTAAGGAGGCCAGGCAGGGTGGGTGGCTCACGTCAGTAATTCTAGCACTTTGGGAGGCCGAGGTGGGAGGACTGCCTGAGCTCAGAAGCTTGAGAACAGTCTGGGCAACACAGTGAAAACCCATCTCTATTAAAAAATACAAAAAATTAACCAGGTGTGGCAGCATGTGCCTGTAGTCCCAGCTATTTGGGAGGCTGAGGCAAGAGAATGGCTTGAACCCAGAAGGCGGAAGTTGCAATGAGCCAAGATTGTGCCATCTGCACTCCAGCTTGGGCAACAGAGCAAGACTCTGTCTTCAAAAAAAAAAAAAAATTCAGTAAGGTAATAATTCAAATTTGTAAGAATCTTCTGCGAGTATATGTATCACACCGGTAATACCTGTTATGTTTCAAATATAAATTGTAATGATCACATAATGTTGTAGTCTATAAATTATAGAACCAGTTTCAAATTCAGTTCCAGCTAACGTACAGTAACTATATTCTTCTAACAAAAATAGATCTAAGCAAAGGTTACTGTTTTGTTGACCCTGTTACAATGAAATTTTCTGTTATGAATAATTCAGTACAGATACTTTTTTACAGTCCTTGTTCACATAATAGTCAGTAGCTATGATGAAAGAAATAAAAGGCCCCGGACCAAAAACATTGTATTGAGTGGCAATAATACATGGGCAAGGAGTCAGTCCCGCCTGGTTTAAAAGTCTTTAGCACATAGAATTTTTCTGCCCTTGTTACCTCCAAAAATTCCTTGCAGCAAGTATTTTTTTTTCCCATGGCATAGAAACAAAAGTTTAACAGCTCCAAAGTGGGGCGAGGGCTCACAGGGTTGCTTAGTGATGGTTTTTAAAGAAGTCTGGGACTCATTCATGACAAAGAAATTCCAGGACAATGAAAGAATTTGGATACTTCCTTGAAGTTTAACAGGATGTGACCTGAATTATATAGAGTAGTTGCTTCATTCTTTGAAGAGCTGGAAAAATGGTATGATAATAAAAAATGCCAGGAACCTAATATTTACTGTAAAACCAAGTTAGGATTCTAGCAGTTTCATGCTAAATGGCTTTTAAAACCCTAGATGTGAAACAGCTTTTCGGAACACAGTCAAAGGTAAAATGTTAGACTCAGCATTAAACATGACTAGGCACTAACTGGATTTTCCACCTTTTTATTTTTTTTTAAATAAAAAGAAATCCTCAAATGGGTAACTGCCAGTACCTTTGGGACTCATGAGTGTTGCTTCCACGGCCTTCCCTCCATCCCCACATCTCGCCTCGTCAAATGGAAGGCACTGCTCCCCCGTCCCTGCAACGACTTCTGCATTTTTAGTCAAGTCTTTTGCCCCCGTAAGTGACTTTGGGCGATAAATTCTGCGGGTGTTCGTGTCAGAAACGTACAAATCTCCTGTGACTGGATCTGTCGCAAGGTAGTATCTATGAGCTGGGTTGCTGCTGTGAAAAGGATCATACATAAACATCAAAGGAAGTTACTCCTAATACACAGAGAGAAATTAAAAGCAAAATAAAACAGATCATGAGAAACTGATTATAGTCTGGAATTCATGATCAAAGATTAGACATGAATAGTACTGTCTATTTAATAATAACTTAAAATAATGTGATCACAGGCTGCAGTTCTCTGATATTACTGTTTGCCTTCCTTGCCTGATGCTGAGGATTCCACAATTAACCAACAGTCATCTTAAAAATAATTACCTTTAAAAGGCAATATGCATGTAGCCTTAAACAAAGAAGCAAATTCTGTAAATCTTTTTTGCTCAATGCAAAGTCATTAAAAACTGCCTCTGAATGAGAGACATAAAGTTTATTCTGGGGGAAGGATGTTTCCATCAAATTCTCCAGTAAAGTGTAATACACTACTGATTTCACTCATACCTCATCACAGGGTATTCTCCTTTCAAACTAAAAACCCTCCCCCTGAAGAAATGTAGCATTGCACTGTCTTGGTTGCTGTATCATAAACCAGAAAAGTTCCAATGTTTGTCCTATGGCGTTAAATATTAAAATGAGGTCATTCAAGTGTAGGAGACAGTCTTAGTTGGTGGCCTGATGCAGTGAGCTAGGATGCTGGATCCTTCAGTTTTCTTTCTAAAGTTTGTATACTGAGCTGCTCTGAAACCTGTCTATGAATTTAGCGACATACGAAATGTAGTGCCTCAATTTTATAAATGCACAGCAATGCAAATGTAAAACATTTTATGTCCCATTACTTGTAAAAAATGGTAAGCCCAACATTAACAAGGAGAAGACAAATTATGGAGTTAAAAAGTTAATATTCTTACAAACACTCAATACCACATTCTTAAAATTAATATAATTTTGTACATGTGCAAAGACTGCCTTCTTAAAAAAAACCTGAAAAATAGTTTAAATGATTTGGTGTCCCAACCAAGATGCCAACATGATAGTAATCTATCAAACTCCATGTATCTTTTGATGACGAACTTAGTTATACTAATTCTCATTCTCTCTCTTCCTCTCCCTCTTTCCACATACAGCCAGCCACACACACACACACACACACACACACACACACACACACACACACAGAGTTATATGCTTGTTTCCATTTATATTATTTGTGAACATCTCAAATATTTAGAATAAACCTAACTATATGAATATTTTTATTCTAACAGTGATGTAGTTGTCTCCTCATTACTAATGAGGTTAGGTTCTAATCAAAACAATTTTCACTACTTAATGCTTTCCTTCTAAGTGCTGAACAGATGTGCTTTAATTATTCCTGTAAGAGATTCTATTCTTAAAATTGTTTAAGTGTTTCTCATGTTGTTAGAGGAGGACAGCAGATCACACATGAGTCTGTAGAGGCCTTGTGGAGCTCTGAAGAGCTCTTAGGCTGTGACGTTAGCATACAGAGAAATACAAAGACATACAAAGGCTTGAATACCTTCAGCTTTGGGATCCTTTCCAGCCTTTAATATCTTTGAGTGACAAAAGACTAGAGCGAGAGGTGTTGAGTGTGTAAATGTGTGTGAAATGGTAAAAAGTAAGATGAAGAACTCAGAGAGATGCAAGTTATTACGCAATAAAAACACTTCAGAACAACTGGGTTATGCCAAATGATCAACTTGCTATGCTAAGTGTTATCATATCATTTTCCTAAGTTGATGCCTAAAATTTTAAATGCAGCAACACATATTGTATCCCTTAATGTGGTAGTTTATTACTTTGTAAGAAGTGAAGAGTTACATATCAGTATAAGATTCAGAACAATTTTACAGAGGTTTTTTTTTTTTTTCCTTCTATAAACAGTCTGATGTTGACAGAGCTAATCTTTCAGGTATATATATAATTGGTGACAGAATTGCAACTCCACCAAGCTGAGTCTACTTTGAAAGACATGACACTGGAGAGGTCCCTCTAGTCTTTCCTACCTCTCTGATTATACAATTAACTATGAATAGCTGTATACATACACACATATATTTTTTTTCTTGTTAGGTGTATATCTTTGAATATGAGCTCTGTACCAGATTGCCTGGGTTTAAATCCTAACTTCATCACTAACATTAAAAGTGTGATTCCCGGAACGTTGCCTAACTTATCTGTGCCTCAGGTTCCTTACCTCTAAGGGTGGTGATAATAACACATATTTCATAGGACTGGGAGGATTACATGAACTAATAATGTAAGATCCTCAGAACAGGGCCTACCCCCTCCTACATACTCAATAAGAATTATCGTCTTATACTTGCTTTTGTCCTGTCTCTTCTTATAGTGCAATGTCTTTTGCCTTATAACCCTAGAAAGTGCATAAATGCAATAATTAACCAAAAGTATGAATTGTTTCTGAAAATATTAAAAGAAAAAATTGATTAGGTTTAAACTTGGTTTGGGTTTACATTTTTCTTATTTCTGCCGTTATAACAGCAGTTTATAATATCCTAAACTATTAAAATAATGGAGACTCATCTTAAAATATGCACTTTAAATTGCTTAATGAGTAATGATGAACAATGATGATTCATTCTTGGTAAATGAATCGTGTACACTTGCCCAGGATGCCTTCATTTTGAGAAAAAACAAACAGATTTTTGAGGGGGCAGCTTCAGTAGTGGTGGCATCCTCTTTAGCTATGGGACATGAGTTTTCTTGGTGCAAAAACCAACAGACATTCAAGTCATAGCTTTGCCTTTACTGTCATCAGTTTTATTCTAGTGGGGAAGTAATAAGAGGATGCCCAAAGTGGTGCTTTTATTTGCTTATTTCCTGTCCTGAAGCATCTCCTTCCTAGAAGACACAAAAATTTCTCCATCAAGCAACAAATGTCAATTGCTTTAAAAATGTCTGCCAATTGGAAGCTGTACTTTTGGATGCAACTCTACTGTCCAGAAGAACAAATGCAGGGGACTCTATGTGGCCCTAGAGAAGAGAATTAGCCTCTGGAAATATTCCCCACAGAATGGTAGGAAATGAGAACTTGACAAATTCCCAGCAGTGCAGGCTAGCATGGCAAATTAGGGCTGGTTGTCAGATGCTGGCCCCTCCTAAATGAAAAGAGGGATCAGCATGGAAGTACTACAAGAAAAAAAAAGTAAGTCTGGAAATTTCTAGTTGACAGACTGGTGGCAGTGAAGCTCTGGATCATGTGCCATAGGACTGGGATTCAAGGTCACCTAATTTAAGCATGGAGAATTGACAGGGTGAGCTACTGTTTGCTTTCTAACTTTCTGAAAAGCCAAGGCACTATAGAGGCGGGTGTGTGGGTATAATGAGTGATGAATTTTTAGGTCAGTAATCTATCTAGCGTGAAAACGTGAGGCTACCACGACTGAAACAGACTGCAGCCAGCAGCCGGTACCCAGGGATTTTCAAAATGCTTGGTTTTGGGGATTCTCAGCTTAGCAGAAGCACAGCAGCATTCTTATGTGATTGATTGAGATTTCCCCATTTCAGAAAGGTTTGAAATATTACAATTTTGACAATAGCAAAACCAAAGAAACTGAGATCAAGTTAAGAACCTTTAGTATATTACACCTTGATTCTTAACTCATCCTGAATTGCCTAGATCATCACAATTATCAAGACATCTTCTCTACAGTCTTATTCAATTAGACACAGATCCAGTGGTAAGTGCAGGCTGGATTTGCTCATTTATTTTGTCATAATTCAACCTTCTTAGACTAGAGGAATATTCATGAAGAACAAGCCAGAGAATAGACATTATTAGCACTTCCATCTTTTGAGTTGGAAATTGTGCCACAGCCCTTAGAACGTAAGGTATTTGAAGATGCATAACAAATTATATTTATATATAAAAGTAAAACAGCTTCTTTTATGGTAACCAAAAGACTGTTTAGAATATTGCAAGCAGGGACTTGGGGTGTGATATTTCCATACCTGCTTGATTGTTCAATATTAAGTCAATAAGGAGTGCTGAATAAAATTTTTACAATTTGGTATCTAAATTTTAATGGATTCAAATTCACAGACTTATGATTGACACTTTCTTTGATCCTTTAATTGGTAATATATAATTCACAAAGTTGATTTTTGGTTCTACATGTTTAAGTGCCCTTTGGCTGGTATTAGTTAATTCATGTAATTTTTACATTTTGGAATGTGTCAGAATTGGAACAAGGATGATGTAAAATTTACTACATATTAAAGGGGTTTGTTAGCAAACTAATACTATAAACATCAGAGAAGAAAATGTTTGGCATATCTAAAAGAAACATATTTTTAAAGCATTCTAGCAGTTTCCATTTATGTAAAAAATTTAATATGCTGATTTGATAATATTCATATTCATTAAAGCATAGCTAAGAATTTTTATTTTATGTAATATCCTGGTGATGCTTATTAGTTTGACATAATAGAATACTCTCTGAATTTTAAAAGAAGACAATGTGTTTTTATATTAATTTTTATTCAATATTTTTATTATTCCCCCATTAGTCCAATGGCTGAGACTGTTTATAGTATATGATATATAGAAGAGGATAAGAAGTGTGCATTTTTGTATTTCAGTCGTTAACAACTGGCAATAACATTCCTTTTGCAGATTTAGACACACTTTTCAATTTCTTTTTCTTCTTATGACCTACTCCTAAACTTTTCATGACTCTGCTGCTGCCCAAGAAAGCAGGATAGGCAGCATGCCAGGCAGAATCTTATTAACCAGGAAAGGGAAGGTGATGACAGGCAGGCACACAGGAAGAAGCATCTCAAAAGAATTTTAATGTTTTAAGCTAAAAGAAGAAGTTCCAATGAACTACAAGATGTTGACTTTGCTAGGTCAGTTTTATTACTTTCTAAGCAAATGGAATCCCTATTTTATCAATGACATCATCATGTTTGATGATTTGGGCTCAAAGACCTTACATGTTCTCTACATCTTCCTCTTTCTTATCACTTAGATGAAGACTCTCCATTCTATCCTTCCCTTTATTTTATCGGTTGGCTTTCTTCACTGCTAGCCATACTATTTTAGGTATCTAGCATCTCAAAGTGCAACAGCTTTCTAATTCACCCGATGCTGAATCATTCTGAACACTGACACTAAATTACTTTTCCTAAAATGCCACTTTGAGTATGCCACTTGTTCAGGATCCTAAAATGGGTCCCCACTGTCTCAGGTATCCTATGGAGAGAATGATAATTCCTTAGAGAACTGAAGGCCCCAAGTAATCTAACCCTCCCCTGCTCTTTCTGCCTGTATCTCTCATGATTACCACCATGAACCCCCTGGTCCATTCCAGTGGGTCTGATTACTCTCAGAACATATCTTGCTCAGCTCTCCCGAAATCCCCAGTAATTTCACTTGCTTTCTCTATTTCTTCATGACTGCCATCTTTTCTTCTTACTGTTCTATTTAAGCAGACTTCACTTTTAGACCTAGCTCAAATATCAGCTCTTCCAGAAAATATTTCCTAACCACACTGCCATCTCCCAGTGATATCTTCCTTCACAGAACTACTCTAACATTTGAAACCATGAATCATGGGTATGACTAAGTGTCAACGAATGATACTGATAATGTTGTTTAGTCTGTCACATATATACCTTGTCTCCCCTATTAGACTGTGAGTTCTGAGAGAAGGTACTTTGTCTTACATTATTATTTTTCAAAGTGCCTAACACATGGCAAGTGATCAGTTAACACTGATTGACTTCATATGAATAAATATCCATATAAAACCCAAAACATTTACTCTGCATTCATGGCACAGAAAGGAAATGCAGAAGGGCAAATTTAGTTAGGATGATGCACAGAGGAGAAGGGTTATGTGCATTTTTATATTTTAATCATTAACAACTGGTAATACCATTCCTTTTGCAGATGTGGACACACTTTTCAATTTCTTTTTCTTCCTATGACCTACTCCTAAGCCTGAGAGAGGATCATGAGAGGATTACAATGAGTCTGCGCTGCCAAACACCAGGAGTTAGTACAAAATGAATTTCTGCTGTTAATAATAATGTAACTGATGTCATAGATTCTTTTTTTCCAGAAGAAGAGATTATGGCTTTAGGTAACAGGTAAAATGATTGTGAAAAACGTCTTACTTTTTGCATACCCAGGGAATGAATCCCTTGAAACTCAGACATCAGGACACAGAAAAACTGGCTGTGTGGTGCAGTGGAAAGGAAGGATATATTTTTAGAGTGGTTTAACTGCTACGCATTTCTTAGACATGCATTTTGGAAGATATGTAACCTCCTGAAGCCTCCACTACACCACCTGTAACCCTGAAGGACGGCTGTGTGGATCTGCAATAACATACGTAAAATATCTGGCACCATGCCCGGCATGTAATAGGCCTGCTTGTTAAAAGGTAGCTGCTTTGATAGTTTTCTCTGTATTGCCTCCAGCATATTCACATTTAGTTGGTGTGCAACCTGTCTGTCTTTCCTCTTTTCTCCACAGCTACCAAGAAAGCAAGACCAGACAATTTTTGATATTCTACTGTGGTTTCTAATAGCAGAGCTTTGCATGCTCAGTATTCTGGGGGAGATAAACTGTTGATTTTAGCATGTGACTGAGCTATTAGCTTCAAGTATAAGATCGATAGGGGATCTCAGGAAAGGTCATGGGGTCATGTCTGGTCACCCAGATATGCAACAGCTATCCATGTTTCAGTAGAATTTGGTTTTTGTTTGCTAGTTGTCAATCACTACACAACAGTTTAAAGGGGTTGTGTTGACTTGTTCATCTAAAAGATCTCACATAAAATATTAATGTTTCCATCTGATATCTTTTCATTAGATATTTTAATGACCAAACTAGATCTAGTATATCTAATCTGTCTAGCTTTTTGCTAGCTTTACTTTAAAACATTGTTTCTCCCTGCCCCCCTCCTTTTTTTTTTTTGCTATCCTGAGGAAAGTTTTTTCAATCAAATGTGTCCACACAAGCCTTTATTGTATCTTCTCCAGCTATGTGTACACAGAAAGTGGCACAGAAAAACTTCTGAGTCTATATATTTGTTTCAACTATATTTGTCCTTCACTTTGAAGACAGTCATTTCCTCCATAATAATGCCAATGAAAACATTACTTCTTAAATCTAGTAATTCTCCCAGCTTAGGAAAATATAAACTATAGGCAAAGAGGAATTTACAAGCAAGGTAATAATTAAGTTTAAGCTGTGGGACTCTCACTTGCACAGGTCTCTTCCAAACCACATGTTCACATAATTGTATGTTTTAAAAAATTTGCCAAGGTAAAATATTTCTAGATTCTTTTTCTTAAAGAGTCTCCAATAAAACATGACCTGTCCTGGATATTCATCAAACTATGCAGGCCTTCTGAAACCTCCCTACTGCGCTCCAGATTTCATTCTGTTTAACATGGCTTAGATTGCGTCCGTCAGTAACTAATGCTTGGAAATCATAGTTGTTATAGAGAGATATTCCTTATACTTTTTTGTAACAAAATTTATTGTATGAACCAAGTGAAACAACTGTTTCTCAAATTATATCACATAAGTAACTTGCAATATATTGTATAATAATCGCTCAGTTAAGCACTTTTAATTCCTTTGATGATCTGTGATACTGTTTCCTCTCTCATGATGAAATATTATTAGAAAACAATTTCAGAGAGTCTCACTGAAATAAAGAAAGGATATTTGAAAATACACAATAACCTTAAGGTAAGATGCTTACCTATGTCTAAAATCTTTATTTCTTGGTGGAAGCAGATAAAAAAGGTAAAAAAAAGAAAGCACAGTTAGAAAAGTCTTCTAAAATATAACGAGTGAATTCTGAGATTTTAATTATTTGTATGGAAAATTGCCAACTTGGCAGAAATGATACTGGAAATGAATTCTGTAGTCTAGAGCTTACCAAATAACTTACAGCATAGAATGATTTGATAATTGCACATAAATGAACAAAGCAAAGACAATACGTTACTTTTACTACTGGCATTATGGCTAATGGATTAACCCAAGCTGAAGATCCAATATTCTAGTTAAAAGTTGTAGCCTTAATTCATTTAATATCAGGTTCTGAAATCACAGGAAAATATTTTATGCCTTAATTTCAACAACTGTGAAATAAAAGAGCTACACCTATGTCACAGGGTTATTCTAAAGGAAACAAAAGAGATTTAAGAGGGTCACATTGAAATATGAAAAGGATATTTGAAGACATACAATAACCTAAAGCTGTATCCTTTTACAGCACAGAAAATTCACTGACATCAGTAAGATATTTTATATACTGGGTGACTTTAAGCTCTTTAATGCATTTACGATACAGTATATATGTGTTGTGCTTCTTCTAACTTAAGCAAGAATTTGACTTCTTTCTGGGGAAAATTTTAAACCCTGGGATGGTATTTTTATGTGAATAAATTAGTACATCAGACTAAACATTTTTTAAAAAAGGCACGTTTAGCTTTGATTAAAAGCCCAAATTTAGGAAAGACATACCTTAGTTCTAAGACACTTGTTACGTTTCCGGAAGGGAATATCCGCCGCACATAGTTGAAATCGCCTACATATAGACTGCCGTCGATCCCACAGGCTAGTGCCACTGGGGCCAGCAGCTTATTACCATCAGCTTGACCATTGCAACTGGGGCAGGAAATGCTGCGCCTTCGCCCATTGCCCATGATACTACTCACGACGGGAGGCTGCTGGGAGATAAACTGGTTTTCCCCATTTCCCTTGTACAGGATACCTAGAAGAAATAAAGTGCATTTTTCCTTACGATGAAAAACTGTAAAGGTGAAAAGCAAAAAAGCAAACATGTTCATTACTGATCTAACTATAATTGAGTGCCTTCTAGGTCTGGATTAAGACATTCTTTTTTGGAGGGGGAGTGGAGTCTTGCTTCTTCACCCCGGCTGGAGTGCAGTGGCGCGATCTCGGCTCACTGCAACCTCCGCCTCCTGGGTTCAAGCAATTCTCCTGCCTCATCCTCCCAAGTAGCTGGGATTAAAGGCATGTGCCAGCATGCCAGCTAATTTTTGTATTTTTAGTAGAGATGGGGTTTCACCATGTTGGCCAGGCTGGTCTCAAACTCTTGACCTCAAGTAATCTGCCCACCTTAGCTTCCCAAAGTGCTGGGATTACAGGCGTGAGTGACCACACCTGGCCAAGACATTCTTATTTGAAGCTCCATTGGAAAGAATTCTATTCAACTACCTAGTGTAAAATATTACATGATAAAGTACACAGAATATACACAAAAAGTGCTGTCTACTGTGAACTGAAATAATGTCTGGTGAAAGGAACAAAAGACTAAGAAGAATTAAACCCTCAATTCTCAACATCAGTGATGATCAGTCATGGCTATACATTGAAATGGCCTAGGGAGCTGCCAAAAAATATTAATTCCTGGTTCTCACTCAGTGAAATGCTGGGTTCATTTGTCTGGGTTCAGCCTTGGCCCTGAAATTTAGAAAAACTCTCCAGATGAGCTTAATGTGCAACCGGGTTTGAGAACCATGTTTCATAACGTTGTTTAGGGAATAACAAGTTTGCCTAATTGTTAATCAATATAGAAAGTATCCAATTAATAAAAATGTGAACCAGGAATATAAATTTCTTCCTTATGAATTTATGATATTCTTGAAAGTTAAAAAACTTTATGGAAAACAAAGGTAGAAAATATATGCCAAACTCCAAAGCTGCTAATGATAATACAGGCTTATTTCAACTCTACCTATAATGTCAAAGACTACTCTTGCATGCACTGTCATCTGATGCAAGAATTCATATACGTGCAGTTATTCAAAATATCAAACATAACGGAACTGTTGTAAAAGTTTATTATTCAAAGTGATTTCTGCTTTAAGGTATGGAACTGTCAATAATTTTATCAAGACAAAATGCCAATCTGCTCTTTTATGGTCTTCAGTGAAAATCTGAGCAAAGATTCCAAATAAATATTAAATATTTTCATAGTTAGAAATGAGATTTGAGTTGAGATTCTAATTGTACTCATTTTGCCATTGCCACATACAGATGAGTGGCTCCACTGTGGTGTGATGCACACTGTGTCGTCAGCTGCTGTTGTTCCATGCATATTTTATGACACTTCTCAATGCGTTATTATCTGTATAAACCACCTGCTGCTTTGACTTTAGACTGGCATATATTATATTTATTGAATGTTCTATGTTCCAAAGCAGTTCTCAGAGATAATGACTCTACTTCTTAGCAGATACACTGTTAAAAGAATACTCCCATGAAAGTACAATCAGGAAACTTGAGAAAGTGCTTTTTCCCCCACTTTGGGATAATTTTAAAGTGAAGAAGAAATTAGAATAATTATGTTCTCCTTATAGCTCAGCACATTTTAGGTGCATTCTGTGATTACTTTTTTAATGCTTTGCTATTTAGGTGATGTAATAATCATAGCAAATTTACATAAAGAAATCAGGGAAAATAAAACAGGTTTATTCAAATTTAAGAAAAATAAGCTAAATAAGGCTGGATCATTACAAGAGATGAAATGCATTTTGCTTTGAATATTCAAAGAATACATTAATGATATCTAAGATTCTTCTTTCTGTGATTACTTATTTGATAACGATGGAACTATAATTTCCTAAAAGAGCCAGTTGTGTAATTTTCATCAGAAGAATCCTACACGTCAGACTACTGCTCTACCATATCTGATTTATTCAGTCATTACTTTGAATGATTGGCCCTTCATGCTTTTCTATTATGACAGAACAGGAAGATGAACATTAGAATATTTATTTCCACGTTTCAGGGTGCCTACACGAATAACTGTCAGCATCTACGCTTCTGTCTTCTCTCCTTCCTTAGTATCTTTCTATAGCTCATCCACCTTGTCATGACTACGAATCACTTTGTTTATTCAATTAGACACATGTCACTTTGGAAAGCCACTACTTGTCAAACTGTTCTTGGCTAAAATTCTAAACTGCAATCTGTTCACCCTGTGGCTGAGGTGAACATTTAAAAATAACATTTATTTTATTTTATTTTATTTTATTTTATTTATTTTTTTCCTCTGTCACCTAAGCTGGAGTGCAGTGGCGCAATCTTGGCTCACTGCAACCTTCATCTCCCGGGTTCAAGTGATTCTCCTGCCTCAGCCTCCTGAATAGCTAGGATTACAGGCACCCGCCACCACACCTAGCTAATTTTTGTATTTTTAATAGATACGGGGTTTCATCATGTTGGCCAGGCTGGTCTGGAATTCCTTATTTCAAGGTGATCCACCCACCTTGGCCTCCCAAAGTGCTGGGATTACAGGTGTGAGCCACCGTGCTTGGCCTAAAAATAACATACATTTTAAAATTTAGAACATTTTTTTGGAGGACAGCATTTTGGGTACTTTGGCTTTTACATCTGCCCTGATATTTTAATAAAAGTTAACCATAGGTTATTCTGGTTTAGAACATGTATGTATTTATATTATACATACACAGAACATCCACGTTTCTGAATTCGCTCCTGAATATATCGTGTGTTAAATTCTAACAATGGTGAATTACAGAGGCATGGGCTTTTCCGGAGCTAGAGATGCCTGTAGTCTCCCTATTGATTTGTAATCTCTTGAGTGAAATCCTGTAGCTAATTGGTTATGAACTTTACCCCATATTCTCATCATAACTAAATGGCATCTAGAGACGTTTGCCCTAGTTTTGTTTGTAGAGGGCTTCTGAAGGAATACAGAAATATGTTCAAACTGTGTGAAATACAATTTTACACAATTTCATCAAGAGCAGCTACTAGCGTATTTGGCATATGGCTTTGCATTTTAAAAGACCACGATTGAACCTTGTGTTACTGATATAACAGAATGAAACTCCTACTGCTTCAGACAGCACTGATGAGTTAAGAGAGGCTCTGAGGGAACACTGGAGTCCCCTGTTTGGTCAGGAGTCCTGCCTTTTCAATGTGTGCTGCATGTGGCACAGTCATCAGCTCTGCTCAGTCTAGGGTGCAAATTGAACTGCATCCAGGACATAACTGGAATGAGTACAGAGCTTAATAGTGCTATAAAATAGTGAGGCAGGGAAGGGTTTTTCTGTTTTTTTGTTTGTTTTTCCTTACTACTGACTTTCTCAGTACTAGTATTTCCTGGAGGGAAGGCACCAGCATTTTCTTTTCTTTTCTTTTTTTTATTTGAGATGGAGTCTCATTCTGTCACTCAGACTATAGTGCAGTGGCACGATCTTAACTCACCGGAACCTCCACTTTCCAGGTTCCAGCGATTCTCCCACCTCAGCCGCCTGAGTAGCTGAGACGACAGGCACATGCCACCACACGTGGCTAATTCTTTGCAATTTTTGTACAGACAGGGTTTCATCATGTTGCCCAGGCTGGCCTCAAATTTCTGACGTAAAGCGATCCCCCTGCCTTGGCCTCCCAAAGTGCTGGGATTACAAGCATGAGCCACTGCATCTGGCCTGGCACAAGCATTTTCAAGCACTGGCCTGAAAACTACTTTAGACTGTGTATATTTGGAAGGTTAAAATGCATCCTCTCCAACACTCAAAGAAAAAAAAAAATTAAGGAGGAATGAACATTGAAGCAACATTAATCTGAAAAAGTGACCATTTACTATAAACATTTAATTGTATTACAAGCTCAAGTAAACATTCTGAACCTTCCAAAAACCTCTGCAAAGTCAAGAGCTAGGTTATTTTGCTGAGATTGTGACTTTTTTTCTCTGGCTATCAGTAAAAGCAGAGTACTAGTATGACAGGGTTTAGAACAGGAGGATAAAGTATAACAGGTTAACTTCAGTCTTGCTCTTCTAGCAAAGCACCTTTAAGTTGTCTGAGATGCAGCTACTATGTGCGGAAAATGTTAGAAACAGTCTAGACAACAGAATTGTGTTTAGTATAAATAATATTCTTGATGAGATTAAGCTGATCAGATTTTGTGAATATTTCTCTTTTGGTTTGTGACGTCTAAAACATGCTTCTTCAGAGCATATTCACTATCACGTTATCAGGTCTACTCTTAGGAATACTTTTGATTCTTATTTTTTTTCTCAGATTCTTCATTTTTCCCCTAATATTCACCAAGTCAAGTAACAATATATGCGACCCCATTTGAGCGGCAGAATATTTTATTTCCCTAATAGCTTAAGAAGAACTGAAAAAAAAAAATCTAGATACTCAGAGTAATTACCCAAGAATTAAAACCTATTAAAAATATTTTGATGAAGTCACATGATTTTTTATTTTTTCTTTATTTTAAAAACAAATCCTCCGCCCCGCATTTTTGGTAAACCTTTCTCAAGGACTTTGGTTCACACTCACTGACTCATTGTAGAATGAGACACTCCTAGGTGAATCTGTGCTGACGACTCCCACATCGAGATCTTTCATTGCAACACCAAAGTCAGCCTTTTACATTCTAATGGGAAAATCATTTTGGCAATGAATACATGAACATTTTAAAGTATATTAAGAAAGTATTATATAGTTCCCACTTTAGGCTTTTGTAATCTTTAAAAATTCACCTTTTTTTTCTTTCCTACCAGTTCTAATCCGACAGCATGGAAAGGATAAAAGTAAGTTGGAAGGTGAGCAACATTCGCTATCTATGAGCAAGAGCTTACCATTCTGCACATCCAGCACGTGATGTTTATCTAATGTCCAGCCACCCATGTTGGATGCATCCAATTCATAGCCCTGAAGAATGGCAGTCCTCTTTTCCCAGAGAGTCAGGTCCAAACACGACTCATACTCATATCCAACCGACACTGGAATCCAAACAAATCACAGCTCATCTTTCTAACTACTGGGGGAAATGCAATTTATTTTATTACTCAGAAAAAAAAGCTGCCTTTTTCGCATCTGTGTTCTGAGAGTGTATTTCCACCTATTTATGGGCAGTTTATTTTTTGGTTTAAGAAGATTTGACCATATAGAAAGATTTTTTTTAAAAAAAATCTCCAAATATTAGTTTCTACTGATTTAATGGAAAGTGAGTGGTTTTTTTTTCCCCACAACACTCCTTCATGAGGGATTCACAGCACAAAATGAAGTCCAGATTGGGCACCTGGTTAAGTAATTTGATCAGATAAGTCAGTTCCAAATGGTGATCAGATAAGAACAACTAAAAATACTGTTTGCCATCTGAATAACTGGAACTCATTAGTTTTCAAGAGTGTTAAATTATGAAAAATATTTACAGTAAGTAAGATTCAATGGAACAAAAAAGCAAGCCAGATTATGACATTAGGTTTACATATTATCATCAGAAATAAACAAACTAGCAGTAAGTTAATATGAATAAATCACAGATGAAAAACTTCTCAGAGTTCACAATGAAACATGGATTTTAAAATTTAGGAAAAAGTGAAAGGAGAAGTGGCAACTACTGGATTAATTTGAACTAATTCAAGTCCAAATTACACAATAATTTCAGAGTACAATGTTCTATTTTAAGGTATAATAATTAAAACAAAAACATATCATTCTTTAGTTTTCTACGTGCTGAACTTGAGCCTGAAGCTGCGCTATATACCTGTTGTCTTTCTATCTCTCTGTGTCTCAACACATCAAACTTTGATTGCATTTTCCAGTCATTCAATAAAACAACTGATTTGATGCTTTCAGATTGTCCTTCCATTGAATGAACTGGCCCTTCTAGTGAGAACAACTGATGTAATTCCTGGACACAAATGTCTGCTATCCTGTTAAATATCAATATGCATTGAAATGACATTAGTGTTAGATACAGAAAACAAAAACAAATAAGGAAACCCAGGGAGATAAAGTTATAAAGAGAAAAAGAAGATGAAAAAACAAAAAAAGGGACACAATAGGAAACACGAGGGGAAAGGATGTGACAACCTGATACCTCATTCAGAGCATTCCTCTGTGACATCATTTCAGGCGGAAAGACTGAGATTTTCTTCTTCTTGCCACATAGAGCACTTTTCTTTTCCCATGGCAGATCTAAACCAGCCAAGGTATAATATCCCCAGGACAACCTTATTCTCATTATATTCTGTTTATCCACTGACTTCCATGGGTTACAATTAATTTATGACAGTTCGACTTCTAGAAAAACTTTTCATTGTAGCGAAGATTTATATAGAACTTACCAACAGCTTCAGACAGACCATAGACCTTCTGATTATATGCATCCGTTTTATCCCATATGAAAGTATAGGCCAAGTTCGGTGAGGCAGGAAACCACTTTTGGAAGAGTCTTCCTACTACAGCTACCATAAGATGAACCTTCATTAAATTAAATGGAATAACAGACTGGGTCATGGTGATCTTGAGAACTGACTTATATCCTGCAGCTCTGGAACTCAAGTAGGAGAGTTTCAAATCTGTTCCGGGAATTGTGGTTTCCTCGTGGAGTACCTAAGTTTGAATAAAGTAGAAGTTTCAAACTGTGATCTTGTATGACTATTAGATAAAATATATTTATGTAGTATATATTCAATATATTTGTGAATAGTGACTGTGTCTTAATTTAGTTATTCTTAAAGACAAAGCAACTAAAATAAGACACAAAGAATCTCTATTCACAAATATGCATTTGAGCTGTTATCTTATTCAATAATTAAAAATAACTCTTCTGCCAGCCCAAATGTCTCCTCCTAAAAGCCTCTTGTCATTTATTCTGAGTTAATCATACCTCGGGTGCTACTCTTCATGCGGGAAACACTGTGACTGCTCCATCAGGCTGACAAGCACTGACTTGTTAGTGTAGTAGTCACAGTGGATTCTCACTAACCCATCTTTCACCCCATCACCCTGGAGAATTAGAGCAGACATTTGTAAGATGGTTAGCTCAGAACAGGGATGCCGTCTAGGCCAAAGACCTGGCCTGTGCCAGCTGGCTCATTTGGAGACAAAACCAATACCTACAGCCTCATCAGCTGTCTGGTCACAGGCTACAAAGACAGTAAGGATAACAAAAAAGACCAAATAATTTGGGTTAATTTGTAGCAAATTCCATATCCATGTTGAGAGGTCATGTAATCATAGCACATTGTCATAATTAAAGATTGAGCTCCAACTTACTGCTGATTTTTGATATGATGGTAAATTAGTTAATATTTTAAAGCTCCATAATATTTCTCCTAGAGAGCAACTAATATGTTATTAAATGCATGTAGAATATAACAATCCGCACTTTTTTTATTTGAAACTGGACTGTAAAAATTAGTATAATTATGTGCATAAGAATTATCTCCTTTATAAATTTTTAAAAATTATATGCTTAACCTCATAGATTACCAGTCACCGTGACTAGCTCAATGAAGGCCGACATTTATATTAACAAATGCAAAGTACATTATGCCAAAACATTACTTATTTTGAAAAATGCATTTTGTGTAGCATATACAATTTTTCTAAAGAGTTCAGATTCTCTTTACCAATGCTCCTGTTAGTTTGGGGAATAAGAACAGCTCTTCATAGCCTTTCTTCATATGCCATAAGTGCAAGGCTATCTGTGTTCAAGAACGAGCACCAGGAACTCACTACTTTCTCTACGAAGAATCGAACAGTACTCTCAAAGGCTTCCTCATATTGCCCTATCAAGATTCATTATTCAGACAGAAAGGGCTGCCTTTTCATGTTGGAAAGATCTTAGAATAGTGAATCAGTGTTCAGCAATCTTTCCCCTTTCCCCAACACCTCCACATAGAACAGTTAAGGACGATGTGTGCCTGCCATTTCCAAACGTTAATAACTTCAGTAAAACCCTACAAGACCCCCTATACTGAGGGTAGAGCTGTCAGCTTCAATATAAACAATCACACAGTTGGAAGTAGCACAAGTGAATGGACAAAGGAAACTTCCATTCTAGCCTGTCAGTTGGTGCTGGCATGAAGAGGGATGTGACGCAGTATAGTAGAGTAAGAGGCAGTTTTGTTTTTTTTTCTTTTGAGACAGAGTCTTGCTCTGTCACTAGGCCGGACTGCAGTGTCATGATCTCAGCTCACCACAGCCTCCACTTCCTGGGTTCAAGCAATTCTCCTGCCTCAGCCTCCCGAGTAGCTAGGAATACAGACACACGCCACCACACCCGGCTAATTTTTTTGTATTTTTAGTAGAGACGGGGTTTCACCATGTTGGCCAGTACGGTCTTGATCGCCTGACCTTGTGATCCACCCTCCTTGGCCTCCCAAAGTGCTGAGATTACAGGTGTGAGCCACCACACCTGGCTGTAAGAGGCATTTCTAATGTAGATACATGAACTTATTACCATTGGAGTTTTCCATGAAACATGCTGACTGAATTCAGCCACAAAACTGTCTTAAGCAAAATAGTTTACAAATATATAATAACTTTTTAGACCTGGGAAACCATTGAATTTAAGATTAAGGGTACTTTTGTAAGACTGTAGGCTGTTAGGGTGAATGGTTTCAAGAGAACTCATTGTTGTCCCATAATCAGTGACATATCAAATGAGTTACTTTGAAAACTAGATTCTGTGACTCCAGTGCTGGATAATATGGCCCTGATAACACGTGATTTAACCCTAAAGCACATCATTTATTTCCTCTTATTTTCAAAATAATTTCCCATACATTCATGAGTAAGAGATTCTCTTATTAATATTATATGTATTTCCTGTGACCTTCCTAAACTGCCTCTCTATTTCAAAATACCATGTGTTATACTTGATTTTAATATCTGTAATTTTGTCCATTAAAGCATATGTTTTTCTGATGTAATTTAACTTGACCATGTTATTTTGCATTAGTGGCAAAGGTAAATCCAGCCAAAGTGGGAAAATAAACCATCAAGCCTACTTCTGCCAGCTGCAAGAGCCGTAAATACTATTCCCGACTCCGTTAAACATTTGGTTAGGAGCCATGTCCTGCCAATTCTATCTTCCAGTTGCTGTCTAACACGTTCCCTCTTCTTCATTTCCACTACCATTGTGATTGCGAGGCCCTCTCCATCTGAGTCCTGGAGACACATGGATATACACTTAACAAGAACAGTCTGTTCACTGATTTCTGTCTTCCATCAACATCTTCTGTACTTCTACCAAGTGCGTTTTGCCACTTGAGTTAGCTTTAGAGAAATGCTGAAAAAACTCCATCGGTGCATTGGTTCCGCATCACCTAAAGAATTCAAGGTTTCCATTGGATTGGGTCTCAGGGCCATGTATAAGCTGGCCCTGGGCCATCTTCTGCCTCCTTCCCGATTATCCCCTATACAACATGACTTGTTTTTGCCACTCCACTGTTGCTTCCACATCTTCCATCTGAAACATGCTTTCTTCCCTCTCCAGCCTAATCTCTGTTTAAGACCAACCTCCTCAGTGATTCTTTCTTTGGCTTACTTAGGAATTGACCTCTCCTTTGAACTTGTATAATTCTTCATTAAAATCTTTATTGCATTTAGAGTGACAGGATACATGGCTTATTCTTTTTATCCGAGTAAAGTACCTTGCACATAGTAGGCTCTCAGTAAATTTTTCTGAAATATTTGCCTATTGCATGAATGAATGAATGGAGAAAAGACTCCATGTATTCCTGGAATTGTTGACTATTTGAAACCCATTTCAATATCCTAGTTTGCTGGAAATTTGGCACCTACAGACAGATACTGACTGTAGGTAAAGTCTATTTTAGGACTGACTATGAAGTTCAGAGTTCCTGCAAGATTGGCCTGGGGAGGAAGTATTAAATTGATTGAGGTTACAACGAACTTCTTAAAGTTTCAGCTCAAAGTTGGCTTGACCATTTTACAACTAATCCCTGAGGTGTTGCTGCTGCAACGTCTTTGCCTGTGAGCCCTTTTGATTTTGTGTTAGCCTAGACCTTTCTGGATCACCTCTTGCAGCCTCCATCTGCACTCCCTCCCCAGGTGGTCTCCCCCAACGCTTGGTATTTATATGTGAATGACTCCCAGATCTACCTCTTGAGTTTCAACCCCTTCCCTGGACTCCAATCTTCTGTGTCTGCTTCTACCCTCAAAGACTTCTGTCCAAGCCACCATAATTTCTCCCGTGGACACCTGAGGTTGCTTCCTAACTGGTCTCCTTGTTTCTACCCTTGCCCAATACAGAATATTCTCAGCTCAGAAATCCTTAAAGGAGGAAATCAGTGACTATTACTGCTCTGCTTAAACACCTTCGGTGGTTTCCGATTCTCGAAGTAAAGACTTATCTTTGCCATGGTCTTCAATGGCTTGTGATTTATTTACTGCTGACTTCACTCCAACCATGCTTGCTATCCTCTTTGTCATTCTTTGAACAAGCCACGCATGCTGTACCTAGAATCCCCTTCAATTTTCAGGGTTTATTCTTTTACTTTCTTAAAGTTTGTGCTGAAACGTCACCTTGTTGAAGAGATTTTCTCAAACTGTACTATATAAGATCATACCTCTATCCACTGTCCCCTGCTTTATTATATTTTGTTAAGTCTCATCACAACCTGACATATTTGTTGACTGCCTCGCTCCACTCATGAGTTGGGAAGCTCACTGAGAGCAGGTACCTCATGTGAGTGCTTTACCGCTTTGTTCCCACATAACAGTGCCTGGTACAGAACAGGTATTCAATAAATAGCTGGAGAATGAATATGACAAAGTTGCTATTTGCTACTGTATTTTGATGACCACAGATTTTTCCTTACCTCTTTATGAATATAGTCTATTATTATTCTACATATTTTTTGAGACAGGGTCTCACTCCTGGTGCCTAGGCTGGAGTGCAGTGCCACACATGACTCATGCAACCTTGACCTCCCAGGGCTGAAGTGATCCTCCCACCTCAGCCTCCTGAATAGCTGGGACTACAGGCACATGCTACCACACCTGGCTAATTTTCTGTATATTTTGTAGAGATGGGGTTTTGTCATATTGCTCAGGCTGGTCTCAAATTCCTGGGCTCAAGCCATCCTCCCACCTTGGTCTCCCACAGTGCTGGGATTATAGTAGTGAGCCACGCTGCCTGCCAAAGTCCATTATTATTATACCTCATGTCCTACTTTTCAGATCTGAAAGTGATTTCTAACTGAAAACATATGAGATGGTACACAATCCTCAGATATTTCACCACATGAAACAAATAGGGAATGTATAGCTATTTCTTAAAAAGTTATATTAATGAATATTTTCTGTCAAAAACTACCTTTTCCAAAACACTTTTTACTTACAACAATGAAACAGTAAGTTTTTGAGACTAATAGCCATGTACAATAGTGAGTAGCATCAGTAGCACTTGGTACAACGTCAGTCAGGCTGGCAGGTACACTCAGGCACTCAAGTTTTTTTTTTCCAATAAATAAATATATAAATAAATAAAGACGTTATTAGTGATTGAGTTTAAGCTACATTTTCACTTTTCATTACTACTAATAAATATTTACAGATATATCCTGAAGAAAAAGTATTTTGCTTGAGTAGATCTTTAATAAATAACTAAATATCCTACTATAATAATACCTACTCTAGTGTGCACACACACACATACACACACACACTATATTTCATTCTATAGAATTATTTAAAGATAGCACTGGAATTCTATAAGCAATTTTTCTTTTTTTGAGGCAGAGTCTCATGGTGTCACCCAGGCTGGAGTGCAGTGGCACAATCTTGGCTTACTGCAACCTCCACCTCCCAGGTTCAAGCGATTCTCCAGCCTCAGCCTCCCAAGTAGCTGGGAATACAGGCACCCATCACCATGTCTGGCTACATTTCTTTTTTTTTTTTTTGTATTTTTTGTAGAGATGGGGTTTCTATGGGGTTTAGTAGAGATGGGGTTGGCCAGGCTGGTCTTGAACTCCTGACCTCATTATCTGCCCACCTCGGCCTCCCAAAGTGCTGAGATTATAGGCATGAGCCACCGCACCCAGCCTCTATAATCCATTTTTAAGATTCTTTGGCAAAACATGATCTGAAGATCTTGTATCTACAAGTACTGCCTGCAAGAATATTTTACCTGTGTTTCAGGAATGATGGGACTGTCTTCAGGAGAAGATCTGAAAAAGGTGGATAAAGGTGACGACACAATAATGGGATTCGGCCTCACGAATCCACTCAGATCACAGCTGGGAATGTCATTCTCTTCTTTCTTCATGACTAGGGTATCCATCACATAAAAGACATTCCACGGAATCCACACAGTATGATACTGAGTGAGGAATGGGGATCGTTCAAATACCAAAGTTAGAGAAGCCCCACCATTTGCCACCAAGTCAAACCTAAGAAAAAACAAGGTATGCTTAGTGAATTGTCTGGATCCCATGTAACTACAATACACACCTGCTTCAGTTAATATGCTTTATAAAAAAATCAACTTTTTCTCCCAACTTTTATGTAAAATATTTTCAGATCTATAGAAATATACCAAGAGTTATATAATAAATACTCATATGCCCTATGTGCATTCACCAAGTTCACCATTTTTTTTCCAAATTTGCTTTCCATTGTCTCTTTGTTCGGAACCATCTGAGCTCAAGTTGTAGACATTGCAAAATACTACCCCTAAAGATTTCAACACACATCCGCTAAGACAAAGAACATTCTCCTACAAAATTACAGTACTATTACCATGCCTTAGAAAATAAAATCAATTTTTAAAGAAGTATGTGAGTATATGACTTTAAATCTCTGCCATATGTACAGTCACAAGTTTCTGCAGTCTAAAAGTTGCTGCATTTCCACATTAAAAAGGACAATAAAACATGCCAGTGGTGCAGGAAGGTCCAGTTTTTATACTTCAAAGCCTTCAGAGATAGTGTGATGGGACTAACTCACATTCCATCCTGGCGGGTAATAGTATATCCATATTCTGGGTAATGGAAAAACGAGACATTTACTCCAATAAGTGGAGTTCCATCAGCAGTCAGTACTTGGCCTCTGATGACAGATGCAAGGCTGTTGGAAAAGCAGAAGAATTAGAATGAACATCTGTCTTTTCAGGCCAACATTATCATGATTTATAGATAACTCAACCTAAGGATAAAATAACACTATTCTATGTAATCAATCGTTATTCACAAAAACCCGACCTGAAATACTCCCAAGACAATGTCCCTTTCAATTCAGTGCAATTCACATTCTCTGAATGCCTTGTGTTTATTCTGGGTTTTAATTTGCAGCAATCTGTTTTTTGGAGAGTTATCAAGACTGATAATTTAGAGATGAATTTTTTAAATGATAAACTCCGTGCTTTTTTCGTAAGTCATATATATGGTGCTCACGTGAAGAAAAGTAGACTCTCTAATTAATTCTGAGGCAATCAGTAAATCTTCAGGGACGAAGAAGTATAAGATTTAAGGGGGCAGTAAGGGACATTTGTACAACAACTTTTAATCAACTGCTGGGTACAACTGCATTAATGCTGTTAAATTACTGCAGACCCAGGAGTTCTAGTGTAAATCATCTTCTTTTGCTCAGTGAGACACAAGACACCTGCTTTCATTTACTGGTTTATTTTCAGGTCATTACTGCTCTGTAAAGCACCAAACAGCTTATGCAATCTTACTGCCATGCCATCAGCAACTCCATTACATTAATTCATAATTTATATTATTTAGTGAGCTCAGCTAAAAAAAAGTGCACTTCTGTTTTGCCTATTGGGGTCTTTTCATTGCTTTTTTTGAAACATTTCCAACTGTGCTAACAAAGTCAACTAGTTAAATGAAGATTTATTGACTTTTTAATGTTATGTCCTGTTATGTCTCAGGTACTGAAATTGACAAAGTATGTGAACTGTGTCAAAAATGCTTGAAATGCGAAGTGTGGTGAAGAAGAATTTGCAGAAAGAGGAAAAACTATATTTAAAAAACAGCACTTTCCTCAAGTTCACAGTCATCAATATTTCACATAAAGTGCACGTAACTGTTGATAACATCACTACAAATCTATATAAGGAAAAGATGCATTAACCTCTTATTGAAAGGACTTTCTCCAGGTATAACATGGGTGCTATCAGACCCTATAAGAAAACTGATTCGATCATAGAAGGATTTGGCAGCTTGCTGAGAAGGCGACTGAAGGCTTTGGCTAATGATGTCCTGAGGATCTGGTAGGCCCCGGCAGTAGGGCTGATTCTGGCAGGAACTCTGTAGGCAGCAATCGGGATCCATGCAGTCAATGAGTCCATCTGTAGAAAGAAGTGTTCCCCAGTAAGATAATTTTCCTTTTGATGCCATAATGTAGAATCAGTTTTGTTACTCGACTTTTTTTTTCAAATCAAGTGATTTCCCACTGCCTATCTGATAGTAATTTCTATGAGGCATACTTTTTAAAACCAGAAGACATACAAACACAATACAGTCATGCATCACATAATGACAGACCACATATACAAGGGTGGTCCCACAAGACGATGATACCGTATTTTTTCGGTACCTTTTCTATGTTTAGATACACAAATACCACTGTGTTACAACTGCCTCAGTATTCAGTAGAGTAACATGCTGTACAGATGTATAGGCTAGGAGTGTAGTAGGTTGTGCCACCTAGATTTGCGTTAAGTACACGCCATGATGCTCCCACCAGGATGAAATTGTCTAGCGACACCTATCTCAGAACATATCCCCATCATTACATGACACATAAATCTACTTGAATCTGCCTTCACAGAGAGTAAATATTTGGACTAGAGATGGTTGAAAAGAATCATTTAATGTTTGTTCTGAGTAAGAAATAAAAAATTAGTGATTAGAACAATCTATTAGTAGTAGTATGAAGGAATATGAATTAGTTGTAAGTAAAACTATTCAAATATCCTATATTTTAGAGAAAACGCATTAGGAGTTAGCACAGTAAGTGTGTATGGTTAACAGGATTCTACACAGGGTGAAGCTCTAAAATTTGGGAGAGGGTCAGAAAGTGAAAGTTTATGAAGTGTAACAAACACAAATAAATATAAAACGGATGAAATTAGCCAACCACCTTTCAAGAAAATAGCTCTTCTGGCTGGATGCAGTGGCTCACGCCTGTAATCACAGCACTTTGGAAGGCTGAGGTAGGCATATCACCTGAGGTCAGGAGTTTGAGATCAGCCTTGCCAACATGGTGAAACCAATATAAAAATTAGCCAGGCATGGTGGCAGATGACTGTATTCCCAGCTACTTGGGAGGCTGAGGCATGAGAATCACTTTAACCCGGGAGGTGGTAGTTGCAGTGAGCTGAGATTGCGCCACTGCACTCCAGCCTGGGCAACAGAGTGAGACTCTGTCTCAAAAAAAAAAAAAAGAAAAAAGACAAAGAAATAAAACAACTCTTCTAAGGAAGGTAAAGTGTGTTCCAGATTAAATCAGGCATTTCCCAAATTTTAAACAAGAGCCTGGACTCCTAGAATACATGCACTAAAATGGAGGTATTAATTAAAATGCGGTAAATGTAAATCATCCATAATATTATAAATTATAAGAACTCCATCATGAAAAATTGATCTATAGTATTGATGATATAAATGGAATAATAATGAGAAGCATTTGCCAGTGCATTCTCTGGGAACATCACAAGGAAACTATACTCAATGGCTCATGTAAGCATTCTGTTTAAAACCTACAACCAATCCATTAGCGGATGAGTGTTTCAGGTTATGATCGTTTGATAATATTATTCTTTAAGGTCAGGTTTTACTGACCGTTGAAAATATAATTTTTTTTTTTCTGAGACTGAATCTTGCTCTGTCACCCATGCTAGAGTGCAGTGGAGTGATCTCAGCTCACTGCAACCTCTGCCTAGAGTGTTCAAGTGATTCTCCTGCCTCAGCCTCCTAAGTAGCTGAGACTACAGATGCCTGCCACCATGCCCAGCTACTTTTTGCATTTTTAGTAAAGATGGGGTTTTATCATGTTGGCCAGGCTGGCGTTGAACTCCAGGCCTTAGGTGATCCACCCACCTAGGCCTCCCAAAGTACTGGCATTACAGGCGTGAGCCACTGAGCCCAGCCAAAAACATGAATTTTTATCTCCTTGGTAATTACATTTATTGGTACAGGTTAACAAAAATACTAGTTTCTGGCCGGGTGTGGAGGCTCATGCCTGTAATCCCAGCACTCTGGGAGGCCGAGGCGGGTGGATCACCAGGTCAGGAGATCGAGACCAGCCTGACTAACGTGGTAAAACCCCATCTCTACTAAAAATACAAAAATTAGCTGGGCATGGTGGTGCGTGCCTGTAATACCAGCTACTCAGGAGGCTGATGCAGGAGAATCGCTTGAAACAGGGAGTCGGAAGTTTCAGTGAGCCGAGATCACACCACTGCACTCCAGCCTGGTGACTGAGACTCCATCTCAAAAAAAAAAAAATTAGTTTTTTTTTTTTTTTTTTTTTTTTTTTTTTTGAGACGGAGTTTCGCTCTTGATACCCAGGCTGGAGCGCAATGGCGCGATCTCGGCTCACCGCAATCTCCGCTTCCTGGGTTCAGGCAATTCTCCTGCCTCAGCCTCCTGAGTAGCTGGGATTACAGGCACGCGCCACTGTGCCCAGCTAATTTTTTGTATTAGTAGAGACGGGGTTTCACCATGTTGACCAGGATGGTCTCGATCTCTTGACCTCGTGATCCACCCGCCTCGGCCTCCCAAAGTGCTGGGATAAAAAATTAGTTTTTGAAGAGTTTAGTTACTTTTAGGAGAACCGACAAAACAGTTTTAAAATCTTCAAACTTAAGTATGACGTCTTGGTACGACCCTATGAGAGCAAGCTTAGCTGAAAATATCTAGATGATCCCTATGTTTTATTTACACAATGAAAAAAAAGTCTTTTTTTTTTTTTTTTAAAACTATACTAGCCACTGATTTACGTTAGGCTATTCTTATTAATAGAATACTAGTGGCCAGGCGTGGTGGCTCATGCCTGTAATCCCAGCACTTTGGGAGGCTGAGGCAGGCGGATCACGAGGTCAGGAGATCGAGATCATCCTGGCCAACGTGGTGAAACCCTGTCTCTATTAAAAATACAAAAAAATTAGCTGGGCATGGTGGCACACGCCTGTAGTCCCAGCTACTTGGGAGGCTGAGGCAGGAGAATTGCTTGAACCCAGGAGGCAGAGATTGCAGTGAGCCGAGACTGAGCCATTGCACTACAGCCTGGGCAACAGTACGAGACTCCATCTCCAAATAAAAAAAAAAAAAAAAACAAGAATATTAGCTTGCCCCTTCATTATCTGACAGCAAACTGAGATAAAAGAAAGCAGACAAAGTTGAAGTAAACCGCCCAGTCGAAAAGGCAGGTCAGCAACAACACAGGTAAGGTAAGAAACCAGGCGTGAGGAGCCGGACTCAGTGCCCTCAAGTCATTTTGCCCATGTGAAGAAGTGTAGTGAGCGCTTGTGCTTCCTGGACCCATTTCCCTTTCTTTGGGCAACAGCTCTAACTTCTCATTTGGGTATCTGGCCTTTCCTGCCTCTCAGTCCGTGTGCGTAACCCTCCCTTCGTGTTTGCTTCAGAAACCTACGGGTGCCCTAACATATCTAACAAGAGTGAATTTCAGGAACAATCTAAAAAGAGATTCTTACCCCTCAACCAGGCTTGATCTGTGAGGCTGTGTGGCTGGGACTGCTGCAGCCACCTTGCTGTCATGATAGAAGCTGCTGAAAATTGAGCCATCTCTGGGCAAGCAGAGCCAAGGGCTGGAGCAAAAACTAACAGGTCAGACAGAGACACCAAAACCTTTGAGGTTTTTGCCATAAGCTGCACTTGACCTCTGGGTTTTTATAGTCATAGAAACTAAGGCATTCCCTTTTTCCTCAAGTCTGTTTGATTTAAATTTTCTGTCACCTGAAATGGACAGAGACTTTCTGTCACCTGAAATGGACAGTGACTTATCCAGAGACAGTGACTAAAAATCTCTTGACTATTTCTTTTGTAGGTGGGGGCGGGGGAAGGCTTAATAAGTGAATACCTGAATTAAATGTATGAAGTTGGACTCTTTTCACACTAGTATTTTAAGTTTTTGTTACCATAATTTCTATACACATGAAAATGTGTGCGTCAGAATTTCTGATAAGCAGATCTGATTACATGCAGTTTCCTTATGACAGTATGTATTTGCATGACTATTATATTTCTAATATGATGAGTTGTAAATTATTTGAAACTGCATGTTTATTTCTCTGAAAAAAACCTAAAATCATGTTTTAAGAAAATCAAATGAAAAGAGTTTGTAAATTTTACATACATTTATCAAAATATTTCTTTCCTAGGCAAAAGGGCATGAAGATGAAACATTTATAAATATTTCTCAATATTTCTAGTGGAAGAAAGATGACACAATGCTATTCTTATTTTTCATGAGGACATATAATAATCATAATAATGTAAAACATTTTTTTTCCCTCTCTCTCATAGAAATGGAAGCATAGTTGTTAAGATTCAGACTTCTAAAGTAGTAGACAGTTGACTTACTGCCCTAGTAGCATTTCTGGCTTCAAAAAAACAATTAGCCAGGCACAGTGACTCATGCCTGTAATCCCAGCAATTTGGGAGGCCAAGATGGGAGGATCACCTGAGCCCAGTAATTCAAGACAGGCCTGGGCAACATAGCGAGACCCTATCTCTACAAAAAGTTAGAAAAGTTAGCCAGGTATGGTGGTGTGCACCTGTAGTCCTAGCTACTCGGGAGGCTGGGGTGGGAGGATCACTTGAGCCCAGGTGTTCAAGGCTGCAGTGAGGGATGATCCCACCACTGTGCTTCAGCCTGGGCGTCAGGGACAGACCCTGTTTCAAAACAACAACAATAACAAAACCAAAATAACAAATGAACAATTTTTTTTAAAAACCTCAACCTTTCCATCCCAATTCTTAGATGTTGTTGACATTTTATGAGGAATCTTTAAAATGTGTTTTATGATATAGCACCTTTAGTTCTCACTTGATGGATTTAGAATGGGTACATATGCTTGGGAGAATAACAACACAAATATCTGATATTCTTGCAGGTTCTCCCCTTGTAGTCATTCTTCAACAAAAGTAGAAATGACTCAATAGGAAAACTACTTCCAAATATTCCATTTTATCTCCATTAATCTGGTAAATTAAGGGTTAAGTGCTCCTTACCCTCTTCTCCCCCGACATAATACTCCCACAGTGTCTTCCCTTAGGCAATGGATAGTACAGTTGCCAAAGAGGAATGCTCAAATTTAGTCATTCATCTTTGTTAGTTTATAAAAAGCATGTACATCTGGCATGTAGTCTGCAGGTCATAAAACTGCATGAGATTGACACCTTCTGAACTAATCAGTTGGAAATGCATTTTTACAAGCCTCTCTGCTAGCATCAATCAGAGAAAGAATCTCATTTTCAACAGCCAAGGTGCAGGGACACACTGTTTGTTATTTTTCTACAGACTTTATCAGTAACTTGCCCAAGCAAGTGATGGATGGTTATGAATCTGGCTTCCTATAACTTGAGAAAACATTTTTCATTTTTTTGGTCTGTATTTATATAGCAGCTAAGGCTATCTAGTACAACTAAGTTGATTACCCACTTGCCCAAATGTATAGTGTAGTAAAATTGTCTTTGTGGAATAAAGCTTCTAAAAAATCATCGCGATTCCATTTTAGTTTCGGAAACATTAGGTTGGCTTAAATTTATATTGGTATAGAAGCCATATCTAACAGCATTAATCATAAAAAAAACTACATACATCAGAAATGCTCAAAACCCACTGAATAACAACTTCAATGATCAGTTAAGAGCCTGCCTTTCTTCAGTTTAGGCTTTGCAACCTACGTGGTGCTCTGATGTCAAGTAGAGAATACCGTTTATGCTTCCCTCCGCTCAGTCTGTAATGGTAATATTATCGTTAGCTTTTCTGTCCATTATTTTTAAACATGCTCTTGTCCTTCTTTGGGCACTTTCACTGGTCTTTTACAGTGGCTGGCAAACTTATTTTGTAGAGCCAAAGTAAATACATTCGGCTTTGTGGACCAGATAGTCTCTATAGCAACTGTTCAGCTCTGCCTTCATAGACGATATGTAAATGAATGGGCACGAATGTGTTCCAATAAAACTATTAAGAAAATCAGGCTGTGGCTCAGGGGCCATGGTTTGCCAATCCCTGGTCTTGCTTCAAGTCTCTATCCTGTCCTATTTCCTATTCTTTATATCACTCTTGATTTTTTTTCTGACCAATTTAAACAATACAGATTTTGTTGATTATTAAAACTCTAGACTACAGGTCTTTTCCTAGGTTACCATCTATGTTTGCTGGCTTTACTTTGCTTGTCAGTGCTCTCACTTTCTTCTTTTAAGGAACTATGGATACTGTTTTTCAAAACCTTGGTTTACAGACTGGATAAAAAGTCACAAATTCTCTTTTTTACACAAAAGATAACTGATGCCCACTGTCCTTCCCCACAGTATTTGGTGGTTCCCCCCGACTCCTCAACCTCCAAGTTTCAAGTGTGAGTTAGAAATTCCTATGTAATATTTTATTTGTGGGATTCAGAATCTTAAAGGTGTACAGGTATAACTTTTGTTATTCTTTTCAGTCACATGCTGTAATATGCACGAAACTTATTTACTCGGTTCTGGATCGGGATCATGCTTGGTTTTCTGTGCATTCTTGCTGTTCTACATCAGTGCTCTCCTGGTGGCTTTGCTCCCCCTGTTCACACCATTTCAATGCTAATGACTCCATGCTGGTCATTCTCCTGAACTACAAAGCAACAAATTGCCTTCTAGATATTTGGCTTGGATACTACACAGGCATCTAAAACCTGACATGTAATATGATTTAACATGTCCATATATGATCTTCTCCTCCAAACATGCTGCTGCTGCTCAATTTCCTATTTCAATGAATGGTTCTGCCACCCACCCCACTGAGCTTACCAAAGTCGAAATCTGAATGTTATTCTTGACCCCTTGTCTCTTCCTTTTTCTCTGCACTTAATCAATCACCAGTTGCTTCTTTTCTTTATCTCAAATCTCTCTTGAATCAGTCTATTTCTTTCTCTTTTCCTGAAAGTACCCATCAGGCCACCATGGTCCTCTCTTGACAAATTCTTAACAATAGTTTGTTTTTCCAGGTTCCAGGCTTGCCCCAACTATTCATTCTCTACATGTTAACCAGAGTAACCTTATAGAAACCAAATTTGATTATTTCATTTCTCCGGCTAAAATGCTTCCTTTACTTGGTCTCCATTGCCTTCTGAGTAAAGTCACAACTCCTTAACATGGCTCATAAGACCTTTCACCATTATTGTTTCCTCTGCCTGGAGATCGCTAACCTTCTCTCTTACTTCTCCACATTGCCCTCAATTCCTTCAGCAATCATCTCAGACAACTGTCTCATTAAGCTCCTAGAGGGCTCATCTAGTTCACTATCCATCCCTACTGTCGTATCCCCAGAGCCTTGCATACTCGCCGGTGCCAAGTAGGCATTTAATACATTTGCTAAATGAAGGAAAAAATGAATTAAGTTCCTAAAGACTGTGAATCTAAACAGGTCAAAATGTCTTAGAAGCACATGAGAGATGCCCTCTGTTTTTTTTTCTTTCATGCTTTCTCTACCCTCAGACACTATGCTAATCCTTGAATTCCTATTTTTTTTTTTTACTCCAATAGGTATTTGAAAATGTTCTTGACTAATTGAATATTAAGCAATCCACAGAATTAAAAAAAGTATTAGAAGAAATTATATAAAATCCTATGTACAATACTATGTCTAATCTCAGAAAGGCTCTACTTAGGAAGACACACAGCCCAGAGGTCACGAGTAAAAAGATAAACCCCAGAAAAATTTATTTCATATCAACTGAAAACTTCTGCATGCACCATAAATTACAAAGTTAAAAGATAAGTGAAAACCTGGGATAAAATATTTGTAACGCACCTAACAAAGAATAAGTGGAATATAGAAAGAAGCCCTAAGAGTTAAAAAGAAAATATCAAGCAGCTCAATAGAAAAAAAAGGGAAATAAATAAGCTAAAAAAAAAATACGAAGATCATCAATCTAACTAGTAATTAGGAAAATGCAAATTAAAGTGATAAAAATGGGATCATTTTCATTCATTAGACAAAATTGATATTTTTCATTTTGTTGAACACTTTTGTTTACTGACAATGATTACATATAGACTATAAACACCCTCAAATTGATGAAGTGTACAGTGGTGAAACCTACTTGCAAGGCAATCCAGCAGTAGCTATCAAAATTAAAAATTAATACACCCTTTGAACCAGCAACTTCATCTCTAAAAATCCATCCTAAAGAAATATTTGACATTTACACAAAGATGTATATGCAGATACATACACACACAAATTTGCTACAGATTTGTCTCTATACTGACAGCAAAAAAATGAGAATCAATTAAATTATTATCAGTGTAGCAGTGGTGAAATTAATTAGTACGCCATATTTCTGTTGTACAGAATGAGATGGGCCTATATGCATGGGCATTAAAAAAAACTCTAAGATATTGTCGTTGGAAGAATCAAATTTAGAACAGTATTTAAGTTTAAACACATGAATGTGCATATGAATTCAGTGAGGGAGAAGCGGAAAGATGCCCACCAAGTTACAGATGGTGGCTAACTCATCTGACAGTGAGAGTATAGTATCTGTGTACCACAACTACTAATAATAGCCCTTGCCTTAATGCGGGGGTTCTTAACCTGGAGAGACATGTAGCCTGGAGACCCATTTCTAAAGAGGTGCCACGCAATGCCCACATCTACACTCTTAAGCTTCAGGTGGCAGTTGATGGGCATGGGTATAAAAGAGAAGGGAGACTTTTAGGCCAGGCGTGGTGGCGCATGCCTGTAATCCCAGCACTTTGGCAGGCCAAGCAGGTGGACCACCCAAGGTCAGGAGTTCAAGACCAGCCTGCCCAATGTGGTAAAACCCTGTCTCTACTAAAAAAAACGTGAATTAGATGGTCATGGTGGTGAGTGCCTGTAATTCTAGCTACTTGGAGCTGAGGCAGGAGAACTGCTTGAACCCAGGAGGTGGAGGTTGCAGTGAGCTGAGACTGCACCATTGCACTCCAGCTTAGGCAACAAGAGCGAGACTTTGTCTCAAAAAAAAAAAAAAAAGGTCGGGGGACTTTTAGTGCCAACCCATGTGGTTCTGATTTTCTTCTTCTTCTAAAACACATTAAAATGCAGTGGTTAAAACTTATGTTCCTTGAGTCCGAGCAGGAAGTACTGAAGTCCTTTGCTTTGTAGGGCACAAGCTGGATTTCTTTCCCCAGAATGGGATTCGCTATCCTCTAAAAAATTCTGTGGATAGCCAAAGGGTTCAGAGTAACCTGAATCTCCTCCCTACTCTAGGTAGGATCCAGTAGAGTTTTACAAACTAATAGTAATTTCCCCTCAAACCATCAACGACCTGAATAATACAGTGTAATGCTCTAAGACTCTGAGCGCCACTCTGTCTGATAGCATCTGAATTTGTTTTGGGAAATACTTGTGACCTCTTGTAACTTTTTCTTTTTTTTTTAAATTCTCCCTCCCCCACTTCCTTTCCATTGCTGTTTTCTGCCATTTCATTATTTTTATTTCTAAATCTGTTTTTAGAGAACATAATAGTCCTATCATTCTGCTAGATATTTAAAAATTCTATTTTCAAACATTTCCTTATTTTCATTTAGTAATCTACAAATATAGACCTCTCCATTCGTTTGCTCATTCTGATGTTTATATTAAAATTTCATCCATTTGTTTTCACCCCTCTTTTCTACTGACAGCACATTCCTATGTCTTCTTGCAGGGTTTTTTGGTTTTTTGTTTTGTGTTTTGGTGAGACAGGGTCTCGCTCTTTTACCCAGGCTGGAGTGCAGTGATGCAATCATGGCTCACTGCAGCCTTGACCTCCCCAGGCTCAGGTGATCCTCCCACCTCAACCTCCTGAGTAGCTGGGACTATAGGCGTGTGTCACCACACTCGGCAGATTTTTATATTTTTTTGTAGAGATGAGGTCTTGCTTTGTTGGTCAGGCTGATCTCAAACTCCTGGGCTCAAGTAATCCACCCACCTCAGCCTCCGTAAATGGTAGGATTACAGGTATGAGTCACTGCAAGCAGCTTTCTTGCGGTTTGAATTATATTTTTGCCTCTTTTGCTTATTTATCTAATAATTTATTTGTTATCATTTCTATCTTATTTTGGAATAACCTCAGTTGGCTTGTGCTTTCTTCTCAGCGGTAATCGGCCCCTAAAGACTTGAAAAAATTGCCTGTTTTAGGTACATCTTCCTGATATACCCCCACCAAAGTAATAATTCTAAGCGACAAAAGATAACTCTATTTGTTTACTGGTAAGATGTATTATTCTTGGCAGGAGTTACGCTTTGTTATTTTACCATTCTTGCACAAACTTTAGTATGAATCTTTTAAAGTCATTCTTGTGCTCTCAACCAGCCAGCCTCCAGGACAGGGCTTGAGTCTCATGCCTCAGGTACCCACAGGGGAGTTGGCCACTGGAGGACCAGACAGGAATGCAAGGTCTCAAAGGAAACTGACTACGTTTCCCCTGGAGAAGATGGGAGGAGCATGCTAACGCATTTTGGAGAAATCATCTTGTTAAAAAGTATCTTAAGTTTCCATACAGATAGAATTATCTCTGGTAAGCTATTGCCTTTTGGTGCTTGCATAGTGAGACCATCATTTGGGGAGCTATTTAAAGCCAAGCAACCCCTTGCTGAATGAGAGTCTTCCCAGCAGGCTAAATAAAAGCAATGATGCTTTTTAAAGTATATGGGGAGAATCAGATAGCTACCTCACCAATCTTGGGCACAGAAAGCACATCAGAGGTTCAGTATTGATATTCTTGTTATGTCAAAAGGCTATACTTTGGCAAGGAGGGAGGAGATAAGAGAGAAGATTCCTTCTGAAAGTGAGTCCATGAGCATATGAACTAGTTACTGCAGTACATGGTCTGACTGTACTAAAGCTGAATGGAGAGCTATTCGTATTCCTACAGTACTCTGTTTTTCTGCCTGCCCAATATCCAAGCCCCTTTCTTCTGGTGACAGCACTTCAGTTTTCCTTTAGGCCCGTGACCTAATTCAGACCAATGAAAGTGAGGCTCAGGCCCAGGCCCAGCCCTCACATAACGGTGAAGAAAGGTGTCTTCTTTGTGGTGGGGTTGTTATGAAGTGAAATGTAAACTCAGAGCTGGCGGTGGCCTTTTTGGGGGAAGAGATGGCATCATAATGATTCTATCGTAGAAGAAAGCAGTTAACAGAGGAATACACCCAAGTTTCTGGTGTCATCATTTGACACCTGGGTGCAACTATGTCTGAATTTTTCAGTTATATAAGCTGATAATTTTTTTTTTTTTACATGTAATAATGTTTGAGTTGAACTTCTCATGTTGCAACCAGGGTCTTTCCAGGAAGGAATGGTTGAGTTAAACCTTCAGAAAAGAAAGGGTTTTCCTGTTGAGGGGGAGTGGAAGTCTCAGGTAGGGTTCACCGTGAGACAGGGCAGACTTCAGTGCAGATGGCTGGTGAAAAGAGCTGGGCGTGGTGGCTCACGCCTGTAATCCCAGCACTTTAGGAGTCCAAGGCTGGCAGAACACCTGGGGTTAGGAGTTCAAGACCAGCCTGGTCAACATGGTGAAATCCTGTCTCTACTAAAAATACAAAAATTAGCTGGGCATGGTGGTAGGTACCTGTAATCTCAGCTACTTGGGAGGCTGATGCTGGAGAATGGCTTGAACCCAGGAGGTATAGGTTGCAGTGAGTGGAGATTGCACCATTCTACTCAAGCCTGGGCAACAAGAGCGATACTCCATCTCAAAAAAAAAAAAGATAAAAAAGAAAAGAGGTACTAAAGACTGTGGTGAACAGAGTCACTGTCTGAAACCCCACACCAGATCCCACATCTTTCAGGAGTAAGCAGCTCCCATCTCTTCACCTTTCTATTTTCTGGTTTTAGCAACTTCATGATCAGAGTGTTTTGGGATATGAGCAACAAATGGCTCGATTTAGAGGATTGCTGTCTTTATAAGTAAAGTTGGAATTGAAGAAGACATATTTATAAGCCATGTGTAGGTACTGGTGATCATTTGCTCTAAAAGCTTTCTCAACTAGGATAGGACAGCAACTAGTTGCTCCTGAAGTGTCTGCATGCCCCAACTGGAGATGTTATCCACAACTACCTGGCCCAGTGAGCACTGTTTCTGATTACCACTGTGTGACATGATTTGAAAATCCAGTAATCCACTGCTTGCCTTTGTCAAAATGATCTGCTCCAAAAGCCTCTATTTAGTACCTGGAGCAGGATTTGAGAAGCAGATGAGAGGGACACTGTTGATTCCACAGAGAGTGGAGATCTTTGTTGGGGGGCCTTATTATGGGTAACAGATTTCCCTTAGCTCTGAAAAGCTACAGACAGCTGTTTGAACCTTAAAGAAACAAGAGCCTAATGGAAAGCAGCACAGGTGTTAAAAGGTTGGCTAAAGATAAGCTGCCCCTATCTATATTCTTAGTAGTACATTCTTCCTATTCCTCATAAAGAATTCCCTTCTAAGCTTCTTTTTAGAGATAAAGGGGAATGGACATACATAAGGCAAGGAGGAACACCTATTTAGTGAGATTCAGATGTTTAAAATCTTTAGCATTCAACAGTGGTGATGGGGCAAACTTGACTGGCTGAAGAAAAACAAATTTTGTGGGGGAAGAAAGACGCTTGGCTTAGGAAGATATTTTAAGATCTCCCTACATGATGGATGTCTTTTCTAAAATTTTTTGATGCTTCTTTTTTAGTTCTTGGAATGGTATGCAACTTCCTTTGCTTTTCTTCTACTAAGACTGTCTTTTCTACAAAATTGTTCAACTATAGTAGCTATTTATTGGAAGTGTTCGATTTCTGACTAGGGCCACAGTGGGCTCTCCACCCTCTCCTCCTCCTCCTCAGTTACTTAATATGCGAAATCAAGTTACTTAGCTACTCTCTGGATAAGTAACCATTTTGATACTACACTTATTTAGACAGTGGATCTATAATGCTACAGTCAGTCACCATATATCCTAGAATTTCAGTACAATAAAATCCAGCTTAGTCCTAAATCACGACTTGATTTATAGTTCTTAAACATTCTGTTGGACTGTCTTCATATAACTGACATCCTTCTTCGCCATCTTATATGTCTTGATTTGGGGTCTGGTGTGAAAAATACTGTCTTTATACACGTAGCTTATGCTTAAGTTCAAAGAACCCTCTGGCTTAGGTTATAAAGCATCCAGGTTACAATCTCAGGGCATAAGAAGGCTGGCACTGAGATTCCTTCTTAGAAGATGAGCAAAATTAGGTTCGGGGCAGGAATACAAATTATGTGAGATAAGTAGAGAAGCCACAGGAGGTCTTCTATCAGCTCAGATTTCCCCTCAGAGGGGAAACCTAGAGATAGCATAGTTTCATGCTAATAAGAATAAACAAAGGGGAATGAGGCCAATTCACAGTTGATAAATTTTGAGGAAAAGGAAAAACCTCTTTAGCTGATAACAATACTAAAGAGTTGATTAGCCCCTAAATTACTCGGCAGTGTCTCTGCAGACAGGGTCCTGCGGCTCGCTTCCCTCTGAGAGAGTCTGTAACCTCCTCAATGCAATCTCCTCTTAGAAGACAAAATTTGAAATGTATGATCAAGGAGAAAGAGAAGCTCTCCTTTCTCCCTAGGCAATAGCAGCAATGGAGTAGGGGGTTCTTTGGGGGAAAGTAACGAAGAGAGGTGCCATCTGTGCTGTGGTTTTGAGAGGATTAATGCTGCCATGTCTATAAACACACAGTTAAGAGGAGTCAGGGGCAACGAGGTATTATGAAGAAGGAGAAGGTGTGAAGGCTAAGGGCTGCCTAAATCTATCAGGAGTGGAAAGGAAAGGCATTTGCTCAGAATTGTGGCTCAAGTTTCTTGACAGTCCAAGTTAAAAGAGAACAGTGAACAGTTTGCTAGAAACTAAAGGAGAGAAGTGCAGCACCTTGTCAGAAGGATAAGGCACAAATAACATTGGCTTTGAGAACGACTACTGGCCCAGGCGTGCATGTGTGTGTGTGTACGCACATGCAAGTGTGTGTGTGTCACGCACGTGTGTGTGGTGTGTGTCGTGTGTGTGTGTCGTGTGTGTCCTGTTTGCGTGTGTGTGCGCGTGTCATGTGTATGTGGAGTGTCATGCGTGTGTGTGCGTGCGTGTGTCGTGTCTGTGGTGTGTGTGCACGCGCGTGTCGTGTGTGTGCGTGTGTGTGCACGCGTGTGTTGTGTGTGTGCGTGTGTCGTGTGTGCGCATGTGTCGTGTGTGTGATGTGTGTTTGTGTGTGTGTGCGTGTGTGTGTCGTGTGTGTGGTGTGTGTGTGTGTGTGTGTGTTGGGGTGGAAGGGAGGTTGAGGGATTGGTTCTGGTCACTCTGTTTCCTAGAGAATAGTAGTTTAGGCCCCCTATAGGTACAGTCAGGTAAAGGCTATTCGGTCTTCTTGACAACCTATGAAGTTTGCTTAGTGAAGATGAGCACTTTTGAAAGCAAAAGAAGGAAAATGGGATATTAATAGCTGCTACTGAGAGCAGGCTCTGTGCCAGGCACATGCTACATACTTCGCATGTATTTTCTCACTTAATCCTTTCAAACACTTTTTTTATTCCTATTTTATAGATGCGGCAGTTGAGGTTAAAACAGATTAAAAATTGTGTGTGAGGTTACATAATTACTACGTGGTTCAGTGAAATCTGTGTGCTCCAAAACCTGCACTCGAACCAATGCTTTACTGTCTGTGTGTACAGTCTTGAAAGAGCAGGGAGAATGGCTGGGGCTGGTGCAGCGGTAGAGAAATGCAACCTAACCCGCAGGGCAAGTGTCCACAGAGGCCTGGATAGGGACGGCAGCCCTCCTAAAACCGGCGCTAAAGGTATGTCGAAACTGAGCAGCTGTCAAGGCCAACTATTCCATCACTGGAGAGGCAATCACCAACTCTCACTCTATTCTCTGAAATTCAAAGACAGTACATGGAGGCTGAGCTCAATGGGAAAAATAATTATTCTTACCAAAGGCTTCAACTGGGTGGAATCTCACCATCTTTTTAACCAAGTAGAAAGTTAAGAATAAAAAATCACCAGAGTACAGCTTCCAAGGGACTGTTCTCTGCTACTGTTTTGTTTTTTTCCACCCATGCCTTTCAACAGAAGAGCCTGGAAAATGCTTTGCATCTTTTGGAATGTTAGTTATTAAAATACCACTTTGGAGATCCCAATTCACAGAGCCCTAAACACTGTGGTTGAGGAGAAGGGTCACCTGGGGATTATGAAAAGGAACTGAGAATAATGGACATTATGCAGTAGCTTGCTTACCTTACCTCTCCCTGAATGACAATAATCTTGCATTTGTTTCAAGAAAAATAGGGAGCAAAATCATTCTCTCAGCACTCATACATTTTTCAATCAATCTAATCTATTGGGGATCGGGTTTTTTTTGGCAACAGATATCTATGTGCTCACTGTCACTTATAAACCTGTGCTCTGGCACAGACTCGTGTTCATGCTCCGCATTTCTTACCTCCTTCATTGTCCTTGCTATCTGTGCAGAGAGTCTCCATGGCTACGTCACACCCCGCTCCTCTCCACCCAGGTTGGCACACACAATGCCAGCCATTTTGGTCCAGGGTACATCTTCCATTGCTGTTGCACAGACCAGGACAACCCTCTGCCGAGACAAAGAAGGAAAACACCAGTAATTTGAGTATTGAGTTTCTGCACCTAAAATAAACAGATAAGGGACACTTAGTGGGAACAGGCCTTTATAAACAGCACAAATACTGTAATTGCACATGGATAGAAACAGCAACGTTATCTACGGTATCTAATTCTTATCCAAGTGGCATCTTTGATTGGCCTGACCCTTGAGACACCACTTACCTGTGCAGGACAGAAATATATGCAACGACCCACTAAATAGCTGCAGGCCAGACAAAATTAACCTAAATGTCTTCCCTTTAGCAAAGCAACAAGGTCTATTGTATGGTGTGAAAAAGCATTTCAACAAAGTAATTTCAGATTCCCTAGTCTAGATTTGTAATCTGTTTTAAACATTACTGGTCTTTTATTAGGACATGCCTTCTTAAAGCACCTTGTTGCTTAAAAAAAAATTCCCTCAAAATCCAAAAGCATGAAAGTGGGTATGAGGATATGAATGATGTTAAAAAGAGAACATTAATTTTATCTGGCCTCAGAGTTGCCGTATATTCATGTGAAATTACAGTGCATTAAATAATTGCACAAAGTATAGGCCAATATTAATGACTATACTTTATGCCAAGAGTACATTCCTTGTCACAGAATAAGCAAAGCCCGGGAAATAGTGAAGCAGCTTAGCATCTATTCTAACAAACATTAGGATTCAGGCTGCATACGGATGGGACAGGACCGACAGGATTTCCAACTAAATGTAATAGCTGTGCATATTGGATTACTTAGGACGGACAAAATGAAATACCATAAGGACCACAATAAAACATTGATAGACTGAACAAAAACACGGTAGTGACGTGCTTCAAGACAGATAGCGAAGAGTGATATTTTGTGACAATCTCCCTAAGGCTTTTATGCTGTTACCTTTATATCCTATCTTGTCTGCTTTTATGGGCAAGGAGGGAAAATTTGGGAAACAATTAAAATAATTTAATATATCAAAAATCTATAATTGTTTCAGTCTAACATGACATTTTAAAAAGACAATTTTTGCCACTTCCTACTGATGATATCTGGCATGCAGCCAACATGATCTGTTTATGAGGATGACACTTAGGTAGATTCTGGTATCCCTGTTTATGAGTGTGATATGACGTTGACAGAAGCAGGGAGAGAAATGCCCTAAAATTCTAAGACGAACTGGCTATTCGTTAGATCTCTGTGGACAGAGCTATTTATGATTTGGTAGAAAACATATTAATAAAAATACTTGCTACAGCAATTGGGGTTTGTTTTACGCTTCTTATCATTTGAATGCTGCTCCTGTTTGAGTGACAAAATTTAAGGGAAAGATCTGTTTTTAAAGATGTTTTTTAAGTCTGTGTTAGAATTATTCATATATTGGTTTCCCCTCCTCCACTGTGAAACTTGAAAAGAAAATATTGCAAAGAGACGTTTGTCTCTTAAGATTAGAATTAACAGAAAAAAGACTATTTTGACAGTCTCTCATGGAAGAGTATAATGAAATTACACTTATGGATACCATCAGGTCAGGAAGAGATTAATTTTGCTGCTTCTTTTCATTCAGACAATTACCGTCTGTATTTATGGATTATTCAATAGATAAAAGTGAATCTTCCTTTTGGATGTGTTTTTGTTTTTTTGTGTGTGTTTAATGAAAACGAAAGATTGAATTGCCCCGCTGACAAGGAGGTGCGGCAGCTGACTGTCTGCACGTGAGAGTTGGTATTTGAAAGCCTGGATATTGCCATGAATATTTTCATATTCTAATGAAAAGCACAAACAAGGAATAGAAAGTAGGTAATCTGAGGAGAAAGGGAAAGGGAATTTTCTCTTCTGAAAAAACTTTTTCCATCTATTTCTATGATAACTGAAGACGTGAGAATCTGCTGTTTTCTGCTGAACAAGGTTATCAGTTATTTTTTTAAAATAGAATGCACAGTACTTTATAGCTTTTAAAAAGTAACAAAACATAAATTATGATATCACATATATTTTGAAACATTTAGAAAAAGCCAAAGAAGTTTCCATATGAAATCAATGAGATTTCTCTCAACATGTTAACCAGAATCTTCTTTAGATTGACAGTTTCTTATTCTGTGATAAGAGTATTTGTGATTCTTTAGTTTAGGATTTAAAGCTCATTAAGCTGAATTGCCAACAATGAAGAGCTTAAAGCAAAAAAAAAAAAAAAAAAAGGAAAAGAGAAGAAAAACCCAAAAACCAAAAAACAGCAAATGTACCATTATCTTCAGTTTCTGGTTCTAGAGAAAACTAATGCTTTTACATAGGAATGAAATCTGTGATAACCCAAAATTATAAAAATGAGACACAGACATTTAAGTCTCAATACTTTGAATCCAAGGCATTTTACATGATTTAAGTCTGATTTATAATTTACAAAAATATGCATGGAAAACAGTCTATTGTCAAACCTAGTGATACACGATTATATATAGATATATATGTAGATATGTCAACAAAGAGTGAGTATACAGTACCTTTAACTATCTTATCCAAATAGTGAGCTTGGGAAATTAAAAAGGAAAAAAGAACAGACAGACATTTCAGAAGTGTCACATGGGACAAGAAAATTTTCAGAATTTACATGCAAATTGAGTAGCTGCAGCTGACATAAGACTCACATCACATGACAGAGATGCACTTCATATCTCCTAAAAATGCAGGATATTCACGTTTTTAGCAAATGGAGTCATGATTCCAAGAAATATTCAGCATTTTCAACTAGCTGAACTAACATTACTTTTCACAGATTATTTGGAATGCTCTCCACTCTCATCATTTTCAACATTCTCCTTTATAATAACTGAGCAGAACAAACTGAATCAATTCTTTATTCTTAAAGAACTTTGGAAATTTATAACTATGAGATCCACAAATAATGAAAGTTTAAAAGTTAACAAATAAGCAAAAAGAAGAAAGAAATTGAGACTCTTGAGCAAATGTAACATATTGACGTTATATTTGGAAAAGGCTCATGTAAGTTCTATAGAAAATGATTACGCAGTATCTCTTGACTGCAAGCCAGATAGAGAATGATGTATCAGATAAATAGTCCATTAGGAAACAGGGACTATTCTAAGATCCTGTTTATTTTCAAAAACCTACTGGAATAGGCTCTTTTTCTCACAAAAGGTGGGTAGGAACAGTTAGGACTAAGAAGACTGAATCTTTTTCTGTACCTGTACCCGCCCCATCCACTTGTTTCATGAGGCTACAATTAGGCTATACCTTTCACCTTGAACTGAGACATGAATGCCTCCCTCAATGTAGAGACCTAATATATTCTTAAGAAGCCTCAAATCTCCTTGTCAAAATTCATACAACTTTAATGATCTAAAATTGCTTTTCAAAGATGCTTATGTTGATTGTTTTTCACTATGACATATACAAGCGGCAGCAGAACTCCAAACAGAATGATTGAATCTGTAACTTTCAGTTGGGCCACTCAGGTGTGATGGCTCTGTCATGTGTGTAAACAAAACTGTATACAGTTTTGACACATCTGTACTGTGTATTTAAAAGGATTCTTCACTTTGCCACATGATTCTATTAGAGGCTGTGAATTGCATTTAAAAATAAGCATGTTTACAGCTAATTAATAATATGATGCAAGAAAAATTAAGGTGAATAAGATAGGTGTTAGGTACTACTCTGAAATTACAATAATAAAAATAATTTACCTTTTAAATATTAAAATAAAAATTATTGCATAACATTCATATAATTTCTTTATAATTCCTTTTATCTGTTATATACTTTATAAGCTATATAAACTAGTAGAGCCCTATAATAGCTCAATTGATGATTTGAACATAAAGAAAGTACCATCAAAACTTCTGGAGTTTCTGATTCTCATAGGGTAGTATTTCTATGGCAATTCCTAGTTTACAAAAATTAATAACACTGATCACAGTTAGAGAGTAAGCCTTTTGCTTTTACATTAGGTCTGCACAACCAAAATAAAGAACACAACTTAATTCTGATCTGGATTCGCAGTTTTAAGGATGGACAAAGTTATTTCTAATTAGCCAATCAGATTATTTTTGCAAACAGAATCAATTATGCAAAACAGTAGATTGATTTACAGGTAAAGGTAGGTCTTTGGGTCACCAGAACATCAGAAGTAGAACTCTAAGTAAAAAATACATTTAAAATATATAGCAGGTCAACATTCACATCATACTTTAAATATTCGCAACACTTAACATAAGATTTGCAAAAAGCTAAAAACCAACTATAAGAAAGATATCTCTATTGAGAAAGATATCAAGATTTTTCATTTGCATTTTATATCATAGAGAATTGTGGAGCTGAGAGCTTAAACCTAAGAGAGAAAGAAGGGAAAACAACAAAGAATATTTTGGTATGGAAGAATAAAATTTCTGATAAAACCACAAAAAAAAGTCTAGTTTTAAATAATGAAGAAATTAAAAGGAGATGTGAATGTATAAGGTTCAAATAACTATTAAAAGTAGTAATTGCAACAATGTAAACATTATATAAACTATAACAGGAAATAATAAAAAATGCAGACATGTTGTAAGAAGCCATTAGAAATAATAATCATAAAAATAACACAGTATATTTAAAAATTAATATACCTCACAATTGCTGAAATGTATATTAGGTTGCAAAAAATTACTGTGAAAACTAATGATTATGTTCTGACACTGAAGAAAAGTCATTCCTATTCGATCTACTAAGAAGTTTAAATTTGTTTTATAGAACAAAATTCTTATAAAAATGGGTACTAGACATAAAATAGGGCCCAATAAAAAACTGTTTTCTGGGGCTGGGTTCAGTGGCTCATGCCTGTAATCCCAGCACTTTGGCAGGCTGAGGCGAGAGGATCACTTGAGGTCAGGAGTTCGAGAGCAGCCTGGCCAACATGGTGGAACCCCATCTCTACCAAAAATACAAAAATTAGCCAGGTGTGGTGGCACGTGCCTGTAGTCCCAGCTACTCGGGAGGCTGAGGCAGGAGAATGGCTTGAACCTGGGAGGCAGAGGTGGCAGTGAGCTGAGATTGTGCCACTGCACTCCAGCCTGGGCGACAAAGTAAGACTCTGTCTCAAAAAAAAAAAAAAAAAAAACTCAAACAAACAAACAAACAAAACAAACAAACAAAAAACTTTTTTCTAGTAAAATGTTGCAGTCCTAAAATACTTTCTCTGGAGTTTCAATTATTTATCTTGGAAGAAGACCCACGTAGGACACACGGTATGCATAGCACCATATTTCCTGTGAGATGGCAAGCCTTAATTGTTTTTGGGTCTTAGATCTTTGAGTAAACTGGTGAAAGTGTTGGGTTCTCTTCCCAGAAAAATTCACATATGCTCACAAACACAAAATGCTGCCTATGACCTAGGGACACATATGAGGCACTCTGCTCCCAGCCTTGCTCACTGAAGGTAATAATAAAGGCTTCCTTTGTGCCAAATACTGTTCTAAGTGCTTATATTATTCTCTCATTTCATCTTGATCACAACCCTATGATGTAATAACAATTGAGACAGTAAATACAGATGAAGAAACAGAGGAGAAGAGAGATTAACTTGTGCAAGGTAACACGTTGGCACCTAGGCTGGCTCCAGAGCTTGCTCTAAACCACTCTACCACAATGCTGTCTCTTGGAGATTTAGGGGGAAAAATTTTTTTTTTTTTTCCTAGAAAAAAACTGATGAAAGCTCAGAAGTGCTGTGCAATTCCTGACCCAACATGAATTTAACAGACACTTCATTCCCCAAAGCCACCAGGCAGTTCCACCTTCTTTTACATGTCTTCTACATGGATTTCGTAGGAAAGTACAAGGTAGATGTATAGGTCTACTTTAAATGCCAAGGCTAATTCTTGGTCTTAACTATCTGTCTTTCAAAACACATTCAGATATACAAGCATCCCTGGAACACAACAAATAAAGCAACTATTCAGGTTTCAAGCCTATGGCCTGGAGGTCCTTGGTCTACTTGCTGGTACAGACAGGCAAAGACTCATGGGAGTTTTAAATGTGAAAGAAAACTGTGGCTCACTGAAAATATTTTTATTATGGAATTAGTCTATACATTTTTTAATATCAACAAAGCAAATGATTACTCCTGTATTCTCTTCACACATCCCCCCTCTAGGTGTTTCCTTTTAAGAAGAATTCCTTCTTTTTATAAAGCCCCTAATTACCACATTTCCCCCTTTGTATTTTGGGAAAGATGAGTGGAGGAGGACACAGATAATTTGCTCTTGTCTGCACCCCTTAGCGATGGACCGGGACTCTCAGGCCTCTGAGGACAGGCCTTATTTATACATACTATTGTTGTATGTTTCATTCCTCCCATGTAGATCAGGAAGGAATAGCATCTTTTTGGAATTCTGTCTTCATGCTGTTGTCTCATCTGCTTATCTATCGAAATTCTGGGCACCCCTCCATTTCTTCTGTTATCTTTTTCTTCCTTTTTCCTCCCCCTACCCCAACACCTCTCTTGGATGCACACCAGAGAACATGTAACAGGAAAAGAGGACAATAAAGAACTAGCTGTGATGCATTCACTTCTACTAACAGATGCCACAAAAATTCAAGACTTTAATGAACTTTCTAGGCATAGGGGACTTAATGTGTACACTGTCCCCATTAGAAATGTAAACTCTTGGCCATGCAAATCACTGCATTTCCATTGCCTGGCTCATAGCACAATCTTTTGTTTTTGTTTTTTTTTGATACAGGGTCTCACTGTGTCACCCAGGCTGGAGAGCACTGGCACAATCACAGCTTGGCTCAATGCAGCCTCAACTTCCTGGGCTGGGGTGATCCTCCAGCCTCAGCCTCCCAAGTAGCTGGGACTACAGGTGCCCCCAACCACACCCAGATAAGTTTTGTATTTTTTGTAGAGATGGGGTTTCACCATGTTGCCCAGGATGGTTTTGAACTAGATGAGTGGAGGAGGATCCAACCACATTGGTCTCCCAACATGCTGGGATTACAGGCATGAGTCACTGTGCCACTATGCCGAACCACAGCAGAGTCTTAATATCTACTATATAAAATGATCAAATGTACTTTTGGTGGCCTTAGTATGTCTTCCATGTGTTTGTAGCTTTTGAATAAATTTTATAAGTAATACAGAGACTATCTTTTGAGAAAGAAGCAAAAGTGGGCAAAACCTCATTTACAACATCCGCCCCATCCTTGCTCATTTGTTCCTCTTCCCTTACCCCATGTGTTCTAGCTATGGACAGTAGTATTCACAATAACTACCATTTATGAAAACTGCTAAGCATTTAATGTGAATTAACTGGTTTAATTTTCATCACCTTGTGGGGTAACAGGTACCATTACTATCTTCCCTTACTTCACAAACGAGGAAATTGAGGCACAAGAAATTAGATAACTTTCCTAAGATCAAATTGCTAGCAGTGGCAAAGACAAAGTTCCAACCAGGTAGTCTGACACCAAAATCCATATTCTAAATAAATGTTACAGTTACAACTCAGAAGAACCAGAACTGTGTACCTGTGTAAGGTGGACTAGAAGCATCATCTGTTTATAGATTGGTCAAGAAATTTACATGAATAAAAAAATCAGACTAAACAATGTGGAAATCCTTAGTTCCAACACTGACAGTTAAAGGAAATAAGATTAAAACTCAAATGAATTTAAAATATTTATCTGATGACACAGCTTCATAAATGAGAGTACCTTATATAAACTAAGGAAACCTTGAATGCTGCAATCTGTTCTAAAAATCCCAAGTTTGGAAAACCTGTGGGCAAGATAGTAGAACTGGGGATAAAACCAGGAAAAATAAAAACAAGTTTGAAAACAACAGAAACCAAAAAACCCCAAGACACAAGCAGCTGAGTGGATGTACAAATGTTGGACAAGAAATACCTGCTGAGTAGTAGTTCCCAAGAAGGCTGCTCATTTAAAAATGAGGTCTAAGGAGTATATGTGCCTGTTTGGCTGAGACACAGAACAAGATTAATTCCAAGTTTGCTTTCCTTTTACCACCAGGCTGACTCTCATACACACAGAAAAGGAACAAAGGGAAAGCAAGCTGGTTATATAGACATCAGGTCGCCCACAAGGGAAGGTCAAGCCTGTTTCACTGTGTATAAGCAGTTGCTGATGTGTACGGCTATGAACTATTCACATTGTTTCTGTTGTCAACAATGCACTTTGGTGGGAGCATATTAAATAGTACAGTATAATATTTTCACATGGTTACTGGCTTGAATCCTGGGTATAGCATAGACATCAGATGTGTACATCATAAAATACAGACATAGTCTTCACTGTGACTGTTACTGTGAAGTCCTTGGCGTAGAGGGCAGATTTTTAATTAGCACTGTGCATTTCATAATACTTGAGAAGATGGACTTAAAAAATGATTCACATTAGTATCTTATTAAAGTTGTAAGTAGGTATCATTCTTAGATTAGTCAAGTACCAATTCCTGTAGGATGACAGAAAAGCTACAGTTTGCAAACAGGTATGTATTAAATCCATTTATTCCAATCAGCAACTGTTTAAATCAGTGTGCAAGCTGCGTACCCATTGATTTGATGTTGCTTAATTGGTACTCATTGCACTGTTTTATTACTGATTACCATATCATTACCATATAATAAAGGATTATGACAGTGATGTAATTTTAAACACCATAAAAGTATTATATATTCTTAAGAGTTTACTCATGACTCCTTAAAATATGTTGTCTTTTGCCACAGAATTATTAGATTATGAGCAAACATCAAAAATATTCTTTCTTATTTGAGAAAGTCAATTAATTTGTGTTTTACCAATTAGTGAGGTGGTGTCAGAAAAAGAAAAAGTGTGTGTGCACACACACACATGGTTTAAAGGCATCTGCTCCCCTACAATTGGCAATACATTTTCAAAAATTTGCTTCAAATAAATTGTCTTTCAAAGTTTGCATATTTTATTCTTTTTACAGTTTGAGAACTTGGTGTAAAAATTATCTGAATAAATACATTCCTTCCTACATGCACCTACACAAGCAAAATATCATACTTCAATTTGGAACAGTATTTATGTCAAGGCATTCCAAACGAGTGAAATAAGACTTTTCCTGATTTAAGTCAACCCAGAAAAATCCAGATTCTGTGGAAAAGGTGCTTTGAGATAAATCACATTTATAAAGTCAGCACTGCTGAAAGAGTTTCATCATAAGCTGCAGAGCTGTATAGAGACGACTGGTAGAACAGAATTTGGTATTTTCCTTCAATTTAGGATTTCATGCCTTACCATGGACTATATAAACATAATGGAAGTAACAATGGAACACTCACGGTGCAGATGGCAGACTCACTGATGCTAAGATGTGCACCGACTATGCAAAGAGATGCCTTGTGTGCTGTGTGATGTATGAGTTTTGTGGTAGCCTTTGCATGTGGCATGATTTCATCCCCTGAACCACAAACATACATATGTTAGCAATACATCTCCTTTAGTTTTTACTCCTTGTGTAAGTTTATTGAATGACATAAGCAATAAATACATTTTAGGATTTCCTAGATCAAAAAAATCACTTATATTTTAGTACTCCGATTTGATAATGAAACTAGTCAGACAGTTTTTAACATTAATAAATAAAAATTATAGGCCAGGCACGGTGGCTCACGCCTGTAATCCCGGCACTTCGGGAGGCCGAGATGGGTGGATCACGAGATCAGGAGATAGAGACCATCCTGGACATGGTGAAACCCCATGTCTACTAAAATACAAAAAATTAGTGGCGTGGTGGTATGTGTCCGTAGTCCCAACTACTTTCAGGAGGCTACTCAGCTACTCAGGAGGCTACTCTCAGCTACAAGTTCACACCTGTAGTCTCTGCTACTCTCAGGAGGTTACAGCTACTCATGAGGCTGAGGCAGGGCGATCACTTGAATCCAGGAGTTAGAGACTGCAGTGAGCTGAGGTCGCACCACCGCACTCCAGCCTGGGCAACAGAGTGAGGCTCGATGTCAAAAAAAAAAAAAAAATTATAATACAATTTCTTATACTAGGTGAATATTTGGCTATTTAAGATTTTGGAAAAATGAAGTTGGTTATAACCATTATTTACAGTGGTGTCTGTACAGTGTTAACAAATCCAATCACAGGAAACCACAACAATGATCTACAGATTTGGTCATTATCAATGGTTATAATTTTTTGTCTATAATTGCCACTTTTGTTGATTCACAAAATTTAATATTCAAGATTTTTTTTTTTTTGAGACAGAGTCTTGCTCTGTTGCCCAGGCTAGAGTGCAGTGGCGTGACCTCAGCTAAGAAAAATTTATAGAATAAAACTTATAAGTAGCATAATGGGCCTTTCTCATGTCAGTTTGCTTGACCATATCTGGAAAACAATAAACAAAGTTGAACAATCCTTTTAACTTACCTAGGATACATTATATTATGAGAATATTAGACAAATGGCTGTTTTCAAGGGTGATTTATATGGCAAGTAATTTTCCTGTATTTGTAGGTGAGAGTATGCAAAGCTGTTTACCACTTGTATTATGGGTACTACAGTTTTCTCAGTCTTTTTTCATGAGCTGATGCTGGTGACACAAATAATCTACCCACTTTCTATGAGTGTTTTCCATTGGCCAATGTCTACATAGTATCCAGCCCGCTAATTTCCAATGACAGAAAAATGGGACATTCATTTAAATTTTGAGAGATGTGCAGAGTGCTCAATAGTTCACAATATTCCAAAATCTTTCACAGTACAAACTGATTTTCCTCAAACTATTTTTTGTTGTTATCTTTTATTTTGGCACACCAGTTCTGTTATTAGCTATAATTTAAATTTTTCTGTTTAAAAAATGTGGTACTTTAGGAAGACATCTCTGCTATTATCGTTTCTGCATCTGTTTCTATGAGAACTCAATCTTTTGTGACAGGGACATAGATATTAATTTATTTTCATCATATAAAAATTAATTTCCATCTATTCTACTATATGCATACACATAAGAACAATTAAGAAATAATTCAGGAGGCAGCATAGTCTATCTAGTGCTTAAGAGCACAGGCTTGGAAATTGCTCATATGCATCTGGAGTCCGATTTTGTTGCTTACTAGCTGTGGGTCCATAGAAAAGTTACATGACCTTTCGGAGCCTCAGTTTCTTTAATGGAGATTTTATTAGCTTCCACCTGAGAATTAAATAAGATAATTAACGTAGAACAGTGTGCACTGTGCCGCAGCACACAATAAACACTCAATAAATATTAAGTATTATTAATTCATCTTATTAATAGGAATAATTTTAAAAGGACAGACTCATGAGACAACTGGTATTTTTTAAACGACTATGAAGAAAGGAAAAAGTCTGACTTTGAGCAAAGAAATGTGGGATTGGCAATGATTTGTTTTCATAAGCCTCAGGGTCCATTCTGCCCCAGAGCAGCAAGATAAGCCCCTCATACTCTGCCTCCCCAAGCTGTCCTCCTTTTGCTGAGGACATTCTTTATATGAACTGGCTTATTCCCAGAGTAGGGACAACTCCATTTTGGGGCAGGAAGTTTTCTTCTTCCATATCTGCTGGTTAGATGCACAGTTCCTGGTCAACATGGAGTTCAGCTTTTTGGAATTAAGAACAAACACATCACAACTTGCCCTTATATATTTTGTGCTCCGTCATTAGTAATTTTATTTGAGCAAGATAAATCCATATTTTCTAAAAAAGCGTAGATACCCACACAAACATTCATACAGTCCACTCACAAATTCAGAAATACAAGTCACTTTACAGTAACTATTTGGAAACTAAGACATTTCAATATCACACTTTACATGTATATCCCTATTCTTACATTGTGAGTTTGCTAAAGCCTTTTCATTATGAAATGTACTGAGCAGACAGGATGTCTATTACTAACTTTTCATAGCAGAATGGTGTAAGTTTAGATGTCACCATTCTTAAATAGAGGAGGAAGCCCACCCTTGACTGAGACAGTCCTTTCCAGTAGCTGTGGGTGGCACACAAACATGTAGTCACAATTGCATATCTAGAGTTTTATTATGTGGTTTGTTCTTGCACTGGTCACAAATCAGAGGGTAACGCTTCTAGGGGCAGGAGAGAGTTAGAGTAAGTGAAATAACCAGGGCCAGGCGTGGTGGCTCACGCCTGTAATCCCAGCACTTTGGGAGGCCGAGGCGGGTGGATCACGAGGTCAGGAGATCGAGACCATCCTGGTCAACATGGTGAAACCCCGTCTCTACTAAAAATACAAAAAATTAGCTGGGCATGGTGGCGTGCGCCTGTAATCCCAGCTACTAGGGAGGCTGAGGCAGGAGAATTGCCTGAACCCAGAAGGCGGAGGTTGCGGTGAGCCGAGATCGCGCCATTGTACTCCAGCCTGGGTAACGAGAGAAACTCCGTCTCGGGGAAAAAAAAAAAAAAAGAAATAACCATATAGATAGTTTCCAATTTGCCTTTTATGGCAGTTATATGGTGATTTTTTTTCTTATCTATACTAATGTATTGCAGTGGATTACTCACATACATAATAATTACTACTGGGGACTTATCTTAAAAGTCAAGAGTTGGACTTTACATGAAAAACATTATTTCACACCTTATTGTTCATGTGGGGACTAATTAATAAATACCTTGTATCATTAATTCACAATTAGATCGCTTATGTTTAACCACATGCTTTCTATGGACACATGTATAAATATTAATTTTGGACAGAATGGTAATCATTCAGCACCATAACAATTAAGCAGCTGTAACCTGTCTCGTGCGCTAAGCGATGGAGCTGCTGGCGAGCTCCACAAACAGATGGTCTTACCCACCCATGCTTAAAGTTAAAGACTTTTTTAAAAAGAGGTGTTGACAAATCAGAACAACTAGGCATAGTTTTAATGCAAATCGACTGATTTGCAATGTAGATTACTCTAAAAACTAATTTAGTATATAGGAAAAAATAAGCTCTGTTGTTAAAGGAAGACAGTATATCAAATTTAGATAGTGTAGATTCCCCACCAACATAATTATTTACTAATTTCATTCAAGCAACAGAGTTTAATGGAAAAGCAGCTGGCAAAGTATTCAAATTTATGGACCTCCTTTGACTGCTCCTTAATTTATCCAAGGCACATGCCTGTTAAATCCCAGAAATGATAGTCATATTTCAGACAGCTGGTTTCCAGCTTCATTAAAGAGGCACTCAAAAAAGACAGGGTCACTGAACTTATGAAGAGCCACAGAAAAAAACTGGCTTGAGTCACGCCACAATCTGTGAATACGTTACATATGAAGGCTGTGCGAAGGCCATGCCTCTGTATGGGCCGACACCATAGCCAAACTTGCACTTTAAAATAGGGAGGTGGAAAAGGAACTGTTTGAAGATGAAAAGAGGCTATTTTCAACTTGTCATATTCAAGAAATGGCAAAGATAAATTCTGCCACTGAAAGGATACCAGTATACCATGTGGGAAGGGATAATCATACTTCCTAAAATTGTGGGCTTAATTTTTTTTACTCTTATATTAAACTGAATGAAAAGTCACAACTTTTTACGTACTCCATTAGGTAATAAGGATCTCAGCATATAAGGAAAATTACTTCAAATCCTCATGAACACCTCATTAGTTGTCTTTCACTCTCCAGTTACCTGCATTACTTTTGGGAAGAATGTGACATCCTTATAATCTGGCACTGGAGATAATCTTTCTCTGCCTTGCTGATACTGTGAAATAGCTGACAACATATTATTTTGCACCTGGTTTCACTCTAAATGCTTTGGATCTAAACTTTTCAATAAAAGGCTTCTGATGAACTTGGCAAGGAGAAGGTGCAGTTTCCATCTTCATTTCTGGTTAAATTGTATATCCAGTCAATTGAGCTTTAAAACCTCTGATATGCTAGGTTTTGGTGGTAATTAAGATCTTAAATGGTTTAATGAGGTGTTCCAAATGGAAAAAGATACTCTAGTATATTACTAAAGGAACCAAATGTCAGGTTTCTAATGAAACAGTGTAGTACAAATTTGACATATAACTTACTTGGCTTTTATTCAGATAACATGTCTCTCCATAAATTTTTTAAAAAACAACTTGAATTGGCTTAAGATGAGACATGTGGTTTAAGAAAGCAAAATGTAAACCATAGGCATGAATATATTCGGATTTTTAAATGTCTGGCCTGGCATATAACTGTAATTATAATTAATGGATTCAAAAATTTCCTTGAGATCATAATTATAATTTATAAGTTGTTTCCCTAAGACACAGAGCTGCTACACAGTAAACTCTTTTGAGACTTAAAAGAACCAGTTAGCAAACCACTAAGTTCACGGTGGGATACAAACATGAGGTACTGGAAGGAAAGAAGGAACAGGGTTTGCCAAGCCTAAGGAAACAGGCATATTTCCATTACATCTAACTTATCACAAAACAATACAAATCCTCAACCTTTTCTCATGTATTGCTCCCAGTTGAGAAAAATCACAACAGGTTTTAACTTTCCATTCTTTCTGAAAAAGCTGCTTCTAATGCCAGTCGGCCCTGAAGGAGAAAGCTTAATTTAGCAGTAGCTATTGGGACTCAAGGTAGGCCACAGGACGTAGACTGGAAAGAAATTCCCGTGCAAATAAACACCACAGTACAGAATTCATTTATCATATGACCCTGAATAAGTATGAGAAGAGTTTGGGAGGCATATTTCTTTTAAAGAACTCTAAATTCTCATCCCCATAAGCTATGTGTACATCATTTCAGTGGAAAAACGTGTGTTAAATCCAGATGTGTTCACCCACAAAGCAATTATTTACATTCAGAATTGAGTTTCAGAAGGCCTAAAAAATGCTCCTTTTCTAATGTATGGAAAAACACATTTAACACTTCCCAAAACAAAACACCTGTCCTAGAAATTTACCTCTTAGTAGCACCGGCACTGCCATCTGATATGAAACCACACAGCTTTAGTTGATGACTATGATGTTGCCTCTCTTTTTTGTGAGGATAAGTTATGGCATAAAGGATAGGGTGGAGAAAAAGGGAACTCAAGGCCTGATGTCAACAGTGAGAGCTGTTTATCCCTACACTTACTCCCATTCTTGGGGATAGAAACCGAGGCCTTGGGAAATTATTCAGTGGAAAATAAATCATCAACATGATTGAAGAACATGTATCCACATGGCCCTCGGGACTATGGCTTTTACTGACAGTTACACAGCAAGTCTGGTGCAGAAGAAGGTGAAGAGTCTCATCCACTCTTCTGAGGATGTAATCCGTAATCTGAGTTGAGGATGTAATTCTAATGGGACTTTTGGGGATATTGTATGACTTACACAGGAAGGAGAAGAAGAGAAGGAAGGAGGCATACTATAAGGTTAAATCTGCAACACACTTCACAAGAAGTTGGTAGAAGAGTCTAAATTAGTAACACCTTTGAGGCTTCATAGTCTACAGATTGTTACAGGAGAAACTGAATGATTTGATAAAACCTTGCCATGTAGTACGTAAGACTAAACTATTATAGAAGCACAGAGTCAAACTTACTAAAGTTTCAAATTTAGACCACTACATTTGTTTTTGCTGGTTGATTACTCTCTCATTCAACAGGCTGTGGAACACTGAGTGAAAGACTAATTTGGCTTAAAGCTCAGAGCTGCCATTGCTCTCGATGCTGGCTGCAGGTAAGCAGAACCCAGGGCTCCCTGCCCTTTGTTGATGAAACTGGTATATGAAAAGAAAAGCAAATACGAAAGAATGATTTGAAGGACAGACAAACTGCAGCAACAAAATAATTACAACATCAAAATAAACATTATCTTTGTATTCGTTTTAAAAATATTAAAACAGTAGAGAATGCTGACAACCAACAAAATAGGGCCTCCATCTTTTAGAAAGGTCAGAGAAACTAGGTTTGTGTTTGCAGAAAAGAGTTTAAGTGAAGTCTTCTTTTAAAAATTACAAGTCTGAGAGGATTACAGAGGCTAAAGTACTGCATATAAAACTGTTAACTGAATAAACTAGACTAAAATGAGAAAACAGTATTGAAACCCCCAATGGATACTGTTATCTCAATGGAAGAAACAGACATCTAAATCAGCCGGGTTCTCAGCACATGGGTGATACACTCCTGAGCTCTGCAGGGGGCTTTCCATGGCTCTCTCAGGGATCTCTCTCTCCTCTGTCCATCAAATTTCTTATTACTGAGAATCATTGGGACTCGCGGAGTGGGAGAGACCTCAAGAAGTTCTCGTTCTGCGTGCTTCACAGAAGGTTTTTCAGCCTGTTAATTCAGGAGAATTTACCCTAGCTTTTCACTGCCAGTCAGGTCAGTTTAGAAAACTCTCCCCCTCAACTCTGTGCCTGCTGCCTCCTTGGTGACCCACTCTCCACTATGAATGACAGATCACGAGGCATCTATGTCCAGGCTATTCATGTGTCAGGAAGTAGAGAGGATTAGTTCTCCTTGTATCCAGCGTGCACTCCTGTTTTTCTAATTCCTCTGCCTAGAGACAAGATTTAGCAGGGAGGAATTAGTCACAGTCAGTTTGTTATGAATTTCAGTCCAAAGACTAGCAAAAACAACAAGAGGAAACATCTCCAGGGTGTTTACTTTGTGCCAGACACTGTGCTAAGTGCTTTCCCACATGACCTAACCCATTTAATACTCTCAGGAACTTTACAAGGTAGTTATTATTTTCATTCCCACTTTATAGATGAGAAAACTGAGGCACAGGGGGCTTAAGTAATTTCCCAAGATCATACATATAAGCAGTGACAGAGCTAGAATCAGGGTGGAAATCCAGGGTTTGTGAGTCTAAATCTTAGATAATTTGGGAGGCTGTCTTTCAGAAAAAGAATATGGAAATATAAATATGAAATTAGGCATAAAAGTATTTAGAATGAGAAAAACCACAAGAAAACATTATATTTCAGTTAATACCACAGATATCAGAAAAGCCATATACATTTTTTATTAAGTGCTTATCATGTCTCTAATGAGCATTTTTCCTGTATTTTTGGGCTATATTTACTCTTTGACTGCCTCTTTATATGACTATGACTTTTATAATATTTACTAAAGAGAGAATAGAAAGGTAATTCAGTCTATATTCTATGTGATAGTTTAATATACTTTTCATTATTGAAAAACTATCAGGCAGGTGTGGTGGCTCACACCTGTAATCCTAGCACTTTGGGAGGCTGAGGCAGGCAGATCACGAGGTCAGGAGATCAAGACCATCCTGGCCAACATGGTGAAACCCTGTCTCTACTAACAATACAAAAAATTAGCTGGGCGTGGCAGTGTGCACCTGTAGTCCCAGCTACTTGGGAGGCTGAGGCATGAGAATTGCTTGAACCCAAAAGGCAGAGACTGCAGTGAGCCAAGACTGCACCACTGCACTCCAGCCTGGGTGAGAGACAGACTCCGTCTCAAAAAAAAAAAGGGAAAACTATCAATGGTAGTTCATTTGGCTTCAAAATTTGTTATTGGTAGTGTCATGTAAATTGTGCCATTATTGTCCAGTTTGGAGAGACTTTTTTTAATTGTGTAATAAACTGATCTTAAATATGCTCCGAGTTGATAATACTCATTAACTATTTTGTTGTGATGTCACACAGTAGAATATTTTCAGATTTATGTTAACTTTGCCAATGTCCGTATTTCATGTCACATAAACAAGAAGTCTTTTTCTGGTGCACTCGTGATTCAGCGATACACTGGGATGTGTAACGTGTGATTTCACACATTATTGAACTCAGTATCTGCAGTACTGCTATGGACATATGCCCTACAAATACAGGAATTCTGATAAATTATTCAAAAAAGAAATATTCATCAAAAGAAAAAGTTATGGCATGTTTGTAATTGTGTAAATTCCATTATCAAGTACACACCTGGTAGGAGAAAACTTCTGTTTTGATTAGGCATTTTAGGTATTTGATGACAAGAGAAATTTTCCAGACTAGCTTCTGTTTCCATACATTTCAAATCTTATTTCTTCTCCAATACCTACTTGTTTCTGGTGCAGAGTTCCCCAGGACAAAGTCATATTTCCATCTAATTAACCCCTGGCCCTGTACTTTCCTGTAACCGAGTCAGCGGAAGGTAGGAAAATTCCCATTGTGGCTAGCAATAACAACCAGACATAGAAGTGAATTCAGGCTGGGCATGGTGGCTCAAGCCTGTAATCCCAGCACTGTGGGAGGCTGAGGTGGGTGGATCACAAGGCCAAGAGATTGAGACTATCCTGGCCAATGTGGTGAAACCCTGCCTCTACTAAAAATACAAAACTTAGCCAGGTGTGGTGGCATGCACTTGTAATCCCAGCTACTTGGGAGGCTCAGGCAGGAGAATCACTTGAACCCAGGAGGCAGAAGTTGCAGTGATCTGAGATGGCACCACTATACCCAGCCTGGAGACAGAGCAAGACTCCATGTAAAAAAAAAAAAAGAAGTGATTTCATATCTCATGATCATATCCCATTAAATCTAAACTAAATGTACCCCCAGATCAAATTCTCCTTATTGGAATTCTCAAAATGCCTGCAGCCACCCCAATGCCACCCTGCACAAGGAAAAGTGTGGTGGAAAGGAAGTTGGAATGTGAAGAGACAGAAGTCAACTGATTTGCAAGTTTTATATTAACATACAACACCTGAACCCATAGGAGTCCCCTTGCGGGATCTGAAGAGGGGCCAGTGCAAGTGAAGGACCTTGACATTCAAGCTTTACCAGCTTCACAGTAAACCTGTCTCTGGCCAGGTCAGGGACCCTGGTAGTTTGGCGCAGGGTTGCCTTTCGTCACCACTACCAACCACTGGCTGATGTGAAGCCAGATGCCTCCCACAAACAGTCATTTGTAGGTGTAACGTGGTGCCCTATATCCACTATCATCGGAAATTATAAACAAAATGTGTCTAAAAATCTAAAAAGATATTTTTAGAATTACATATTGTTTTATTTTGGATATCATGTTCAATTTGGGAAACATTACAGAAGTTCCAAAGCATATTGAGTTTTATAATTTAAGTGAAGCATTTATCAGTGTGGTTTTTTTTTCAAAATTGTCACCTGCTTTTTAACTTAACAATTGAAACACTATTCTTTTACCATTATCTGAGATAAGAATTAGAACACCAAGCCTAAGCTTGTCTACATCAGTAAAAGTTTTGATCTTTCTTTCTCTTCACCCCATATTGTTTCCGAAATACCTCCCCAGCCATGTGCATTTCATTTTCAATTTCTAATCTTCAGCATCCCAAAGCCCAGGAGCAACCCTGGTGTTTAACAGAGGATGCTGAGTACTGCAAGTGTAAGTTTTGTCTGAGCAAACAAAGCATGCCTTTGTGATCATTAATGATCTTGTTTCCCAATGTACTAAGAATTAGAATAAAAACAAATAGCTGGTCTTTTGTAGTTTAAAGGAATTAGGATTTCCCCTAGGCCAAATTTCCATTCGAATTGCCTAAAAGTACATGAAAATCAATGTAGCTCAATACACAACTCTGTGTTTGAGACATTACTAGCAGAAAAATACCACAATATCCTCTATCTTTCATCATCATGATTTTAAAAAACAACCCTCGGCCACGTACAGTGGCTCATGCTTATAATCCCAGCACCTTGGGAGGCCGAGGTGGGAGAAGTGCGAGACCAGTCTCCCTGGGCAACATGAAGAAACCCCTTTTCTACAAAATACAAAAAATTAGCCAGACGTGATGGCATACACCTGTGGTCCCAGCTATTCGGGAGGCTAAGATGGGAGAATCACCCGGGCTCAGGAGGCAGAGGTTGCAGTGAGCCGTGATTGTACCACTGCAGTCCAGCCTGGACAACAGCGTGAGACTCTGTCTCAATAACGAATAAATAAAAATATAAAAAAACCAAAACCAACTCTCAAACCCCTAACCCCAAAATACAAATTTCTTGTTAAACAGTAGCCATTAGGCGACTAGATTAGATTTTATAATAATAAAATTGAAATGTCATTCATTCTTTAAAGTAAATTTCCTGGACAGGAGTTTTGTTTTATTGCTTTTGTTTTTGAAGGTTGGCACTCAAAACATTTTCTGGGTTGTAGTTTGTCTAATTTATACTTCATAACAAAAGTACAACTTGAATTTATTGAACATTATTTGCTAAATACTTTACATTCTAGTATTCCGTTTAATTCTAATAATCCCATGAAGTACATAATATTTACATTTCACATAGAACAGGTTAAATGACTTGCCCAAGGTCACTCAAAGGTACAGCAAGAATTCGAATTCCCGAAGCTCTTAAACATTACAGTGTTCTGCATCAAAATCTCATATAAGTACTATTATAGTCATTTTACATTTGGGAAAAATCCCAACTGAGGCTAAGAACAGTTAAGATACAAGTTATAGGCCGGGTGCAGTGGCTCACGCCTGTGACCCCAGCACTTTGAGAGGCCAAAGTGGATGGATTGCCTGAGGGCAGGAGTTTGAGACCAGCCTGGCCAACATGGTGAAACCCCATCTCTATTAAAAAAATACAAAATTAGCTGGGTATGGTGGTGGGCATCTGCAATACCAGCTGTTTGAGAGGCTGAGGAAGGAGAATCACTTGAACCCAGGAGGCTGAGGTTGCAGATCTGAGATCGCGCCATTGCACACTAGCCTGGGTGAAAGAATGAAACTCCATCTCAAAATAAAGAAAGAAAAGAAAAGACACAAGTAATAGTGAATAAATTGTAAAACTGACTTAAAAACATATTTTATTTTAAATGTCAAAGCCCATACCTTTCCTATTATGTTACACAGACTTTTATAAGAAATAGTTCTCAGTAAGTATCACAGAAGTGATGTTCAATAATTGCTTAATGGACAAATACATGAATTAACAAATAAAAAGTAATTGAGGCATGCAACGTAGAGCATCCTACAAAACGAACCCCAAGTGACCTGAAAAAGTGAAGATGGTTTCTTGTTGTGTTTCAATGCCATAGGAAAAACAAAAACAAAAGTTAAATGATATAGAGATAAAAAGGGAACCCCATGTTTAAATCTAGTAATTTTCCAAATAAAGCAGAAATTATCAACAGTGAAAAAACTCTAGAACTGCAAGAGACCTCGAGGTGTTCTTCAAATAGGGCTACTGCCCAAGAGACTTGATCTTTTAGGATAATAGATGTAAATAAGTTAAAAAAATAAAACTCTCATTCTAAAAATACTCCTTAAGTTAACAAAAACAACTGATAAAACCCACCAGTGTTTCACAGCTCAGTAATCAAGGCATTAAGCTTTAACAATACTATGATGACTTAGAAGGTTCAAAAATTTCTTGAGTAGCATGTTCTAGGACTTAAAAATGCTTTCCAACTCGAGGTTCTTTGTTATATCTAACAAACATTTATATAATATAAACCCATATTCTCCATTTCTGTCTCCAGGATAAATGGAAAATGCCAATCAGCCTCCAGAAGACAACATGCCTGTGTACAGAGAGCTGAGCCTTCTTTTCCTTCACAACAACCCTCCATAGTAGATAACAATCAAATACAGTGTTCAATCATTTCCCCTCTGTGGTCTCAATCTCATCTATAGCCTTCAATTCTCTGAGATAAAAATGGATGACTTCTGGGGCAAATCTCTTCAACAAATGCTAAAAAGAATGGTTCATCTGAAAGTGATAGGTTAGCCAAAATCAAAATTTGGTATTTAGGATTTATCATTACCCAGGTTATTTACTTACTATTACACTTAAAAGTTATTGATTCTGCCGATAACCATCTGTTCAGCAGAACCTACCATTGCATTTGCATTGCCTCTATGGCCAACTAGCTGCATCCACAGGTCACTATCACAGGAGTTTTTCCCTTTTTTTCTATGCAAGAAGCAGCCGAATTTCTCTGACCTACCTCGACTCTCACATTACAGAACCATTTAAGCTTTTTTACAGAGAGATAGCCATATAATATTCTAATTATGTCAACTATTATTTAAAAAACACTTCATTATATTTAATATATTTTTAACTTGTCTCTGAATCCTCTAAATATTTTTACATCTTTCCTACCTCATGAAAACCAATGGCAGTAGATGAGTATAATCCTTTGCAGCTCATATGGAATGGTCACATATAAGAGAGAATGTTATTGTAGAAGAGCATCTATATCAGTGCTATGACTATTAAAGCATTTTAGCGGTAAGTACTGGTGCTTATTTGATGTGGTTTAATCATGTAACTTCTCTATTTCTTTATTTATAAAAGGGTCCAATAATCATCAAGGCTTTCTGGGGAGGAAAGGAGAAGTATCTATTTTAATCACAATATTGCTAAAAGTAGATTTCTCCTGGTTTCATTTTCCATCTGCATGCATCACAAATCAAAGGGAAACCCAAGAAAGGAGGACTTGGGACGATGAGCCTGCAGATGAATATCCCTAATTCGCTGAACACATGATTCATGATGAGAGGAAAATATGAATATTCTAACAAAAATACCAGAATGGAATCCTTTCAGGTAGATAGGGCATTCAGTGAACACTCCAAATTCATAACCTATTTTACTATCAAAATGCCTGTGGTTTTATGAAAGCAGGGACAGAGTTTGTGAAGACAGTAAGATGACTAATGAAGAACATCCTTTGCCTTCTAGTGGGAACTTTTGTTTGCTTCTGTTTACTGTCTCCTCCATTTTTCTTTCAATTAGCCTCCCTGTTTGGTATTCAATGAGATGGCACATAATATGGAGAAAGAAAAAAATCTTGCTGATTTATGAGCATTCTTTCATAAAGTGGCAGCTTCTTTCAGCTAGATGCATAAAGGTTGAAATTAAGAGGAAATGCACAGAAAAGAAACCATCCCAAGTGAGAAACACACCAAAGTTTCCTGGGTGTTTAATTGTGGCTCACAAATGGCCACTTATGGCCCTAACCAGGAAACTATGGTGGGCATATACACAGGTAGTAAGGAGAGATGGGAAAGACAACTGGATCTTTGTATGGCTAAATTCAAAATAACTCATCTTATTAGTATAAAAGAACAGAAAATGCTTTAAAGGTTCTCTGCATCTTTTAAAAGGTTCACAGCCAAGATTTATTTTTAAATGAAGCAGGTCCTTTATTTCCCACACTGTTATTCATATGGAGTATAAAAGCAACAGAATAAATAAAAATAATAGCAAATGAAATTGACGGGATTTATTAAATTATAATACAAAGAACCATTACTAACAAAATCTTGTTTGTTCCTAAACAACTAGAAATTTGTTCAAGAACAGCTCATCTGTGGGAAACTATTATCAGTGTAATAATACCAAGGTCACTGAAGACGACATTAAATGATTTGTTGAGTAACTATTGGTTGATAAGTTAAATCTGCCTCTGGATAACTTTTGGTACACTTCCTGGTTTTTCAAAGCTATCCACATGTGTTTGTTGTACTTCCTAAGATACATACAGTCACATCATAATTTTTCTCTCTCAGCTAGACTCAATTCACTTCTTTTGATTGGGTATCAGTTGGTGGGGTCACAAAGAACGAGGGGATATGATCAGAGGTATATTTTTCCTGTCCTGCCTCTAGTATACCGGCATTCTGGGACCTGGGGCATGGAGCTGTTTGGTTATAGAGGTATTGCACTGTCCCTTGTATGGCCACAAAAGGATACACAAATCCTGCTCAACTTTTTTCTGCCTTAATACAGTTTATGCTCCAAAGCCTCTCTTTGGGAGGGGAAAGCCACATCAGTGGGGACGAGCCCTGTGTAAGTGCTATGAGTGTGGGCACCTGTGGTTGATTTCAGCAGAAATGATACATGTTTCCCAGCTGTAAGCAGGAAGCTCCAATTCAACAAGCGAAGCTCCAAGGATGTGTAAGTAAGAGCGGGAGTCATCTGCAGGATTTTGGTGGGCTAGCCCTTGGCTAGACTCTGGAAATTTGGATGTTCCCTATACTGATAAGGTTATTTTGTCCACACCTACCCTTCTTAGAAGAGTTGGAATTTTGGTGGTTGTGGCAGATAGAGGATACCTCCTGGAGCAGCCCCAATAAAAACCTTAGACTCTAAGTCCAATCTTTAGGCTTCCCAGGGCAACTGGAAGAATAAAAATCATCTTGGACCACACATAAAATACATTAACACTAACAATAGCTGATGAGTTAAAAAAAAATTGCAAAAAAAACCCACCTAATAATGTTTTAAGAAAGTTTGTGAATTTGTGTTGGGCCTCATTCAAAGCTGTCCATAGGCCACAGGTTGGACAAGCTTGCTCTATGTTCCGAACAGGCTTCCCTGGGCAGAAATACTACACACATCTTGAGTCATTTCGCTGCTGGGGAAAGGAACATGCTACACGTGACCACTCCCAGTGGGAGAGAAAGAAGATAGGAAGCCTGGGCATGGATTTCTGCAGACTCTGCCAGATGTGTCTTTTTTCCTTCTGGTCATGATAAATTATAGCCATGATACAACTACCTCTGGGTCTTGAGTTCTTCTCGCAGATCACCAGCGTGGGGGTGTGGTGAGATCCTTGAAACAGATGTCAAGGATGTCAATAGGATCAGAAAAAACCTTACATGAGGTTTATAAAGACACACTTGTGACAATTTATAAGATGTATGTGATTTCAATTTTCCCATGACAAAGTTTCTGGCTAACCAATTCCTGTGAGAAAAAAGTGAACTACATAATACTTACAGATACCCTGGAAGAAGAAATCTTTAAAAGCTACTGACATTCCCCACAAAGATTTATCAAATTTCACCCTAAGGATGTAAAATAATGTGGAAAAAGACTATACCACAAATTCTCAAATTTTGGTAGGGCTGTGCCATTTATAATTAATATTGTGTACTTTCACTGAAGTGACACAGAAATTACTTACTTTTGTTGTGTTTTTAAAACCGGACACTTTTAGTGACAAATGGTAAAAGCAAAGACACTGAGTACCTTGAACACTTTTCTATCTAGGCTAAATATTGTTTATGTACTAACATTTTGATCTGAAACGTCTGATTGTTTTATTTAACCTACAGATGTTCACAAATGTCATCATATATGAAAAAGTGTAAACCATACAAGAGCAGCGAGATTTGTGCATTTTATTCTACTTTATTTCTCATGGTACTACAAAATGAAGTCATAAAAAATCAAACCTCTTTTGTAGAGACTCAAGATACAGACAGCCTAAGCTGTGTGATTCTGGAAACTATAGAGGCCAACAAGGCCATTTATTTTAAAAAATTTAAAGTCTTTTTTTCTAAAGTGGAAAATCTGTTATTAAAAAATGCAATGACACTATGGAACATCAAGAAGTAATATTCTATAAAACTTCACTTATAATCAAATCATTTAGTCTGTTTCATGTGAGTCCATTTTTGTGGCCATCACAAAAACCAATGAATAAAAAGTTTAGACCTCATTCTTGTGACAGCTGTTCTAAAAAGAACTGAATTGCCATTATAAAATGACAACCATATTTAAAAAATAATTTCATGTTAAGAAAGACAAGTAAAATATAATGTAAAGACTATGCTTTTTCCAAGTTGAAAACAGCTGAATCAGGGCTCTTCTGTGGGAGGAAGGGGTGAGACACACACAGACGCGCAGGGAGCCTACCGATAGTGCAGTGCTCTCCGTTCCATCCCTGGCTGCATTCACACTTGCCATCCTTGCAGGTCCCGTGCTCGGCACAGCGGGGGTGGCACGCTCTCTGATTACACGCTGGGCCCGTCCAGCCTTCTTCACAGCGACACGTCCCCCCCATGCAAACACCATGTGAGCCGCAGTCCACAGAACATATTTCTGTGTGGAAAGAAGAGGAGGCAGAACAGGAGAGACGAGTAGCGGGAGGGAGAAGGAGAATTCATAAGCAGCGCTCCATCTTCCACTTAAGTTTGTTCAAGTGAAACCCAAAATCACCAAAAATAAATCAAAAGTGTTTGTATGCTAAGTAAATTTCAGCACTGACTACTAGGAAATTATCAACGGTGGAACTCCACTTCTTTATTCATCATTTAGTGTTACATGCTGCTATAATCATGCATAAAATACACATGACAATTGTTAGAAATAATTTCTTTACATATATTTTATACAGAAAACATTACATATATAGAGCTTGGTCATATTTATACATACCTATCATCAAGAAAACACACCCCCCACCCCCAAATTAATGAAATATTTCAGCATCTAAGCATCTCAGGCATCTAGCAGGACTTGGGTTTCATGCACACAACAAGAATTTGAAAAGGGGTTATTTCTAATGCCATATTTAAATGTTTTGAATATTCAAAAACTTTCATAAGAGGAAGCTACTTCAGTAAGTAAATTAGATTGCTTCTGACACAGACATGCAAGTAAAAAGAAACTGTTTTGCCTATTCAGTAAATTTGTAATGTGGACAGATACAAATTTCTTAGTCCACAGTATAAAACCAATTTAGTAATGCATATAATTTACTCTCCTTTGAAAAACAAGGTTTTTAGACTCCTAGAATTACTGAAAAGAGCACAAGTGACCAAATGACTTCAAATGCTGTAATACCAGGTCTTTAAAAAGAATCAGATGTCTAAGAAACAAATTTTAAGCTTTCTTAGAAGTTTTGTTTAATTAGTTCCAATTGAGACACAGGGAGAGGGAGAGGTAAAAGAAACTTGGAAGGTTATTTTATTTTTATTCTTTACATATAAGGTTAAAGTTAGCTATAGTTTTTTTCCCCTAAAATTCTAAGACTATTGATTAGCTTTGGTTTTCTTGCAAAAATATAGCACTGAACAATAAAAACCTGAAATCATTTCTAACAAATAGAAAATGTACTAAACCATTTTAAAAATTAAAAAATAGTAACTGTTTATGTAGTCACATGTTCTGTTTTCCCTATTCATTTCCCAAATAACATTTTTCAGACACGTAATTCTCTAAATCACAGGCTAACTTTAAACACCATATCAAGGCACTATAAGAGTTGTAATATTTCTTATAAACAACATCCAGGACTGTTAACTGAAAGATGGTAGCACAAGGGTTTTTTCATGCAACATTTTTTATCTCCTTTGAATTAAAATTTTGATTAAGAGATCCAAGATAGTTGATTAACTTCAGAGCAACATAACATCAACCCAGTCCCAGAAGTGAGAGGTTTCTTTCTGAGGCACCCTTTTTATTCAATCTAATCAATTTTTCATTAGGGTGAAGGTGTTTATCAGCATTTAGCACACTAGCTTTGAGCAAGGTGCGTCAATCTTTGTAATGAACTTATTAATTAGAGTTAATTTAATTGAAGTGGAATTGAAGGGCTAATTAATGGACAAACTGCTGATGAAGATAGAGGAAAGCTCCGTTGCTTTCAAATCTATAAACTTTCAGATGGAAATAATTCATTTCTTCTCTTTTAGCAGCTTAACCAAATGTTTCTTCGGGTGTCGAGTCTACTCTCTTATTGAATTTAGATATCTGAAGGTCATTTCCACAACAACAAAAGAGGTAGTGAGCAAAGTGTTTTCCTTTAGGATTCACTTAGAAATTCAGAATTATACTGCTTGTAAACTTTAAGCCACAAAGGTAAATTAACAATGCTTTTATAAGCTTTAAATGAGAACTGTGCAACAACCAGACACATTTGAGGCACACAAGACCAGATATTTTCACAGCGTGATTGGAAGCACATTTGAGATCTTTACTATTAATTCTAAGTAAGTTTTCTGTCGTTCAGCAGCTAATAGCGAAGTTTAATAAAGATTTTTTCCTATACTTATTATAATTACTTCCTTCAAAAAAAGAGTATTGCATTCATTATGCCACTCTATTTAGTGAGAGTTGAATACATGTGAAGTTTCTTTTTTGCACTGAGGATATCAAGATGAATAGGATAAAGATCTCTGCTCATTATGACTAAACAGTCATTTGGTATACAGGTAAAATTAGATTTCAACTACCAAAATCATTACAGCAGCATAAAAAAAAATTCAGTCTAAATATGTAAAATAATGATATGTGATTTTGGCAGCCAATTTAATCTTTAAATTAACCTTTATATATATATTTTCTAATTCATAGCAATATCATTTTATGAAGAGGGCTGAATTAACTTTCGAGTTATATAGTATCAGTTACAAACTACCCTTTATAAAATAATTCAGGTAATATACTATCATAACTTTATATGAAAAAAGGGGCTATTGTGCTTGTTCCCTTCCGACTTGGCTAATTGTAGGAAGCAAATCTGAATAACAGTATTTCAAGTAAGTATTATTCTATAGCTAGTCTTAATATGCCAGTTTTATTGACTGAGGCATAAGAGACCTGGATCAAAGAGCTTTACTATAGAAGTAATTATCTCTATAATATTAGTTGGATTATTTTTTGTGGAAAGGGTTTTTTAGTATAGGTTAAAAACTCAGCAGAAAACACTAAATGCTTATTTTATATGTAAATTATATGTAATTACAAAATATATTTTATGAATAGAGGACAAAACAAGTTAACGTGTTATTTAAAATAATACCATTCACTCATGCTGGATAAGTATTGGTCGGTGGTAATATCCCTAAAACTCTTTAGTGAGATATTCAAGGCTCTTTCTAATCCAGACCCCAATTTGTGTTTTTACTCTTATTTATTCTATGCATGTTATTTGCTCTAGCAGATGTGAATTTCTCACCAAAGTTTCTGGTTCGTCAAATTATCCGGAGGCGTATGGGCCAAAAGATGAGGGATAATGAATAAAACAGAAAGGAAGGGAAGAGGAGGAAGGAAGGAAGGAAGGAAGGAAGGAAGGAAGGACGGACGGACGGAAGGACGGACGGAAGGAGAGATAAGAGAGGAAGAGAAGGAGGAAGAAAACTCATACAAAAATCAGAATGTGAGGGAGAAAGGATGAAAACTTGTCTCTAACTAGCATGTGAGTTCAAAATAAAATTTCATCAATATTATAGGTTATCTGATAGGAAACATTTGTTAGTCTGGACTTCCAGGATTCAATTTATGGTAGGTAAAGAGTAGCAGATAAATCTGTCATACTGATACGGACTCACAGGGCAGCAGCGATGTTACCTAAGTTTCTCAAAAGGCCAGGAAAGAGCAATGTGTAAAAATTACCAGTCTTTTTTCTTCTTGCTAAATATAAACATGTGAATTAGCTTCTTAGCATAAGATTTCATGTAGTCTTATGCCATTAGAATGTACTAATAGAGAAAACAATTTGCATTTCATAAATTTCACATTTGGGGAACCATATCCAATCACTACTTTTATGTAGAAGCTCCTCTGGATTGATGAGAAAGTAGGTATGAAAAACTACAATTAGCTTTTAGAATACTTCTACCACAGTAACTACTATCACCACCCTCCGCTATGTCTATTAATGGTTAACACTTACTGAGCGCTTACTGCGTAAGGCACTATTCTAAGTGTTTTTCACATACTAACTCCTTTAAACCTTATCTCAACTGTATAAAGTAGTCCTGTAATTATCTCCATTTTATATATATATAAAGAAACAGAGGCACAGAGATATTAAATGACTTGCACAACATCATATTGCTAGTGAATGGCCAGTTCAAAATTTGAACCCAGGCAGCTCAGTGTCTGAGTTCAGGTTCTCAGCCACTTACTGTTAAACAGGCTTAGAGAAGGACGCCATCGATGTGGGCGGGAGACTAGATAGACCCCGTCACTGAATCCAAGCCTTATGTTTAATCTAAGCAGGATGTTTTTATTCACTCAACACTGCTAGTAAAATCCATTTTCCTTCTCATTTCTTCTCCTTAGCTGTCCTACTCTGTCATCTTCCTCCTCTCTTCCTTGCTTCTCTTTCTCATTTTTCCTTTTTTTTGTTGAAGTGTGTAATTTTGCTTAGTTTGAGTACCCAAAATGAATTCATCCGGTTTTCTATTTCTCACTTCTCTTCCATTGGCTCCCCTATGTCCTGCCTCTTCAATCAGTCTCAGCCTTTCCCAACTTTCTGCTTCATTCACAGACATTAACATTAGCACCAGTTTTCCTTGCTTCACACTTGCAGCTCTTCTCAACATGTTTCTCTATTGTGTTTTTTCAGCAGGTCCTGTCTGCTTTTCTTTTCAAATGTCCCTCAGATTTGTCTATTTCATTTCTACTGACTCCCAACAAATTCATGCTCTCACCACATCAGGCTTGTGGGAAGGCCCTCCAGCCTGTCTCCTTGCCATCAAAGTCTCACAATTCACGCTCTCTGACTCATTATCTACGGGATAGTTTTCCAAAAACGATACTCTCATTGTCTTAGTAGGCAAATTATTGCTATTGGCAAATCTTCCATTGCCTAAAACTAGCATTTCTAAACCGTACTCCCCATAATTGGGCCCGACCCAATTTTTTTGCCTCCAAATACTTTTCTTTTTCACTGTCCCTTGAATATAATGATATTTCTCACAATCGCATCTTTGCTAATCTTTTATTTGAATCGCTTGGAATCAGAAGTGATCTGGTCTTCAGACTTTTTCAGACGCTGTAATATTTGTAGAATACATACCTCTGGAGCATCCCTAATCCGAAAATACAAAATGTGAAATGCTGCAATGAGCATTTCCCCGGAGCCTCATGTTGGTGCGGAAAAAGTTTTGAATTTGGAGCATTTTGAATTTCAGGTTAGGGATGTTCAACCTATGGTAGTGGTGATGGTGGTGGAAGCTATCTTTAGAATTTATTATCAGCCAAGCTTTGTACTAAGTACTTTATGTACATTATTCCCAGTAATTCCCATAGCATCTTTGTGAAGAGTGTCCCATGATTTTATAGATGAGTAAACTGAGGCATATAGCAATTTGCCTAAGGTCACATAGCTATTAAGAAGTACAGATTGGATATGAATTCACACATCTGATTTCACAGTCCATGCTCTTAAGTACTTTCTAATACTGTTCACCTAGCCAAAAATTATACCTTTACCCAGACTGCCATCATCATTAAATAAATGTTAATACAAGTCTCCTTGGAAACTTTGAATACTCATTAAGTTAGAATCACTCCTCTGAATGTCTACTGAATTTAGCATAATATTCAATGTAACACTCAATATAGTATTAAACTAGAATGTATTGATTTCTAATTATTTCATATGTATTCATCTCATCTCCCCAATTAAATTGTAATCTTCCACAGTAGAATGGCATCTTCTCAAGCTGTAACTTAGGAGTCAGGGAATTAGCTCATGAGTTGCAACCAACATTTGAAAAAAAATAAAATAGACTTGAAAAAAAGTCCGTGTGTATCACTTTATAAAATGTTTATTTCAATCATGTGAGTATGTGCATGTATACTTACACTAGGTCATAATGTAAAAATGTATTTAAGATGATTGTCCAAGGTCAAAAAGTGAGAAAGCCATTGTTGTAGAGGGCAGACACGATTTGTTGTCTTTTATTCTTACAGGGCCTATCGCAATGCCATGCACACAGTAAGTGCCCAGTAACAACTTGGCAGATTGACTAAAATTACCTTGCACCATTTTTATTATAATCATATTAATATGACCGAAAACTCAGTGTTGAACCATTTATACATATCATAATATCTATACATGTATACTCTTTATTCTATCATGTTTAGCCTTATACTGTCAAATGATTTTTTAAAATTGAGGCTTCTCTGTTTATAACATAATGTGCTTAAATCTCCAAGCTATATTTAAGATTTTAGAGAGGTTAGTTTTGATTAGTAGTTCCATAAAATGAGAGTTAAGACGATACAGTATCTTATACAAATTAAAGATTACTCTTCCCCATAATATTAAATTTTAATGACAAATTGGCTAAGCCTGGTTCTTTTTTTTTATAAGGCAACTACATATCATTACTCTTAATATTTATTTCTGTAAAGAATCACTTTACTAAAATGCATATTGGGCTTAAAAAGGGGGTTTTAAAAATTAAAATATCATCTTAGGCTAAATCATATTAAGCAATTCGATGGTAGTTTGTTTATTAACCTCACCGTTTGAGCAGTCTGGGCCAGTCCAATTAGGATCACACGTGCAGGAGCCACTTTCTTGAAGGTATGTTCCGTGACCAGAGCACTGGTCTGGACACATGGTCTTGAGTATTTCACAATTGCCACCTCCCCATCCTGGATTGCAATGACATTCCCCATGGATACACACACCGTGATTAGAACACCCAGGGTCTAGACAGTCAGCTGGTGTAAAGAAAAAAACAATTTTATTAAATCCAGAAGGTATCACAGTGCATGCAGAAAAAAGAATTAAATCCTAATCTAATTTATATGAACATTTTGGATAATCAAATATTTATCTACCATTTCGAAGAACTTGTTTCTGAAAATGCAAAGAATTATAATACAATAAAGCATTAAGAACCAGCCTAATGCCATTTAGGTAATTGAGACTCTTGCAAGGATTTGTAATTTTCCTGAATTACACACACAGGCTCTTGAGGTTTCAGACTATTGCTCTCTGTTCTGCCTAATCACAGAGTAATAAGCATTGCTTTCGCTATAACAAAATCTGTATCAGCTGACCTAATCCATGACCACTGAGTACTGACAGCTGTATGGGATCCTCACAGTGTTTGAGAAAGAAATGAGTTGCATACTCTCTATCCTTCTTAATTCACTTTAATGTGCTTTAGATGACGAGATTTAATTTAGCAATTTGACTCAATAAAACTTTACACTTGTAGGGTCAATGGCCTGAAAATTTAATTCCAGGGACTTAATTGCATTACTTTGTGTGTGCAGATCAATAAAATCAATTTGATTGAAGAACGGAAATGGTGCTTTTTTGCTTTTTGAAAAAACAATTCACCTGCACTTTACAGTATGGTATCTCGACTCTCATCATTATACGTACACAGCTATGCAACAAATCCATGATGTCATACTTCTTTTCAGGAGAATATTATGTGTACTATTCTGTCTTTCTAGAGATGTCAAAATGCTAGATTTAGAAGCTGGTATCAATGTAAAAAATGATTAAAAATAAAATCAACAGTCTGCTGTTGGGTTCAAGGCACAAAGCTTTGCTTGCTTTCTCAGAGTGAAGAAAAGGAATGATTCACACTAATGAAGAGCAAAGAGGCCCTTTGGTGTTTGTTCTTTTCATTAGTTAAAATGTTAATAAAACAATGCATTCATAAATATGGATTTTCACAAGCGCTTTCAAAAGGAAGCCTGTAACAAGAGATCTGCCAAACTAAAGATTACAGACATAATCTGTTTCTTTATGAAGGTAACAACAGACTTCTGTAAATATTGATATGTTTACCTTCTTCACAGTTTTCTCCTTTGTATCCTGAGTTGCAAGCACAAGAGCCCATGATACAAATCCCACGACCCCCACACTGCGGGTCAATACACTGGGTAGTCGGCACATCGCACTCGGTGCCCTTCCAGCCGCTGAAACAGAGGCAGCGGCCCTTGGAGTACTGCCCGTTGCCACTACACAACACTGGACAGGCCGCTGTGAAACAAGACACGACAGAAGAATTACAGCCACATTTTCCAGCAAGCTTCCGAAAGAAAAGGCACATCGCTGGAACAAGCAATATGCCAGTTTTCCCTCCTTTCTTTCCTGTCTTGGTAGTGTTCAGAATTACTTGTGTTTCTACGGCTTATTTATATCGGCTTAAGAGAAGAATCTAACTTGCATACCTCTTGAACAATCCGGACCCAGAAATCCTGGAAAACAATGGCAAGTTCCAGAAACGCATTCTCCATTTCCATGGCAATTTCGGGGGCACTCCACCACAGACTCTGAAGAAAAGAGAAAGAAGGAACACTTGTTGTATAGCCTGCCTCTTGCAAAAGATAAACGGTGTCACTTTGATCTTCATTTATGCTAGATAATTTGAACAGTAATGCAAAGCACTGTCACTTCAAACGCAGATTTGAAAGTGTTTCCTGATGTATTCTCCTCTCCCAAGGTAATTCCAGATAATATCTTCTCCCAGTACTTCAAAGTTTGTCGCATATTCACAAATAAAGGGTTTAAAAATAATTCTCACATTTTACCTGGGCTTTAATACCCTAGGAATTACCCCAAATTGGTACGGATAATTTAGTTTCTATTAAACATGGCGTTTAGGCTGTGGCCTGGAAAATGCCGCTTTGAAGACTATTCTTACCTATAACAATGGTATTAAAAGACACCTGCTCTGCATTTTTCCCATCATTATAAAAAGCCAGATGCCAGATTCCAGAATCCAAGTACTGGATAAAGCCGGCCTCGTGAAGGCTGACGGATCTCGCCTGCCGCCCGGCTCTCTCTGTCTCAAGCAGGCTCCGCTGTTCTCTGGCAATCAGCCTGCTGCCATCCAGGAGCTCCACGAAGTCGTACTGGGGGGAGGATGGTGAAAAATAGTCAGCAATATAAAGAGCAGATACTTCTCTCTTTTTTTTTCTTCAAGCTGTCTTCCTTTGCTCTAACAAATACAATGTTAGAAAGAAGTTCCTGACTGACAGGTCCAAATGGTAGAAGTCTCCTATGCATAGCATTTACAAGGAGGACCAAACTACCTGCCGCATAAGGCTGGATTCAAACATCAGGGACCATTTTCTTCCTTATTGGGCAATATGGTTTCCAGATTTATTTAATTCTACAGACTGATCAAAGGTTTGATGAGTTTAGGCAGTTTGGGGATACAAACATAAAATCTACATGAATTCACATTTCCAATTCAGAAGACTTATTTTATCTTAAATTCATGAATTCTGTAATTAATATATATAATAGTCGTACATATTTTGAGGGCACATGTGCTATTTTAATTAACACGTATACAATGTGTAGTGATCAAATCAGAGTAATTGGGGTATCCATCACCTTAAACGTTTTATCTTTTGTGTTGGGAAGATTACAGTTCTAGTTTTGAAATATACAATAAATTGTTAACCATAATTTTCCTACTGTACCGCTGACTACTAGAACTTATCTTCTTCTTTCTAGCTGTATTTTTTGTACCTCTTGGCCAACCCCTTTTCATGCCCAATCCCCACTGCCCTTCCCAGCCTCCGGTATCCATCATTCTACTCTTTCTACTCATTCACTTTTTCAGCTTCCCCATATAAGCAAGAACATGAGGCATCTGACTTTCTGCGCCTGGCTTATTTCACTTCACACAATGATCTCCAGTTCCATCCATGTCGCCAGCAACCTTTTTTTAGTTGGACCACAAGATAACCCTGTGTGGTCTTCTTCTCTGATTTAACATTCATGTAGCAACAACTATTGCTGAATACTTACTCTGTGCCGGTCTCTCATAGAAACCTTGGGAGGAAGGCTTTAACATTTGCACTTTACAGATGAAGGAATCTGAATCTTGAGGAACTGTAGCAGGCTTTCAGACATCTGGGAATGGTGGGGCTGGTGTGTGAACTCGAGAGCACTTTGCTCCAAGTGTGGTCATTCCTCCACTCTACTCCACCTCTCTCTCGTGATTCTGATGTGACCATCTCAAGTACCATGGAGAACTCCATGGGTTTTTACTTAGTTAAGGTTAGATTTTACTTAGTTACTTAGATGTAACAATATGCCTTTACATCTTTGATCTAAACAGTTAAACAAGGCGGGTGTGGGGGGATGCTCAAGGGATGGCAATAACAGTAAATGTGCCGTATGATTCTTATAAATAGATCATTATCAAACCTAAGTTTCATTTTAGTAAAATTAGACATAAACATGGGTGACTGGAGAGTTTAAAAAAGAATTAAAAATATAAAATGTGATTGTTAATATAGTGGGGTAAAATTTTGTAATGAGATAATATAGGGAATTTGAAAGACACTAAAAGACTTTCCAATGTAGTTTCAAGAAATTTTTTAGATAACAGCTGTTAAAGAGTGATTCAGCATCTATAGACTGTTATCTAGTTTCATTCTATTCTTGAGATGTGTTTATGGTGAAACATATGCTATAGTACTATATATAAAATCATTATTATTATAATACTGCATATGTAAGTCATAAATATTCTACTTTCTGATAGATTTCTTAAATGAAATTTAAGAAAAAGATTATTATAAGAATCTCTTAATCTAATCAAGCTGGAATAAAATCAGTTGTTGGAATTTCTGAGAAACACAGTTAAACAGATTGCCATTTTACTGATCATAGACCTCTATTGTTAATATTGGAGAGAATTTAGAATATTCAGTTTCTGACTTATTAAAATTTTTATATATAAGTAAAAATAGTTTTTTGTTCTTTTGTGTAGTAAAACTGCATTAAAACAGAATTCAGCTGTGAGAGAGATATAAAAACAGTATAACCTGATCAGCAGTCCAAAATGTTTATTTTCATTTATACCTTATAAGGATGAAAATAATTACTGGTGTGGACACTTGGCCTACAAACATTTAACTGGAATTCTATTCCAGAATCATCGAAGGAGAATTAATTCAGCAGTTTTGAAAGGTGTCTCTGTCTCAAATAAGCCACTCATTTCCTCATCAGGTTTAAATATTTACATTTGCATGGCAAAGAGACAGAAAAAAGTTTCTTTTTCTGACTCAATGCATATAAATATTTTTCTCCCCTAGCATTAAACACAGTAACTGAAAAAGTGAAAGGGAGGAATTTGGAGTTTTAGCTGATCTTTCAAGGCAAAATCACAGCCATCACCTTTATTACAAAAATCACCACTTACATCACACTGTGAACAATAAAATAAGGCTGGGGTAGTAGGCATGATGGTTGCGGGGAAGGAGCTGACAGGTTTTGAGTATCTATCCAATTCTAGGCTCTTCTGCAGCGGTGTTTCACACACGATTTCAGAAGGGTGATTCAAATACCTAAAGAAACATTTCCTACTTTAACACTAAAACCATCTGTGTCAAAAATTACCAAATTACATGGAATGGAAATACTTAACAACTTTTGTTCTTAAGGCATAAAGTGGTCACTTAGGGCAAATGTGAATTGTGCTTTGTAATACTTCTAAGATAAAGACACAGACATATTTTTGGGGAGAAGAGGAGTCTTAGGATCTTAGGCTATTTTTAGGATAAAATTCCTGGGGCTTACTCTTCAATTGCACTACTCTGGGGGAGCCATCATGAAACAAAGCTTATTCTTGATAAAGGTTTCATATAAAGTTAGACAATTTTAGTGTGAAGCCCTTTAAAAGTCATTTTCTTATGATTTAATATTACCAAATATACACACTTTAAAATTCCTAATTTAAAGTTGCTTTAAACTACAATGCATTAACAAGGTCTTTTGGAAAATCAATGGAAGAAAAGTTTGCCCATGTTTATTGTATTTATGCTGATTATCTAATAGACCATTTAAAAACAAATAAATATTATTTCAGGTATCTTGGTGATTCACTTCTGAACAGTTAGATTATATGTTTAATTCAATTCTGTTACTAAAACGATGAGTTCTTAGAATCTATGAATACTTGACTGTGTCCTTACATCAATTCTTCGGTAGTGGCACAGTCTTGCTGTAAATCATTGGAATATAAAGAATGAAGAGATTTTACAGATCATCTGATCCAACCTTTCATTTCACCAATGGACACTGAGGCTCAGAGAAGTGACTTGTGCAAGGTTACAAAGTCAAAAAGTGGTAAAGGTATGCTTAGATCCCAGGTTTCCAACTCCTATTCTAAAAGATACTTCATGCAAATGCACTAAAATGCTACAGTATACTTAACCATAAGGCTCTGAATTGCTTCCTTAGGCCACTAACTGACCAGGAGAATGAACTGGCATCAGGGAGAAGAAAGCCCAGTGATTCTTGGCAGCAATCAAACAGAGAGTTTTACAAAGGGTCACAAAGACTGTGAAGGCTCAAGCAACTATTCTAAATGGCTGGCCAATTTTAATTATTTCAGGTTGATTTATTTAATGTCCCCCAGAAAGAGAGAAATGTTCAATTTGGGCTGCTTTATAGAATATTTAGTGTTTAAACACTGAACTCATAAACAGTTGTTTGCTCTGCTGATCTTGAATAAACCACAGGAAGGAACTATAATAACTGTGAAGCTTAAGAAAATGCATAACCTACTTAAACACATATATTGTGGTAGAAAATAAAAGTGGATATCACATGTATTGTGTTTAAACAGTAGAAGGATTATGAGAAAACCTGAAACTGCACCTTTTATTTCTCTAATCTTAAGTGTTATATACAACTTGCAGAGTAAACTAAATCTTTAAATAAACCTTTCAAGTACACAACACAATAGACAATTCTTATCTGAAATTATTTTCTGGAATTTATAAGTTAACATGTTCACTACTGTGCTCAGCTTAGAGGTGTACTTCTTGAATTATATACAAATAATCACATATGTGGTTTCAATGGGAAAATATTTTTCATATTTCCCTGGAAATTTCTATAAATAGAACACAACTACTATAATTGAAGTTATAGAGGACTTCCATTTAAGGAAATCTGGTTATTACATCCTAGTCAGTATCACCTATAACATGAACTGGAGTCAAATCTAAAATTTGAAATCGTCCAGATTGGCTGGGTGCAGAGGCTCATGCCTGTAATCTTAGCACTTTATGAGGCTGAGGTGGGCAGATCACCTGAGGTCAGGAGTTCAGGACCAGCCTGACCAACATGGAGAAACGTCGTCTCTTCTAAAAATACAAAATTAGCTGGGCGTGGTGGCACATGCCTGTGATCCCAGCTACTTGGGAGGGTGAGGCAGGAGAATAGCTTGAACTGGGGAGGCGGAGGTTGCGGTGAATCGAGATTGTGCTATTGCACTCCAGCCTGGGCAACAACAGCAAAACTCCGTCTCAAAATAAAGAAATAAAATAAAATGGTCCAGATACGGTGGCTCACACCTGTAATCCCAGTCCTTTGGGAAGTTGAGGCGGGCAGATTGCTTGAGCCCAGGAGTTCAAGAACAGCCTGGGCAATATGGTAAAACCTCATCTCTACAAAAAATACAAAAATTAGCCGGGTAGGGTGACATGTTTCTGTAGTCCCAGCTACCCAGGAGGCTGAGGTGAGATGAGATTGTGCCATTGCACTCCAGCCTGGATGATGGAGTGAGACCCTGTCTCAAACAAAAACAAAAACAAAACCCCAACAAACAAACAAAAATATAAAATTAAAATTGTGCATTAGTACATTATAAGAAGCATACAATGCATAAGAACCAAATTTATTTTAATAATATAGATATTAAAAATTTAAAATAGAAAAAATAAATTACTAAAGCCTGATATTCAAAAATTTCATAGCCAAAAAATCATATATGTATATGAACTAAATCTACAATTACATTAGAAAAAGCATGTTAAAATCTTCTTACTCATCTTTCTTTAAAGATACAATTTCTTCATTAATATGTGATAACTTTTCTTCATAATTTATGTGCCTAGGCTACAGAAAACATATTTCTCACAAAATTATATGATATAAAGCATGCATAAAAACTCTCCAGTCTTTATTTTATAAATCACACTAAATCAGCAGGAAATTCCCAGGGTAAATAAACTGATTATCAAATATCACTTTAGGCTCATCCAATTGTCAATTTTAATTAACCAATTATTACATTTTTGAAATTCCTCTATTTACTAACATAATAGTTGATCTTGGGGAAAGCCTCAGTTCCGGTTTTATGGTAGGTAATTTAAATAATGTATCTTAGATGTGATGAAACCTACATTAAGCAACAATATCCAATTTATATACCATGACCCGGTGCTGTATTAGATTATGAAAAAGTCTGTGGAATTGACGGTAGTTCTCCATCTATGATTGCTGTTGTGAGGGAATTTTTATGCAAGGAAAATGACTTTAAAGTTCTCCGATATTAAGGATATTTGAACTGTTTTGTGTACCACACTAATGTGATCATACTTGGTTATCTTTGAAAGCTCTCTTGCCTCTTTATTTCGGCGTTCATCATTTAAGATGAGGAACAGTGCTTGAGTTGATAAAGTTCCTGCCATCATATTTATGTTGATGTTCCCATAATTTCTCTACTAAGAGTAAATCTGGCATAAACTAAAAAAATACATTTTGAACAGAATGAATACATGTTTGAGATGAATATGTTATGCATCTATTACATGAAAGGAGTTAAGATCATCTGAAATTACCATGGAATCGTTGTAAAACACTTGGAAAATCCATGATGTTTTATTGGGTGCTCAGATGATGCTCAATATTCATTAAGTTGCTCACAAAATTCAGTACATTTTAAACAGTCAAATCAGGAAGAAAATATTGTTCTTCCCACTACTGATTCAAAAACCTCAGAATAAGTAACCTCCATTCAAAATTCTTTCTACTGTAGAAAGTCAATTCAACAGTGGTTAAACAGTTAACCAAACAGCTGAGCTTAAGAAAGAGAATAATTTCAAAGTATGCAACTAGCAGTTTTTATTTTACTGATGAGAAAGCCTAGTCTTACCTGAGTATGGGAAGGCGGTAAGCCTTTTCGGCCGTATACTCCGATCAATGCATCCTTCTGAAGAGAGATATTGAATTTAAGAAACTGTGGCTGATCAATAAAGAGCTGTGATCTCCAGAAGATCCCAGGAGGAACCTCTTGAATTGCTCTTCGGCCAATATCAAGTTCTCCGGAATCTATGGTGTTATTTTCTTGCGTAAATCCACCTAATTTTCCTGAATGTAAGAGATCCATTGATGAAGAACAAAAAAAATTTTTTTTTAACAAAACAAAAAAGGTTTTTAAACTTTTTGAAAAAGTTATTTTTACTAAATGCTCAAGCCATTTCACCTGATAAAGTACTCTCATAAAATTTTCACTATAAAAGCTTCCATTGTTAGATATTGGTATTTTACTAATTCTGGTATAGTTCATAAGATATTTAAGTTAAAATCCTTTTGACTTCACCCAAGGTATACCTGTTACTAAAGCTGTTTTCACACCTACGGTCTTTCTGTCCACTTAAAAAATAATTATCTTACAATTATGTGTCTTGTTATTTCTTGGGAGAGATGAGGCCTGGTACTTATCAGTCATTCTAAACATACTATAACATAGCAAAGTGTAAATTAAGGCAAATGAATTATTGAGATTTCTAAATCAATCCTTAAGCAAACAATAAAACCAATCAATGGCTCAGATTCAGGTAGTTCTATCTAAACTATGTATTAGGATGAATGAAAAATATCAGATGCTGGCAGAGAGGTAGAGAAGGGGTACTGGGGACATTGTGAGGGGAAAGGAAGGAGGGGTAAGCTTAAGTGCTCACATGGTTTTTGATGTAGGCTGTTATACCCTTTCCTCTTTCTTTGGACCCCTATTTCAAACTCACTCGCAGCCTTAGTGGACATATGTTACTCCTGACTACACTGATCTTTGATCCACAGAAACAAAACCTCTTTGCTCCCTGGATCTCTGCCACCTGTTAAGAGACACCGTCTCTTCTCGCGTGGCTTCCTTCTAGAAAACAGATCCAAGATTCCTCTTTTTGGTATGGTGTTCCCCCTTTCCCTTTTTGCCAAGGTTCTTTCTCAGTTATTCTGATGGGGGCCATGATAGAAGTTCTGCAATTTGCCATAAGTGGATATATAACCACAGTGTCTCTTATGCAGATGGGTCCATGAAGGCTGAGGCACAGAATGAAACTGGACAAATGATCTTCTATCAATTCAGCCTTTTTACAGTGATGACACCAGGAGAGTGATGGGGGAGGATCACTTGAGCTCGGGAGTTAAAGTTCAGCCTGGGCAACATAGTGAGACCCCCATCTCTTAAAATAAAAGTGGTAACAATGTTGACTTACTGCCAACTTTGTCTTTTTTAAAAAACATTAAACTGTTAATTCAAAATGTAGAGGATGTAATTTTAAGTCTGAGAGCTGTAAACTATCTTATCTTAGTGATAGAGGACAGAGGCTTCTGACTATCTTGAAGAGTCACTAGTTTAACACTGAGCTCATTTTTACTGAGTGTTTGCTAGGGGCAGCATGTAGGTGATTTAAAAAAGCATATACCAAAGAGTAGAATCTTAGAGATGATCTAATATGACTTCCATAGCTTCCGCCATCAAGTAGTAATTACCTGGCTGGGGAGACAACATCCACAAACTGATAAATTAAGTGAGACCCTAAAGCAATATATGAGTAGAGGTCAGAGAAAGGCACTGTCATGGCAGGCTGGAGGTTGAGAGATTTCACAGGAGTTAAGTTTTGTGGTAAACTTTGAGGGACAGGTAGGATACAGTTTCTGAGTTGGGATAAACATCGCCATCACAAGCATGGCAGTAGAACTTGACAGGTGTTAGGCTGATGCTCAACAGAGGAATTCATCTGGCCAGAAAAGAAGACAAAGAAAACTGGTTTTGGAGTCAGACAAACCTGGGTTTGAATCCTGGCTCTGCCAACAATTAGCTGTGTGACCTTAAGGAAGATACTAAGCCTCGTCTAGAAAATGGGGAGCGTAATGTAATCACTGCACTGTCTTAAGGATTACATGAGATGTGACACATCCAGTGCAGGTTGCAATGTTTGGCTCTCAGGAGGTATTGAATGGATTTTTCATGGGAGTGATAGGGGAAAAGGTTGGGAAGGGAAATGGGATCCGTTTGTGGAGGGCCTTGAATACCAGGTTAAAGAACATGGTCTTTATACTTTATGCTAGTTTTTTTTTGTATTTTTACTCTATCAAAGAGTGTTATTACACCCTTTTCCCTGAAGATGTATATATTTACTAGCATTCTGTTACTATGCATGTCATTTATGGTATGTTTTTAAAATAGATATTTGAAGACTTATTATGAATAAATTGCATTTCAATGCCACAAACACACTTATTCTTGTGTGGTGGTGGGGCGTGTGTATAACCAAGAGAAACGGAATTGAAGATTACTAAGGAACATGACCTGCAATCACAGACCCAGTTTATGGACGATAGCATCTGCAGCAATTCACAAAAAAAAAAAAAAATCACACTTACAGATAAATGTGGGGTTCGAGGGAAAGTACATCACTAGTAAATGTTAGAATTGCTTTTCACCTGGACTACGGCAGCCTACATGACACATGTACCATCAGTTGCAAAGGACAGCTATAGCTAAATGGAGACCCATTAAAGGTTCTGAGCAGGCTAAAGGTGAAATGCAATCACTGTTTCAAGAGCATTACTGTGCAGTAACTGTGAGAAGCCTAGAAATGGAGAGATGAGTGGGGACACAGCTGCAATAACCCAGGTATGAGGCTGAAGAGGGTTGTACAAGAAAACTCAATAAAAAGGTATTACTTATAATCTCACTTCCTCTCTTCTTTACTAGTGTTCACAATCATGGCAGCTATCAGGTTTATTTTTCTTGAACCAATTTAGTAATATAAAATGATCTACGGAATAAAATTTCCAAACTGAGTTATAGTTGTCCTTGTAATTTTTCACACATCAACTCTTAGATTATAAACTGTGCACCATTCATAGGACTCAAAGTATTTATTTTACCATAGTCATCCTTGTTCATTTCAGCAAAATTAGAACATATAAATAAAAAGAGAAAATATATATAACATTACCACTCAGAGATTATTTTTCTTTCTATCTAAATAGACGTCTTGCTTTACTCAGAAATTTTTAAATATTTGAGACCAATTTCTACTCTGCATTTAGGAAGCTTCTGCAAAGGAACCTACATTTGTTATCAAGTAGCTTTTATTGAGAAGATTCAGGGGAGAAAGAAATGGAAACTATTCTTTACTGAGGGCCTAAAATATGACAGGTAGTTTCATCTATGAGGTTGGTGTCATTTTGAGATGAGGAAACTAAGGCTCAGAGAAGTAAACAATGTGGTCGAAATGAGTGGTGGAGTCACAACTGAAATCAAGGGCTTCAGAATTCCAAAGTCATCTGTTGTATAATCCTCAACAAAATCTTTGCTTTTTATTAAAACAAATATATTATTTTAAATTAATAAGTTTTAAATTTATTTGTCTCTTTCATATAAAATCAGATATATTAAGTCACTGAACCACCCTAGAGGATATACTTATGATTTCAGAACATAAATTTATACTTATTTTTGTAAGTTTTATACTAACAAAACTTAGAAAACTGCCATGGATACTGTAATGTAATATTCTTTGTAATTCATAGTGAGTTCCTCAGAAGTTTTTGTCTTTTGGTTGACTTCTACATGAAACTAATTTTCAAGTACTGAGTAGAATAGCTGTTCTTTTCCCCTCTAAGATCTGCTAGTACACATATCATATTTTAATACGGATATAGTTTATATTTAGACACATTCATCAAGTTACACATTTCTAAGGCTATTACACTTGATTATCATTACCAAGTTCTATCTACTATCTGAAGCATGTATCATTTAATCTACTCTCTTGTGTTGACTCTGTTGCTGCTCTTCACGGTTTTCTGAGTTTTAACAGCATACCTGTGCATTGAATACTGTTAAGCATAAATTTCTAAACTGCTGCTAATTTCAGAATTTTTTCCAAAACTTACCTTTACCCAAGAGCATTAGCTGTGGTAATGGTAACCAAGTTCTGATTTCTAGGGTTTCAGGTTTCAGTATGCCATAGCAGTTTAATAAGCTAGGTATTCTTGCCTTGTTGCTTTCTCCACGTATTACCTTTGAGGGGTCAAAATCTTTCTCACAGAAATGTTCTGTGGATACACTATTGTGTTGAGAAGTATATTAATTCTCCTATTAGTCCCATACATAGCTAATTTAACAGGTGGTTCTTTTTCAGAAAAAGAGGGTTCTTTATTTGTAAAACAAAAGAACCAAGAGCGTGCTTGAATGGGACAGTAGTAGTTGTGATGACTTTTTTTTGCCTTCTGTAATGAAAAAAACTTAATCATAATACAATAGAATCTTAGAGTTCAAGTACCTATGTGGGTTACTGAGTCCAGGGGTATTTAAACAAGGGTAGTTATATCCCTAGGAAACATTAAGACTTTTCAATAAGGAAAGGGGTAGGAAATTAATTTCTATTAATAGAACCTCAATAACATTCATGTGTTGACTTTCTTTATGAAAGAAAGGCATATCTCTCACATACCCAAAATATTACTATGACTCATTGCCTTGGAGCATAAAACTTCCATTGTGCCAAAGAAAGGCAAAATTAAAAGTATTTCTGTTGGTGAAGCCTCCTTTATTTAACCCAAGGTAGGGCTATATAAACCCAAGGTAGTGCTTCAGAGACTTTCCCTCCTTAACATATTTCCATTAACAGCAAAATGTGGGGTTAAAAATGGTATTCAGAACTGGCATGTTTTGATGTCAAATGTATCGAGAGAGAGAGAATCTTTTTAATAACCTTATCACCCAGTCCAACCATTGTCAAAGAATGCTTTTCAACTGTAGAAGAGCTTCATGACAATAAGGTAAAAAATGTGAAATGTAGTGATGCTTTATTTATTCCAGTTGTCAAGCTCAGGACAAAGATTTGTGCTTTATCTTGCTACCTATCTACCTAGAGCAGGGATTCAGAACTGAATGGTTCTAACACAATGGAGATTAATTTATTTGAACTGAAAAAATAAGTCAGACTTTTTCTGACAAAAGGTAAATTTGGGCCGGGTGCAGTGGCTCACGCCTGTAATCCCAGCACTTTGGGAGGCCGGCAGGTGGATCATGTGGTCGGGAGTTTGAGACTGGCCTGGCCAAGATGGTGAAACCCCGTCTCTACTAAAAATACAAAAATTAGCCGAGTGTGGTGGCAGGTGCCTGTAATCCCAGCTACTCAGGAGGCTGAAGCAGGAGAATCACTTGAACCCAGGAGGTAGAGGTTGCAGTGAGCCCAGATCACACCAGCCTGGGCAACAGAGCAAGACTCTGTCTCAAACAAACAAACAAAAACAGGTAAATTTGATTCTGATGAGTAGTGGCTCTAACAGTGAAATTATATAGGGGGTATTTCCCATAAATTAAATGAGCTAATGAAATAGATATATTTAAGGCATATATCTACAGGCAAACATACTGCACATTATTTTCCAGACCACCACAATAAAGCAGATATCTCAATAAAGCGAATTACACACATTTTTTGGTTTACCAGTGCATATAAAAGTTATGTTTACACAGTACTGCAGTCTATTAAGTGTGCAATAGCATTCCTTTGTTTGTCACCCAGGCTGGAGTGCAGTGGCCCAATCTCAGCTCACTGCAGCGTCGATCTCCCTGGGTTCAGGTGATCCACCTACCTCAGCTTCCCAAGTACCTGGGACTACAGGCACACATCACCAAGTCTGGCTAATTTTTGGGTATTTTTTGTAAAAACAGGATTTCAGCATGTTGCCTAGGCTGGTCTCAAACTCTTGGACTCAAGTGATCCACCAGCCTAGGCCACCCAAAATGCTCGGATTACAGGCATGAGCCACTGCAGCCAGCCAATAGGTTTCTACAAAGCAATTTATCACCTTAATTTAAAAATATTTTATTGCTAAAAAATGCTAACGATTATCTGATCAAGCCATAATCTTTTTGCTGGTGGAGGATCTCGCCTCAGTGTAGGTGGCAGCTGACTGATCAAGGTGGCAGTTGCTGAAGGTTGGGGTGTCTGTGGCAATATCTTAAAATAAGACAATAATTAAGTTTGTCGCATTGATTGACTCTTCCTTTCATGAAAGGTTTCTCTGAAGGATGTGATGCTATTTGGTATCTTTTTACCCACAGCAGAACTTTCAGAATTGGAGTTAACCCTCTCAAACCCTGCTACTGCTTTATCAACTAAGTTTATGATATTCTAAATCCTTTGTTGTTATTTCAACCATGTTCACGGCTTCTTCACCAGGAGTAAATTCTCTCTCAAATATCCATTTTCTTTGCTCATCCATAAAAAGCAACTCCTCATCCATTAAAGTTTCATGATGACATTACAGCAATTCAGTCCCATCTTCAGGCTCTACTTCTAATTCTAGTTTTCTTGCTATTTCTATCAGATCTGCAATTACTTCCGCCACTGAAGTTTGATCCCTCAAAGTCATCTATGAGGGTTGGAATCAACTTCCAAACTCTTGTTAATGTTGATATTTTGACCTCTTCCCATGAATCATAAATGTTTTTAATAGCATCTAAAATCCTAAATCCTTTCCAGAAGGTTTTTAATTGACTTTGCTCAGATCTATCACAGGAATCACTATCTGTCTATGATAGCCTTACAAAATGTACTGCTTAAATGTGACTTGAAAGTTGACATTACCCTTAATCCATGGGCTGCAGAACATATGTTGTGTTAGCAGGCATGAAAACGCTAACCTCCTCATACATCTCCATCAGAGCTCTTGGGGGACTAGGTACATTGTCAGTGAGAAGTAATATTTTGAAAGCAATCTTTTGCTGTGAGCAGTAGGTCTTAACAGTGGGCTTAAAATATTTAGTAATCATGTTGTAAACAGATGTGCTGTCATCCAGGCTTTATTGTTTCATTTATAGAGCACAGGCAGAGTAGAATTAGCATAATTCTTAGGGGCCCTAGGATTTTAGGAATGGTAAATAAGCATGGGCTTCAACTTCAACTCACCAGTTGCATTACCCCCTAACAGAGTCAGCCTATCCTTGGAAGCTTTGAAGCCAGGCCTTGACTTCTCCTCTCTAGCTATGAAAATCCTAGATGGCATCTTCTTCCAGTATAAAGCTCTTTCATCTACACTGAAAATCTGTTGTTTAGTGTAGCCACATTCATCAATGATCTTAGCTAGATCTTCTGGATAACTTGCTGCAGGTTCCACATCAGTGCTTGCTGCTTCACCTTGCATTTTTATGTTGCAGAGATGATTTATTTCCTTAAACCTCAGGAACCAATCTTTGCTAACTTCAAACTTTCATTCTGCAGCTTCCTCACCTCTCTTGCCTTCACAGAATTGAAGAGAGAGCCTTGTTCTGGAGTAGGCTATAGCTTAAAAGAATGTTATATCTGGTTTGGTCTTCTATTCAGGCCACTCAAATGTTCTCCTTATCAGTAATAAGGCTGTTCTGCTTTTTTTTATCATTCATGTGCTCACTGGAGTCATGCTTTTATAATTGCCTTTAAAAACTTTTCCTTTGCACTCATCAACCTGGCCAACTGTTTGGTGCAGGAGGCATAGCTTTCAGCCTGTCTCATCTTTTGTCATGCCTTCCCCACTAAGCTTAATCATTTCTAGCTTTTGACTTAAATCGAGAGACGTGCGATTCTTCCTTTCACTTGAATACTTAGAGGCCACTGTAGCGTTATTGATTGGCCTAATTTCAATACTGTTGTGTCTCAGGAAATAGGGAGGCCCAAGGAGAGAAAGATGGTGGGGATGCTGGTCACGGAGCAGTCAGAACACACACATTTATTAAGTTCACTGTCTTATGTGGGTGCGGTTTTTGGCACCCCAAAATGATTATAAGAGTAACATCAAACATCACTGATCAAAGGTGCTGTAACACATCTAATAATAAATAAAAAGTCTGAAATACTGTGAGAATTATCAAAACGCAATACAGAGACATGAAGTGCGCAATGCTATTGGGAAAATGTTGCCAACAGACTTGCTTGACACAGGGCTGTCACAAACATCCAGTTTGTAAAAAAAAATGCAGTATCTGCAAGGCACGATAAAGTGTAATATAATGAGATCTTCCTGTAATACGATGAAAGCATTATAAAATTTTCATATGAAAAGTGAATTAATATGAACAACAGTTCCATTTTCCACCCTATTCTGAGTATACCAAACTAAACAAAGTACCTCTAAGTAGGAAAATAACAGTTAAAATTAGCAGTATTTTGCTAAGCCTTGATAAAGTCTTTTTTGGTATCCTACACAGAAACCGGGTAAAGGATTAGTTCTAAAAACAGTGTAATAAATCTTTTTCAAAGTAGGTAGTTGCTGATTCTTTGCTTTCAGTAAAACTAAAAGAGAAATATGATAGACCTGCAGCTTACAGACCACTCAACATATTTTTTAGAAATAGATCACAATGTGATTTTTGACATATGACTAATAAGAATGTCAAATAATTGAACAACATCACTTAAAAAAATCCTTCCACTGTCATTTACTTATTTTGTAGCAAGATTTCTTTTGTTTATATTCGTAAGAAAGGAAAACAAGATTAGAATTGAAACTGAATTTTGTTTTATTCTTGTAAGGAATATTCATCTATGAATATATAAACTATTTGAAAAAGGTCCCCATTCATCTCAGAGAGGTATATTCAAGACATTTTCACTTTTTATCTTTCATTTTATCAAAATGTTTAACACATTTATATTTCAGTACATTTTCACTTTTTATATTTCAAATTATCAAAATGTTCAACATATTTACATAAGAATTAGGTTGTCTTCAGTAAAATGTGTACAACTAATTATTGTAAGCATAATTCAAGACAGGAAGAAAACAGGTTTTTAAAAACATTATTATATGATCTCAAAAAATGAAAAAGTAATTTAAATTTGTGGAGCCATTTTAAGGGGTCACAAAAACAAAATATTTTGAAGCCCACTCATCTATTCTAGCTTTTCCCATGAAATATGAATCTCATCTTTAAAATGCCTGTCAACTTCTATTTGCTTCAAGTTATTACACTATTTAGAATGAATTTATCTTGAATTAGTCTTAGAATGTGTCTTTTCTAAAAGGTAGCTGCAGACTTGACCTCTCATTCTAATCAGTGATGTAGAGATATAAGGACAACACTGATTTTTCTCTGCAAAATCTACTGAAACGACAGCTTAGATTAGTATAGCCTTTCTGTGTAAGCCTCTAGTTTGAATATCAGGGGACTAGGGTTTTGTGAAGGGGCTTTGTCTTTAACTTCTGCAATGCTGCTTTTCAATCCACAGCCCTTCTCTCATTTGACCAAGTCAAGTGTGCTCTTTATTGATGGTAAACACACCTGGAAGTCAGTGAGCCATTAACACAGTTTGATAAACTTGTAAATACTTGTACATCCTTTTCCTCTGAAGCTCATCAGTTTCTTACATAAAAGCCTGGACACAGAAGTCTTTCATCATGTCCTGAATTCCAGAAAACCTTGGCTTCAGAAGAAATAAAAAAAGAAGGCCAGTTCTAGGGCTCTCTATCCTCCCTTACTGAGATCACTACATCCATAAAGCCCTAGACCCTGAACCTGGGAATGATCATAGGAAACACTAAGGTTGTCTGTAGGTTTTACTAAAAGAAAAAGGAGGAAAACTGGAGGAAAAAATAGAGACAGGGCAACAGAGTGCCCTGTAGTTATTCTAAACTCAAAGCTTGTGGGTTAGGAATCAAACCAATTAAAGCCTTCACAGTAAGAGTGAAATGTACCACGTCTTCAAACACAATAGGGTATCATCTTGAAGGTTTTTTTTTCAACATGTCCTGTTGTGCCTGAATGTGGGAGCCACTAGCAGTCTTTTCACCTCCTAACAGTGATTTTTTTTTCTTTCATCAGTAAGTATGTGTCACAACAGTCTTAATGTCTTAAAATACAGTTGTCAGAATGTGAAAACATAAAGAGACCACATACGCAAAGCTACTGTTATTCCTCTCCTTCTTATGTGATACCCAATTCACAGGAAAGCACATCAGTGAAGTGCCTTTTTTTCAGATAATACCTTTTAAAAACCACTTTGAACTGAAGAACATTTTATAAATAATAGTTTACCAACCATAGATCCTATAAGGACAAAACAGAAGATTTAAAGTCATATTGGTAATTAGGAGGCCTGAAGAATCTGTTTGAAAATTATTTTGCGATATTGGAAAATCAGTGAAAATTACAAAATGCTAAGTTTTCAGCCATACATATCATGAATTTGCCACCCGCCTATGATGTGAGTAAACAAGCCTATAATGACAGAAATGGAAAGGCAGAAAAGAAATTCACTGTCAAAGTCTAACTGCAATTGTTGCAGAAGGTAAATGATAATATCATCTTAAATCCCACAGAGGCACTAATAATTAAGACGTCAAGAAGCAAGGTTGAGCATTCATAGACAATCAATAGCCCACCTTCCAATTCTGTGACCTAACCTTGGATTCATACCCTGACTTTGAGATCTCTGAGAGAACATATCTTTTTATAAACAACCACATGCCATAATTTAGCATTGTGGATACAGAGTGTTAGATCACAAGCTAAGTGAAATAAGACATAACTACTTTGCAAACATAGTTTAATGGACAAAATCAATAGAGCATCTAATTAAGGAACTATTACACATTGTAATAATACAAATACTATGAACAATATTGACCAAAACTCAGTGCCCTTGCAGCCGTCAGCTCCATTTCTCTAATTCACAGATAATCTTTAACCTACTATAAAATCTAACTCTCTAAAGTTGTCTAGTACTTGAGAAACTTGATATACGACAATAAAAAATGTAAAATTTAAAAGCAATTGGAATTATTTTGTTTGAGCACAAATCATATGCATATATACCCATACACACATATTTGTAGTTTTTCAATTTGTACCCATACAGAAAGATTCTTTTGATTGGAGACGTCACTTACATGGAGACTATAGAGACGCCACAGTTACATCGACTGAAATGTGTAGCCTTTTACTTTAGTCTTTATTATCCTAGATTATCCTATGCTAAAATCTGGAATTTGTCTTATTGCCCCTTTAGAAATACAGCTGGTGTTGAAATGTTCCGTCTGGGTACACTCCACTTTTCCCTAACGGATATTTTCTAATTCATTGTAATAACTCGCTCAATTTCTGACTAGCCTAGAATTCACATGCTCCGGAAACAACAGCTCTGACCATCTTGCTTTTACTGCTATTTCCCCAGAATCTTGCTCAGTGAATGGCACATAGTGAAGGCTCGTTAAATAAATGTAAAATGAATGAATTATATGCATTCAAAAAAAGATGACAATATTTCTTTCATAAAATCCAAATAACTAAAAATATAAATAATGAATGATAGGGATTTTCCATTACTGCTTTAGAGAATACTACTGATGCTGATTTAGAGAAGCGTCTTCTTAAAATTTTGCTCTGAATTACAAGTGCATTACCGTGAATTGCAGAGTGAAGAGCAATCACTGATACGCATTGAATAGTTGTCATGTTCCAATCATTGCTTGGCACCCTGCATGTATTATCTGATTCAAACCTCATTGTAAACCTTTACACTACCCTATAAAGAAACAGGACGTGAGAGTGGTAATTTGCTTAAAGGCACCCAGTGAGTGGCAGGGCTTCAGTTCTTAGCCACTATTCTATACTAGTACTTTGCATATACTTGATGCATGGGCCTTTGTATACTTTATATCATATCCTTTGGTTGTACTATTTTCACTCATTCATTCAACAAATACTTTGTGAGCAACTATTACGTGCCAAAACTGTTCCAAAAGCTTAGTATATAGCAGGGAGAGAACAGACAGGATCCTTGCCTTATAGGCTAGTAAAGATGACATACATCAAATAGTAATAGTGATAACCGTAAATATTTTTCAAGTGTTTACTATGTACTATACACCATTGTATGTTTACACCTTTGCATATTTACATTGAATACTAAAGACCAAAGGCCATTCTATGAAGTAAATTAGTCCATTTTCTTTTAGACGGAGTCTCACTCTGTTGCCCAGGCTGGAGTGCAGTGGTGCAATCTTGGCTCACTGCAACCTCCGCTTCCCAGGTTCAAGCGATTCTCCTGCCTTGGCCTCCTGAGTAGCTGGGATTACAGGTGCACGCTACCACAGCCCAGCTAATTTTTGTATTTTTATTAGAGATGGGGTTTCACCATGTTGGCCAGGCTGGTCTCAACCTCCTGATCTCGTGATCCACCTGCCTCAGCCTCCCAAAGTGCTGGGATTACAAGCATGAGTCACCGTGCCCGGCCAATTAGTCCCTTTTAACTGATGAGATAACTTAAGCACAAAGAAGCTGTATACAGTTGTACCAAGTAACATAGACATTAATGATCAGAGCTAGGACACAAAACCAGGTGGTTAGGCTCAGAAGTCTATACTCTTTATCTCTGTGTGATATTGTTTCTATATTACAGTATGGTGTGATGCACAGCCAGACTGTGGGGAACCTTATACGTCATTTAAAGCCTTCTGACTAGAATCTAGGTCACTGAAGGGGGTTAGGCAAGGAATTGGTATCTCATATTTGCATGTGAAGAATGGATGAGCAAGGCCAGAGACATAAAGCACAGATAGAAGAAGGCACCTATATCCAGTTGAGAGAAAACAGGATTCAAAAGATATTATGAGAATCATCCATGTCCCTACAAAGGATGCGAACTCATCGTTGATGATGAGTTCAACGATGGCTGCATAATATTCCATGGTGTATATAGGTGAAGGGGAGGAAGGCAGCAAATCACACTGCCACGTATGCACCTATGCAACAATCTTGCATGTTCTTCACATGTACCCCAAAACCTAAAATGCAATAAAAAAAAAAATTAAAAAATAATAATAAAAATAAAAGATATTATGGGGTCAGAGGTGAAGGAACTTAGAGATTGGGTGAATATGGGAGATGAGAGAGTAGAAGCAGTTTTTGGGCCTTCTGGACCAGATGATGAAATGAACAATGGTGCCATTTCCTAACACAGGAACCCCTCCTTATCTACAGGGACTATGTTCCAAGATCCCGAGTGGATGCCTGAAACTGTGGATAACATCAAACCCCATATATACTATATTTTTTCCTATACATCCATGCCTATGACACCTTATAAATTAGGTAAGAAAGAGATAAATAATAATACAATTATAACAATATACTGCAATGAAAGTTATGTGAATAAGGTCTCTCATTCTCTCTCAAAGTATAATAGTTTCAGACCGCAGTTGACTACAGGTAACTAAAACCCCAAAAAACGAAACTGTGGAGGTGGGGAGGTACTGTACAGAAATCCCTGAAAGAGAGGCAAATTTGGAAAGGAAGATGGCTTGGCAACTGGATTTTCCAAAGATGGCCACAACAATATCTTCCATTCCATATGCCCGAGTGCCATGGGCATGACAGCTCTCTAGTCAAGAGAAGGAGTTTAATTCCCCTCCGCAGGAGTCTTGGCTGACCTTGATGACTTCCTGACCAACAGAATGTGATGGAAGTGACTGCCTAGAGTAGCCACTGCAGATCAGACAAAGCTGGTATCCACTGCTAGATCATACAAAGCTGTCAGGGTCTCTTGGAGTTCTCCCTCTTGGGATATTCCTCTTCAGAACCAGCTGCTACATTCTGAGAGGCTTAAGCCACATGGAAGGCCATGTTTAGGTGTCCCAGTTGGTGACTACGGTTGAGCTCAAGTCAACAGATGGTATTAACTGCCAGCCATGTGAGTGAGCTACTTTGGACTTCCAGCTCAGTAGAGCCTTCCGTTAACCTTGGTTGACATCTGAAAGCAACTGCAATGTCCTAAATAAGAACATAAGAACTGGCAGGTTAATTCACTGAACCATGAGAGATGATAACAAATAGTTTTCTAAGCCACTGAGTTTTGATATGGTTTGTTATGTAGTAATAGATAAACAAAGTAGTTGATAGGTTCCGTTTTAGACATGTGGAGTTTAAGATGTGTGGAAAACACCCAAGTGGAAATGTTCCAAAGACAACTGGATAGATTTTATGCAGTTGAGATCTGGAGCTGAGGAGAGACACCTAGGATGGACTTACTGATTTGAGAGTTAGGAACACAGAGAATGCAGCTGGAGCCAGGAAAGTGGGTGACAGAATCCAGAGTGATTATATTGTAAAGAGCAGAGTCCTGAGAAACAGCAGTGTTTAGGGATCAGGTAGAAAAGAGGTGAGTCAACTAAACAGAGACATCATTGTCAAAACAGCCAGGGAGAAAGTCGAAGTGAATGTGGTATCGCAAAAGCTAACGGAAACAATATTTCAACAAGGGGGGATAGGTTAACTATTAAATGGTTCCAAAAACTCAAACATAATGAAAAATAAAGAGATGTCACTGGTGCTACTGACAAAGCAATGGGTCACTGGAGACATCAGTTTTAGTGGTGGTGAAGGTAGAGGAGGACAGTCATAAGCAAGGAGGACTATGGAAACCCAACTCTAAGGCGGGGTAAACAGAAGCAGAGAAGTGATCGAACTGACTTAGCACACTATGTTCAAGAAGACTGGAAGCTCCGGGCAAGGTGGCTCATACTGATCATCTTAGCACTTTTGGAGGCTGAGGGAGAAGGACTGATTGAGCTCAGGAGTTCAAGCCAGCCTGGGCAATATGGTGGAACACTGTCTCTACAAAATATACAAAAATTAGCCAGGCATGGTGGCATGTGCCTGTAGTCCCAGCCACTCAGCAGGCTGAGGTGGGAGGCTGAGGTGGGAGGATCAATTAAGCCTAGGAGGTCGAGGCTGCAATGAGCCAATCTCTCTGGCTGTTTTGGCAATGATGTCTCTGTTTAGTGGTGATTGTGCCACTGCATTCTGGCCTGGGCGACAGTGAGACCCTGTCTCTAATAAATAAATAAATAAAAATAAATAAATAAATAGAAGGCTGGTAGAAGAAAGAGGCAGTAAAAGGCAAAGTCAAGGGATTATTGTTTTCCAAGATGTGAGAGATTCTGGAATGTTCAAACGTTGACTGAAAGGTATCAATAGAATGGGGACATTCTGGAGAAAGAGAATGGGATCAAGAGGACCCATGCAAAGATGAACCTGGAACATGGGGAGAAAAGGTGGAAGCATAGATCCACATACATAGAGAAACAAAGATGCATTTGTGAAAATGAAAGAGTTCCCCTTAGAAGTTTCTATTTTTTTTTAATAGAATGCAAGGTCATCTGCTAAGAGAGGGTTTTGAGTATAGCAGGAAGATCTGAAATAGTTGTTAAGTATGGGGGAGAGATGCGTGCGAGGGAAATATAGCAGGGCGGCCAACTGTTGAAGTTGGTAAGTCAGGAGATAGGTACTATTGTTCCCTCTTTACATGAGAAGAAATTGAAGCTCAGAGAGGTCAGGTAAGTAACTTGCTGAAGGTTACAAAGTAAATAAACGAAGGAGCCCATACTCCAGTGTAGAAATGCGTGATTCTTTCCAGTACATTAGGCTAAATGAATTCCTTGGTCCAAGGGAATAATTTTAGTTTCTGAAAAGAGACCAGTGTTTGAGCTGCACACTTCATTCTCTTTGTCCATTTCCATCAGTTTTGTCTAAGACCCTGCACTTCTGATATCTCACCTCTAAAATCTGTAGGCAAGGAAGGTCTCAGGAATAATCAGTAAAGGACGATGGCATATAACAGAAATTCTTCTTTTAGATACTAAATACCATTTAGAAGCTTTGGCTCAGTGTTAACTTAAATGCAAGCAGGGAGTTTACTGAACCTTTAGCATAATGATTGTTCCTTAGAATTATATTTACAAAATAAAAGTAAAATAGGACTGCATAAATAAGAGTATTACATTTAGAAGCTGTGAAATAATTTTCTCACTATGCTTTTCACAGTTCATTCTCCCAGTGAGCTTTGTTCAGAATTCTAAAGCTTTCTTGAGGGTTGTAATCTCCTAGAATTTCTAACGAGATGATGTGATCTGCTTCTCGGCTAGTATATAAAATTTAAGTAGTAAATGGGGTGCTCAGGTTCATCATGAAAGCCTAAAAGCAGTGGTTTGCAGGTACCTCCCTCCTTGTAAATAGAGTTCCCGTCCACTCCCTGGGCCCCAGGTCTTTAAGTATTGTATTTAGGAGATACTAAGAGCTTCCAGTTGGAAGAACAGAAACAAGAATTCCTTACAATTTAGCGTTTTGGGGGCTATTCAAGAAATTATAAAGAAGGCAAGTAACTAATAGTTAAGTCACTCTTTGGACAGTATCAGAGCCCAGACAGAGATAGCTTTTCCATGCAGGGAAATTTCTACAAATCCCCTAGTCCAGTTGGCAATTCTCTAGTGCACGTAGCTGATACTGGAGACTCTGTAAACTATTTCCTACATAGGAGACTTTTACACATCTAGGAAAAAACTACTTCGCTTATATGTATATACAGGTGCTCTAGAAGTGCACAGAACCCTATAACAACTGAATTCTATGATCACTTGCAGGAACTTCAGTCTCTCTTAGAGAAGAAGGCTAAAGAGCAGTATTTCTGAAATTACAGACGACAATGTTTTATAAATAATGAAATTATTTTAGTGGGTTGCAAGCAGCATTTGTTAAAAATGGGAAGTACCATAAAATAAAATGGAAAATCCTAGGATGCGTTTTACAAGCCAAGGATAAGTATTATTTTGGGAAGCATATTTCAGATACATATGTATATTTGTGTGTATATGTTGGCTTTAATGTAACATGTATTTCTTATTGCATAGTCATGGTTAAAAGTCATTATTGTGGAGGACTCTAGCTTCAAAGAGATTTCTATTGATAAAGCCATATTCATGTGATGTTCTTTGTTTTTCCAAACCTCCGAGACTGATAGGATCCCAGGAAGCCCATTCCAGGGCTGCCCTAAATTTTTCTTGCAACTCGGAATAACTAAGCACGCTGCCCAAAGTTACACAGTAAACAGGCGAAGGAGCAGGTATTTGAATATAGGCTTCCGTGAGCTGAGGAATGCTGATGTGAGCAGGGGTATCCCCTGGCAAAATACCAGGAACCAGTACCCAGGCTGTGGAAGTATCTCTGAATCCACAGCTTTCTCAGTATCATGATTTTCAGGGACTGGGAAACTAATTAGCCAAACTGTATTTTCATTTTAATCATAATAAAAGGTTAAGATGTTGTAAAATAAATAGGATACCCATAATAAGCATTTGTCTCTTTGGTATAATTACAATTTCTTCAGTGTGTAAAAAAGTTCCCTACATGTATGGTTAATAAGTACCATTTGATCATTTTCACAGGAACCATGCATTTTAAGAGACAGTCTAAATTTCAGTCAAAACAAACCAAAAATATTCTTAATTTCTGTGTAGTTACTCGTTTTGTTCATATGTATGTTATTAATGTATAAAAAAGGACAACTAAGGTAACTGAAATGTATGTAATTAAAATTCCTTATCTATAGTTTCAACCCTCTTTAATCCCCTCTACAGTGACTGCCACTATCTACTTTAGGTAGGCGACATGTCCATCACCAGCTTACAGTTCTGGAACATACAGAACTTTATTTAAAAGGTTCCATATGGGGGCAAGGAGTCATTATTAGTATAAAAATCGAATGTCATAAAATTCCTCAGCCTCCCTAAGAAGAAAGAGAAGTGTCATAAAGTATTATTATTGCTAAAACAGAAGATGGAAAAAAAGAATAAAAAAGTGTACAAAGTATTCATCACAGTAACTGCATACATGTAACATAGCAGCACATATGTTCATTGAATAAAAAATAGTTTCTAATTTTGCAAAGAAATCCAGCCACAAGAGGACAGACCTGTTAATGGGGAAGCTGAACACGAATATACTAGATAAGAAACAAAGAGGAAGAAGAGTTAGGGGAACGCTTAAAGGGAAATAATTTATTTGAATCAGATGACAGAAAAAGGCATCTTCATCAGGTTGCTCTGAGATACCAAGTATTATGATATTTTGCAAAAAGTCAGAAGATACCAGTTCCAAGACATGTACACACACATACACACATAAATAATATAAAAATATTGGTAACGTTAAGTGTACATATGTATATATAAACTTTTCTAAGTGTTTTTATTGAAAAAATGGAATTCTCTAACCACTTAAATTCCATTTTTAATTCAGAGCCAATTGATTTCAAAATCTTTGTTAGCTCAAAGTGCAAATTCTTAAAGGTTTAGAGAAAGGGCAACCAGAGAAAAGGTCAATAAATTATAATCCTTTAATGTGTTTTGCATTTAAAAGCATTTATAATAAAATTAATATAGTGTTTCAACTCTGCACACAAGTTGAATGAAGAAAACCTAATATACCCAAGGTAATATAAGAGATGATACACTGAATTATAATCTATTTGCAGACTAAAAATAAAACTCAATACACATTTACAGAAGGAAAAGGCAGAAAAGCCCAGCCATCAAATCAGAAGCAGAAAATCATATTATTCCTATAATAAAAACATGAATTTTCAACCTTTCAAGTCAATTAATTAAAAAAACACTCAGAAAAAGATGATATCTGTAATTTTGAAACTTTTCCCTATTCCCTATTTGGGTAAAAATAAATTTATGGAAAAGGGATGTTAAAAGAAAAACAGGATACATAATTCTTCACTTACCATTGTCTCCAGAAGGTAATGACACGGTGTTTGTTGGCATGGTATCAGAATTCACTTTTCCATTCTCAAATGTGTCATTTTCAGTCTGCTGTAGCTGCCAGTTGAGGCCAAAGAGATGCATTGCTGAGGGTAAAGAACACAAGTTGCTTAAAGGTCTGCTGCCTTCAGCTACAATAGCAATCGCTAAGCATGTTTAAAACAAGAGTTATATGTAAACTAAAGTTAAAAATTCCATTTTCTGAAATACCAAGGATAATTGCACAATGAAAATTATAAAACAGGCTGAGCGGAATGGCTCACACCTGTAATCCCAGCACTTTGGGAGGCCAGGGCAGGAGGATCACCTGAGGTCTGGAGTTCAAGACCAGCCTGACCAACATGGTGAAACCCTGGCTCTACTAAAAATAAATTAGCCAGGTGTGGTGCTGCACACCTATAATCCTAGCTACTCTGGAGGGCAAAGCAGGAGAACTGGTGGAACCTGAGAGGCAGAGGTTGTGGTGAGCCGAGATCATGCCATTGTACTCCAGCCTGGGCAACAAGAGCGAGACTCCGTCTTAACAACAACAACAACAACAACAAAATTAGCTGGGCCTGGTGGTGCATGCCTGTAATTCCAGCTACTCAGGAGGCTGAGGCAGGAGAATAGCTTGAAATCAGGAGATGGAGGTTGTGGTGAGCTGAGATTGTGCCATTGCACTCCAGCCTGGGCAACAAGAGTGAAAATCCTTCTCAAAAAAGAAAAGAAAAAGGAAAATTATAAAACAAAGAGTTCCTCAAATAAATATAGTTGACATAGCAATGCAGTGCAATATGGTGGTGCTTTAATAATGATTTGATACTGTTCAGTTCATTAGTCTCAGGAAACTCTTAGGAATCAATCATTCTTTGCTCTAATTGGTCTGAGTTCCATTTTTCACCATCTTTTAAGTAGCTGGTAGAACACCCCATAACAGCATTTGCCAAACTTACTTGACCACAGGTCACTTGCAAATTTATATTACTTTGCTGCAACACCTGCGGATTCTTAAGAGACATGATCCTCTACCTTTGGGTTAAGGTAAAAGCAAAAACTGGTCTCACAGATGAATTTGTTGGTACAACAAATACAGTTGTTCAAAATATAATCAAATTTGAATATTCTAAATTTGGGATGAATAATTTTTGAATTGATGACATAATTTAATAATGGTACAGATTTAAAATCATGCATATGTGTCAGATAATTTAATGTGAGTTTCTGACATGAGTATAACTCGATAGATTTATATTTAATAAATTTATTAAAATTTATTATTGTGTTTACTAATTTCCTTTATTTAAAAAAATTTTAAACATAGAAGGCTATACAACTATAAACATAAGTTTTAAAATTCCAGACATAATTTGAATAGTGAATATATTGTTTATTATTTTTCTTAACTTATCAACACTATTTGGAAAAATATGTCACTGTCATATTAACCTAATATACTAAATATTTATTTGTGCTGCACAGAATACAGTTTAGGAACTAACTCCTAAGGAAGGTTAAATATCTATAGGGAAACCCAGTGATGGTCATATTACCATATCATCAAAGAGAAATTTTTAGACATTATTTTACTTACTGTATATATTGGAATTTACCAGCATGATGGAAGAAGGCAGTGTGATTACAACCACTGTCAAAAAGCCCTTTGGATTCAATACATGAAGTAATGACACTGAACTGATACAGTATAGGGAGCAGGGGCTGTGGGTGCAGTTAGATTTTGGTTCAATATTCAGTCTACAATTTAGCCTTGGGAAAATTTTGTGACATTGTTAGAGATTAGGTTTATTTCTAAAAGGAGGTTTATTACAACTACCTTATTTAATTTAAGCTCAGTTGAGAAAATATAGGCCAGAAGTACCAGACAGAGCATATGAAGGAGAGCTGGCACAAAGCTAGACAGTTCTTATTACTGAGGTATTTTATTTAGTCTAGACTCCAGGTTACTGAACTATTTGCAGTCACCTGACTAGACCATGGCACTGCTCAATAAACAGTCCCTTCTGATTGCAATGCTCCTCCCTTACAGGAAAATACCTGTGCATCCCTCACAGGGGAGATGTCAGCTTCTTGAGGAGGCCTACCCTGACTGGGTGAATTGTTTTTCCCAAGACGATTTTAGCTCACTTTTATATCTCATTTATAAGACATAATTTTTGTATAAGGACACAACGCCTGATACCTAGTAGGTCTTAGTAAGTATCTGTCAAATAAATGAATTAAAGTTAGGAATATTCTATTTTCTGAGATTTTAAAAATCTAAGAAAACACTGTATGGATAAAAATATAGTAATTTAAAGAAAAAGTTAATACATAGAAAACATGCATAAACGGCTAAGAGAGGAGAACATATTAATAACTGATGAATGACTGCTTTACTATAATGCTATCTGAAAAGCAGTTGACTGAAAGTCTTCTATTACTATATGTAATTAACTGAATTTTAAAAATTCAATAGCTTTAGGATATTCTATTAACAGTCCACATTCTTTGGTTAATAATACCTGATATAAAAGCATGCTATAGTAAGAAAGACACCAAAAATAGGTAGATAGCTACATCTGCCCTGTATATTTTAAATAAATGTATATACTCACACTTCCTGCTTAAGTTATCCTTGGCCAGCAATTCCTTTCAAACTCTGATTTTCATGAATTAAGATATAGGTTACAGAATTCTTGAATTTACAAGTTGTCATCTTGTAAAAAGGTATAACTTCATACGTCATTTTGCATTAAATTGCATAGTGTTTGAGTGGCAAAATGTCAGGAGCTTTCTAAACATTTATCACTTCATACATTTTTCAGGGTTTCAGATGCTTTACCAAGTTTTGAACAAAATAATGGGAGCTAGTTTTGCAGAGAGTAAAATGTTTGACAGACACACTTTGGCACAGCAGCAGTAAGTGCGCCAACAGGGTCAAAGTTTCCACACAAAATAATTTGTCGTCATTGTGATCTTTTCACACAAAAAGTCTTCTTGACTGATAGATTTGCTCATATGATCAGTTTTAATAGATTTTGAAGAGTAGACATAATCCATGGGATCATGCGCAGATGTCATATGTTAAAAAGTAAGGTGATGTTTATATTGGGAGAGCTATTTTATTTTTTGCCAGATGGGCAACAGCTTTATTATCTAAATTTTTTATTACAGAAAATCTCAATAAAGTGGGATGCTGGTTCTACTTAAGATGCTGTATAATGAGATTCAGATCCAAAAATATTATCTCTTGTTTAATACTGCACTGAAAACAGGCACCAACAAGTTGTTTGGCCTTAGGATATTATCTACTTTGAAATTGTTGGTGTTTTGTATTTAGTGATGACCTTGACAATCATTATGGATAATTTAAGATACTCATACAAATGCAGAGCATTAGTGGGACTGACTCTCCAAAGTTAGAAAGAGAGAGGAGAGGTAGAGAGGAAAGAGGCAGGCAGCAAACTCATAAAAGTCAAGAATGCTACAGAAATTACTGAGCAGTGGTGTAATAAAACTAAATAGGGTATCTGGCAGAAAATAAAGGGAAAATCAGCCAAATAAAATACATCTGAAAATAAAGAAGGCTAAGTCCAGTTCTTCAATGCCTGAGTTGGAAAGCAGAACTGAACTCATGGAAAGGGATTTGCTGCCGCTATTCATGGATGGCACAACAGATCCTTAGTTTAGGCATGTCCCAATGTAGGGTGTGCAGACAGTGGCAAGAAGCAGCTCGGGGCGCTGTGCTCTTCTGAGTCTCTCACTGCTCTGGGTCTCAGCTGAGGAGGTTCAAGCCAGGAGTCATACCAGGCATTCCGGGCCACAGACACAGTGTTCCTTGCACCAGTGGTAGAACATTGTGATGCAATATACATTTTAAAGCATTCATTGAGCAATCACTGTGTGTCAGGAACTGTACTAGTACTTCACTGGCATTATCTCTAATCTTCACAAAGATTCTATTGAATTGTTATTATGACTTTTTTTTTTAATCCGAGAAAATGGAGATTTGCTGAGAGTTTAAGGTTTGAGAGTTTGCTTGCAGTATGCAATGGACGTTAGCCTCAAACCCTGACCTTCTGATGACAAAAGATATATCACTACACACCTCTGTATTCTACCAGAGGACAGTGAGATGTGCAAATCCATATAGAAGGAAGTGAAACATAGCTTGCATATGGGCCACAGGCTATGATAACACTTCTCCACTACATCCAGGACACTGAGGCTAGGGCAGTACTAGGGGGTGAGGGGCTGAGGATATCAGTAGGTAACATCTGTGTGTCCTGAGCACTGTTCTACACAAGTACTTTCCCACTATTCTGTGTAAAGTTTTATGGTAATATGATGATGACAGTAATGAAATTAAAAACATGCTATTTTGTTTAACTCCAAGAGTCTTAAAAACAATTTAAAAGTTACAAAAGTATAAAAGTAAGCATTATAGTTGTGAATTTTAAAGTCACAGAAATAATATTCATGTAGATTTAATCATGAAAAAAAGTTTATGTCTGGTATCATGCTTCTTAATGTCACTTCCATGTATTTCTAGGTGAATATAATAGTGAAAGGGCTTGGATTCATAACCAAAATGTTACTCAAGGCAGAATAAAATTTGTAGATGACAGCAATACTACCTATCTGAGATACTGATGTATATGTGTATGTGTGTTTCACAATCTAAAATACCTTGAAGTATGTTATCTTCTTTTTTTTGTAGAGAGAATGATTATATTTGCCCCATGAGCCTAAATATCATCAGAAGTTTTTGTCCAAATGTTAAAACTGGAAAATACAAGATCTTTACCAACTATAAATGGGAGTATTTTGCAAGATAATTTTTAAGTTGGTTGTTTGGAATTGGGATGTATTTTCTCATATTAAAAAGCTCAGAAATGGTGGTTAAGTCCCCAGTGCATCTACAAAAGTCTGTCTGTATATCCCATAGGAACATATATTCACATAGCAACAAAAGGCATGAGCAAGAATGTTCACAGAAGCATTATTTGTAATAGCCTCAAACTGGAAACAACCCCAAACCAGACATCTGCCAGCAGTAGAATGAAAAAACAAATTATCATCCAGATACACAATGGAATTCTACACGGCAACGTTAGGGAATGAACTGCTGGCAGGCACAACAGTAAAGGTGAATCTCACAAGCCATTAGAAGATTCATGGGCAAAAGAAACCAGTCACACACAAAAAAGCGAATACTGTATAAGTTCATGTATATGAAGTTCAAAGGCAGATAAAATCAACTGAGAAGAATGAAAGCCACTACAGTGTTGACTTCTAGGAAGAAGGAACAGGTAGTGGCTGACATAGTCCCTAGAGGTTTGTGGATTGCTGCTCATATTCTATCTGGGAGGTGGTTCTACTGGTGTGTTCTCTTATCATAATCCATATACTTTTCTAGATGTATATTATACTTAAATAAAAATTACTTAGGCAAGGAACGGTGGCTCACCCCTGTAATCCTATCTACTACTTTGTGAGGCTGAGGTGGGCAAATCACCTGAGGTAAGGAGTTTGAGACCAGCCTTGCCAACATGGCAAAACCCCATCTCTACTAAAACTTCAAAAATTAGCTGAGTCTCATGGCGTGCACCTTTAGTCCCAGCTACTTAGGAGGCTGAAGCAGGAAAATAACTTGAACCTGAGAGGTGGAGGTTGCAGTGAACGAGATCACGCCACTGCACTCCAGCCTGGGTGACAAAGTGAGACTCTGTCTCAAAAAAAAAAATATTACTTAAAAGTTATCCATCTAACACCCAGTATAGCTAAAAAAAATTCCTTTTTTACCCTCCCTAAATCTTCACTAGAAGTGGTTTTCTCCATAAGGCTAACAGGCTTTCCTTTCCATAAGGCTGCAGGTGTGGCAACTGTGATAGTCTGTGCTCCAGCCCCAAGCGGGAACTAGAATAAATGTGAAGGCAGAGTGAAGACACAGCATGGAAGAAGAACACATGACTCCACCAGGTGGGAAGAAAAGGGAAGAGTGAGGAAAGACTTCCTCCATTGGAAATCTCAGGCAATGCAAACTTTAAGGAGGAAAGCAATATGATTAAACAAATTCATGTATTGTGGTGATGACTGTCAGCTCATGGCCTCCCAAATTGATTTTTAGTTTAAAAACATTACAATTTGTCTTGGCACAAATGTAAAGAAATGGAAACCCTTGTGTGCTGTTGGCTAGGATCGTAAAATGTTGCAAACACTATGGAAAACAATATGGTGATTCCTCAAAAAAATTAAATATAGAAATACCATATGATCCAGCAATCCCGCTCAGGCTACATACCCAAAAGAATTGAAATTAAAGTCTTGAAGAGATATTTACACACTCATGTTTATACCATCACTACTCACAATAGGCAAGAGGTGGAAGCAACCCAAATGTCCACTGACGAATGAATGAAGAAAATGTGGCATATACACAAAATGGAAGAGTATTCTGCCTTAAAAAGGAAATCTTGTCACATGCTATAGCACTGATAAACCTTGAGCACTCTATATAGTATGAGATAAGTCAGTTATAAAAATACAAATACTGTAAAGTTCCACTTGCATGGGCTATCTGAGGTAGTCAAAGTCATTGAATCGTAAAGCAGAATGGTGATGAGGAGGCATTGGAAGGATGAGGAAATGGAGAGTTGTTGTTTAACAGGTACAGAATTTTAGTTTCACACTATAAAAATATTTTGTAGATCTGTTTCACAATAATGTTAATACTACTGAGTTATACACTTAAAAATGTGTAAGATTATAAATTTTATGTTATGTGTTTCTTACCAGAATTAAAAACAAAAACTATTATAATTTGCCACCCTGCAGAAAAGCCTTGTTGTTAAGATGAAGAAATGGGACTGTGACACGAAGTAGGAAGCTTAACCCAGATGGTATGAAGTGACCAGCATTTTACTATACCTGACTGTCGAAGGTTCTCTGTGTTTGCTCCTTCAACTTAAGCATGTTTATAAGCAGTTTAGAAGAGATGAAAAGGCAATGTTATCAAAGTGTGCACATTACACAGAACACAGGGAGCGGGGTATAAATGTCGTGCTCACTTACAGAGTCAGGATTTTCAAGGATTTCTTAATTCTGATTTCTTTCAAATTACTGTTTAATTCCTCTCCTTTCCTTTCTACCATGTATCTCAAAAGAAGAGACCACAATATATACTTCCTCAACACACACTTCTTTTCTCCTTACTTTGTCTGATGTTCCTTATTACTGTACTGAAGTCTCTCTCACAATGGTTATCTTTTTATTTTTTTATTTTTATGTATGTATGTAAGTACGAATATATGTATGTTTGAGATGGAGTCTTGCTCTGTTGCCCAGGCTGGAGTGCAGTGGCCTCGTCTCATTGCAACCTCTGCCTCCTGGGTTCAAGCTATTCTCCTGTCTCAGCCTCCCGAGTAGCTGGAATTACAGGCACCCGCCACCATGCTCAGCTAATTTCTGTATTTTTAGTAGAGACAAGGTTTCACCATGTTGGTCAGGCTGCTCTTGCACTCCTGACCTCAAGCAATCCACCTGCCTTGACCTCCCAAAGTGCTAGAATTACAGGCATGAGCCACGGTGTCCAGCCGGTATCCTTAAATTGTCACATCCAGTAGCCTCATGCCAATATTCATCCTGTTTACATCACAAGAGTACTGGGTGTTATTAGTCACCCATCTTCAATGCTTTATTTTGCTTTCACAGTTCTCCTGGTTCTTTCCCAGCTCTCTGCTGGTTCCTGGTCATTTTCTTTAAATCATTATGTGGAAGTCTTAAAGGCTATTCACAAGTAATTGAGTTCTCCTGGACATATATTGGAGTTACTCTTCCCTGCCCTTTTGAAGCCTTACAGCTTTGCTTTAGATAAAGAAATGTAGGCAAAATGTTTCACCTCTGTGAGGAAGATTTAAGAACCAATATGTAAAGTCTTGCATTCCCATGCAGTGATCATGCAAATGTGCTGAGTAGTGTTTCTGTTAAGTCTAGGTCCATGAGTGAGCAGAACTCCCTTGACAAGAACCACACTGCACATGTAGCTTAAGCAACAATAAACCGTCATGTTAAGCCATGGTAATAGGTGGCATTTGAGATGGCCCCAGACAAGCCCTGCTTTCTGGTATTCACACCCTTGTATAATTCACTCCCTTTGAGTTTTGGCTTGATTTAGTGACTTGCTTACAATAGAAAGCATATGGCAGAAATAACAGAATATCTCTTTTGAGCTTAGGTTATAAAAGACTTTGGCTTCTGTTTTGGACTCTCTCTTTTGGACTGCTTTCCATGGGAAAACCAGCTGTCATATCACAAGGCAGCCTAATAAGAGGCCCATGTGGTAACAGACTGAGGTCTGTCAAAAATCAAGTGTGTGACCTTGGAAGCACATCCTCCAGCACCAGTTGAGCCTTCAGATGAAACGGCAGTCCCAGCCTGTGGTTTCACTGTAACCTAACAGACTGTGAGGCAGAGGCACCTAGCTAAGTTAGGCCCAGATTTGTGATCTACATAAACTTGACATAGTATGTTTGCTGTTTAAAGGTGCTAAATTTAGAGTGTAATTTTTTATGCTGCAATTACAAACTGATATAGCCATTCAGGTTTTTAGGGTTGCTTTTACCATTTCATGACCTGCCTACTCCTGACTTATACAATGCCTCCCTCCATGTATTCCCCAAAATATCAGACATTCACCAAACTCCTTCCTTGACCTTCCTTTCATGTTAACTGCTTTTATAATGTCAACTTCCAATTTGATGCAGATGGATGACTTTGAAATATGTTTCTCTAATACTGATTTCTTTCCTGACTGGGCTATACTTCAAACTTTACATTTTTCTACTAGACTTACCTAGAAATCTTGTGGTACTTCAAATTTTACTAAAGACAAAATAAATGGTCTTTATCTTCATAATTGTTTTGCTTTTCTGGGTTTCTTTTTTCTGTTCATGATACCACTTTAGGCTGGACAATGAAGTCACTGATATCAGGAACAGAAAAAAGAAACCCAGAAAAGCAAAACAATTATGAAGATATAGACCATTTGTTTTCTTTAGTAAAGTCTGAAGTACCATGGGAAACCCTTAAAAGAGTTGCAACATCTGACATTTGTCATCTATAAAATTAATGAGTATACTTTTTATACCATCACCCATGTCAATGAGAAAAAATTACAGTAATGTCAACTCAGGAGTAACTTACATAGATATTAAGTCATTGATACTGCTCAAAACCTATATTACTAACAGCCAAATAGGCTACTCTAGACTGCATCATTTTAGGCTGTCTTGCGGTATTCATGAACTGTACCATTTTAAGATGTTAAAAATTAAAATCTTATGTAATTAAATTCTATAAACTCAGTATTTTTCTGTAGATTTTTTTCAAATAAATAAGAAAAAACTTCATTGAAAAAATTTTGAGACGATATGTTAATGAAGATCTATCAGTAAAATTTTATAAAGGAATTTTTTTTCACACACAAAGACCATTAAAAAAAAAAATGAGAGAAATCACAGCATGCATTCCTTTTATTTTCCAAGGCTGGAGATGAACAGGATCCACGGTTATATAGTTATTTCATCTTCTCCCCATAAAATAAACAGGGGGCATGCCATTGTTTTTAACCAGTATATGTTGGTTTGACACTTAAAAGCCAGCATGTGGAACACTTGAAACCAAAAATTTGTAATTAAAGAAAATTATATATCACCAAGTGACAAATGCAGTGCCGTTTTTAGCTCCATGTTGAGAAAAAAAGGTGCCAAATTTTGATCTCGTCTCTGGGGACCATGCCACCAAAGTTGTTACCACAGCTACTATTATTTCTACTGGCATGCTTGAGTCCCCAGATCCTGCCAAAAATGGATGGGAAGGAGGGATGATGACAGCTGGTGACATAGTCCAGCAACTGCCAGAACCTTGGAGCAAATTACAGGGGATGTTGTGAAGGGAACACAGAGGCGAGCACCCAGCCATCAGTCACCTGAAGGTGGCGTGTGCCACCAGAACCCTGAGGAGTGTGCTCTGAGGTTCTGGCAATACAGAGCAACGTGCTTGGCGGGCTTGCCAGGGTTGGCTAAATGTTGTTTAATGTTACAAGATCAAGTGAACATTCTCACAAAGACAAAGGGGATGAGCTAATATGGGAAAGAAGTCTGGTAAGAAAAACTGACTTTAAAAATATCATGCTGAAAATGTCTGCCATTCCGTTTTGTATAGCCTCCCAAACCTCAAAAGTTCATCTAAGCAAGCTAGGATCTAGAGTTTCCCTTTTTTGCAATTCACTTCACTTTCACTGTGGTACACTTCCAAAAGGAATCTTTCTGAGAAAGACCTATTAAGAACATATTATTAGAGGTCGCAGAAAATAAAATTAGAGTCTGATGTTAGATAGGTAAGTATGCTGTTTTCAACATAGATTGTCTATTGCATCTTGTGGGGCCTTTTGTTCATAATAAAAGAGACTGGAGTTCCAGTCTAAATTCTGGCTCTAAACAACTGTGGAATTCTGGCAAGTTACTGGATCTTTCTGAGGCTTGGATCTCTCATTTACAAAAAAAATCTGAAAGGCTTGCACTAGATGACCTCTAAGGTATCTTCCAGACTTACATTCTATGATGTTAATATATTTTAAAATATAAATATTTATGGTAAATTATTGAGCATAGGGAAGAATATCTGGCATCAATAAGATATCAACATATTAGAATACCAACGTTGCTGTTTCTATTTTAATTTTTAAAACTACATTGCATAAAGTCAAACTATTGTGTTATACATATGATTCCTTGGGTATCTGGGGCTTTGAATGCAGAACTGTTTCATTTTATGTATCAATTTAATGAATACATAAATATACATGATGCACATGTGTAATAATTAGATTTCACAGAAAAAAATAAGAAAAATACTCTTAAATATAGGGTAATCATTTGATTGGATACATGCTTCCAAAGTGCAACCAAGCTTTCAATGTAAAATGAAAGTATCGCATATGAAGACTGCAGTTTGTAACTTGGACCCCTACTGGTCTAAACTGTCATTAGGAACACATAGTTTTCCATAAATTAGCTTTTGTTTTGGATTTCCTGCTGTGTTCATATACATGTTGATAGAATGTGTTGGGCAATATTTTGGCATTCTAATTCATTATTATTTGCTATTAACTTTTAAGGCTAATAATATTTCAACACTCTATACCATGCTGACCCAAATATTATTTTAAATCAATATTTCTTTTGAAAGCTTTCATATTAATATGCACTCTAGTTGTCATTAAGGAAAATAAAATTATTCTGTCAATTGTAGGACATTTATATCCCAAAAAACTAACATTTGATGTAGCAATGTTCCTCTTTGCATTATAAGGTAACATTCTAAAAGTGTAGGTTTTATGAACAAACAGGTTTAGAGGGAGATGCAGAATGGCTGCCAATATTTTATATTTCTATGCTGTTTTTCCTTTCCATCCTTTCTTGGCATAATGTAATTAATGGGAAAATTGGATCGTATTGGTTATCAAAATGCCTTAATGGGAACACACAGTGATTTAGCTTTGTGGATTTGTTTCTGCCAGGATATTTGACTCACATTCTTTTATAAATGATAACATTTAAAAAATTCTACTTTTAAGTTTCATTGCATTTTTTTCTTTCGGGATTATGTGGATGCAGTGTAAGACACCTATGGATGCGGCTCAGGAAATGCTAATTCCAGAGCTGCCTTGCACAGCCAGTGCACAAGCAGACAAAATGAAAATCAAGCTATTGCTTCTGTCACAGAGAGCGTTAAGTCAGAATTTCTGAAACAGACCTTTTTCCTGATGTTTCATTAGTTTTCTCATTTCCAGGGTCTGTTCTCTGAATAAAAGAAGGAATCATCCTCCAATCTAATAGAAAGAACAAAGTGTTAACCATCACGATCAGCTGCCCAAGGGGGCAGCCAGTACCTATAAGCTAGAGGATTTTTGAGATAACAGTTGTCAATATTAAAGAGTATGGTAAAAGGACTTATTTCAGTAACATTCCAAATGCAGAATGCTTGCCAAAATACTGAATTTGCTGTTATTGTGAAATGTTTGTAACAGAGGATTCATTAGTGAGTTACTAGCAGCTTTGCCATTGAAACCCAATGGATCTATCTCATTATTCAAAGGCTTGCAGCACTCACTCAATTTTCATTTAGATTTTTCTTCCGTAACAGCTTTAAGAATCACGTACACAGGCCAGGTGCAGTGGCTTACACCTGTAACACCAGTACTTTGGAAGGCCAAAGCAGGTGAATCATTTGAGGTTAGGAGTTTGAGACCAGCCTGGCCAACATGGCAAAACCCCATCTCTGCTAAAATTACAAAAATTAGCAAGGCATGGTGGCACACACCTGTAATCTCAGCTACTTGGGAGTCTGAGGCAGGAGAATTGCTTGAACCTGTGAGGTGGAGGTTGCAGTGAGCCGAGATGGCGCCACTGCACTCTAGTTTGGGTGACAGAGCAAGACTCTGTCTCAAACAAACGAAATAAATTTAAAAAAACCCTACATACTACTTTTATGTTACAAATGTTTATGTATGCTAATGACTTCCTCAAGCATACAATTATTTTTAAGGCACTGTAATCACCATTATTAAAAGATCCAGCTATCAAAATATAGAGATCCTTAGAAGAATGTCAGTGTATTAAAACATGGCAAAATACAGAAAAACAGCTCCTACATAATAGTCCAGTTCTCCTCCAAGGCATTACATTTGCGAGAGACACTAAGATTCGCGAGTGTGCGTACGTGTGTGTGTTTACACAGGTGCACATCTGTGTCAAGAGGAAACTTGAACAAAATCAACGATCCTTCAGGAATCCAGGCACAACCCACTCATGTGATTTGTTGTTCATCATTTAATCAACAAAGATGAAGTGAGTATCTGCCTTATCAAGTTCTGTTGGCTGTGAGAAGCAGAGTGCTGTGGAATCCACTCCCTGCCTCTGGATGGCTATAGTATCTTGCCGGTAATGGTTACATTAAGTCTCCAATGAACATCTCATCTTACTCCTCAGGCAGGGGAGAAAAAAGTTCTTATGAAGCCTGTGTTCGTTTGCTCCCCTTTAATCTGGGATCACTTGGAGAGCAGTTTTCCTCAGTTATTACTAACTTAAGTATTAGTAATGAATATTTATGGAGTATTTGTTGAAATGTATTTCAAAGTAAAACACAGAGGAAGTTGCGGTCTCAGATCCCTGGGAGACTCGCTCACACTGCCAGCCTGCTTCTGTATTTGGTGGTCTCCGTCTCCTTTCCTAAAAATAAATGGCCCACTTTCCCATTTTAAACATGCCATGCTTCTCTATATGTGACTCTTTTCCAAGATCATGAGGAATTTATTTGAAGGAGTTAAAAAAAAGTATCTAGAAATATCATTACCCTAAAAATGGAAAATGTAAAATTTATGATTATTTGAAATGACTGAAATAATACAGTTAGGTTTTATAAACAAATTCTATGTAACTCACATAGGCTTACTAACTGTATCATGCAGTTAGCTTGCTAAAACTAGAAACATAGTTAACAAAAAGATTAAGCATCTGGAATAAAATTGGGAAACCCAGTGGAAAAGCTCCACAGCATTTTCAGTTACCTCAAGCAGTGATTCCTGTGTTTGTAAAAATGTGCTTATCAACTTTATAATTGTGAACCTTCTATAGTATTATTTTCTAAGTATTTTACATTTATATACTTTTTTAAGTGACTGACTTAAAAGTTTTAATACTTTTTTTTTGAGACAGTCTTGCTCTGTCACCCTGGCTGGACTGCAGTGGTGAAATCTCGGCTCACTGTAACCTCTGCCTCCCCAGTTCATGCGATTCTCCTGCCTCAGCCTCCTAAGTAGCTGGGACTACAGGTACCTGCCACCACGCCCAGCTAATTTTTGTATTTTTAGTAGAGATGGGGTTTCACCATGTTGGCTGGGATGGTATTGATCTCTTGACCTCGTGATCCGCCCGCCTCAGCCTCCCAAAGTGCTGGGATTACAGGTGTGAGCCACTGTGCTCCGCCGACTTAATACATTTATTTTTAAAGGAAATTCTATATTACCTTAGGGAAAAATCAGTATATCTTGATATGATAGAAAGCAACAATAAGAATATATAAAGGGAACTGTGAGCAATGTTACTAAAATCTAAGTAGAAATCAGCAAAATTACTCTTTATTTGTAAAAAAGACGTTAAAGGTAAGTGTCAGAGATGCGCTAACATCTGCTGAGAACTTCCTCATGACATAATCTGACACAACAAAGTAAGAATTCAAAATGGAATCCGTTTCTCATTTGTCATTCATTGTTATTTATTCTTCAGTTTATGTTCCATCTGTAAGTTCTTAAACCTTGGGAGAGACAATACCCTATGGGATAGTGGGGAAAGTTCTGGACTTAAAATAAGGAGACCTGGATAATGGTTCTTTTTTAAGTACTTTTACGTAACAAACGTTTATGTATGCTATTGACTTACTTAAGCACAAAATCATTTCTTCACTTGTTTTGGCTTTTTAAAAAATGGTAAAATATACAACCTGAAAATTATAATTCTTTGAAATTTTAAGGCACTGTAATCACCATTATTAAAAGATCCAACTATTAAAATATGGAGATCTTTAGAAGAATGTCAGTATATTAAAACAAGGCAAAATCCAGAAAAAGAGTTCCTACGTAATAGTCCAGTTCTCCTCCAAGGCATTACATTTGAGAGAGACACTGTGATTCGTGAGCTGGCCCTAAAACTGGACAAGTCACTGATTTTCTGGGGCTAAGATTTTTCTTTTAAAAAAATTTGGATAATAGTGTTTAATTTACTAGGTTGTTATAAAGAGGAAGAAGAGCTAAAATTAATTGAGCACTTCCATTTTGCCAGGCATATTTATTTTATTACATTTCCCCATAGCTGTACTATTTCTAAACCTGTTTATATTGATGAAGAAATTCAGGTTTATGAAGGTTAAGTACCCTGTTCAAGATTACATAGCTAGTAGGTGACAAAGGTGAGATACAAATGCAAATCTGGCTACTTTGAGAGTCTACACTTATTAACAGTATTTTAAAAATAAATTGTAATGTGGTATACAAATTTGACATTATATTTTATCATATAAGATTGTGAGATTACTGTCATATAAGATTATGAGATCACTGGTTACTTCTTACTCATCTTTGTGAATTCAATATTTAGAAGATATATTCAAACACAGCTAAGTTTAATGAAATTTACTTCGATATTAGAAATAATTAAAAGGCGATACATGTAAAAATAAGCAAAAATCTGAGATCTGCAAAAGCACTTGTATCATTTTCTCTCAAAACCAAGAGCCCCATATTCTATAAATTATATGCAGTAATCTTCTTGGTAGCCTTGGATATCCTCTGTCTCTCTGGGAAATGTGGGATAATATGTGGAAGGCTTCCTCGCCTTCCGGAGCAGGTGGAGGCTTACTCAAAGTGATAAAGAGAATGGGCTCCCCAGTGGAGGAGAAAACAGAAAGGATCAGCCTGTGGCTAAAGTATTAAGGTAAAAAGACAGCCCCAGGGCACAGCCAGCCAATGTCATACCAGGCTGGCTGATGGACAGCCACCAGGAGAGGAGCACTAATTCCCTCCCGGGTAAGTCATCATGATAAAATGTAACAGGTAACAGAAGGACTAAAGTTCTTATCATTAATAACATAAATCTTTTCTCAGAAAATATCTTAGTATTATACAGAAGAGAATCTAGCCAAAAAGCATACTTGTCCTTCAAGTCACTGTATACAATGTGCAATGGGAGGATGCACAATGGGAGGGCCTCAGAGGAGGACTCTTTGCACCTTTAGGCCTAACTCAATCACGAAAATGAGATGTGCTGACCTCCTTAGTTATCAAACACAGGGCAACAAGACGCTTATCTCCAAACAGCTTTTGAGATGTAGGATACACACACACACCTGTATGTTTGTAATTTCTTAAAAAAAAAAAAAACAGATTGATTACTTATAAATGGAAAGATATCAGAGATACCTTTTCCTTTACAGTTTTTAAAACCATTTTTTGGAAATTCTTTATAAATAAATTATTAAAGCATGCATGTATGTTATCTGAAATTAAGAGAAAGGAACAAATAGAAAGACACCATGGGATTCTTGTGGGAATTTCAGATTTAGCTACCCGAAATTTCCAAAGTGACTTTTCTACTTCTAGATGTTAACTGCAACACAGGGCTTTGGGTAAACTAAGTCAACAATGAAAACTAGTAAAATACCATAATATTTTTCCCTAAGACATATATAAATTTTGTCTTTATTATAATAAAGACAATATATTGTTCTTTTGTTTTTTGTTTTTTGTTTTTGAGACGGAGTTTCACTCGTTACCCAGGCTGGAGTGCAATGGCGCGATCTCGGCTCACCGCAACTTCCGCCTCCTGGGTTCAGGCAATTCCCTGCCTCAGCCTCCTGAGTAGCTGGGATTACAGGCACGCGCAACCATGCCCAGCTAGTTTTTTGTATTAGTAGAGACGGGGTTTCACCATGTTGACCAGGATGGTCTCGATCTGTTCACCTCGTGATCACCCGCCTCGGCCTCCCAAAGTGCTGGGATTACAGGCTTGAGCCACCGCGCCCGGCCAATATATTGGTTTTAATACTCCAGACAGTTGATTTTTTGGGGTCACATTTAGGTTTATGTGATAACACTTAAAATCTGTCCCTACGTCAGCATTTGTCAAAACACATAATCCAAGTTATTATTTAGGCCTTAGCAGAAAACTCTTTCTTGAATGCTCAGATTCAGTAAGTTCTACCTTTTATGCCCTCTCTTAGTTTCCTACATTCCTCCTTTTTAAATAGTCATCATATTTGTAATTAATTACTCAGTGTTTGCATTCTACAAAAGAAGATTATCTCTAAGCACTCTAAGTATTTTCACTGCTGTCTCTGTCACAGTGTCCGACCTATGTAGTCATTTAAATAAGTGTTGAATGAATGATGGATGAATGAATGAAGGGTCAGTTCCTTTTCTGACAGGTGTTAAATTACTAAAGTCACTATAGAAAAAACTGGAATATTTTAAAATCTATTTTTTATTTTTTAGAGATGCTCCTGCTATGCCATTCAGGCTAGAGTGTAGTGGCTATTCACTGGCATGATCAACAGGCATTGCAGCCTCGAACTCCTGGGCTCAAGTGATCCTTCTGCCTCAGCCTCCCAGAAAGCTGTGACTACAGGTACATGCCACCACATTTGGCTTTGGAATCTTACTTTTAAGGAAAAGGGATAAGGTGAGCAGTCTGCAGACATTCTAAGATGATGTGGGAACAATAAACTCTATACAAATTGGAATTTTATTTGATCTGTTATATTCTAGGATGAGACCTTTGTTTTAATATAGATTCAATGGAACTTAAACATTTTATGCTGAATTCACGTCTAAAATTCCTAGTAATCTGTCAAGTTTTTTCTAACCTTATGTATACCAGTTAATTTTTTTTCACTCCTCTCTATGCAGACATTTTTCTCCAAACACACCACTGTTAGTACCACTAATGTAAAAGCAAATGACATATGCAACTCCAATTAAATATTTCTGCAACGTAGCAGTGAAGTGGTAAATACTGTATTATGCTTTCCATTTGTTGTTAGGAGATATTGCTACATTTTGCAAAAAATAATAGTTTAAAACAGAGAAAAACACTATATTTCATGAATAAGATATATTTATCTGGCACAAACTGGAGTTAAGCTGACTTTAAAGGTATTTCTTATTGTTCTGTCTTTGAATATTTTTCAAGTCAGAAAAAACCTGTATTTAAAGGGTAAACACAATTTGTTTAAGTGTATTATTTTCTTTATTTTTTTTTTGAGACAGAGTCTTACTCTGTTGCCCATGCTGGAGTGCAGTGGCGCGATCTCTGCTTGCCGCAACCTCCGCCTTCCGGGTTCAAGCAATTCTCCTAGCTCAGCCTCCCGAGTAGCTGGGATTACAGGTGCGTGCCACCACACCTGGCTAACTTTTTGTATTTTTAGTAGAGACAGGGTTTCGCCATGCTGGCCAGGCTGGTCTTGAACTCCTGGCCTCCTTCCAAAGTGCTGGGATTACAGGCATGAGCCACCATGCCTTGCTGAGTGTATTATTTTCATATGTTATTTACTTTAGCTGATCTCATATCAAACTAAGAGTAAAATAAATTAGGTTTGTAAGGAGAGGAGGAGATTTCTATATTGCTAAACTCTTATTCTGAGTCTTTAATCACCACTGAATCAGGCTTAAAGATGTCCTTAAGGATGCAAGAATAAAATAAAATATTGAAAAATTGATTCTACATTTTTGGTTTTACAATTTTCCATCCTCTAAAACATAGGCAATACATTTTTCCTACAATGTGATGAAATCATGTTAGTATTAAAATGCTTCCATACCATCTTGGACAAAATGCATTTTTCTGAATCTAATGCAACTCAGAGTTAAGGGACGAAGCTGTAGTGAAAAATGGTACGTAATTCATTGCTTGGCTGTGCTCTAGAACATTATAAAACCGTACTTTTATTACAAAGACAAGTACAAAAAGAAAAAAGAACGTCAAACACATTTTATTTTGCCATATATAGTTAAATGGTTGATTTTTCATGAAGCATAAAGGGCTGGCATATTTTCCCTTCTGACCCTGAGTTGCATATATATAGCTACTACCATAATCAATTTCAAGGTACACAGAGAGGTAAAAATGTTCATAAAATGCAAATAGGCCCAGAAGTAGGACAGATAACTGCTAAGGCATCATAACTGCAATGAACTTGGAATCGACAGGTTATGTTTTGCCAGATCTAGGGAATGCTTATGTTGTTAAACAGCCTTTTTAGCAGACATCCGACAACATGTATTTTAGAAATCAGTTGGTAGCAGCTGTTCAAAGGAAATAAATAACTACATATGCATTTTTTAAATGAAAGGAATAGTAAAAATTTGAGTAGTTCTCTGGTTTCCTATACTTTTCAGGAGCTGGTAAGAAAAACAAAGCTAAGCTATTTGTTTTCACTGGGAAATTAGTTAACAAAACAGTCCCTTAAAAATTTAGATTTTTATGGAAGAATTTCTGTGGGGCTAAAAAAACTATTGAGTATTGGAGTGTTGGAAGGTAATAGGGAGTGACTGTTAAAGGATACAGGGTTTCTTTTTGGAGGTGATAGAAATGTTCTGACTGTGATGATAGCTGGAAAATCCTGTAGCTATGTATTGGATTGTACATTTAAATGGATAAATCACATGGTATATGAACTGGGTCTCAATAAAGCTGTGATTCAGAACACTCTGTTATCAAAGGAAGTATTGGTTAGGAAAAACCTGACCAAAAGGGCAAGATAACTGAGAAAATATACCACCATAATATAGTCTGATAATATTTTTTTCTCGTGTTCCTTAAACTTATAGTTCATGTACAAATACCTTCGGTACTACTGTACATGGAGAAATTCTCTGACTCTGCCTAGCAGTGCATAGAAATGCTCGTAAAATTAAAGGTCCAGAATGGTGTTACTTGAAGTCTGACTTTTTTTGCAGTTTAATTGGTGTCATCCCAAGCATTTATTATGACTTGTATTTAGCAATGCTTTAATAACATTTATGCTTCATGAGGGATTTCTGGGCATTTTTCTATGTGTATAACATTTAAATTTCAGGTTATCTTCTACCCAGAAAAAAGAGCCTTCTGTGAGCAAAGAACAATATCAAGACTCCTACCCATTGCTTAACTGTGAACAGAAGCAGAACTGTAGACTTCGCTCCTTTTTTACCATTCTTTGGTGAACAACTGGAGGTTACTGCTCATCTTTTTTTTCAGAGCAAGAAAAAGAAAAATGAGTATATTAGGGTCCAGAGAAATATAACAGGTGTTTTGTTTTTTTTTAATAGGTCTGTATCGCTAACTATAATCTTCGAATGTAATGTTTGTGGTTAGAAATCAGTAGAATTTTTGTCGTGTAAAGGCACAGCAACTCAACGGTTAATGCATTAGAGAAGGATTTTAACTGGAGGCTCAGTAATCTGGAGAAAATCATTAATGACTCCACTGGAAGAAAGTTTACATATGTACCTTTGATTTTTAAAGACCGGGATATGAAAAATCATGTCACATTTATTCTATCATGAATCAGCTAAGGTTTCTCAATTCTCCTTATTGCTCTACCCCAATAGGGCCTCATGATCTCCCAGTTATGACTAGTTTTCTAACAGGTTGTCTGAATTCACTTCTAAAATTCCTAGTAATTTGTCAAGTTTTTTTAACCTTATGTATGCCATTACTTTTCTTCCACTCCTCTCTATGCAGACATTTCTCTCTGAACATGCTGCTGTTAGTACCAGTAATGTAAAGAGTGACAGTACGTAATGTAAATAGTGTAAATATCCAAATGATAGTTACCAGCCATGGGGTCTGTAACTAATGTTTTTTTGTTTAATGAAAACTAGTAAAATCTAAACTTGAGTTTCTTCAGTTTACTAGCTACCTTTCAAGTGCTCAACAGCCATGTGTGTCTAGTGGCCACTAAACTGGACAGTGTGGAAACAGAACATTTCCATCATGAATTGGGACATGTTACGGCATTACCTAGACCCTTACTACTCTCAGTGTGATCTGAGACGCACAGCAGCCTCACCTGACAGCCTGTTGGAAATTCGAATGTCAGTTCTCACTTCAGACCTGTTAAATCAGAATATGCATTTTAACAAGGTCCCCAGGCGATTCCTAGGCACAGGAATGCTTGGAAAACACAACTCTGGACCTCTTTTCATGTTCTGGAAGGCCACTGAAGCAATCTTTTTTTTTTTGAGACAGAGTCTCGCTCTGTCGCCCAGGCTGGAATGCCGTGGCGCCACCTCAGCCCACTGCAACCTCTGCCTTCCAGGTTCAAGCAATTCTTTTGCCTCAGCCTCCCAAGTAGCTGGGACTACAGGCATGCACCACCACGTCTGGCTAATTTTTCTGCTTTTAGTAGAGACGGGGTTTCACCATCTTGGGTAGGCTGGTCTCGAACTCCTGACCTCGTGATCTGCCCACCTCCCAAAGTGCTGGGATTATGGGCGTGAGCCACCACTCCAGGCTGCAATCTTTCAAAAACATAAATGTGATTCCCTTTTACTCCTATGCTTAAATCTCTTCAATTTCTTAGTCTATTTTTACTTCTTTAAAAAACCTCACAGAACAGTATAGTGTAAGAGTCCTTGTATGTGTACCTTCAAGTGAGCCATCTCTCTAAGCCTCAGATTCCCTATTTGTTAAAAGAAGAAACCTCCTAAGGTTGTTGTGGAAGTTAAATGAGGTAATTTATACAGTTTCTAGAATAATGCCTGGCACAGTAAGCACTGCACATGCACCATGGTAGATATTTCACGTTTCTTCCTTGCTGCTCCTCAGATGACCTCATCTCACGGTGATTTTTTTTCTAGCCATTGGCATTAGGTGAACAAAGCTCCAGTTCAGGCATCATCTGCTAGATCAAGTCTTTCCCCAACATCTTCAGCAAAATGTAGGTATCTTCTTTCTTTTCTATTTTTTTTTTTTCTCATCAAACTGGTGTGAAACCAGGTACTGTGAAAGCTGTGTTTTTATGCATGTCCTTATCACTTCCCTATGAGCTTCTAGAATGAAGAGCTAATCAGACCTCTGATATCTATCAGAGTGGCCAGGAAAATGTTAACCTAAAAATAGTTACTGAAAATCCATTAAGTAGCAGAGTAAATTTAAGTTCATTTTTAAAAATATGGGGCTGGGCACAGTGGTGTCTCATTCCTGACATCCTAGCACTTTGGGAGGCCGAGGAAAGAGGACAGCTTGAGTCTAGGAGTTCGAGACCAGTCTGGGAAACATAGGGAGATCTTGTCTCTACAAAAAATTAAAAAAAAAATTAGTTGGGCATGGTGGCATGTGCCTGTAGTCCCAGCTACTAGAGAGGCTGGGTTGGGAGGACTGCTTTACCCAGGAGGCAGAGGCTGCAGTAAGTCATGACTGTGCCACTGCACTCCAGCCTGTGAGACAGAGTGAGACCCTGTCTTGAAAAAATAAAAATACAAAAAATAAATAAAAACTAATACTTAGATCTGATAAGGACTTTATAGGTATGGCATGAAAGCCAGCAATTTAAAGAAAGAAACAGAGTGAGACCCTGTCTCAAATTTATATATATATATATAAAATAAATAAAAACTAATACTTAGATTGAATAAGGACTTCACAGGTATGGCATGAAAGCCAGAAATTTAAATAAATAAAATAATACATCTGACTACTTGAAAAATTCTGTATGAAATATGGTAAATATAACTATGACCAAAGTTAGTAATAAATTGGAAAAGTGTGTAACATGTGATAAAATATTCATATTCTCAGTTGAAAATAACTTTTTTAAATCAAAAAGAAAGGAGAATAGCCCCAACAGAAAAATGGAGGCTATTCACACACAAAAAGAGAAATACAAATGGCCAATAAATATGTGCGATTTAATAAAAGCACTATTAGTAATAAATCAAAATAACAATACAATTTTTTAACCTAAGAGACTGACAAAAGTTAAAAATATTCATAAGAAAATATATATAGATAGACAGAGGCAATGACTAGTATTGTTGGTTATGTAAAATGACAGTTGCCATGGTTTTCAAAATTTAAAACATGACTACTCTTCGGTACAGCAAACATCCTTCAAATAATTTATACCAACAAAAAACTGGATCAAATGAACACATACACACAGATCAGCACACACAGACACAGGCATAAGAAAATAAGTCACTGCATTTTTGGGAAGTAGCCACTAAATAAAATTATATTGATGATGCATAATGAATGAATGATATGTGAAAAAAGTCTAGTATAAAATGCATTTAAAAATATGGACCTCTAGCTATATATGTACATGGGAAAATATGGACAGATATACACCAAAAAGTTGACACATGCACTGTGGATTACAATTAATTTTCACTTTTTAAGGTCTTGCTTTATCCTCTGCAATTTTGAAGAAATAGAAAAAATAAACAACAAAGTCTGCCTCCCTCCCTCCCTCCCTTCCTCTCTTTCAGAAGCTGTTCACCTTGTTTATCCAGAGATAACTTTACCTTAGAAAAGAAACATATTAAATCTACATTCTTGCAAGTTCTCATTATCTCACTGGAAGGTAAGAAAGAAAATTCTAAGAAATAATTCCTCAAGCTTTTTTTTTTTTTTTCTTATTTATGTCTTAGGCTTTTACTTTATAATAACAGTCAATATAAAAGAAGGAAGTTCTAAGGGAATAAAAAAAAGTTTAAGGATGGCTGCCTTTCCATTAAAGGTTGCAAGGTCAATCTCATGATGACATTGGTCTCCACATTGATTGTGGGGTTTATCAGACTGATCTGGCTGGATGGGCAAGTGTCCCTTTCTCCCTCTCTGCTTTACACGCACACTTAATAGAAAAGGACAACCTTCCCTGAGAGAAGTGTACTGTTCTTTTTTTCAAGGGTAAAGGCAACATCTTTAATCAAAAAAGATTTACCATGCAAACTGATGAGGGAATGAATTTTTTTTTACCTGATTAAAAATAAAATCATTGTGTTAGTGTCTTAGTCCTTTAAATGTGGGAAGACTAATGAAAATTCGAAACATACATGTGCTTAATTAAAGCGATAAAAGTATGACACAATTTTTTGAAGATAAAAGTAATTTCTTGCTAGATAACACTGGGATTGTACCTTCTTAATTCCTAGCACAATAAATAGATCAAAATAAATGTTCAATAAATATCTGTTGAACTGAAAAGCCTACCTGAGTATATTAACTAGATAATTTGCATGTTGCCATGTGGTGGAAAATAAAAGCAAAGGGAAAAGTGTCTGACCATGGTACTAGTAGGAATAAAGCAGATTGCTAATTACTAAAAAGTAAAACCAGGCAATATGAAAAAAACATTTTTTTTGAGTTTTTACTTAGAAGTCTGATAGTTTATATTCACTAATGGATCCTTAAAAAGAGTACAAGTCTCACAGGTAAGAGTGACTGATCTCATATTAAAATGCTATTTTTTTCCTGCTAGTCACACCATGAAAATAAAATTAAATGGCATCAGAATTGATATTCAAATTATTTAACAACTGGAAGCACATGGGCACTTATCAATCAGAAAGGATGCCTGAGCAGTCAACCTGACACAGAATTCCAGCCCTGCATATTCATCTACGTGGTATGCACCACAGTAAAAAAACATCCCCAGCAAACACATATTCTTTTTTATTTTTAAGTTCCAGGGCACATGTGCAGGATATGCAGATTAGTTACACAGGTAAATGTATGCCACGGTGGTTTTGCTGTACCTATCAACCCATCACCTAGGTATTAAGCCCAGCATGCATGAGCTGTTTTTACCTAATGTTCTCCCTCTCCACAGCCCACCCCACAACAGGCCCCAGTGTGTCTTATTCCACTCCCTGTGCCCATGTGTTCTCACCGCTCAGCTCAAATACATATTTTTAATTTATTACATGCCATTTATGACTGGTCAATTTCAGAACCATTTAAAATTCTTCAGCAGCACACTTCTGACAGGTACAAATAATGTACACAGCTAACTAAAAGAGAATCTCTTGATGGCTGATACATTTTCTAACTGAATACTAGAAATCTGTCTCTGGAATACTGATTTTTGTTGTGAAATTACTCATTTACCTTCAGTGTTATGAAACAACAGCAGTATTGTTTCACTAGGGTGTGATCTTGGTCAAGGGATAACTCCTTCAGTATCTGGTTTGACCATTTTTATGAGGAGAAAGTTAACTTAGATTAAAAAATGACAGAAAGGTTCATTTTGCTTTTACCTCTGACTGATTGGTAGAGACCATCAGAGGTACTATATGAAGCACTCTGATGAAGATAAGGAGCATGCATCCGGTTAAGGAGAGAAATGATGAAGATAAGGAGCATGCATCCGGTTAAGGAGAGAAAGTGCTGTGAGTCATTAGTGATGTCTTCCACGGTCAAAGAATTGGAAAAAATACTGCATAATATGTCAAGTAGTTGCCATCCCGGATTCAATTGTCTCTAAAGTTCTTTCATGCTCTACAATTCTGTTTTCCCATTAAATACTGACTCAAAATGGTTATTTCACTTTTCAAAGTGCATAATTATACCACAGGAGTATTTTAGCCAATGGAAGATACTGGTACACTGCAAAGGCATCATACTATTCTATAGACAGCTCTGCAATACTCTTATTCAGTTATAGAATTTCATGGGGCATCACAAATTGCTTTGTAAACTTGAGGATGCATCACTGGCTATTGCTCTTGGTGGATAAACCACAAAGCCTGTGATTTATCTCAGTGGACACCATTAGCATTTCAATGTGGTAGGCCTTTCCCTACACTTAGAGGAAGATCATAACAAAATGTGGTCATTTCTGGCATTTTAAAAAGCAATTTCCAGCAGTTTGAATGCTCAAATATGTTATAAAATGGTTAAATAAAAGCAATATTTACAACTTCTATTAGTAGCTTCCACTATTTGAGCTATTTTCACTATCAAGTGAAAAACATGATCAATACTACATCACAAGAGAAGAAAAATCCACATATATGAATGAGTATATAATCCATTCACTGCTTTATGGATGCCCAGTTCTCTGGAGAGTGTTCCTGAGTGCAAGATGATGGCCCTGAGTGATGAGTTTTACATTTAGATGGCTGAGTGAGCTGAGAGACTTGTAATATCACAAGTAGTGGAGAGCTCCCTATTGGGTACGCATTGAAGGAAATTCCTGCAGTGTTCATTACTGTAAGCACATGAATTATTTTGTGTACATGAAATGTCACAGCTATCCATGTTTCACAAGGGATAAGTCAAACACAAATGTACACTATAGTTTTTGTCCAAGAATATACCTCACTGTTTATGGAAATAAACTACCCACAAAACCTGCTTTTCTATGTATCTAAATACGTGGAAAATTACTGAAAATACTCTGTGATTTATATTGCCAAACTCTTCCCCACCAAATATAACCTCATAATGTACTTCTAGGCCAAATAAATAAATACAAGTAACAAAACAATGTAACATCCTGATTTGCAGACAACATAATTCTAAGAACTTCTTCTTACCTATAAAATAAGATAGGAGTATTGCCAGGAGCACTGAGACCCCTACGGCACACAGTGCAGTACATTTCCAGCTACAGTACTTTGAAGACTTCTTGAATTTAAAAGCACTTCTTGATAGGGTGTTTCTAGGTAGTGGCCGAGTAGGCGGCGAATAAACAGAGCCAGATGCCATTGTGTATCCTGGGGTTGCAGTACTGAACAGCGGCGTTGTCCCTGTTCCTGTTTTGAATAGGAAATGCCTGTGGAAAAGGAGAATATCATTATAAGATACAAATATGTTACAATATGTGAGACAGAGACAGCGGTGCATTAGCTCTCCTGTCTGTCTCTTTTGCTCTCTCTCACATTTTTTTTTTTAAAGAATTTATCCTATATAATCTAAAAACTTGAAAATTAAGAAAATGTTTTAACCAAAGTACCTAACTTACAAAAGTGACTCTAATGAAAGAGACTGACTTTTAATGCATGTAGCAGAATTTATACATAAAAATGATCACTGTTCCTTCAAGTAGACATCTTGAGAGACTACAAAGATTTTCTAATCATACTATTTCCTGAACAAAACCATTTCGGAATGTCCCTTGATGAATTACCCTAACAGCATTTTCACGGTTAGCAAAAGAAACCCAGTCTTGTTGCTTTATAGTTACATGGGCATTTACTACTCATGAGACTATACACTCATACAAACATGAGTATGCATGATCACGCTGATCTTCTGCAGACTGATTTATTTTCTGCATGTCCACAGAAACACTGTCATCCTGGCCTGCTTCTTTGCTCATGAGTACTATAATACCAAGTTTGGCTACAGGCAGCTGGTCAGTTCTTAAATGACAGAAACTATTTTATTGTTAGCTTATGCCAAACATAATCAGGAGTGTGAACCTGCTGAGGGTAGGGAGAGGGAAGGAGTCTCGGAACACCTTCTAACACCAAACCTAAATCAATGAGGGGTCAGTGAAGCAGATTTTGGATCAAATATAGAAACATTCCCTAACAACTGAGCCATACAACAGGGAGCAAACTGCTTCTAAAAGTTGTATGCACTCTTCCTTGACGACATTTAAGCAGAAATTGCATGGTCACATGACAAGAGCACTGTAGAAGGAATTCTTCAAGAAAGATAACTAATTTTAAGATTCCTTTTAACACTGTAAGTCTCCAAATTTTAAAAAGCACCATGTGTTTCATGGTTTACATTTACTATTATGCTGTTAACTTACAGTATATTCAGTATGTGTCCCAACACTTATGATGATGTTCCTAACACATCTGATGAAGTCAACAGTTGTGTTAAGACCCCTGTACTTTCATATTCAGAAGGTACAAGCGTCTTTTTTTTTTTTTTAAGAGACGGGGTCTCGCTATGTTGCCCAGACTGGAGTACAGTGGCTATTCACAGGCACAGTACCACCACTGATCAGCACGGAAGTTTTGACCTGCTCTGCTTACGACCTGGGCCGGTTCACCCCTCCTTAGGCAACCTGGTGGTCCCCCGCTCCCAGGAGGTCACCAGATTGATGTCGAACTTAGTGTGGACACCCGATCGGCATAGCACGCTACAGCCCAGAACTCCTGGACTCAAGTGATCCTCCAGCCTCAGCCTCCCAAGTAGCTGCGACTACAGGCACGCGCCACTATGCCCAGCAGAGGTCTTTTAATATGGTACAGTCTTTATACAAGGTTATTTTAGATAATACATAGCTAAATACTTTTAATTTTAATACTCATGTACTTATTTTATTGTATATTAGAAAAATAGTGAATATATCAAACAAATTAAGGGGTTAACAGGACAGAACTGGGAAGGTAGACTGCCAAGGTTCAAATTCCACTTAACCACTTACTAGGTATGGTCCTTGGACGAGTTACTGAAACTCAGTTTTGGTTTCTTAATCCATAAAATGGGGATGCCAATGGTATCTACCTCACAGGCTATTATGAAACTTAAATGAGTTAATATTTAAAGTAAAGTGCTTGGAATGTACCAAGCATCATATCTGATTAGTAAAAAAGGATCACATGCATTATTTTATGTATATTATTGCTTAGAAAATGCTGAGTAGGTATTTAAAAGTTACAAAGAATCAATCTCCAGAAAAGTATTACGTGAAAAATAGTGAAGCTAGTCTACAGATATCATGAAAGTTGGCCTAATGGCTGGTCGTGGTAGCTCACACCTGTAATCCCAGCACTTTGGGAGGCTGAGGCAGGTGGATCATGAGGTCAGGAGTTCAAAACCAGCCTGGTCAAGATGGTGAAACCCCGCCTCTACTAAAAGTACAAAAATTATCTGGGCATGGTGGCAGGCACCTGTAATCCCAGCTACTCTGGAGGCTGAGGCAGAGAATTGCTTGAACCCGGAAGGTGGAGGTTGCAGTGAGTTGAGATCGCGCCACTGCATTCCAGCCTGGGCGACAGAGCAAGACTCTGTCTAAAAAAAAAAGAAAATGAAAGAAAGTTGGCCTAATACAGGTAGGTATAGCGGAAAGAATTCTGGATTAAAAATCAGATCTTGGTTTAAGTTTCTGGTCTATCATTTCCTAGTAAAGTGGTCCTAGGAAGCCTCAGTTTTTTTTTCTTGATCTATAAAAAAAAATGGCACTAAGGAGTTACTTATTTTAATAGGGTTGCAAACCAGCTAATGTATCTAAAAAATGCGTTGTCAACCACAAAATTAGAACAGATGCAAAGGATGAGTTGCCACTTGTACAAATTATACTAGTGACTGTATTATGAACCCATTTCCTCCTAATGAACTACTTTAAAAAACTAATTTGAAAGTTTATAGCCTGAATTAGGTTGGAGTTAGCATTAGTACCTCCTACTATATTCTTATTTAGCATGGTTACTAAGCACTGTGAAACTACACTGTCTGAGTTCAAATCCAGACTTCACCTATAAACAGCTGCATGATGTTGGGTAAGTTACTCAAGTTTTGTGTCCCGGTTTTATCATCTGTAAAAAGGGCATAATAACAGTTACCTACATTTTATAGGCATTTTCCAAGGATTAAATGAAGTAATAAAGTGTTTACGTTAGTATCTAGCACAAGGTAAGTGCTCAGTATTAGCTATTTATTATTTTGCTCAAAATCACATATCACAGTCTATATTCAAAAGACCAAAAAGTATAAGTTGAAGATTTTAAATGCCGATTCAAAATGTAACATCATCAAAACGAATGTGTACAAAATTAATTCCCTGGTTTACAAATTTGATACTGGCGATTCTACACATGGGCATGTGGTCTGGATGAGAAGACGGACTATGTCATTTAGATCAGGCATCAGCAAACTTTTGTTGTAAAGGACCATAGGGTAAATATTTGAGGCTTTTCCAGCGGTATCGTTGAACTCTGCCATTACTTTGTGAAAGTAGCCATAGACTATGCATACATGTTTAACTCTGGCTCTGTTCCAATAATACTTTTTTGTAGACATTGACATTTTAACTTTATAGAATTTTCCCATGTCATGAAATCTTCTTTCCTTTTCATGTTGTCAATTATTTAAAGATGTGAAAACCATTCTTTGCTCACAAGAAGTACAAAAACAAGTAACAGGGCTGGATCTGGCCTGTGAGGCATGTTGGCCCTAAACTAGATTCTCACTGTTTTCAGGATTATACATGAAGAGTGAGCAGGAGGCTCAGCAGCCTATTCCCTCAACACCACTCGAGAGGATTTAAAAAACAGCCCAAAGGATACAAAAGTATGCCTCCTAGAGAAGGTTTGACAGATCCATGTAATTGGACAGAGATCCTATTATTATCTTCTCGGCAATTCCACCCAAAAAACTCCTGGCAAACCCTGGAGTATGCATTTCACAGGGCCAAATGATCATCTCTGCCAAGTATGGGAGAAGAACTGACATTTCCTATGACTGTGGGACAATTTGCTTACTTTACTGCAGTGGCCCTCAACCTTTTTGGCACCAGGGACCGGTTTTGTGGAAGACAATATTTTCCTGGACCAGGAATAGGGTGGTTTTGGGGTGAAACTGTGTCACCTCAGATCATCAAGTATTAGATTCTCGTAAGGATCGCACAACCTAGATCCCTTGCATGCACAGTTCACAATGAGTTTGCACTTCTATGAGACTCTAATGCCACCACTGATGTGACAAGAGGCAGAGCTCAGGCAGTAATGCTCCCTCACCCCACTGCCACTCACCTCCTGCTGTGTGGTTCAGTTCCCAGCAGACCAAGGATCAGTACTGGTCCACGGTCCAGGGACTGGGGACCCCTGCCACAAGTGTGGGCTTTGGCATCAGCTCAGTTTTGGATGACTCCTCCTGGTATCACTGATGGACCTGAGCTAGATTGTCCATTCTGTTGGCTTCATTAGCAACAATGATAACTGCCATTTCCTGAGTACTTACTAAGCACTGTATTGTTATTTCATGACAATTTTCACCATGATGCGGTGAAGGATACAATGACTCTTTGTGTTTTCAGCCTTCATCCTCCAAGTCTCAGCTCAGATGTTACTAGCTGACCACCCAATCCAAAGCCCTGTTCCCTCTACTCTCCATAATATTACCATGTTTTCTTCAAAGTGCTTTCTACAACCAGTTATTTATTTGTGTGGTGAATCAAGTTTCTGAAGTACTACTGAAAGTATGTTTTTTCCTTCTTGACTTTTTCCCCTTTCTGTGTTTGCTCTGCCTCAATCCTCTCATTCTAGTTTTATTTCATGGCCTCCAGGAGAAATGAAATAAGATGGAAGAAGAAATAGTCTGCGTCTCTTACTGGTTTTCTAAAGCCCAGTCTGCTGAGTAAAAGAGAATAGACTGGGGTATAACCAGCATACTGGGGAGAAGAGTCATGTGAGGAAAGAAAGGGCTTCCCTCCAGATGGGAGAATGTCCAGGTTGGGAGCAGGTGGAGAACCTGAGGGGACCCAGTGACAGCAGAGGAGGAACAGGGCCCAGGGAGAGAAGCCTGCCTTCTGCTGTGTGGGTGGCGTCCTGGGGAAGTGGCAAGACTCCAGGGAAGTCTCAGGCTCTTTCTACTGCTTCCATGCTATGCTTGAGGGGACAGAAGCAGCAGAGAGAGCTACCTGGCAAAGCTGTGTGTACAGACACATGCGACACTCAGGTAGCGACAGGTATGCAGGTCCATGGCCAATGACGGAGGCCCTTACCTTAGTCTCTGGTCCCATGAAAACCCTCTGGGAGAAAGTAGAAATGGAGAGGCTTTGGGATATACCCAAAATAGTCAGAAAGAAACCGAATTTAGAAAATAAATATTCCCCTTAGACTACAAAAATATTTCATATTATTAAAGGCTAGCAAGCGAGAAAGAAGAATGGCTGAAGATGTACTGTGTCTCAGGGATGAAGGCCCTGCTCCTGGGCTCCCTGCGTGAGACCTGGAGAAGCAGAGACTACACGGTGTATCCAAAGGCCTGAGAGCTGAGGAAACCCTTGCCTTACTTCTCAGACAGAGAACAGAGGAGATAACAGGATCTCCAGGAGAAATAAACGCATGAAGCATCCAGGTGATGCAGTCAGGGAGCCTCACCGGGACTCCTGTGCCTGAGCATCATTTCTAAGAAGTATAATTTCTAAGTGCAAGAGTAGCATAGAGATGGCAGAGTGTGCCACTGGGCAAGCAGGGGCCTCACAGACAGGAACAAAGGTGACCCCGCAATATCATGAGGATTAGGAATAGACAAACAGCAAGAAAACCCGATGTCATAGTAGAGAAGAGTCTAACACCAGAAGCTCCCTGCTGTGCTCAGGGCATCACAGAAGAGCTAGGGAAGGGGAGGGAGGGACCCAAACTGCCTGAAGATTCTAGGAATGAGACTTAAAACATAAATATTTGTAAACGTTGCATTTCTAACATACTATACTGACGGACTGTGAACGATACACTCACTGCACAAATCTATCATTTGTCTTCTCCCATTAGAATGTAAACTCTATGGCCTGGTGCAGCACTTTGGGAGGCCGAGGTGGGCCGACCATGAAGTCAGGAGTTCGAGACCAGCCTGGTCAACATGGTGAAACCTGTCTCTACTAAAAATACAAAAAATTAGCCAGGCATGGTGGTATGAGCCTATAATCCCTACTACTCTGGAGGCTGAGGCAGGAGAAGTGCTTGAACCCAGGAGGCAGAGGCTGTGGTGAGAGATCCCGCTGCTGCACTCCAGTCTGGGTGACAGAGCAAGACTCCATCTCAAAAACACAAACAAAGAGAGAAGTCCTATTCACCTTTGTATTAACAAGACTTAAAAAGTTCTTGGCATATTACAGGTGTTCAATAAATATGTGTTAAGTAAGTAAAATGGTGAGTATTATGCAGATGAGGAAAAGTGAGCCTCAAGAAGCCACAGCTAATAAAAGAATGAAATCATAAAATATATAAAATAGAAATAAATAAGGTTGGAAATCATAAAAACCAAAAAGTATGCCTGGAATATGTGTTTTAGCTTTATTCAAAGTACACTATTTCTCTATTGGAGACAGGATTTGAATTTGGGCCCATGGGACTCCGAAGATTATTCAACACTAAAAACATGTGAATATCTACTATGTGAGGGACAATAAATTTGACAAGATACTGATTTCAAATCAGATATCTCTGTTTAAATTTCCAAAATTTGAGACATCACTAGATCATGAGATCACCAATCTTGGCAATGGCTTGAGTTGCTATGAAATTATTATTATTCTTTTTCTTTTTTTTTTTTTGAGATGGAGCTTCGCTCTTGTCGTCCAGGCTGGAGTGCAGCGGCGTGATCTCGGCTCACTGCAACCTCCGCCTCCTGGGTTCAAGCAATTCTCCAGCCTCAGCCTCCCAAGTAGCTGCGATTACAGGCATGTGCCACCATGCCCAGCTAATTTTTGTATTTTTAGTAGAGACGGGGTTTCACTATGTTGGCCAGGCTGGTCTCGAACTCCTGACTTAGGTGATCCGCCTGCCTCAGACTCCCAAAGTGCTAGGATTACAGGCGTGAGCCACCACACCCAGCCAAAATTATTATTTTTCTTAGAGGAAAATGTAACTTTGAGATATTGTTCAAAACAAAAATATCATATTCTAAAATTACATCTTTGTGATTGTATATTTTTTGTTCTAAAATTACTCCAGCTGCTCAGGCTGGAGCACAGTGGTGTGAAGACAGCTCACTGCAGTCTCGATCTCCCAGCACCCAGTAATCCTCCTACCTCAGCCTCCTGAGTAGCTTGGACTACAGCCTGTGCACCACCACATCTGGCTAATATTTTAATTTTTTTGTAGAGATGGGGATCTCCCTTTGTTGTCCAGGCTGATCTCAATCTCCCAGCCTCAAGCAATCTTCTTGCCTTGGCCTCCCAAAGTTCTGGGATTACAGGCATGAGCCACCATGCCTGGTCAGCCACTGACTTTAAATCTCAGAGTACCCTCCTCTGTACTCGCATTAGTCACAGAGGAGAGGTACTTTTCAGATTTAAATCTGATTGTGTATATCAGATTGGGGCCTTGGTGATGTATGTACATAATAAATACAGAAATGTTATAAAATATGGGAAGAGAAGCCAAATCACCTTTGCACTATATTTTAAAACAATGAGGCAGGAGGATTGCTTGAGCCCAGGAGTTCAAGACCAGCCTGGGCAATACAGTGAGACCTTAGCTCTACTAAATTTTTTTTTTTTTTTTCACAAATTAGCCTAACATGGTGCCATGCACCTGTAGCCCCAGCTACTCAGGAAGCTGAGGCAGGAGGAATGCTTGAGCCCAGAAGTTTGAGGCCATGGTGAGCCAGGCAACAGGACAAGTCCCCGTTTCAAAAATCAACCAATCAGTCAAAAAATAAAATCACTGGTCTTCAATATTTTCAGATTACATTCTAGTATGTAAGTAAAGAATTAGAAAAGATTGTTTAAATTGATGTATTTTGAAACTACTTACAAACAAACAGTGTCATGTGCAGACTGATTCTTTCAGGTAAAATCAGGCCTCAAAATAGATATGTGAATATATACTTGTAAAAATCTCTTACACATTACTATGGTCTATGTCAGCATATTTTCTATAGCAGACGAATATGTGGTTTTGGATTTGGAGAACTCTGTTAGTTTTGGGATTCAGAAAGGATACCTTCTTTCCAAGGGCAACAATGGCTCTTTCATTGCACTATATCAAACACTGCCAAAGTGTATATTGTGATTAACGTATCTTTAAGCCCAGGACTTCTTTTTACCCGTTCTCAAGGTCCAACACAATGGTTACTTTATGTTTAGAACTCTACAAATATTTAACGAAGGAACGGAATACTGAAATTCAGCTATATGAAGAGTACACAGTGAATTTCCGCACAAGAAAATTATCATCAACTAATTCTCTATAAAGCACACATTTTTGTGTGTCATTAGTGTCTTCCCATCCTGTGACTCTGCCAAGTCATACAGCTTTGGGAATATGCTTCTCACATATAAAAAATTCTGCAAAAATTACTATCAAAAACATATGGTTTTGACCTGGCATCCACATGAGGTTTGTAGAATAAAGGCAGAAATTTTCTTTACTTCTCAGACCATATTTGGGAATGAAAAAAAAGTGAACCTGTGAGAATATTCCCCGTTGTATTCAGCAATAAAGCAGCAGCGGCAGCGGCTTCTTTTTAACACAGAGCACACCTTTTGTTCTGATGTTTCTAATGATGCCCTGCACGGAGCCTGCCTCCAGTTCCTCAGCTATTTGTGCCACTGTTTTCACTCCGATGATGAGCTAGAGAGACACACTTGAAGAGAGACTATCAGAGACTGAGATGAGGAAAATCAATTTCAAAGCCCAACAGACAGCTGGTGCAGAAGGTCACTGAACACTAACAGTTGCTTTGTGGCTCTGGAATCTTCAGGGGGATTCTATTTAACAACAGCAAGAAGACAAGGGTGAAACTGCATTGCATCATCATTGTAATGCTATGGAGGAGCTAACACATAAATGGGAAGGATGACTCTATGTTGAGCACAATTAACAGTTGTTCTTACGTCTTTCTTAAGTTGAAAGATTTGTTTCATTGTTGATCTGGGTTCAGAGTAACCTTTTCATGTTAGTGTCTACCTCATATCAAGCTTCTATTTTTAACCCATTCCATGATGTATACCTCTATAGGTCATAGTGCAAATTTAAAATTAGTAAAGACGTGGACCAACTTTCCTCATCTTTTTTGCTGTACCCATCCCTGCCTTCTAGGTCACTGTTTAGTAACTCTGCCCTTTAAGTCTCTCTACCTGCCAGACTTTGGGTAATTTTTAATGACTCTTCTTTCCTGCTCCCTAACCCCTACCCTCATAGTCCACCTGTCAGGGGATCCTGCAGTCTTTCCTTTATAGCCTTTCTTTCTTTTTCTTTTTTGCTGAGTAGAGAAGTTCTGTGTTCTTATACCTCAATTTCTTTTAATCTGCTTAGCAGAGGCAAAGAAGAGGCAAAAATAACATTTCATTTCAAATTTTCTTTTACCTTCAAATGAAACCTCATGTTTTAAATTCTGGACCTGCGCAGTATACCAAATTACCTCTATCTGTCCAGTTCAAACTTCTGTCTCCTATCTCAGGCCACTTACAATGGCTTCTTATAATCTGTTTTGCTTTTTTTTTTTTTTAATCCCATCTCTTAGCAGGCATGCTTTATTCCTTAGTAGCTATTCACTTTTGATTGATTTTTGTCTTTCAAAATAATAACTGTAAAAGTTACCATCATAAGATGTTTAGTGTCAAGATAATCACATTATCAAGGAAATTTAAATGTGCTTTTCTATATCATATGTAATATTAATATATCAAAGCTCATTTTAGAAGATGCTAACAAAATTAAATAAGTTGTAATACAAAATTAAATTGTAAGCTTATAGGAGTCACTAGGAAAAAATGTGTTAATACTAGTTTTTTGTTCAGGGGATTAATATAATCATTTTATCTCTAATATCAAGAATACAGTTTAATATTTTGGAAATTATACAGACCCAATTGAAAAGCATCCCTGGAAAATGTGTTACAGCATTATTCAAAGTGGTTTGAGTCATTTCCTCAATGGGAGATTAGAATAGAAAATAAAAATCAAAAAGAAAGTGTGTAACTACTGAATGAAATAAATTCTGATTAACTCCTAAGTGGTTATCTTCATAGAAAATAGTATGTTTTCTTCAGTGTTTTATATAGTGTTAAAAACATTTTTAGAGATTAACAAGCAAAGCAAATAATTAGAACAAAGAGAGTGGAGTAGTTAGTGCTCAGTGTCTGCCCCTGAGGCACTGTTGAAACTTTTATTAGTGACATGCAGACATCTGGAAAAATACTTGTGCTGTAGAATAACATCTATTATAGCGTAAAGGGAGAAAGGCACTACTGCCTAGGAAATGTTGAAGGTTTCTTCCTCTTATATTCTTTCTTGGGCAAAGAGAGTCATTTGCATTAAACTAAATATGACCTGATTAAATGTCTTAATGTCCTGCTTTCTACTGACATATGTAGGTAAATCAATACCAAGTAATCTAGAATATAAATTGCTTTCTTCAAATTAGATGTTTTGATTTCAAAGACAATGTGTCAATAAGAAAGACTGGCTATGTTTGGCCAAATTTACACTTTTCAGTACCCAAAGTTCTCACTTAAGAGCTGAGGAAATTTTAAGGTGTAGGTTCCTCTTCCTTCTGGCAAAATATAACTTTCTGGATTTAAGAGGCTTATTAAAGGGTTCACAAGATTTCCTCAACATCAAACGACTTTTCCAAAATGACATTTTCAGATCTAAAGCAAATGAACCCTACACTTGTGGATTAAATTTACCTGGAAATATATGAGGGCTAAAATTAACTACTGAGTTCAAAATAGTTTTAGTCATTTGATGACACCAAGACAATAGACCGTTCGTGTGGGCTCAAGTTCATTTTAAGATAAGATGCTTTAAAAGTACTGTTAAAATAATATAACACTTACATGTTATTGTGTGTTACCTTCCATATTGCCTATTACCACTCATTTAATTACTTGTGGTCTCTAAGTGGGCATTTATTTATTAAAAATTACAGAAAGTCAGCCCAAAATATCTGTTAATATGTATTTGAAACAAATAATGTATCTGAAAGATGATATTAACTATTACTCATGCATTTTGAATGCTTAAAACCTGTTTTTATGATAATATTTAGGATTTTCACTATCAAATTCTGAATTTTAAGTTCTAAAGCCAACTGGATTATCTGTTAAATGTATATTTAGCAACGTGTTCAAAACTAATTAAAAGGCTGAAAAAATAGTTTATTTAAACAATGTGCTTTAGAGAACGATGAAAGGAAGAGGAAATTTCTGGCAGCTATTAAACAGAAAACTACAGAAAGCAAGCCCTTATAGAAAATTACCCATTCTTATTCAAGGTTGGGTTCCTGTTTGATTTCCTTACATTCTGGCAACTGATTCTTAATAGACATCCAGAGATATCTAGCACAATTACTCACTCTGCTCAAATGCCTATTTGGAAATAATTCTCCATCAGCCAAGGTTGCTGGCCCTCAGAAGCTCTGTATGATTCCTGAACTAAAAGACTGCAGAGGCTGCTGGGAATTTTCCGGGAGAAGCCCACCCACACGAGCATCTGCAGAAGCTTGCAAAAGGTATTCTGCAGTTACATATCTTTTACATGAACACAGTTCTACCAGACTGATATGGAAGCGCAGGTTTTGGTAGGGCTTGTGAAGTACTGTGGTAAAGGGTTAGAACACCATGAGCAGAGATGCAACTAAGAGACCATTCCATACATTAAAGTGGTGGGTTTCAAACTTTAGCTTATATCACAGTAACCTGGGGGGTTTGTTAAAACAGTAGGTCTGGAGTGAAACCTCAGCAACTGATGGTGCTACTCCAGGAACCACACTCCGAGAACCACTGCAGTAAGGTATTAGCATATTAGTTTCTTAGCTTAAGTTTAACTTCAAGTCTTTCATCAAGATTGCATAATGAATCAGAAAATCAAGACTCCTGCTTAGAAAGTCACTGCTGGTAGCTTACTTTGAGTCGTCAATTTAGAACAAATAAATTATACAAGGCTCAATCCATTGGATCTCAGAGTCAAACAGCTTAAACATTTTTCATTGCTTTATGTCATCTCACTCTTTTTTACTTTCAACATCCCCCTTTTTTTAATTTTTCCCTTTCAATTTCACCTGTTAGTTAAGTTTTCCCTAATCAGTTCCCTCATCCTTTCTAATGTCATTGCCACTTCTAAGTATCTACCATGTTTATTGGCCTTTACTTCATCTCCAAATGAGATACCAGCATCTATTCCCTATTGCGTCTTCTTTATGTTCTATAGTACCTACATTTCCATTTGCTTTAAAACCACTCATCAGCACTCATCTTATCTCACAAGTACCTTGGTTAAGGGGTTCTCTTTCCTTTTCTCTTGGAACTCAATACTTGGATTTCTGAGCCACATATAAGTCTAGTTGATAATTTACCTTGGGCATTTACAACTTCCCAAATGTTTCACTGATTTCTTCATAAAGAGAGTAGTATTTCTCTACTAACCTTTCTTGCTGGGGTGGTTTTTATAAATTCTTTATTCCTCTAAAAACCTTGTTTCAATTTATTACCTGTATCAAAATTTCTACTAAAAAAAGAGCTACTTCTAATCATTCTCTTTACCTACTACCAGAGATTCTTCTGAAAAACTCAATTCTAAATATTTAAATGTAATGTGTAAATGTACACACACACACACACTCACAAATATAATCTCTTTTCACTTTACGTATCTGCTATTTTGAGAAGAAAAAGAAATACATATTTTTTTTTTTCTGCGAAACATGCCTTTTCCCTAACTCTTCTTTTTTGAAACTGCTGAGGACAAATTAGTGACAATTAAGATGACACTCCCAGTGCTGGCTGCAGTGGACACCCCGCCATACTCTCAACAAAGGCTGCAGCAAGGAGAGCTTCGGATCTACGAAATAACATAAAGAAACTGAATTCTTACTGAGGTTCTGAGGGAGCAAAAAAACCAGTGTAATTGAAAAAATACTCCACATTGAATTCTTATTGTTATAAAGAGAAAGTGTTTTCTTTCAACCTTTAGAAGTAATTTTAAAACATGCTTTTGAGAGTGTGTGCAGGAGAACTTAAAGAGTAATTAACTGGTATAAGGAAAGTAGAAAGTATTAGGAGGATTAGTTTTTCAATTAACTTTTTCAGTGACCACTGGCAGTAGCGTTACACTTTACAAAAAAGCTATAACTAAGAATAAAAATGAGCAAATGGGATCCAAAAAATAAAAAGGCTTATTTCAAGGCTTGATTAAAAAGATGACGCACCTAAGAAATAATAATAAAACATATTAAGTTGGTAATAAACTAAAATCCATTATTTTTTTTTTTTTTATTTTTTTTATTTTTTTTATTTTTTTTTTTTTTTGAGACGGAGTTTCGCTCTTGATACCCAGGCTGGAGTGCAATGGCGCGATCTCGGCTCACCGCAACCTCCGCCTCCTGGGTTCAGGCAATTCTCCTGCCTCAGCCTCCTGAGTAGCTGGGATTACAGGCACGCGCCACCGTGCCCAGCTAATTTTTTGTATTAGTAGAGACGGGGTTTCACCATGTCGACCAGGATGGTCTCGATCTCTTGACCTCGTGATCCACCCGCCTCGGCCTCCCAAAGTGCTGGGATTACAGGCTTGAGCCACCGCGCCCGGCCTCATTATTTTTCTTTGTATTCTGACCATTGGATTTCTGCTAATTTTTAAAAAGGATGGTCTAGGAAAGGCACACGAGTGCATGTGCGTGTGTAAATTTCCTAAAAATTGGTCTTTTTTTCAAAATGACTTTTTCTTATATGAAAGTATTAATACCTTTATATTAGAAAATATAAGTAATATATGTTATACATATTATATATTACCTATATTACATTATTAACAAAGGTAATATACAATAATAAAGGTAATAACACCTTTATATTGGATACATTATATTAAATACTATAAATTTAATGATAAATGTTTTATAGAAAGTAATATACTATGAATATCATGTAATTATAAAAATAAAATATTTTAGATTCCTACCAAAGTGCCTCTTCTATTATTATCAAAAATTAATTCTGGTATTCATTTTAAAAATAAACACTTTTTTTAAGAAAATAAGCAATCAACATTACAACGTAAACTATGTATTTGGTTGTGAAAACAAAAGAACGAATATGTAATGATTCTAGCTGCGGCACAGTGAGTTAGTGAGACTGATGAACTACCTCTTCATGCTGATAGCATGTTGTGGTCTCAAACCTATCACACTTTTGAACTGATGTGCTATTATCTTTGGAAAACTTTCACACAAGGAGGTGATCCCTGCAAGACAAATGTCTTAAATGCAAAGCTTATAAACAAGATACATTTCACTGCTGCTACCTGAATTAATATGAGCTATTAGTAATTGCACAAAATATGCTTTCAGACAAAAACTGGTTTTACTATTTGACAAAAAAATGTGCAATATGAATATATTAGTAATTACACATTTTAACAATTACCTTTGTATCCATTTATAATTATAATGAATATGACAACATGTTCATGGTAAGTATAGCATTATGTATGTTAACCAAGCTCTGAAAATTGGGAGCTAAAATTCCAGAGAGTGTTAAGAAGATTGGGAGAAATATATTTTTGTGAGTTCTTTACTATCTTTCACACTTACTCTCGTAGTCTTAAGTAAATGGGGCAGTTACATAAAATTTAAGTATAACCATAGCTATATAAAATGTACAGGGCTACAATATGAAGCAAAATATTTCTATTATGATTTATTTTAACCTTAGACATGTCTACAACCAAGTACTAAATCATGTTATAGGTTTTGTTTGGGAATGTTAAGAACTGAACAGCAGGACTAAATATACGAAATTTTTTTTTAGCCATTATTAAGACTAAAATAGCTTAACAGTCTTTGTTTATATTTTGGTTACTCTAATGAAATATCCATAGCATCGAGTGTACGAATCTGTATTATATTCTTACATGTTTTAATATATCAATTACACCTATTGTTGGCAGTTATTAGATACTAAATATATTAAAATTAAGATAGAAATGAAAAAGACCATGTTAAAATTCCTATGTGCTATTTGGATAAGACTTCATCTATTTAATTATTAATTCGATTAATTATTGATGGCCATCTACACTTAAAATTGTTCCCTAAAGTTCTTTCTATAAATACGAGAAACGAAGTGTAAGCTAGATAAGAGAAGAATTTCGGGTGCAGATGTCAGTTTATGAAGAATAATTCAGGTGCAGATGTAAGTTTTTGAAGAATAAAAGAATTTCCGGTGGTAAGAGTTGTTAAAGGCATTCTAGTAAGTCACTAATCTGATGTGTATGTGACAGTGAAGAAGAAATGGATGACAAAACAAAACAAGACAGAAAACAATCAGTTCAAAGAGAGAAAGGGCTTCAAATTTTTTACATCTATTTACCATGTGCCAAGAAAATATTATCAAACTTTAACTTCACAAAATTCCCACTCTGTGTGTGTGTGTGTGTGTGTGTGTGTGTCTGCATGTATGTATTATAAAATCTGCTTTTGAAGAAGAGGAAACTGAGACTTACTGAATTTGTCAAATGTCAGAAGGCGCAGGCAAAGCCAGGTCTTTCTGGCCCCCAAATATTTATGTAGTCTCTATATCAGGTATGCGTCTTAACTCATATGCAAAACAAATTAGTGAGATAAGAAGGTATTCAAACTTCTATTTAGTTACATATCAAACTTGCATTTATCTCCTGTCTAAAAATAAGAAAGATATTCAGCTTTTATAATATTTTATGCATAGAAGATAGTGAAACCTACACTACTCTGTCTGTTGGAAGGGTCTCTAATGCCTGAGGATCCCGAGAGAAGATGAGGAGTTGACAGTGATGCTGCCACCTTTTACTTTCTGCTAAAACTCGTGTGTGTTTAAGTAAATACAATATTCTGCACAGTGTTTCGGGATGAGTTGTGGTGTGATCTTGATTTTTTTTTTTTGAGACCAAGTCTCACTCTGTTGCCCAGGCTGTAGTGCAGTGGGGTGATCTTGGCTCACTGCAACCTCTGTCTCACAGGTTCAAGTGATTCCCCTGTCTCAGCCTCCTGAGTAGCTGGGATTACAGGTGTCTGCCACCACGCCTGGCTAATTTTTTGTATTTTTAGTAGAGATGGGGTTTCAACGTGTTGGCCAGGCTGGTCTCGAACTCCTGACCTCAGGTGATCTGCCCAACTTGGCCTCCCAAAATGCTGGGAATACAGGCATAAGCCACTGTGCCCGGTCTAAAAATCTTTTTTAATCACATAAAGGTTAACAAGATATCTCACAGCAAAGTACCCAAAGTGTTATAAACCTTAAAAATAAATTAAATATACAAAAAAGGAGAAGAGTTCAATTTTGCTGACCTGTCTATGATGACAAGTGGCTGTCAGAAGTATCTTACCAAGAATATATTTTTGAAAGAAATTAATAATCTGTCCCTCCAAGTAGAGGAAGTATTCAAGAATGATAAAGACAGTACAGCTTCTCTAAAGAAATTCTTAGTCCTGAGAGAATACTTTTCCATTTGGAAATAGTCCCATCAATATATGACTTTGCTGTAAAATAAATGTATGCCATCTATAGCAATGTTTTATTTTCTAAACTGCTTAAAAGTCTGCTAACTCATATTTTACTGGGTTTTGTTCTTATTTACTTAAAATGTGAAAATGTAATAGCTTTTGATTAGTTTGCCAGACGATCAGAATAGACATCAGAGAAATTATCCAAATTTCAACACAAATGTTTATATAATTGTTAGGACTGAAAAGTATTTATGGTATGATTAATATTTAATGAATAAAGTTCACATATTTAACAACTGTAAATTTATATGTAATAATTAAATACATCATTAAATGAACAATAATTAATAAGTGGAAATAAAATAAAATTCTGTAAAATTGTTTATTTTAGTTCATCCTTTCAATTTTTAATCTGTGTATCATAAGGGCACAAGATTAGTACATTGCTATATGTGCTAATTTAAAATTTAATAAATACACATATTTGGGGGTTGAGGTTTTGGTTTTTTCCTGTCAAATGCAATAAAGAAAATTTTGGAGACCATTTCTAGAAGAAAAGGTAATGAACTTACATTTGGAGACCTATCATCTAGTTGAGTATTGTCACTAACTAGTCATGTGACCTCAGGCCAATTACTAAATCTCAATGGGCCTTAAAAAGAAGATAAGGTGAGATGTGATGGCTTACACCTGTAATCACAACAGTTTGGGAGGCTGAAATGAGAAGATCACATGAGCCCAGGAGTTTGAAACCAGCGTGTTCAACATAATGAGAGACCCTGTCTCTACAAAAAAATAAAAAATTAGCTGGGCATAGTGGCATGTGCCTATGGTCTCAGCTACTTGGGAGGCTGAGGTGGGAGGATTGCTTGAACCCAGGAGGTCAAGGTTGTAGTAAGCTGTGGTCATACACTGCATTCCAGCCTGAGAAACAGAGTAACACCCTACCTGAAAAACAAAAACAAAAACAAAAACAAAAAAAAACAAAAAGTAAGATTAGTTGGGCATAGTAGCACATACCTATAATCTCAGCTCTTTGGGAGAAAAAAATAGAGGGTCTCACTTTGTTGCCCAGGCTGGAGGACAGTGGTGCAATCACAGCTCACTGCAGCCTGGAACTCCTGGGCTCAAGAGATCCTCCTGCCTCAGCCTCCCAAATAGGTGGGGCTATAGGCACATGCTACCAAACCTGGCTAAATTTTCTTTCTTTTTCCAAAGTTGGGTCTTGCTATGTTGCCCAGGGTGACCTTGAACTCTTGGCCTTAAGTGATCCTCCTGCCTCAGCCTCCCAAAGTGCTGGGATTACAGGCATGAGCCACCACACCTGGTCAGATTAGAAAATCTTTAAGATTTTCAAATTTGTTCTGGAATACAGTCTATCTTTCTCAAAAGTAGGCATAACATCTACAGGTCCTTTGTAACAAACTTGAGTTTTTCATATTGGTACACTGTAAGACTAACAAATATCTCCTGAATAAATGAATGACTGCATTCAGTATTTATTTTATGAATTATTACTAACTCAACACTATCTCAGATAATTTCTTTCCAATATTATCACTTTTATATATTATAACAGTTATTTGTTGTTTTTCTAAAACAAATTTTCCTTTTAAAAATTTACTTCCTAGTTTATCTCTGTTAGGAAGTCAATTAAATTGAGGATTTAGTGATTATTCTATCAAAAAATCTGCAAAGGTAAAAAGCTACTTAATTGTCACAAAAATTAATTAACATGTTAAGTTCTTGGTAGCTGTCATTGTCCTTCATCAAGTCTATTTCCTTGGTAGATGTCATTTACCTTTGTAGCTATGAAATGAATTAGTTTTCCTTTAAACACATAGCATAAGAAAGGAATAAAAAATGAAGGAACTGTAGCATTAGGTACTTTACATGACATTTTAATGTATCCTTATAAAGTCTTTGTCAAGTATTATAATCCCATTTTATGGAAACACAAGATAAGAATGTATAATTACCCTGCCCAAGGTTACACAGTTAGTAGGATGTTGAGATTTTAATCCAGATCCGCCTGCCCCCAAACCTGTGCTTCTTCCCATATACCATGATCAGAAGGTAGCAATATTACATTACTGTGAGATGTAACTGGAACAATTTCTGGTAGAAGTATTTCAAGTGGTTCAGAATATGAGGTGAGATGCTAAGAAAGCATAAAGAAGGTTACAGCAGAATCAGAGGGGTTATCAAATAGAATTTATTAAGCTTAGTTGGTTAATTGCATGTCCAAGAATTTAATCTTATGGTATAAGAAGGAAGAGTTCTGAGACTGGTGTAATAGAAAACAGACTTTATTTGAGGTTTGAAATTAGTGTAGAAAAAAGAATAGGCAAAAGCCTGTCAAGGAAAGAATAAAAGAATGCAGAAAAAGATATGCAATTATCTTTGACAGGGTGTATATTAATTGGTGATGAAACCAGAGAATGAAATTCTAGAGGAAAACACGGTTTTAAAATTAAGGCTGGGCGTGGTGGCTCATACCGGTAATACCAGCATTTTGGGAGGCCGAGGTGGGCAGACTGTACAGCAGACCAGTCTCTACAGAAATTTTTAAAAAACTAAAAAAAATTACCCTGTGCACATTTCCTTTGTGGAGTTGGCCTCCCAGCAGGCTCCTCTGCAAATGGCTCCTGGTCTAGCGTCTCAGGCCCCATCCCAAGAGTTGCCACCGAGGTCCCACCAGCCTGTAAACAAGAGCACAGGCCATCCCCTCCAGTCCCTCCAGACTCTTCCTTGGGGCCACCCATGGTTACTACCTGTGCCACTGGGTCCCACTTCCAGCAGCAGCTCCTGCAGCAGCACCCAGTGCTATAGGGAAGCCACCCCTGAGCCCCTGGCTGACCTGGGTCACTGGTGGGTGAGCTTCTTTCTCGACCACAGTATTTTTATGGTCCACAGAGCACCTTGGGTCTCCTAGATCCCCTGCAGCAGGACCGCCTGTGGCCTGGCTTGGGACGTCCCAGGAGGCAGTCTGATGGCCTGTCCAGCAAAGCCAGTGCTGGGCCCCAGCCCTGACCTGAGTGGCCACGTCCAGGCCAGGGCCTGCAGAGGCGCTAGGGAGCCAGAGACCCTCCCTCGGACCCTGTAAACCAGGGGACCGCAGCAAGCAGTCATGCAGGGTGCTCTTTTACATCAACACGGCCAACACCAAAAAGGAGACAGCCTTCCTCACTGTCCCAGGGCACGCGAGCTCTCCTGACACCTGCAACTTTTCACCTTGCACCGCTTGGAAAATAAACTCCAAGCAGTCAGTAGACAAATAAATAAATAATTAAAAAATTAAGAAATTATCTGGGTGCTGTGCCACGCCTGTAGTCCATACTACTCAGGAGGCTGAGGCAGAAGGATGGCTTGAACCTGGGATGGCAGGTCAAGACTGCTGGGAGCCCTGATTGCACCAATGCACTCCAGCCTGGGTGACAGAGCAAGGCCCTGTCTCAAAAAAATATCAATCAATAAATAAAACCTTTTAAAAAATTGAATACAAATTGATTCCAGGAAAAAACAAAATCAGGTAGCAATAATGTCAAGTACCTATAAAACATATATGCATACATTATGTACAAATACATACACCCACACCAAGTAAAGAGGACTGAAGGTACTTTCACAGACAATACTAGTGAACGGTCAGAGGATTTTTAAAAAGCCTCACAACACTGTTGCTGAAGAGGAAGAGTAGTGCTTGAGAACGACAGGTCATTTTCAGATGAAGATAATGGCTAAATCACAATCACCGACCAGAACCACAGTAAAGGCACAGATTATCTTTTACACTGTTCATGTTCAAAAAAATGTGACTCGAAATGTGTTGTAATTAAGAGTTCCTTTCCAAAGGTAGCATGAAAATTAACATGATCATGTGTGAATATTTTATATAGATTATGGCTATCCAAAACCAAACATTATCAGAATATATAGTATTTGCAATTTATTGAAATTATGCTTTCAGTATCACTTAAGGCCTATAGCAAATGATTAATGCATACTTTCTTGGTGTCTTAATTGCTATTAAAAAGAAACTGGCTCACTCCAATTAAACAAAATAACACTCCCACTCTATTGTACAGTACCTTTATTGTGCACCGAAGATTCTAAAGCGTTGAATACCTTAAATAAAACTAGGGTCTCACTTCTGAGTGATGTGGAGACAATGCATCTATCAAGGCTTTTATTGATTCATTCCAAACATTTATTACTTTAGTTAATTAAATGTTTCAAGGATATGAATAGTTGCCTTTCATTATTATTTGAAGATTTTTTTTACTTCTCAAGAACAAAATTAACAGACTTGGGGTTCTTACCTACAAAAATCCACCTACTTTTTGTTAAGTGACAGGGATAGTGAGAAAATCATGAGATTTTAATCTAATAAAATTAACCAGGGTTTCATTCTATGTTTAGCCTACCTAACACATACAGATAAATTAGACAAAAATATCCTGGTTAGGACAAATGCTTTTCTTATTGTTTGGAGAGATGAGAGCTACTTTATGATGAAAGGTATTAACTAATAAGGTGCCCTTCACAATTGTTGCTTTACTATTTGGTCATTATTTTAAAAACACTGATGGAGCACCTATCATGTGCCAGGTGCTCTGTTTACATTATTTCATTTCACATTCACAAATCATTTTGAATAGATATTATTATTGCATTGGAAATTGACCTCACATTTAAATATGTGCAGATGATTACACAGATAGTGAAAATGGTAGATGCAGGATTAAAAACCAGGTCTCCAAAGCATATGCTTTTCTCAGAATGCTAAACTGTGATTTGTATCCCTACTATATCCGCTAGGTTTTAATTAGAATATATATCAATACTAACTCCTGAGAATGACCTTCATTTTAGAGCTACTGTTGGTCTATAGCCTTCTTTTGCATTTTAATTATTGGCATGATGCCCACTAAACAATCAAGTTGAGGCTATAGCATTATAAGTGGTTAATAATAATCTCATATTTTAAAAAATCATGCTTTTACTTTCACTTATCTTAATAACCATCTTTGAATCTTTATCTCAAACTTTCTTAGAATGAAGCCTCTACTTCAGTCTAAGAGAATGGTTTTGGAAACCCAAACTGTAATGCTGTTGGAGACACAGGAATGTTCATTCTCTGAGTAAATTCAAGACCACATTTCACATTTGTTTTACATTTTTCTGAATACAGATTCGCCTTCGAACTTCTTAAATAAAATTTCATTCAATACGCTGTCTTCAATATATGCTACCTCTTTTTTTTTTTTTCTAGACGGAGTCTCACTCTGTTGACCAGGCTGGAGTGCAGTGGTGCCATCTTGGCTCACCGCAACCTCTGCCTCCCGAGTTCAAGCAATTCTCTCGCCTCAGCCTCCCAAGTAGCTGGGATTACAGGCGTGAGCCATCACACCTGGCCTGCTACCTCTTGTTCTCTTGATATTGTGAGAAGAAAATTAAGACAAATATTTTATGTATTAGTTTGGAGGCCAACAGAAGCTTTTTCTGTGAAGGGGTAAATAAAAGTTTATTTGCTCTAAGTTATCAATAGAAACTACTAGAAAAGTTCAAGTCTGGAGCCATTCCTGCATTCAACCTGCCTTTCTCATTTGATTTCTTATTCTTACCTAAGACATAAGAAAATGTGGACTTGGCTGGGCGCAGTGGCTCACGCCTGTAATCCCAGCACTTTGGGAGGTTGAGGCGGGCAGATCATGAGGTCAAGAGATTGGGACCATTCTGGTCAATAAAATACAAAAAATTAGCTGGGTGTGATGGCATGTGCCGGTAGTCCCAGCTACTGGGAAGGCTCAGGCAAGAGAATTGCTTGAACCCAGGAGATGGAGGTCGCAGTGAGACAACATCATGCCACTGCACTCCAGCCTGGCGACAGAGCAAGAATCCATCTCAAAAACAAAACAAAACAAAACAAAACCCAAAAAACCAAAATCTAAAAAAAAATTGACTTTACTCTTGGAAATAAACTTAGTATGGTAATCATATGTCCCTCTTTGCCTGGGACAGCATCAGTTTGTGCTGTAGTTCCAGAGTAATTGCTGACATTGCCCCTTCTCTGCAAGTGTCCTGGCTTTAATAATGAACTACATGGTCACCACAGGGCTTAGGCACTGAGTTATGCTTACAACAGCTTCCTCAATTCTCCTCCTCTCTCTGAGACAAAGGTTCTTTTAGCCAGGACTTGAAAAAGGCCTTAAATATTAACAGCACACAGCAAATCCTGGTACATTGTACTCCATTTTCATGTTTCTTCCTGTTCTCACAATGAACAATATCCCTTCCTAGACCTTTTAAGAAATACTGTTAAGTTATAAAAGGTGCCATATTTTAAGAGACTTAGAATCCAAGTGACTTTTTTACTATTCATTAGTATATAATTTCAGTTGACTTTACTGTTTTTTTAAAAAAATAAATGATGATGGTGATACAAGAATTTCCTAGCTTGGGCCAGGTCCAATTTTGAAATTTTTGTTCAGTAACCTTAGGTTCTTCATGTTTGGACCTCTTTTCCACATTCAGGAATATTCCCTTTCCCCACAGGCACCCTTGTGTCTCCCCAAGCTATCTTTCACAAAAGCGTATGGCATCAGCAACGGTCAGTCAACTTAAGTCACTGGGCTACCTTCCCAGGCATGTTTTACTTGAAGTTGTATCTTTAATTATGGAGGATTCCACTACTTACTACCTCACTAATACTAGTAGTTATCAGTAAGTAGTAGGTGGAGGTACAATTCTTCAGCTGGGAAACGTTTCCTCTGCTGCAGGAAAGCTACCACACACAGGATGCAGACACAAGTCAGCAAGGCTGACTCAGACCCGCTATTTGTACGACTGTTTTCACTTTCCCTACAACCATTTTTAAGAAGATAAAAAGGGAAAAAAGTATAATATCTTAGTTGAGTAAACAATAGTTCTGTTTAGGTATTCTTTTTTTTTTAACTATGTTAACAATTGATCTCACATTAATGCAGCTAAAGACATCTCAATATTGAAATTAAAAATGCACTAATAAAGAGGCAATTTAATATGCAATTTCATACATTAATAATTAGCAAGGCATGACTGAACTAGAAAGTAAAAAGCTATGGGAACATAACTAATGAACTATCAATGCCAAAGTAGGCTTCATAATAAAACAAGACTTTAATAAATCTTTTATTAAATGGCTACAAATGAACCGTTTTGTTAACATCTAATAGGTAACTATGAAGCTACTTAATTCATGCATATAAATGAGGAACTTGCAGGCAATTAACGTTACAGTTGCTGAAGGACAGGGGTTCTCAATGAGCATCACTGTACTATACCTTTAAGTGCTGCTGCTGTACTGGGCCAATTTTAAGCTTTTCCTCAGCTGCTCTGTATTCTTGTAGCAGCTATTATTACAGACTGAAGCAGCTGAAGTATAAAATAAACAAAGGGTGAGCTATAGGCTCTCCAATGCCCTAAAAGTGAACGATCCAAAGTAGAACAAATAATGAGCTCAAAGAAAGGGAATTTTCAGGAAAATTGTTAGCAAGTACTTGGTATTATACGTAGGGACTGATTGTTAATAGGAAATAATGAAATAATAAGGAGATGCTTATGAACTGCAAATGCTTTTTGGATCTCAGTGTGACTCTAGGAGATCTGAAAGTCACTGGAGATTACAGACCTGAACTACTCTATTTACTGAGTAGAAATGTACAGTACACAATAATATTGATTGTCTCCAGAAGGAGCAAATGTTAAATTCATTAGAGAAAGGAAATAAACATTTTTATGGAAGCAAGAAACTGCCTGGTGAAAAAAATGCTTTTGAGTAAATCAAAATGAAAGCTATACTGAAATATATAGGACAAGGTAGAAAATCGTTTTATGCCTTTTCCAGCATTTCACATAAACTGTAAGTCTACAAATCACTGAGATTTTCAAGTGTCATTACATGCCATTTTGTAACCAATTACTATGAATTTGTGCTGAAAAGAGAAAAGGAGGGAAATTAAGAGAAAAATACATAGATTCTTATTTGTACATAACTGAATTTTATACTTCACAGCTTATAACCTTTAAGTAGCAGTTTCAGAAAAAGTGAGAATTAGCAAAATCAGTATATATTTAAATTGAAATAATTGCCAAAGATGAAACAATACACTAGATTAAAATATAGTTACAGGCAGACACAAGTCTGGATAAAGTTGTTAATATAGCTGAAACTGAGTCTGAGAATCATACTCAATAGGGAACCTTAACTAAAAAAGGAAAAATCAATGATAAATAAGACTGGTTCTTCACCTCCAGAGTTCCAACCAAGTGAGACTATTAAAGAAACCACAGTAGTACTATGTCAGTACAGTGTGAGATTTTCACATCATTGCTTAGGTTGACTTACTGAGTACTGCAAGTTGAAATATCATTTCTTTTGATTAGCAACACTGTAAGATGTGAACTTTGGATAACGAGAAAACAACAAAACTATACTGCAGATTAAAATTTGTTAGCATAACAGCAATTGTTTTAAAGTAATTATTCTGTATATTTATCAGTGAGATCTTATCAGCTGGATGACTTCCTCCCCATGTTAATTCATAAAACTACATAATATCAATTCCATTAATGATTCATTAATGGCATTACTCTGAAATCGAAGAAAATCTCAGTAACTACTCACCCTGGGAGTGATTTCTAATATGACCTGAATATGGAGAAATCAGCTACAATTTCACATATGGCTACAGTGGATTTTCTTCTAACCAACTACTTTCTTTCTTTAAAGTCTCATCAATCAAAATTTCCAGTGCATTAAGACGAATAACAAGAAAACATCTTAACTGTTCTCAAAATTATTCCAAATTCACTGTAAGACATGGTTTCATGGAATGCTAACTCTCCTACTGACAGTTTCTGAGGCTTTTGTGTTTTATAACATCACTAAAATTAAACACGTTTCTGAGGATTTAACTTGACATATTTCACAAATATTTGTCAAAACAATTATTGTCAACTACAATGCAATTATCCATATTCAATTTGATGACTCAACTGGAAAATTACTTTTTTCCTAATAAAATTTTTCCAAATGACAATAGTGAATCAGTGTTGATTAGTTGTTCAGTGTGTGCTAATTAATTACACTGGGTAAATTTAGCCCTGTGCTAATAACCTCAGGAAAAAAAATCTGAATACATGACTCTGTGTCTTAAGTGAAGAGAAATCAGCTGTTTGCCTATTTTTCCTGTTCTTTCTCTTCCTAATTTCTCCCAGAAGAATGTTCAATAATACAAAAGAAACAATAAAACTCAATTACTTGTGGCTGATTACAGATAAAAAGATAAGAGTTCTTTAGAACCTTGATCTTAGGTCAAGAGTAAAAGAAAAGATAGGAAGATTTTTACTGTTGACAGCCAACTGTGAGGACCTCCTGCTAGCTCATCCTCAAGGCAGAATGGGTTGAGATCATATACCAAATGGTGAGAAACAGCAATTTATTCATTGTGAGACAGTTTCTTCACCTAGAAGGTAATTTATTTCCTAGTGTTAACCATAAGCTCTAGGGCAGGGCATTTTGGGGGACAGTCTCTCAAGGGGTCCAGAGCTCTGTATTTTCTGGCTTTTCTATGGTGATAACTCTTTTTCTCTGAGCCTAATGGAAACCTTAGGGCAAAGAAGAACTAAAGGGTAAGAGGAATGCTGGGGGAACCTCGCTGCAAAGCTGCCATCAGAAGACCAGTAAGGTAAGACACCGCTCTTGGTTGTGCAATAGATAATTACAAAGGAGACAGTGACTGTTAAGGTTCTGTCCAAAGAAAGAAGGAAGAATTGTATATGCCAGGAGATCCTGAATAATGAAATGGATTAGCTCAAAACAGCTTTTGCTGATCTACGCTTTCGTATGAGCAGATTACCACCTGTCAGCCAGCCTTTGCAAGAAGTCATAACTTTGAACCTCACTGAAACACTGCTATGTGTACAGAGATGGACCATTAAACTGCTGAAGCCTATAGAAGACTCAGAAGCCCATGGGCCATCATCTCTGAATGAGGGTAAAATTGTTTTGTATAGTTACAGACTGATAATTGTATGATTACAGTCAGAGGATAGGAGTTTCAGGGATGGAGATTTCAGTTCATTCTAAGGAAAAATGTCCTAGCAGAACTGTGTAAAGATGAATGGATTGTCTTAGGAAATAATCCTGCAAGGAACTTTAGAGAGTAGGTCCTGTCTCCTTTGTCCAGCAAAAAACTACAATATCCTTAACAAATTGTCATCTGATTTGTGCTTAAGTGTTATACTTGGGGCTCAGCTATGATTACATGATGTAACAAACAAAGTATAGTCTGAGAAGGTACAGAACTCTAGAACCAAGAAGATGCTAGACATTCCACTGAATCAAGCTACATGCAACTGAGAATAACATGTTACATCTCTGTCCTTTTCTCCACATGCCTGATAATTTGAAGACAAGAAAAAATAAAAACAGTGGTAAGGAAGAGTTTCACTGAAGTAATTTATTCTTATCTCTTGTAAGGAACAAAATATGTAAAAAGAATGGCCATGTTCACTGACACAGGAACTAAAAAAATCACAACAATCTGGAACTGCGTCTTAGAGAAGCCAAAAAAAAAAAAAAAAAACTCATAAAAACAACAACAACAAAATCCCAAAATACCATACCAGAATATATAAGCATAGTAAATTCCTCTCGGTGAGAAAAGGGTTGGGCTAGCTTATTTTTAAATTTTAGATGTTACCTGCTTTCCAGTGGTACATTACTGCCAAGGACCCAGCTGTCCTGCAGCTGGACGGACTCGGGTGTGGTTTGCAGCTCGGCGGGCAAAGCAGCCGGCGGGGCCGGACTCTGGTTCCTTCTATTGGTCAGGGAGTTTCTGTTGAGAGAAGTGATGGATGGATGATGCTGTGCAGAGTGCTGCTTATGGGAAGGCGGCAAGGGCTGCAGGGTAGACTGGCCTTGATTGTTTGCAGGTTGCTCTGAAAAAAAAAAAAAAGAAAGAAAATGCATTACATACATGTATGTATCTATGTATATACGCACTACCAATTTCTTGGGGATCCACTGCAAATGAATTAGAATTAAAAACTGCATATAAATCCATAATCTAATAAATTTGCATATTATTCTATTAAGCGGGTGCTCAGTGACATTCTCAAAGAGCAAGTTTACCCTTGATACACAAAGTTCTAATTAATATACAACAGATGGCAAAATTGCTTTTGGTTTTAATTTGTTTCAGATTTTTTTTCATCTGGTTTTATTAACACCTACAGAAAACAGCATCTGACAGCTCCCCTAATGTGCCTTTAGTTTTCAGCTTTTTTTTTTTTAACAAACCAACCCTGAAATTAATGGGTAATTTCAGTAGAACACAAAGGTTTTTGAAATGCATATAATCCCTATAATTATTTAATGGAGTTTTTTTAAGCTTTATTTAACTGCAATAAATTATTACAAGCTAGTTGCTAAACAGCAGTAGACTACTCTAGTTTAGTGCATTTCAAATAAGGCAGATCTGCACTATGATCTACTAATAGATGCTAAGTATTCTTTAGCAGAAGGTCACTCTGTGAAGCAGATGTTGTTTCATGGGTACTTAACAGACTGAATCACATCTGATTACAACGTCAGAAGACTCATATACTTAATGACCGTCACATCCATTAGAACACACACAGAACAGATTTTCCAATTTCACAGTATGCAGTAGAACTACATTCTGAAGTAAGTCATAGGTGACCAGATAGACTCATGCCACTATGTCAGTGGTACAAATATTTTTGTTTTAAACAAGAATCATAAAGAGTCTGGCAACTTCAAAACATAAACACTATGCTGTGTCATAACTGCTAAAAAATTCCGTGAAGCTAGTATAAGTCATAAATCAAAATTCACAAATTAATATAACATCTGAGACCTACTATTCCATCTCATTACCTAGCTCTGGACATGCTAGAATTTACGAAGACTACATTTTGCCAAACAGATAGATGACTCCTTAATTTAATGCTGAACTGATTATGGTTCCACACATATAAGATGTCAATTTTTGACTAAATGCAGTTCAAAATGCAATATATTTTTAAAGTGACGTATTAAATCATGCTATTAATATAAATGTACGTATTAAAAGAGAATAAGAAACACAAGGACTACCTTTCATCTACAATGTGAACTCCAGCAGTGATTGTTAAGCCAAATAACACAGTTTAACATTGTAACTCAAGCTGCATGAAACGAATACATAATATTTAATTGTTTCAATATATATTATCAAACTTCTTTACAGGATACAATGATAAAAATAACTCCTCTCATAGCACATAACATCAGTAATATTACATGTTTCTAATGGTCCCTAACATCCCATATCATATGATTTAACAATGAATAATTTCTCACTCTTGTAATGAGAGACAGAGATAATACCTAAATATATGAAAATATTGCTACTTCCTTGCAGTTTCTGATATGAGGGAACTTCAAGAACAGAAACTCTCTATGCTTTAAGAAAGCCTCTATTCTTCAACAGAAAGAGCCTCTATTCTTGAAATTTCCCATACCAGAAACTACAGAACTCCTTCTTGGTTTATTGCTTTCATGTTCATGAAACATTATGATTGTCTAAATCTCAGACTGAAATATGCTTTTGAGGGAAAGGCACACACAATTGTCATTGTGTTAGAAAAAAAGAAACTAACAGTTTAAAATTAATAAAAGATTTATTATTCATGTTTCATATAGTTAATTAGAGTTGTCTTCCTTAGCATCAGTGTATATGCCTAGAATCTCTATGGATGTCTTTAAGGTATGTTTCAAGAAGCTGCTGATAGCATGACCGAACAAGCTATAGTTATGAGGGCCTAGACTAGGTTGGTGTCAATGGAATAGGAACAAAGAGAGAACAGGGAGAAGTGTTTTCAAGGAGAAAGTAACAAGACTCTGCCTAAAAAGAAGCAGAGGTATGGATCAGATGACTCCATGGTGCCATGTTATATAGAAGAAATTATATATTAGATAATATACTATGTAAAGAGCAGAACATTAGAAGTTGTAATTATAAATTTAAGTCCTGATTCTGTCAGACATCATGATAGCAAACCTCAGTTTTCTCACCTGTAATGTGAGAAATACTATTGCCCCATCCAGGTCTTAGTGCAATTGTAAGGATTCAATAAAATGCATCCACTCATTCATTTATTCATCATGCACTTAGCCATTCATCCCAAATACATTTTCTAGCCTTTATGTTCCAGGAATCTGCTAAGTCAGTCATAGATGAAAGCACTGTGTAAATGGTAAAATAAAGCATTATGGACATGAACACTGTTACTGAAAGTGAAATGATTTTAAGATCCATTATAATCATGTTTCAATATTTTGAATTTAGAATTCTTATTCCTAAAATAAATAAAAACATAACCACTGGGAAAAACTTCCATTAAGGGAAAAATATGCTGCTGTGACTTTTCCTAGGTACACGTCTTCATTTTACAAGTGTCTTCTGAGAACTTACAGTGTACAAGACACCGTACAGCAAGGGTCCATGCTCTAGCCAATGGTCTACCCAGGCCAGTGCAACAGTGTGCTGTGTTTACTGGCACCTCGAGTTGACTACACAATCAGGAGGCCTACCAATAAAACGAGTCTAGGTGATGAAAGCTAGGTTCAATCTAAAATTTGGTGGAAAGAATACATGTGAACTCTGAATGATATAGGGTGGATGGCCAGAAATTTTTAAATTATTATTTATTTATTGAGCCAGGGTTTTGCTTTGTTGACCAGGCTGGAGTACAGTGGCACAATCGCAGCTCACTGCAGCCTTGACCTCCCAGGCTCAAGAAGATCTTCCCACTTCAGCTTCCTGAGTAGCTAGGATCACAAGCATGACCCGTTTCACTGGCTAATTTTTAAATTTTTTGTAGAGATGAGGTTTCACTATGTTGCCCAGAATGGTCTCGAACTCCTGGGTTCAAGTGATCCTCCCACTTTGGCCTCTGAAGGTGCTGGGATTACAAGCATGAGCCACTGCGCCTGGCCTGGCCAGAAATTTAAATTCTGCAGCAGACCACAAACAGAAGCTAAATCCAAGGATTCAGTTAGGGTCAATGCTAGGTCTACAGATTTGGGCTTAGAAAACATAAGAAGTAGTTGGACTATGTATTTATCTGTACCAATTTACTCAAGATAGAATAAGTATACAAAGTATACTAAGATAAAGTTCAATACAGCCAAAAACAAAGATAGAATACAGTAAAAATAAAAGTGGGAAAGATATGATAAAGCCAGATTTAAGGTTAGTGGACAAAATGCCTACTGTATAGTACTATACATTTTTAAAAAGGAACACAAATCTGGCTTTAAATAATCTACTTGCCAACACAAAGAGGGAAACAAGATCAGTTGTATGATTCAGAGTATTTTTAAGATCAAAAAGTTTGCTCATGAAAAACATTACGATTTTTCATATTATTTCTGTTACTGAAAACAGAACATTTTCTTTTTAAGTTGCTTTTTTCGTTTTTTAGACAAGGTCTTGCTCTGTTCTCTGGGCTGGAGGGCAGTGGTGTGACTACAGCTCACTGCAGCCTCGACCTCCCAACTCAAGTGATCCTCCTGCCTCAGCCCCCCCAAGTAGCTGCAACTATAGACACGTGCCACATCTGGCTAATTTTTTAAAATATAATTTTGTAGAGATGGGGTTTCCCTCTGTTTCCCAGGCCAGTCTTGAACTCCTGGGCTCAAGCAATCCTCCCGCTCTGGCCTTAAGCAATCCTCCCGCTCTGGCCTTCTAAAGTACTGAGATTACAGGCACTGTAGCTCGCTCTTTTTAAGTCTTCACATGAAGAACAACTGAATATCCAGGGAAATTTTTATGACCAAGGTTCAAAATGGTCACAAGGAAAAAGAATAGGGTCTATTATTAGCAATGCTCTAGATATTTTAGAAAAGGTGTAGATTATTTTATCAAAATATTCCTCCTCTATACCTTTTTGAAAATTATATTCTTGGTACTATGGTCATGAGAAATTATGCATCGTACCCAACCAGCACCTTTATTATAAACTTCAGTCTTTCTTTCCACCTGCCTTTCCTTTATCAAAGTCCTTATTGCTCAAATAACTTCAGTTGCCTGTTTTTATTTAATATGTTGAATGAAATTAATATCAGATTTTTTGTAAAACAGTTGCATTTTTTAATATGTTGAATGAAATTTATATAAGTTTTTTTTAAAACTCACATTAATCATAGCAATTAGATAGTGATATAGTGAAGACTGCAGTCATTCTGCTTCTCCCTTTACCATCAAAGAACTTAGCTCTTCAACAGCGCCATTTAAGGCAGTCTGTTCCCGTGTGAGACTTGCTAGCATGGGTTAAGAACCTGAATAATGGTGTACACTAAATAAAGTAGGTTGACTACCATACCAGGGAAATTCTAGGAGCTACTGGATAGAGGGCAGATCATAGTGTAAGCAGCTTACAGGTCTCCAATTCCAAGCAAATGTGACAGGCCTATTCATGGAACTCTGAATGGAGAAGAAGAGAAACTGCTGATCACTACCCAGATAGCAACTCTGCTGTTATGGGAGGTGAGAGGTACCATCAAGACACATGACAATGAATATGGGATATTTACTTTCCATGGGACATTTTCTTACATAAATTACTTAATCTCTCTGAGCCTCATTTTGACAGTGCTCGTTTTAAAGGATATAAAAAAACACAGTGCCTGACATAAAAGTATCAAATGGAAACTAAAATTTATTTTTAATTTTTATTTTATTTCTGAGATGGAGTCTTGCTACACAGTCCAGGCTGGAGTGCAGTGCACACCTGGCCAGAAACTATGATTAAGAACAGGGAAGAGGCTGAGTGCGGTGGCTCACGCCTGCAATCCTGCACTTTGGGAGGCTGAGGCGGGTGGATCACGAGGTCAGGAGTTCGAGATCTGCCTGGCCAACATGGTGAAACCCCGTCTCTACTGAATACAAAAATTAGCTGGGCATGGTGGTGTGCACCTGTAATCCCAACTACTCAGGAGGCTAAGACAGGAGAACTGCTTGAACCCAGGAGGTGGAGGTCACAGCGAGCCGAGATCACACCACTGTACTCCAGTCTTGACAAAAGAGCAAGACTCTGTCTTGGAAGAAACAACAACAACAAACAAACAACAGGGAAGCAGCAAGGGCAGAACAGCATGAGTAAAAATAAAGTAACTGAAGAGGCTTGTCAGTAATTAATACCGCGGTCACCAGAAGTAAGAACACACAAGCAAATACATCTGAAGAGGAAATATGTTTGCTTAATTAATTCATTCATTAATTAATTGACAGGTCTTGCTGTGTTGCCCAGGCTGAAGTGCAGTGGTGTAATCGGAGATTATCATGGCTTCAGACCCCTGGGGTCAAGCAATCTATCCATGTCAGCTTCCTGAGTAGCTGAGACTACAGCTGTATGCCACCATGCCCAGCTAAGTTTTAATTTTTTTTGTAGAGACAAAAAAGTGTTTGCTTTAAGAGGTAGGAAAATTACAATCAGAAATGTCATAGGGCCAGGCTCAGTGGTTCATGCCTATAATCCTATCATTAGGGGGGTTGATGCAGGAAGATTTTATGAGGCCTGAAATTCAAGACCAGCCTGAGCAAAGTAGCAAGACCCTGACTCTACAAAAAAATAAAAAATAAAAATATGCAAAAAGGACATGTGATAAGAATAAAAAACTAATCTCTTGCCAGTTCCCATAAAGGAAGGAATTTGATCTCACAGTCACGAAGTTAGGCCGAGTAATCTTTTCCTTTTTCCTAGCTAGTATGACCACAGAATCATGCCAAGAAAAACAAAAAACAAAAAACAATGCATATCTGGCTTCATTTTTGTTTTTTAGACTAAAAGCTACTGCTGGCAGCTCCCACACTGCTATGTGCAACTCAGCTCCAGCTCCTCCCTGGTTTACAGCCTTGGGCTGTGGTCTTCCGGGAGCAGAGTGGAAATGGACTTTCAGACAGGAAAGCTGGGAAAGAAAATAATACTTGTTGTGAGATAAAAATATCTTTGTGTGAGTGTGTGTCTGCATTTGTATGTGTGTGCTCTGTTCACATGGGAGGAAGTAAAAGGTGAGTGTGAGATGAGAGGAAAGGAGGAGAATGGGCCGGCACTCGCTTTCAGCAGGTGTGCACAGTGGGAAAGGTGTCACTGTAGTGACTCCAACAGCTCTGCCCCACCCACTTCCTTCACCCTGCTCTCCTTCCCCTCCTTCCCTGGATCTCCATGTGGCCTGGCTACCCATGTCCCCAGGGAACAAATACCCTGATTTGGAAGGGACACGGATGCTAAGGGTGGACAGCGATGCCGCTTCAGAATAACAGCAGTTTGAGTAAAGTCAGTCATCAAAAGACAAATGGAGGCATGCAGGGATGGAGAAAGGAAGATGGAGAGATAGAAGAAGGAAGGCAGACAGGGACAGACAGAAACTGGGTAGAGATGGAGGAAGACAGACAGAGTGACAGAGAGAACAGAAACAGTTTTAATTTCACAAAACTGTGAGAGATCCTGGAAGCACCGTTATACAGAACACCTAATGGGCATTCATTCATCAGCATGTGGCTTCCTTTCTCCTGAATAATAATGATAGCAAGTGGAATAGATGAATATGCCCTGGTCTTGGTCCTCAAAGAGTTCACAATATGATACACATATTGTTTTACATAGTAAGGGAGTTGTCAGGTAATCTAGGTTGCCACATTGCCTACAGTAGAAAGTACACTGGACTCTCAGAAGAAAAAGAGAATGTGAAGATTTGATTCAGTCTTTGGTTATTTCTTCTAATCCTTGAAGAATGACCCTAAAGGTAGTAAACCAGATTCTGTCAGCTCCTTTTCAATTGTTCAACTTGACAAACATTTAAAAGGAGCCAAACATACTTAACGGATGATTAGAAAAGGATGGGATTGAAGTCTTCATTTCTGTATCCTAAAATTCATTTTCACATCACTTCCTGACTGTATTTTTTCTTTCTCTTGTCTCAAACAAAACTTGTCTTCTTCAAAATTGACCTCTTTCTTAAAAACAAGTTACCACAAAAAAATTGTATAAAACTCTTTTTGTTTTTGTATATTTTACTATCATATGAATTTTTTCTTTTTTGAGACAGTGTTTTGCTCTGTGGCCCAGGCTGGAGTGCAGTGGTGCAATCTCGGCTCACTGCAACCTCCACCTCCCAGGTTCAAGCGATTCTCCTACCTCAGCCTCCCAAGTAGTTGAGATTGCAGGTGTGCACCACCACGCCCAGCTAAATTTTTTTTTTTTTTGAGACAGAATCTCACTCTATCACCAGGCTGGAGTGCAGTGGCATGATTCAGCTCATTACAATCTCTGACTTCCTGGTTCAAGTGACTCTCCTGCCTCAGCCTCCCAAGTACGTAGGATTACAGGCACATGCCACCATGTACAGCTAATTTTTTTATTTTTAGTAGAGATGGGGTTTCACCGTGTTGGCTAGGATGGTCTTAATCTTCTGACCTCATGATCCACCCACCTCAGCCTCCCAAAGTGCCGGGATTACAGGCGTGAGCCATTGCACTTGAAATAATTTTTTATAATTTTAGTAGAGACAGGGTTTCACCCTGTTGGCCAGGTTGGTCTTGAACTCCTGACCTCCTGCCTCAGCCTCCCAAAGTGCTGGGACTACAGGAGTGCGCCACTACGCCCAACTCTTTTAACTACAGTGGCCAGAGCCTCAAGTGAATCTTCCATGTGTACAAGGACAAAACAAGAGTTAGCTTTTGATTTTGAAAATCCCAATCTAATTACTGGTGTAGCATAATCCCTTATTTCATTATTAACAAACTCTGTGGCTTTGCAGAAATTGCTTCTCCTTGATTTTCTACATTTAGGTAACTTTAGGTAACCACACTTCCCTGATCTGGTTACATTTCAGGAGCTATTAGAAAGGTGGTATTATAAATTCAAAGTTTTTATGACACTGAAAACAGTAAATTATCATTAAAATGCCTCTTTTGTCCAGAAAATCTCACACACATTGCAGACATTTAGTAGTCATTATTTCCTTCTGAAGGAAAAAAATTAGGTAGCAAGAATTTTTCTTATAAATGGAGAAAACTTCAGTCAAGGAAATATGTGCCTATAGTCACATCACAAAGTCTGTGAAGCTCATCCTAAAACAAAAACAGATATTCAGGTTTTTTTTTTCCCTTTCCTTTTCCACTCCAGCTCCTCAAATATTACATTAATAATATAACCACCTAAAATGGTATGATGAAAATTGGAAAAGACCTCATTTTACTTAGAAAATCACTTTCACATAAACCAGTTTCTCTAGTTCATTATTTTTTCTACAATTCTCACACAAGCCCAATGTTTGAAAGTGAGTTTTCCATTTAAATACCTCTGTAAGCCGTTGGTTAAAATACAGTACTGTGTAAAAATTTTCACCACTGTAAGTATCTGTTACTTGCCTGTAAATCAAATAAAATTTCAAAATGTGTTTTGAAAATTGTTAAGATGCAATATAAGTAAACACTATTGTTCTTAAGACCTTCATCATCAAACAATTGATTGTAAAACTATTTATAAAAAGACACCGAGCGCCGGGCATGGTGGCTCATGCCTGTAATCCCAGCACTTTTGGAGGCCGAGGCCGGCGGATCACGAGGTCAAGAGATCAAGACCATTGTGGCCAACATGGTGAAACCCTGTCTCAACTAAAAATACGAAAAATTAGCCGGGCATGGTGGTGTGTGCCTGTAGTCCCAGCTACTCGGGAGGCAGAGGCAGGAGAATTGCTTGAAACCGGAAAACGGAAATTGCAGTGAGCTGGGATTGCGCCACTGCATTCCAGCCTGGCAATAGAGAGAGACTCCGTCTCAGAAAAAAAAAAAAAAAAAAAAAAAGACACTGAGTATGAAATACCTTGGTGATAAATAAGAAGACATAAAAGGAAGAATTCCACTGCCTAAAACATATTACTTAAGTGAACACAGATGAACTGATTCACTGTATTTACTGTGTTAGTGAGAATATGGTTAGCATCTTTAGGGTCATTCTTTGAGAATTAGAAGAAATAATGAAAGTCTGAATCTAGCTCTCCCTGTTTTTTTTTTTTTTTTTTTTTTTTGAGATTCTACTGTACTTCTACTTCAGACAATGCAGCAACCTAGATTACTTACCTACCAACTTCCTTGCTATATAAAACACCCAGAATTGTTGGGTTAAATACAACACCTTTTGGATGAATTCATCCAAAAAACTCTTGAGTGTTTACTATATGCAAAGCTCTGTTCTAGGCATTGAAGACCTAGCTATGAACAAAAAGCCAACAATCTCAGCCTACTTGTGAAACTTACACTTTGGGTTAATGAACTGAATTGGAAAGAAAGAATAAGCTAAAAGCAGAGGGGAGAGAAAAAATGTGAAGCACAGGTAAGCTGGCACTGTAGCTTTCCTGAGGAGGTCTGCCAGTCTCTGTAACCTTTTGCTTTTTTTTTTTTTTTTTTTTTGAGACAGTTTCGCTCTATCACTGGGCATGTGCCACCAAACCTAGATAATTTTTGTATTGTTTGTAGAGACAGGTTTTCACTATGTTGCGCAGGCTGGTCTAGAACTGGGCTCAAGTGTTCCTCCCACCTCAGCCTCTGAAAGTGCTGAGATTGCAGGTGTGAATCATCGTCCCAGCCCTCTGTAACCTCTTTAATGAACAAGGAGACGACTAGACAAGTCTCAGCTGTTACTGATAACACCTGGACCCTTGAAGTATTACGCCCTCATTCAAACAGGAAACTTTACAAATTTTCTCACTGCAAAGGGAATGATAAGAAATCTTGCTATGTTGTCTTAAACAACTTGTTTTCTGATAGAAAGGAAATTTTTACCCATTAGCCTGGGCCCCCTGGGATTGGGATATTTGATTGAAACTTTATCATCATGGTTCTAGAACCCCAAGCCAAGAAATTAATATTAAAAGTGGTCTTGGGTCAGCAATGCTTCTGCCTGAGGCACTTGGCAGAAGCAAATCAAACGTTTTTTGTTTTCGTTTTTTGGAGACAGTCTCGCGGGTCGTCCAGGCTGGCGTGCAGTGGGGCATGATCTCGGCTCATTGCAACCTCTGCATCCCAGGTTCAAGTGATTCTCCTGCCTCAGCCTCCCGAGTAGCTGTGATTACAGGTGCGCACCACCGCGCCTGGCTAATTTTTTGTATTTTTAGTAGAGATGGGGTTTCACCATGTTGGTCAGGCTGGTTTCAAACTCGTGTTCCACCCACTTAGGCCTCTCAAAGTGCTAAGATTACAGGGAGCCACTGTGCTCCCAGCTGCAAACGTTCTTAAAAGAACATGCTCTCAAGCCAAGTCACAAAGGATTTCTATGATCAAACCCTGCTTTCAATGAGTTCATAGTCTAAAACTACAAATTTTAAGAGGAAACAATCTACCTTCAGCTACAGTCTACAGACAAAACCAAAAGCAGCAATTTATCTTCCCCAAACTTCAGATAAGTATAACTGTCAGACAAAACTCTAAGTATGTTCAGAATGTTTAAGGACCAAAAATATTTAAAACATAAGAATTAGACTCTATGAAAAAATAAGAGGCCATTTTAACAAAAATCTCATTGGATTGTTTAAATGGTATAGTAGACACAATTATAGAGAGTACCATTAAATTGAAAAACAGATGTGAGAAAATCATTCAGATAGTACCAGATAGAGTGCTTACATATAAATGAGTAGTTCAAAGAAAAAAAGATAGAATGAAAAAGCTCAATATACATCCATCAGGAGTTCTAGAAGGCAAGAATAGAGCTTTCTTTGGAGTTCCTGAAACAGCCTTCTCCAAAGTTCCTAATACCATGCTTATGATTGTGAAATTAAACAGAATATGTATTTATTCATGTCCTTCTCATTCAGTATGAATGGTCTCTGCTATTCTCTTCTTGTTACTGGACAGCAGAATTTCTGGTTATCTTCTATTTAAGAGGCAGCTTCTCTTGAATGGCAGTAAGTTCTCTTCATTCTGGCTTCAATGATTGCTGTTCCAAAGTGTGCAGTTCATCTAAACAAGCACTCTGAAGTATTTCAGTGGGTGAAAACAAGTGTACATGGCTATCTTTTGATAGTAAAAGTAGTTTATCTTGTCAATCCTAATAATGCCTCAGACACATTTTTGCCATGAAATTCTTAGTTTTGCATAATCATTTCTAACAGAAACATATATAAAACATATCTTTTATATGTGCATAAAAAACTGGATAAAAATACCTTTAAAATGTCTCAGTGTATGTTTCAGGATATTCTTGTACTCATTTTAAAATATTTTACCTGAGAGAGTAAGCAAAAAAGGAAGAAGCTGTCCCAATCTTGACAATAAAGAATTGACATAAATCAATCAACACTTTTCTCTCCCCTTATTACTTCATTATGAGCATTCGATTTTAGTGAAATTAAATTTTATTGACTTTGAATGGAGTATATAATATGATATAAATAAAACACATATTTGTAATATAGATAAGGACAAGATGGAAGGCAAATAAAGCTGTATTATTGTGACAAGTGGCTTATAAAGAGTAAGGAAAGCAAATCACACAGTTCAAACAATGCAGAATTTGCTATGTTTTTCAGATAACATCACAAATAAAATATCTGGTATACAAGAGTACTACAAAAGGGAACAGGAGACCCAAGACTGAACACTTACTGTAACTAAACCTAACTATATAAATCATTTAACTCCTAATGGGAGAGCAGGATCAGAGTCATGCAATGAAGTCTGAAGGTTTTCAATTTTAAAATTCTCTTTATTTTAGATAATACATAATAAAATCTTAAAATATAGCTTATATTATATTTAAAATTTAAGGTAGTTAAGAACCATATCATATCACCTTAAGTTATACATATAAAACATTTAAGGTATTGATAGTACAAAAAGTTTTACTTCAAATATTATGAAAACTTCACCGTATTAACTTATGTCATAAAATACCCTAACATATTATCTTATACTAAAAATATTAAAAATAATACTTTTATTTTAAAAATAAACTCATCCATGTTATCTTGTGTTCTAATTATTAACATCTTAAGGTATATATAGTGAAAATCACTTTATATCAAATTTAAATTTATTTCAGATTTCAATGTTAAAGTTTTAAAAACAAATTGTAAAAATAACTATGTAAAAGGCTAGGATACATCTTTCAAGCTTAAAATAAACTGGGCTGGGTATAGTAGCCCATGTCTGTAATCCCAACACTTTGGGAGGCTGAGGTGGGCAGATCACTTGAGACCACAATTTCAAGACCAGCCTGGGCAACATTACAAAATCTATCTCTACAAAAAAATTTGGTTTTGTTTATTTTTATTTTTACTTTTATTTTTATTTATTTTTTTGAGATGGACTGCCACCCAGGCGGGAGTGCAGTGGTGTGATCTCAGCTCACTGCAACCTCCACCCACTCAGGTCAAGTGATTCTCCTGTCTCAGCCTCCCAAGTAGCTGGGATCATAGATGCCTACCACCACGCTCAGTTAATTTTTGTATTTTTCATAGAGATGGGGTTTCACCATGTTGGCTAGGATTGCCTCGATCTCTTGACCTCTTGATCCGCCTGCTTTGGCCTCCCAAAGTGCTGGGATAGGATTACAGGTGTTAGCCACCACACCTGGCCTTTGGCCTTTTTTTTTTTTTTTTTTAGATACGGTTTCACTCTTGTCACCCAAGCTGGGGTACAATGGCATGATCTTTGGTCACTGCAACCTCCACCCCCTTGGATTCAAGCAATTCTCCTGCCTCCAAAGTAGCTGGGATTACAGGTGCCTGCCACCATGCCCGGCTTCTTTGTATTAAAAGTAGAGACAGGGTTTCACCATGTTAGCAGGCTGGTCTTGAACCCCTGACCTCAGGTGATCTGCCTACCTTGGCCTCCCAAAATGCTGGGATTACAGATGTGAGCCACTACACCCAGCCATCTACAAAAAAAATTGAAAATTAGTGGGGGCATGGTGGTATGTGCCTGTAGTTCCAGTTATTTATTAATACTTCTACTTGGGAGGCTGACCTGGGAGAATCACTTCAGCCTAGGAGGTTGAGGCTACAGTGAGCCGTGATTACACCACTGTGCTTCAGCTTGAGCAACAGAGTGAGACTCTGTCTCTTAAAAAAAAAAAAAAAAAAAAAAATTTAAAGAAAACTTATCTGTTTTTTAAAAGTTATTAAGACAATTATAACACATTTTAAAAAATTATTTTTAGCAAAAAGATTCAGTCAGCTTTATTTGAGCCTTTTTTCTGATTTTTATTTCTTAAATATTTTAGCAACTACAAGAAAAACAAATAATTGAAGAACACAGATAAAGTTCCTAACAACCCTGATCTTGTTTCTCAAAAATATATCAATTTTGCTGTTATTTTTCTAGCATATTATTTGATATATTTGTAATCTGCAGTTATATTAAGTCCCTACTGTCTCTCTCTCTTTTTTTTTTTTTTTTTTGGAGACGGAGTTTCGCTCTTGTTACCCAGGCTGGAGTGCAATGGCGCGATCTCGGCTCACCGCAACCTCCGCCTCCTGGGTTCAGGCAATTCTCCTGCCTCAGCCTCCTGAGTAGCTGGGATTACAGGCACGCGCCACCGTGCCCAGCTACTTTTTCGTATTTTTAGTAGAGACGGGGTTTCACCATGTTAACCAGGATGGTCTCGATCTCTTGACCTCGTGATCCACCCGCCTCGGCCTCCCAAAGTGCTGGGATTACAGGCGTGAGCCACCGCGCCCGGCCCCTACTGTCTCTTAATGTTTTACATCAAAGCCAAATCAAATCTTCATTTAAGTGGCCTTCCAATCATATTATGACCTCTAGGCAGAGATATATATTATCACAAACGTGAAATACGTAGATGCAATGGACTTCAATGGAACCCACTGTGTCCTTTCTATTCTTGGCATGTGCAATGATAGTGATCTATTAAGTGGTAACCATGTAATAATAACCCTTGATTAAAAGGAAAATAGAGTCATAGATGAAGCTAACACAGACATGTGTATTTGCTGAATCCCCTTCTCTGTCATTAACAATTTGGGGGTATTTTTTGTGTGTGTATACAACACTAAAAGCCTCTTCCCTACATATGTTTTTATGTTGCTTTGAGCACCTATGAAAGGCAGGATGGTACCCTGAAAATACTGAATATGCGGGACATGAGGGCCAATATCAAAATAAGATCATGTATATGACAATGCTCTGTGAACTGCAAGTACTATAGAAATGTAAGGTCCTATTATTGTTTGGGAAATTAATGATCTCTATTTTCTAAGGCTTTGTTGAACCGTTAAGAGACCCCTGTCTCTGGCTCTGTTGCCCAAGCCAGAGTGCAGTACTGTGATCATAGCTCACTGCAACCTCGAACTCCTGGGCTTAAGGAATCCTCCCACCTCACCATCCCGAGTAGTGAGTACTACAGGCACGCACCACCATCCTCAGCTAATTTTTAAAACTGTTTTGTAGAATGGGGGTGTTGGTATATTGCCCAAGCTGGTCTCAAATTTGTGGTCTCAAGTGATCCTCCCATCTTTGCCTCCCAAAGCACTGGGATTATAGGTATGAGCCACTGTGCCCAAAATAGTAGTAAACATGATTTGTTAAGACTGGAAGCCTGCATCTTTCTTCAGGATGTTCACTGCCACTAGCAAAGGTTCAAAGAGAAGCAATGACTAAGACAGTCTTTCACGGATCTTAGGAGCTTTTATTTCATGAGTCTACAAATAGTTTAGTGCCAGTTTGTTAAAATTCTATAGAAGAGATGAATAAGCACTGGATATAGTGTGAAGAGTATAGAAGATGTGACGTATTTGTCTGCTCAAGCTTCCATGACAAAATACCATGGACCGGGTCGCTTAAATAATAGACATTTATTTTCTCACAGTTCTAGAGACCACGAGTCACAGATCAAGGTCTGGCAGGGTCAGTTGGTTTCTGGTAACAGTTCTCTTCCTGACTTGCAGATGGCTGCTTTCTTGCTGAGGTTAGGCGGACAGCAAGGGAGCAACGAGGAGAGCAAGCCCTCTGGTGTCTCTTATAAGGATGCTAATCTTACAGGATCAGGCCTACACCCTGATGACATCATTTAACCTTAATTACTTCCTTAGAGGCCCTAGCTCCAATAGTCACATGAGGGATTAGAGATTCAACATTTGAATTTTGGGGGACATAAACATTTAGCCTGTAACATCTGGGCTCCCGTCCCAAGTGGGATAGTTGAAGCTCCTTGTCCCAAACTTAGTAACTGTATACATCAATTTCCTATTGTAAATATTCCAGATCCTCACCTGTAAAATGGGGTAATAATCAATCTTACAAGCAAATGTTATGAGAAATAAAAGAGATAATGTATATTAAAGTATTTTGATAAACTGTGAAGTGCTATTTTAATGTAAGGGCTTAATTTTCAGGTTTTTCTCAATTATTCAAATAAAGTAATAGAAGTTTTTACCATATTTCTTTTAGGAAAAAAGATGTTTATGTGTTTGTATATCCATAAGATAATTTCTTTCTATGGGGAGGTCTTTAAAAGCGTTCTATTTTCATTTCTAAATTGATAAAGGCAAATATACAGCCAGGTGTGGTGGCTCATGCCTGTAATCCCAGCACTTTGGGAGCCCACGCAGGCAGATTGCCTGAGGTCTGGAGATAGAGACCAGCCTGACCAACACGATGAAACCCCATCTTTACTAAAAATACAAAAATTAGCCAGGTGTGGTGGTGGGTGCCTGTAATCCCAGCTACTCAGGAGGCTGAGGCAGGAGAATCACTTGAACCCAGGAGGCAGAGGTTGCAGTGTGCTGAGATGGCGCCACTGCAGTCCAGCCTGGCAACAGAGCAAGACTCCATCTCAAAAAAAAAAAAAAAAAGGCAAATATACACATAATTATGTTTCAAAAATATCTGTCGATATCATTTAATTAGGGTGTTTGCTTAAATCACTGGCATAAAAGATGGAAAGAACATACATTATTACAGAAATAATTCCCTGTGTATGCAGAATGTATTGACTAAAATTTGCTCCAACTCTGTATACTGAACTCATACTTTTAAGTACTGATTTTGCAGTCTCTGCATTTAAAGCAACACAGTACAAAATGATGCTCCCACCAAAACATGTAACAATGAACAAAACAACTTTATGTTTTATGGCATTTACTTCAAAAATCTGATTAAGATAGATGTCTTTAGCTCATAATTCTTCAATGTCACGTTGTCATAGTTCCCATCAGCAAGATGTTTTAAAGGCTTTCGATTAATATTGCATGCCAGAACTGAAATTACATCCTTTGTCGTTTAGTTCTTAATGGTGCAAGTGATATCTATCAAGTAGTGTTTTATGAAGCATGTGTGATTTTTATTGCAGGCTGTTTTCACAAATCTTTTTCAGGTTTCAGAAAGACTGCTTAGGGTTTAAAATAAATAAGCCCTTCTGTTGAAAATCTTGATGATTCTTAAAAATGGAGTAAAACTTACATTAAAATTTATTTATCAATAAAAAATCATCTATTTGGAATCTGTTGGATTCACATTTGCACACTCTCTTGAATATATTTGCTTTAACCCATATTTTAGTAAAACAGAGTATTATAATTCATGCAAAATAAGTGCCAAACACACAAAGCTTTCATTAGCAAGCATGTACATTATCTGCCTAGTAAGAAAACTATATCTGTATACAGCATATGCTAACAATTAAATGATAAATGCATTTGTACTGCCAAAGTGTGTATTTTATTTTTAAAATATAATTACTAATTTACTTTTAAGAGAAATCTAGTGTTCTGACATTAATTTTAAAAATTTTCTTTGGGAGGCTGAGGCGGGTGGATCACGAGGTCAAGAGATCGAGACCATCCTGGTCAACATGGTGAAACCCTGTCTCTACTAATACAAAAAATTAGCTGGGCACGGTGGCGCGTGCCTGTAATCCCAGCTACTCAGGAGGCTGAGGCAGGAGAATTGCCTGAACACAGGAGGCGGAGGTTGCGGTGAGCCGAGATCGCGCCATTGCACTCCAGCCTGGGTATCAAGAGCGAAACTCCGTCTCAAAAAAAAAAAAAAAAAAAAAAAAAAAAAAAAAAAAAAATTTAAAAATCAAACACTTCAAATATGTCATTTTTATATATTAAAGATCCAGAATTAAAAATAGAATCTTATATATAAAATTAGAGAGGTATAAGCGAAGAGAAGACAATTCTTATATTTGATATTTTTTCTTTACTTTGGACGTAAACTAACATATTCGGTTCTGGCTTTACCACTAACATATTTTACTCTTCTAGTCTTGGTTCCTTTCATTTGTAATATTAGGGGAGTAGATTATGATTTCTAATGTCTTTCTTTCCAGTTTCTAAAAAGTTCCCTACATCTCTATATATAATGTTATAGAAAAAATACACACACACGCGGGTACACACACACACACACACACACACACGCGGGTACACACACACACACACACACACACACAGGTTTAAGCTTCGGTTGCTAACTCCAGGTCTCGAATGCTGTCATGCTTCATCAGTTTGCATTTTACAAAATATAAATCTAGTCAAGCTAAAATAACTGATTTAAAACATTGTAAAGGACAATGGTAAGGGGCTTATTCTGGGATGTGTCTCCCTCGGGCCATATCTCCATAGTTGATGTAAGATAAAGCTGATTACAGTTCTCCTGAGTTAGCTGTGGTCTTTAGGGATCTCACAGACATTTGGCTTTTGCCAACTATATGTCGATTATGAAGGAGAATAAAAATATTAACATTAAGATCGACATTCTTATCCAGTTTTGCCCTGCACATTCATCTTGTTTGGATAATTGCACATTTAAAATTAGAGGCTACTTATCTGGTCCTAGACATTAGGGGATAATGCACAGGGAAAAGTCTTTACATTCTAACTCCCCATGGCAAATCGCTGTGATTCTCATTACTCCTATAAGGAAGAGCTTGTCTTTCCTTCAATGTTTATGTGAATTTTTTCTTGTATGTGGTTCACTGAAGGAATGGCAATAGTTCACTTTAAAAACATTCTCTCCATTAGCTAGAATCGATTTTTAAAGCATTCTAACACATTCATATCCAGTCTAAAACAAATTCCTTTAACCCCTGAAACTAAAAAATACTGTGTGCTACTTTTAAAAAAGGAACTTACATAGTTTTCCTCTATTTTATGTAGTTTTTTGTTTTGTTGGTTATAAGTAAATTAATTACTTAGTAACTTCAAAAGAGTTACTAAAAATCTAGGTTCAACATAACTATACGGATTCTAAACGCAAAGGGTGGTAGAATACACAACAGAAAGTTATACTCATGAAAACTTATTAAGCTGATTATGTAATGTGCTTGACATACATTACCTTACTTAATCTTATAGCAACCTTAAACTGTAGGTACATATTCTTGTTTCACAAGTGGGAAAAGCGTACAGAGAAATTAAGGAATCTGGCAACGGTCACAGAGTATGACCCCAAAGCTCTCCATACTAATTTATACAGGAATAATTATTTTTGTCATTTTTGTTTCAGGCATGTTGTCAAGAAGGAAATGAAGAGGAAGTATTAGTATTAAGGCAGTCTGTCAGTTTTAAATGGAAGAATGCTTGCTTTACTTTGAGCGGGGGGTCAAAGTGCTATCTAGTAAAGGCCTAATGTAGAGACCCCAATTCAGCCGTGATAGCAGAAGCATTCTTTTGTTACAAGAAAACTACATTGCATATTAAATAGAGAAACACAGATGGAAAAATAATTTGAATATTAGTTTCCAGTTTTAACTGTTTAACACTTTTTAGTATGTGGGCAGTCTTTTGTCTCATTTCTAAATTCTCTACTTGAGCTTTTGATTTTCTTCTCTCTTATGCTAAGAAACAAAAATATATGTTAGTTAAACAAATCTCAAAAAACAATGACTTTAAAAAATGACAAGACCCTAGATATTGTTCGTTTTCTTCTTGGCCTTATAGTACATCTCAGTGTTGGCAGATTATTTTATAAACTCACAATATTTGCTAATGTAAGCATTAAGATATTTTTCCTAATATTCTTAAGGGATTATTAGTTATTAAATCAAACAGTACTACAAAGCACAGTCCCACAGGCTCAGCTTTATCACCACAATTTACCAACAAATATTTAAGACAGCATTATCATAAGTTAATGACCTTCAGGTTTATAAAGAACTGCTAACTCTTTAATTTCTTATTTTGATCATATACAGCACTGCCATGCTTATACATTTGCGAGGTCATCAAAATAAAGTAAAACAATGTCATGTTATAATATCTGCTTCCTTTGTGATTTCTTCTCATTTATTATGTAAAAAGAAAAACCTGGGTAATTTAAATTTTTTTAAGCTTCCACATGTTCTACAGTATTAGAGAAAATTAAAAGTATAATTTACATTAACATGTTCAATAATCTGCTTTTTGTATGTCAATAACATTAGAGGTAGTACACCTTAAATACATAATTTTACTTAAAAATATTCACCACAATCAAGTGACAGTTGTATGTAAATAATTATTTGAGCAAGATAATTAGTATTCTTAGAATATTTTCTAACTTTCAAACAATGGATACTGTTGAAATCCAAGTTACACACATTACTGCACACATAAAAATGAAAAGTGATCTCAGAATAATCTCAGAAACATTCTTTAAATTCAAAATGTACCACACATAATTTGCAATCAAAGCTGACCCGTCAGGTTTAGCAGTAAATGTTTGGCCCTGGCACTGAGTTAAAACAGATAAGTTCGTCAAAGGAGCTATGATATATGCCAGGCCTTCCTTCATGCTTGTTGCTCACAAAGACCAGCATAATGAAAACACTTTCTGATTTCAAGGCAAGTCAGAAATATGAAGATTTATAACCTGGCAGATCTAATGGAGCTGTCAAAAACGGAAGTTACACTCACAATGAAATGGTCACGTCATGATCTAGTTTTCATCCTAATTGAAAAAAATAGTCTTTGCCAAGAACGATACCAATGTTTTTGCTAAAAGAGATTCACAATAGAAGAAGAAGAAGAAAAAATAAAAATAGAGCAATGAAGACGTATTTCTTCAAGGCATGAGAGTGAAGTCGGAGATAATGTAGTACATGAGACAGTGAATTTAGGGGAGTACACTCCTTGAAGTGCATTATTCCTCTTTCATTTAGAATATAGAAAAAAGTCAGGAAGACAAAAGAAAAGAACCAAACTTCCAAAATAGCATTACACTACATTATTAATAGTGTCACACTAAGAGAGTGACAGCTCTCAAAAGAGTACTTTTGTCTCCACTTACTTTAATTAAACTCCCTAGGCTATAAAGTGAATCTGAACCTCTTTTTTAAACGTTAAAAAAAAATCAAAGCTGATTAAGATGTGATTTCTGTCCCCTAATGGTCCCCACACTTAGTTATATACTATTTAAAACAATAGAAACAGCAGCAGCAACAACAAACCTCAACATCCTGAAAATTTTCTCAGAGGGACCAAAATGTCACACTCTGCTCCTCTGCCCTCTCACAGATAAATTAGTTCCCAGTGTGTCCCTCCCTCTGTAGCTAGCACCAAACCTCATTTAAACTTGAAATAAGAATTATAACACAATTATACTAGTATGAATGTTTCAATTAATGTAACTTTCCTTATACCAGACTGCTATAACAACTTTGCTTTAAAATAAGCTGATGTGATTTTAAAAGTTCAGTGCAAAATATAATCCCTGAAAATAAATCCATATTGGGGGAAAAAAGAGAAGTTTAAAATTTGTGGACATAATTTCAAAAATCCATTACAGCCAATGTAATGTCATTATTCTTCCTCTAAATAATCTTAAAGGAAAACATATTTCTCTCTTTTCTATGTGCATTGTCTATCTGTCCCAAACTAAATTTATCATCCTCCTTTTACACTCTCTGTCCGATCCAAAAGTTCCTCTTCTTTCTCAGCTATTTCACCTTTCCACTGAAATCCCCATTTTTCTACTCAAAAGTTTGGGGACATTTTGACTCTTGCTCTTCGATCCTTTACATTTAATCAACAATTTTCTTGCTAGCTTATTTAAATTTTTTTTGGTTATGTTCTTTCCTCTGTTTTCTGATCACATTACCCTATCTAGACCCTTCCCTAGCTCTCATTTATTAAATAAATCGCTATCTGCTGACTTGATGAGGCCTGAGAAAAACTGAATGCTGCTCTCTCTGCCTACTGACTTTCTCTACTCCAATCTATCCTGCACAAAATCAACATGGCATTTTCAAAACTTTATTCTTTGTATTGAACCAACAACGGTTCACTGTTGCTAAGCCACAAGCCCTATTTTTATTTACCAATAATGTTTAAGTACTGTGGCGATAAAGAAGAAGGCAGTTTTATTGGCCTAAAGGAGCTTATTCCCTAATTGGGGAGATGGGACTTCCATTACTGAAACAGCCAGAACACAAATTTCAGGCAGGTGCAAAATAATAAGCTATATGAAGAAGATGAACAAGGAAATATTTGTTTTTCTTTGCGCTGGGGTTGGTTTGGAAGGCTTAAAAAGTATAGGCTAACATTTAGCTAAACCTTGAAGAGAGAAGCACAGTTAGCGAAGTCAAAGCAGGAAGACTGGAGATCGGGAACAATACTGGTTAGGAAAGCAACTTCAGAGAGAGTTCTGGATAGAGAAAGTGGAGCCAACCAACCACTTTCACCTCCAAGTGAAAGAATCTGTACCCGATTTGGTAGGCCACACAGAGGTTCCTGGGAAGAAATTTATTATGAGAAAAGAAGTCAGATGCAGATTAATCTGAGTGCTCTTCCAGGGCAGAAGGGCCATGTGGCAGCAATTAGCTTGTGAAGTGGTGACTATTAAGAATGTGCGCTGAGAGGCTCAGGTGGTAATGGTTGATTCATTCATTCCACAGATATTTACTAAGCACCTATCACAGCATGAGAAATAACTTAACTAAAAACAAACATAAAAACCTCTGCTCTTGTAAAGCTTACACGGTAGCAAGTGGAGGGGAAGAAGGAGAGAACAATATGCAGAAAACATAATAAATCAGTAAATGAAAGAGGTGATACTGACAATATACAAGGCAGGATAGGCGATTAGGACTGCTGGAGAAGGAATTAAAATTTTAAATTGAGGCCAAGTGCAGTGGCTCACGCCTGTAATACCAACGCTTTGGGAGGCCAAGGTGGGCAGATCACGAGGTCAGGGGGAGTTCGAGACCAGCCTGGCCTATATGGTGAAACCCCATCTCCACTAAAAATACAAAAATTAGCAGGGTATGGTGGTGGGTGCCTGCAAGCTCAGCTACTCGGGAGGCTGAGGCAGGAGAACTGCATGAACCCGGGAGGCGGAGGTTGCAGTGAGCGGAGATTGTGCTACTACACTCCAGACTGGGTGACAGAGCGAGACTCCGACTAAAAAAAAATTTTTTTTTTAATTGGGCCATCAGAATAGCATTTACTGAAAAGATGACCTTTAAGCAAAGACTTAAAAATAAAAATGGGAACCTTCCTCAGAAAGGAAGGCAATAAATTAGGTTTTAGTGGTGATAATGGTTTAGAAATGTTTAAATGTTAAGATATTTATGTGTACTATCTCCTAAGTTTCTGAGTACTTGAGTAATCATGAAGATAGTTAACATCGGATAAATAAGTACTATTATCTATGTGGATGAAAACCATAGATATTAATGCCAATAAAAATATATTCCCCAAATTTATTTATTTTCTTCCAGATTCCCTGAATTCCTATGTTGTTAATATAGCAGATGCATTTAATTGTGAATGACTCCATTGCTATTTCTCAAATTAACCACTGCAGTCTTCTATGTAATGGTTTCTTACTTGATGGTTAGAAATTTCCTTTAGACGTTCATTTCTTCAACATAGCAATACTGCAGGTGGCGGGGGGCGGTCTTCATTTAAACTCTTAATATCTTTAGAAATGCCTCCTGGGCTGACATCCAATCTGATTCCAAGGAGTAAGATACAATTATCGTCTTCATTTACTCATCGATTTGTTCACTCATTAAGTTATACAACACACCTCCACAGAATACCTACAGTATTTCAGATGCCTTAAAAGTCCTAGGAATTCCAGTATGAGTCAAACAGATACTTTTCTGTCCTTTTAAAGCTTTCCTCCCCACTATACTGTATTTATTGCCTTCTCACTCTTGAGTATACAAATATACAGAGAGATCAAGTATTATCTGGTAAATAATCTAAGAGCTAAAATATGCTGGGTTCCAAAAGCTTTTCAGAAGGTTTTTCCGACAAGCTAATGCTTTAGTTGCCATGAAGAATGCACATTCCAGGCGGAGAAGCCTTCAGGACAACGGAAAGAGCCAAAGGCTTAACAGTGAGAAGGAGCAGAGGCTGTAGTGGTTCAGATTGGCTAGAACACAGAGGGTGTGGGTGGCGCTGGGATAGGGTAAGAGAACTGGCAAGAGGCAGAAAAGGAAGCCTGGAAGACAGGCAGGATAAAGACTTTCATGGGCCTTGCCTTGTTCCACTTCGGCATTTGCTTATTATCCTATTAGTCAAAGGGAGTTGTTGAATGGTTTTAATGAAATAAATGACAAGGTCAGAGACGTATTTTATGACGACTACCCTAACAGCAATGTGGAGGGGGTGTGGGTGTGTGGGTATGTGGGTATGTGTGTGGTGCCTTTGGATGAGTGGTGGGTGATGAGAGTTAGTAGAGATTTACAGTATCGTATTGAGTATATAAACAAAAACCCTGGCAATGCAGATAAAGATGTAGGGTCTGAGTCAAGAGATAATTAAGAGGTAGAACACATTGATTAGCTTTAGCAACACTTTAAAGTGGTGGATAAAAAAGAGGATCAACCATACAATTTCCAAAGTATTGAAGAAATATCTTTCATCTTTTAAAATTACTGAACATCATAAGATCTCATCATATTAACCCTATTTGGCTCTAACCATAATCATTTTACAAATCTACACAGGATTGGCTTATATTTCTGTTATAGTTCCTGGAAAATTCATTTTTTTCTCATGAGTGCATTACAGTGTTTGCATTACTGCTCCTCTTAAAGAGCAAAACCTTTCTTTTTAACAGTCCACAGCGCTGAGAAAAGACTTACTGCATGTGTCTTCCTCACACAAATTGTTTTCATTTTTATCCCACATCCAAGATGTTTTTCCACAGAAGCCATTCAAACCAGAAGGAAAAAGAAACATACTAGGAGGAAGAAACTTGGTTTTGATAGGAAACTGAACCTGTTTTCTTAAAAAGGCTCATGATGTGACAGGAAGAAGAGAAAGAAAAAGTTTAAAAAAATCTACTTTATAAATATCAAAATCTCATCCATTGGATTTTCTTAACATTGTCTAAAGGTAAGCTTGAGTGCATTCTTGTTTAAAGTTGAATTCTGCATAAGGTCATGCTTAATCCCACCCTGAAAATGAGAATAATTGAATACAACAATTCTTCCAGAGGATGTTCAACTCTGTAAGAGAATGAATAAAAATGAGGAAATGTGCAGAAAATTGCTATTTTAACCTAGAACTTTACTCTCTGACTTATTATTCTTCATGTTTAGGGATGAAAACCTTAAAGACAGAAATTTAGTGGTATTTGTTCCTTTAAAACAGTATTATATCTAGAAAGAATTTCTTACTTTTCTAAGACACATAACTTTAAATTTTTTGATTTCCCAAAATAGAGACACATGATACCAAAGCAGTGCTTTTTAGAATATTTAAAATAAACAAGTGTTATTCTTTATGTATAAATACACAAGAAAATCATGAGGGCAGAAAATAAGCTACAAATCACAACATTATAAATATATAATTAGCTTTTGTTACCACATATTTCTCCTTAAAGGGAGCAGCAGATGTAATATTAAAAGTTTGTGTCTCTTTTTAAACCAAAAGTCTGCAAACTATAATCTGCTGCCACCTATTTTTGTAACACAGTTTCAATGGGAACACAGCCACGTCCATTCATTCATGTATTGACTGCTTTTGTGCTATAAAACAAAGGATTTGAGAAATTTCCACCTCGTGGCCCTTGAAAAGCCTAAAATATTTACTAACTGGCCCTTTAAGGAAAAGTTTACCACCAGTTTTTCTTTTCTCAATGAAAAATCTCGTTGAGACAACTGTAAACTCACATGCAGTTTCAAGAAGTAATACAGAGAGATCGTGTATGCTTTACCTAGTTTCTCCCAATAGTAACATCTTACAAAATACCAGGATAATGACATTGATAAAATCCATTGATTCTATTCAGATTTCTCCAGTTTTACTTGTATTCCTGATGTGTGTGTGTGTGTATTTATTCCATATGATTTTACTACATGTCTATGCTGGCCAATTCTCAACAAAAACTTAATTGCTTTCTCAGTAAAAAGGGACTTTTCTTAATCCTTTGTTTAGAAGCCAAAAATTGGTTATCAAGCCCAAAATTATAAAGTTGATATTAGCTTAAAGTTTAGCAAAAGTTGGGAAGATAACCTAGGTAAAGATAGCCAGATGTAAGGCTTATCTGTAAAAGTCACTGAGGTGAAAGGAAACATATGGTTGTATGTCTGTGAGTAGAATAAAATACAATTCTTTAAGCAGAATAAACCATCTGCAATTGCATTGTAAAAAACATTTTTTGAAATAGTTTATTGAGAAGCTTACATTTTTACTACCAAATCTTTTGGGGAGGGAGAGTTTGAGACAATGGTAGGGTAGGAGAAGAGAAAAAATGATTAAAAAATGTAACCAATTTTAGGTATTAGAAGGTGATTTGCCATTCACAATGAAGCTCCATCTCTACCTATCACTTGAAATTACTTTCAGAAAGGCAAAAATAATATATTTTAACGTATTTGAGTTAAAATATGTAATAGAGAGAGATCATCCAAGATGGCCGCTTAGGAGGAAGTCGGGATTGCAGCTCCGAGAGAAGGTGCAGAGGGTGAGTGGACGCCGCATTTCCAGACGGATTTTTACTGCCCACAGACCAGGAGATTCACAGGAGGAGAAGCCCCAAGGGTCGCCAGCGCCGCTGGTTTGAGCGGCGTGGCTGCTCAGCCTACGCCCTGGGGTGGGGGGCAGTGGCTTCTTATGCAGAGTGAGAGAGACAGAGTTCCCTCTGAGCCAGCAAGGGGAGCTGAAGCAGGGAGTCAAGCCAGGAGACCCCCGGGCAAGGACGCGCCACGAATCTCAGAGCCGCTGCTTCGGCTGACGCAGCGGCACACAGGGCAGCAGATTTTAACTGCCCACAGACTAGGAGATTCACAGGCGGAGAAGCTCCACGGCTTCCCAGCGCCGCTGGTTGGACCAGAGCAGCCGCTCGGCCTGCACCGGGGGCAGGGAGCAGCGGCTCCTTGAGCAAAGTGAACGAGACTGTGTCCCCTCTGGGCCAGCAAGGGGAGCTGAGGCGAGGAGGCAAGCCAAGAGATTCCCGGGCAAAGAGGGCCCCACTGGAAACACGGCTGAACCCGGGACGGTCCAGCTCTGTGGGGGAGGGGCATCCTCCATCGGGAAACACCCTGCAGTTCCCGGGGCAATTTGCTGTAACCAAGACAACCCGCCACTACAGAGACTCCGTCACTACAGGGGCGGGCCAGCATAGCGGAAGCAGTTCTAACTACACCCATATAAACAGGACTGCAGGGAAGCTCACACGGAAGCTGGGCGGAGCCCACAGCAGCTCAGCAAAGCCTCTGCAGGCTGAGTGTGACTAGACTGCCACCTTGTGGGCAGGGAAAACGGTAGCAACACAGCTGAAAAGCATAAAGCCCTAACCCCCTGGGCCAGAACACCTGGGGGGAAGAAAAGGGGGTTTATGAGTTCAGCTGCTGCAGACTTAAAATTACCAAAATCAGAAAGACAGCAACTACAAAGTCAATAGGCGAATAAATCCACAAAGATGGGAAGAAACCAGCGCAAAAAGGATGAAAACACCCAAAACCAGAACACCTCTCCTCCTACAAGGCAGCATAACTCCTCACCAGCACGGGAACAAGACTGGACGGAGAATGAGTGTGATGAAATGACAGAATCAGCTTTCAGAAAATGGATAATAAGAAACTTCTGTGAGCTAAAAGAACATGTTCTAACCCAATGCAAAGAAACTAAGAACCTTGAAAAAAGACTTGATGAAATGCTAACGAGAATGGACAACTTAGAGAGGAATATGAGTGAATTGATGGAGCTGAAAAACACAACACGAGAACTTCGCGAAGCATGCACAAGTTTCAACAGCAGAATTGACCAAGCGGAAGAAAGGATATCAGAAGTCGAAGATCAACTCAATGAAATAAAACGAGAAGGGAAGATTAGAGAAAACAAGGTAAAAAGGAATGAACAGAGTCAACAAGAAATATGGGACTACGTGAAAAGACCTAATCTACGTTTGATAGGTGTACCTGAATGTGACGAAGAGAATGCATCCAAACTGCAAAATACTCTTCAGGATATTATCCAGGAAAACTTCCCCAACCTAGCAAGGCAGGCCAATATTCAAGTCCAGGAAATACAGAGAACACCACAAAGATATTCCTCTAGAAGAGCAACCCCAAGGCACATAATCATCAGATTCACCAGGGTTGAAATGAAGGAGAAAATACTAAGGGCAGCCAGAGAGAAAGGTCGGGTTACCCACAAAGGGAAACCCATCAGACTCACAGCAGATCTCTCAGCAGAAACCCTACAGGACAGAAGAGAGTGGGGGCCGATATTCAACATCCTTAAAGAAAAGAACTTTCAACCCAGAATTTCATATCCAGTCAAACTAAGCTTCATAAGTGAAGGAAAAATAAAATCCTTTGTGAACAAGCAAGTACTCACAGATTTCATCACCACCAGACCAGCTTTACAAGAGCTCCTGAAGGAGACACCACACATAGAAAAAAACAACCAGCACCAGCCACTCCAAAAACGCACGAAATGGTAAAGAACAGCAACACAATGAAGAATCTGCATCAACCAATGGGCAAAACAGCCAGCTACCATCAAAATGACAGGATCAAACTCACACATAACAATATTAACCCTAAATGCAAATGGACTAAATGCCCCAATCAAAAGACACAGACTGGCAAATTGGATAAAAAGCCAAAACCCATCAGTGTGCTGTATCCAGGAAACCCACCTCACATGCAAGGATACACAAGGGCTCAAAATAAAGGGATGGAGGAAGATTTACCAAGCAAATGGAGAGCAAAAAAAAGCAGGAGTTGCAATTCTCATCTCTGATAAAATAGACTTTAAAGCAACAAAGATCAAAAGAGACAAAGAAGGACACTACATAATGGTAAAAGGATCAATGCAACAAGAAGAGCTAACGATCCTAAATATATATGCACCTAATACAGGAGCACCCAGATACATAAGGCAAGTTCTTAAAGACTTGCAAAGAGACATAGACTCCCACACATTAATAGTGGGAGACTTCAACACACCATTGTTAATATTAGACAGATCAACGAGACAGAAAATTAATAAGGATATCCGGGACTTGAACTCAGACCTGGAACAAGCAAACCTAATAGACATTTACAGAACTCTCCAGCCCAAATCCACAGAATATACATTCTTCTCAGCACCACATCACACCTACTCTAAAATTGACCACATAATTGGAAGTAAATCACTCCTCAGCAAATGCAAAAGAATGGAAACCATAACAAACAGTCTCTCAGACCACAGTGCAATCAAGTTAGAACTCAGAATTCAGAAACCAACCCAGAACCGCACAGCCTCATGGAAATTGAACAACTTTCTCCTGAATGTTGACTGGATAAACACTGAAATGAAGGCAGAAATAAAGATGTTCTTCGAAACCAATGAGAACGAAGACACCACATACCAGAATCTCTGGGACACATTTAAAGCAGTCTCTAGAGGAAAATATATAGCAATAAGTGCCCACATGAGAAGAAAGGAGAGAACTAAAATTGACACCCTATCATCAAAATTGAAAGAGCTAGAGGAGCAAGATCAAAAAAACTTAAAACCTAGCAGAAGACAAGAAATAACTAAGATCAAAGCAGAATTGAAGGAGATAGAGACACGAAAAACCCTACAAAAAAATCAATAAACCCAGGAGCTGGTTTTTTGAAAAGATCAACAAAATAGACAGACCACTAGCCAGATTAATAAAAAAGAAAAGAGAGAATAACCAAATAGATGCAATAAAAAATGATAAAGGGGATATCACCACAGATGCCACAGAAATTCAAACCATCATCAGAGATTATTACAAACAACTCTATGCACATAAATTAGAAAACCTGGAAGAAATGGATAAATTCCTGGACAGTTGCCTCCTCCCATGCCTAAACCAGGAAGAAGTCGAAACCCTGAATAGAACAATAACAAGGTCTGAAGTCGAGGCAGCAATTAAGAGCCTACCACCCAAAAAAAGCCCAGGCCCAGATGGTTTCAAAGCCGAATTCTACCAGACATACAAAGAGGAACTGGTACCATTCCTACTGAAACTATTCCAAATAATCCAAAAAGAGGGAATCCTTCCCAAATCATTTTATGAGACCAACATCATCCTGATACCAAAACCCGGCAGAGACTCAACAAGAAAAGAAAACTACAGGCCAATATCCATGATGAACATAGATGCAAAAATCTTCAATAAAATACTGGCAAGCCGATTACAACAGCACATCAAAAAGCTTATCCACCATGATCAAGTAGGATTCATCCCGGGGATGCAAGGCTGGTTCAATATACGCAAGTCTATAAATGTAATTCACCACATAAACAGAACCAAAAACAAAAACCGCATGATTATCTCAATTGATGCAGAGAAGGCCTTTGACAAAATTCAACAGCCCTTTATGCTAAAAACCCTCAATAAACTAGGTATCGACGGAATGTATCTCAAAATAATAAAAGCTATTTATGACAAACCGACAGCCAATATCATACTGAATGGGCAAAAACTGGAAGCATTCCCTTTGAAATCGGGCACTAGACAAGGATGCCCTCTCTCACCACTCCTATTCAATATAGTACTGGAAGTTCTAGTCAGAGCAATCAGGCAAGAAAAAGAAATAAAGGGTATTCGACTAGGAAAGGAGGAAGTCAAATTGTCTCTATTTGCAGACGACATGATTGTATATCTAGAAGACCCTATCACCTCAGCCCAAAATCTCCTGAAACTGATAAGCAACTTCAGCAAAGTCTCAGGATACAAAATCAACGTGCAAAAATCACAAGCATTCCTATACACCAATAACAGACTTAAAGAGAGCCAAATCAAGAACAAACTGCCATTCACAATTGCTACAAAGAGAATAAAATACCTAGGAATACAACTAACAAGGAACGTAAAGGACCTCTTCAAGGAGAACTACAAATCACTGCTCAACGAAATAAGAGAGGACACAAACAGATGGAGAAACATTCCATGTTCATGGTTAGGAAGAATTAATATCGTGAAAATGGCCATACTGCCCAAAGTAATTTACAGATTCAACGCTATCCCCATCAAGCTACCAATGACCTTCCTCACAGAACTGGAAAAAACCACCTTAAACTTCATATGGAACCAAAAGAGAGCCCGCATAGCCAAGTCAATTCTAAGCAAAAAGAACAAAGCGGGAGGCATCACACTACTGGACATCAAACTCTACTACAAGGCTACAGTAATCAAAACAGCATGGTACTGGTACCAAAACAGAGATATAGACCAATGGAACAGAACAGAGGTGTCAGAGGTGACACAACATATCTACAACCACCCGATCTTTGACAAACCTGAAAAAAACAAGCAATGGGGAAAGGATTCCCTGTTCAATAAGTGGTGTTGGGAAAACTGGCTAGCCATATGCAGAAAGCAGAAACTCGACCCCTTCCTGACACCTTACACTAAAATTGACTCCAGATGGATTAAAGACTTAAACATAAGACGTAACACCATAAAAACACTAGAAGGAAACCTAGGCAAAACCATTCAGGACATAGGCGTAGGCAAGGACTTTATGACCAAAACACCAAAAGCATTGGCAACAAAAGCCAAAATAGACAAATGGGACCTAATCAAACTCCACAGCTTCTGCATGGCAAAAGAAACAGTCAATAGAGTGAATTGGCAACCAACAGAATGGGAAAAAATTTTTGCAGCCTATCTGTCTGACAAAGGGCTGATATCCAGAATTTACAATGAGCTAAAAAAGATTTACAAGAAAAAAACAAACAAGCCCATTCAAAAATGGGCGAAGGATACGAACAGATACTTTACAAAATAAGACATACATGAGGCCAACAAACATATGAAAAAATGCTCATCATCACTGGTCATTAGAGAAATGCAAATCAAAACTACATTGAGATACCATCTCACGCCAGTTAGAATGGCGATCATTAAAAAATCTGGAAAAAACAGATGCTGGAGAGGATGTGGAGAAATAGGAACACTTTTACACTGTTGGTGGGAGTGTAAATTAGTTCAACCACTGTGGAAAACAGTGTGGCGATTCCTCAAGGACCTAGAAATAGAAATTCCATTTGACCCAGCAATCCCATTACTGGGCATATATCCAAAGGATTATAAATCATTCTACTATAAGGACACATGCACACGAATGTTCATTGCAGCACAGTTTACAATAGCAAAGACCTGGAACCAGCCCAAATGCCCATCGATGATAGACTGGACAGGAAAAATGTGGCACATATACACCATGGAATATTATGCAGCCATTAAAAACGAGGAGTTCACATCCTTCGTAGGGACATGGATGAACCTGGAAAACATCATTCTCAGCAAACTGACACAAGAACACAAAATCAAACACCACATGTTCTCACTCATAGGTGGGTGTTGAACAAGGAGAACACATGGACACAGGGAGGGGAGCACTATACACGGGGGTCTGTGGGGGGGGAGGGGGGACAGCGGGGGGGTGGGGAGTTGGGGAGGGACAGCATGGGGAGAAATGCCAGATATAGGTGAAGGAGAGGGAGGCAGCAAATCATACTGCCACGTATGCACCTATGCAACAACCTTGCATGTTTTTCACATGTACCCCAAAACCTAAAATGCAATTAAAAAAAAAGTGATAAATTTTTTTTAAAAAAATATGTAATAGATAAAACCTATAAATGGCTCAATGAAATGCTCTTACATTTTAAATAACTATATAGTGGCTCAGGAGAATTCATTTGCTTTAAAGATGCTTCCTTCATTTCTAAAGCAAGAAACTAATAAAGGAGAAGTTTCATAAATACAATTTAGTAGAGAAGACAATAAATAAATGCATGAAGTAATGCATACCAAATGACAAGAATCAGAAGTAAGCCCTTCCTATCAGTATCCTTTCTGGAGTAAAGTGGAGAATAAATTAATGAATAAATAAATAATAAATAATAAAGCCACGGTAAATTGGAATTCTGATAAGAGTAGAAATCCACATGCTATGAGAATCAATTTGACATGACTAGTCATTTTAAAAGCTTGAAGAGAGGCATATGAAAGAATATAAATAACATAACCAAACTAAATTTCCAAGTTTGTTGTAATAAAAAATTATGAGAGTTAAGATAAATTATGGGAAATCATTTTGAGCCATAAATGGAGAAAGCAGCATATTTAAAAACTAAGTCTTTTTTGAGTTAAAATACTTTCCTGTGTTTGAAATGAAATGCAAAATACTTTCAGCTAAGTGCCTTTAAGAAGAATTCATTTTAGTTTTTCATACTTTATTGTGATTTATTTTTATTCCTGAACAACAAAATATATATTTTCTGCTCTAAAAAGGTAGTAAATCATGACAAATGTGAAAAAAAAATTCTGTTTAAGCACAGTCATTTCAATGATGTGTGAAATATGAATCTCAATATTTTTCCTTATTAATAAATAAGACATAACATTTGGGAGTAACTGGAAAATAACTATAAACAACCTTTCTTTTTAATATGAAATCACATCATTCAATTCTGGTATAAAGCTTCAGTACTCCTTTTTCTGTTTCCCTAGTAGCCACCTTCAAATCCTTCAGAAACTGTACAGAAATGTCATCTGATATGTTGCTCTAAAGTAATAAATATTTGTGGCATTTGTTCAAATTGGGGAACTAGGCTAAAATGCAAATATACTGAATTTTCAACATTTCCTTGTTATTATATCCCTGTTTCTTTTATGAACACTTGTTTCTGATGGTGTCACACAGAATTTCATCACTATAATAGTGTGATGCTTTCCAAAAAATAAGATGTGAAGGATTTGATTCCTGTGTCAAAAAGCTTAATGTTTGTTCTGAGGAATATACTTGAAAACTTAAAAAAACACCCGACAGAGATTTATTCCAAATTAATATTTTTAGTTGATTTGATAAGTTTGTTATCAATATAAAAATATATATTGGTTTTATAAGCATATACACACAAGTTTTTCTTCTTTTCCAGAAAGCATTATTATTCAGTAACTCCTACTCAAATCCTGACAATGCTGAGATACAAACCTAAGTGATGCCTCTGGAGTCTGGCTGACTCAATTTTAAATCCCTGAGTCTCACTTTTCTAATGTAGAAAAGGTGGATTAATAGCTATTAACACTACCTCTGGCAGTTTAAGGAAAATGTAAATCATTGAAATAATATCTGGCACAATCTGTACTGATGGTTAGATGATCAATAAACAAGAGTTTTAAAAACTACTATTTGACCTAAGCAAAAGCAGCAAAGTCAAGCCCTAGCACAGAGATGAACTATATGAAGCTCTCCTGATTTCCTCTCCCATTCCCCCACTGCCACCCCCAGCCTGAGTCTGTGACCTTAATAGGTATCATCAATCTTTATGGCACTTCTGGCCCCAACAAGATCCTAAAAATTACTCAAATCCCTGAATCAGGCAGGTATCACAATGAATATGAGTTGGTACCTGAGTTCAAGCCTTTTTATCAAATCTATGAGCAACTATTCCTACTCTTTTAAAACCATGAAAAGAAGTTTCTTTAACCTGATTGCCTCCAATTTTGTTTTTTGCTACCTAGCTCTAAATAGAAGTGACTGATTTAACAGTTTGCTAGAATTTGGGAAGAGTCACAGGTCAATGAAAAGAGGTACACTCATCTGTGACTGAGTAGGTTTCTCAACCTTGACTGTCGTTAAGATCAACTCCACTGTGGAATTATTCAAGGATACTGTATACTATTAATTAAATGTAGACTTGTGCCAGAGTTTACCATGATGGTACTGTAGTAAGTGACTCAGTATACTAAAATATTACACTGCTGTGTTTGGCATTTAAATATGTTCCTCCAGATTGATGGCTACTTAAGTGTGGATGAAAAGACCAATGTGATAGATTAGTAACTGTCTTTACAAAAATGTGCTCATTTTAAGACTAATCTTTGATTTGTGGCTGTTTAAAAATATATGCTATTGTGTGCAAATCTGCCACTTAAGAATCAGTACAAAGTCTGTGTTTTAAAAACAGTTATATCATTCCTAATTGCTGTGTGCCACAATGGTCTTTGGTTTTTGTTTTACAACAATTTATAGTTATGTCACATTGTTCGAAACTTTCAGTCTGGTATGTTAATTACATACATTGGGGAAAAATATACAATCCTAAAGTGCTTCTACCAATGGTTTCTTATATAATTACTTTTCTGTGGAAATTCACATTGTCTGAAACATAGATCATAATACTAAAATGTATTACCAGAAAAATCTAATCCAATTAACTAGAATTCTAAATTAACTGAATTTTTTTATATCCTTCAAATTTTAAGAGAGAGGAAAATACAAAGGAAACAAGACATTGTGCATATGTGTGTGGCAGGGGGCAGGGTGTGTGTAGGGGGCAGAATCTTGCTCTCTCGCCCAGGTGGGAGTGCAGTGGTATGATTGTGGCTCGCTGCAACCTCCTCTTCCTCAGCTCAAGCCATCCTCCCACCTCAGCCTCCTGAGGAGCTGGGACTATAGGCACGTGCCACCACTCCTGGCTAATTTTTAGATTTTTTCGAAGAGACATGGTTTTGCCATGTTGTTCAGGCTGGTCTCAAACTCCTGGGCTCAAATGATCTGCCTGCTTCGGCCTCCCAAAGCGCTGGGATTACAGACGAGAGCCATGGTGCCTAGCCCAAGGTATAGTTTTAAAAAAAGCTTTTAAACATTAACAGGGCATGTCCTCATGATAATACAGACTCACCTTCATAGCTGGGCCTTTACAGATCGAGGACAGTAAGCACAATAATTATTTGTTGTGCTTGCCACAGGCACTGTTTTTTACCGATATTTGTATGCAGCTATTTGTATTTAATGATATAGATTCTGTAATCTGGCATTTAATTAAAAGTCATCCCCTGAACATGAATCTTGCCATTTCTGATGACTGTGTGCCAAGTTAGTCTGTCCGTTCTTAGAATAAACTATAACTACAGCACATAGCATTCTCACAGTGTGACCCAGGATATGCACACCCATCTACCTAGAGAACCCAAACCAGTTTGCTCATTGGCCCTTTCCAAGTTTTAAAGGCATTTAGAACCACTACTGGTGTGAGTTTGAATCCTCGTTCTTCCACTTCCTAGCTGACTGATTTTCAACAGAGCTAAATGTTCTCTCTGGGTCATAATTTCTTACATGTTTGCAGGCATGAACATGATTTAATATGACAAGTGCCTGGGAGTCAATATGTGGCATTATTTTCTTTCTTCCTAACCCCCTTGCGAATCTACTTCGTTTTTATCCTGTGTTTTCTCTAATGTGGTAGATGGCTTCCCCTCCCAATCAATATTATCCAAGTTAGAAAACTCAGAGCAATCTTTGATTTGTCCTGCTCCATCACCCTTGCTCCATCAAAGGTAATCACTAACCTGCATCAGTCAATTCAGTCCTTAGAAATATCTCTTGAATTTTACTGTTCCTGTCTCCCTGCTGCCATTGTCCCAGTCCAGACATTCATCATCTTTTGCCTCCATTATGGCAATAGCTTATCTCCGTGCCTCAAGGCCAGAAGTGCCCAAAAGAAATATATTGTTGAGTCATATACTTAATTTAAAGTTTTCTAGTAGCCAAAATAAAGTCAAAAGAAGCAGGTGGAGTTAATTTTAATGATACATTTTATTTACTCGAATACATCCTACCTGCACATTCTCTACCTAGTAAAACTCAACTTATTCTTCAAGACACAGTTCAAATCTCACCTTTTCTGAGGCTTCCAGAAAGACATGAATGCCCTAGACTCCAGTTGTTCTGGCTTCCTAACTAGCAGCTATCAAATTTATTCACCCATAATCACAAAATGATGTTGACTGGTTCCATAGTAGCATAGTTGTATACTGTCTGCCTCGGCTGGGTCCTCACTTCTGCTCATTAATATTTTAGTTTTCTCTTGTCGACATCCTGTCTCACGTTTCTTAAAGTAGCTGCTCTCAGCTTTTTCTACTCTTCCAATCTAATCACTCATGTATCAAACTCAAGACAAAATTTTGGTACCCTACTTTTCTTTTCTTTCTTTCTTCTCTTTCTCTCTCTGTCCTTTCTCTCTCTCTCCTCTCCTCTCTCCTCCTCCTCCTCCTCCTACTCCTCTGTTGCCCAGACTGGACGGCAGTCCTGCGATCTCTGGTCACTGCAACCTCTGCCTCTTGGGTTCAAGTGATTCTCCTGCCTCAGCCTCCCAAGTAACTGGGTTTACAGGTGCCCGCTACCATGCCCAGCTAATTTTTGTATTTTTAGTAGAGACAGGGTTTCCCCATGTTGGCCAGGCTAGTGTCGAACTCCTGATTGCAAGTGATCTGCCCGCCTCAGCCTCCCAAAGTGCTGGGATTACAGGTGTGAGCCACCATGCCCAGCCAATATCCTACTAAGACCTGAGCTGCTGCATTTAAGGTATCACATTTTCGTTCTTGTTTATGTCAGAATTTCACAACATATGCCTATAGATTTTGATTACATGTTTTAATTGAGGTGTAATTAACACACAGTACACCGATCTCAAGAGCTCAGTTTGACAAATTTGACAACTGTTTATTTATGGCTAACAGCCATCCAAAACAAGATAGCAAATACTTTCTTTACCCAGAAAGTTTTCTTCTGCCCATTTCCAGACAATTCCCTTCCTCTTCCCTGTTACTCCATGCAAACCACTCTCTGATGCCTGTCACCATATAAATGTTTTCTGTGTGTTTTTATATATTCACATAACTAGAATCATACAGTAGGTACTCTTTTGTGTCTGGCCACTTTTGCTTAACCTTGTGTCTCTGAGATGCATTCATTTTTCTGTGTTTAGCAGTGCTTTGTTCTTTTTTATTGTTTAATATTATTCCATTGAATATATCACAATCCATTCTCCTACTGATGGACATTAGAGTTGTTTCCTGTTTTAGGAAATTATGAGTAAGAGTGCTCTGAATAGTTTTTCACCTGTGTTTTTATATATTTTGATATATATCGAAGAGTACAATTACTGGGTCATAAGTGTTTAACTTTATAAACAACTGTCAAACAATTATCCAAAGCGTTTGTACCATACCAAATCCTTATCAGCAAAGTATGAAAGCTCCATTCAGTCTTCATCCTTCCTGTTATTTGGTGCTGTTAGTCTCTTTGATTTCAGCCACTTTAATGGGGGTAAACTTACTTATAACTTCTTGACCTTCTAAAGTTACTTCCCATTAATTCAAAAGAAAAGACAGCCTTGCTCTTTCTCATTCTGTTTTTCCAACCTTCTTTCAGACACTTCTTTACTAATTATTCTCTTCTGTAGCTTTTGGTGTTCATCTTCCCTGCAGATACTTCTTTACTAATTATTCTCTCTCTTCTGTAGCTTTTGGTGTTCATCTTCCCTGGATCCTTGCTTTCCAACTCACTGTTTTGAACTTAAAATGTGTCGAGGGTTCAGTGCAGATTCAAGGTGGCTAGCTGTGGAATGTTACTGTAATAAGCCGAGTGATATACAATACTGGCTTATATGACGGTGACTGTGGTAGAGGTGAAAAGCAGTACACCTTGAAGGTAGTCTGGAGGTAGAACTGGCAGGATTTGCTGATGAATTAGATGCACATGACTCCCATAGCTGCATCTATAGTCCTATTATTCTCTTTCCAAAGCTCTATCGCTTACTTCTAAAATTCAACAGGACAATACTGAACTCTTATCTTCCCCTTAATACCAATTTTCCAACTTTACCAGTTTTTTTTTTATTCAATTCATTCTATGAAGAAATACATTTGAAGCACTTACTATGTATGTGCCAGGCACAGTTTGTAGGCATTTGAGTTACCTCTATGAACAAAACAGAGCCTATCTCTGTGTTTTTTTTTTTTTTTGTATTACATTCTATTGTGGGAAGACAATAAATAATATAATTACAAAGTAAATTATATGGTAACTTGATAGACAATAAGTGTTTTAGAAGAAAAAATAGAATAGGGTGGGAAGTGTCCTGATTGTGTGTAGCAGGGATGAGTTGCAACTGTAAGCAGGAACACTGAGCTAAGACTGAATGGAAAAGATGAGGGAGTTACAAAGGAAGAAGTCTGGGTGAAAGCCATTCCTGATAAGGGACTAACCGTGCAAAGGCCTAGTTAAGACCATGCCAGGTATATTGCAGAAACAAGAGGAAGTAGGAGAGGAGGTTCAGCGGTAACAGGAGCCAGGTCATGCAGAATCTGGAAGGCTATTATAAAGAATACCTTTCATGCTGAGAGATGGGGAGCTAGTGGAAAGTTTTGAAGACACAGTGACATACTGTAACATTTGTAAAGATTTGCTCTGGCCGCTATGTTGAGAACAGGCATGGTGGGCGTGGGATGGGAGAGAGGGTGTCAAAGGTGACAGCAGAAATACCAGACCGGAAGCTTTTGCAGAAATCCAGGTGAGAGACAATGGTGACTAAGCTGGTGTGTTAGCAGTAAAGAGCACGGGACATTGTTGAATTCTGAACATACTTTGACAATAGAGACAATGTACTAAAAATCTTGCATGTTATCCCATCACAAAAAAAGGGAAACAAATCTTCAAAAGCAAACTCCATTTTGAGCTCTACTATCTAAGTTTAGATTTCCAGTGCATAGACTGTGTCTCTTTTATTTACCTCTATTTATAAGTTGTTTTTCCTTTTTTCCATTTCCCATTTCACATATCCTTTGCAGTATGTAGTTAACACATGCTTCATTACTCTAATTATCTTTAAGAGAAAAACCTTCATTATAGTAAAAAATACAGTCTTCTTTATATACCAATAAATTTGTACATATGTCACTATACATGCCAATAAATTTCATCTTGAAAATAGTGAAATACTATAAAAAAGAACAGTGGTCTGGTAAACATTGTTGTGCATCTGCTATGAAGAGATTTCAAAGAAATTCTGACATCTACTACTTGTGTAAACAGCTTTAGATTAAAAACTTGTTAATTGTGCAGGCATGAGACCGTATTCTAAACAGTGTGCATCCTTGGAAATTCATACTGACATCCCATTGGTAGCCTAAATATAAAGGCAGAGCACCCATTCTGCCACATCCAAGAGCTCATGAATAGCTGTTTTTGCCAAGTTGACACAGTGCATGATAGGCTGGAGGAGAGAAACAATGAACATAACACTAGCATAATTCAGTATTGTGATCTGTTTAGAAGCAGTCAAAATTTGATTTTCATATTCAGTCATTCTTATGGTGTTTCCTGTGGAAGGGCCAAAGTTGCATACATTAGTTTAGATTTGTTTAGTCCCTAGGCTGTGTGTTATGCCAGGTTAAGACTTTATTTCATGTTTACAAAAACAGTCATGAAGCCAACAATAATAAGGAAACCCTCAAAATAAATTAAAGCCTTTGATACAGATGTACAACTCATGGCAAATGTCTCTTTGGCAACAGTACCAAATCACATCACAAACGAGGAAATATGTTCATTTTTCTGAATTTGCTTTTCACTGATGCCAAGTGTCACATGGCACTTCGAAGGACATTAAGACACCTTCGACTCAGCAATATTGGTGACAAAGGCAAACCTGTACAAAGGCCAAGAAAAGAAGCCCTGCAATATCTTAGCACCCATCCAAGTAGCACATAATTGGTAGCAGAGGTTATTCTCAGAGGCATGATGAAATCAGAGAAAGACACCCTGTCTGACCTTTTATAGAACATTTTAGAAGCAAAACAATCAAATAAGGAATGCTTTCAATAACAATGGTGACAAAGTATCCCTTTGATCAGAGTGGTGGAACTAGGTAACTGAATCCTCAGCAAGCTATTGAAATATGCAATAATTAAGGGCTCCTTCTAGTTTACTCAACAGCTGGTCTTAGGTTGAAAAAGAAGACAAAATTCAATCCTACATGCTAATGATTATTTAACAGACGTGGAAATCCCACTGTTCTTTCTCCTCCTTCTTAAACAATGTCAAGAAAAATTTGCTTTAAAGTATAATACTGTAGATGTCTAATCCTGTTATGTATGCAAGCAAGAAATGTACTTTCTGTGTATTTCACTTAATAAAGAGAAATCTGGATGTTTAAAAGGTTACTATAAAAATAGACACTTATTTAAGACAGAAAGTTTGAAAACGTACTGGTAAGTGATAATTGGTATGAGGGATGCTAATTTCAACAATTTAAGGTCATTCCTGTAGATATTTGGCTTTATACCTTTAAAAATTCTAAGGCTGAATAATCAACACAGTGGCAGCACTACATTAATTCCTTCGAGAGGACTTGAAATAGTTGCTTCTGAAACATAATTATAAGAAGTTTGACAATAAAAGATTCTTGCTTATTTGTAGTAATTGGGTGTAGATACGATTAAAATTCACATATAATTTAACTGTATCTTCAATCTTTATAGCCAGCACACATATTACCAGAGAAGAATGAACTGATCTTTACTTTCTCACTTCTTTGGTTCTATTATCTTGGATGTTAGAAGTAAGTCTAGGAGGTAGGAGGTAGGATAAATAAGCAAAAATAGGTGGTAACCAAGACTATGATTCACCAGGAATAGCTCTCATAATTTAACCCTATTCCATTAAGATGTGTACTTTATAAATTGTGCAACATGGCATCTTTACTAACTATATAACTGAACATATTAATAAAGGCTTATTGCTTGATTCTGGTGATGGGCAAATTATGGATGGATACTAATGAAAAACAGAACTTTTCACACACTGGGTAAAAACCAAATGGGAAATGGTTCAGCAGGAGATAAATAAGACTGCACATACTCATTTAAAATATTTATACTGTAATGTTGTAATGTGCTGTTCAGAAACAACAGATATAAAAGCTAGGACAGGGAATAAACTTGGATATTTAAAAATTACACTGGCATAGAAATATCTGACATTTCTGTGAAGCTAAGAGAAGAGAGAAACAGATGTTAGATCATTGCAGGAGTTACTGCAGATCACCTACCAGATGGAGGACATGTATTGATGCCTTTCTTTACAGATTATGAAACTGGAACCAAAGCAATGCTGTAACAATAGGGTACTCTAACCATTCATTAACTCACGAAACGAATATGCTTCAATATTCACTGTGTTCAGAACTTTGGTGGTCTCAGGGATATTGGATTAAAAAAAAAAGAAAAGAAAGAAATTGGGGATGTTCAGTGTGGTGAAGAGGATAATTGAGGTGTAAAGACATACATTCTTGAATTTGTTGAAAGGTTGTCACTGCCCAGGCGTGGTGGTGAGAGCCTGTAATTCCAGCACTTTGGGATGCCAAGGCAGGAGGATTATTTGAGCCCAGGAGTTCAAGACTAGCTTGGGCAACATAGTAAGACCTCATCTCTATTTTTTATACAAAAAAAAAAAAAATTTTTTTTTTTTTTTTTTTTTTTTTTTTAAAGAAAGGTTGTCACTTCAAGGAAAGAGTGGATTCATTTTGTGTAGAAGTTGAAGGGAAGCATTCAGTAGAGCTATAAGAAGGAACTTTCCGACACTTTAAGCTGGCTAAAAATAGAACAAGCTGTCTCAGAAAGTAGTGAATCCTTATCCAATGGTTCAAAAAGACAGGAAAATCTTATGCCAGGGATCCTCTTGAAAAGATTCCTGAGCCAGGCAACAGGCTGCATTTGAGGCTCTTTCCAACCTACGGTCTTTATGATGATATGATCCAAGCAATGTTTTAGTAAAACCAAGTGAGGTGATGGACATACTGGGACAGAAACGATGGGCAGGAGTGAAGGGTCTGGTGGTGGCTGAAACATGAACCATGAAGACCTGCACAAAAGAGATACCTTTGGGAAGAAAAGAATGGACACAAACTATTTCAAAGGAATAATCAACAAACACTGTAACTTTGAAAATGGTTTCTCATCAATGAGGGTTTACAGAAACGTTAGGCATTATTAGGATATTTTTAAAGCTTTTTTTCTAGTGCATTCCTTATTCACTGAAAGCACTCATTACATGTTTGCCTCTTATTTTATCTTACTCATTCCAGATACTTATAATTTGTAGGAATGACTTCATTTACTCATCTGTTAAAATAAAAATAGTAACTGCCCCTGCTACATCATAGTATTGTTATAAGAATCAATTGTTATGAAGCTTATAAAAATGATTAACTTTTTATTTAAAGGGATAATTATTTTTTAATAACACAGAATTATATCAAGTAAAAAGTGAAAGTTTTCCCTTCCCCTCTCAAAGCCTAAATTCTCTCTCTCTCTTTTTTCTTTTTTTTTTTGAGATAAAGTCTTGCTCTGTCGCCCATGGAGTGCAGTGGCATGATCTTGGCTCACTACAACCTCCACCTTCCGGGTTTCAAGCAATTCTCCTGCCTCAGTCTCCTGAGTAGCTGGGATTATAGGAGCATGCTACCATACCTGGCTAATTTTTGTATTTTTGTAGAGATGGGGTTTCGCCATGTTGACCAGACTTGTCTTGAACTCCTGACTTCAGGTGATCTGCCCGACTCAGCCTCCCAAAGTGCTGGGATTACAGGTATGAGCCACCATGCCTGGCTCTAAGCTTAACTTCCAAGATAACCCAGTATACCAGAGTAACATTTTGAAATATTAATCAAGGTTTCCTACCATCACCACCACTGCATTTTCTCCTGTACCTTTCTCCATATTCTGTGAGTACAAGGTGCCTTAGGAAAAAAAAAAGCTATTAAAGCAAAAGTAAAGAATAAATAATTGATAAACTTTAAGTTTCAAAAGCTTGGACTTAGGCTAGAAACGATGAGATTGGCAAAGAATTCCTGAGTACTCAGAGGTCACTTTGTCAGCACCTGGCCCCTTGACCCCCACAGTACCTGACGATGATTGCATGATCAGAGAAGAAGAGAATTAGGCAAGCTGTTGATGTGTTGAGATGTTCTCCTTCATGCTGCACCTACCACAAAGTTGGATATAATAACAGAAACAAAAGATGAATCAAAGTGTGGCAAGATCTTGCTCCTTTTCCAGGATGGTAAAGTAGCATAGGAGTAAAGGTGTTGGTATAAGGTGTTTTGGTAGATGAAACTGAGACAGCCTCAAAGCAACAGCCTGCTCCAACCCCAACCAACCCAACCTCAGCTATGCCCAGGGTACCATGGTGGGGCAGCCATACATTTTCTTGAGTCAAAAAATGGCATCAAAACGACTAAGAGAAGAACAGAATTCAGAAATGGTCTTGTGATTAGTGTGGACTCATGAGGCAACAGTGGCTGGAACAACAGAACCATTTCTCACAGTTTTTTGAGGGCGGAAGTCCTCAAAAAAATTGTGATTAGGACTTAAACATATAAAGTTGAGAGGACACAATTCAGCATACAGCACTCACCATACTGTGACACTTTTATAATCCTATTCCTAGGATGGGATAAAGAAGTTAATAAGAAACTCTGATTTGACTGTGTCTGTTCAATGAGTTCTTACCGCTGGTTGGAATAGTGGCTCAAATTAAAACTTAGTTCACTTAAAAGAATAGATATTTATGTTTCTTATACAGCCTAAGGCTGCCTGGACAATCTTACACTCACATACATTTTTTGAAAATGCAACTAGTCTTAGCCGAACTCAGTGTCTCACGCCTGTAATCCCAGCACTTTGAGAGGCTGAGGCAGGTGGATCATGAAGTCAGGAATTCGAGAGCAGCCTGACCAATATGGTGAAATCCCGTCTCTACTAAAAATATAAACATTAGCCAGGCATGGTGTCGCACGCCTGTAATCCAGCTACTCAGGAGGCTGACGCAGGAGAATCGCTTGAACTCAGGAGGCAGAGGATGCAGTGAGCCAAGATGGTGCCATTGCACTCCAGCCTGGGTGACAGAGCGACTCCATCTCAAAAAGAAAAATAAAAACAAGAAAAAGAAAATGCAATCAATCTTTATATTAAGTTTGATAAATTGCTTTTGTATCTACTCCACAATAGAACATAGATATTTTTTCAAGTTGGGGTGTGTTTATATATATAAAGATTGTTTATATATGTATATGTACAATATGTCTTATATAGGTTGGTGCAAAAGTAATTGCAGTTTTGCCATTCCTTTTAATAGCAAAAACAGCAATTACTTTTTCAGCAACATAATATATACTTGTTAAGTTTCATTCTTTTATAACAACTTTTATAATAGTATTATGACATAGCATGAATTCCATTTTGATGGGCATTTAGGTTGCTTTTAATATCCATGAAAGGCCGGGCGAGGTGGCTCATGCTGTAATCCCGGCACTTTGGGAGGCCAAGACAGGTAGATCATAAGGTCAGAAGTTCAAGACCAGCCTGGCCAAGATGGTGAAACCCTGTCTCTGTTAAAAATACAAAAATTAGCTAGGTGTGGTGGGCGCCTATAATCCCAGCTACTCAGGAGGCTAGGCAGAGAACTGCTTGAACTCGGGAGGCAGAGGCTGCAGTGAACTGGGATCGCACCACAGCACTCCAGCCTGGGCAAAAGAATAAGACTCTATCTCAAAAAAAAAAAAAAAAATCCACGTAATACTTAAATATTTAATCACTTATATAACTATTCTATATAATTCTATAGATCCATCCAGAGAAATGAGAAACTAAAATTGTTTATCCATCCAGAGAAATGAGAAACTAAAATTGTTTATCCACATAAACAATTCTGACAGGTACTGACAAAAAGTCTTCCCATTAAAAATTTTTTATGTTTTCATCATAAAATGTCACGTTTAGTACAGACATTCAGAAACACAAAACTACAGAAATCTAAAAAAACTGAGAAAAGAGAAAACCAAAACGATCCATAATCCATTACCCAGAGAAAATTTGGTTTGTTTCTTTCTTGTTTTTTTAATAAACAAATATTGTCAGACTCAAGATCGTACTGCATAGTTCTGCTTTGCTATCTTCCATGTGCTGTTACATATTTGGAAGGACTTTTAACATTGTAAAGAGCTATTACCAGTTAATTTTTAAAATCAATTTTATTTAGATATTTATATACTATAATATTTATAATTTTGAATTCATACATACATTTTTTTTTTGAGATGGAGTTTCGCTCTTGTTGCCCAGGCTGGAGTGCAATGGCGCTATCTCAGCTCACAGCAACCTCCGCCTCCCGGGTTTAAGTGATTCTCCTGCCTCAGCCTCCCCAGTAGCTGGGATTACAGGCATGCGCTACAAGCCCGGTTGATTTTTAGTATTTTTTCTTTTTTAGTAGAGTCGGGGTTTCTCCATGTTGGTCAGGCTGGTCAGGAACTCCCAACCTCAGGTGATCCAACCGCCTGGGTCTCCCAAAGTGCTGGAATTACAGGCATGAGCCACTGTGCCTGGCCCATAAATACAATTTTTAATAAATTTACAGAGCTGTACAATCATCATCCAATCCAATTTTAGAAATTTCCATCAATGTTGTTTGAGTCTATCTTCTTATTTTCTCTTTTTTTCAATTAATTCTTTATAATTATTAGATCTCTTTGGCTTTTAAATTTGCTTATCACTTTTCTTCCCATTTGCAGACAGTAACAGCATAGGCCAGAATTGACAATCAGTGGAAATGTTCCTCAAATTAAACCATGCATTCTTCATGCAGGACCACTTCTCTGTCCATGAATGGAGAGAAATGGATGTACCCTATCCTACACTACTTCTAAAATATGTACATATGTCAACATTAAGACCCTACACCAAATAGAGAGACCATCTCTAAAACACTTGTCTTCTCTGAGGAATTATATTTTTGTCCATTCACTTCTTCTCTATTCTTTATATTGATATTTAGTATTTTATTTTCTCCTTCTCTTTCATTCAAGCAGGATCTGTTCATTTATGATGCCCTACTGCCTTGTTTCCCTGTGGCACCAGCAGAACTGCTGCTACCAATGTGGTGTTATCCCATGGGAATTGGAGAAGCAGCATGAAACAGATGGGATACTTGTCGGCTTTATTCCTGCTGCTCCTGAGAAGGAAGTCCTTTGTTCAAGAACAGAGCAGGCATGACCACCCACTGATGGCATTAGCCAGTAGGAAAGAAAAAGGGAAACCATGCCTTTGCTTCTCTTGAAAACCTCTTTTCCCTAGCAGAGTGACTGCATTAGCTTCACTCTGTTGCTTCTGCTGGCATTACTGGGAAATCACTGTTTGCAGGAGAAGCAGCAGAGGGGGCAAAGAACTCTAGGGAAGAACTGAAGTTTTGAAATTTTAAATGGCTGAATCACCTTGGGAATGGAATCTACTCTCATTAATTTTAAAGAGGAAATTTAAGAAAACATGGTAAAACAAACATTATTCCAAATGGCCTTCACACTTCAATTTTTTAGCTTTTCTTTTTTGTCTTTTAATGAATAAAAGAGTATATATGTGGGTGTGTGTGTTTGCATTAAATTACTTTTGCAGTTTCAATTCAAGTAACGTATTACTGTGTACTACAATGTTGCCAGGATTCAGGGTGTGTGTGTGCATGAGTGTGCGTGAGCGTATGCGTATGTGTGTGTGTTGATGTACTGTTGTGGGGATATAGTTACTCTCTAAAAAAAAAAACCTTTTTAAAATTTTTATGGGTACATGGTTGGTATATATATATATATATATATATATATGCATTTGTGAGGTACATGAACTATTTTGGTACAGGGATACAATGTGTAATAATCACATCAGGGTAAATGGGTTATCCATCATCTGAAGCATTTATTCTTTGTGTTATAAACAATCTAATTATACTCAATTATTTTAAAATGTACAACTAAATTATTATTGACTACAGTCACTCTGTTGTGCTTTCAAATACTAGATCTTATTCATTCTATTTATTTGTACCCATTAACCACAGGGCTAGTTGCTCTTGATAGAATGTATGAGGATTCTTAATTCTCCATTTCTCAAATTAAATTTCAATAAAAGCATGAGGTGTAAAGAAACTGTGAATGAAATAAAGCTTAAAATGACCCGTGGAGTCAAAAAACTTTATAAAAAACATACAACAAACTTTGGGCATTAAAAAAAATCAATAGAAAATCTCAAAGTTTATTACAGGGTACTTGCATACGGTAAGCATTTTTCTCCTCAATTCAGGCTATCATGTTGCCATTTTCTGGTTTTGCCATTAGAAAGTAATCTTAGGCAGGTAAATATGTTCAGGAGAACAAAAGTTTGAATTCTAAATAGAACAATGAATCTTTTGATTAGTGGTTACTATTTCATTGTAATTAAACAAAAGTAGTATGATTTGAGTAAGGACCAAAGAATAAGGAACTCTTCATTTCTATGGAAACAAGGAAAATTACTCCTTTCAGCAGTTTGAGGGCAATCTTTGCATTATACCACTTTTGACAAATTTAATTCAAATAATTATCTGCTGTGCATTGTATTGTTCTCAGGATTAATTAATATCTACAACATAAACTGCTTTTAAAATATAGGTTAATGTAAGCACTGTAAAATAATTTGGTTGGATGGACACAAGGGGGATTGATTTTCAAAAAAACCCCCAAGGAATAAAGAAAAAAGAAAGAAAGAATAAAACAGAAAATGCAAAGAATAATGTGAAAGGATAATTTAACTGGGTTGGGGACTCAATGGTCACAGCTGACACCCTGGAAAATTATGATGCCAATGGAATTGCATTAAATTCCAAGTCTCATTGATTATACCTTAAATAACCATAAGGGTGGATCAGCATGAGCATCTGGATTATTCTTTTACATCATAATTTTGGATATGATACTTTTCTGTAGTGAAACTATCAATTTTACCCTCTTTGGAATTATAACATCTCCAATAAGGAAACATTAGGCTTTAAAGCTTCTCTGGAAGAAGCATAAAAACTGATTTATATCTAATGACAAATCAGGACAAGGGATCTGAGAGCTGATGTTACAGAAATACAGAATTATTGTTTACATTAGGAGAAATACTTTAATGTGTGCCATTTTGTACTATAAAAATAAGATTAAAACTGTTATCTTTTTCATTTTGTTGCATTGATGAGATTAATACTAATTGTCTTCACTGAGGAATGACTACAGGAGGCCTTTTTATGCATTTACATCCCCAATCCACTTCCTCTTACTCAACTGATATACAGTATCTTTTAAGAAACAACATCTTTCAGCTTTGCCATTTTTATCCCCTTCATCTAGAGTAGCCTGCTGGCAAATCAGCAGCATGTCAGAAATGGGTAAGGAACATGGAGATATACAAGTGTGAATTTCATGAAGCCTGATGCTCCTACCATGCCATATATTTTTGGCCACTAAAACACTGCAAGTACTTAGCTTCAACACCCCATGTTGTGCATCTCATCCCAGTGGCAATTACAGCTAGAGTCCAGCTGTAAAAACTTGATGGAGATGCTGTGCACATTCAAAGAACCAAAAGACAATTCATTAGGAGCGCATCACTTGTTTTCTGAAGCGTTTTCGCTACAGGCATATACTGAGGGGGTAGGGTCATTCCCATTCTTTCCTCTTGTGCACTCCTTGGAGGGCAAGCTACTGCAAAGTAACACAGAAACTCAAGATTACCTCAGATGCCATTTAAACCGTTCCTTCATACATTCAAGGGAAATCAGATCATAGCCATAGCTGAAAGCAGAAGGTATCCGGCAAAGCCTACTAAGCATCTCTGCAAATTCTCTCTTTCTAATACTCCAAAGAAACGGAAATCAATCAGATCAAGCCAGAAATAAACTAGGACTGCAACTGAGCAACAGGCAGGTTAGACATTTTGAAAGTTCTATGTACTTACTCAGAAGGAAATCAGTGTAAACATGTATGAATGGTAGAGACATCTAGGTAAAAGTGTTTCTGAGGCATATAAATTACACCAAAAGTTATTCTGAATCTCAGCTGGGCTGGTGACAGTGCAGCAGCTGGAGGTTGGGGGAGAGAGCAGAGATTAGAATCTGTGGGATGCAAAAAGAGAAGCTGTGTGGTTTGAACTTCAACTCCAAAATGTACCCTGGGCTTCTCTTTAGGCACCACTGGCTAGAAACTATGCAAATTCAATCAATACAGCAAGGGCCAAGTTCATCAATAAGAACGACCATTAGCACATGGATTGATAGGGTCTTGCTTAGGGTTCCTTAGAAGTGAGGGCTCATCTATTAGCTCAAATAAGGCCCTTGTCCTTTTTTAAATAGAAACGAGTATTTGAAAATGTTAAGAGCTGAGCCCTGGTTTATTTGGACAAAATGTGAAAAATAAACACAACTGTAGAAATTCAAGTACATCACAATTTACTTACAGACACTAACAATTCTAATGAAGCTCAGAGTACTTAGTCCACAAAGTGATTTGTGTTGGACAGAAACAATAAATAGGGTCCCAGATATCAAATGTGCTAACCATTTTGTATACTTTTGATAATATCCTTTTGAAATCTGCAGTTTGCTCTGACTAGTGTAAACAGGATCGGTTTATAAACAGATAATCATCAGATACAATGTTAAGTAGAAAAAGTCATTTAATTTCTATTTTACATGAGATTTTATAAGTTTTAAAGTTCTCCGAAAAAAGCCCCACAAAAAAAACAAATACAGAACCTAGGACAATCTTGTAGAAGAAGAAAATGCCTGATAACCATATTTAGCAACTGGTTTTTAGTACACATTAGATGTATGCTTTTAAAAATTGGCTGCAGGAATGAATGAACTGTTGATAAAATGAATATTGCCTCTAGGGTAACCTTAATGTACAGCCCTCTTGCCTTCCCTTGCCTGTCTTCTAAGCACTCCACAAAGTATATGCATATTTTACCTAGTTCAGCATGAGTCAGGCTATTGAGATGTTTTTGTATGCTTTTTTCTGCCTATTCTTTATATAGTAACATAGGGTTGATATGCCGACACTTCAGTCTGCGTAGGAGCGGGTCATCGTCATTTCAGTGTTCACTTTATAACATAATGTGGGTGCTCTTTTAAGATTTCCCAAATTAATTCAACAAAGTGTTGGCTACAGGGGAGTGGGAAGAGGAAGACATTCGTAAATTGGTGACTTTAAGCTTCACTATATAAGTAAAACTTCTAAGAGATAAGCTACCGTTCTCTAAATATAAAGTTTTAAATAATTCTTTAGAAAAGAAAAATTTTATTTTTTAAATAGGACAGTTCCTACTTATGAATTCTCATGACCAAATGATTTCACTAATTACTTTGTTGTACTCAATTTTGGGATAGTTTGCATAGTTGAGTTTGTAATGCAATAAACTGCCTGAATGGTCTGTTTACTCCACTGCAACTTGCAAGCAAAATGCTTTCTCCTGAAAGGACTTGTCTCTGAAATGCACAACGTGGCAAAAAGCCAAGGGAAGCTGGTGCTTAAGCAACCAAGACTGAGCAGTGCCTGTGTGCATTTCAATCTCAGCCAACCGAAGTAAATGTTATTGGAGTTTTTGTGCTGTAAAATTGCTGCTTTCATGCCCACTGCATCTGACAATAGGAATCCTTGATCTACTAGGAAGGTAGGAGGTTGTTGTGCCTTCTAGCCAGATTTCTACATTCTAAGAAAAGGGCTGGGAAGTGGGGTAAAACCTCTCTTGTTCTTAATGGGCTAGGGACAATGAGACTCAAGTTGGTGACATATTTGGTCAGAGAAAGAGACTAAACAAAAAGAAAAGTACTACTATTACTTTCTGCGTTAAGAATTAGGACCTGGGAAGCTATCCTTTTAGAAACACTCTTAAGTGTTTGTAGGAAAAAAAAAAAAAGTAATTCCGGAGAGTGGCGGATTGACTTAAATTTTTAAATTTAATTTTTGGAAATTAAAAAAAGCAGATTTTACAAATCATAAAATCAAGATCAATAAATACATTATTGCATTTTGAAGGGCTACAATTTAAAACCCATATAAGTGCATGTAAATTAATACCTGCATTTGGTTTTCTTGAGATACTGAATCTTCCTTGACATGGTATTTATTTGTATGGCTGTTCAGTTATTTATCAGCACATTCATTCAGTGCTCACTTACCGAGCACCTACTTGAACCAGGCCAAAATTTCATTTCTACTGTAGTTTTAAATGTATTTTAGGCCCCAAATCAGTGTTTAAGCCCCAAGCCACACAAATAATCTTTTTCTTTAAATATATTGAAAATGTTTTTTTTTTTTAAAGCATCCACTGCTACTCCTAGGCAACTAAATTTTTTTTCAGAATTATGCTAACATAACGTCTACTGTATAAGCATAATATTTTAAGTAAGACTTAAATAATATTACAGTTAATGGAGGAGCAAGATTCAAACAATATTTCTTTATTTAAAAAAACCCAAACCTCTATGATAGGTTGCCACTGGTTGCAACACATGGTTAAATTTATGCCTGATATAAAAAAAATGTACTGAACAATACAAAATGATTTGGAATCACTTGCCTCCTTCAGTTATAGGCTAATTCTATTAGAATGGCTTGTTATGTTAATTATGTCCTTACTTTCCTTACTACACATTTTCAGCATGCACTCACATGGCCATTAATGTGAGCTAAGTAAGGAACCACGTTCACTGATTTTTTTTGGAAGACGACGGATATTACTACATTGTATGCTTTAGGCATGAAAAATAAAGAGACCACAATAGTTTGCCTCCCTCGCCCCTCTTTTCCTTAACCTTTCAAGTTGCTCATTATTCTGGCTTTAGAGAAATGTACATAATGTGAAAGGAAAAAAAGAAGCTTAAAAAGAAACAGGCAGAAATAGAAACAGAAAATTAAAGCTGCAAAAAGACAAATTCAACACTGCCCCTTCTCTTCCAAGTACTCATGATTATGATGACATGAGCTTTGTTTCAGAATTCTTTTGATGATTATTTTTTTCGTCTATGACTTTTAAGTAAATCAGCATTTGAACTACCACTTAATAATCCTAAAATCTTGGGCAAGTTATGCAACTTCTCCATGTTACATAGTCTTCATCTGTAAACCAAGATTAATGATAACAAAGCCTCAAGACTATGAACATCAAATTAAACGTCTCACACACACACACACACACGCACGCACACACATATAAACACAAACATACAAACTGCCTGGCACACAGGCTTGCTCAAAGTAAGCACCCAGTAAAAGTTAGTTTCAGTTCTCTCTTTTCCTGATGCATTTACATTACTATCATGCAGAAAACCGTAATTCTTGATAAAATATGAATTACAAGGATAATGTAGTTCAACTAATTGTTCAATCACATTATTAAACTTGATTTTGGCAAGTCGATGGTCAGATGGGATGAGGTTAATTATCTCTTGGCAAAAGTTGGGATACTTAAACTGAGCAAGCATGCCTTTTTCCTGTATTAGAAGGACAGTACAAATAGAGCTTTGGCACTGCAAATGAGAGAAATAAAAACACAAGAGATTAATCAGATGAAGGATGAAGAAGAGATAAAAACCAGTTGGTCATTAGAAAGCCTTTGTTGTATTTAAAATGTTTTTAAGCATGAGAAGAAATTATTATCCCTTTTTAGCTAAGGAATAAATTTTTGTTGGGTTCTATGTATATACATACACTTCTAAGATTGGCCACAAGTAACACAACACAGAAGGTTTTCATGAAGAAAAACACTGAGATACCCTCTAAGTATATTACTGAAGACTAGATTTCAGTGTCTGTATAGTAAGGGAACAGACATAAAATTGTTCATTTGGCAGAGAGAAAGATTGCGTTATGGGGTCTTGTGCTTTGAGAAAATTTGGCACCTGAAGTGAAAGGGCTTAAAAATCAGAGGCTTTGAAAAGAGTTAAATCACAAAGCAGATGGACTCTAACTCTCCATTTTCTTTGAAGGTTTAGAATACTAACCCAAGTTATCAAGCTGTTGTGGTTTGAAAAAGTGCTGTAAATGCTAACAGCAAGAATAACTTTCAAATCTAAATGAGAGGGGGCATTAACTCTTAGGAGACATCGTCCCTAGCAATATGCAACTAGGCAAGGGAATAAGACACTGTTTAAAAACAAACTTTAATCATGCTCTTAAGTTTATCTCTAGTAAATATGTTTCAATTTTCTAAATGATTTATTAAGATTACAGAAGCACAGCTGAGAGTGGTGGCTCCTGCCTGTAGTCCCAGATACTCTGGAGGCCGAGGCAGGAGGAAGCCCACGTGCTCAAGGGTGTACTATGTATGATCATACCTGTGAATAGCCTTTGCACTATGGCCTGGGCAAGACAGTGAGACCCTGTCTAAAAAAGTAAAACAAAAAAAATTTAAATATTATAAAAACAAATCAGGATGTATTCATAAGAGGACTGCCCTTGCTGTGACCATTTGCTTTTTACTGATTCAGTATCATGTATGTCCTGGAACTGAGTGTTAGCTTTCTCCTGGTCAAGCTCTATAATTTTCTGAAAGATGCTAGAGAAACTTGAACACTCTTCCTCTGTTAATCCCTAAATTCAGTCACAATTTCACTTGGGAAAACAAAATATATTTAATGTAATTTAAAAATACCCTTTAAAAGTGTCAGGACTACATTTATTAAGAGGACCCATATTAAAATAATTCATGTGTTCTTAGACGCTCAAGTCTAACCTTAATATCTCATTCTAGTTTAATCCGCTTCTTCCTTTCCCATCTTTGGCCAACACTAGAAGTAAATGGTCATCATCCATTACATCTCCAAAAATGATTAATATATGTCACTTTAGCTTTCTCTCCTTTCTGTTAAATAATTCAATTCTTCTTGAGTTCTTTTCATGAGTCTCATTTTCTAATACTTTAATTAGCTTAGTGGCTCTCAGAACACTCTTCAAGTTTCAGAATGGTACAGCAAAACTGAATTCCAATAGAGGTCTAACTAATGCAAAATCAAATAGTTTAAATATCACATAGTTAGACTGAAAGATCCTTGAGAGTAGGAAACAAAGCCTTGTACATCTTTGCATCTGAAACATAAGGAGGTATTCAATAAATGAAGAATTAATGGGTTAGCAATCACTGGAAACTCCAAACATCACCCACTACTAGAAAGCAAATCAACAGATACTTTCCTTCTTTTTTAGAGATAGTGGCAGGGAGGGCATCCACTATGTTGCCCAGGCTAGTCTCGAACTCCCGGCCACAAGTGCCTCAGCCTCCCAAGGTGCTAGGATTACAAGAGTGAGCACCACACCCAGCAAGTTATTATTTTTAAGTCATGACAGGAGAAAGGGGAAAAAAGCTAACACTAGAAAAGCTGCTGCCAGCCCCTAAGCTGATGAACGTCTTGTCACTTCCAAATGGCACGTATCATTTAACTTTTTTTTTTTTTGAGACAAGGTCTTGCTCTGTCACCCAGGATGGAGTGCAGTAGTACTGTGATGCAATCATAGCTCACTGCAGCCTCAACCTTCCAGGCTCAAGCAATCCTCCTCCCTCAGCCTCCTGAGTAGCTAGGACTACAGGCATGCACCACCACACCCAGGTAATTATTTTTTATAGAGACTAGGGTCTCACTATGCTACCAAATGTGGTCTTGAACTCCTGGCCTCAAGTGATCTTCCCAGCCTGGCCTCCCAAAGTGTAGGGATTACAGGTGTGAGCCACTGCACATAGCCCATTTAACTTTAAATACAGTGAAAGATGCAACTTTAGAATACTACACAATTATCAAATTCCACTGGTCTGCATAATGAACAGGGAATCACATTAAGTCAGATAAAATAGTAATGATGGTTTGGTTGCATCTTATGAAATTATGTTTATAATTTAAATTTTATTCCTACATTATTATCCCCCTCTTTTGTACAATTTATAATAGATTCACTGCACTTTATTAGGGACTTTTCTAATCATCACAGTTTGAAAAGTTATTTCTTCATGCAAATTCATGTAACTGACCATGTATTTATTTCTTCACATAGTTTAGTTATCCTGCCACCACTGCTGTTATATTTCTATGAAAAATGCTTATTAACATGAACTGAACATTAGGTATGAACCTAAAAATCAGAGTCAGAAAAGTTTAACTGAGAGCTCTGTGTAAAAGGGACAGTTTTATCATCTTTGTGTTTTTTTTTTTAGATGGAGTCTCATTCTGTTGCTAAGGCTGGAGTGCAGTGGTGCGATCTCAGTTCACTGCAACCTCCATCACCAGGATTCAAGTGATTCTCCTGCCTCAGCCTTCCAAGTAGCTGGGATTACAAGCATGCAACACCACACCCGGCTAATTTTTGTATTTTTAATAGAGATGGAGTTTCAACATGTTGGCCAGCGTGTTCTCGAACTCTTGACCTCAAGTGATCCGCCCAACTCAGCCTCCCAAAGTGCTGCGATTATAGGCATGAGCCGCCATACCCAGCCAAAGATTTTTTTTTAACAGAAACTAAATCATCTCCCAACTGGCTTACTCACTGAAGTACTGCTTAGCCCCTCTGATAGAAGTTGAAAAGAATATTTTCCTTCTTAATCCCAACACCTCAGGACATGTTTTCATTCAACAAACACTTATTCAGTAACTGTTCTGTGTTAAGCACTATATTAAGTATTGAGGTTAAAAAAATAGACACCTTCTATTTTAACCTTAAATAGTTCATGTTAAGGGAGGACAGATTCATAGTGATAGAAGATCCTCCACAAATCCTTGGTGTTAGAAGCATTAATAACTTGTCTCTAGTGATGAACACCCAGAAAACCCAAAAAGAAGTATTTTTAAGCAAGTGTCAAGAGGCTAACAGTTAAAAGTCAGAATAAGGTTTCACAGAACAAAACTAAGAATAAGTCTACCAGATGTTGAAATTAACATCTGCAAAAGATGCTACCACCTGAGAGAAAAGACACAGATGTATTAGAGCAGTTGAGAAAAAGAACAGGAGTGACTTCAGGAACTGTGACCCTAGTGTTAAGTCTTAGTAAACAGAGACATGCACAGGGAACCAATTTATGTAATTATTCTGTGGATTACATCTCAACAAATAGGTCTGTAAGAATAGCTACTTTTCATTTATTTTGTGAATCAAAGTATACTCTAATTCTTAAATCCTGTATTTAAATTAATAAATCCATTTACATACATACATATGACTACAAGAGCTATTTTAGGAATTGCTATTTTCTTTTCTGAAACCCATGTTAACAGTTTATGCTGACTTGTTTTTAAACTTAAAATTTCCATACAATTTTATGGTCATCTTGGTTAATTTTTTAAAAGTAACTCCACAAAATGACAGGCTTTGGTTTTGAGTAGAATTTTTATTAGCCCTTCAAATATTTTCATATACAAGTAAGACTCCAATATATAACTGTAATGCAAAAGAAGGATTTCCATTTTGATCTCCCATTACGTATGAAAAAACCAATTGCAATTTTTAAATGAAACCAAAAGTTCTTATTTTCTTGCCTAGATATAGTTCTCTATAGTCAGACTAAATTAAAAAGAGAACAAAAAAAGTCGATTTATAATTAGACCGCCAAACTTCTTCCACAACCTTCATTCTATCTGTCCTTAATGCCCTAATGTTTTTAGCCATACTTGACAGATTACAAGTATCCTATGTTTCTTTGTATTATTAGAAAGACCAATTCTTCTAAAGAAGAATGCATGATATTTTAAAAGAAAATACTTCTGAAAGGATCTCAAAGGTGGAGAAAATTAAGCAAAGAAAACACTTCAAAAGCAGGCTACTCAGTGAAAAGTGCTGGGCCCTGGGAGCGTGACTCAAACAATGGGTGGACTGCTTCTGTGGTCCTCAGATGCTGACAAGCCTAACATTTGCCTTCTAATTCTCTACAAGAATGCACATTCCTAATCCGAAAAACTCCAGAAGCTAAGCGCTTAAGGAGTTCTGAAATCCCATAAGATGGGCTGGAAAACTCAAACACACTCCTTCTTATCCAGAGGGATTTTTATGCTATTATAGACTTCATCTTAGAATGGTAACTACTCCACCCATCTTTGAATGGAAAGGAACGAAAAGAAAATGCTTTTTTAAATTGTGAGTTTCCAAATTGTGAATTTTCCTTTGAACAGTATTAATTCTTTGAAGTGAACTTTTTTGGTCTATAATTACCGTGCTGACATTTTACTTGACTGTAACATCTACCAGCATGCACACATCCCAGAATAAGACACAGTTCTGGGGAAATTAAAATTTTCTGCAGTGTCACTGGACATATTAGAATTACATCTGGGACAGATTTTAAAATTCTATGTTACCTTAAAAAGGCTACTGCTCACTTAGTTAAGTTACTGCTGGACTGCCAAGTAAGAGAGAAAAAAACCGTATCATCTCTGTTTTCCATTTGGTAAAAGTAAATGACAGTTCTTTAGAAAAATATCATAAAGCAATCATAAAAATAAGAGTCTAGTTGCTATGGTGGGAAGAGGCGATGGATAGCATAAGAATAGAGTAAGAAAAACTAAGAAGGATTTCAGGGAGTGCTGATGCTTCTTTTTTAAGACGAGGCTGGCAATTGAAAGTGACTGCTGTGTTAAGAAAGATCCCATGACTGTCTCTGCACTCAGTAGGAAACACTGCCGTGATCCATTATTAAACTGGTAAGAACAGATACTATACTTGATCTTAGCCAAAAGGCCGAGAAGCAATGATCCATTATTGATATCTGTTTTAAGTATTAGAGGTAGAGGGGTTAACAAATGTGCCACACATTTGCCACCTCTGGAGTAGAATATCTACATCAGATGATTAACCAATGAATGCCAGAACCAACAGACTCAGCTGCTCTTGGGGTCATGGAAGTGTTCCTTTCCCCAATTAGACTTGCAGAGGCATGGTCTGTGCTCTCCTTGTTTTTCACTCCAAAGCTTTAGTGATCTGTGTTGGAGTTAAGAGTCTGGTTTCTACACATGAACATTCTTCAAGTTCCTAAAACCATGTGTTTACTGTCAATATTGTGCAACTGAAGGCTGCTCCTATTTTCATAAAATGAGGAAAAGCTGGGTTTGGATTGGAGAAATTCTGAATATAAGTCAAGGTTGGTCTCTTTTTCTATTTGGATCAGATATGGGAAGAGAATATTTTATTTTTTGAGACGGGCTCTCACTCTGCTGCCCAGGCTGGAGTGCAGTGGTGTGATCACAGATCACTGCACCCTCCACCTCCTGGGCTCACATGATCCTTTCCACCTGAGCCTCCCAAGTATCTGGGACTACAGGTGTACACTACCATGCTTGGATAACTTTTTTATATTTTATTTTTGTAGAGATGGAGGTCTTACTATGTTGCCCAGGCTGGTCTCAAACTACTGGGCATAAGTGATCCTCCCAACTTGCCCTCCCAAAGTGCTGGGACTCGAGGCACAAGCCATCATGTCTGGTCTGGGAATTTCTTTTCAGAGAGATGGCAAATGATTGGGTTAGAAAAAGGAAACCATTTCTGTGGCTAAAGCACTTATTTCTTCTCCACGCCTTAGAATTTGTAATTATAAAATATTCCCAGAAAATTTTAAATAAAGAGCTATCAAGGAGCAAGTTTAAAATAAGATTTTGGTTCCTCACATGATACAAAAAGATAGTTTAGTCAAACTATGAAAACTGAAAGTTGTCATTTTCTTTCTGCAGGGTTGGACTCAAATGAAAACCGCACAAGTGAGCGTTGGACAGAGCTGGTAGTGTGCTTAGCATTTGGCCACAAAATGGCCTGGACGAAACTAGCACTTAGCAACCTCCTCTGATTGTCATGAAGATGGGATGGAGTGGAGCGACGTAGTATGTTCAATAACTGATGGACCAGATGAAGAAGCTGACATGAAAAAAAACAAAGGGAAAAACCAAAAAATTAAAATATGGGCTAGGACACTATACGAGTGAAAGTGCACAGGCTTGTCATTTTATTCTGAATGGTTATTCATTAACATTTAATAATAATGAATTCATATTCATGACAGCATATAAGCAATTTCTCAAATAGCTAAAAAGCACAATAAGAAAAGTAACCATAATACAGTTTAGAAATAAATCTATAAAACGTTATACTCTACTTTCTATTTACAACAAACCTAAGAAAATCTAAAATTAAGAGCTTGCGTTGTGTTTTGTACTAAGAGGGAAAAGTGTTTGTAAAGCAAACACAAACACTTGTACCAGTCCTCTGTTTTACTGTAATTCTCTGTTCTGCTAAACAAATAGGCAAATGTAAGAAGTGACAGGTCACGATCTCTGCTTACTCAGGAGAATTAATCATGTGAGGGACATCTACAAATGGAAGAGGAGATATTTCTTTTGTAGAAATATGCATAGTGAAGATTTAGAAAACAGGATTAATTCAGCAGTTAACATACGGATCAGATTCTACAAACATGTTACAATTAAAGACTTTTAGTCATGTGCACTCAGATATACACAGATTCCAATATGAATAGCTTTTGAAGGGACCTCTGCTAACTAGAGCCGGGATTATATAGAACCTTTTCAAAAAACAGATAACTCTTGGACACACTTTTGATTATCCATAAGTAACTTGTCCATTTTCAGGATTATCTGTGGACAAATTAAATCTCTGGTAGGATTCCCTATTTCTTTGCACATTTCCAGACTATTTTCAATTCCTTGGGGAATAAAAACTTATGAATTTTCAGAGAATAAAATTTATTTTAATGAACTGAAGCAAAATATAGATTAAAATATAAATGTCAGTCAGAAACAGTGGCTCACGCCTGTACTCCCAGCACTTTGGGAGGCTGAGGCAGAAGGATCACTTGAGCCCAGTGGGGTGAGGCTTCAGTGAGCCATAACTGTGCCACAACACTCCAGTCTGGGTGATAGAGCAAGTCCCTGTCTCCAAAAAACAAACAAACAAACAAACAAAACAAAACAAACAAAAAAACTCCCAAAACAGTAAATACCTAATTGAGTCAAGAATTCAACAATATTTGTAAAGCCCTTACTTGCTGTGTGCTTGGAATATTACAGTAGTACACAAAATAGACATGGCCCCTGCTGTCAATTTTTCTAGAAAGAAAAATTAAAATGAAACAAATAACGAAGTAAAAATACAATTGGCCCTTCAACAAAAGGGGTTTGAACTGCATCGGTGCACTTACATGCAGATTTTCTTCCTCCTGTGCCGCCCTGGGACAGCAAGACCAACCCTTCTCGTTCCCTCTTCTCCTCAGCCTGCTCAGCATGAAGATGACGAGGATGAAGACCTTTTTGATGAACAATAAGAATATTTTTGGCTGGGCACGGTGGCTCATGCTTGTAATTCCAGCACTTTGAGAGGCCGAGGCAGGATCATGACCATCCTGGTCAACATGGTGAAACCCCGTTTCTACTAAAATACAAAAATTAGCTGTGCGTGGTGGTGTGCGCCTGTAATCCCAGCTACTCGGGAGGCTGAGGCAGGAGAATTGCTTGAACCGGGGAGGCAGAGGTTGCAGTGAGCCGAGATTGTACCACTGCACTCCAGCTTGGCGCTTGGCCACGGAGCGAGACTCTGTCTCAAAAAAAAAAAAAAAGTAAAATAAAAAAAAAAAATATATATATATATATATATATATATATATATATTTTTTTTTTCGGCCTGGTGCAGTGGCTTATGCCTGGAATCCCAGCACTCTGGGAGGCCGAGGCAGGTGTATCACCTCAGTTCAGGAGTTCGAGACCAGTAGAAATGAGAAACCCCATCTCTACTAAAAATACAAAATTAGCTGGGTGTGGTGGTGTGCACTTGTAATCTCAGCTACTTGGGAGGCTGAGGCAGGAGAATCACTTGAACCCAGGAGGGGGAGGTTGCGGTGAGCCCAGATTGTGCCACTGAACTCCAGCCTGGGCAATGAAAGCAAAACTCCATCTAAAAAAAAAATATTTTCTCTTCCTTATGATTGTCTTAATAACACTGTCCCTTCTCTAGTTTCCTTTATTGTAAGAATACAGTAAATAATATGTACACCATACCAAAAATGTGTTAATCGACTATTGATCGGTAAGGCTTCTGGTCAATAGTAAGCTATTCATCGTTAACTTTTTGGGGAGTTAAATGTTGCATGAAGAATTCTGACTGTGTGTAGGTGGGGTGGCACCCCTAACCCACTAATTGTTCAAGGGTCAACTGCAATTGCTATGACAAGATGCAAACAGGACAGAAAAATGGAGTAAAACTGGTGGGCTATCTAAAAAGGGCAGTGAGGAAAGGTTTCTCTGTGGAGCTGTATTAAGCTGAGATCCAAAGACAGAGAAAGGAAAGCCATACCAGTTGAGAGGGGCAGAGTCTTCTGGGAGAGGGAACTGACTGGGTAACACCACTAGGGAGGGAGACTGTGGCACATTCCAAAACCAGGAAAAGGCCAGAGGGCAGAGGTAAAGGAAGAACAAGACAAGACTGGAAAGAGGTGAAAGCCAAGTTATGCAGGGTCTGGTAGGCCAGGAGAGGTTCTGTGCAAGAGAGAACTGAGGTTCAGCTTTTATTTAAAAAATATTCTGGCTGCTAGAAATGAAGCTGGAGGCAACTGTAGAGGTCTCGAAAACAAAACAAAACAAAAATCCACAGTGCTGTGCTGGAGGGATCTAGGAGAATGCCTTGCAAGTAGAAACCGGAAAGGTGAGGAAAAACAGAATAGGATGGGGTAGAATGTTGCTCTCTTTCTGCACAATCAACTAAATACTTACATGTATATACCTTTCTAAATACAATATTTGTTATTAGCTATATAAACTTATTAAACTATAAACTGAAATCTGATAACTCACTGATTTACTTAAAATGTCGGGAAACATTCAGAGGAAAACTGACAGTATATTATCTTTCCCTTAAAATGTCAGGAAACATTCAGAGGAAAACTGACAGTATATTATCTTTCCCTTTATTTTAGTTTTTTAAACATTCTCACCTGAACATCTTGAAGTAAAAGGCACTATACAATATTTTGGTTCTTAAATATAAAAATAAAAGGCAACCTCTTTCTTCTACTTAATCCAGAAGGATTAAATTGATGATATCATCTGATTTGGTATTCCAAAGAATAAAATAAACCTTAATAAAGAAAATTACTTTTATAGATCCATATCTGACTATCCTATAGTGACAGTATGTAAAGCACTTAAAATAGAGTAGCTGATACAAACTAAAAATAAAATATACTTACTTGGAAAATTATCCTTTCTATAGATGGAGTACCACCAGAAAAGCATGTATCAACAACTTACATATATATATATGAATAGAACTTATTATATATATGTATATAATATATATACATAGAACTTATTATATATGTATATAATAAGTTCTATTTCAATTTTTTAAGTTTTTTGGTGAAAAAAGATGAGACTTTAAAGATCTTTTGTTTTTAAAGATAAGGGAACAGCAGCCTAGATGAGGCCTCGGTAACCTGTTGAAGGTTAGAGGTTATTAAAAGTAGAATGCTAGTCTCCTTGTGCTCATCCATTCTTATTATATGACTTCACTCATAAAATCAACATACACCAACCACAGGTAATACAACTAAACTTTCTGAAGATACATGTAACCTTGAAATAGAAGCTATGACCCTACCAGATACAGCAGAATAATTGCATGAACCTCCTGAGACAGGACCTTCCCTCTTCCTCCTATTGAATTTGGAGGAGTTCAAATAAATATATTTTGTAGTGCCATTTCTTCTCCTGGTCTCTATGTTGAGACACTTCCTTCCCTCCCTCCTTCCCTCCCTCTCTTCTTTCTTTCCATGCATGCATCCATGCATCCATCCATCCATGCATGCATCCATGCATCCATCCATCTATGCATCCATGCATCCATCCATCCATCCATCCATCCATCCATCCATCCATGCATCCATGCATTCATGCATCCATCCATCCATCCATCCATCCATCCATCCATCCATGCATCCATGCATCCATCCATCCATCCATCCATCCATGCATCCATCAAGTCATTACTGGTATGTTTGTTTCTTCTAGTCATTACTGGTATGTCACAGGTCAATCACAAGCTAGATTCATTTAGGAATTCCTTTATTATGTCACCAACAATGGTATAGCTTCTAAAGTTAGACTGATTGGGATCCAACTCCATTTCAAATTTTTACTGGCTGTACGATCTTAGATGAGTCATAGAAACCTCTTTCACCCTTGTGTTCTTAACATCTACCACCAGAATTGTTGTGAGGATTACACAGCCTAATGTATAGTCAAAATCTGTAACTTTCATTTTTAGTGATATGGAAAGTAGATACCCTGAACAACTCTCTTACTAACCTTAAAGAATAAAAATTTTATAGAATCACTTTTACTCATATCACTGAGTTTCTAAGAAAGTAAAGTATACTAAGAGGCCAAAAACCAGGTGAACCCAAAACTTGATCTTGAGCTTCATCATTAAAGAGTACATGGAATTCTGGGGTGAAGATAAAGCTCAGGGCATATCCCTTTAAAAGTAGAGTTTAATAAGAACCCTTCCATAAACCAAGGCTCCCAAAGAATTGCACTCTCAGTATAAGAGAAACTATAATAAACCTACCTTATATAAAGTGACACAAAGAAACCTGCCTGTCTTGACCTTGGCTCTAGGTAGGGAAAGAAAAACATCTCCTTCAAGAATTTGTAACCAAGAGGTAGCCCTCAAATGGGTTTGCCCACCAAATTTACATTACCTGTGTCTGAAAATCTCAAGCAGAGGAATAAAGTGTCCCAGATAAGCTGTGCCTCAGATACTTGGCAGAAACAAAGGAAAATCCTCTGCTAAAGAATTCCCCTACAGTCAGAACTCTAAGAATTTCCACAGATACAGTTCCAACAAATATGACCTTATAGCCAAAAACATAACAGAAAACCATTGGCTGATAAGAGGCACAAAATAAGTACTCGCTTTACAAAAAAAAGGGAAGAGATTTTATTATAAAATACTAGATTCTGGCTTTGGTATCATAACTCTCAAACTAAGTAGGTGCTCAACAAATGATAACTGCTATTTATGATTGTCACTACTTTTTTTTTTGGAGACAGAGTCTCTGTCACCCAGGCTGGAATGCAGTGGCATGATTATAGCTCACTGAGGCCTCAAACTCCTGGGCTCAAGCGATCCTCCCACCTCAGCCTTCCAAGTAGCTAGGACTACAGTTGTGTGCCACTATACCAGGCTAACTTTTTAAAAAATGTTTTGTAGAGACAGGGTCTTGCTATGTTACCCAGGCCGGTCTTGAACTCCTAGCCTCAAGTTATCCTCCTGCTTCGGCCTCCCAACATGCTGGGATTACAGCCATGAGTCACTGTGCCTGGCCTGTTGTTACTATTTTATTAATGATGGCTTATTAAATGTTATTTAAAACCAGATTTTGCGGTTGAGCTTGTGGGCTTTTAGCAATTAAGACATGTTTGCTAATCTTCTCCATCATATTAAGTGATCAATTGCTAGTAATGAGCTCTCTGGTATGAAAATACAGCTTACTCTTCATTACATATGTTGTTAAGCCACTAGCAAAATTCCTACAAAATAGCATGGATTCAATAAAAGTTCTCATCTAACTTTTTTCCCTTAACCAATGGCATGATTGAAAATGTTTGAATCATCCTATAATTAAAAAAAAAAAAATCAATTCAGTATATTGTTGGATGATTGTGTTTTTAAAAGATGCTCATGTGCACAAATGACAGATTTCCTAACATTCTGCTCTCTATTTTGAGGTTTTAAGGAAATGAAGGAAGTCCAAAAATATTTTGTTTTCTATACATACACACGCACACACACACACACACAATCTAAAACTCTGAATCACTTTCTATGGCTTAGGATAAAGTCCAAAATTGCAAACCCTAAGATAGCACTTGATATTGCCCTGTTAAGTCATGTTAGATCTTCCTCAGTTTTTCAAAAACACCATGCTTTTAAAAAATCAAAATAGAGGTTAAGAATTTATGCTGTGAAATCAGACTTCCTGGAGCTAGAATTCTGGGAACCATTTACCAACTGTTTCAATTTAAGCAAGTTATGTAAACTCTCTGAGTTTTAGGTTTCTCATCTGTATAATGGGATTAGTAATAGAACCTACCTTAGTAATACAATGAAAGTGTTTAAAACTGTGCCAGGCACACAGTGAATGCTCAGTAAATACTAACCTTAGTACCACTCTCTCTCTCTCTGCCTGAAATGATCTACGTGTGTTTCATATGTGAGCAAAACACTGATTCCTCAGGGAAATCCTCCCTGATCCTCCAAACTAGGTTGGTTCCTTCTATTAGGAGTTCTGTTAGCATATGCAGCTCCTCTTCATTGCCCTTTGCAAAATTACTAAGTTCTAGGAGAGCAGAACCCACACATACATATGTAAAAAAGGATGCCATATATATGTGTGTGTCTGTGTATTTCGTATTTCATATATATATATACCATCTTTTTTTTTCACTAAGGTATCTCAACTCCTAGCCCATATCTTGACATGAAGTAGGTGCTTTATCAACACTGTTGATGCCATTCTGTCAGTCTGTTTTCTCATTTCTTGGTGAGACACATGAGATCACTGGATAAATATTTTTTAAGTGAAATTTTTATTTGGTGAAAACAAATATTTTGTTAGCAATTTCTTGTTGTTCTGTAAAACATCTTGAATTTTAGTCCCCCTTACTCCCTCCACCAACCCCTGCCCCATGGCTTCATAATAACTTATGGGAAAAAAAATGCCACAGACCAGAAGGTAAAATGAACAAAAGCTCCAAGTAGGGCTAAGGTTAAAAGGTTTAAATTCAAGTCAAACTTTCTTGTCAATCTTAGAGTTACCCTTTCCTATTCTCTATTGTGCTTTTACTTTTGTCCCATAGTAAACTGAGTATCAAGATAAATTCTCTATGAGTATTAGGAACAGTGCTCAAGTCAAAGTATGTAATATTTTATAGTTAATAATTAATAAAGAGTTCCACAAGCAAGAGAAATATTTTGAAGTATAAACAGAACTGCTGCTACCCTCTAAACAGCCAAGATGCAACACTGACTCAGGATGCATAGCAGGTATGTGCAGCTATTGTCCTGAGAGGTTTATAATTTGATTTACTTTAAAATTTCATTTAAGTAAACTAGCTCTCAATGCTTCAACAGAGCATGGATCCTGATCTATACTTATGATTCTGCTAAAATATTTCTTTTTTCTCTTTGCTTTTTTTTTTTAGACAGTCTCACTCTGCTGCCTAGGCTGGAGTGTAGTGGTGCAATCTCAGCTCACTGTAGCCTCGACTTCCCAGGCTCAAGTGATCATCCCACCTCAGGCCCCCAAGTAGCTGAGACTACAGGTGTGAACCACCACACCTGGCTAATTTTTTCTATTTTTAGTAGAGATGGGGTTTTGCCATGTTGCCCAAGCTTGTCTCAAACTCCTGGGCTCAAGTGATCTACGTACCTCAGCCTCCCAAAGGGCTGGGATTACAGGCATGAGCCACCACAATGGGCCTAAAATATTTCCTGAACACTGTTTAAAGTGGTCTACACAACATTATTCTCATCTAGGGATTCTACTCATGTGCATTTAGGGAACAACATATCCTTTTTATCCATTTTAAGAGAAGAATTCCTATACACTGTATGTCAGTAATCATAAAATAAATAATCCCTGAAAAGAAGTCTTGGCCTGATTCTAGGTCTATATCCTTTAACAAGAAGAGACTTAGTACTGAACAATTTCCTTATTATTGTACTAGGTCATCTTGAAAGTCCTTCACTAATGTTTTTGTTATAATTATATATTTTTGGTTTTACAAATTCATGATTAAAGGCTGCATACTTATTAGATGATTTTCATTAACTCATTCTTCAGATATTTACTGCACACATCCAGTGTTCTAGACGCTGGGGATACAGCAATGAAGACACTAAGGTCCCTGTCCTCACATCTGCCATACTTTACAGTCAGCTTCTCCAGCACTCTATCTGACATCTCCACGTGGGTGTCTGTAAGACAGCTCAAACTTAATATGTCCAAAACAAACTTGATTTCCCTACAAATCCAACCTCACCCACACCAAATCTTCTTCATCTCGGTAAATATTATACAAAATTATATTCCCAAAACCTAGAACAGTCCATGACACATAGAAAGTGTTAAAATAAGTATTTGCTGAATAAAGGAATGAAGTTAATAGTTGTGCTTAGAGGAGAAATTTTAATGTGGTATGAAAATTTAGTATCATTTCAATGATCCTTATGGTTGCTGACAATCACAAACTTGGTTTACACATCCATTATCTTCCTTCCAATTCTGAATAGCACTTGAGCACGCTCAATTCTCTGTAATTAAAAAAAAATTAAAATATTCCCTGAACATACAGATACCATGTTATTCCTCTCTTCCCCATTAATAGCCAAACTTCTTGAAAGAGTTCTCTATTTCTACTGTCTCCATCTCCTCGTTCACTCCTGACTTCCACTCCCATCACTCCAGAGAAGTCACTGCTAGATCATCAGTGTTCTCCATGTAAATGAATCAAGCAGACCATTTTTATTTTTCATCTTCCTTGACGTCTTGATGGTTTTCTACACCACTGATTAGGTCCCTCTTCAAATGGTCTCTTCTCTTGCCTGCAGGGACTCTGCATTCTTCATCTCTCAGCACTTCCTCCTTGCCCTACTGCTTGTACCTTCTCAGTCTATTTTCTAGGCTCCTGCACATTTACTGAGCCACTGAAATATAGAAGCATTCAGGGCTCTCTTCTCATTCTATGCTTTTTTTTTTTTTTCTAAGCAATCTCATCTATACCCACAGCATCAGTTATCATCTACATAATAATCACTTTAAAATTTATATCCATAGCCCTGACATTTCCCTTAGCTACTCAGCCATAGATCTAATGGCTTGATATCTCCACTTGAATGCTGCAAAATGTCTCAGTCTCAGAATGTTCACATGAGGACTAAAGATCTTTCCTCAGCCCCCAAACTTTGTTCTATTTTAGCAAACCCCCTTTCAGAAAATGGTACCACCAACCATCCTTTCCTGCAAATCATAAATGTAGGCGTCATCTTGGAAACCTCCTTTTCCTTCACTTTACATTCATACTATATTGGTATCTTCTAAATATCTTCCATCTCCCACCCACTTCTCTTCAATCACACTAGCATCTCCCTGTAGTCTCCAATTTGCTCCATACTGTAATAAAATAATAATGCAAAATAGCAATCTGGTCACATCTTTCTAACCCCCAGCAATGTTTACTGCTTTGTGGCCAAAGATCCAAATCCTTAATCAAAGCTCACCTTTGCATGATGCAGCTTTGCTCTGTGTTCCAGCAACAATCATCTCCCAATTCCTCAAACATGTCATCCTCCCTCCTGCTACTTTTGCATATGCTCTACCCTTTTCCTGTACTTCCCTTTTCTCTCCTTCCTCTGTCCCCAGGTATGTGCCATTCACCCTTCAAATCTCTGCTTAAGTATCAGTTCCTTGAGTGACCTGAGTGGTGACTTGACATTTATTTGTATGATCACTTCATTAATGTGACTTGTTAGCTTATAAGCTTCCTTTCCTGAATTTGCTTACTATCGTATTCCCAGAATTTAGCCAAATATCTTGTGCCTCTGGGCACTCAATAAATAACTGTTAGTAACTTGTTTCTTCGAAATCTTCCTGGGTACATCTTTGGTAAAACAGAAGAGATATGTGGATGCCTGAACACCTGCCTGAAATGCAAACTTAAAAAACACTATCTAAAAGCTTATATTAGACCAATTAATTTCTATATTTAAGCATTCAATTGTCAGGCACTATAAGCATTTTTACTCTGTTCAAAAAGAACAGCCAAAAGCAAATGGCAAGTGCTTTAAAAACCTCACTTAATAAACACATAGTTAAATCACTGGGAAGATTACAAACAATGCACTCCCCAAAACAGCAGTCATTGAGCAGCAATATGAATCAATCATCTTCCATGGACATACAAATATGTTTCAGTTTGCATCTGTGTACATTCATAGAACACGATATGGGGTACTTAGAAACTTAACACGCTGCAGCATACAAGAAAACACAGAGACAGGGACACAAATGTATCCACAGAAACCTAATAGAAAATTAACATTAAGTAACTAGTCATAGCTAAGTAATTAAACACGTGGAAAATGTAGAATTCCTAGAGGCAATGAGATTATGCAGACGGTATCACAGAAAAGTTCTGAACAGGGCAGAAGGTGTTTTCACAGTGAGAAGAAAGGAAAGCATTTTACATGCAAGTGGAAAGGGTTTGCAAGTGTACAGACCAAGTAATAGGAGAAAGCAAAGTGCTTGCTCCAGGAATGGTAAATAAATAGTTTATTTGACTGAAGCTGAGAATTTGGTTTAGGGAGTAATGGACCATGAAACAGAAAGATAAAGTAGCTGGTAAAAGACCTCAAAGTACGTATTTAGAAGATTAAACTAGACAAGAGAGAGATCTTACATAGAAAAGAAAGAGATGGCAATGATATTTATAAAGTAAGAATTTAGATCCTGCAATTACAGACTGTAGTTGATGATGAACTGACTGCAGGAGCTCCTTTTTGAAAACCGAGTCAAGAAACTACCACTGCCACTGACTTACGTAAGAGTTCCACAGGATAATGAGAGAATGCAAAGAGGATGAAACAGGAGAAAAGGGAGAAGCCAGACAAGATATTCTAGAGTAGAGAAATGGCAGATACTATCAGAGCTCCTAACAATTCATCCACACTGTACTTCCTTGAAATCCTTATTTTTTCTTAACTGAAACATACAGTTAACTGTATTTATGTCTTTCATTATTCTGGATACTGCTTTAAAGTACCTAGCATATCGATATCTTGCCAACTGTCAGACTTTTAGTGAATAATCACTGAATGCATAAAAAGCAAACAAGGGGAAAAAAACCCGACTCCCTGACATACAGTAAAAAACTATTTAAAACATTCCATCTGACAAACAAATGAAATATCTAATAGTTACATGAGTTAAACTTCAGCTTTCTGATAGCAGGAGAGGCAACAGATGAAATTTTCATGGATATGGGGTGAGACGGAGTGACTTCACAGAAATTTTCACCATGAGCCAGCAGAAAAAGGCTCCATGCTGAGGAATGAAGTGTAAAACAATATAAAATATTTACATGTGCCCAGGGTTCCGCTAAGCCATCAAAGCAGGAAAACATAGGTGGCTGGCCTGAAGATGAGCAGCAGTCACTTCTGCTTATTTTTTTCAGCAAGTCAGTGCTTTTTTGTCTTGACAGAAGGAAAGAAAAAAAAAAGTATGTACTTTTTGTGGCAGCCAGGATGTGATCCTCTGACCCACTTGTGAGCTGCCATCAACCACTAAGAAACCTCTCAAGAGTTCTAACTGGAATTTCACTGAAGCGAAAAGGCATGGCATGCCTATTGGCAGCTATTTTACTCCGGTGTCCAGTAGAGGCATTAGTTGTGACATTCCTATTCAATGGTCTTCATTCCTACTGCTAGAACAAGGCCACACTGATAGAAGAAAGACTTGAGAAGCTATTTGCATGTTAATTTTATAAGAATGGCTTACAAATCTCAATGGATTTTCTCTGGACAATGCTAGTTGACACTGGTTGCCCTAACGTAATTACAAGTTACAAACTTGATCTACTAAGAAGGAAGACTTGCTATAAATAGAAAATAAAAATACTACTGCTAACAGCAGAAACAATAATCTAGTTAATCTGTGCAAATCTAATGTAAATAAAAACATACCTTATTTGTTTGTGGCATTTATCTCAATTCCCATTTGCAATTTCTACATATTGGACAGAATTCTTCATTGTTGTAAAGCCAATAAATATAAAATACAAGAATAGATAATATGGATATAAACTAAATAAAATATATATAACAAATACTTGTATAGAGGTTATTGTGTGCCAGTAAATACACTAAACATTTCACATAAATTAATAGTATCTTAACTCATTTAATTTTCACATTGATTCTGAAAGGTAGATACTATTATTATTAACATATAATAATGTAATAATGTTTATCAAATTCATTATGGATTAAATGCCATTACAATAAAAATTCTGTTGTGTTTTTTTGAGACAGGGTCTCGCTCTGTCACCTAGGGTGGAGTGCAGTGGCGTAATCATAGCTCACGGCAGCCTCGAACTCCTGGGCTCAAGTAACCCTCCTACCTCAGCCTCTGGAGTAGCTAGGACAGCAGACGCATGCCACCACACCTGGCTAATTTTTTAATTTTAATTTTAGTAGAGATGGGGTCTTGCTATGTTGCCCAGGATGGTCTTGAACTCCTGGGCTCCAGTGATCCTACCACTTCATCCTCCCAAATCACTGGGATCACAGGCATGAGCCACCACTCCCAGCCACAATAAAAATTCTTTATGAAAAAAAAGATTCCCCCCTTGCTCAAATCACGGCCTTAGAAGTATTCTGCCTTTGCCCAAAATCTGTGAGAAGAATATAATAATCACAATAGTTCATTTTTTCAATAGAAATACCAACAAGAATTTCAGAACAAATATCAAAATATACTAAAATATGTATATGAAGGTCAGAGTTTGAAAATAAGTAAGCAGTCCCACTGAGAATTTATTTCCAAAGGAAAGATGAACACATTTCTATTTGAAACTCTCTAGAGGATTTCCTTAGGCAGGTCTAATCATCTAAGGAAAATGTACAGCTTGGTTGTTGTTTTCCTATTATAATCCACGCTATCTTTCTACATACATGTATTAAAAGGCTAAATCTCTGCATTGGGCGAATTTGAGGATGAAGGTGCAAGTCCATACCACAGCAATACTGACTCTTAATACATCCAAAAAGTCTGTTATAAAACAAAAATCATCCACCAAGTTTCAGCTTGCTTGGACAATATGCCACATAGTATAAGAGAAAAAAGATCCATTTTGTGATCTGGCATATCTCTAAGAATATATCACTGTGAAATCAGTGACCGTCCTCATTTTTAATTAATCCAATTATAATTAGAAAACATAATCTGGTCTTGCTTTTCAAATCCACATTTTTATGTGTTTCTCAAACTGGACCCTGTGTTGCAGTTGGTGCAAAACCAACTTTGGCATAATGTTCTATACCTAGGATGAGCATATCATCCAGACTGGATGACTTTTGAGAGCAAATGATGGTGTTATTAGTAATTCTGCTGGTGTCATACAGAGTCAATGAGCATGCACGCTTATTCTCTCTGTCCTCCAGGTGCTTATGTACCCACTGTCCTCGGATAGCCATGTTTACTCCCAGCCTTCCACTTAAAGCAAACCCATTCTCAATACTGTCCTCACGCAAGGACGTAAGATTTGAATTGAAAATTTGCTCAGCCACTTACTGTATAATCCTGGGCAAGTTGTTCAATACCTCTGCAAGTCTGGATTTTGGAATTCTATAGAAGTGAATTTTATTTCCATCACTTATCTTCTCTGAATCCTTAGGGAATTCACTTAATATTTCAAAGGAACAGGCTCTTATATATAAAACAAGAGAAATAATATTATCTCCCATATGGATTCTGGGGAAGAATATATAGAATAACAAATTCCAGTGACGAAGTGTTCACTGTCTTCATTGTGTACACAGATTACTCTCCCTTTTCTAATTAGGTTACAAAAATCTCAGCAAATTTAAACCATGGTATATCCCTAACCTGATGTCTCTCTATTCATCTAGCCTTGCTTTCTGCTTTGCACATGAAATAAACAAGAAACTATTACAGCAATAGCCTTCTACCCTTCATCTTTTTTCTAAACTTTGTATCTTTATATTGTCTTCTTGGGTAAAAATAGTCAGATGACTCCTATTTTTCCTGTAAGATTGAGCTCAGCCTCATCTCCCAGAGGTAAATAACCCTGACTCCTTCCAATCTGGGTTGGTTCTCCCTCTGACCTGCTGAAGTAGCTTGGCATGCTCTTCTGAATGCATGGTTTACTAACAGCTGCAATGGTATTGTACTATGATGTCATCATTAATCATCTCCCTAAACAGACTTCAATTTCTTTGATGTTTTGTATTCTTAGAGTACACTGCACATAGCTCTTTAAGTGTCTACTGAATCAATGAGCAAGCCAGACATCTATTAGTTTTGTATCACTGAAAGCACTTAATGTTACACATTCAGTGACAACTCAGTAAACACTAAGTGACTCATGGATTATCAGACTATACTGTATCAATGAAAAGATAACCTTTTATATTGCAAAAAACTAGTACTTCAGGAGTGAAGTATTCTTTCCAAAAGAGTAACAACAATTTTCCCAGGTGACCTGGAAAGATATCTGACTAAAGATATATGTATATATGTATGTATGTAGGTATTTTTTTGAGAAAGGGTCTTCCTCTACTGCCCAGGCTGGAGTGCAGTGGTGTGATCACAGCTCACTGGAGCCTCGACTCCCTGGGCTCAAGGGATCCTTCCACATCATTTGGGACCACAGGCATGTGGCACCACGCCTGGTTAATTTTTAAACTTTTTGTAGAGACAGGGGTCTCAATATTGCCCTGGCTGGTCTTGAACTCCTGGGCTAAAGCAATCCTCCCACTTCAGCCTCTCCAAGTGCTTGGCACTACAGGCACAAGCCACTGTGCCCAGCAAGAGATATAATTTTAAGAATAGATTGCAGGCCTTTATTCATAAGAAAGTAAGGAGTACTCCTGAATAATTAAAAGCTGTATTAGAATTAGCAATAAAAACACATCCACAGGAGGACTGATAATGTATACATTTAAAAGGCAGGATTCCTGCCCACATAAAAGTTTACCTGCTACAATGCCATGAGGCACAACTCTCTCTAGTGCTCAAGCACTTAGGGAGGCATATTAATATGACTCCTTAGTACTCAGATCATAATCAGGGAGTCACTTGTACCCTTGGGAAATAACGCCCTTCTTGTGCACTGTGAAAGGTGCATTTATTATCCACATTAGATTTATTTTGCATATTATATAGTGAACACCGATACTTTAAATCCCCTTAGAAGGCATATGAGTGAGCTCAGTATACTTTTCATTGAGCTTATAAGGTCTATTAAAAATAAATAACTGTATCCAATATTTCATTTTTTAAAGAAAATGACAATTACAGGAAGGGAAACATTTAATATAATGAGACTGATCTAATAGTAAGAAGGTAGTAAAGAGCTCAGCCTGTTGGTGCATTATTAACTCTTTCTGGTCACTTGGGTAACATTTGAGTACTGTACTAAAAGAGGTAATTTACTAAATGGTACCCTAATGGCCAGAAAGAGTTAATGTGGTAATCAAAAATGAGCAATTTACTTCTCATCAACTAATCAAGCTCAGTAAAATTTTTTATTAAAATGTACTGTTCAACTGAAATTTTAATTGAAAAACTGAAAGCCATTTAGTAAAAATACAGGAGAGTGGATATTACAATCGATTAATCCAAGAAAAGTAATGGCATGTCTAACCCAAGAAAGACAATAATAAAACAACTCTTGTTGCAATTATTAATATCAATGTCACCACTATTTCTGAATGGCCATCATGTGCCAGTCACTATTCTAGGCAATGTATGCATATATCACTGAATCTTCAAAATGGTAGGTTTTATTACCAGAAATGTAGGTACAGAGAGAGTATGTAGCTGAGCCATGACTAGAGAAGCCAGATTTGTCAAATCTCACAGTCTATGATTATTTTATTATATGCTAGACTGCCTCCCAATACATACAGACAAATATTTTAGCTTACTAGCTATCCAAATGATTTAGAATATGTTAGAAACAGCTTATTAAACAAATGCCCATTCCAGAGAAATTCTGATGTAGTCATAGTGCCAACAACGCTTGTATTTTCCCTGGGCTTTGGTCTGTTTACAAAAAAAGAGTGAGCACAGCAGTCCCGAGATGGCTTAAAAAGGCCTGCTTGCAAGGCTGGCCGTGGCTGGCATCTGGGAACCCAGATTTCAGGAAGGTTCCCACTATTCTCAGACTAATGAGAGCGGCTCACCATGTTTAAACTGTTTATGCACACAGTGTAGTTATGCTAAATTTGCTTTCCTTCTGTGAGCCTGGGATTTTGGTACATGCCGGGAAGAGAGTGCCTCCATGACCAGCCCCAGTAAAACCGTGCCCACGGAGTCTCTAACAAGCTTCCCTGGCAGAATACATTTCACATATGCTGTGATAACTCACTGGCACAGGAACTGACTGTCCTGTGCGACTCCACTAGGAGAGGGATCCTGGAAGCTTGTGCCTGGTTTCCTGCAGACTTCACCCCGTGTGCCTTTTCCTTTTGCTGACTTTGCTCTGGTTCCTCTCACTCTAGTAAATCTTACTTGAGTATGACTAACATATTAAGTCCTGTGAGTCCTCCTAGAAAATCATGTAGCCTGGGGTGGTCTTGGGGACTCCTTTGACTTTATGGCCATTGTGAATACCGGAAGTGACTAAAGCTTTATAATGGCTTTTAGACTGTCCACAGCCAAGATTTGTAGCACATCCAGAGCAAGGGTTATATCTTTGGGATTTACAACTTTTAGCATTTTAAATTCATTTCACAGCCTATTTTGTATCCCCATTACTATCTTTTCATTTGTTTTAGGACCTAAATTTTTTCACAGTTAAAAATAATTTCAGTTATTTATAACAAAACAATGTTAACATTTCTTATTGAATGTCTTAGAAGTATTTAACAGAAATGAACACTCCTCTTTGACACACTTTCCTTTCTTGATTTCCATCACAGCACAGGCTCCTTGATTTCTGCTCACCCAGCCTCCTTCACGGATGCATTCTCCTCTAGCCACTCCCGGAGCTTGGTTTTGAGACCACTCTTTTCTCCTCCATCTATACTTTCTCCAGGGGTAGTCTCATTGACTCTGCTTTAAAAAATTATTCGTTGAGCAACAGGCTCAAATCCTCCAATCCATCTGACATCTCTTTTGGCTTTAAACTAGCTATGTCCAAATCAATGAAAACGATTTGATTTCCACCAACCAGTCCCCTTTATCACCTGTACTCCCACAGTCTTCCCCACCTCAGTGAACGGCACCAACCTCCACTGAGCGTGTAAGCCAAACATCTAGGATTCACTTTGAGCTCTTTCCTTTTTCTCAACCTCCACAGGGAATCCATATGCCAGTCCTCCTAATTCTACCTCCAAAACACATCCATTTCTCTGCAACTACACTCCAGACCAACAGTTCTCAACTGGGAGCAATTTTGTCCCAGGGGACATTAGAAAATGTCTGGAGATATTTTTGCTTGCCATGACTAGGAGGGTGCTACCAGTATCCAGTAGGTAGAGGTCAGAGATGATGCTCAACATCCTAAAATGCACAGCACAACCCCACAATAATTACCTGTGGGCTCTAAATGTCACCAGTGCTAAGATGAGGAACGCTGCTTGAAACCAAGCAATACACAGTGCTGCAGCACTTAATCGCTTCTATCTTTAATGTGTACATTCCCCACCTGTTTCACATACGCTTCTGAACTACTGTCAACGTGTTCCGGAATAGGGCAACGTAAGGAAAACAGAAATATTACAAACAGAGAAAGCCAAGTTCAACTAAAATCTGCAGTGTTTCTAAACACAATACTTTGAAGGAAGCCTATTGAAAATGTGTGGCATGCATAAAATAGAGATAGTTCCAATGACAAAAAGAAAACATGAGACTGCTGAGTTTCAATGCCTAATATTTTTTCCTTCATGTTCCAAAAAAATTTAAAAAAAAGTAACTGACTAGTGAACAAGTGGTTGAGATGTCAGCCACATCTATAATTTAATTGTAAAACAGAAACAAATTCTCAATGACCAGTCTGAAATCCCCAGCTGTTTCAAAAAGTAATTTTCCTTTACTACTTGATATCAAGGTACCTCGCTTACAAATATATTCAAACCAGCTAACCACATAAAATCCTACTGGCAAGCACTGAGCGAAGACTTAAAACAATGTTGGCTCTTCTTCTCACTAGAGCCCAATTTAAATAATGTGACACCTGTACCTAAGTTTACTTACTGTATTTACCACACCGTATGGTAATTGTTGACTTATTTTTCTTTGCAACTACACTGTAAGCCATGACTTTGGTGTCAGGGGCTAACTGGGTTTTATATACAGAACATCTTAACCTGTAAGCTGGTGTTGAACAAACCGGGGTTAAAAGCATATGTCAAGGAATAAATGGAGAAATGAATGAATGGATGGATAGTAAAAGGGAGTGCTCACTGATAATTACACGAAGAAGGTTATGGTTTGCCTTTAGTACTCTCTAGGCCCCTGAAACAAATGGGGTAGAGTGGAAAAAATTTTTACTACTGTAGAAGAAAGGAAAAAGAGTGAAATGGAAGCTAAAAACTCATCCTGGATTCACAATCCTAGATGAACATTAAAAGTTAGTAGGGCATAGCAGAGAGAAGAGGCCTGTCTTTCCAAATTATTGTCTCTATTATGCCCTGGAACTCCTGAGTGATAAGAAAGTTAATACTTAATAAAAAAATCAATGTTGAACACTTTTTATATTTGGAAGTCTACCATAATTTATCAATAAGACAAAATAAGCCACAGAGACAATCTTCTGACCAAGTGATAAAGTTTGGTTAATCTTAGGAGGTTCCTCTATAGAGTACCAACATTCCTAATGTTCACTGCCCTCCCTCTCAACTGTTTTTAAGTTCAATTACGGCACTAGCCCAGCAGATAAGTTGTTCTTCCTTTCTATATGAAAATATTGAAAACTAGAATCTACCTGGAAATCTCTTCAAAATTATAGAAATTAAAACTGACGGCTGGGCACAGTGGCTCATGCCTGTAATCCCAGCACTTTGGGAGGCCAGGGCGGATGGATCACTAGGTCAGGAGTTCGAGATCAGCCTGACCATTGTAGTGAAAACCCATCTCTACTAAAAATACAAAAATCAGCAGGTTGTGGTGGTATGCGCCTGTAATCCCAGCTACTCAGGAGGCTGAGGCAGGAGAATTGCTTGAACCTGGGAGGTGGAGGTTGCAGTGAGCAGGGATTGCACCACTGCACACTCCAACCTGGGTAGCAGAGCAAGACTCCAACTCAAAAAAAAAAAATTTGACAAGTTCATAAGCCAAAGTAAGTTCTGGTTGCAAGCACAGAAATCACAAAAATTTGTTACTGCAGCTAAACACTGACACAGGTAAGCAGCGTACGATCGCATGTTAAGTACTTAAGGTACAGAGTAAACATGAACACTGAACTTGTATAATCAAAGTACAATTCTTTAAATCAAGCTTGCCAACCCGTGGCCTTCAGGCCACAGGCCACATGAAGCCCATGACAGTTTTGAAAGCGGCCCAACACAAATTCATAAACTTTTAAAAACATTATGAGCTATTTTTGCTATTTTTGAAAGTTCATCACCTTCTATTGTTAGTGTATTTTATGTGCAGCTCAAGACAATTCTTCTTCCAATGTGGCCCAGGGAAGCCAAAAGATTGGACACTCCTGCAGTTTAAATGGTCTAAATTCACCATACTGAGTAATTCATAGTAATACAAAATTAATTTGTTTAATGCATGATTTACCTTAATAAACTGTTGTAATAAAAGAAACATTTTTGCATGAATAAATGAGACTCCTGTTTGTCCTCATATTTTGGTTTAAGGTCTTTGCTGATAAAAGAGAATCACTCTTCCCCTAAAACACACACAGAGATCAAAGAAATAGCCTAATTTTTCTTCAGAATTCTGCAATTTCATTAAATGTTTTATAATACAGTAGCATTTCTGTATCTTCCTTTATTAAATTGAATCTAGGAGCAGGCACTGGAGAAACCCTTGGGTCACAGAGAATGTGATTTGAAGTAGTGACTAAAACTTCTTACAGCCTGGTCAACACCATGAAACCCCATCTCTGCTAAATATACAAAAATTAGCTGGACGTGGTGGCGCACGTCTGTAATCCCAGCTACTCAGGAGGCTGAGGCAGGAGAGTTGCTTGAACCCAGGAGGAGGAGGTCGCTGTGAGCTGAGATTGCAACACTACACTCCAGCCTGGGTAACAAAGCGGGACTCTGTCTCAAAAAAAAAAAAAAAAAAAACCAAACTTTTTAAATTTTAAGTTTTCAAGATTCATTTTCAACATAAGAACACAAGAATATTAGGGCTGGAAGGGATTTTAAAAAATCTTTGGCCTAACGCCTTATATATACAGGTGAGAAAATCAATATTTAGAGAGGTTAAATGATCTATCCAAATTAACACAATCACTATACTTCCTCTATCTGTAAGATCATGAATTGTAACATCATCAATCATCTATTTAATTACATGTTACACAGGGTAAAATGCTATGTTAAATGTACATAGTTTTTTTTTAAACCAACAGGTAATAGTTCCCCTTAATCTACATAATTAAATACTCTTTCTTTGGGTTTTAGTAAAACAATCACAAGCCTTTCCTTCATTTAAAGTCTAACGATTCTTCTGAATGATTTGATCATATATAATTAGGTATAGCACCATGGTGACAACCATGTCATAATTTATTCCTCTTACCTGACAGCAAGCAAGTTTCTTTTTGGAAATACATCCCAATTTCAGAAAGTTAAAAAACAAAAGTATGTTTCAAAATTGGAGGAAATAAGGTAGGCAACAATTAGCAAGGATATGTTAAGAACCTGTTTCCTAACTTTTCATTTGACTGTATTACCTCCTTTGATTGTTAACTACTTTTGACTTCTTTAATTGAAATATTTGCTTTCAAGTCTAATACTTTAGACAACTCATTATATCTCTAAAGAAAAACAATATAATTATCCACATTTCATTTGTCAGATGTACTATACATACCAGCAGATTTCCATATTAAGAACTCAGAAAAAAAAATTAAAGAACTCAGAAAGGAGAGAAAGGGCTAATTAGTTTCAAGGAGGTAAAACAGAGACAAGTAACCAATCATATTACATATAGTAGTGAATACAGCCTGAAGACTATCATCACATAGATTCAGGACTATCATCACACAGTTCAACAAGCCAGCCTATCTATGTTAATGAATAAAGACATGTTACAATGCTAAATCTGTTAGGAAGTAAAATAGTTCAGAGAAATGAGCAGCTATTGAGGCTTCGTAGTAAATCAGTACAATTAGTGCAATTCATTTATTCAGTCAGTCATTCAGCAAATGTGTTCACTGTTTTAGAGGCGAACAAAACACAATTACAGTTCGACCTTCATGGAGTTTACATTCTAGTGAGGGTTGCAGACACTAAACAAAGTAGTGTTTTTCTTTCCCACTATTTCCTTTTTCTATTTCATTTCCTTTAACTTTGAGTGCATGTCTATACCTGACAACGATCTCAGGGATAGAGTCCCACTTAAAGAAGAAGAGAAAGTCGTATGTTTGATTTGGCAAAATGTAAAAAAAGAAGGGGAATGTCATACAATTAGACTAAATGTGCAGCACTACTGAGGGGACTACCAATGACAACAGGACGTGAGGGGGTGATGCACTTGAAATGGGATGGTTCAGGATTGCCTCTGCTAAGTGTAGAGATACATATGAAAGCGGCAAATGCAATAAGAAAACGTGTGTCAGGCACTGGAAACTGTAGAAAATTATCTAAATCAGTAATGAGTTGTTCAGTGTTTATCCTGATTATGTCCTCTCATGAGGCTTAAATATTTCCATATAACTTATCAGAATGTCTTTCATTTATTTGAAGATCTGGCTTCACTTTGAGTATGGTGCTCCACTTAAGCAAACAATGCTGTTAACTGACAAAGCGGCAAGTAATTTTACAACTAGACTTTTGCAGGCAGTGAATACGCATAGGGACAACAGAACTCTAAGGGCAACAGAAATTCCTTACTATAACTCTCATACGTGGCAGGTGTCAGAGGAATGGATGGACATAAAGACAGTTCTGGACTACGCTATAGCAGCATTACACTGTTAAGTCACACAGATGTGCTTTGCTTCATCAGAAACTGACTTTTTGAAAAGCATAAGGGAGAGAAAGCATAGTGTGATGCAACGTGTTTGGTCTTTGAAGTCAGATAGGCTGAATTTTATGTTTTGGCAGCTATTACTGTATGACTTTGGGTTAATCACCTAACTAACCTCTCCAAGGCTGTGGATCCTACTCCGCAAAATTGGAGATAATGTGCATCCAACAGTATGGCTGTGAGGATTAAATTTATGTCTAGAACCAGCAGCTGCTCTAACTTCTGTTTTTGTTTTTAATTTTTAAGCTCACATATCTAATAGACTATGGAGTCCACTTTGTGAAATAACCCTACAGACAATTCTTTTGTAAATTTCCTGACCACCAAATTTGTTCCTTTTGCAAGGCAGAGGCAGGGTGGAGTACTGTACCCTGGAGTACGGATCCAGCAGGTACAGATGCTAAACTCCTGGACACTAAGACCTACCTGTGTGACTATGAAAATTACTGTGCACCTCCTGGGTCTTTGTTTCCTCACACAAAATTTTATTCCCTATGGTCTTTTTTTTTTGTTTCTTTGTTTGTTTGGAGACAAGGTCTCACTTTTTCACCAAGGCTAGAGTGCAGTGGAGTGATCTTGGCTCACTGCAACTTCCACCTCTTGGGTTCAAGGGATCCTCCCATCTCAGCTTCCTATGTGGCTGAGATCACACCACAGGTGCACACCACCACAGCCAGCTAGTTTTTCTTTTCTTTTCTTTTCTTTTTTTTTTTTTTTTTTTTTTTTTTTTGTAGAGACAGGGTTTTACCATGTTGCCCAACTAGCATCGAACTCCAGGGGATAAGCAATCCACCCGCCTTGGCTTTCCGAAGTGCTAGGATTACAGGTATGAGCCACTGTGCCTGGCCCCCTCTAGTCTTAAAAAGCAATGACTCTAAGTTTGGATTTCCAAATATTAGTTTGGTTTTGAAAGAGGTTTGTCATGCCGGGCGTGACGGCTCATATCTGTAATCCCAGTACTTTGGGCAGCTGAGACAAGAGCATCCCTTGAGCCCAGGAGTTTGAGACCAACTCTGGTAACACAGCAAAACTGCCTCTACAAAAAAATTTTAAAAACCTAGGCATGGCGGTGCACATCTATAGTCGCAGCTGCTTGGGAGGCTGAGGTGGAAGAAGCACTTGAGTCTGGGAGGTGGTGACTTCAGTGAGTCATGGTCATGACACTGCACTGTAGCCTGGGTGACAGAGAGAGACTCTGACTCAAAAAAAAAAGAAAAACAAAAACAGTTCACCAGTGTGGAGATATATTAACCCATCATTCTGAATGGATTAAAAGACGGTATGCTGGCTCTCAATGTGAGATTTTTGACATGTTACCAATTTGAAATAACCCATTCAAGTATTTGGCAAAATAATTAATTGCACAATTTGACTTTTGCTTTCCTGTTGTGAGCATGTTCTTTTTTTTCCAAATAAAACTAAGCAACTATTGTCTTTTAACAGACTGGCCTTTAAATGTAAAAGGAGGATGACTGCATCCAAGTTACAGGAAAGTGATGAATAAAAGAGGCAATGGGCAGGAGAGATATGAAAGGGGCTGCATGAACTGTTAGATTTCTAGTTCTTTTTTTTCCTACAGAAAATTACTTCCCTCTGAACTGGTTACATTCCTTTGTAGTATGTCATGATACATATGAGGAAAGTAAATACCTTATAGAATATTTATATGATATCATAAAAGAAAGTAATAAAGTAAAATGTATTAGGCTGGGCTCAGTGGTTCACACCCATAATCCCAGCTCTTTGGGAGGCCAAGGTGGGCAGATCATGAGGTCAAGAGATCGAGACCATCCTGGCTAACATAGTAAAACCTTGTCTCTACTAAAAATACCAAAAATTAGCCAGCCATGGTGGCATGTGCCTCTAATCCCAGCTACTCAGGAGGCTGAGGCAAGAGAATTGCTCAAATTCAGAAGGCAGAGGTTGTAGTGAGCCGAGATCATGCCACTGCACTCCAGCCTGGGCGACTGAGTGAGACTCGGTCTCAAAATAAATAAATAAATAAATTTTAAGAAAAACGTAAAATTTATTATTGCTATTCTCTCCAATTATTCAATTTTTCTCTCATTTTAAGAATTGTTTTTAAATAGGAAAATAAGGAAGGTTGATTCAAATCTTGCCCCTACCAATCCAGGTATGCTGTAAGTGATATATATAGAAAGTCTTCAATCAAGAAACAAACAGTAATAAAAGACATCAGAATCTACACTGTTACTAATACAAAGGGTTTCAAATTGCCCAGGGCTTCTTCTTGGGGAATAATATTTACTCTATTTTTTAATACTTAATGGAGAGGTAGATTATCCCATGATGTTATGACATGTCATGTTATATGGTGCTATATTATATCCTATGTCATATTATAGTACAGCAATTCTCTTCTCTTCTCAGTACCCACTAATTTACTATAAGAACAGGGGATGGAAGGTTGCCCTACCTATCACATTATGCACAAAGAACCTTACACATTCCAAAAAAGGATGTAATTGGCTAATATAACTGAGGAGAAAGCAAAACTAATCACTTGGTTGACAGGGTAGAAGCAGAAAGGACAAACAGTGAGTCTCAATCACAAGTACAGCCTTGGTGGCAAGGGCATTCTCCCTTTGGTCTATGAACTGTGTCTAGACTGGGACTGGAGGTCTCAATTAAGTGTTATTTAACATGCACCTACTCACAGCAAAAACAACAACAACAACAAAAAACAAAAAAACAGACCAAAAAATTATCCAATTTAAAAATGGCCAAAAGGGCTGAATGGACATTTCTCAAGAGAGACAGATGGCCAACATATATATGAATGAAAAAAACATGCTCAACATCATTAAGCATCAGGAAAATGCAAATGAAAACCACAAAGAGATCATCTCACCTGTTAGAATGGCTGTTATCAAAAAGACAAAAAACAACAAATTCTGGTGAGGATGCAAAGAAAGAGAAAAGCTCATATCCTATTGATGGGAATGCAAAGTAGGATAGCCATTATGGAAAACGGCAGGAAGGAAAAAACTAAAAATAGAACTACCATATGATCCAGCAATCCCTCTGCTGGATATACAAAAGGAATCAGTATGTCAGAGATATCTGTACTCCTATCGTTACTACAGCACTATTCATAACAGCCGAGATGTAGAATCAAACTAAGTGTCCATCAACAGATAAATGGATAAAGAAAATGTGGTATATGCCATGGCACACATATACCTATGTAACAAACATGCAGGTTCTGCATATGTATCCTAGAACTTAAAGAAAATAAAAAAAGAAAGATGCTGGGCGCAGTGGCTCACACCTGTAATCCCAGCACTTTGGGAGGTCAAGGCAGGCAGATCACAAGGTCAGGAGATTCAGACCATCCTGGACAACATGGTGAAACCCCGCCTCTACTAAAAATACAAAAAATAGCTGGGCGTGGTAGCAGGTGCCTGTAGTCCCAGCTACTAGGGAGGCTGAGGCAGAAGAATTCCTTGAACCCAGGAGGCGGAGGTTGCCATGAGTCGACATGACGACACTGCACTCCAGCCTGGCAACAGAGCAAGACTTGGTCTCAAAGAAGAAAAAAAAAAAGAAAGAAAGAAAATGTTATATACACACACACACACACACACACACAGTGGAATATTACTCTAGCATATGAAGAATTAAATCCTGTCATTTGCAACAACATGGATGGAGGTGGAGGTCACTGCATGAAATGAATTAAGCCAGGGGCGCAGGAAGACACGTATCTCATGTTCTCTTTCATATGTGGGAGAGAAAAAAGTGGATCTCATGGAGGCAGAGGGGAAAATAGTAGTTCCCAGAGGCTGCAAAGGGAAAGGGGGAGGAAAAGATCAAGATAATGTGGTTAATGGATATGAAAATACAGTTAGATAGGAGGATTAGGTTCTATATTTGATAGTACAATGGGTTAATAACAGTTCATAATAATTTACTGCATATTCCAAAATAGCTAGAATAGAAGAATTATAATGTTCCCAACACAAACAATACAATACATGTTTAAGGTGCTGGATACCCCGATTACCCCAATTAGATCATTACACATTGTATACAGATATCAAAATATCACATGTACTTAAAAATATGTACAACTATACCAATAAAAAACACCAAATAAAATAAAATAAAATGCACCTAAAATGGGAGAGCATGCTCAATGACTAAATAATACAAAATTATTTAAGTTTTTTTCTTTCTGTATAAAACATTCCTAGCCACTAGTTCTTAATTGCCAATCTGAGTTAGAGCTTCATACGAGTCTCTTTTCTGAGTGATTTTTCTAGAGAGTCAATTAAGACTATTTTCTCTTTACTCTAGGTCACTTGTAAGAAAAATTAGTTTGTGAACATGGGAAGAGAATCCTGACTTTAACGAATCAGGGAAAACCAAGAAAAAAATTAAATTTTCATGGACTATAACATTCCTTGATAAGAGTTAAATAATAATTGCTTAGAAAAATAAAACACATGCTGAAATTTTTAAAAATACCCTACTGAGGCAGTCATATTCAGGACACTTTTAAGATGCTTTAAAAATAGGAAATTATTTAAAAATAAGTGAATACATTAAAAATATTTTATACTTTTCATTAATTACAAAGAAGTGACTATCATGCTTTTAATTTGAAGCCCATTTTATCTTAGCGACCCCCCATTTGCTACCCAACCTGTATGACTTGGCACTGGCATTTATCTCCCTGCTGGAGACTGCAGTCTTCTGCAGCCAACCTGTGGAGACAGTTATCTCTTAATTAAAACTCTACATGCAAATATAGCAGTATGAAAAAGCATTGCTCCAAAAGCACATACAAAACATGATAATTTATAACGGTACAATCCTTTTCATCTAATGTTTTAATACCAAAGACAACTACTAGTGTGAAAACTCCCTCAGGAAAAGTCTACATAGCCAAATCTTTATAAATATATTAAAGGATAAGATGGGATAGATCTTCCTATCATCTGGTCACGTCTCCGAAGAAGAATGGTGACTTGTGTTTCCCTGTAAGAGATAACACTTTGAAATATGTGGAACATTCTACAGAGTGCATGATACTTCCTTTCATAACTGATGATGACCCATTTAACCTTGAATTGTGAAATATATTTTCTAAGTTTTAGATACTTCAAAGGCTAATGAACTGTCATTACCTTTCTGATGCAAATCTGAAATAAAAAATGAAAGCTACCTTTAACAGGCTTCTGAATAAAGTTATTATTTATGTACAGAAGGAGCACATCAGTGTGACATATATTTGAACTTGGAGATTTTCTATTATTCCCAAGAAAGCTAAGAGCAAAAAACTTCTATAAAGCTGCAACGGCAAGGGAATTCACCTGGTTATCAATTACCATTAGAAAAAATAATTAGAACTATGGCCCATGAGAGAAGGAAAGAGCTGATGTATGAATTTCATATGGTACTATAATTATTTTTCTTTTAAGCCATTTTGTTATAAAAATAATAAATCACCAACTCTCTAGAAGATACAAGTCTATACTAACTTGTCCAGAACTAATTTCATAAAGAAGAAAATTTACTTCTAGGAAAAAAAGTTTATGTTTATTTTTAAATGCCAACATCTGTTGTACCATAAAAGCAGCAGCAAAACTGTCACGCCAGCTCATACACTTAGCCGGAATAATTTAATGCACAAGTCTTTTGTATTCGCTTTTTGAAAAAGCTAATATGTGAAACAAGATACTTTCAATGAAATTCAGAAATGAATACTCAGAACTTACTAATATATATTCTGAAAGCAAAGCAATATGAAATCTTTTGAGATAAAACACCCTAAATGCACACACATCTATGGGATTGTCTAGACACTGAAGGATTGTATTTGCCTGTGGTGGAAATGAACCTGCTAATCCAGAGACTAGATTTACTATTGATTGACTATTTTCTTAATTTTGTTTTCAGATTGTTTGTTGCTACAATGTAGAAATACAATTGATTTTTTTATACTGGTCTTGTATGTTGTGATCTTGCTCAACCAAAAACTTTTTTAAAGATTCCTTAGGATTTTCTAAGACAAGATTATGTAGTCTGAAAATGAAGACAGTTTCAGTTCTTTCTTCCTATCTGTATCTTTAATTTTTTTCCTTCAACTTTCATTTTTAAAAACTTACCTCTAAAGCAATTATTTAATTCTATACATACTTAGTAATAATTGCTAGCATTAACAGCCAACATCAACAATATCCAGCAACCCCTGTCCACCTACACTTCTTGAATAAATTTTAGAAAAAATATTACAAACAATTCTATAAACACTAGTAGTCACCAATGTTTAGAAATTCACTTAGAAATTCTGAAATACAGACTTTTTTCCCCAAATACAACAACTGTATAAACATAAGTAGTCACCATTGTTTAGAAATTCAGTAAGAAATTCTGGAATATACAAATCTTTCTTTCCCAAATAAAATTATCCGTAAAAATGTAAAACTTCGGGCCGTGTTTTCTTTTCTGTTCAATACTTTCTATAATTTAATATTATAAGTCATCTTTTAATTTTTCTTGTAAAGATTTGTGAAGAGAGGTATTGTGCTACAGCAGAAAGAGCACAGGGCTTGGAAGCAAATAGAAGTGGAGTTCTCAGAAAGACATGGGATTGGATTTCAGCTCCTTCACTTAACAAATGTAACATTTCAGGCAAGTATTTTAAGCTTCCCTGAGGTTTCTTTCTCTTGCCCTTACAAATGTTTCTTGACATACTGAAATAAACTGTGGAGAGGGAAAGAAACATTTCTACCTTAAAAATAACAGAATGGGAGTATATGAAAATATTAACAATGGTTATTTCTGAGTAGTGGGATGTGAGTTTTGTTTTCTTTCTTGTTTTTCAAATTCTTCTCTTTCCAAAAGAACTATATAGGAACCACATACATAATCGTAACTTTTTATTTTTTTGTTTGTTTGTTTTTTTGAGACAGAGTTTCGTTCTTGTTACCCAGGCTGGAGTGCAATGGCTCAATCTCGGCTCACCGCAACCTCCGCCTCCTGGGTTCAAGCAATTCTCCTGTCTCAGCCTCCCGAGTAGCTGGGACTACAGGCGTGCGCCACCATGCCCAGCTAATTTTTTGTATTTTTTGTAGTGACAAGGTTTCACCATGTTGACCAGGATGGTCTCGATTTCTTGACCTCGTGATCCACCCATCTCGGCCTCCCAAAGTGCTGGGATTACAGGCGTGAGCCGCCGCGCCCAGCCTAATCTAACTTTTTAATAACCACATTTGAACGTTTTTAAAAGCAGGTGAAATTAATTTGAATGAAGTTTATTAGATTAAGTAAACTGTAATCTATCAAAAATATGAATTTCAGCATGGAATCAATACACAGTAAGTGACATATTTTACATTCCCTTTTTGGCACTAAAGCTTCAAAATGCAGTGTCTATATCACACTTGCAGTTCATCTCAACTCAGCCTGGCCACTGTGCAGGTGCTTGACTGCCACGTTGGCTAGTGGTTACCACACTGGACAGTGTAATGAGCAGACTGGCAAGGAACTTGGGTAAGTTTCAACATTTTACTGAGTCTTCATTTTCTCATAAAACCTGCAGTGAGAATTAGAAAAAATTTCCAGTATAATGCCCCGTACACAGCAGGTACTAAATAAATAAGTTATTATTAGTTGTTTTCCTTTATAGGTTTGGGATTCTCATGTAGTCTTTGATTTTATTCTCTGTGTAGCTATATTAGTTTTCTATTGCTAAGTAACAAATTACCATTTAATCTCAGCCAGTTAGAACAACAATTTTATTATCTTACAGTTTCCAGGGGTTAGGATGGTCCAGGTCTCAATTACTCGTCCTCTATTCAGGATCTTACCAGGTTGAAATCAAGGTGTCAGCTGAGCTGCAGTTTCCTTCTAATTAATCCAGGTCATTGGCAGAACTCAGTTCCTTGCAGCTATAGGACTTGGGCCCTCAGGCCCTAGAGGCCACCTCTTGCCAACAGCAGCTTCATAACACAGCAGTTTGCTTTTTTCCTTGACACTAACTAGAGAGCATCTGCTGTTGCTTCTTAGTTTCTTATCTTCTTTAAGGGCTCTTTCAATTAGGTCTGGCCCATCCAAGATAATCTCCCACTAGATTAATGCAACGTCAACTGATTAGGGACCTTAATTATGCTTACAAAACTCCTTTCCCATATAACATAAGATACTCACAGGAGTGACATTCCATTGTATTCACAGATCCCATTCACACTCACAGATTCATACAGAAGGGGCACACCCAGGGGTGGAAATCTTGGGGGCCATCTTGGACTTCCGCCTAACACAGTCACCTTCTATTACACTGTCCAGTGTTTCTTCATGATTTGAGTGATTCCAAGGTGTACCTGATTCCAATAAGATTCTCGAAGACTGGCACCAAGCACCATGAACACAGTAGACTCCTATGAATATGAATTGAGGGATTCCAAGGCTTCAGAATCAAAAAGAAAAAGAAAAAGAAAAGAGAAGGAAAAAGATCCAGAAAAAGAAGATCTTCATGAAGTAGTGGTATTGGTGAAGCAAGTAGAGACAGCGCTGACTGGACATGTAGAGGACTACTTACGTTTGTTTCCAGGTAGACTACCAAGCGATCTCTCTCATGGTTATATACCTCTAAATTTGTTTTATATACATTAGAATTAGTACAGAGCTTTGCAGTGTACTATGAATATTTGCAATATGTATTTTAAAATAATTGAAGAAGAATGTTTAGGTATGGAAATAAGGTCTAAAAACTGGCTAAACTTCTATCTCTTCTTCTAGAACCATACTATGTTGACTGTTATCTGTTATGTTATAATGAACTTTGTTTTTTTAAACAAAATAATAGACTACAGAAAAGAGGTAGAAGAGCCTGTTGAAGTCCAATGCTACCGTGAAGCTCTGAGACAATCATCATGACACTTCAGAAGCCTTTTTCCCTACTTTTAAATTATAGTTCTGGCTGTTTCCATAAGTGTGTCCAACTTATGCTTTTCATATTCTTCTTGACTGGATTTGGACATATCTTTGCTCCTGGCTCCATGGTAAAAGTGATGAAAGAAGTTCTTTTAAAATGCAGAGTTTCTATTCCTTTATCTTTTTTTTTCTGTTAAAAATCTAAGAATCAGTTACAGGCTTCATATTTTATAATCCAATAGAATTACCTGCCTTGAAATTCTTTTCTTATATAAAATACACTCATTTTTCCTACTCCAAAGGGGATGTACCCATAGAAAAAGTGAACTCTCATTTCTTAATGTGATATACATTAATCCCATAAATATAAATATAAATATAAATATATATAAATATATATATATTTTTGAGATGGAGTCTTGATCTGTTTCCCAGGCTGGAGTGCAGTGGCATAATCTCAGCTCACTGGAACCTCTGCCTCCTGGGGTCAAGTGATTCTCCTGTCTCAGCTTCCCATGTAGTTGGGACTACTGGTGTATGCCACCACACCCGGCTAATTTTTGTATTTTTAGTGGAGATGGGATTTCATCATGTTGGCCAGGCCGGTCTAGAACTCCTGACCTCAAGTGATCCACTCACCTCGGCCTCCCAAAGTGCTGGGTTTACAGGCATAAGCCACTACATCTGGCCCTACACAACATTTTTCATCTGCTTACACATCACAGAGTTTATGAAATAGTGCTCAATAGGGAAAGACAGCCAACTCTAAAAAAAAAGTTCACAATAACTTTGAAAAAGAACCCTAATAAAAAGTCTACTTGGCCGTGAGGTAGGGAGCTAATAAAAGGATTATAAAAGTACCATTGGATTGAGCCAAAGCACCCTGGAACTTTCTGTTTTAAGCAAATCTGAGAGCAGTGCTTTCAACAGATGTAACCATGACAATCACAATACTACCAACTTATGTTTATGTATTTTTTAACTTTTTAAAGGATTTCAACACTCATCTCATTGAATAATAATCACAAGCCCGTGAGATAGCAAGCAGAGGTATTTTCATTTCAATTTAAAGATGAAATTGACTTACTTGATGTTTTACAGACTGAATAGTTCCTAACTCACAGTCCAGTGCCATTTCCATTCACTCACATTACTTCACTATTGCATTCTCCCACGAAAAATTATGTGGGGATTTTTAGTCAACTCTCTGCCTAGGGTCAGAGCTGACCAACGGCATGTTTAAATCTGTGGTAAAATAGCATCATGTGAAGACTTTTACACTGATATGCTCTTCTTCTGGACTCAACAGTAAACTTTTTGCTCTAGCATAACCCCACTATGACTTGAAATTGCAGATTAATGTAGGGTGAAAATGTGGTCATTATAGAGCTGCTTCTTAGAGCTGTGTGTGCAATCACAAAGTTTTCCAATGTGAAATGTGAAAAGTTTATGTAGCAGGTTCTATTTAAACCTTTTAAATGAGTATTAGATTACACTTTTACTGTATCACAGAGAAGGACATGATAAACTTACAGAATTCTTACAGAATTGTAAATAACTTGCAGTAGTAATGTATTCCATTTCTCCAAGGTAACTGATTCTAAATCATCCAAAACATACATTTAAAAATATGTATTTCAGAAGTCTCATCTCCTTACATTAAACCTCATCCTTCTGCTTAACAAGGTTTATATTCATTAAGTCTCTCCAAAATAATTTACATCTAAGAAATATACAGTAATTATTAATAAAATACATATTGTATACATATATACATACATATATGTATTCATATATATATATTTAACCAGACTACTTTTTCTTCTTTCTGATCTAGGGCCATAGTTAATATATGATTCTTGCTATCAGTTTCTAGGCTGTCCATTTCTAAGCTAAGTAATTGAAACGGCTGTAATTTTATTTTAATTGTTCCTACTGTTTTCACACCTGTTTATCACTCTCATCTATTTCATCTCAAATTCTCTAACTTCCTTTTTCAAAAAAAATTCAGCAAACAATTATTCTGTCTTTAACATGCATCCTTGACAAATCATCCTGTTGCAGCATTTTCACTTGGATTTTTTTCTGCGCCTCAGTTACTGTCATCCACATCAATGTATCTTCCCTTTAAGACCAAACTCTCTGAAAAAGAAGTCTAACTTCTTTTCCTGACTTTCCTCACTTCCGATTCAATCTTCCCACCCAGTGCAACCTATTCTCTCCAGGACACTACTAAAATTGCTTCTTCACTTCCCATCAGTGATGGCTTAAATGACAGATCCAGTCTTATTACTCTGGATAGAAAATTATTGTGCATCACCGGCATTTGACACTGCTGATTATTCCCTCTTCGAAATGTTCTCCTTTCTTGGTTTCTCAAGATTAACTGACTGAGTCTACTATTAGGATATACTATTCTTTCTCACTTTCTCTTGCTGCTTCCTCTTTCTCTGTAAGCTTTAAAATTTTTAAATGGTATTCTATGGAGCAATAATCTGGGATATTTTCTTGCTCTTGATCTCAGCCCCTAGAAAACGTCCAGTAGCTTAAACTAACATCTGTATATTTATGACTTGTAAATCTCTTCAAGTCTGAGTTTTTTAATGCTCCAGATCAGTGTTTTCCAAAGAGTAAGTTGTGACCTTTTAGTAGTTCATGAATTCAATTTAGTGGCTTACAGCACACATAAAAAAAAGAAACAAAATGAATGGCACAAACAGAAACTATCAGATTACATCACACATAGAAAGGGGTATTGTTCTGTGAAATATGAAATCATATCTTCAAATAGGGTTGGATGTAAAATGTACTTGCTACTGTGTTTCATGGTCATCAAAGTTTCAAAACCACTGTTCAGGACACATCTTTATAACTGCTCACTAGATATTTCTACCTGCATGTCTTTCAGGCACCTAAACTCTGCAAGTTCCAAATAGAATTCATTATCCTTCCCCTTTGAAACCTCTTCTTCCTAGTCTGTTTTCTCACAGTTAATACTGTCAAGCGAGAAATCTGTCAGCAGTCATCTGCTCCCTCCATTTCCTTACTCCTCATATCCTAACACCATCAAAACCCTGTAATTCTCACTCCTCCACATCTCTCAATGTTCCTCCTCATTCCCATTTTCACTGCTTTCATGTAGCCCTACAACATTTAGTTTAAAAATATAGTGTACTCGTGGAAACTTTGAGGTGTAGTAAGGCCAGCAGAATAGAAGATGACTGCCACTGAAAATACAGCTTGTTACATACAGTTCCCAAGAAGAGGGGGCATGCACCCCAACAGGGCCACAAAAAGAAGCATCAGGGTTGGTAAGGAGGCAGAGGGAGAGAGAGGAAACCCTAAACAAGCCTTTATTGTGGTTTCCTTGGGAAGAAATGGGTAAAACAGAACAAAAAGCATTAGGAATGGTAGTTTTTAAATATTTTCAATTGGCTCTAAGGCACTGGGGCTATCTGTACCTGGCCCTGGGGTGATCAGGGCGGTGGATAACGGACCAGAGTATGAAAGCCCACTAAAGGAGATCTCACCTGAGATGTGTGCTCTGGGTTGATTCATTTGTTTTGGAAAAGTGCACTCATAGGCAAGTTATTTATTATCTCTAGAACTGGCAAACACTGAGGGGGTGGTTCCCCCAGGGTCAGCAAGGCCCCAGATGTCACATCAACAGAACACAGGAAATAAGAAACAGTTACTACACATCTATCACCTGAATTACTGCAGTAATATTCTAATCCATCTCCCTATTACTAACTCTCTTACTACAAATTATCTTTCTAAAAGCCAGATTTAATGCCAGATCTATTTGTTAAAAACATTACAAAGTGAAACCTAAAGGTTTTTTTTTTTTTTTCCATTCAGGATCTTTAAATAGCTAGCCTATGTTCTTTTCCAGCCTCCTTCTCCCATCTTGTTCACAAATGCAACTAAAAGAAAAAATAATTCCAGAATCCTATCACTAATATATCAAACTGTTTTCCATTTTCTGTGTATGTTTCCTTCTAATTCTTTATTGAGTGTACATTTAATTTTTCCAGGTTTTTAGTAAAGATGTAGCTACGTATTATATTTTATGCTTCTGACAGTTTCCTAGTATAAACGTTCATGGAATGAATATGGTTTTTCTTACTTGCCTTTTAATAGCAGGAAAACTTTGCAGCAAGTGAAGTCTGCCAAAATTTACCAAATTACTCCACTGTAGTTAAACACTGAGACTGTTTCCAAAGGTTGAAATAAGGCTTCTGGGACCCCATCCTATCCTCACTTCTTCTTTCCCTTGGTTACTCATAAATAGCCTAAATGTTAATACTGGGACAACAAGAATATATACATTTATGTCTTCTGACCCAAAATGTCAAAATGTTTTCTAAAAGGGCAACATGAGCTATTTCACCAAAAATTCATTCAATATTTATTGATACTTCTTATGTGCTAAAACAGTACCAGTACAGACTTATAAACTGGATACTATTTTGAATTTCCAGGAATATAAAAACCACTGTGTTTCTATATACTGTTAGCCTAGCAATTTTATTGCCACCCTAAACAGGTTAGATTGTTTCATGTTACATATTAGGAAAGGGAGGCTAACAGGGATTAAATCGCTTGCCCCAGATTAAACAGAGACAGTTCAAGGACCAGGTTATGACTATCTGGACATCATTCCCAATATGCTCATATTTTCAGAGTGTTTTTTCTTCTTATAAAGGTAATATGATACTTGTCATTCATATATTCAGGGTAATAATCAAATATTGTATAAGTCTCAAAAATTACTAATGCCATAATGATTTTATTAAATATTTAAAATCCTCTAATCCTCCTAGTAGTGACATTTCATCATAACCATCCATTTTTCCATCTATTTTTATAAGGTAATGTGAGCTGTTGTAATAGATAAAACCTGAAATATTAGTGACGTCACATAACAAAAGCTTTTCTTTCTCATTCTAACTTTAGTCTAAAACTGGTGTTCAATGGAATGACTTTGAACATGATAACTCAGACCTGGGCTCCTCCCATCTAGTGACTGTCATCTTCTATAGTCCCTGGAGTCCTTTGCTTTTACCTCTTAGCAAGTGAAAGGAGACAATGGAGAAGGCACATTTTTGACCTGCTACATCACTTCCATTCACATTCCATAGTAGAGAACTCACCACATGTCCATACCTATGTGCAAGGGAGTGGGGAGAGCTGGGAAATGTAGCCTTATCAGGGAAGACAGAAAAATAGGTTCTGGTAATACGAAATAGTCTCTTCCACATCCTCCTTTACTTTAACCATCTAAGGAGATGAGAGTTACAGGTTAAGAACCATCCCTCTGTAGGGACATGGATGAATCTGGAAACCATCATTCTCAGCAAATTGACACAAGAACAGAAAATCAAACACTGTATGTTCTCACTCATAGGCAGGTGTTGAACAGTGAGAACGCACGGACACAGGGAGGGGAGCATCACACACGGGGGTCTGTTGGGGGGCACTAGCAGAGGGACAGCAGGGGTAGGGAGTTGGGGAGGGATAACGTGGGGAGAAATGCCAGACATAGGTGATTGGGGGATGGAGGCAGCAAACCACATTGCCATGTATGTATCTATGCAACAACCCAGCATGTTCTGCACATGTACCCCAGAACCTAAAGTGCAGTAAAATAAAAAGAACCATCCCTTTGATGATAATGTCTAATCTACCTGGGTTAGAATCTTCTTTTGCTACTTATAATATGAACTTGGGCTGCTTACCTAAATCTAATTAGTATCATTTTCTAATAGTCTATTCTTCTAATAATACTTAATTTTTAGATTATTGGCAGATTTAATGATATAATACATGTAAAGCACTTTAAAAGAACCTAGCACCTGCTGGCTAATCAATACATATTAATTTTTTTCCACCCAGTCCTTCAGAGGTCTTATGTCATTTATTTCTATGCTCCCAATTTTGTTTTGTCTTTTAAGGCCAGAGTTTAAAAAAACCTAAACAATTTGAAAATTATGTTACTGATTTTTCTTCACACTTACAAATGCTACATTCTCAAAATTGCAGTGAGAATGAAATTTAAAAATGGAAAAAAGCAGCACAAATGATGAAAGGAGAGAGAACACAGACTAATAAATCCAACACTACATTTTACACTGAAGTTATCTTGAGAAACCTCTCAAGAGGTGAGGTGAAGTTAAACATATTCTTTATTCATCTTTTTAGCTGAAGCAGAAAAATCCAACTAGTTTTAATATCTTAAGTCTTCTTAACATAATTCCAAGAAATTACCTATTTGACTATTGTTGCAGCTGCCATGATTACATTAAAAAACTAAGTTCTTCAAGGTATAATAAGTATACACTTACATCTAATTACACGTTCAGGATAGTGGTATGCACAGCGGGTTGGTTTAAAAGGCTCAAAACCCATTTATTTATTTATCTATTTTTCAGTTTATTTTATTTTTTGGTTTTATCATAACTTGATTCTTTCTTTTCTTTTTTAAAAAATTATACTTTAAGCTCTGGGGTATATGTGCAGAATGTGTAGGTCTGTTACGCAGGTATACACGTGCCATGATGCTTTGCTGCATCCATCACCCTATCATCTACATTAGGTATTTCTCCTAATGCTATCCCTTCCCTATCCCCACAACTCCTGCTATCCCTTTAGCCCCCACAACCCCGACAGGCCCTGGTGTGTGATGTTCCCCTCCCTGTGTCCATGTGTTCTCATTTATTTTTTATTAACTTATGGAATAGTTTCTATCTTCCATAAAGGATTATTTAGTATTGTATCTGATTTTATCCTAATTACAACCTTCTATAGTCTGCTGCTGTCATAAATGCTGACACAAGACTCCTGGGTCAGGGGCAAAAACTCGTGGCATAGCACAGCAAGCAGCATGAGTATTGGACTGTATGTTGGTCCCTTTGTCCCCCAAGTCTGACAGGCTCAAATGGATGTTGTGCACACAATAGGTTTGTCACAGCTGAGGAACACTGAGCTTGGGGAATCCACTGTTTTACAGTAAGCAGTAACAAGCCTGCTCTTGGCTAAGACCTCATCTCTCAAGGTTTCTTGCTACAAATCATCCTGAGAAATGCCCTGGGAAATGAGCAGTCAGGGACTTACATTTTTGGCAAAGCCAGCAAGGGTGTGCAGGATGCACTCAGTGCCCATGGAAGACTGCCTCTCCTAATAAGGATTTGATGTGGCTTACAAGAAGATAGAATATATAATAAGATTACAACATGAGAAAAAACTGTTGCAAAAGAGAAGCTTTATGGTGAAGATAATACTATAGGGAAAGTTCATATGCAGAAATACATGTCGAAGGTTGTCTACCATTACTAAAGACTGGCCAGTAACAGCCCTGCACTTCCTAGTGGCAAGGACAAATAGGTAAATGTCATTGATTGTAAGGTTCATATTACCTATAATGTAATTAAACGCTACATGTATGTAAAAGAGAACAATATAGAATTACCAATCAGAATTGGAATAACTAGAAAATTAATCAATCCTTGAGGTTAATCCTTAAAGGATAAAGAGGATTTCAAAACTGAGGATTATAGTGAGAAGTCTTTTAAGCAAGTGGGACATGACATAATCACTTTGGGAAGGAGCTAGCCAAAGCCAAGTGGTTTGTCTTCAGACTAGAGAAAATAAGGCTGGAGAGCTAGAGGGGAGCTAGACTTGCACGGAAGGAAACATGTAGTATTGATGGAGAAGAAATGAGGATACTTTTGTCATCTTCTAAGAAATACACTGATTGGTAAAGCAATGCAAACTAGATTAATCTGGCCATTTTATTAGGGAAAAAAAACAAAAATAATCCAACAACTGAAGGGACTAGACTATGGTGGCAGCAGTAAACTTGAGACTAAAAGATAGTAGGAGAATTTTTTTTTAATCTTACAGGATTTGATAAAAATACAACTAAGATCTTAGCTGGCATATGTGAAATTCTGTTTCAAATGTCCATCTTCTGGTTCAGTTTCAGAAATAATCTTAGATCTGAATCACAAACAATATACTTGTATCTTCCTACATTTTTATTTTATATCCCCTCATTCACTGAATTCTATCCTTCTTGTTCTTAGACACAGCATTTGTTCAAAAGAGATATTTAGTTCTTCTGGCAAAATTCTTGAAATAATTATACGTAATATTTTCCTTCCAATATTCTAGAAAACTAATAAATAATATTCTAAATGGTTTGTATATTATCACTTTAGCATCATATAAATGTACAATAAAGAGTGAAGAATGAAAAAATATCAGTGAAACAAAGCAAGCATTATATGGTGCTTACTATTTTTGTTAAGAAAGGAAAAAGAGCTTAAAACAAATCTTAGAACTCCCACAAGAATCTATACCTAGAAGTTAAAAACGAAAAAGGTGGCCCCACTGATATGCAGTTAAACACATCTGAGGATACAGAGACCATCTGAATCTCAGGCTTGCTGTCAGCAAAGGTAATTTTCATTAAATTTGGTGAGAGATACATTTGTATTAGACTGCAGGATGGGGACCTACATGCTTCACTAAAACACAAAGGATCCTTGCTAGATTATCACAGTCATTTTCATCCATGTGCATTAGAGTGAATATGTTAAAAATAACTGATAATTCCGTTCAATTTAGTCACATCACAATTTACATGTGCATCAGAAGCAAACATTAGGAAATTAAAAATAAGTAATTATTGACTCTTACTTCATACTGCCACGTTTTTATAAGCAAAAGAAAATTTACTGGACGTTCATGTCTCATTATAGCTGGCATGTAATTTATTTCTCTGTTGGAGTGGAGTTTATCAACTGTTTCTGTCCATGCAGAGAAAATGTTCCTACCTAAGAAACCAATACAAGAACACAGGTAGGAAGCTGGAAAGCTTAATTGAAAGTCTAAGTTAGGTTGTCACTGTGATTCAAAGAAAAGAAGAAAGGACCCATTTCATCATTTATTTAACTACACAAAATCTTTCTTATTCAATTGCACAAAATCTGACAGCTAATTGTACACTCATTAGTACACAGCATATCATTATATCAGAATATACTAATATACATCTATCAGAAGAAAGGGGCCCCATTATGTCATTTATTACTCAACTATATGATATCTAAAAGTAAATCATTCTGATTAGCCATAAAGAAACATAAATATTTCATGGATTTTATGAAGTCCAAATAATGATGATAGTGATAATTATTGCAAAATGCTCTTTCAGTAGTTGCTAACAGCAGGTCAATTTAGACAGTTACATCTAATCTATGACAATCATATTATAGGTACCCAATTAATTGTCAAATGAGATTTATACAACCATAATTACAATGGAACATACTCTTGCAGTAATAGTTACTTTAATGAAACCAAGGTTTATAGACCCTATCCTACACAATATTTATAACTGAGAAAATTCAAGTGAGCCTTCCAAACACCATCATCAACAACAACAATAATAATGATGATGGCTAACATTTATGGAGCATTTACTGTGAGCCAGGCACTGTCAATATTACATGTGATATATCTCATCCTTATAAGAGCTCAACAAGGTAGGTAGTATTCATTCCCATTTTACAAAGAGAAAACCAAGGCCTATCAGGGTTAAATGAACTGTTTCAGTCCACCCAGATAGTTAGTGACAGAACTAGGATTCCATCCCAGGAAACCTGATGCCAGAGCCTGACTATGAACCACTCAGCGGACAGAAACCATCTGCTCCGGGACCAATGAAAGCACACATCTCTGTGACCAAACTGGAATTTCAGATGCTAATATAGTGATCATTTAAGTATATGAAATAATTAGTAGATACTATATAAGAATGTAACCTAAGAATATTAATATCCTAAGGCCTCTAAGATATATTTCCTCTATTTGCCATAATTTGCCAAAAGAAAAGACAATAACTACATAGAAGACATTTGAACAAATGTGTCTGGAAACCTTATATTTCAAAAGTGGAAGACTTCCAGATATTTGACTAAATCTTTTGCAAAGAATCTCATTCTCTAAGTTGCAAATTAATAAACCTCTGCTTCCAAAATTTCTCCTATAGAATGAGTAAACACTGACAATTTAGTGTTCTCTCTTCTATGGGGAAAAAGCTTTAACAACTTCCTGGACAAGGCTAAATTAAGAAAACCCAGTGCTTACACATTGACTTATTAAAAAATAATGCTGATACAATTGCTTTTGAAAGAATGACCCCTGAAAAATCAAACTGAGGAGTTAGTTCTGGTTTTGAAATATGTAAGTCCACAGTAACTGATTTTTAAAGACATTTGGCAATGAGTTTCTGACAAGAGTAATGGCATAAAGGCAGATGTAGTTGGACCAGAAAGAAAAAGAAAACAGTAAAGCTGGTCAATTCTCAGAGATTTCGAGACCTAATGTTATTTAGATTAACTACAATTTTTAGATATAATGATGGAAGAAAAAGGGCAAAAGAAAAATTTTAGCATTCATTCTATAGTCTTTACATTTTGAATAACTCAGGCTTCTTTTATTTCATCTAATTTTAGTGTGCTTTTTTTTTCTTAGTGATAACCTAAAAACTTAATACGAATGGAGAATAGCTTTTCAATTTCAGATGTTGATTCCAGTGTCTCTCTTAGGACCATGACCTACTTTAGAGCTCTACTTTTTTGCAAAATGCAACCTGACTTCAAAAGAGGCTTCATGGATCATGAATATGACAGATAAAGATGTTCCATAGTATTTGCCTGTGACGATTAAACACAGATAAGATAACCTTAACATGCCTATATTCACTACTATCAAGATAATAAAGGCCAGTGATCTTTAAGATATGAAGAACCATCGAACTAAGTACTATCAAACAGAGTTAAGGAAGTTCAAAAAGATGTCTTAGAGCTCTTCCATGGAAGGTTTTGGTATATAGCTCCAAACTCACCTACTCCATACTCCTTACAACCTGATCATTCTTTCACTGTACAGTATCTATTAGTTCATTTAATAAAACCTACTCTGTAAATATATTTGGATTACATGTACTTATGTTACATCCCAACCAGAACTGAAAATATTTGAGACCAGGCATTCAGCTTTTGAATTTTTTTTTTTTTTTTGAGACAGAGTCTCACTCTGTCACCCAGGCTGGAGTATAATAGCGCCATCTCCACTCACTACAACCTGCCTCAGCCTCCCGAGGAGCTGGGACTACAGACTCATGCTGCCACGTCTGCTAATTTTTGTATTTTTAGTAGAGATGGGGTTTCACCATGTTGGCCAGGATGGTCTCAATCTCTTGACCTCGTGATCCATCTGCCTTGGCCTCCCAAAGTGCTGGGATTATGGATGTGAGCCACTGTGCCCGGCCAGCTTTTGACTATTTTTAAATTTTAACACAGCATATAAGATCAAGATGTATAAATTATAATAACACACATACCAGACAAATTTTATTAAATAATAAAGAAGGCAGAGCAAGCAAGACATTTTTTAAGCACCATGTGCCCAGACAGCGCTTGAATCTCTTCATACATTACTTCTCATTACTTAACTGTTATTTAGATATTCCCATTTTACAGATGAGGAAATTTAGCTTAAAGTAATGACAAGATTGAACTTCAGGTTTTCTGACTTCAAAATATGCACTGTTTCAACCATACCATATTATCTCTAAATATGGGAAACATTTCAAAAGTAGCAAGCATCTTCAGAACAAAAACAAAAACAAAGGGCCTTACACATCATCAGCATGGTTTTGGGGTCATACGCACGGAGCTAAAGGGAAGCCGATGCTAAGTAACTATTAAGCAACACGCTGTTCATGCTCAGTTAGAATTTTTCCTTGCCTCTGTCTTGCTGAGGTCTTAATAATTTGTGCCTCTTTCTAGACCACAGTTGTTGCATTTATCTTTATTAGCAATCATCTTAAAGTCCCTTCCACTTGTAACATTCTGGGATTTTATATGTGAGGCATCATCTTTTAAGTTTATTTCATATTCAACATCTACCTTTCCTTAGAAAAAATTAATGCTTTAATATGAAGAAACCTGAAGCTTGTCTCTTTCTACCTTGTTATATAGGGCATGTTTCAGTAAGCACATGATGACAATGTCAACAAAGGAATGATATATATCGAGTTGGTGACAAGGTCATGAAGAAACTGAATCTAAGATTTGGGTTTAAAAGGAAAATCAGAGCGGATATGGTGGCTCATGCCTGTAATCCCAGCACTTCGAGAGGCCAGGAGTTCGAGACCAGCCTGGCCAACATGGTGAAACACCGTCTCTACTAAAAATACAAAAAATTAGCCAGGCATAGTGGTAGGTGCCTGTAATCCCAGCTACTCGGCAGAGGCAGGAGAATCGCTTGAACCTGAGAGGCGGAGGTTGCAGTGAGCTGAGATTGCGCCATTGTACTCCAGCCTGGGCAACAAGAGTGAAATTCTGTCTCAAAAAAAAAAAAAATAAAAAATAATAATAATAGTAAAATAAAGGAAAAGGAGAGGAAGCAATAAGAATTACAGTAATAAAGAAATCTTTTGAAAAAGAAATGTATAACTTATACATTTAATTAAACATTTTCCCTTCAAAGTTAGCATTTTGGAATGCTATCTGGCAGTTTTAAGATCTGTATCACATAATTTTAGGTGTGATACAGATTTTCATCTTTGCATACTGAAATTTATTTTGGGAAATAAACATTATTTTGAGTAAAAATAAATGGGGCTGGTTATGGCAGTGCATGCCTGTAATCCCAGCACTTTGGGAGGTCGAGGTGGGTGGATCACAAGGTCAAGAGATCAAGACTATCCTGGTCAAAATGGTGAATCCCTGTCCCTACTAAATACACAAAATTAGCTGGGCGTGGTGGTGCATGCCTGTAGTCCCAGCTACTCAGGAGGCTGAGGCAGAAGAATCCCTTGAACTTGGGAGGAGGAGGCTGCAGTGAGCCAAGATTGCACCACTGCACTCCAGCCTGGCAACAGAGCAAGATTCCATCTCAAAAAAAAAAAAAAAAAAAAAAATGCTAGAGTATGTAAACATTCATATTAAATTAACACTACCTCACAGAAATAAGAGTCTAGTATATAGTAATAAGATCACTGTAATGTGGCTTGTAAGCTGACTCTAAAGGTAATTCTACAGGAGGAGTTTCAAAGTGCTTCCAACAATATTGATTATATTGATATAAATTTATGGCTCCCTGAGGGTCCTGATGAGCTTGTCAGCAAATAAGTATTATGATGCAATAAAAAACTGAAAACAAGTTTCATCATCTCCCATATGAAAAACAGGAATAAGATCATCCTCCCAATATCACCATGCTAAACTGAAAAAGAATATAAGAATATATAACATCATGATACCCAAGTATCTGTTGTATTATGAGATTCCTGGGCTGGGGAAATTACAAGTAGTGAGAGCAGAAAACTATGCAGAACAATTTAGGGAAACAAAGTCTAAGACGATGAATAACTGATGGGAAATAACTGTGGATGACAGAGCAGGCTGGCATATTGCTACAAGAAGTGGAGCTGCTTTTTGCATTTATGAGGTTAGAAGTTATGCCAAAAAAAGCAAACAGGTCCTTCAAATACAAATTACAAATGCCATATGTATTCAGTATAGAAAATGCTTTTAATCCCACATAGGCCTCTTCATTCACATGTGAACAAGAACTAATTCGCTTTCAAGTAGGTTGACTATTATGTTACTTTTTCAAATGAAGGACGAACAAGTAATCACCTATTCACAGAGGGTGGTATCACTAACCAAAACACATCTTATATAGCTATTATGCTAAGCAATTCATTTACTTCAACATTTATAGAGGATTTAATTCTGGAAAAACATCCCCATCAAATCTGTATTTGGTAATTTGTATGAAAGCCGGCACATTAAATCAAGAGTCTTTCTTTATTTAATAAATATTTAAGAAGTCAGATTTGTAGTTAAGAATGGCTAATTTGATAAAAAAGTATTTATGTCTCTCCACAGAGGCTTTAAATAATAGTGAAGGTATAAATCACAAAAATCAAGGAAAATGGATGCAGATTCATCAGTGGATGAATGATTTCAAAAGTAAAAAAAAATTCCAAGGGAAGAAAGGGATATTTGGATATTTTTGGGCATTTTCCATGTGGCAGGCACTATTCTGGGCACTGAGTATACAGTAATAAACAAAAGCCAACATTTCCAGCCTTATGGTGCTTACAAATATTCTAGTTGGGAAAGACAGTTAAATTTTTAAAAAATGCATAAATTAGATAATGTCAGATAGTGTGAAGTATTAGGAACAAAAATAAATCAGGGAAGGAGAACAAGAAGTAGAAGAGTAATAAAGCTTAAATAGGGTGGATTTAGGGAGGGCATCACAGAGATGGTGATATTTGAGCAAAGACTTGAAGGAAGTAAGGGAATGAGTCTTGTAGATATCTGGGATGTAGCAGGTTGAATTATTCATGATTATTTCTTTCCTCATCATATTTCCCATGCAACTTGTCTTCACCTATGGAATATGGGCTTGTGGGGTGTGTCACATCTACACAGAAGCTTTAAATGCATTGGCTACATTTGGCTCTAACCTCCCTTGAGTTTCTGCCCTCTACCATGAAAACCTCCTAATCAAGAAAAATTACCTGGATCTTGAAATGAGATGTGTGGACCTGAGCCCAGCCAATCCCAGGAATGTCAATGCCAACCTGCAGCCCTTAAGTTATACAAATTCTTCAGATTTGGGCATTGTTCTTTGGGGCAGAAAAAAATGAGTATATGTAGTAAGTGCATTTCATGAATGCAAAGACACTGAGGCAGAAGTATGTCTAACCTATACACACAAAAAAGCAAAGGGCCGGAAAAACTGGAGAGGAATAACTGAGGGGCAGAGTCTGCCAATTTCTCATTTCTCACTTAAGCAATGAGAAAGCTGAGTCCCTGGAGATGCTAAAGACTGAACATCCCTGTAAGACAAATGGTAGAAGAGAAGTTTGGGACAGAATATTAGGGGATAGGCTGAAAGTCTAAAATAAAACCCATCTAATGTAAAGAATTCCAGCAGCCACGTGTAAACACTCTCCCTAGTCCTCACCCAAAGCAAAGTGGTGTATTTGCTGGAGAAAAAGAATGAGGGAGATTTGGGGACTTGATGGAAGGCAGAGGTGAAATGGAGAGTTAAAACAAAAATGAACTGTAGCTTGAAATAAAGAATAGTTGAACCAATAATTCCCTTTCTCAATCTCATTAGCAGCTGGATTATCTAACTTTTGGATAATAGAGAAGATTATTTTAAGAAGAAATAAAACAATTTCAGATAAAGGACATTCACATACAGATTGCAGGTAAGAAAAAAAAAAGCTGATTCATCCAATCACAAAACAGTGAAGCCCACCAATTAAAAGCTCCAACCCATGTCCACAGAGCTACAAATTAACCTTTAGCATCTCACAATTTAATACACATGAATAACCAAGGGCCATCTGATATATGAGGAAAGAAAATCTTAGCATAAAAGAGACCAAAATAAATGGATAATGCAGGGAACGGAAAAACTTAAACTGAACAACCAAAAATTATAACATTCTCAGAGTTAAAAGAGGATACTGTATCCAAATACAAAACCAGCATATTATGACAAATTAATAATAAAAAAGAAAGAGCTCTTGAAAATTAAAACCATGTAAAAATAAAATTCAGTAAAAGAATAAGAAACAAAAGATGAGTCATCTCTGAGAATGTAGAACAAAACTTGAAAAGGAGAAAATGTGAAAGAAAACTGTAAACTGGAGAATCAACAAAGGGAATCCAATATCCAATGAACGGGAGGTCCAGAAAGAGAAAACTGCAAAACAGAAGGTAAAAACATTACCAAAGAAATACTCTAATAAAATTTACCAGTACCAGAGGGTGTGAGTTTCCAACTTTAAAAGACCCACATAGTACCCAGCACAACGAATGAAGTACTCAGCACCGCCCTCCCCCATCCCCAACATCCTCATGAAATACAACTCCTGGAACAAAGTCACCATCCTAAATGCTTTCTTGAGGTGCAGGGTGGTAGGGTTTAAGCCAAATATAATCAAGGAAGAATGAGAATGGCACTAGACATCTCAACAACAATACCAGACAGTAAAAGACAACTAGGCAATGCCTTCACAATTCTAACAGCAAGTGATTTTCAACTGAGAACTCCAAACAAGTGATCAAACAAATATGAGGGCAGAAAAAAAGGTTACTTTAGATACTTAAGGACTCAGAAAATTTACTTCCCTTGGAGGAAGTAAATTAAGACTCAAGAACATGCTCAAGTAAAAGAAGAAAAATCAAAGAGCTGAATGAAAGAATAAATACAATTTGAGTGCAATCTATGGCTTTAAAGTTAACAATCTATATTTAATGACTAAAAAATGTCATATAACTATATCACAAGAATGGAGAGGAGTATGCAGATAAGCTGGTAATAAAGATGTGTCCTCATGTTATAAGATGTCAACAGATAATATTTTAAATGAATACAGTAAGAAATGATGATATATCATCAGGTAAAATGGATATGTAACTATCAAACGAACAGCTAAAATTGCTGAGTAGTTGCTTCTGGATAGGGAAATGGGATGGTGTGACAGTACCCTTCTTCTTGATTCACCTTCAATGCTATTTGATTTACTATGTATCCAAATGACTTTAATTTTTAAAAATTTATGAAAAAACAAATATTCTAAAATATGACTCAACTCAGGATATTTATAGTCTGGGTAAAAAACTGTTAATATACCTAAGATGTCATGCAGTAATAAGACTAATTGCCAAAAACCCCTCTACTTTTAGACATCGCTTTAACTATTTTTTTTTTAACTTCAGGAGCACTTTTGAACTCTAAATTTTTCTGTTTTACATTTTTTTCACTGCCTATTTATAGATTGATTTCATGTTGATTATCAGTATGACTATGCTAATTAAGCACTCTACTAAACACAGAAAGTACCACTGTTGAACTAAAGATACTTGTATTATTTGGCTCTTACTATCCAAGCAAGACAAGTATTTGTTTGATATAACTTCTACTAGAATAAGAATGGATTAAATCATTCGATGACCAATGCTGTGTGGCTTTCTCCTCACTTTGTACATAAATAATATATGCTCATCATTCTAGAAAAGTTAGAAGAGTCAAAGAAATCAACTAAATAAATAAAAAAGGGAAATCTCCCCAGCTGTCTCCACCAGAAATACTAGGATGTGCTCTCAGACTTTTCCCATTCAAATATGCAGAGTATATGTTAAATAAAAACATCTTCTATAACCTATTTTTCTACTTACTGTATCCTAAATTATTAGAGATCATATAAATCTATATCAGAACTTCCTAAGATTATCATGTGAAACCATGTACTTTATTTAATCAATCCTCTATCGTGTTGGCCATTGAGATTTTCTTTTTCTTTTTTTTTTTTTGGCAATTACAAACAGTGCTGATAAATGTTCTCATATGTTTGCATATATGCATTTCTCTCTCCTCACATTTGTCTCTCTTAAATATGTGTGTATACACATTTTTCTAATTGTCTACTTAGAATAAATTCAGGAATTTATTCTAAGTAGACAATTAGAAAAATGTAAGTAAATCTAAGTAAAAAACAAATTCCTAAATCAGATGACATATGCTTGCTTTAAAAAGTTTTAAACATATATTGCTAAAAAACGGTGCTTAAAGCATTCACCAGTAAACACCCGCATCAGAAGCATATGATGGTGATGTTAGCACTCTTTTAAAATCTTTGGCAATGTGAAAAATGAAATATATCTCACTGCTGCTTCAATTTCATTAATCATTAATAACGCTGAGCATTTTTCTCATTATTCGTAGCTAACTACATGTCTTACAAATTCCTCATTTTTCTAGTGTGTCCCTTTAAATTTACTGATCTGCAAGAGCTCTTTATATAAGAACACTGACCCTCCCTCATACAATGAACTCATTTACTCGTCTCTTTCTACAGCTTCTCCTTAAAGCTCTTCTTCCTAAAGTTATTGTGTATTTTCTCAGTATTTCTCAATTAATTCATTGATCAATCCCAAAAATTTACTTGGGCTCATTATGCCTCAGCTTCTTGAGTATTTGCTTCTGGGATCCTATGCTTCAGGCACAGACCAGAACAACTTCTGACACTTAGAAGCAATATTTTGATGATTATATAAACCAGAAGTCACATAAGTGTCTTATTTAAAAAATTACTTTTCACTCGTTTGGATTTTGGCCATATTGCTATTTCAGGAGGTACATGATGGAAAAAGCTTTTCTACATTTCCCTTTAAAAATCACATAAATACTTTATGACGACATTTACTACTCAATGTTTATGTATACAGCATTATTATAGTCTGTAAATGTTTAAAAGAAAAAAATTATATATTTTGGGAGAAGGGTAGTGGAGATTTTAGTAGTTGGGAATCTGCCTTGTGGTTGGGTTTATTTAATTTTCAGTTAGTTAGAAAATGTTATTAAACTGCATATTCTGTCATCAGTTGTCTATTTAGTTTAGTTCTTAGGTGCTGTGACCAATGAAAGTTCTAGAACTTTTTAATAGGAGCTTAAGAAGTTTTTGTGAAGATGCATTTGCACTGCAAACCTACTTTCTTACTTATACTACTTATTTGCTATGAGTATAGGACAAGTAATGAAGATTATGGGAAATTAATCTGGTGATGGGCTGTGATGAAAGGGACTCACAAAAGGAGAACAGGAAAAGAGATAGGAGAGGAAAGGTTTCCCTTTCTTAATATTTCTTCTTTGTTTTATACTGACAGCCAAACTTATGGGCCCTAATAGAGTAAGGTAGGCAGCTTTTCACTGAAAGTCTTTGCAATGACATAGACCTGGGTTCAAATACCAGACAGTCTTCTTCTTAGTTCTGTGTTGTTGGGAAAGTCCTTTCTTTGTTGAACTCCTGTGAGACTAAGCTGTGCCATCTGAAAAGTGGGACAAACACTTCCGAGGGTAATTGTAAAAATTACATGTTCAGGTATCTTTTCCAATTGAGACTATACTTTAATTTCTTTTTTATTACCTTAAATATTGAGTTCTTTAACCTCCAATTTAATGGCATTGTTCAGATCACCCTGGTTTAGATAACCTCAGTCCTCCATTCACTTCTTTATTACCAGAGAAATGTTTTTATTACCAAGTCAAACCATTTCACAGTCCCACCACCGTTTAAGTACACTAATGACCAGAGACTGTGCAAAGTAAAAACTCTATGCCTTTATTTTCAGGCTTCTACCAGAATTTCACTACCGAGCACCTCCAAGTTTTGGCAAATACTTGATATAACTTAAGGCTACTGAGATCTCTGAAGAAACTTGCCTAATGGCAAACTTTATACAAATGCTGCTTTATAAACCATCCTGTGCACTGTACTAAAGTCTAGAAGGTTTTTAAACTGACTCTTAATAAGATCCTGAGAATTTCTTTTTTTTTTTTTTTGAGACAGTTTCATTCTTGTTGCCCAAGCTGTAGTGCAATGTTGTGATCTCGGCTCACTGCAACCTCCGCCTCCTGGGTTTAAGCAATTCTCCTGCCTCAGCCTCCCAAGTAGCTGGCATTACCGCCATGTACTGGCTAATTTTCTGTATTTAGTACAGATGGGGTTTCACCATGTTGGCCAGGCTGGTCTCAAACTCCTGACCTCAGGTGATCTGCCCACCTCGACCTCCCAAAGTGCTGGGATTATAGGCATGAGCCACTGCGCCAAGCCAAGATCCTGAGAAAATTTTTAATAGAATCTGAGTACATAGGATGCCACTGAAAAAGCTAATGGAGAAAAAGTTTTCACATGACTGCCCAATTTGGTACCATCTCAGTGAAACCTGATTAGAGTGATGGGAATCATGACACTATTAACTGAACTTGGAGAACTGCATAAATATTCCACAATGCACATGAATTTCTCAAGAGGCGAAGAGAAGTGATGAGGAGCAGTTTTCCTAATAGGCTTTAATTTCTGAGCTAAATTTAGTGTGTGTCAATTATCATTATCAACATCAAAAACACTTACATCTGGGTGTTTTACTAGGTGTTAAAGAAATTACGAGTCAGCCTTCCTTCCAAGAAGCCTCTATCTCAGATACATTTCAGTCCCACAAACTCTGGACTGAGAACCTCAACTCTTATAACTATGAGGTATCATATGCTAATGAAGATAACCACTCTCCATCTCCCACAAAAAAACTTTCTCTACTTAATTTTGAATAGGAAAAGCACTATATGCACTGATTCCTCAAATCACCTTCTAACAATTCCTTGTTTACTTTTCATGATGCTGTTTTCATTACTCAACAACTGATATCTAAGTATTCTTACTAAGACTTCTTTTCTCGAAGAGTTATATGTGCAAGGTTCTTTGAAATTCCTATGTTATCTACATATGTCCAGGTTGATATATATAATATATACGTAGCACATGTGTTTACATATCTATGTTTAAATGTCTACCTCTGCTTTTTATGACTTAGAATAAATGTTGACAGCTAATGGACTGATACAAGTGGTAACTGTATCTAATTGGATCAGAAGCATAAAATTGTTGCCTGCTTTTAAAAAGTTAGGTTGCCTATGATTAGTCCATAAAATTGTTGCCTGCTTTTAAAAAGTTAGGTTGCCTATGGTTAGTCCTCTAATATTAGAAATGTAGTTCCAGACTTCAGTGCCTGTTTGAATTGATGAGGAAACCTGCCACTTGTATGAACATTCAATTTCATAACACTAACCCCTAAAATGCTATGAGAGGCTCCATATTTTTTGAAAACTAGTTTTAAAGGATATTAAAACATATACTGTACTTAAATTCAAGTTTTCTAGAATTGTTTTGTTATTTAGTATAGCTAAATTTAATACACTTAAAGTAAATTTCTGGAATTTAGTATGATTGAAAATATTTTTAAAAGCTTTAAGTGCATGGCTCCCGGTATACTTAGTATAACATGGAATTGCTTTGGAAACCCCAGAGCCCAAAACCACTTGTTAATTATTTATGCTACTAAGTCTACATTTTTCTTGTTATTCTGGTGTATTCTACAAGATAGCCCATTAGAAAATCCAGAAAACGTTAAGGGTGTGTTTTGACTCAAGCCTAGAAATCAATCAGTTTAGTTACTTCTTTTGCATAATAGAAATCTCTTCTAGTGATCCCAGGAACTGCTTCAGCTCCTAACCCATCCAGCCTCAATTTGTCCTTACAGGTTTTTATGATAAATCGTAAAGCACACTCAGCAGGAGCTGTTCTGTGGAAATAAGTAGTTACGCTTACATTTTTAAGAGTTTCAACTGTGAACAGATAAGACAGATTTTTAATGAAGCTACAATTGACAAAGAAAACAAAGTAAATAAAAGCAAGTAGCTATGCATGGCACTAAAATTTACAATGACTATAACAAGCAGAAATCAATCAAATCTCTCCCAGAACAATCTGTTTTCTTATAAAGCAAAAAAAAAATCACCTGAGCTGAACACACAACAAATACTAACCCAAGACACACACATCAACTAATTAAAAGCTGATTTTCCACAACAGGAAAATGCCGTTCCTGTTTATCGACGTCTAAAGGCATTTTTTTCCCTCAGGAAAATGTATGCTTAAACTGGTTTGAATACATTCTGATGTATAATTTCTGTAAAAGGAAGGGAGGAGAAGGTAGGCAAAAATAACATTCCTAGTTCCTAAATAAATTAGCTCTGTTTAAAAGGGCAAGACTAATTCACTACTTTAATGGTGGCTTCCATTAAGCTGGAATAGTAATATTAAACCACTTCAAACTACTGGCAGAATATGAGTAAACCAAGAACAGTGAGACTGTTCCCTTAAAAAAGGGTCTGGACATATACAGAAGCTTTAATTCTATCATGCAATAAGAAAATGCTGAATAAATTAACTTTTCAAAGGGCCATTATACCTTAGTTCCTCATTACAGATCTCATTACAGACTGTCTTTATAATGCTCACCTGACAATATCATGTAAAATGCTTAGCTTCTAAGGTCAGTCTAAATAAGAGAACAATTCTCCTATTTATAGCAAAGGATGAACTTTTCTCATTTAGATGTTTAAGCAGCTAACCCCTGAGTTTAATGTAATTAGGGAAGGGATATTCAATTTACAGTATCCACAAGTAATGATAATTAAATTGATCCAAAAAAGCTGTTGGTAAGCATAAGCTACCTTTGTAATTACATCCCGTTTTCAAAATGACTTTAGTACTGTGAACTTGAAGCATTTCAGCAAATGAAGGCCAATACACATAAAACGAAAACTACAGTAGCTTAAAAGCTAGACTGTTTAACATAATGAGCAGCACTACCAGAGGGAAATCTTGAAAACATTCTATAACTCACCACGACAGCCTATGCTTTCTCCTTTCCTCTCACAAATAGCCATTAAAAATATGCAAGAGAGTCTTCATTTTTCACCAAATAAATTCTTCATTCATACAGTCATTTTTCCCCCACTTTTAAAGGAAACTAAAGAACCAACCCCTCTTAGTTTTGTTATTAAAGTGGCTGGTAACAAGCTTCAGTTTTGTGTTTATTTGAAAGAAAAGATGAGCGCTATTAATATGAAACCATTTTCCCTGTGAGTCCTGAAGATTGGCTAGGTCAGCATTCCACCAGGACCAAGGTGAAAAATAAACAAATAAGCATGTTCACAGCAGCTGCCGCGATCAGTCTCTGGAAAATTATTCAGGCATTATGAGAAAGACGATATTAAATGCTGCCACTTGCAGCTTCACGGCTTTCTGAATATTCGCATCAGAAAGAGATGAGCACTTAAGGGGTATCATCAGAGAGCTCGGCCATCTGAGCATCTTCCATTAAGTTTTTGTCTTAAAGGAGGAAGGCGGGAACCTCTGCTTGACAGGCAAAAGGCTTGTCATAATTCATTAATATCACAGCTTTGCTCAGGTTTCCTTCAATGAGCCAGGCAAGATGCCTATGGAAAAATGCTGAGCATACAACATCTCCAAAGATGCTGCTGTAATAAACTTGGTACCTCTTGGTGCTACTGCACTAGAGGCTAAAGACTTCCAATAGTCTTCCCATGTGGAAGTTTATCTAACAAACGTCATCTCACTACTGCATAAACCAATAATTTCTGCATCAAATTCCAAAAGGATAGGTAAAAGGAATAATTTAAGCATTGCCAAACTATGAAAGTTTTTAAAAGTTCCTGGTACTATTAAGGCATACCTTCAAGTAAAACATAAATATAATGTATTCAATTGGGGAAAAAAATTACTGGTCTTAAAAAATGACAGAAATCAGAAATTATACGATTCTCTATATTGCTGTTTCTTTTGACAAAATTATTTCAAGGGAATGTTCAGAAACATCAATTCTGCATGATTTCAATTTAGTAAGCAATTTAATATAAAATAAATTACATTAGTCCCCCCTTATTTGCAGGAAATACCTTCCAAGTTAATGGATACCTGAAACCAAACCCTATATATACTTATTTTGTCCTTATATACACCTATGAAAGGTTTGATCTATAGACCATAAGAGATCAACAACAACAATAAAATAGAACAATTATAACAGTATACCTAACAAAAGTTATGTAAATGCGGTTGCTCTCACAAAGTATCTCACTGTACTGTATGCAGTTTCGTTTCTTTTCTTTTTTCTTTTTTTTTGAGACAGAGTATCACTCTGTCGCCAGGCTGGAGTGCAGTGGTGCGATATTTGCTCACTGCAACCTCTGCCTCCCAGGTTCAAGCAATTCTCCTGCCTCAGCCTCCCAAGTAGCTGGGACTACAGGCATGAACCACCACGCCCAGCTAATTTCTGTATTTTTTAAAAATAGAGACAAGGTTTCACCATGTTGACCAGGATGGCCTCTATCTCTTGACCTCGTGATCTGCTGATCAAGCGTGATCTTGACCTTGCTTCAGTCCCTGAAAGTGCTGGGGTTATAGACATGAGCCACCGTGCCCTGACGCAGTTTATTTTCAAACCATGGTTTACCACGGGTAATCAAAACTGCCAAGAATGATAAGGAGGGACTACTGTATACACCAAAACACATTTGGTCACTAATAATAGTATTATTATTAGTTTATTCATCTACGTTTCCAGAACATTGTACCATGCACTGATGTCTTTCCATTTTCCTCCCCCAGTTACTTGCTTAACACATTAAAGAACTAGGAATTTGGTTATTTACTCTGTTTTCATTTACATGGCAAAAAATAGGAAATTAAAAAAATAAAACAAACCCATCGGCAAATCAGCAGAAAATAATAAAACTAGTTATAAAAACAGTAGCAGTAACAGGGGAATAGTATATAGACCTGCATACTAGTTTTATTAATTTTGCTTTTTTAATTTAAGAAATAAAAGTTCTATTTAGCAAATAATACACTGAAGATTAATGGTTGTAAATTTTTAAATGTCAATATTATTTTTACAATTCTAGGTAAACTTGATCTTGGGTTAGTGATTCAGTGACAATTTCTTTTTAAAAATTGTCATGAACTTTATTTTAAACTCCAAAATGATCATATCTGTTTGTTTAAAGTATGTGAAATCAAGTCTTAGCATTAATGTGTATAATGACCATTAAATGAAGGTACAATCTAACTGAAGAGAAATCAATAACTGTATTTAATGACTTCATGAGAAAAATAAAAATAAATGACCCTCACACCCTTAATGGATATGTCAGTTATGAGCAACACATCACATAATGCTGACTCAGTCTCATGCAAAGTGGTATCACTTTTCATATGAGTGTTGTAAAGCCTTATCAAAGGAAATTGTGTTTTAATGCTATTTTGGATGTCATTTTTGAGAGGATTTTTACAATCCCATTTCATAAAGCATAAAGCATGCTGTGAACTGTTCCAAGGAGCTTTTATCATTGGCACATGTACTAGGTCCCCCTTTGAAAGCTTTCCAACAAAATGAAATCCTAAATACATAAAAAGGATAACAATTTATAATATTACTTAAACAACTAGTTTATTGTACCTTGTCTCCTCTGAATACATATTCCCTCAATGTTACTCTCAGAATGTTCTTTTATTCTGGAAGAAGCCCATGCTACATATATACACTGTGACCTGTTCTACACATGCAACACACATGCTTCAAATACACTTAGAAACGGCTTGATGATCAAAGCTCAAACAAAAGAAGGCCACAGAAGTCGTAAGTTTATACGCAGCTTGGAATTTATCAAGTCATTATATTTTCTAAGAAGTTTATATAAGAATGCATTTTTATTTCCTTCTAGTAACTAATTGTCCTTATTAAGAAGGAAAAATGTCACATCTTATGGCATAAAATTATAGAAAAATGTAAATGATTCCTTCCTTTCACTTCTTGAAAAAATGCTAAGAATACTTACCCTTGTAATATACATTGCTAATTTGGCTTTTGATTGTAAAAAAAAAAAAAAATGCTGACATGGTGAAATAAAAATTTAGTAAATATGCAATAGTCTGGGTATTTAAATCTTATCAAGTGGTGAAACCAGCATAAACAGAAATAACAGTGATATGCTGTAACTCAGTTTATTGTTATTTCCTCCAGCATAAATTAAAATTCATTTCTGACTGATTCAGCAGTCATCGAGCAAAACTTCCAGTAACCTCTCTGAAGATTTGGCACAGATAAGAAGTTCAGAACAGGAACAAATGTGCAGTGATGTACAGAAGCTACTACAGTATTTCTAAAAATAGCAAGGTTTCAGGCTTTCAGTGGCTTAGGATTCTCATGAAACGAAACTGAAAAATTCTTAAGATAGAACCAGGAAACTGTAGCTAAAGATTCCTGACTGACATGAATATTACTTCCTTTATCCCAAAGGATGTAGTAACTTCTCGAGCAAATGTAGCATCATAATTAGTTATAATTGACTTTGTCTTTTAATTTTTAAGCCAATCTATAAATTATGGATTATTGTGTCAACTGGAAGACAGTTTCTGACACCATCCCGTATATCTCATTACTGTAATCAAAACCAAGTTCCTTATCAGGATAACTTTGTAGTCTGCCAGATTTTTAAATCATTTCAGGAAATGTTAGCTTATATTACTAAACCACTTGCACAATTTTAACATATACTGTCATAATTCTAATGTGGCTTAAAATATTATAAAAGTGTACAGTGCCACTAGGAATTAGAGGAGGATAAATGCAAGCTTATAAGGGGAGATCCTACCTGTACTGTCTCTTATTTTGAGAACCACCCTATCCGGGCTACCTCCTTTCTCTTCTATACTCTGACCCCGTCCATCTTCTTCCTGCAGCTCAGCACACCTGCTGGGCAGATGCAGTCCACTGCCATTCCTCTGAAATTAATGGAATGCTAGCATGTACCTGTTCTTCTCAGGCACTCAGCAGGTGCACTTTACCTGGAACATTGGGAATCAGTGAAGCAACCGAAAGAGAAGGATTTATTTCCCTCTTTCCAATTACTGTTCTGCATCCCAATCCCTTCCTTCTTACTTTACACCAATGTCCATGGCAGCACCTGCTGACAGTGTAATGCAATACTATTGCAACCTGCCCCATGTCAAAAGTGGATTCTGTAGGTGTCCCACATTACCATCTATGGTAAACAGTTTAAAGCTAATAAAGAGTCCTCCCTTGGGACTTCTTATAATCAACTGAATATAATTCACCATTAAAAGAAAAGATGGGAAAAAATACGATTTTCATTACCATGTTTCACAAATTTCAGTGCAACCCTTGAACAAATCTGAAAACACAACCTACCACTACCATTTGAATATTAATGAAATATACTGATAAAAATATAAATATACATATTCTACATACCAAAACTACCAGTTATCATGTTTATATAAATTAATCAAAAACATTTATGGTTAGTAAGTTTGACTGTAAATTGTAATAACTTTTCCACAGAAGTACACACACACATACACACACACAAATTTCACCATAGTTTTTAAAGTAATGAAATTAAGCAGGTAGAGTATTGTTTAACAATATTCAGTGACATACATATAGGGAAATTTATTCACTAACCTGACAAACATCCTATATGACCCAAACCGAACCATAATTAATAAACACCTCCTGGCCGGGTGCGGTGGCTCACGCCTGTAATCCCAGCACTTTGGGAGGCCGAGGTGGGTGGATCACAAGGTCAAGAAATCGAGACCATCCTGGTCAACATGGTGAAACCCCATCTCTACTACAAATACAAAAAATTAGCTCGGCACGGTGGCACGTGCCTGTAATCCCAGCTACTCAGGAGGCTGCGGCAGGAGAATTGCCTGAACCCAGGAGGCGGAGGTTGCGGTGAGCCGAGATCGGGCAACAAGAGCGAAACTCCGTCTCAAAAAAAAAAAAAAAACAAAACAAACAAACAACAAAAACAAAAAACAAAAAAAAATACCTCCTAAGGTTTATATAAAATATTTGTCTAGTAATGGTTTTTTGGAGGTAGTTTTTTACCTTAAAGTTTACTTTATTAATTAAAAAATACTGACCACATTGTATTCAAAGAAAAACCTCATTAAACATTTTTGTTTGCAAAACAGTATTTAAAAACCAACAGCAGGCTGACTAGCCTCAAAACTGAGTTCAGGAAAATAATTTAAAGTTCTTGATTTGCTACAGTGTTCTGAAATCGTAGATATGAAGTACATACGTACATCTGTGTATGGTAAGTTGCCTTTTTATTATCGAAAATGTTCCTGTAACTACTATGTGCCTTATCCTGGAAAGGCAAGAGGGAAGGTAAGAAAAACGCAAGCAGGCGGCCGGGTGCGGTGGCTCACGCCTGTAATCCCAACACTTTGGGAGGCCGAGGCGGGCGGATCACGAGGTCAAGAGATCGGGACCATTCTGGCCAACATGGTGAAACCCCGTCTCTACTAAAAATACAAAAATTAGCTGGGCGTGGTGGCGTGTGCCTGTAGTCCCAGCTACTAGGGAGGCTGAGGCAAGAGAATTGCTTGAACCCGGGAGGTGGTTGCAGTGAGCCGAGGTCGCGCCACTGCACTCCAGCCTGGTGCCTGGCGACAGAGTGAGACTCTGTCTCAAAAAAAAAAAAAAAGAAAAAGAAAAATGTAAGCGGCATGAAGCGGAACTGCTGTGGCTGGGAGACGTCATGAAGTGACAGGTTTGCAGCTCAGCATCCAGTGTGAGCTGGTGCTCTCAGGCCAAAAGCCAGCAAGTTTAAGCTTAATACGATGCCTAAGATACCACCAAGGTTGCCAAGTCCCTTCATTTTGTACCAAATGTTCCCAAAGAAACAATCTCGAAAATCCTGTCATTCACAACGTCACTTTAAATGTATTTTTCATCTAATTTTTGGCATAACATAGATAATGGGGATATTTTGCCTCATACAACACTTTGAGCAAACTCCATCCCATTCACTTTTCCATGAAATCAAAAATTATAACCAGTTTTTCCCCCTGCGATCTGACATCTTATACAACCACTACAATAAGATTTATTGTTTGGTGAGCTCTTGACTCACAAGGCACACCAACAGAGAAGAGCACTGAGAATTCTGTTACCCAGCACTGTCCCTTACCAAGGCAATAAAGGAAAGAGCAGAACTTTACAGATAATACCAATTACCTCATATGATTACACATCCAGAAATTAATCACAGGATAACCTAAGTAACTCCTGTCAATCTCAGCTGGTTATCATGGCTAGTTAAACATGATGAAAACAAACCTATAGCTCATCTTTGAGAAACATTCTTATTTTTCAGTGAAATATCTGAAATCTACAGTTATTCAAAAGGCCAAGTATTTTATGTAACAATAGCATCATTACAAAGATACAGCCCCCAGCTATTAACAATTTATAATACTATATTGTCTGAATGGTGGTCAGGAATTTCGAGAGGAGTACAGTGAGAATTAAGACATTCACACCTTTGAAATGTGTCTCTACTAAAGCCATCCAGATCTTCCCAGCTGAGAGTTACCGCTCTCTCCAACAGAATTTGGTCTTTACTCCTCTTATATATTTTATAATTTTCTACCTTGTATAATATTTTCTACATGTTGTGAGTTTCTCTATTAAACTATAACGTCTGTTAAGGCAACATCACAGGAGGGGAAGAGGGAGAGAGAATGAAAAATAGAGAGAGAGACAAAGGAAGGAAGGAGGGAAGGAAAAAGGGAAAGAGGGAGGGAGGAAGGAAGGAAGGGAGGGATAGAGGGAAGGTGGGAGGGAGGAAGGGCTGGAGAGAACAAGGGGAGAGGAAGAGAGGGGAATGGAAGGAGTAAAGAGGGGAAAGACAAGAGTAACAAAGGAAGACAAGAAAAGAAAAGAAATAGGCAATGTTTTGTTTACGGAGCATATACTGTTAGCTTTACTACAAAAGAATTTTGGATAATTTGTAAGTGGTAAGCAGAGATTTTGTGCAATTATGTTTGTCTGTTACATGTGATGAGAAAAATCATCAATCATTCCAACAGTATGGTGTTCTTAGTCACACTTAATAAAGGTCGGTTTTTCTTTCTATTAAAGTCTAAGTATTTTATACAGGCCCACTATGTGACTTGGCATGTTTACTCCCATCCTATAAATCCACACAAGCCCTGAATAGTTAATTTACTACTGAAATAACCAAAGGTTATTTCACTGTTCCTAAAAAGATACTAAACTGGTTAGCAAATTTCTACTCTAAATCATTTTAGGTCATACTAATATTTGTCTGGAAAAAATAATTATAAAACTGTAGCTTTGGAGATCACATATACATAAAAAATTAGAGAAGAAATTAAATTATTTTGAAAGGATACAATTTCCCTGTATTAGAGCACAATATAAAATGCACTATTTCTCATTAGGCTTCATGCTTTCAAAATAAAACACTGGCTCCAAAAGTCAGCATGTTTACTTAACAATTTAAAAGTGTCCCTTAAAGATCAAACTCTTTCCATTGCACAAATAAAAAACTGTGAAGAATGCCAAATATATATGTCCAGAAAAGCATGTATACTCACTTTTTTAAAAAGTAATAAAATCATTTAAAAATGAAGAGTACAAAATCATCTTTTAACTCTTGAAAAACATTATGTAGCTAGTCATTGAAGAGTGAAAACGAATCATTTTTTTCAGCAGTTGCAAATGACTGTTGGGCCCAGGTGCTTCAATTCCTCACCTCCTGCTACCTTCTCTTCCTACCCCCACTGCCTTCTGTCCCAGCATTCTTCTAGAACTTTTAAATTACTAATGCAATCTGGTTTCATAAACGCATGTAAATTACATTACCTATTACGTAACTTCATATAGTCTTCATTCTAGATCCCTCAATTAAAATGAGACCTTTCCTGTTGAAATTGTTTCTACTTAGTACTCTATGACATTAGACTTTCAGTTGTCCCATCTCTGACTTCTTTCCGTGGTATTCATTAAATACCAATTTCTTACTTCCCCTTGAACTGATGATTTTCTTCTTTCATTTGCTTTCTTGGTTTGACTCTTCATATTGCTATCTATACAAAATATAAGTAAAAGGACAGTATGAAATTGACATTCCCAGGTTTGGCCATGCTCTCCAAGCACTATGTCTAATATCTCTTTGTATGCGGAATAAAGTTATACAGGTAACTTACTAAATCTTAATTTTGAAGCTCTTTATTTCCTGCTACATTTAGTCATTCACCTACCTCTCTTCAGAGACACCATCTGAAAGAATTCCTCTTGGAAATTAAATACATCACCAAATCATGACACTTTGTTTTTTCTGCTGGTATGCATCTTTTAGAACCCTCTTTCAATTTGGACAGCCGTTATGATAACAGCTTCAAGCCTAGGCTCTTTTCCTGCCTCTGTGATTCTGGTTTCTCAAACCAAACTGTTTCAACAATGACCCCCTTCAAGTGGCAAATCCCATTCCTTTGTACTTGTCAACACAGTCTTGCCCATCATTATCCACATGTGTTTCTGATCTGTTTGTCATCACCTGGAAGCAATTAATCATTATTTTTATGTCCTTGCTTTTGCCATCTTATCCCAAATATACTCACTTCCTCATCATCTGTACAAATGTTTATCTCTACTTCTTGCAAACCTGGCTTAAAACATTATTGCCATACATAATTTCCTATTTTAGCCCACCATATTCTAGAATTCCTGTTATATTTTGCCCAACCATGTAAAGGCTCTGTTTGCACTACAAAACTGCTTCACTGCATTTAATAAATATTTATGGGATATCTACTATGTTCACCCACTAGACCTGAGAATAAATGTTTCAATAAATCTCTTAAATTTCATTTAGATCTCATTTTAAAGATATCAGCAAGCATCTATCACGTGACTATGTTACCTGCATATTCAACTCCTTGAGGGTAGAGAAAAATCGTATTTTACATTTTGTAAAACACGAACATCCAGCCAGCATGCTTAGCATTAAAAGGGCACTTACTACACTGCACAGGCCAATCAAAATTATTTTCAGTGGTATACTTAATAAACCAAGATTCCAAATAATGAAACCAGAACCAGTTTTATTAATTCTACTGCCCATACCAAATGTACATTATTTTGCATTATGAAATGAAATTACTCTCTATATTATTCTTTTTCAAAAATTTTAATTTGTGCCCAGGCACAAGGACTCATGCCTGTAATTCCAGAACTTTGGGAGGCTGAGGCAGGTGGATCACAAGGTCAGGAGTTCAAGACCAGCCTGATCAACATGGTGAAACCCATCTCTCCTAAAAATACAAAAAAAAAAAAATAGCCACGCGTGGTGGTAGGTCCCTGTAATCCCAGATACTCAGGAGGTTGAAGCAGGAGAATTGCTTGAACCCGGGAGGTGAAGGATCCAGTGACCCGAGATTGAGCCACTGTACTCCAGCCAGGGTGACAGAGTGAGACTCCACCTTCCCCCCAAAAATTTTAATTTCTAATGTACACAACTTGATACGTGATAGCTAAATACAGTTAATCCATTATCTACAGTAATTCAAAGTGAAGATAAAGAGACAAGTACACAAAATAATAGGAATCATAATAATCATCAGTTTCACTTAAGAGGCACTTCCCATTTTATTAGGGGCTCTTCATACAGGTAACTTTTGTATCAGATGGGAGGAACACGAAACTATATTACACCACCAGTTTGCAGCAGCCATAAAGAGGTCCAGCTATAGCTATTTATCTTTTACACTATATCCCACATTCCAGTGACTCTACAAATTCTAGAAACAGGTACAGGAATTAGAGAGTTAAAGGAAATGTCCGCTGTAGAGCTCCTTTAACATTGCTGACATTCAGAACAGTTACGATACTGAGTGAGGTGTGGTACTAGATGAATTACATAGAGGAAGAGAAAAGAGAAAACAGAGGGTCTTGTCATGCAATACAATGATATGTTCTGTTTTGTTTCTTTTACTAGGAACTGGATCTCTTTTAGGTGAAATAACTAACACCATATGGAAAACGCCCAAGGGACTAGATTTATCATAAGACTATTTTAGGAATTTCAGTTTCCTTAAGGCCAAGGCAATGTACAAAGAGGGTTATCTATATTAAGCTTAGCCCTTTACAGTAAGGCAAGTCTGGAAAACAACTGGATCACTCTCATGCCCTTGGCTGAGAAGGTAAGACATAGTCCCAGTAGGAACTCTTTGGGGTCTCCTGCAATAAAAGTGCAGCATATGGGGGTTCATTTTTCTTCTTTTTCTTGAGATAGAGTCTTGCTCTGTCGCCCATGCTGGAGTGCAGTGGTGCGATCTTGGCTCACTGCAACCTCTGCCTCCCAGCTTCAAACAATTCTCCTGTCTCAGCCTCCTGAGTAGCTGGGACAAGCAGCATGTGCCACCATTCCCAGCTAATTTTTTTTTTCTTTTTGTATTTTTAGTAGAGACCAGGTTTCACCATATTGGCTAGGCTGGTCTCAAACTCCTGACCTGGTGATCTGTCTGCCTTGGCCTCCCAAAGTACTGGGATTACAAGCGTGAGCCACCGTGCCCCATCTGGGGATTCTAACTCTGTATTTTTCTGTGGCTTTTGTGATCCTGACCCTTACATAAAATTTCTATGACCAAGATTTTTGTTGATTTACTTTGATCAGCTTAATTCTTTTTGTTAAGTAACTGTTCATTATATGAGAATAGCATTGACTATTTTAGGTAACTAGTTATATCAGTGATCAGCAGGTGTAAACTATTAATAAAATCATGCTCCCCATTCCTAGAATGGAGGTGTCTCTGGGATGTGGCCACCAAGCCAGTTGCCCTATAATTTAAAGTTTATTTATTACAGTAGCTAATATTTCCCATAGGGATGAACCACCCTCACACACAGAATTAAAATACTTCTTAAGAATGAAAGGTAACAAAGTAGAACCTTTATCTTTCTCAAATTTTTAAAAAAGTTTATTTAAAATGGTTTTTAAAGCCTGGGTGCTTAAAAATCTTCCAGTGGCTTTCCATCAACTTCTAGATAAAGTCCAAATATCTCAATTTGGCTTACACCTTTATGGCTGTCCTTCCACACCTGCACTCTGATGGCTTTATCTCTGTGCAGTTCCCCCGCACTGTCTTCCGGCTCCAGCTTTGGACATGCTATCTACTCTGCAAAACCAATACCACACAGGTCCCTAGCCCTGCTTGACTCCTCTTCATTGCTCAGGTATCAGCTTAAGTGTGATTTCCTCCAGTAAGTCTCTATTGAGTCCCCTAAGGCAGGTTAGCTGCCCATCTTCTGTGCTTCCATTGAATCCTATATTTAACACTGTGCTAACTGGTGTCATACTCTTCAATCTCCAGTTTACTTGACTGCATTTATGAATCGACTATAATCACCTTGAGGATAGGGATCTTGTCTTTCTCAGTACTGGATCCCCATGGCTCACAGAGTATACTTAATACTAGCATTTGCTCAGTAAAAAAGTTACTGAAGTATTTGGCTTTTTAGATTTTAGTTTAAAACACCAAATTCCAGAAATGCGCAAAGGTTAAGTCATATCAAATTCCATCACACATTTTTGCTTCTGTGTTCACTTTTTACTTCTAAAGCAAAGTATAAAATATTGAAAAATTTAGTGAGACTCCAGTGAAACAAATATATGTATAGTTACCTGGTTAAATTTATTGACTGCTTGGTCAATATTGAAAATGGGTATAAGGGCCAGGAGCGGTGGCTCACGCCTGTAATCCCAGCACTTTGGGAGGCTGAGGTGGGCAGATCATGAGATCAAGAGATCGAGACCACCTTGACCAACATGGCGAAACCCCATCTCTACTAAAACATACAAAAAAATTAGCCGGGCATGGCGGTGCTGCCTGTAGTCCCAGCTACTCGGGAGGCTGAGGCAGGAGAATTACTTGAAACCAGAAAACAGAAGTTGCAGTGAGCAGAGATTGCGCCATTGTTGCACTCCAGCCTGGCGACAGAGCGAGACTCTGTCTCTTCAAAAAAAAAAGGTATAATTGCATGTTATTGGATGAGGATGCTAAGTTTATATATAATATCTTTTGTTTTGGAGGCTGAAGAAAATTATTTGTGAAATCATCTGAAAAGCTTATTTCCATAAAGTTGACATTAGACAAAGGGATCTCTATCACTCTTACTTTTAAAATTAACCAGTTAATACTCTTACAAGTCCAATATCAGCAGTTTTGCTGAGCATCTGTAATGAACGGGGAAAATGTTATATATACACTTATGTTGCTTCTAAAAATATAAATGTGTACAGGACTCTGAAAGCCATTTGCACATCCATTACCAGAAAATACTGATTTACATACCATACCACAATTTTTTCAGTGCCTGCAAGGAACATGGTATACCTTTATTCATAGTAGGTATAAGATAAAATGTCCTCTTGAAAGTTTTTGAATTATTAATAGAGAAAACTACGAAAAAACAGATTTATAATAAAGATATTATATATCTTTCTAAGTTAAAGTGAAACATAAAAATTACAACATGGCTTAAAACATGGAGTATCTGTGGCCATTAGAGAACTATTAATTTGATACTGTATAGCAAATGATAATATTTGCATTATTTTCAACTGTACGGGATTTTTTTAAAAAGCAGCTAATTTTGTAATTCTATAAAAAATTCAGACACAGTATCAACTCAAGTAGCTGTCATGATCATTAACAGTAAATCACACAACTATCGGTAACTCTAACAAGGACCACTTTGCATAACTTTTAATGCATTTTAAAATGGCTACTCCAGTTTGGAAATAACATGACAGCTTTTCCTTATCATTAATTTCTTTAGTATTTCCTGAATCTTTCCTGACATATAAAATTTTAACAAACATTCTAATAGGTAGGCATACAATAATTCAAAATTAATCCTAATCAAAGGGCCATTCATTATCAACCAACTTTTAAAACTTTCTCGTTTTCCCCATGTATTAAAAATAACCACATAGAACAAATAAGGTAAAGTATTACCACTGTTCTATCAGTTGTAAAAGGGAAAACAAGAAAACACAGCTATAAAATTCATTGGTAATAGTACACTCTATACACAAGAAGTATGGCAATGATTCGGAGCATTAAGTGTTAAGCCACACTGCCTGGGTTCAAATCCCAGCTACACAACTGAGTAGAGCTGCATGACCTGAGACCAGTTACTTCATCTCTTTTTGACTTCAGTTTCTTGTAAAATGGGTGATAAAAATAGTACCGATTTTATAGGGTTGGTGTAAGGATTAAATACATTAATCTATGCAGAGAACTTAGAACAGTATGCAGCACTTAATGTTTGCTGGTATCATCACTTATTTTCTACTGTATGTGTGTTGGGCATTGTGATAAATGCTAGAAGTAAATTGATAGTAAGAAAGCATGAGTCCCACTCTCATGAAAGTAACAGGCTCATGTGGTTCACGTTTGTGTTCCCACACAAATTTCTTGTAGAACTGTAATCCCCAGTGTTGGGGGAGGGGTCTAGTGGGAAGTGACTGGCTTATGGGGGAGGATTTCTTCCTTGCTGTTCTTGTGATAGCGAGTTCTCACGGGATTTGGTTGTTTAAGAATGTGTAGCACTTCTCCCTTCACTCTCTTCCTCCTGCTCCAGCCATGTAAGACATGCCTCATTCCTCTTTGCCTTCCACCATTATTGTAAGTTTCCTGAGGCCTCCCTAACCATGCTTCCTGTACAGCCTGTGGAACTGTGAGCCAATTAAACCTCTTTTCTTTATAAATTACCCAGCTTCAGGCAGTTCTTTATAGCAATGTGAGAACAGACTAATACACAGACCTACTAATGGATATACTGACAACCTTGTTATATTGCTATGCCTTTCTAGGCATACCACATTGTTAAGGCATAGGGATCACACATTGCTCCTTTTGTTATTAGTAGTTCCATCTCTAATTTCTAGAAAAAATGGTTAAATCACACCTAGGAGAACTGGTGTCAAATGACCTTAATACTTGAGAAACTGAGTTGCTTGATCCTTTCGGCTCATTACATTATCTATGTGACTATAAACTGGCATCAAGTCATTGGCTTGCAACTGTCCTTCAATACGGCATAAAGTGCTGGTATTAAATGATAGCTCTGGAAAATGGTACTTTTACATAAAAATACACACGCACTAGTGCATGTCTACTATTTATTCCAACCATCTACTACTTCCACTGCAGAGATATGTTCTAATGTGGCATAGTAACAAACACAATGTTGTTACTCCAGCTAAAAATCTCATCACTAGATAAAGCAAGTAAATAATTTTGTATTTTTGGCAAGACACATGAAACATGCACTAATGCATTCTGTTTTAAAGCTTGAATATGAAATTGTGGTGACATGCTCTGTAAAGAAAAAAATACCTAAGAACAAACAAGTTCTTTTTCTTTTTCTGTAAATATTCTTAAAGCAATATGAAAATTTGGGTAATATTCTTAATTTCAATGAAGACTTTAAGTATATGACATGTAGAAAGCTAAAACAAATCTAAAAATACTGACTTTCAAAAGGAATCTGAAATCCAAAATTAATTCATATACTGAGGGTCTAGACTCATAACTGCTTCCTTGGATCTTTTTTAATATAATGACCTCTTTTAAGTACACTGTAATATGTTACAAAGAAGGTATCTTATGGGAGAAGGTCATAAAAATAGGCCATATCCCTGTGTAATATCTACTTGTCATTTCTGAAAAGAACTGACATGAATATATTCATCTCAAATAATGCAGATGTGTCAGAGACAATGCTATCTTGCCATGTACAAGATAAGGCCTATGTGTAGACATTTTTACAAGTTAGCAATGAAAATTATACTAAAATTGCAAATGGTTAAGAAATTTTCTCATTTTATTTTCAATTTTCCTATATTCTAACCTATAGTGCAGTGAAGATTCTGTTTTGCAACACCAAAATTTAATCATATTGATATATTCCACAATAATATTTGCAGATTAGACTGATGGGTAATTTTTTAAAATCAGAGTGGTGGCACCTTCCACATTACATTCTTCCCATGTTATTATAAGGTAAATAAAATCAATGTATATATTATGTTAATAGGAACATACCAAAAAACTACAATATAAATATAAACATATTGATAATTAAGTTTACTTTATCCTTATTTTGAAAGAAAAGGAACCATAAACTGAAAAGCATTATTGTACTTAAGCCAAATATATTAATAGTAAAATAAGAGATACTCTCCAAAACCTATTTTTCAATGAGTGATTCTAGTTCAGCAAGTCTGAATGAAAACCACTCAATTTACATTATTTTTATAAGTTACAGATATAGTATTTAATAAAATTCAATGTATAAGTAGTGGCTTTTGTTTTAGGTTCATAGGTAAAAACTGAAGTATAAGCTTAATTAACAATGGATTTCAATATACTCAATTAAGATACAGTATCTGCATTTACTTCAGTGTTGTGCACTGTCTAGAAAAATGTGCTTCTTTGGTATGTCATATTTTGCCTCCCATTACAATAACCAGGAACGAAAGAAAATAACAAAGAAAAATATCACTTCTTAAATTTTGATATAAAGCAAAATAACATTGAGTTATTGTTACAAGTAAATTATAATTGTATTTTAAAGTAGAACAAACAATCATTTAAAAAAAAAATCTCAACGCAAGTGTAAAGTTGAGGATTTACCCTACTGAATGATAAATCTTTTAAAGACAAAAGTTTGTTTAAAACAGTTAACAGCTATACTTATTTCATAAGAATTTCAGCAAAGTCAAGGTAAAGAAAAAGAGAAAATGAAGTGTCTTCTTTATTGCTACAAACTGCAAGATAAAGAAAAACTATGTAAATTTTGGGTTTATATCTGGAATTCCTTTTTAAATCCTTGTTTACTGTTACATTTAAAGCTTGATTTAGAAATTAGTTTTCAGTCTGTTTCTTTAAAAAATACACTTACAACTTGTTATAGAAACTCTCTTGGCCTCTCTCTGAATTAATTTTCAGAGTCTGTGTTACAAATTGTCAATTATTCACTTTGGCAAAAGGAAACTTCTCAACTTCAAACCCCAAGCAACAGATAAGGGAATTATGTTTTTTAAAAAATGAAAACTACTCTTCAAACAGACTAGTGTTTAACAGGAAAAAAAGGAAATTATCTCAACTTCTTGTGCCTTTCAAAGTCCATAAAGTGACCCAGTACACCCTGAAATCAAATGCCCAATTCTCTCTTTCCTGAAACAATTCCCTAAAAATATGTCAGTTTAGATTTGACATAATAAAACCATACTTTAGTCATTGACAGAAAATTTATTTTGTGTCTAGGAACCCACCATATAAATTCAGAGTTAAAATACAAGAAGCCTAAGAAAACTTCATGAAATATCTATGTGCTTTGATTTTTCAAAAATGAAAAAGAAAAATTAAAATGATACAACCAATTGCTCATTAAATAGTACTGATGTTTTCAAGGATACAGAGTTCTAAATAGAAATAGAACCAAATTTTAACTTTTCATCTTTACTAAGATACTTTTTAAAATTAAATGTATATGCACATACATGAATTTAAAGCAAATATGTTAATATACTAATTACTTAAGGCCTATGAGCAAACTTAAAAACAGTATTTCAAAAATAATTCTTTCACACCTTGGCAAAAGAAAATTGATTCTGAAAGATATCATTAAAAAACTGGCCTGCTGTGTTTCTAGGATATTTTAGCAAATAATTAACAATACCAACAGCCTCCAGCAGCTACATTTGTAAAAAGCTTCAGTTTGAAAGACTCAGAGACTGAAACTTAGGATATTTTGTTAAATTATTGTAAAATTCTGGACTCCACTCAAGATTTTACTTGTTAAATTATTATTATTTGGTTTTGTTTTATTTTTAGTGCCAATTTCACTAAGGAAGCTTAGCATGACCAAAATAAGTGAATCTTCTACACAGCTCAGAGAGATTAAAAATGTGATGTCTGGAAAACCACTTTCAAAATTCTCTAATAATATAGATTGTAATTCTCAAAACACAATTAACTGCTAATGCAATTTTTGAAAATATACTTAAAAACTTCCTGTTGCTATCAATCATATCCAAAGCAGAGTGTAATATATTAATAGATTACTTTAAAAAATCACTATTCTGGCCTGGCATGGTGGTTCATTCCTGTAGCCTCAGCATTTTCGGAAGTCAATGTGGGCAAATCATCAGAGCTCGGGAGTTCAAGACCAGTCTGACCAACATGGAGAAGCCTGGTCTTTACTAAAACTACAAAATTAGCCAGGCATGGTGGCACATGTCTGTAATCCCAGCTACTTGGAAGGCTGAGACAGAAGAATTGCTTGAACCCAGGAGGCAGAGGTTGAGGTAAGCCGAGATGGCACCATTGCACTCCAGCCTAGGCTAAAAGAGTGAAACTCCGTCTCAAAAAAAAAAAAAAAAAACCACTATTCCTCACTTTTGTCTTTTCTATATACATTTATTTTCTAAATGTGCAGCCAAAACTTCAGAGGAAAAGACTTTTTATAATTCCATCTGTTCACTTACTTTTACAGAGTATCAATATTATAAAAAAGGTTCTTATATATCAAAAATCCCAAATCAATAAATATTGGGATTTCCCTCACAAGAAAATTATACCCCATTAAGAGATCAAAATGTTTACTTCTAATTTTGAAGTTATGTAGAATTCTCTAGAGAATGGAAAATGACAAAAAACAATTTATCAGTAGATCCTATGGTTATTTATAAAGAATGAGAGTACTATAAAAATAATATTTTCAACACTACAAATGAGGATTATTACTTCAGTTCTAAAGAAATGCCTCCCTCAATGCTTTCTTCAAACACTCAAATCCCAGCTTAATAAAAACAAATGGCATTTTTCATTTCTTCAAAATTGCACATTCCATAGCATAAGCCTTGCTTATTTACAAGATACTACACTTTCCAATTTAGTAATTAAGTATTCATAAGCCTGGGTTTAGGCTGCAGTGTTCAGGGATGATGGGCTATGATAAATATATTCATAATCATCAAACTCATGAATTTATTTATATTAAAATAAAATAAAAGGTAAGTTAAAATAATATAAAACCTCACCTGACTAATCCATAAAAGTGGTCTTTCGTATTTCATCACAGAACTAAATAAATGATAAATGTGTAGAGTATCATTAGAAAATTTTAACATTTCTATCCCTCAGTAATTATATCCATTTCTGAAAATTACAGACTTTTAACTTGCTAAGCTAAAAAAGTATATTTTGTGTCTAACAGGAAACTAAACTGAACATTTAATACATTGTTAAGGAAAACCATGACAAGCAATGAGTTCCAAATTATTTTTCAGACTGAACCTTTTAGTTTCCAACTACAATTTTCAACAAAATTGGAAAACATTTTAAAAGACAAACATTCCTTCAAGTAACAAATACTAGTAAATAAAAGTACCAAATAAAGAATCTATCCAATAAAAGTTAGCCAACAACCATCCATTGTAAAAGTCTTCCATTCCTAAAATAATCCCCACCCTAATAAAACAAAAGGAGTACCTTAAAACCATAAATTTCCAGAAACTCTGCATGATTAAATCATATTTTTTCTATACTATCACAACTAGTTTTAACACAACCCACAAAAAATTTAATTATAATCCATAAAGATTTGAAGATAAATTTACCCAAGTTTGTGTATTTCATTTCTGGTTGAGGAGCAGACATCTAGATAAACTGTCCAGGGTTGATATTCTAGAACAATAGTATAAAAGCCTTAAAAAAAAAATGCTACAATGTTATATTTATTAACATATCAATTTTTTTACTGCCCTCTAGTGGCAAAGAGTCAAGTCACTGAATAAAGATGAAAGTCTCTGATTAGGAAGACTCATGGTGAGGGCTATAAAAAAAATCCTGAAAAACAGAACAGCAAAACTTTACACCGTATGTCACACTTCTTTACAGGAGATTAATTATTAAAAAAGAAACTCCGCATATGTAACTCAAATTTTATTTCCTAAAAATATTATAAGAATGATATATGCAGAATGAATAATAGCAAAACACTGTACAGCAACCATTAAATATGTTAATTGGCACTAAAATAGCACTAGTATTTCAAAAAATAAAATATTCAATAAATTTTCACATGACATTAGAAAAAATGTGACTAATTCTTAAATTTTACTGGACTGGTTATTTTTAGTGTTTATTTGTGAAGATTGAGAGTACTGTGAAAATAATATTTTCAACTCTACAAATGAGGCTTACTAACTTAATTACAAAAGTTACTTTTAATGCTTTTTTAAAATTCAAAATTCTAAAGAAAACTGCAAAACTGTTTAAGTCCACAGAAACAAGTAAGCTAAATTAATATTCAGACTTGTTCATGAAAGACATTTTACATTTCAAACAGTTCTCACTATGTATAAAATTGACAACTGGTATGATATAAAAGTATATATAATCTATAACTAAATTAGCATTTGTTCTGCTTTGTACCAAACTGGTCATAGGTTCTCTCCAGGAATTTTCCAGAGCATCTGCATAATTTTATTCATTATTTTTTGCTTTGTTTTTCAATATTAATTTTCTATAATTAGAAATAGGATTTAAAGACATAAAGTATGATTATGTTTATGATTATTAAAAAATAAAGTAGATGAACTGTTTATCTGTGTATCTCAGATGTGGTTTGTTGCATCTCAGATATAAAATTTATTAAACAGCTTGTGCCATATAAAGAAAAGTATAATCCTGGAAACGTAGGTAATTTAATCACACAGCTTGTCTTGGGGGAAAATCATAGAGTACAATCAAGAAATAAAGAAAGACAAGGCATTGTAAGCCTGACAAAAAAGTCATTGGAGGAGGGATTCAAGAGGCCGGTGGAAAGGTCCTATGCAGACCCACTCTGAAAGTTTTTAACCTTTAGGAACTCTGTGATCATACAAACTAAATTTAGGCTTAGTATTTTTGTTTATTGTTTGTTTTTACATGGTATAAACAATGCCTGCTAACAAAGCGTCTTGGATCTCAATAAAGGTTGAAGGCTGATTTTGGCAAAAGGTCGAAAACAGTGTCTTCACACTTCCTCCTGGGTAGAAACTCAGAAAATAGTCAGCTAGGATGTTCATATAGAGCTCTTTCTACCTACAAGGTAACACAATCCCTATACAACTATCTAGTTGGGTTCTAGACTGTAAAGTGCTTAAAGGTTTTGATCAAATAGAAGATTTTGAAGAAAATGGACACTGAAAAGTGCTGCCCCTAGCAACTATACCAATAAGCACATCAGACAAGGTCACTACTAAAAACAAATTAAAATATTAACTACGGCACAATCCTTGAAAGAAATATTTGAAGTAAAAAATATCTCGCGGAAATAGTTCTGCCTCATCTTCATTCTGCTATAGATAGCGGCTGTCCTCTGGTTTGGAGAACCTGATAAACGGTGTTGAACACAGACTCATTCCAATGGAGTTTAGAAGTAGAACTGGCCTGCTTTTGACAAACATTATTTTCTGGTTGTAAAATTTCTAAGAAATTTTTCAGAATTAAGAAATTAATAAGAACAGTACAGCTCTATAGCTGCTGATTTATTTACAATTAGTCATTGAGAAGTAACATTAGAAATCAGGTGCCCATCAAATCCAGAAAGCAAAGAAAGATTAATGAAAGGAAATGAAATTAAGAATGAGCAACTGTAAGAGCAAAGGCACATCAAGAACAATTTTGGTCCCTCTTTAAACAAATTTTGGCAAAATAATTAATTTCAACCATAAGTTCACTTTTGTGCAGTATATATTAAATTTTTTTAAAAATGTAAGTAATGAAGAAAAGTGACTGAGACTACCATGTTAATGGTTTTACTGCCCCAAAATTAAGTGTACCTCATAATCAGAAACATAAAAAATAAACTTTGCTAATGTATTTTCCCTACATCTTACACTGAACACACACATGAACTCATGAGTTTTGAAATTCAAAAATGTGGCATCAGAAATAGTGTCTACATGAAAGAGATTAAACTTTAAGAAGTGGACATTAATAACCTTTTTGAAGATTCAAGCATGTGTCAAAACCAATGTTAGTAATGACTTCCTGTGAGACAACAGAAGAGCTGGTATTCTTCAGCTTCTCCCATCGATAATAAGTTCTTGTAACATTTACAGCAGCTGATCTTCAAGACCATGTACTTTATCCTTGGAAGTATTGTTCAGTTCACTGTCAGACCTGAAAGTTCACTTCTGCAGTTGATATAGAAGCTCTTAAGGAAAGCGTGAGTAATTTCAGAGTATTAAGTCAGAGCAATAAAAACCTGAGAAATGAAATATATGTGTGTCCAAATATAATATATACATACATATACATACATGTATGTTTCTGGATATAGTTTACATAAATCTTGAAAAAATATAATGGGTTGCTGAAATTTTAGGCTCTTAATACCACTCCTTAAAAGTAAACATTTTTTAACTCTTGAAAAAATAGACAATAAAAATATACATTCCTCTAGCATCAAAGAAATTATCAAGCCTGTCTTACATATTTTACTTTAATATGCTATCAGGTTTTTCTTCTCTCCAACCCCAAACAGTTAAAGTCATACACATAACCACTGCCACAACATCTATCTGGTTTTACCAACAAGAGATGTAAAAAAGAAAAATATCTGTTTTCTACCTCTGGATATAGAGGAAAAGTAAAGGTTGGCTATAGACTAAAATGGGTTTAAATATAGACATTCATTTTAAACACCCACTAAAAATCTCTGGGGAGTTTCAGCTATTAGATGAACTTCACTTAATCAAGTGTAGGTCATTTTAGAATGAGTCAAGTAATACCACCAGGGACTTACTTTGGAATGGCAAATGCCATTTTTAAAAAGCAAAGAGGTTACACTTAGGGTTTCTCTACAAAATCTATTCTAAGTAATTTACACAAAATACTACCATCCATATACTCCACTTAAGCTGGAAAATATTCAAATGTAAGAGAGAGACTGGAACGCAGAGATCAAATTTTGATACAATAGTACCTACAAGGCTTGAATTATCTTCTGAAATCCAATTATCATAGTCACTTGAGGGATACTGAATTATTATTTATCCAATAAAGACGAAGATGGACACATGTGAGTGATTGTTCAATAGAGACAGACATTAAAACCATCTGTGACTACAAAAAGGTAAAACGTCTGATGAATTAGTCAGTGAAGATTAAATCCCAAGTGTGAGCTTGCTACTACTTGTCATTTTCACAAGTTAAATTTATGAACTGAATAAAGAAGTATGTATATGTATATGTATATAGATAGATGATACGGTTTCTAATAACGCAAGCTACTGAAGTATCAATCTTTTAAGAGCTACAAAATGCTTTCTAAATTTCCTCTAGTATTATAGCATTCCAGTCTAACATTAGGCATATAAAAACACATCCCCTATCATCATGGTTTTGTTTTCCTAAGAGCAGTGGGCAGTCATCAAAGAGTGTTATGTAAGGAGGTGACATGATCAGACTTGTATTTTAAAAAGATAGCTCAGGGAATGGGCTGTGGCCATGCTAAGTACTGCTGGTGAGTGGGACAGTGGTGGTGGCAGTAGGGGTGTAGAGGGATTGGAATTCAGCTGCGTGTGGGCGTAGGATTGGATGTTTCTTCAGACTGGGGGCAAGTGAGCAGGAGAGGTCAAGGGCAACTCCTGGTTCTGGCTTGCATAGGTGGCAGCACCATGATTTGAGATTGGGAAGCCGGCGAGAAGTTCTGGGATTGCTTTTGTGGTAGCTCTTCAGGTGACTTTTACCCCCTGCCTTTTGCTGTTATGATTTCACAATGTTTGTGTTTGGAACAAGAGGCTACAAAAGAACCTAGGCCAGATGTTAAGTGGCGCCACTCAGACTAGAAGCCTGTCGTTCTGAAGCCAGGCCTCATCTCCTCCCTTAACACTGCACAGGGCACCATGTCACTGCCTTCACTCACAGTCTTTCTGTCCTGAACCTGGCTCCCCTTTGCGTCCACCTCATGCCCAGCATAGTGCCTTGTATGCAGAAGGTGCTCAATAATGACATCTCTGTAGCCCTGTGTACCTGGCACTCTGCTATGGGAGAGAGAATCTGAGACATAGTCCCTGCCCTCAAGAATCTTGTTGACCATGTGGTCCAGGACCTCCCAGAGCAGGCTGGGCCACCTCATTATAATGGAAGACTTCAGGCTCTTTTAAAAAACAAAACAAAAAAAAACACAACCCCTATCACTGATATGATTTGTTCACTACAATTTCCATCAAGTCATTCTGTTGAATAATTAAACTTTGACAAAACCTAGAAAAAAGTACTGACCAGTTTTAAATTAGTAACATACACCAATACTAGACACACCCATCCTCCATTCCATGTCCAGTTTTGTATTTAAAAATTTGATAATCACTGATACATTAGAAAAGGAGTAATTAAAAAATAACAAACTTTAAAATGGCAACTTAAGCATAAGCATACATAATACATAATTTGATAATCACTGATACATTAGAAAAGGAATAATTAAAAAATAATAATCAACTTTCAAATAAGATGGCAACTTAAGCATAAGCATCTAACAGTTTTCCCTTCTCCTAATGTGAACTGAAATGACTAAAAATCTCAAACCAGGAGATAACCTACCACAAAAGGAGCCCTCCTATTCCAAAAATGGTGAGTATTTTCTGCTAGATCCATTGTAGTTGTGACTAGCAGACGGAAAGTACCTCCAATAAATGTGCACTCCCCATCTTTAGAAGCCCTTGCAGTTCAGAAGACTTATATAAGGGAAATTTTAATGAAGCATGACTAACACCAACTCTTCTGAAGAGCTGAAGTGTGTAGATGGGAGTAGATCCCAGAGAGATGGGACAATGTGATTTGCAATCATTATGCACAAGAGGACAACAGCATTAGGAAGCAGCAATAGTGGGAAGGTTAAATGTAGAGCTAGAGGCACACATAAACCAGGCAAGTTCTATTAAAAAGAAAGCAGGGGATATAATATTAATATCAACTAAAATAGAATTATGACAGGAAAAAGCATTCACTTAGATAAAAAAGGATATGTATTAAGGTTACAGTCTACAATGAAAATATAATAAGCATGAACATGTATCAATAAAGCAAAACAGTAAGAAATACACAAAGAACAGAAACAACACAACAGTGGAAAACTTTATAACAGCTTAACAGGTCTTTTAAACCTCTGAAGAAGCAGAAAGGCTGAAAAAGCATGTTCAGGATTTTTCTCAGTGATTTTCAATCTAGGACAGTTCTCCTTGCCCGAGAATGTTTACAAGTGGAGTGTGAGGTTCCTGAGTTGCCACAGTGTCTGTTAGCCTCTAAGGATACTTAAACTAAGTCATGTCCCTACAATGTAAGAGACAGTTTCTCAAAAAGAGGAAGTATCCCATCCGCAATGCTAAAAATTGTCCCAGCTGAATTACACTCACTCATCTAAATCATAAAGTTAAATATGGTTTAATGGATACAGAGCTAATGCTGTTACCTACAAATAAGAATACTTTTAAGTGCATTAATAATCATAATATGATCATTCATAAAAACGTATCATCTATTAGATGAGTTATCTTCTAGCTGTGGTATCTGTAATCCTGTGAGTAAAAAATTTCTCACAAGCCTGAGCAGTTAGTTGCAAAGGAATTCATTTCAGGCCCTTATATTGATTTGCCTGAAGTTGTACCTACAGAAGAACTTCTTTTCTTATCTTCACTCTTTAAAAAAGGACCACTATCTAGAAACTTACCATGAAGCAATGTTCATTCTACAGCAGCAAATCAAAGAGCCATGAACAACTACAATTACCACTTCATCTCATTATGAGATACATTTCCAATATAATTTTATTTATTTATATTTAAAATTATTTTTGAAGACAGGGTCTCGCTTTCTGGACCAGGTCAGAGTGCAGTGGCATAATCATAGCTCACTGCAACCTTGAACTCCTGAGTTCAAGCTATCCTCCCCTGCCTCAGCCTCCTGAGTAGCTGGGACTACAAGTGATGCCAATATGCCTGGCTAATACTCTTATTTTTTGCAGAGACAGGGTCTCATATGTGGCCCAAACCCCTGGCCTTAAACAATCCTCCCACCTCAGCCTCCAAAAGTGTTGAGCCACAGCCTGGCCACAAATGCAATTTTTCTAGACAATAATTTTTTACTAGAGTGTACATATTTGGTTTTGGAACAAGTCTGTACAGATTATAACAGCACTTGAAACTCAAAGACCATTTGTTTCTGAAATTTGAAGAAGATCATTTGTTTCTATCTCTTAGGACCTTATAGCCATAGACATTTTTCAAATATATATATGGCTGTGTTTGCTGCAGAAGAATACAGTAAGTTGAACAATAAAGGAATTTCAAGAATAAGGGTATATTAAAATAAAATATTCCAGGAAATGTGGAATGAAAATACAAATTTCAAAGAGAATAATGTAAAATAAATATTCTAATGTTGAGGAGTTTCTTAAATTATTAATAAATACCTGATGGTAAGCATCCGATTGGCAGAACATACAGTATTTATTATTAATGGACATTGAATAATCATGATATAGAGAGGTCAGCAGTTCTGGACCAGCTGAACAATGTAGCAAGACTCTGTCTCCACAATGACAACAAAATGATACAATTAGCCAGGCATGATGGCATGCACCTTTAGTCCTAGCTACTTGGGAGGCTGAGGAGAAAGGATAGCTTGATCCCAGGAGGTCAAAGCTGTAATGAGCTATGATCGTGCCATTGCACTCCAGTCTAGGCAACAGATCAAGATTCTATCTCTTAAAAAAAAAAAAAAATTGTGATCTAACTATTTATTTAAAATGTCAATATTTGTCATACACTGGAAATTAATCCTTTGCAATTATTTTTACTTGTGAGGAAAAGTATTTGATTTCAACTTTAAAATTTGTGGGACAGTATTGAGTTTATCAGGATTCTTTTAGTGAGTATGTAAGCAAAAAGTTTGAAGATCACTATATAAGAGGCAAAGAAAACCCCAATAAATCCCACATTTTCTCTTATCAATGAATTAAACCTAGAAAGTTTTAAATAGTAAAAATCAAAATGCCTAGAAAATAATATATTCAGTCACAAAATGTACACAGAATAATTTTAAAAAGAACACCTAGAGATGGAATGGGGACAAAGTTGCACTTAGCAGCGTATTAGTAGCCATAATTATGTCTAAGAAAAACAAGTAAAGGAGATTAATAAAGATTAGAGTAGAAATTACAAATTAGAAAAGAGCAAGAAAAATATGATAAATTGAGAAGGTAAGGTTTGAAAAATGTGTAAGACAAAGACCTCTTGCTAGTCTAAACAAGGAAGAAATACAGAGAACATAAATTTGCAAACTTTAAGATGAGAAAAAGGCAGTTACAGTTACGTTTAGGCAGAATAACATAAAAAGGTCAAGGTGCTAAAAAGAATAGAGAACTAATTTATAGCCCCTACTCTATAATTTACTCACAAAACAAAAATCCCTTGAAATTCAAGAGTCCACTCAATGAACTTCCCTTTGGGTATCTTTAGTAATTAAAATGAACTCTTCTAACTTTCAGACAAATTCTCATTGGAAATAGTGACACAGAGGGAGAGTCCAGAGACATATATCTTACTAAAATGAAATGACACCATCTTAATTGTCTTCATTTATAAAAATGATTTAATGAGGTTTTAAAATAAAAGTTGACTTCTGAATACAATTTTTAAGAAAACGGGTGAATAAGATATACGATGCACTGTGATATCATAAGGAATGGTGATCAATCTATTCACCTAGAATTATTTCTTAAGTACACTATTTCATGATATATTTATTTTGTGACATAATTACTTTATAAGTAATAACACATACATGTCATACTTATAAACATATACTTACACACACACAGGCATGTGCTACGTAACATTTCAATGATAAACCACATATATGATAACACTGGTCTCATATGATTGTAATACTACATTTTTGCTGTATCTTTTCTGCTTATATATACCAATACATAACACTGTGCTACAACTGCCTACAGTATTCAGTAGAGTAACCTGTTGTACAGGGTTGCAGCCTAGGAGCAACAGGCTATACCATATAGCCTAAGAGTGTAGCAGGCTATACCATCTTAGTTTGTGTAAGTACATTCTGTGATCATAGCACTACAATGACATCACCTTACAATGAGATTTCTTAACACCATATCCATGTCGTCAGGCAGCACATGACTGTTTAAGAAAGTTCATGACATGGACACATTCACAGTGGCATATTTACACTCCTAACACTGGAAGGCCATTTTTAAATGTTTTTAGATAATCTGAATGCTCTTGCATTATCCCTATTACAGTGAAGTTTTTATTATGCTGAGGATAATTAAACATGTTTTAGATTATCTTTATTTTCCTCCCCCTGGCTGTTCAGCTTTTGGTCATTTCACTGCTCATTAAAATTTCCACAAGAAAATAGGCAGAGAAACAAATGCAAATACAATTCAAGGCAAATATAATTGTATTCACATTGACAGATGTGGTAAATTCTATTACTAGATTTCTATACTAAAAAATACCAATCTTCATTTAAATCACTTAAAATATTATACCAAATCTAATTTACTGAAGACCCAGTAATTGTTTTACTCAAATGAAAAAGTTTCAGAGCTATGCAACTAAATGTGTTGCAGTTTACCTGGGAACCATGGAGAGTTTTGGTTTGAAGCTAGTTCTCTTATGACTTACAACTTTGAAAAGGTCTCAAAACAGACCTATTCCCATATTCCCATGGTGAAGTTTTAAAGCTTTCTACATCATGAATACACCCTAACCAACACAAATTTCCTATGGCAAATCCTAGTTTGGTGTCTGCAGGGGCTCAAAAGCATGGTGGTCCTTACAATGCGTTTTATTTTTATTTCTGGCAAACAGTAACCAAGGATCTGACCCTTTTCTCTCCTCTTAGCAGCTGTTAATGCATGTTTTTCCCTTTCCTTTCCCCATTTTGAAATTATTATCAACATACATCCTATTCTATGGTCTAGTGCAAGTGGTCAGGTTGAAGTCCAGATGTTTAACCAAAGGAGCTGTGTTCTTGGAATTCAGAACTAGAACTGAGAACAAGAATTTCAGGACCCTCCTTCTTTTCATTCATATGTTAAACTGTGGGTTAAGAAGAATGTATGGATTACCCTGGGAAACTACAGTATTGTGAGGAAATACTTTCTGAGTATAAACAAACTTTTAAAATACAGATTTACATAAATTAGGGGTTGCCTCTCTACTACAGTAGTTTTCGATCATCAAATTTACAACAAAACACTTACACATTACCATCACCAGTTAATAAATGACTTGCTTAGGACAGTGCAAACAGATAAATGACTTTAGGGACCCAGCATGAAGCCAGTTACTACAGCATATAAAATGGTTCCATACTTTTTTTAATGATGACCTTACCCAAGGGAGACGTTAACATTCATAGTCACTTGAGATTCTTTCTAACTCTATGATTCTATTACTCATTTCTAAAAATGGCCCTGTCCCAGCTGGATATTTTGTAATTAAAAAATTAAAATTCATAGGAATTCTTCCAGATGTCCTGGGATATCTGAGACAACAGAACAAAAAATATTATTAAAATCATTCCTTAATGTTATAAAACAGAATTTTACATAGTTATCACAGAGACTAGAAAGCTACTTTAATTTCTCTAAAGCAGATGCCATTATTTTAATCAACTATTGGTATAATGGAGAGAATACTGGGTAAGAATCCAGAAAGCTGCCTTCTAGTTCTCTTTTTTACCAATATCAACCTATATCCGTAGTCAAATTTCTTGACTTTTTTTGGTATGTTTTAAATGGAATCATGCTCTGTCACCCAGGCTGGAGTGCAGTGGCATGATCTCGGCTTACTGCAACCTCTGCCTCCAGGGTTCAAGGGGTTCTCCTACCTCAGCCTCCTGAGTAGATGGGACTACAGAAGAGTGCCAATACGTCGGGCTAATTTTTTGTATTTTTAGTAGAGACAACACGGTTTTGCCACGTTGGCCAAGCTGGTCTTGAACTCCTGGTCTCAACTGATCCATCGGCCTCAGCCTTCCAAAGTGTTGGGATTACAAGTGTCAGCCACCCCGCCCAACCTATATCTCTTGACTTCTTTGGGTCTTCATTTCCTCATGATCTTGGCTAAGTCCTTCTCTATCCAGAGTTATATAACTCTTTTGAACTTTAATACATGAAATAAGAATTTGGTGAACTAAAAATGTAGCAATTAATACTTTAATTTTATTACCATAAAATTATGAAATTGGGGCATATGATAGCAGAGATTAACATTAAAAACAGAGATATGAAATCTCAGCTTGTTTCTTTTAGTTTTTCAAATTCATTCAGGCAGACATTCAGATGTTTATCATACTTAAGAATAAAAATAAACTAATCACAAATAATGTTTCCATTGGAGAGGGAAAAACAAACATAACTTTTAAAAATCAGTTGATGACCCTTCTGGCTAAGTAAAAAAGATCCTAAAATTATCTCATGGTCATTGAATTACTGATCTTTGTTTTAAGTCATTTATTTTAGACATCCATATTGAGATTAGTTTTTCCTTTAATTCAGAGTAACTGGCCAATAGTTCAAAATATAGATAAATTAGTGATTATTAGTATTGGAAACAAAGAAGATACGATGTTAATAGCCTAATCAACACACACACACACACACACACACACACACACACAAACACACAGGATTTTTTTATTTTCAATTTACTTAAAGGCTCCTGAAAAATAACGAAAGAACTTACAGGTACAGGGCCTAACACAGTATTGAAGGAAAATCTCCTAAAAGTAGTACGATGCCAAGCTACTATTCTGCTAAACAAATCACCAGTACTAAAAAGGCAGATCAGAACAAAGGAATGTTTTATTTTCATCATCAGGAAAATTTCCACATGGTAGTAGACAAATAACACAATTCTGGTCAATACTAATAGACACTTGAAAATGCAGATATTACATGTTAGTTTAAATAAAAGAATAATGGAAGAACTTCAGAACTAAACAAAATTCAAACCATTGCTTTTGAGGATCTTTGAGGCATCTGTGAGGGTCTTGTCATCCAGCCCAAGTCAAGTAGTTGGCAGCTGAGGGCAGATGAGGACTCACATCTTCTGGTATCCAGTACAGCATATATACCTTACCTTGTGCTTAAACCACACAGCCCCACCTACAGCAGAAATCTGACCACTGTCAAATATACTGAACATCCTAATTTTGTATGAAAACAAGTTAACAAAGTAACTTTTGTTTTTGAAAGAAGTGTGAGAAACTAAGTATGTAATGCCTTGTTAATTGTTTGTATTTTTTTGTAGAGACAGAGTCTCCCAACATCACCCAGGTTGGTCTCAAACTCCTGGGCTGAAGTTATCCTCCCGTCTCAGACTCCCCAAGTGCTGGGATCACAGGCATGAGCCACCTTGCCTGGCTTAAACCATTTTTAAACTGGCAAAAGTTTTTCATAAATGTAATGACCATTCATATTATGATGAATTTAAGTTTCATAGGTAAGATCATCACCCCTTCTTTCTCCTCCTCCTGTGCAACCTGAGGAAAACAGGACATTCTTTTATGCCCGAATGAGAAATCTCAGTAGATGACACTCATCTATAAACATTACAAAATAATCTGATTGGTGAAGTCCCTCATTCAGAACCCATTCCAATTCTCCACCTCTATTCTGCTCAACTAAAAAGACATAAACCACTTTAACACTCTAATTACCAGACTGGATCTCTACAGGGTGCATGTTCATCAAGATGGGTTTAAACTATATTCCATGTCATTACAGTTCACATATAGACTCTCCTACTGGCAGGAGTGACCCAAAGTGGAATTATAGGCCAGACACAGTGTGTGTCTGAGGCTCTTCTCTTCTCTGTGGCCTCCTTATCTACTTCTCTCAAAGGGCTTTCCTCTATCTAACTAACCAATAGCTGCTCTCAGAAAAGGATCTCATCCATCACTCCTTGGGAACCTAACACTTTAGACTCCAGTATATCATTTATTGCCTTGAAAGATGATGACAACCCTCTTGAAATTCCTGGCCTAGACATCTGCTCATTCTTACAGATAAATATGTCATGTGTTTATTAAAATATACTTATTTTTTAAAACTATTTTTTAAATAGCTTTAAAAATATTTGTGATATCTGTTTTGTATTTATAGGTATCAGTTTTGCTACCTAAAACTGAAAGCCAAAGATAATTTTCAAAATAAATTACAAATAAGCTTTGTTGATAATCATAAAGTTCACCTATATCATTTCTCTTTTACATTAAAAATAGTTCACAAGTTTAAATCTTAAAGGGAAACAGGGGCAACAGACCATACTCACATAAAGTTTATCATAACTAATAACTAGAATACTCTAAGATACTTAATTTACCACCAGGAAGTTTATAACTACATTTTGAGTGCTAAACCTATAGTATAGCATTCTCCATAATTTTTGTCTCTAGTTTTTAAAATTCTGAAATTAAAGCATAAAAACTAAATTTTAATTTCCCCTATGACTGAATAGCAAACATTCAAAATTCTATGGCTGTCTTACTAGCACTTCCCATAATGTGAGACTCTTGGGAGAAAAGAAACATAAGTCAATTTTGGCAGATAAAATATCTTTAAAGAATAGGAGTGTGAAGGCATGAATGCTCAATTCTAGCTAATCTAAACCCACTAAGGAATGGGAAAGGAAAAAAAATCCAAGACACCAAAGAGTAGCATTTTTGACATTCTTGTACCCTTTTCCTCTGTAGTAAGTTGGAAAGTGTGCCCCCAAAATTCATGTTCACCAAGAAGCTCAGAATGTGACCTTATTTGGAAACATGGTCTTTGGCATATAATTAAGATGACATCATTCTGAATTAGAGCAGCTCTAAATCAAAAGATGGGATTCTTATAAGATAAAAGGACACACAGAGGCGGGAAACTGACTTACACCTGAAATCCCAACACTTTGAAAGGCTAAGGCAGGAGGATCACTTGAGCCCAGAAGTTCGAGACCAGGCTCAGCAGTATAGGGAGATCCTGTCTCCACAAAAAATACAAAAAAATTAGCCAGGCACGGTGGCATGCACCTGTAGTCCCAGCTACCCAGGAGGCTGAGGTGGGAGGATCACCTGAGCCTCATAGAGACACAGAAGACAGAAATCCACATGAAAATGGAGGTAAAATGATGTAAGTACAAGCCAAAGAACATCTGCATCACCAGAAGTTGAAAGAAGTAGGGGAGGATTCTTTCTTAGAGTCTTCAAAGGAAGCATGGCTGTGTGGACACCTTGATTTTGGATGTCTAACCTCTAAAACTCTGAGAGACTACAATTCTGTTCTTTTAAGTCACCCAGACTGTGCAATTCATTATAGCAGCTCTTGGGAACGATTATACCCTCAAATGCATAAAAAACCCAGTGAATGAAGAATTACTTCTATCTAGCACCCATACAGTGTTTGTGTTTTATTTTCATGTATTCTTTAGTGATTTACACTCAAATGTAATCCATCAGCCTAACAGCCTAATAAACCACAACATACTTTGGTTTCAGCCTTCAATAATAGCTCGGGTTTATCTATGTTTAGTCAAGCTTAATACAGAAATGAAACTTGGGTATATCTTTGGCCTCTAATATTAAAAAAAAAATAGAAGAAAACATTCTCAATAAAAAATCTGAAACTAAGAAAACCTTAAAAACATTTTATTTTATATGCAATTGGTCAATATTCATTAAATTATATAAGTTACAGTATTATAAAAACCATTTTATTTACTTTCTTACTAGACTGTATATACTTAGTAGTGAATTGTCTGTATCTTATATTATTAATAACAAAGCACTGATGTCAGACACATAGTAAGTACTCCATAAATACTTATTAAATTGAATTGAAGACTCTAGCAGTATACTCTTGTTATAAATGTCTGAGGGGAGTGACTTCTAATTCCCTAAGACTTTGGCAAAAATATGTATTTATTTGCCCCATGTTTTAAATCGGGCTGCTAAAAAAAAATGCCATAAACTGGATGAGTTACAAACAATGGAAATTTTTATCTCATAGTTCTACAGGCTGGAAATCCACTTTCAAGGTGCCAGGAGATTCAATGTCCACTAAGGTGTGTTTCCTCATTCAGACACAGCTGTGTGCTCCCTGAGTCTCCACGTGGCAGCAGGGGCAAGGGAGCTTCCTTTTTCATAATGGCAGCAGTCCCATTCCTGAAGTCCTCAGGACCTCATTATCTCCCAAGATTCCAACCTCCTCATACCCTGCCAATAAGGATTAGGTTTCAACATATGAATTTTAGGAGGACACAAGCATTCTGACCATGACACCCCAAAAAACATTTTAATGCTTTATCTTAGTAATTTATATAAAACCACTACAAACATTTATTCTAATGCACTCAAACTCTTTCCTTAAGAAAGACATTACTAGAAACCATTCAGGACATAGGCAGAGGCAAGGACTTCATGACTAAAACACCAAAAGCATTGGCAAAAAAAGTCAGAATAGACAAATAGGACCTAATTAAACTCCAGAGCTTCTGCACAGCAAAAGAAACAATCATTAGAGTGAATCGGCAGCCAACAGAATGGGAAAAAATTTTTGCAATCTACCCATCTGACAAAGGGCTAATATCCAGAATCTATGAAGAATTAAAACAGATTTACAAGAGAAAAACAAACAAGCCCATTCAAAAGTAGGCGAAGGATATGAACAGACACTTTATGAAACACATAGATGAGGCCAACAAACATATGAAAAAATGCTCATCATCACTGGTCATTAGAGAAATGCAAATCAAAACTACACTGAGACACCACCTCACACCAGTTAGAATGGCAATCATTAAAAAATCTGGAGACAACAGATGCTGGAGAGGATGTGGAGAAATAGGAACACTTTTACACTGTTGGTAGGAGTGTAAATTAGTTCAACCATTGTGGAAGACAGTGGCGATTCTTCAAGGACCTGGAAATAGAAATTTCATTTGACCCAGCAATCCCATTACTGGGTATATATCCAAAGGATTATAAAGCATTCTATTATAACGGACACATGCACACAAATATTCACTGCAGCATTGTTTACAATATCAAAGACCTGGAACCAACCCAAATGCCCATTGATGATAGACTGAACAGGGAAAATGTGGCATATATACACCATGGAATACTATGCAGCCATAAAAAACGCTGAGTTCGTGTCCTTTGTAGGGACGTGGATGAACCTAGAAACCATCATTCTCAGCAAACTGACAAAAGAACAGAAAATCAAACACCGCATGTTCTCACTCATAGGTGGGTGTTGAACAATGAGAGCACATGGACACAGGGAGGGGAGCATCACACACTGGGGTCTGTGGGGGGCGGGAACTAGAGGAAGGACAGCAGCGGGTGGGGAGTTGGGGAGGGATAACATGGGGAGAAATGCCAGATACAGGTGATGGAGAGGAAGGCAGCAAACCACATTGCCATGTATGTACCTATGCAACAATCTTGCATGTTCTTCACATGTACCCCAAAATCTAAAACACAATAAAATATATATTTTTTAAAAAAAGACATTACTAGAAACTAACGTCAATGGGTTGAAAAAATATTTTATGCAACTCTCCTAAGAGTTATTAATCAATATACCCTTCCCTTGCCCCACTTTCCAAAAAATACCTTAATGACATTATCACAGAAGTTGTTTCTAATATGCCAATGGACCTTTAAAGACTAAAACCTGGTTAATTCAGGGAGTAAACATCAAAAGAATGAACACAGGAAGGGAATACTGATCATTAGGGGGTGAGAGGGACATTTTAAAAAGTCTTCTAATTGAATAAGCAATAAAAAAAATTGGTTGTATTTATTATATACAAAACAACACCGTTTATAAGGTAACAGGTTAATGTAAAAACAAGTACAATACAGAACTACAGTTCTCTCACAGAATCTACGTCACAGAAAACATAAACATATTTATTTGATAACATCTCTTTCTGTAGCATGAGAAGCCTAAAAATTTTTATTCTGTAATTTTATAACCTTTACCTAAATCGATAGCTTGTAGAACTACACATCACTGTCATATTGACTATTAACCTAGTTCATACGATAGTATTTTTAATTCCTTTTGAGATTAAAAGTATTGTACAGGCCAGGTGCAATGGCTTACACCTGTAATCCCAGCACTTTGGGAGGCCAAGGTGGATAGATCACCTGAGGTCAGGAGTGAAGACCAGCCTGGCCAACATGGCGAAACCGTTTCTAATAAAAATACAAAAATTAGCTGGGCATGATGGCACGAGTATGTAATCCCAGCTACTCGAGAGGCTGAAGCAGGAGAATCACTTGAACCTGGGAGGTGGAGATTGCACTGAGCTGAGATCGCACCACTGAACTCCAGCCTGGGCAACAGAGTGAATACTTTTTAAAATGTTAAATCTGATAAGTTATACTATCAAGACTTTTTTGACTCATAGCTGAATAGTTCATATTTTAGAGAAACTACTATATCATGAATACAGTATTTTTAGCTTTTTTCCTTTCAACTGTGACGAAAACACCTCTAAAGTTAAAGAAGGTTAATGATTCATCAACAATTATATATGTTTATAAAAGTGTGGCAATTTCTTGGTCAATTTAAGAACATTTATTCCTTAGTATTGTATTAATCTTTTTAAGAGCCTCTGTTACATTTAATGAATAATATAATTTTTTCAGGGAAAGAAATGATAACAAAATACACACATAAGTGATACTACATGGTCTAAAGTACTCCACCAATTGCACTTTTTGACTAAAACAAAGCAACATCTAACTAATGATCTTACTAGGTAAAATCCAGACAATAAATGACAGTGACCATCTCACAACTTTTTTGATTGTTTCACACAATAGTTCTCTTTACGTGGTATCTTACTTCAAGGCGGTCTCATAGAAGCAAACAGAATAACACTGAATTTTTTTTCTTTTTCTTTAAAATTGCAAAATGATAAATAATTTAGGCTCACAAGACTATTACTTTGAGTAGAGAGCTGAAAAAAACATTAAAATTTTCATTTTTCTATTTGTTTCAACTACAGTTGACTCTTGAAAAACACAGGCTCGAACCAGCTGGGACCGTGTACATGAGGAGTGTTTTCAACCAAACACGGATCAAAATTATGGGATGCAGAACCTTCACACAGGGAGGGCTGACTATATGTGGGTTCCACAGGATGACTGCGGGCCTTCAGTATGCATGGATTTTGGTATATGGGGAGGGGAGTCCTGGAACTAATCCCCTGCATATACAGGATGATCAGTATTACAAAAATATCAAATAATTTTTTTTTTTCTTGAGACAGAGTCTCACTCTGTTGCTCAAGCAGGAGTGCTGTTGTGTGGTCTTGGCTCATTGCAACTTCTCCATCCCGGGTTCAAGTGATTCTCCTGTCTCAGCCTCTTGAGTTGCTGGGATCACAGGTGCCTACCACCACATCCGGCTGATTTCTGTATTTTTAGTAGAGACAGGGTTTTACCATGTTAGCCAGCCTGGTCTCAAACTCCTGACCCTCAGGTGATACACCCACCTCAGCCTCCCAAAGCGTTGGGATTACAGGTGTGAGCCACCACACCCTGCCATATGAAGTAAATTTTAAGTGGTCATTTAGCAATCTGACAAAAACAGTTTTAACTATACATTTGTAATGCTGTAGAACTTGAATTAAAAGATAGACTTGGAGGCTGGGCAGTCAGTCAACAAGCTTCTGCACTCAAAGGTGTCCTGAGTGCAGCTTTTCAGAGAGGAGAGCTGCTGAAAAATAAAACAAGAAGAAGACACAGTCTTTGACCTTGGATTTACCATCTGAAAAAAGTAGGCATAAACAATTCAACCCATTAAGTCTGTAGAAAAAGCAAGCTATTAAGAGCTCAGGCCAGGAGCAGTGGCTCATGCCTGTAATCCCACCACTTTGGGAGGTTGAGGTGGGAGGATTGCTTGAGCTCAGGAGTTTTTGTATTTTTAGCAGAAACTAAAATTTTTGTATTTTTACTAGAAATACCTAACAATTTTTGTATTTTTAGTAGAAATAGGGTTTTGCCACGTTGGCCAGGCTGGTCTTTGCTCCTGACCTCAGGTCTTCACTCCTGACCAGCCCGGGCAACACAGTGAGACTCCGTCTCTGCAAAAAATTTAAAAATTAGCCACGTGTGGTAAGTGTGCAAGCCAGACCGGAGGCTGAGGCAGGAGGATCACTAGAGCCTACGAGTTAAAGGTTACAGTAAGCTGTGACTGCACCACTGTACTCCAGCCTGGATGACAGAGTGAGACCCTGTCTCAATTAAAAAAAGAAAAAAAAAATTCAGAGACTGTAATGAGCATGTAAGATATGAGGCAGTTTGCAATCACTTGCTAGAAGAATTGAGAAGAATTTAGGATAAGGGTGGACAAAGAAAAAGCCATGCTAATGGTATGACAGCCTAGCACGACAAAAGAATTGCAAACTGGGAAGCCAGCTGCAATTTTTAGTTCTGGATCTGTCCCTATTTTAGCTGTGTAAATTTAAAATAGTGGCCTGATCTTTTTGGGTCTCATTCATTCAGTTCACCAAGTACTCACTGAGCATCAACCACTGCCAGGCACTGGTCTAGGCTCTGAAGATACCAGAATAAACAGAAGTCCCCTGCCTTTGTGAAGTTTACTTTGATAAACTGTACTTAATAAATTTAAGGGGAAGTCATGAATTGAAAGTAATAGCAGGAAAAGTCCAAACTGGTTTCTCTATTTCTATTAATACTATCTTGCTTTTATAATTCATCTAACAGCATCTACCAGAGAAATCTCCCCCTAAACACACTGTACTGTGTGACTTGTTCTATGCTAAATTCCCAAGGATCCCCAAAGGCACATTTAAACTTTTTATCTGAGATGCATGGTCCTCCATGTTTTGGTTCCAACCACACTTTTCTAGCCTTATCTTCCAAAATTCTCTTTTGTAAACTTCATGCTCAAAGTAGGTCATTTGATATTTTCCCAAATATACTTTTCATATCTCATCTTTTAAAACTTGCTCAAGTGCCTCTCTACCTGAAAAGCTTCTCCTGTCACTTGTCCATAATCCAACCTGTACTTCAACAGGCTCAAGTATCTTGTTGATATAACACTGACTTTCTGAGCAAGGGAGAAATAAGATCTAGGTGATGCCCAAGCAAGATAATTTGTCTTTTTGGATTAAAGAGAAAAGTTTAAGGCAGGAAAGTGAATGAAGATATTATAAATTATGATTGGGATTGCATTATAATAAACAGATCTGAAAACATTTGGTTTGTAGAGTCAGTAGTTCTTGATTACAGATTGAATATATACCTAAGTGGAAAGGAATTAGTCTAAATGGACTCAAAATTATATGATTATGAATAAGATGATAAAGAGCTTACTAGGTAGCACATAGGTTTTCAATAAATTTATTGAAATTAATTTTATTAATTTATTTATTATTAATTTTCCTTAAGAAATCAGTAAATTTCTAAAATAGAATGTTAAATATTGCATATTTAATTCTTATTTTATAGAAAAACATATTTACAGTAATCATAACCAAATACAACTGAAATTCAGTGATTACTGGGTTAAATATCCTTTAAAAAAGAAATAAAGTATAATACTAGTTAATAACATCACAGAAGTATACAAATGGGTTTGAGCTCTTACATTTATGAGAAGTAGGGGCTGTGTGTTAAATAGCATATTAAATAATGTCATAGGCTGTTGTTTACCTTAGATATCCTGCTTTATTTTAAAAAATAAAATGTTAGAGACAGCTAAACACCACTGCCACCCCTCCCATCTCTCTCCTTCATTTTCTTTCTTTCCAGCCTTTCATAGGCAACCACTAGTGTATAGCTAGTATATATTTTATCACTCACGGAACTCTAGTATTTTACTGTGTACTTCAGCTTGTCATCCCAAATATTTTCCCCCATGAAAAAAGCAGACTTATTTTTGTGACTGACGTATATTTTGGTAATGTGAAACAGGCTTTGAGACACCGTCATCTCATGAGATTATGGCTAAATCATAAAAAATAAATTATCTTAAACAGATAAGTCTAATATACATATAATTATATTCTATGTTAAGCCATAAAGAAATAATTCAATAAATTGTTTGAAACATACTTTTCTTTATTCAATTTTTAGGTACTCTGTCCTAGGGTCATGATGATGATCTACTGTTTTATCAGAATTTAGAACTAGTTGTCTTGTTTCAGAGTGTTTTCATTTTCACACTGAAGAGATTAATAAAATCTTCAAGTGGTCTCCTTCCAACAAGGTACCTCATTAGAGTTTAAAATACACCGTAGGCATTTAGAAGTAGATATTCTGTTATTGCTAATTGAGATATTCCTGGAATGGGAGATGTAGATGAATTTTACAAAAAAATGCACACGGAGATTATTTTTTAACTGAAAAGATACTATCAACTTTCTTTTCTAATAAATATACTTTTAAAATCTTGAATATTTAATTCTATTCATTCTGCCTCAACTGAGATGAGACAAATACTTTAAGTTTAAAATTCTGATGCTTAGCTTCTGAAAAACTAAAATATTAATCAGTATTAATGATTAATATTAATAGATAAATAAGCATTTGAATAAATCAGGTGTTTACACTGATACCTGAGTATGAAAGCAAATAATCTGTTTTCCAGTTTTGAAAGACTTTATATCTTGAATCTCCTATTCCTAACTAGAAGCATAGAAGTGAAGACTGAGCTTTGCTTTTGTATGAAATGTAATATGCATGAAATTTAAATATACTTTAAAGAAATCAAACATATTATCATACATTCACAGACCTTAGTAGTTTAAAAAAGGCTACGAATCTTGTTTAAAACAAACAATTGCACATTAAAAATAACTAATGTATAAAGCCTTAGATTCTGAATTCTCAAATTTAATTGTTCTACCCATTAAAGACACCATTCTGGTTCAGCCCTTAATCATGACACATGAAAGGGGTTATAATGTATTGTCACCCAACTTTTATAAATTCCAGAATTTACTGAGATGAATATTATTGCTTTCAAAGTGGTCAACACAGGAGTTGTTGCTTTTTTCAGATGACAAACTCATTTCTCAATATAACACTGAGAAATTTCTCTTTTGAAAAGACCTCACAGGCTTTTATCATTATATTTTCTGAATATAATTAACTGTGGTAAATACTCTCTCAGGAATAGATCTAATTTTTTGAAATAGCCAAATGCTGGTTAGTCAAGCCTGTGAAGGAAGGCAAGCAATCAAACTAGTTAAATTAGTATTTCATCAAAATGAGGAATGCCTATAATAACAAGAACTATTTTTATCTGCGACCTGGAAATAATTTCAAAAACGTAGATTCAAAAAAAGTTTTGGTTAATGGTACTATAATGGAAGATGGGAAAAGTAAGAATCTATTAATAATGAGGACAACCCCCTTCATTTTTAGAATCTCTTTTACGACTAAATACCAAAAGTAGCAAGCATATGCAGTCCATAGAACAACCATTTCCCTGGAAGCTGGTGAGTAAGCATACTCCTTTTTTCCCAGGATTTCTCTGCAGAGGATGCTGTTACTTCTTATTCCTTAGGCAAGCTGCATTCACAAAAATATCACAAAAAGTACAAATATCTAAAAAAAGAAAGCAGGACCATGTATGTAAAAATAAGCGAACCCAGTAGCAAATGTAAACAACTAGTATCTATTTTATTTGCTCACATTATGTTTAATTACTTTAGTTTTTTTGTTTGTTTTTTTAAGAATTGTGAATCAAAGAATTGAAGAAACTCTATAGAACTTCTACAAGAAGCTACGCTGTTCAAAATCATTGATCTGGTTCACTTCCCTCCTTTCACAGGTAGCAATCCAGAAAAGTCCAGTGACTTTTCCAAGGTCACACCACGAGATAAGTTTGCTAATTTACTTGACTTCCTAAGCAGAAGGTTTTAGCTGACCAAAACTATAAAAAGACCACCAATAAATTAGCCTTAGGCACAAAGGAGTAACACAAACATAATTTATCATTTTGCCAGGCTCAATAAAAACCATTCTGATGTGTTAATAGCCTTTAATAGTAAAAACATTAGCCATCAATTAAATAAACAAGCCATTAAATGGGGAATAGAAATGTCAATAAAGGCATCATCCACTAATTTTCAAATCAATGATGCTAATCATTGCTATATATTAATCAGGGAGTGGACATTAGCTATACCATAGATGATCACACTTCATAAAAAGTCTGAATTAAAAATAAAAACAGGAGAACAATACAAAACATATATTGCCTTAATAAGCACTTGTTGATAAATTATTTGCCTTGAGCAAATATGAAAATATTTGTAACATCCAGTGGTTGCAACGTTTATGAAAAGTTATAGACTGGCATATTTCTATTCTACAATAGGAAATAGAGCTTACATGTAAAGCAAAATTTAGGACTAAAATCAGAACCAAACCTAATTTGACAACTACACTGGATGCAGAATTCAGTAATGAAGAAAGACAAAGGCCAGGCGTGGTGGATCATGCCTGTAATCCAACACTTAGGAGGCCAAGGCTGGAGGACTGTGTGAGCCAAGGAGCTCAAGACTAGCCTAGGCAATATAATGGGATCCTTCTTCTACAAAAAAAAATTTTAAAATTAGCTGGGCATGGTGGCACACACCTGTGGTCCCAGCCATTGGGGAGGCTGAGGTGGGAAGATCACATGAGCCTAGGAGTTGGAGGCTGTGGTGAGCCATGTTCATGCCACTGCACTCCAGCCTAGGTAACAGGGCAAGGCCTAGTCTCAAAAGAAAAAAGAAAGAAAAAAAAAGAAAGAAGGAGGGAGGAAGGAAGGAAGGGAGGGAGGGAGGAAGGAAGGAAGGAAGGAAGGAAATTATGATTTAGGTATTTGCATGTCTACATCCAAACTTCTCACTAGCAACCAACTTAATTGTTCTATAACTCATTTTCCCTGACTTTAAAATAGGGATCATAAAAGTATTTAATTTCATGAGTTGTTCTGAAGATGAGATGAAATAACATATAAAGGGTTTAACACAGATGCTATCTTTCAGTAAATAATAAATGTCAGCCTTGGCTTGTCTTCTTATAAAATGTACAGTTTGGATTATATAATTTTGAAATTTATCTTCAGTTCTAAAAGTCTGTAATTCTATTCATTTTCTCAGGAGAAAGTAAACTTGGGTTTTAGAGTACCGTGGGGTATTTGTTCTTTCCTCTTTTTTTTTTTTTTGAGATGGAGTCTTGCTCTGTCACCCAGGTTGTGGAGTGCAGTGATGCAATCTCAGCTCACCTCTCAGGTTCACGCGATTCTCCTGCCTCAGCCTCCCTAGTAATTGGGATTACAGGCGACCGCCACCACACCCAGATAATTTTTTTGTATTTTTAGTAGAGATGGGGTTTTTCCATGTTGGCCAGGCTGGTCTTGAACTCCTGACTTGAGGTGATCCACCTGCCTCAACCTCCCAAAGTGCTGGGATTACAAGCATGAGCCACCACACCTGGCTCAGGTGTTTTTGTTCTTAAGGTGAATGAAGACAGAGTAAGAGAACAGAAATATGGAGTTTCTTTTCCTCTTCTTCTAGCATTTCATCTGTCCTTCCAGCATTCCTCACCTATTAATCTTCTGGTAACACAAACATGGAAGGTATACTGATTGTTGTTCTAAATTATCATCTTAAAGATTATCTCTTCCCTACTTTAGTCATCCAAAGATAGCTGCATTAGAAATGATGTTTATCAGTTTCAAAAAATACTAGAATTGGTCAGGCGCAGTGGCTCACACCCGTAATCCCAGCACTTTGGGAGGCCAAGGCAGGCAGATCACAAGATCAGGAGATCGAGACCATCCTGGGCAACATGGTAAAACCCCCCCGTCTGTACTAAAAATACAAAAAAATTAGCTGGGTGTGGTGGCGCACGCCTATAGTCCCAGCTACTTGGGAGGCTGAGGCAGGAGAATTGCTTGAACCCAGGAGGCGGAGACTGCAGTGAGCCGAGATAGCATCACTACACTACAGCCTGGGTGACAGTGCGAGACTCCATCTCAAAAAAAAAAAAAATTTTATCAAAGTGTATACATTTCAAGTTAACTGTATATGTTAAGTTTACATTATATTCTTACTCAAATTTACTGTTAAGCGTCAATGAACTTCTTTTAATTATGGAAATGAACTTCTTTCCATTGTAGAAATTAACATTTTGCTTCACCTAAAGACCTAACACTTACTGGAACTTAGCTACCCCAAAATCTCATCCAACAGAAAATGCAAAGAAATGGAGGCATTAAGCCAAAAGGTCTTCAGAGAAGCCAAAACTAATGAAGTTAATAAAATTAGCTCTGAGACAAGTCCTTACTCAGAATCTTTCTGTTCTTATTTTATGCGTAAATTACAACAACAACAACAACAACAACAACAACAAAATAATCTGTTGTTTGACAACAGAGCAATAAGAAGTGAAAGCTGACAGCTTGATAGGACCATTTAGACTGGGGATACTCAGCCTCAACAGCTCCTGAGTAAACAATTATAACACAGAACTATAAAATAACTGATGTTTATAATGACTTCTATCACCATGAAATTAAATTATGTTTAGTGTACTCATCCAATAAGCATTCGAGATTTATGGAATAACTATTTCTTAGCATCATGCTTAGTGCTGGTATGTAAGGATGAATGAGACAAGGTGGTTTTCTGAAAGAACTTATCCCCCTAGTCGGGGAGAGAAAAATGTAAACAACATGGTGAAACCTCGTCTCTACTGAAAATACAAAACTTAGCCAGGCGTGATGGTACACGCCTATAATCCGAGCTACTTGGGAGGCTGAGGCAGGAGAAGCACTTGAATCTGTGAGGCAGAAGTTGCAGTTAGCCTAGACTGCCCCACCGTGCTCCAGCCTGTGCAGCAGAGTGGGACTCCATCTCAAAAAGAAAAAAAAAGAAAAGAGAAAGAAAAAAGAAAGAAATGCCAGGCAAGTAGGCTCTCGGAAGCTCTGTGAGATGGAAAGAAGGGGCTCAGGTAGCACAGACAAGCGGAAATACTGGTGCGAAGGTGGGAGCGGAAGAGCAATGGAGGGTGAGGTAGGATCACCAAGGGTCTGATAAAACACAATTCAGAATGACAACTGTGATGACAGTGTGGAGGCTGGATTACAGAAAAGACAGGCAGACGGCAGGGCAACCCAAATAGAAAGCTAATAAAATAGTCTAAGGAGAGATGAAGAGAGCCTGAATTTGGGCCCCGATGGTTGGAACAGAGTGGGGGAATGAGAGAAGTTGTACTTCATTTTAAACACCTTTTGATCCAAATAAATGATTTTTAAATGAATAAGTCCTTTCTCATCAAGAAAAGGTGACTCTCTCCTGAACGAACTATTTTTGGTGATTTTGAGTTCCTGAGATTTTAGTGTTACATAATTCATAGCATGATGATAAGGAGGTATCGCCAATAAAGTCTGAAATAATATTTTAAGTATTTTGATAATGGGCCAGATTTTTCTTTCATATGATAAAATGATTTATACTTAGCTCCCACTAATTATAATAAAAAAGAATTCAGTATAAAGTGAAGCATAAGCTAAACTTCAATCACTAATGTTTGACAGCTTTGCCTAGGAAAACAAAAATCTTGTATGCAGCACTTAATTGCTGTAACTGGAGTTTCCAAAAAGGTTAGATCTTGTACTGTATTTAATAAAACTCTTCCTCTTATTGAACAATACTTGTTCAAACATTTAAGCAAGAATTCCATTTTATTGGAGTTGATATAAAATACATCACAAGGAAAAATCTTGGCCATAAAGTTAAGAAATACAAACCATAAATCTTATAGCTTTGTTTTAACTTCATAAAGGAAGTGATGACTCCAGAACAGCAGCAATGGAACTACTAAAACTTGAATAACTTTCAAGTAAACATACTTAGGCACTTGTTAAAACAAACATTATTCCCACTGCTAAAATCGACATTGGCAAGTCTCTCCTCCTAATACCTTAAAAACAATTTGAAAAGTAGCAGAATTGTAGTTTCTTTGCAAAAAGACTAATCATCATCATTAAAAGACCCTTAAAAGCAAATACAGAATGGTCAGTTAACCTGATCATCTTAATTTTTAATGAAGGGGTATTTCCATATAAATCAATGTATGATATCCACTTATGAAAGAAACGCTAACATTAAAAAGAAATTAATTTTAATTTTCACCTTCATTTTGATGATCTACAATCAGAGGAAATAGTATTTGAAAACAAAAAGAAAGAATATGATAAAGCCATAAGTTAAAACGTGTAAGTGATAAAACAAGCAGGGGTGGCTGTCATAAAATAGCCGAATGGCTTTTTCCACCTCCATCAAGGTCACTTTACTGATGATGGGCTCAATAAGATGATAATGCATTTAACCACTTTCCTTGCATCTGACTTCGACCTCACAAATCCAAATGGCCTTGTTTAACTACCCTGGCCTTTCAGCATTTCCCTGAACAAAGATAATTAAGGAGATGTACTGCCCCCTACTATCACAGGAATTGAAAGCCAAATAAACTTTTAAGAGCACAGCCAGGTGTCTACTCCGCTAATGTACAACTTTGAAGCAGGAGGTAAAATGAAATAATGGTTAAATAATTATAAAAGGTTAACAATGTTAAATTTGTTATATAAGGTAATTTTGTTTTATTTAAAAGAAAAGGCATAAAAAGGGTTCCAGATTACATTTTACAGGTCTCTAGACAACAAGTCCTCTCTCTCCCTGCCGGAAACAGTTTAAGGCTAAAATAAAAAAGGTGCTGGGTGCAAACTAGGATGAAAACAATTCATTGAAACTTTCTCACCTCATTTTAATTTTTTACAAATTTTAAGTTAGTATATATAACTACAAAAGACTAAAGTGTTTTTTCTGTGTTAGTTCCATGTGAGTCATTTTGTTATGCTTTATAATATATTCTGCCTCCTTAATGTACAAAACAAGACTTTTATGTCAAACACTATTTAATATTAAGTGAGGGGAATTTAACATTAAAGAGAGAGACTCTGTTTTCCTTTTAAATACTATAGTATGTGGTTTCCCAAATTTAACTATTATTTAAATGTGATATGCCCACAATTATTTGTGTGTACTTTTCAATTATTCTTCTTCCCTTGTAAAATGAATTTACCATCATGGTAACATAACATCTACGGCATAAACCGTTTCTGGGAAACCAAAAGGTAGTTGTTAAACAGTAAAAATTAAGAGTAGATATTTCAAAACTTAAATACATAGGATTTTAACTGAACAGCTGGGTTTGTAACTAAAATCAAAGTATAAACAACAATCCTCAAACAACTGGTTTCTTAAATATGAAAATACCATCCTTTCAAACCTGCTATATATACATATATTTATGCATATGTATACATATGAAAAATAATCTCTATACTACACATACTGTTATTCTTTATAGGGAAAATCAAACTTGGACATATAAGAAGACAACGTATTCCAAATACCCAACAAAAGAACTCAATTCAGGTTAAAAGGCCTTATGCAAAAATGAGTATTAGAATAACTTTTCATCTTAGACAAAACTCCAACAAGTTATACAAATTTTATTTATTTCACATTATCTATTGCTAGAGGTATCTGCAACACCAAACTGATAAATCTAAGTGTAATAAATTTCTAACATAAAATATCTTTTGGAATAAAGAAATAAATGTTATTTGAGCTTAAAAATAATCAATGTTTAAGGATATGGAATCATTTCACATGATTATAGCCAAAATAGCACTTATCATTTGTAACTTAAAATCCATATTTACATGCTTTAGATTTGTCTAGATCAAACTGATGTAGCAAAAATTTCGCTAATAAGCCTTATCTGAATCTTTGGGAACCCTCCTGCTCCTCTCTCTTCCTCTAGTAGCCTTTATCTTTTCATTCTTTTTTTTCTGCCCAGAAATTCTGCAGCTCATATTTGTGGCTGCAGTTGTATTAGCTAAGAACCAGGCCACTGGAAGATCTAACCATTTGACCACGCTACTTAAAAGTTCTGGTCTAACCCAGAATAGTACAGTTTACTGCACAACCCCCCTCACACCTCAGCAAAAAAAAATCTGAAAAGAAAACTTTTGCTCCTAATAATTTATTTATTTACTTTCTTCACTAAACCACTCTATCTCCTTCATGGTACCACTTTTACAACATTCAAATATCCTTAAGGAAGAATATCCTATTTCTCAAGTGTTAGGTGCTAAAGCACTCACATCTATGGTAAGACAGAATCATTACAGCCATCCTTTAATGTAAACTACGTATCTGTATGTGTGCATGTATACATACAGATTTTCACAGAGTAAGAAATCCATAATAAAGCATTAATATATCATATTAGTGTAAAATTTAAACTTTCTTTAAATGAGGAAAAGTTATTGTAAAAAAACTCATTTTAACAAAAATTTAAAACAAATATATTGTCCTGTATTTAGCATTTACATCTGGATTGCTAGAAAGGTGGCTGGTTAAAAATCTTTATTCATAATTGTTTAAAGTAAAGCCTACCAAACAAAATAAATTATAAACATAAAGAACTGATGTTCCAAAGCCCAGACTCTTAATTGCTGATCACAGCTGAAAACAGATCTTTTTTCTCCACTAATTGAATGAGTCTTGTTAAATCTTTTGAAATGAACTTTAGAAAATGCAAGAATACAGCTCAGAACAGGTTCTTTAATTTGGGTCATTTTCTGTTACTTGCAGTAGTGACGGGTGCTTAGCAACGCTGTTCTGGTGGCCCTTTTAAGGAAATGAATACCTGAAATACAGCATTTTAATCTATTTTACAGCATTAATTATCACGATCACTGTATTTAGACAGTGCCTCCTTTGCCACTTGCCTACATTATGAAAGAAAGGAGTCCCGTGAAAAATTGAATGTATTATTCCAGATGACAGAAGATCCTGTGCACCCCTTTCACCAAGTAAAAATATGTAGGAACATAAGAACTAACAGTAAATGGAAGTCACAAAAACCTTTAGTTTAAATGTTTAGACAAAGATATTACTCTGAAAATCAGTGTGCAGACATCAGAAGAGTCCATGCTAAGTCGCTTTTCTTTTTCTAAATCTTCGAGAAGAATTAAATTCTATTATGCTCCACACTAGGCCACTGCTGTCTAAGAAACGTGACGCAACAGCCAAAATGTAGTATGATTTTATTTGGTAGTTAAAATCTGTTCAATACCTTAAATATTTATCTTTTTTATAAAAGAGGGTTTTTAAATGAGAAATAATAACAAGAATATCATTTGAATTGTGGCCAAGTTATTCACTTCATATCTATTATAATATGCTGCAATGATAAACTATTAGGAAGGCAAGAAAACAAGGTAAAATGCAGGGCTACCAAGTAGTTTCTAAGAAATCAAACTGCCATTTCATACTCTGTAAATACGTCCATTCACGTCTTATTAATGACCAATACAACATGTTAAGAAACTAGTCATTATAAACATTTGGAATACGCCTTTCCATCTTTTCCTGATGTCAACTGTCATTGTTAAAAGTACAACTCTTTTAACTTTTTCCTCATAATTAAACAATTCATTTTAGGTATCGCGTCCTGAAGAAGGAAGGTGCCGCTCTTCTACAGCACTATTCTTCTCTATCTTCACAGCTAAGAAGAGATCAAGTGACTCCCTCTTTGTCTAGAATGTACCCTAATTTCAGTCTTTTATAGCCAATTTTTTAAAGCCTTTTAACACTCAGGCTCTAAAGACGAGAAAGGAACCAGGTGAACCACCTGCAATCACATTTTTTTTTACGTTTCAGTTGATCAGTTAATGTATAATCACCACCTCTTTAAATTAAACATACTTTATAGCGATCTCAAACTCATCATCACATTGTGTAAATCACAGTATAAAATGAGAAAACACCAACATTTCTCAAGTTTTTTAACCTCTTATAGCAAATGGCCTCTGCTTGGAGTTTGGTGTTTTGAACATTGCAGTTGCATTTTAATACCTTGGAGTCCGCTGGAAACAAACAAAAAAACAGAATGTGGGGTACAGACCAGTACACGCTACACTACAATATTCAACTAAGAGGGAGGCTTAAGTTAGCTGATTTCTAAAATGCCTTTTCTGAGTATTTTCAATCCTTTATTAAGGACTACTTTAACAATTAGCACACAGGGGTCTCTGGATGGCTCTCAGAAACATTTAAAACCAGAGAACAAAAGGTTTATTTTAAAAATGAAAACCTTGGCTTGTACAACTCCAGACGTGAATCTGCTTTCAATTACTGAAAGTATTTCCACTTTAGTGGAAGGGGATCAAATCTTCAGCTACACCATCTTAAGGCACTGAATTTGATTATATTAGGCTTTCAGAAGACAGAATGACTTTGTGACACCGGCACATATAGCTGTATATATCATTCATAAGATATTCCAGAGAGATAGAGACGCCAGTACAGGAGGGAGAAAATGTGACTTTCTCATTCCCAGAGCTGCCACAGACCTTTGTTTTGTTTTACTGAAATACACACATCAATGGCAAGTGCTTTTTACTTTAATAGATACGGCACAAGTTTTTCCAAGCCATGTCCAACTATTTTTGCACAGGAGTAGCCTGCAAGGAAGCACAACTGCAAAGTTGAATTTCTCGGAGAGACTGCTCTACCAAACCTGACAAAAATCACACGCTACGTATTTCTCAGGCAAAAGACTGCTCTTTTAATGAGCAAGCTTATTTTGTACCTTTTCCCCCATTAAGCAATTAGTATGATGGATTTTAGTTAATGGAACCAAAGGGCTGATTAAATTTAAGCTCAATGCCGATTTCTGCACATTTCAGACATAAATTATCCAAAATCACTATTGCTAAGACTGGCTCCCAACGAATTCGCAAAAGTCACCGAATGCAGGCAAAAAGGCAGCTTTACCTCACGGATTAGGACAGTACACTACTCATAAAAAAAAAATCCATCTAATTAAAAATACCGGGAACAAAAGACTCCATTCTCCCCGCGGCTACCTGCACCACTCCGGGTGACGAAGAGTCATCGAGAAAGTTCAGCCTCCATCTCTTCAAAATCCTTAAATGTGGTCCCTCAGGGGTTAAAAAGCCACCTCATCTCAGATGCGAATGTTGCCTCCGCACCGATTCAAACCCGCGCCGAGCCTCCTCCCATTCCGACACCACCGGGGAGGAAAGCGGAGCCACCGGCCCCGGAGCGGAGCGCAGCCGCCGCCACCGCCGCGGTCCCCGGGGCGAGCGAGCGACCCTGCCGCGCGGGGAGCCTCACCGGGAGCCGCGCTCCGCCAGCCCGCCCCAGGCCGCCGCCGCCTCCGTCGCCGCTCACCCACCTTGCCGCGGCGCGCCCTCGCTGTGGCCTTGCGGAGCCGAGCCCGGAGCTGCCAAGTTGCCTGGGTCTGGAGCGTATCGTGTTACAGCGCCTGGCTCCGGGCTCGGGCTGCGCGCGGCGGCCAGACATGATAGGCTGAGGCTCCTCTGTTTACACCCGGCCGCCGAGGGGGCGGCGCGCCACTTAACCCCTTCGCGCCGGGCCGCCGCCGCCGCCTGCCCGCCCCGCGCCCCGCGCTCCCGCCCGGCCGCCGCCTAACCCCCCTCGCGCCGCTCCACACACGCGGGCCGGGGCCTGTGAGCAGCCGTGCCCCCAGCGAAGCCGGGAAAACTGCACTGAGAACCGGCTCCCGGCACGCTCCGAAGACCCCGCGGGGCGGCAACCTCCCCTCCACACACGCACGCTCGGAGCAGCCCCGGGCAGCGGCGGTGCTCTCCGGCGGGGCTTCGCGGGCGGCTGTCGATCCCGCCACAGAGCTGTTCTCCGGCGGCGCTACTTTCCCTTGCTCACAAACGCATCTGTCTCCCAACCCGTGAAAGGATCCCGACCCCTGCTCTGCCACCATTCCTGCGTCCCGCATCCGAGGTGTCGCCTTCACCCACATGCCCCACGTCCCCGCGAAACTCGGCCCTCCACCTCGCGGACGCGCTGCCTGCGAGGCGGGCAGGCGGTACCTCGAGGGCAAGAGGGGTCGACGCCAGGGCCCCCAGCCTGGCGCCCGCGGGGCGTCCGCAGCGAGGGTGTGGGTGTCGCTCGTGAACGCGGCAGGGACCGGCTCAGCCAGCGCTCGCCCCTCGGCCTCGGCCGCCGCCTCTCCGCCACTTTCTCGGCCCCTGGAAGGACCTGCCCGTGGCGAGGGCTGCTCTGCGTCCGCGTCCCCGCAGCAGTCGCGGACCCCTCTTAAGGCTGACGAGTCGGTGTCGCGACCCGGGAAGAGAAGACGGTCCCCCGGGGCTGAAGGCATGTGTGCAAGTGGCCCAAGCCACTCTGCATGATGTGCCAGGGCTGGACAGCCCGGATCCGTAATGGCTAATGTGGTGTTCTAAGTAGCTTTACTTTTAAATAAAATACTTAAATATTGCAGCACTTAAATTTTTATTTAAAAAAATTGTCTTTTTTTCCCCACCAGATCCACTATTATCATTATTTTTGCATTGCCTCCAGTCCAATGTTCCTCCTCCTCTTAATTTCTCTTTCTTCTAGAACATTCCATCCCTCCAGCCTCTTCCTCCATTAAACTGAGCATTTAATGACTGAATGTTCCTGAATTTTTAGATTCACCGGGGCTTTCTTCCAATCCCTCCAAACCTCTCAAGTATTTTTATAAAGAAACAAGAAAGAAAACAAGAAGCACTTTACATCACAATACCAATATCACTCAACTTATCGTTATCAGCTCTCATTCCGTATTTAAACTACCTTATAAATACAGACTCAAACCAAAAAACTAATACTTTAAGAAAGGAAGGATCAGTGTTCTCTTTTCATTTATCAATAAGGTTAGCAGATTGCAATTAGGATTTCTCTCTTCCCCCACCCTCTTTCCTCCAGTAAAGACAAAATGCTTTCCTCATTCCCATGATTCAACAGTAACAGTTATTTATCTTCTTGAACATATTAGTACCTTGACTTTTGTCGCTTTTTATACCCAATGCTACAGGAATATGAATACAGCTGTTCTACCTCTTTGTAGATACTTTTCTTTCTCATTTTCCATTACGTCTAGGACATCCATCCTCATACATGGAAATATCTGATGCCGCTCAGGGTTTAAGCAGTCTCTACACTTTACTGTCCTTTTCTATCACTAACTCTGGCTCTTCTAAAATCGTGCTCACAAACACACTCTATTACAACATTACAACCAGCCTGTCTATTCCTCCATTAATGATCAATATATTCACCCTTTAATTGGGACACTATGAAGATATCAGAAATTATTTAAACACAAGGCAGTTATTTAAAATTTAGACATTCCTTTGACACTGTATAAATTTTGAAGTTATCTTAGGATTTTGAAATTCTCTTTAGTAAAATTGGGTCAAAAAAATAGAACAATAGGTATGTTGTCGGGCACTGCAAGACTTCTAAGCTCTTAAGCAAATATCTTCCTTAAGTCATAATGTTTTGAAAAGGATCATTTCACAAATCAATGCTATGCATGTGTCTTCTGAGAGGGGCTGGGGGGTAACCTGAAGTAATTGCAAGTAAACACCATATAACTAGGGCAGAAGATGTTGTTCAATTGGAATCTTTGAATAATTAAATAGGCAGAACATTATACAGTTAAAATTTGTCAGGAGGCCGGTCGCAGTGGCTCATGCCTCTAATCCCAGCACTTCGGGAGACTGTGGTGGGTGGACCGCTTGAGCCCAGAAGTTCAAGACCAACCTGAGCAATATAGGGAGACTCTGTCACTTAAAAAAATAATAATAAAGTGGTAGGACCTGGGGGCCTGTCTATGCTTTCAAAATGTACTTCTTGATTTTTGACAACCGCAAGTTAGCAGATCTGGACTTGGACTAGAATGTTCAAATGCACATTAATGGAAGAATGAAAGGCTTTAAGATCTTAAATAAATCATTATTTGGGTCAAGATGAATCTCAAGATGACTGATACTTTGGCATGCTCATTTCCCCAGTTGAATGCTACGTGAATTGGTAGCATTTATTAATATTTCCATTTAAAATGCGAATTAGATACAAATATCACATACAGCTTAGGCAACATTTTATATTGGACTGTACTAGAATATTCTACATGTATATCTAGTTCCAACTTTTCCGAATACAAAACTAATTATGTATTTCCAAATTAGACAAAGATAATATCCCTTGAGAACAATCAAGGATTCATACTGAACAAGCTGAGCAGTAGCAGTAGCAGCCCATGGGGCACAGGCAGAGGAAGAGACATGGTTTTAAACAATTTCTATTGTTGAGAAGTGAAGGATGGTTTCCACGTCTTCCCAAGAAAAGATACACAGTTTTGTGGACATCCCCATCCATACATCAAATCAGTGCCATCTTTTTAAATATAGGAGTCCACTGAAGAGTTCCACAGACATGTAATAAGGCCCACGTTCAACTTCTATTTTCTTCTACTATAGTTTGCCATATCGATGATGTCAGAGATAATTAGCATTATGGATACTGCCTTTTATAATTTAGGCAATTCTTGTCTAAGATCTGCGGAATTCCCCACAGTTCCATGAGCAGACACTATCAAATATGTTGAATTATGTGGCTATTTTATGTTGTGAATGAATAACCACATGGAATCATACTTGCAATATTAAATGAGTTTTACTTAAAACTGAATTCAGTTCTTTAGGCATAAAAGCCTAATGACTGGATACCACAAGGAAGATTTTTAAAAATGCATGAACCAAATCAAAGCAAATTGTATTACGGAAAAAAAAAAAGTCCACAAATGAGCTGTTACTTCAAACTGGCACCAACTTAGCTTCATATTAAGAGTGCTTTTGACCTCTCACTGCTTAAGCCAAAAACCTTGAAGAAAAATCAAATTGTAACCGACACTGAGATCATTACCTTTCCCGATAATTATTAAGCACAAAATCCATATTGTCAGAGGTGCTAATACAAAATCAAAATCAAACACTCATAGCTATACTAAACATATGATTATGATTAAAGCTAACACTAAGCACTTCATTTTATGACTGGCAGTTGATACATACAATTTGTACTTAATTCTCTAATCACATATGAGAAGGGTAATATCATCCCATTTTACAGATGAGGAACTGGAGCTTACAGAAGTTAACCATGTACCCATACAGTTTTGCTCTTGCTGCCCAGGCTGGAGTGCAGTGGCTCAGTCTCAGCTCACTGCAACCTCTGCTTCCTGGGTTCAAGTGAATCTCCTGCCTCAGCCTCCCGAGTAGCCGTGACTACAGGCCTGCACCACCACACCCAGCTAATTTTTTTGTATTTTTAGTAGAGACAGGGTTTCATCATGTTGGCCAAGATGGTCTTCATCTCCTGACCTTGTGATCCGCCCACCTCAGCCTCCCAAAGTGCTGCAATTACAGGTGTGAGCCACCGAACCTGGTCCCTTTTTTTTGTGGGGTGTGGGAGAGTCTTGCACTGTCACTCAGGCTGGAGTGCAGTGGTGCAATCTCAGCTCACTGCAACCTCTGCCTCCTGGGTTCAAGTGATTCTCCTGCCTCAGCCTCCCAAGAAGCTGGTATTACAGGCGCCTGCCACTATGCCCAGCTAATTTTTTGAATTTTTTGTGTTTTTAGTAGAGACAGGGTTTCAACATGTTGGCTGAGCTAGTCTCCAACTCCTGACCTCACGATTCCCCCCCGCTCGGCCTCCCAAAGTGCTGGGATTGCACGTATGAGCCACTGCACCCAGCCTATATATAGATATATATTTTGAGACAGTCTCACTCTGTTGCCCAGGCTGGAGTGTAGTGGCGTGATTGTGGCTCACTGCAACCTCCACCTCCAGGGTTCAAGCAATTCTCCTGCCTCAGCCTCCTGAGTAGCTGGGATTACAGGCATGTGCCATCATGCCTAGCTAATTTTATAGTTTTAGTAGAGATGGGGTTTTACCATGTTGGTCAGGCTGGTCTCAAACTCCTGACCTCAGATAATCAGCCCGCCTCAGCCTCCCAAAGTGCTGGGACTACAGGCGTGAGCCACCTCACCTGGCCAATATATATATTTAAAACGATATCAAAGAAACTGTTACCAAAATTATAGCACACTGACATCAACTGGTAATAATACTTGTACGTTAGTTAGATACTGTGAATAAAATTGTAGATGTTATCTTACGTTTTGCCAACTGTTATTTTGTCAGCACATGACTTTATAACAGCTATGTGGACTCTGACATAAAACTATAAGCTTACATAAAACTATATTTAAAATCACAGGTCTTTTCTCCAATAAAGTTCAATTATCATTTACATTGGAACAGAAATAAAGGTTTGAAAACAAAGTCTTGTAATAAAGGCCAATTCATAATTTTTCACAGATGTCTACAGTAAATCTAAAAGGCTAGTATAATAGCTAGGCGATTCTTTCTTTGATTTATCCTACGGGAAAATCCACCTACAATAGGCATATTTATTTCACAATAATAAATGACCCACATCTGAAATCATTTCTAAAGGTAAGTTCTCTTCTTAACTTTTAAAGGTGTTTAAATTATTTCACTCCCCAAAAATCAAATGCTTTGTGGAATGTGATACGTGATGTAGACTCAGGACTCTGTCTTTAGATATCCAATCATGTCCACTGTGTACCAAAAGCAATGGTCCTTAATATTTCCCTAATTCAGATGACCTTGGCAAGAGCCTACTGGGTCCTCTACAGTCTGGGCAGGCAGAGAGGAGGAGGAGGAAGCAGGATCTGGGTGTATGGAATGAGGTCTGGAATCCAGGCAGGGGGCAATCAAGCAAAGCATTGTATGCAAAAGACTTAGTGAGCTTCAGTCCTGTCCTGGCAACTATCCAAGTAGGAGGGAAGGGGGTGAGGCAGGGACATCATTTCTACCTGGTGGTGAGAGCAGGAAAGGGGCAGGAGGGCAGAGCTTCAAGAGAAATCCAGATGGCCAGCAAGAGTTAGCTGGGGCTAGGGATGCCAGGAACTGAGTACATAGCAAGAGGTGAGGGCCCAGCCCAAGTCAAGCCACCAGGTGTCTAAAGCAATGTTAGAAGATAATCTATAGTACACAGAAGTATATGGAAGCTGAGTTTTATCAGTAACCACCATGACTAGGGAAGGACAGGAGTGGCCAAGCTAGAGGGAGTGCTGCTTATCCTTGCAGACAGACTAATTCCTAGGCCCACCCAGGGATGGCAGTATTTGCCTATGCTTGGCAACTTATTGGGGTTCACCTGACTTTTAGGCTTTGGTAATTGGAGTACATTTTGGGGATTAGTTTGAACGTATTCTTTGGCAGTCCAAGATAAAGAAATGGAAATGTGATTAACAAGAATGATTGAATTATTTTTAATTATGGAGCAAATTCTTCCATCTGGACCACTTGTTTCCAACCATCATTCCAGTCACCTATTCCCAAAACACTTGTGTTGGTTCTCAGGCCAGTGTGGTGGCTAATGCCTGTAATCCCAGCACTTTGGAAGGCTGAGATGAAAGATCACTTGAGCCTAGGAGTTCAAGACCAGCCTGGGCAACATGGCAAAACTGTATCTCTATAGAAAATTAGTTTCATGTGCTGGTGCATGCCTGTGGTTCCAGGTAGTCTAGAGGCTGAGGCAGGAGGATCACTTGAGCCTCAGAGGCAGAGGTTGCAGTGAGCCATGATCATGCACTGCACTCCAGCCTGGGTGACAGAGCAAGATTCTATCTCAAAAACAAACAAAAAAATCAAACCAGTATTTCTGTTTGAATGTCAAAAAGCTGGGCAGTCTACCTTTGAAATTAAATGTATTACTATGAGTAAGTATTTTGTTTTGTTTGTTTAGACATCAAGAACTATTCATTGGTAACTAGTGCAGTGCTATTGTCAGACGGGTAGTTATCCACAGCGGCAATAGCTATGCATAGGCCAAATCCTTTATGCAGTGGAAAAAACATAGAAATCACACAAACTTTTATATTAACCTTTTACAACTTACAATATCAACCATTTCAAAAGAATCCATATGTATTAAAAAATTTTTGCAAACAGTTTAACATATCTAGATAATCAATAATGTATTGATTTCAGGTGTTTTCATGATATAGTCATATAGAATGTGCTTTTCAGGATTTTTTGGCTTTGTGAACATGATTTATGAGTATGCACAAATATTTCTGCATCACTGTGGACAGAAGTATATGCTCGATATCTCTGCATTTTAGCTGACCAGTTTCTGCTTGCTCATAACTTGGCTTAGAAGTCAGTTCTTCCATTTAGTCTTGCCTGAGTCACCAAGAATAGTTTATGGGTCCCTCTTATGCATTCCCATTCAACTCTGTAAATATCCCCTTCTTACATTCATCATACTATATTCTGCTCCCTGTGTACTTGTCTGTAGCTCCTTCCAAACCATGAACATATGAGCACAGGGACCATTTCTTTGCTGATTTCTTAATATTTGGCATAGTGTCTTGCACAAAAAAGACACTAAATAAATGCTGGTTTGGGGATGAGTGGATGGATGGATGGATGAATGTATGAATCAACGAAAATGAAGAATCCAGATTTTGAAAAACTGCTTGCTAATTAAAATGATTCTTTCCTATGTATTTATCACACTATTCCATAATTATTGTTTTTTTCTCTTTCTGTCTGTGACTCTCTCACATACTGCTAACCTAACGTAAACTTCTGGAGGACAGAGGCTGTGACCTAATGGCATCTAGCACCATTGACAGTTGAAGGTTGTTATTTTAGAAAAAAATCCATAAATATACTTTTTCTTTATAAAAATTACAGCATTATAAAAATGAACATAAACTTAATACATGATCTAATTTGGTGATAGCCTCCCAGATCTGGCTTAGATATAATCCAATCTAAATTACACCACACACATATTAATTTATTTGGTTAAAAGAAAGTGCTACTGTGCCATACCAATTCCAAGTAATGTGTTACGATGTTTTACATTGTTTACTGAGGGCAATTCTATTTTGAGAGTGTCTAACTTAAGCAGAAAAGATAACTATGGGGCACTGGGCTTAATACCTGGATGATGAAATAATATGTACAAAAAACCCCCCACAACACATGTTACTTATGTAACAAACCTTCACAGGTACACCCAAACCAGAACAAAAGTTAACAAATAATCTCTAAAGCCGCAATTTATCCTCAGTGCTTTCACACAGTCTTCCGCAGAAGTGAGGAGCAGCTGATACCCATTTTCTCAATAAGGACCCTTCATATACTTAATGATAATTATTCTCAAATCTTTCCTTAAAATCCACATTGTCAGGCTAAACTCATTATTATTATTACTACCATTTCCTCCTGGGTCTGTTTTTCGTCTCTTTCATCATCTTAAAGGTTCTTCTCTGAACTTCCTCTGTAGAACTGGGGGCAGAGGTTCATAAGAACCACCACTTCTGAGTCATCAGGCTCTAGATCTAGACATGTAGGCCCAGGAAGAGAAGAAAGATCTATGATAAGACAAATGGCTTAGAGAAAGGACATGAAGTGAAGTGAGGATTGCTTTGGCTATCTGTATTTAAAGGTGCCCACCAGGAGTTTGGAACTGGAAGGAGGGGATTTCGTTCTGTAATGTAGATTTACTAACTCAGTTCCATAACAGTGATACTTACGACTCTCATAAGCATCTACTCTAGATGAGATTTCAGAAGCAATGAGTACATGAAGACAGCAATGAGCCAAGCTTGAATCTTGGTGGATGCTTAGGGGGCAACAAAGAGGAAGTTCACCCGCTGGGGAGACAGAAGACACCATCTGGGAAGTTGAAGGAAATCTGCAGTGTAAAACGATGAAGAAGCCCCGAGTAGAGATTTCAAGAATTGGGGCAGGGAATGGGGTGAATGATGGTTAACAAAGATACACGTTACAGATTAATAATTCTAATGATTAAAGAAAAGTTCTTGAAATTGGCAGGAAGAAGCAATTTTCAATCTAAAGGAGAATTCCAGCAGAATAATGGGGTGAATATCAGATGTAATGGGTATTGAAAACCAAGTGGATGGTGGGGAAACAGAGACAGCTAGTTTACACACCAGTTTTTTTCTATAAAGCTTGTAGATTTGAATTCCCCTCACATTTATTGTATGCCTATTATGTGCCTGAAACACCTTAGGTTCTTTCACATGAAATGCCTTGTTTAATCCTCACAGGACACCACTAGATTAAAACTAAACTAGAAAACTGTATTTCCATTATTTAACACCCTGTAGGGAAAAATACACAAACTCTTTTAGGCAAATTTCTACCTAGTGTCTGTCTTGGTTTGTAAAAAGCCAGTGTGCTTAGGGGTCTTGCTAGGGGCAACTTCAACAACTTAAGGGAAATCATACAAACATACACAGTGAGTAATATAAGAGAAGAAGAGAATTCTCTAAAAAAGAAGAGAGAAGAGAAAGTGAAAAACAGGTAGAGTCAGAGGCTGTCAGGTAAGGAAAACTCAGTTACTGTCTAATCCTGGGGGCTTTCAGCTTCAGAGTGATAGCAAACTTCACAGCTGTCTCTGTACAGAGGGAATTGAGTCTTGAAAAAGATCTGGAGTCATTGAAAGGCAAAATAAGGGCATCTATTAACTGATGCTGAGCAAGTTAAACATAACACCTGAGGCCATGGCAAACTAAACATCTTGACCACAAAGGCAAGTGTCCACATGTAGATTTTGACACCGGACTATCCAGATGTTTCAGAGCCTATCTTTCTTGGTGGCCGTTTGACTGAAATAGAAACTACTGTAAAAATATGTAGAACTATGTTATTTTTGGCCAAAGGCCTTTGCAGGATTTTCAACAAAAGGTTTGTACAATGTGATCATTCAAATGAATTTTAAAAATTAAGGCAGAACAAGTTAGAGTATTTTAGAATTAATTTCATAATATGACTCATTAGGTCAATATATCACTATGTCACCTTAACTACAAGAGTCTATGATAGCTTCAGTCCAGATGATATAAGCAGCCAGCATTAAGTACAAAAGTTCTCCAAGTCAGTATGTTGAATAATTGTATCTTTTTTGGTTGTATTCTACGGTGGTCGTTGGATACATTTACCTTCAAAGAATTTCTGGCAGGGTTTCATAAGGATGGTTAGAATGTGGAATTTTCTAACTGGAATAAAAATAGGTCAGTTTGTGATTAACAGCAATTTATGATTAGTGAGAAATTCCTTAAATTATTTCTAGGCATCTATGTCATTAAAAAAAGAGCTTATTCTGTTGCTTGGTGATTATTTGTACCAACTTTAATAAAAACATGTAGCATCAGAAAAACGCATGGCTAAAACTCAGACAAGCACGTATCTTTTTATGCTTTAGATACTTGAATAAGCATCACTGCAACTGATGATGAAAATGAACTCACTGTAAAATAATTTAAAAGAAACAAAATAGATTAAATAGTTTGCACATTGAAGGAGCAAAGAAACATCATAGCTCACCCTTCAGGAACTTCTCTACTTCTCTATAAATTCTACAGAAATCAGGAAACCTGGGTTCAGGATATAGTTCTTCTGACCAGCTGTGTAACCTTGGTAACTTTTAAACTATCTGGGTCTCATTTTTTTCCCTCTAAAACTAAATCTCTCAGATCATGTGCGTCCTTTAAATGACCATCCAGGAGTGTCCTCCAGTTTCTATACTGTCTTAGGATAATAGTTTTCCGTTGCTTTATTTAGAGACAGGGTTTCGCTCTGTTGCTCAGGCTGGAGTGCTGTGGTGCAATCTCAGGCCACTGCAACCTCTTCCTCCTGGGCTCAGACGAACCTCCCATCTCAGCCTCCTGAGTAGTAGCTGGGACTATAGGCGCGAGCCAGGCTATTTTTTTTTTTTTTTTTTTTTTTTTTTTAAGACAGAACCTCACTCTGCTCTGTCATCCAGGCTGGAGTGCAGTGGCGCAATCTTGGCTCACTGCAACCTCCACCTCTTGGGTTCAAGCAATTCTCCTGTCTCAGACTCCCAAGTAGTTGGGATTACAGGTGCCTGCCACCATGCCCAGCTAATTTTTTTGTGTTTTTCATAGAGACGGGCTTTCAGAATGAAGGCCAGGCTGGTCTCTAACTCCTGACTTCAAGTGATGCACTTACTTGGCCTCCCAATGTGTTGGGATTGCAGGTGTGAGCCACCGCACCTGGCCAGTCATCCAGATATTTTTTGTATTTTTGTAGAGATAAGGTTTTGCCATGTTGCCCAGGCTGATCTTGAATTCCTGGGCTCAAGGGCTTCTCCTCCCTCTGCATCCTGAAGTAGATGTGAGCTACCATGGCCAGACTCAGTTGCTGTATTTTTAAATTCATTCATTGTCTTAAGGTTTTTGCTTTTCCAACCTGGTTTATCAACCTCTTGAGTTTGTTGCCTGTCTATCCACTATAAATTTACAGATCAAGCTTTGGTTTGTTTATTTTGAAATGAATTAAAGAAGCTCACTCAGCCATTTCCAAATGTGAACTTCTTAATGCAGATATGATTTAGGGAACAGCTATTTTTGTCTTTATGCTACTCCATATGTTAATGTTCTGTTAAGATAGTAGGCACATTTCAATGCATTTAAGAGGTGAGAGGTTCCTTCCTTCATGAGAATAGCACTGGTGCATTTTTTGGGGGCTAGAGTTGGGGAGGAGACGGAGTTTCGTTCTTGTTGAGTGCAATGGTGCGGTCTCGGCTCACTGCAATCTCCGCCTCTTGGGTTCAAGTGATTCTCCTGCCTCAGCCTTCTTAGTAGCTGGGATTACAGGTGTCCACCACCATGCCCGGCTAATTTTTGTATTTTTAGTAGAGATGGAGTTTCATCATGTTGGCCAGGATGTTCTCAACCTCTTGACCTTGTGATCTGCCTGCCTCGGCCTCCCAAAGTGCTGGGATTACAGGTGTGAGCCACCACGCCCAGCAAAGAATAGCACTGGTGCATGTTTTAGAAGCCAAGAGAGGTAACAAGGTGTGTGTGAGCTATATTATCATATGTTTATTAAATTGATGGTGGCAAAGATCTAACCACAGCCATATCATGTGTTTTTATTTTTCCTACCTAGGGTGTACATACTTTGCAAGATCTCTCTTTTCCAATGATTCTGTGTCTTATCAACAACTTGAAATCAGGTGTTCCACAAATAGGAGGCTCTTGGTATGTGTCATACATGTTAGAGCGCATCACCAGTTTCCTAACAGAAGAGATCATACGGCACCACCAAATGTTAGAACCTGAAAGGAACTTGGAGCTTACTGCTCAAACCCCTGCCTTCTCACAGGGCAGCTGGTGAGTACGACCCTGAAGACAGACACAGCTGCAGTTATTGTGAATTTTGCCCCTTCCATGATGTTCTCCCAGGATATCCTATTGATAGGGTTATGCACTTGGAACTCTGTCTGTTTGGATAAGGGAAACATCTCCCCTACTTATTAGTGATCCTAAATATTGTTAACATGACTCCCCATACCCCCTTAAGCAAATAAGTCAAGAAAGACATTATGGTGTGCCTCAAGGCATCTGTTAAAGCAAAGGAACTGCCGTCAATAGAAAATGAGAATCCCTACGACCTTCACAGTCAAACAGAAAGCTATCCAGCCCCCTACGGTTAATGTGAAATTTAATTAATATCACTGTATCTAGCAAAAAAAAAAAAAAAAGAAGAAGAAAGAAAACACTATTTTTCCTGTGCCTAGAATTAGAATATTTATAATATGCCACATTTTTTTTCTAAAAGATCAACAAGACTTTCCAAAGAGTAAAATACAAATCTATATTCAATCTTCTTCCAATTACAGAGAAAGAAACCAACTTCAGGTCTTCCTTACATATGTACTAACTGTGAATTCGATGCATTTTTAATCTCATGAGAAAATAGCTAAAGATCACCTTCCTCTGCAGAGGCAGGAACTACATATGCCTAAAAAGGGAATCTTTGAAAATTCTTAAATTAATTCTTGTGCCTTTTTCCCTATTCTATTTCAGATCAATTTCCTATTTTCTCACATTCCTCCCGGTTGGCAGCTGCTCCTTCTGGGCCTTTATCTGGCCCAAGGAAGGCAGGCAGGCAAGCAGTTGCCTGTTCGCCAATGCCAGCCCTGTTCCCATGCTGGAGACAGAATGTCTAATCTCCATATTACAAGCAGCTTGGAATTGCCCCCATCTTAAAAAGCATCTTAACACTTGGGTCCATAGGCTAGGATCCCCCGTCTTTCTTCTCGTTGGGAATCAAAACACTTTTTCCTGGCATAAGGACTTACTGAAAAAGGAACACAATAGCAACCAACTCACAAGTCAAGTCACTGAAGAAAAAAAATTCACCTGTGGTATAAACACTTAAGATAGAAGAAGTCATGTAATAAACACCATATTTGTAGACTGGCTGAAGCAAAACAATTGAAGGAAAATGGCTCACTGTTGCAGTCTGGCAGGGAGAATTGAGTCTCCTGAACACATAACATCCATAAAACCGTGGAACTGGAGAAACCACCAGCAAAGACTATGACAGATACTCCTCCTCGCCCCCAGAACAGACAGCTACTTAAATGGAAATGGCATCTAGCATTCTTGATGTGTTTGACTTTGCATCAGATTCTTCTTGGGACAGTTCCAGAATTATATTTTTATAGACTTCAAAGATGCCAGCAAAAGAACAACTTGTGTCCTGGCAATTCCTGTGGAAATGCTCCATGTCTTTCCTGTACTCATTGTTCTGTTGATCACTGCTGAAGTGGTGTGCTCAGAGCATAGGCTGAGCTGCGTGGCTGTCTTTCAGCTTCTCTGAAGAGGTCCAGCCTAGCCACAAATGACCAATCATCACCCTTGGCAAAGGTTACTGGTTCTTTAATTGGAGATTCCTTGTGAATGGATTTCTAAGTCTTTTTCCTCTTGTAGTGTCTAGTAAAAGAAAAATATACCCTGATAATAATCTCTGGGGTGCAATTTGATAAGCTCAAGGAAAACAGAAAAAAGCAATCTTAAAAATGAAGTGTACCATCAGGGCGTGGTGGCTCATGCCTGTAATCTCAGCACTTTGGGAGGCCGAGGCAGGCAGATCACCTGAGGTCAGTTCAAGACCAGCCTGGCCAACATGGTGAAACCTCATTTCTACTAAAAATACAAACATTTAGCTGGGCATGGTGGCGCGCACCTGTACTCCCAGCTATTCAGGAGGCTGAGGCAGGAGAATCGCTTGAACCCAGGAGGCGGAGGTTGCAGTGGGTAGAGATGGCGCCATTGCACTCTAGCTTGGGCAACAAGACCGAAACTCCATTTCAACAACAAATAAATAAACTATACCCATATGCTGTTCTTTAATTTTAATTCTATGAAGCATAACTATAAAGTTCTACATGCAGAGCGAGCTGCATATTTCCCAAAAACAGGTCCTGCTTCTGTTTCTTCCTTTTTTTTCAAGATGATCACCATTCTCAGTCACCTTCCTTCCCAGTCCTCACCATGTTAAATGAGAAGTATTTGTAGCACTTCTGTTTTCATAATTATCTCTTCCATCCATGCTTTCTTTTTATTTCTTCTGAAACTACTCTATTTTTTTTTTTTAATGGAGACAGCTTCTTGTTTTGTCACCCAGGCAGGATTGCAATGGTGCAATCATAGCTACTGCAACCTCAAACTCCTAAGTTCAAGGGATCCTGCTGCCTCAGCCCCTCCCGAGCGGCAGGGACTATAAGCATGCCACCATGCTTATCTAATATTTAAAATGTTTGGTAGACACTGGGTCCCCCTGTGTTGCGCAGGCTGATCTCAAACTCCTGGCCTCAAGTGATCCTCCCACTTTGGTCTCCCAAAGTGCTGGGATTACAGGTGTCAGCCATCACGTTGCCCAGCCACTGAAACTACTCTGCTTCAAAATTTTCGCTATATCTATCCTAGATACATCAGTATTTTATTACATGACCTCTTTATTCCTACTCCAACCTACATTCTAGTTAAATCTTCCTAATGACTTATTTGCAAATGCTTCTCCCATGTTCAAATCCTCACTGATTTCTACTGATTCCGAATAACTCCCATTCCTCAGCCTATTATTTCAAGAGACCACTCTAGTTTTATCTTGCACTTGACAAAAATGATTTTTCCCAAATATGCCCCTACCCTTTTTCTGCCACCGTGTACATCACATTACTTCCTCTGCTTCGATGCCCTTCCTCTCTTCCTCCCTTGCTTCTCTCTCCCTCTGTCTCTGACTTTCATAATCACTGCCATCTTCCAAGGCTTACCTCACAAATTATGGTATTCCATGACTTCAATTTCCAGCCAGGCTCATATCCAGTTATTTAATGTCTTCCATAGGATGTTTTAAGGTTAAAATAATCCTCTTCCACAAACTTGTATCTCATCCTGCATTCCCTGTGTCCATCAATGAAACCTCTCTATCCATTTAAATGCTCAAGAAAAATACCTAGATGCCATTCTCAAACATTTTCTTTTATTGGCACTGTCTTCCCCAACTCACCATATGAAATCTATCCACAGGCCCTCCGGCTAGATTCAAAATATTTCCCATCACCACAGTCACTATGTCTACTAAATGCAATCATTATTTTTCACTTGAATGCAATATCATACCTTCCTCTATTGTTTTCTTCCAACACATTCTTTGCACTGCATTCAGAAACATCTTTTTAAAAATATGAGCATATTCATTCCCTGGCTGGGCGCAGTGGCTCACGCCTATAATCTCAGCACTTTGTGAGGCTGAAGTAAGTGGATCACCTGAGGTCAGGAGTTCAAGACCAGCCTGGACAAAATGGTGAAAGCATCTGTACTTAAAAAAAAAAAACTTAGAATACACACAAAGAGAAACCAAATCCATTCCCTGATGAAAAACTTGAAAACTGTAAATGACTCCTCAGTGCCATTAAAATAACATCCGAACTCCTTAGTAGGACCTATAAGATGCTTTGTGACCTCGCCTCTCCTTGTCCTGGCAGTTTTGGCTTCAGCTGTGGTTTCCAGCACTTTGGCCAGAACATTTCTCCTGTATGTCTGGAAGAGCATCCTGCCTTGGCTAACTCTTATTTGTCCTTCATGTCTCAACTTAGATGTCTCCTCTTCCGGTCCTGAAATCTTTCCTGTCCTCTCAAGGTGGATCGCCACTTGGCTTTTGTATACATTCACTATTAAGAAAACATAATTATCACAGCACTTATTACATTGTACCTCTTGTCTTAAAATAATTTACATTATTAAACATGATTTGTTTAATGTTTCTGGAATGATACTGTATATCATGCAAAGCACTTAACATATATAAAAGCATTTAACCTGACTACAGTCCAATGTAAAGACATCTGCATGTCAGAGAAAGTTATAACAAAATATATCAAAATGGATGCAAATTTAGGTTGACCTCCAACAAAACAGTGAACATAAAACACATTTTGAATTCTAGCCTACCTTAAATGTCTTTTTACTCAGCTTACACATGTATACATTTTATATATTCTTTGGCATTTCTTGTCATCTTCTTCTCAAAGCCTTCCTGGATCAATTAATCAACACTAATCTCTTTCTCTCTATATTCCCCGGCCCCCTCCCCTCCCCTCCCATCCCATCCCCTCCCCTCCCCTCCCCTTCCCTTCCCTTCCCCTCCCTCCTCTCTCTTTTCTTTCCTTCCTTCCTTCCCTCTTCTTTCTTTTCTTCTTTCTTTCTTCAAGTCTTGCTCTGTCACACAGGCTGGAGTGCAGTAGCATGATCTTGGCTTACTGCAGCCTCCGCCTCCCAGGTTCGAGCAATTCTCCTGCCTCAGCCTCCCTAGTAGCTGGGACTACAGGCGCATGTTGCCACGCTCAGCTAATTTTTGTATTTTTAATAGAGACAGGGGTTTCATCATGTTGCCCAGGCTGGTCTCAATCTCCTGACCTCAGGATCCCAATGTGCTGGGATTGCAGGTGTAAGCCACCATGCCAGGCCCTGGCTCTTCATTTCTGATTGTATTGCAACATCATGTCCAGCGCTTACTGTGGCTAGTCATAAGTAATTCCAATGCAACACTTCCAAAGTCAAATGTCACCTGCCACCCTGACCCCTGAAGGCATTCCCCCTGTGTCCCTAGTGTCTCAGTTCACATAGCTGCCATCTAGTTAAACTAAGGTAAAAATTTCAATTGTCTTTCCTCCAACTGCTACATAAAATTCATCATCAAATCCTAATGCTTCTGTTGTTCCTTAGTTAGGTCTTCAATCCCACCCTTCCTTTTCTATTCATGAAACCACTATCCAGACCTAGACTCTTAGCACCTTATATCTGAATCTTTGTAATAGCATCCTAAATATTCCCTGTCTCCCCTTTTCTCACCTCATCAGTACCCCCCTTCCATGCTACCAAAGTTATCTTTCTTATCTTTTTTTTTTTTTTTGAGGTGGAGTCTTGCTCTGTTGCCCAGGCTGGAGTACGGTGGCACAATTTCAACTCACTGCAACCTCCACCTCCTAGGTTCAAGCGATTCTCCTGTTTTAGGCTCCCAAGTAGCTGGGATTACAGGCACACACCACCACCCCAAGCTAATATTTGTATTTTTAGTAGAGACAGAGTTTCACCATGTTGACCAGGCTAGTCTCAAACTCCTGACTTCAGGTGATCCACCAGCCTCAGCCTCCTGCAGTGCTGGGATTACAGGCATGAGCCACTGCACCCAGCCTCAAGTTACCTTTCAAAAACACAAAACCGCTCCAATCTCTACCCTATGAAGCCAAATCTAATCTCCTTAGGAGGACACACATGAGCAGTGTACAGTCAGGCCCTGGACTTTCTTTTTAATCTTAATCTACTGCCTTTCTTCATCCCACTCTACAGTCCTTCTTTTTAAGTGAGCTACAATCTGCTTCTCAAATATATCTTGCCTCTTTGCAGAGGAAGTGGCCTAATAACATTTTTCTCTATGATGATAAACTAGCAAATGCAAATGAATCAAATGTTTTCTCCACTTGCTACCTTATGTTACTCTCCTGACCACAAACACAGCTGCGTCATGCAACTCCGCGATGGCACTGCATTGAGGAATGGTGAAAACTAAAGACCACAGACGCAGGAGTCAGACAGACTTGAGTTCAAATTCTGCCTCTTCCACTTTCTAGATGTAATTTTCAGAAAATTACTTAACTTTTTTTTTCTTTTCTTTTCTTTTTTTTTGAGACGGAGTTTCGCTCTTGTTACCCAGGCTGGAGTGCAATGGCGCGATCTCGGCTCACCACAACCTCCGCCTCCTGGGTTCAAGCAATTCTCCTGCCTCAGCCTCCCAAGTAGCTAGGATTACAGGCACACGCCACCATGCCCAGCTAATTTTTTTGTATTTTTAGTAGAGACGGGGTTTCACCATGTTGACCAGTATGGTCTCGATCTCTTGACCTCATGATCCACCAGCCTTGGCCTCCCAAAGTGCTGGGATTACAGGCGTGAGCCACCGCGCCCGGCCTACTTAACTTTTTTAAGCCTCAAATAGGTATGTAAAATAGGAGTAATATAATACACATCATCGGATTGTTTTAAATGGAATTAAATTAGATAATCTATGAAACATACTATAGTGCTGAAATAGACCTCAAAGACAGTGTTCCTATTTTATTCATCATTCAATCTCTGAAGGTATTTACAATGTGCAAGCACTCAGCAAATAAATGTTGGTACCTAAACCAAATTTGTGGCAATTTGAATTACCGTGGTTAATGCAACTGTAGCTGTTAGATGACCATTGGACTCCACAGTATTAAAGATTTAGAAATTTTCCAAATTTCAAAACTAATCATTTGAGTTTGATTTGAATCATTATGGCAGAACAGTTTTACTCCTTGGCATTAATGGAAGTATCAAATTCAATTAATCACTTTAGGCAATAAATTAATAAAAACCTAATACTGGATCTAAAGAATTTAAAATATAGGTGTGATACAAGTAATAAGAAGTACTTAAGTATTTCTATTTGTATTATATAAATCTACATCATAGCTAGAAGAAATTGCTTATGCAATTTATATATGTGCATGCAAATAAATTTCACAATCAAATGTAGTAGAAATAAGCACTGATTTAAAAAGTTATAAAAATTAAACAATTTGGATGGATACAAATACAAATTAAAGTTAGTTTTTAATATCCAATAATACCAAATAACGCTTAACAGTCCTATGATATTACCTGTTTCTAAATTCTTCTCTAATTCAATAATGTCATTATTTTCGTCACAATGTAGTTGTGCGTGAATTGGCAAGTAACATTCTTTGAGTGTGAAAGACAAAAAGTCAAGTCTCCTGTTCGTGGTTTATCAACAGTTCTAAAATCGCCAAATACATCTCACCAACAAAAATAATGGAAGTGCTGGGAGGCTAGAATGAAGCTGCCTTAGGATCTGTTGGGTCAACAGACAAAAGCAGATATTGACTAACACTGAGAAATACTGGACCTTTTCCCTGTATGTCACACATATTTATACACACATAAAATAGCATAAATTCATAATGCTTACTGAAACAGAGAAGCAATTATATCAACACAATACGCTTAGTAAGAATTAGTTGGCCAGGTGTGGTGGCTCACACTTGTAATCCCAGCACTATGGGAGGCCAAGGCAGGCGGATCATGAGGTCAAGAGATAAGATTCATCCTGGTCAACATGGTGAAACACCGTCTCTACTAAAAATACAAAAATCACCTGGGCGTGGCGGTGCATGCCTGTAATCCCAGCTATTCGGGAGACTGAGGCAGAAGAATCACTTGACCCTGGGAGGTAGAGGTTGCAGTGAGCCAAGATTGCATCACTGTACTCTAGCCTGGTGACAGAGATTCCATCTCAAAAAAAAAAAAAAAAAAAGAGTCCTCTTTTAATATTTTTATATTACTTCTTTGATGAATTGAAATACTATGCTAGGAAATTTTTAAAAAATACAGTATTTTAAAAATGCATCCTATATTTTACAAAATATTTTTTATTATTCTAATATATGCATTCATGGTAAGATATAGGGCTGCACAAGGAAAACAAAGCCTTCCAAAGGCCACTTTTTTTGAATTTTCTGCTTGGCTTCATGGTATCACTCCTGTAACTTGGATGCCAATTGATTGATGGAATCAACAGCTGACCCAAAGAATGCCAACCACTGGCAGAGCCAACATCCATAAAATGGTCTGGCTCTATCGTAGATGAAGACTGGTCAAATTGATCAGATCCTATCTTTGGAAAGGTGGATATGGAGATAAAATGGGAACATCAATCTGCAGTGGTGGCAGAAGCAGGAGAAGCAAAGTGCATGGGAACTACACAGGCGGCTACAACTAGGCACCTATGGTATCCGTTGACGCTCTCTCACTTCCTTGAGTGAACAACTGTTGACATATCTTGATTGACATTCATTTCTTCCAGGCCTACTGAAATGGATTTCTGGCTTTTTCTTTCTTTGCCAAGTACCTTTATAATAATTCCTTATCACTTAGGTAACCAGAGTTGCTCTAAATCTTTACTTTCCCAAAGCACCTAATGCAGTATTCATTAGCTCTCTGAATCCAAGTTGGTTTTCTCCACACCTTTGATTAATTACTATTTACTCACAAAACTGAGCTTATAAGAAATGTCTCTTTAAAAACGTGTTGTATTTATAGCAAACACATTAGCATGCTTTTTTTTTTGTTGTTGTGGAAATGTTTTGAATAATCATCTGCCAATCACATTTTCCTTTTGTGGGAACAGAAAGGTCAGCAAGTTGGCAAAAAAAAAAAAAAAAAAAAAAAAAAAGTGACAGCACTGGATAGGGTTTTGGTAGGTGGGATAAAAAGTCACTTCTCATGTACACAGCTGCGAGTAATGAATGCAACATGTTTAAAGCCTATTCTTGGATCAGTTCCCCTACATTTTAAACTCAACTTTTCTTGGCAAGATTTCTGGGGCCATACTGTGTATGTGTCTGAATTCCTTCAGCAAAAACCTCTTAATATGAAAATTCAACAGTACTGAATTTTGTTTAGATGTCATGACTCAAAATCCAGTCTCTTCTGTGTACCGTATGACTCAAGACTGACCTTCTTACTACTATAGGTTTATTTTGGGGCGCAAAGTGGTATTTACCTATGTCATTTTCTACAGCCATAGGTAAAGATGGGCACATATATTATCTCTTAGACTTGCAGTTTACAAAGAGTATATATGGAAGGAAAGCATTTTTAAGTGAATTAACAGAAAATGCATATAACCGCAGCCTGACTTTTACCTTAATGCAACAATTCTGTTGCAGAAAAGAGAGCCAAGTAATTCCATCCTGGGGAATCCAGCTTCTTTGCTCTTCCAAAGGATAAAATATGACTATCCCTCCCTAAAACAAACAAAAGCTCCCTCTTGGTTGTGTAAAGTTTTCCCTCTGTATTCTGGAATCAGAATTGTATTTCAAAAACAAATTTTCAGAGAGACTGCAAATGTGATCTCAACCATTAATATCTCCTAAGGTCCAAGTGAGTGTAAAAACAAAATAAACAAAAGTAACAACATAGATTTTGTTTAATGAGTATAAGTAAAAAGTTGAATATTTTCCCAAGTGAAAAAGAAGTAACAATGTTTATACTGGAGTTAAATTTATGAATCCAAAAAGTCATTATTGAGTAGGTCTCCAGAAGTCCCTCCGCACATAAAGAATCTGAATACCAAATCCAAAACATTAACACAAAAAGATTTTGAAAATAAGCTAGAAATCATGAACAGATGCCTCAGCATGGAAGAAAATTAGAAATACAAATATGCAAACTGAAAGGCAAATATTTTGGAAACATGTTTAGAAATTCAATATTTTTCAACACATGATGAACATAGGGGCACTATGCTTTCTATCTGGAAAGATTAGAAATTTATTCTGTAAGTTCAGCTATCAGTCATATTTTAAATTATACTCATCAAAGTATTAACTCTAGGTTCAGAATCACATAAAGTTTAAAAATCCTTATCAGATTGGATAATAGAATAATAAGAGTTTTTTTTTTTTTTTTTTTTTTTTTTACAGTATTAATTAAAGAAAATGATCTGGGCCCTAAAAATATAAAGACATTGCAATAAATATTGTGAAGTATTTTAAATATTATGAAATACATGCAATTATTTTGTATTAATGACTAGATTAATCCCAATTTGATTTTAACTTTTAAAAAAGTATGGTGCTAAATGTCTAGTGTCATTTAAAAGAAATCAAGATGATTAAAGAAAATCATTAATTCATGTTTATCTCCATATTTATGCAGAGATTTGCATAAGTATCAAGGATGGAATGGTAGTCCTCGGTCATTACCTTTAGAAGCTATTTTAACTGTCTTTCAGTTGTTTCTTTTATTTTATAATTTTTAGTATGACATACATGTTCTTCATTAGTTTTTCAAAGTCAAAAGATTCAAAACTAGATAGAATACTACATTCTCAGTGGTTCTTCTGCAATATGGGCTTTTGGAAGGAGCTATCCACCCAACCTATTACTTTCTCAAGTAAAACGATTTCTTTGTCACTGTGGAATATTGCACAGTATCCACAAGGACTGAACTTACGGTTCACATATAAATATTGGCACTGCTTAAAGTCAAAAGAGACATTTACTCCCAAACCAAATTATGTTTAGAACATTTTGGAAAGAAATGCATTATAAACCATTATAAAATTCTAATACAATTTCTACTTTGAATGGTTTTTGTTTTGTTTCTGTTTTTTGTTTTCAGACAGTCTCGCTCCATCACGCAGGCCGGAGTGCAATGGTGTGATCTCAGCTCATGGCAACCTCCGCCTCCTGGGTTCAAGCGATTCTCCTGACTCAGCCTCCTGAGTAGCTGGGATTATTTATAGGCATGCGCCACAACGCCTAGCTAATTTTTATATTTTTGGTAGAGACGGGGTTTCACCATGTTGGTCAGGCCAGTCTCGAATTCCTGACCTCAAGTGATCCTCTCGCCTTAGCCTCCCAAAGTGTTGAGATTACCAACATGAGCCACTGCCTCCAGCCCACTTGAGTGTTTTTAATTGAACTTTTGGTTGAAAATTCACTTGAGTTCATTCAGCAAAAGAAAGCAATATATTTTGATAGAAAGAATGGAAGCACAATGTTTCAGAGATTAGCCAGGGATCAGTCTGATCATGACTAACCGTCCTTGTGGGTGCTTTGAAACATCTGTGTTTCATCAGGAAATCCAGAAAAGGCAGGCATACTACAATAGAAAAATTTCCTCCAAGCCCCTCCCTTTTTAATGGAATGTTTTACCATGATTTGTTTTATATGTTTGACAGAAAATAAATTACTAAGATACAGGAGATTATCTGAAGATTTGTGATCATTACACAGAAGGTTAATATGAGTTAGACAAGATCAGCATTTAGGATATAGAAGAAATACAAATGCTTTGTCTTTGTCTTAAGCAACCACAACAATTTGGGTTGTTTGACTGTTTTTGAGAAATAAAAATAACAAACATATTGCTCCAGAGACTATAATGGAGTCCAAAATAATCTCTTAAATTATTTAAAAATGTTACTTATCTTCTGAAGCCATTTTTAAACAGCACAACAGCTAGGGTGGAGTGAAAAGAGTTAATAAATCATATGGTTCTTTCCTTGGACTATTTTTCCCATTAATATCAGTCACAAATGCAAAAATATAGACATTCTCATACACTCTGAAATAAGGATCAATGTGCAAGTATTCAATTTTGAGGAGACATCTCAAAAAATCTTTCTTATTCTATATTATACCGTGTCATCAAAGAGAATTGTCAGTTTTTACATAATAGGTCTATACTCATTTGGGGTTTATCTAGTGAGGTTAAATGTAATTTTAAGATATTATAATGTCAGCAAAAATTTAATTAGTTCAGAAAAACAGCATTTTTCTCTACATTACTAGTCTTTCTCCCCTTTAACTTTTTTTTAACCTCAATTCCTTTAAAACAATCATCAAAAAAAAAATCTGTGGCTAAGAGGGAGAAGGATGGGCTGGGCGCAGTGGCTCATGCCTGTAATCCCAGCACTTTGGGAGAGGCGGGTGGATCACAAGGTCAGCAGTTCCAGACCCAGCCTGGCCAACATGGTGAAACCCTGTCTCTACTAAAAATACAAAACAATTAGCCAGGCATGGTGATGCGTGCCTGTAGTCCCAGCTACTCAGGAGGCTGAGGCAGAAGAATCCCTTGAACCTGGGAGGTGGAGGTTGCTGCTATGAGCTGAGATCACACCATTGCACTCCAGCCTGGATAACAGAGTGAGACTCTGTCTCAAAAAAAAAAAAAAGAAAAAGAATAAAGAGGAGAAGGATGGTGATACCCTGTTTTGCCTCTAGCAAACACACTTACTTTTCTGTGGAATTAACTTTTTTTAAAAAGGCCAATTTAGTTTGTTTTAGACAGATTGTATGATTTTTGTCCATGCATTAGTTCTTTTAATGGTGGCAAGATTGATTCAAAATCCTCATATTAAATATGTGCTTGAAACATTTTTACATCAAATATTTTTGGTCATGTACATTAAACAAAAAATAGGCCCAAGCTAGAGATGACAGTAATTAAATAGACAAAAATGAAAAAAATTATAAAAAATCAAAATCAACAGGGAAGTTAATTTCCTTCAATATTTGCTTTCTAAGGGGTGATTGCTAGAAAGAGTGACTTTAACTGAAAGACTCAAATCTGGGAAAGATAAAAATGCAAACTGCCATTAAAGATTTATTAAGATATTTTAATGCTCAAATTTATAACAAACATTAGTTATATTTTTGCTTTTTCACTTTTTCAAAGAGATCTCCTAGTTGAATTGCTACTTTTAATGTGTATGTGTTTCAAATTTTAGTTAGCTTTTTAAATTTAATTGTAGATAGTCATCATATTGCAACCAACTAAAATACAGAAAAATTTAGTCCAGTCAACTAGGTGAAGGAGAATTGAATGACCACTCCTTTTCACCTGTAGGGTTTATTTTCTTCCCATGTGTTTTATTTTATACTCATTACAAGTGAAAATTGCTTTTTGAAAAATATACTATACTTGTGGGTCACTGTTAATCCTGTCTTAGTTTTTCCCTTGAGTTATAGAACATGGTAAGATAAAGTGATACAACTGTTGAATTTCTTTTTTTCATTAAGTACAAGCTGGTGAAATAATGACTAAAGTTAACCTAAGGCATATGTTTAATACCGAACGTACATGAAAGCAAAAGGAAGTATCTAAATATATTTTCTTATGCCTTGTAAGAAGTCCATTAGAATATATTTAAACTATTTTAAATCCTACAATATGTCTTACTAACAACTGCCAAAAAGATTCTCTCAAAATTAAACATATTATTGTTATGGTTGATAATAAACAGGTGTTTCTTGTTTCAAAATAAATTGGCCATCTTGGAGTTTGGAGTATTAACATATGAAGCTTTGCACATATTTTTTAAAACAGAGTATTGTACAGTGGCATTGTTCTCTCATCTATTGCTGATTTCTAACTTTTGGTTTCTTACTTCATTGTGCTTTGTTGACTCCATTTTTAAAGTCTCAGGAGTGAGCACAATTATTCAGAACACTACATCCTTAATACAGGACATTACCAAAGAGCCAGAAAGAATAACGCAACCATATTGACCACAACTGTGAAAACTTTTATACTATGCATTTCATATATTCAGAGGGATTTGAGATTCAACTTTAACTTGTACAAACATAAGGTGATCTGGAAAAAAGACTTTTAAAGATGTAGAGTGTGCAATATTTTCTTTTCTTCTCCAGGACCTTACTTCCTAAAGTCCTATTTCAAAATACTTTATGCAACCTGAGCAGACCTCTGAAAATAAAATGATAGTAAAGAAATTTTAAAAAATTCATACACACATGCACACACATGAGGAAAAAAGTGAACAGGAAAGGCCATGACAGCAGACAAGAGATGCTGACAAAGTTTGGAAAGTAGAAAACAAATGTTATTGATCACAGCTTAAAAACCATCTATCTACCATCTGTTTTGTAAATGGAAGAAACAAGAGTTCAGAAACGGAGTCCAATTGTTGAAGCAGTGTCATTTCAAGGTTAGGAACAAGGTCTCTGGATGGAGACCAACACTGTTACCTCTGAACCGCATGACCTCCACAACTTAAGACTTTCTGTGCCTCAGCTGCCTTGTCTGGACAAAGGGGGCAACAATAGGAAAACCCACTTCATAGAATTGTTAAAAGTATTACATGGGTTAACATACATGTGGCATGCTTACAATGGTGTCTGGCAACTATCAGTGATTATTTTTAAGTAAAGCTGTGAAAATTGTACAATAAGTAGTACAACAGTTTTTAAAATTTTTGTCCAGATATATTTAGTACATACTTTCCCAAAGGTTGATCCCAATATGCAGTGAAATTGAATGACAAGTCGATTCTAATTTCAAGTTGTTCCTCCAGAAGGGACTATTTCCATGTCCCCAGTAAACCCAGAGAGAATTCTTAAATTGGTTTCTTGGGACCTTCCCTGCTCAGTGATGCCCTAATTTACACTTCATAATTTGCAGCCTGCACGTGAGGCATTCTTGAACAGTCTGAACTGAAAAGAAATTCTTATCATAATTAATTTTTAAGGCAGCTGGGACTTGGTTATGAGGTTACTCAAAGTCAACACCCGAAGAAGCAATGTCAATGTGACAACAGGTCAAAACAACGCAGTTACGCCTTCCATGTCACGAGTGGGTTCATATGTTTGGTTTCTAAAGATGCAACTTCATTTCATGATGGCATTTTCAAAGGACTGCAGCCCACTGCTTGCTAGGCTTTAGTAACTTCTAACATTACAGTCTACACTCTTTTTAAAAGAGTGAAAAAAAAATGTGTAGGTATCCATTGATAAATAAACACCTTTATCGGATTAACAAATTTGCATGGCTTCAGAGATGTTTCAAGACAGAGAAACACATTTTCATTACAAATAGTTTTAACACAGAAAAAAAAAGAAAACTGAGTTTGGAGATGAGAGGTATTTTACCAGAAATATTTAAGAATTTATCTCGGGCCGGGTGCGGTGGCTCATGCCTGTAATCCCAGCACTTTGGGGGACCGAGGCGGGTGGATCACGAGGTCAAGAGATCGAGACCATCCTGGTCAACATGGTGAAATCCCGTCTCTACTAAAAATACAAAAAAATTAGCTGGGCATGGTGGCGCGTGCCTGTAATCCCAGCTACTCAGGAGGCTGAGGCAGGAGAATTGCTTGAACCCAGGAGGCGGAGGTTGCGGTGAGCCGAGATCGCGCCATTGCACTCCAGCCTGGGTAACAAGAGCGAAACTCCGTCTAGGGAAAAAAAAAAAAAAAAAAAAAAAAAAAAAGAATTTATCTCAAAACAGTTTTTTTTTTTCCCCCTAACCACAGTAGGATTCATTTTGCAGGAAACCGCCCAATACAGAAATAAAGTTGCAAAGCTGGACCTTAGACTTCACTTTCAGCCAATGTTCATCCAGAATCATGAGCTCCAGCAAGAACCTGGGAGATTTAAAGGGCCATCTCAGCTCCTGACATCATGGTTGGGAGGACTTTGGCTAGTTGGTATGGACTGAGTTAAGCTGCAAGTCAAGAATTGAATATTCCTTATTGATTAGACAGCATTTAGATTGTTTCTTTTTCTTGTTTTTTTCCACAGGTCATTTCATTTTATTTTGTTTTAAAAGAATCTTTATACACATAAAAAGAGATCTGATCCATATAAATGTGAGAGCAGAAATCTGAGTTTTCTTTGATTTTCCCTGTCACATTTTGCTTTCTTGCTTGCTTTTATTGCACTAAATTAGAAGATAGTTATGACCAGAAGCTAAACATTTACTAACAGAAGTCTTCTCTTCTGAATTCTTTGGGAAATGCTCAGAGAGTATTTCTGAGCAACAAATGGGAATTAAGGCTATACAACTCATTTATTTAATCTTTCAAAGTCCTACATAAAGCATAAAATAAGGGGAGAAACTTTGTTCTAGAGGTAAGAGTATATAGTGTCAGGCCGGGCATGGTAGCTCACATCTATAAATCCAGCACTTTGGGAGGCCAAGGCAAGTGAATCACAAGGTCAGGAGTTCAAGACCAGCCTGGCCAACATAGAAAAACCCCACCTCTACCAAAAATCCAAAAAATAGCTGGGCATGGTGGCATGCACCTGTAGTCCCAGCTACTTGGGAGGCTGAGGCAGGAGAATCACTTGAACTCGGGAGATGAAGGTTGCAATGAGCTGAGATTTCGCCACTGTACTCCAGCTTGGGCAACAGAGTGAGATTCTGTCTCAAAAACAAAACAAAACAAAACAAAAGAGCATATAGTGTCAGGCTTGTGTTTATTGCTCACGGCCACTAGCTTACATGAGTGACGTTGGATAATCCTTAACCTCTCTAAGCTCTCACTTACTTTCAAGATAATGTCCTCTCTATCTACTTTTCCTCAGTGTGGCTGGCAATGAGGAGAAGGTGAAATAATAAAGGGTGATGATAATTAGGGTGAAGATGAAAATGAAGAGGGTGTGAAGACAATGAAGACAGATACAATGGCACAGAGAAATGTGGATTTCAACTAGTCTAACAATGAAACTTTTATTTTAAAAATGTCACATCTTCCATCCTGGCCAACATGGTGAAACTCTGTCTCTACTAAAAATACAAAAAATTAGCCAGGCATGGTGGTGCGTGCCTGTAGTCCCAGCTACTAGGGAGGCTGAGGCAGGGGAATTGCTTGAAACTGGAAAACGGAAGTTGCAGTGAGCTGGGATCGTGCCACTGCACTCCAGCTTGGCAATTGAGCAAGACTCTGTCTCAAAAAAAAAAGTCACATCTCTGATGACATTGCATACATTTCAGAAATTACTTTCTGAAAACTACCTCGCAAACTGTCCAGTGATGAAGCCATCTCAATCTCTGGAATAACTGGATTTACTTTGACACTTATTTTTTTTCTTTGCACTTATATCAATTTTTAGCTATCAGGATAATGTATAGAATAAGCATGTGGCTTCCAAAATTAGATATCTAATGATAAGGACATAAGAAAATTCCTCATTTTTCCACATGGAGATATGTCTCCTAAGTGAGTCAAATAAAAAACAGAATTTCTAACTGTTGATTTATTGGGTTGCTATTATGACTCTAACCCAGCAAGTTTTTATGACAGCCCCTACCTTGACATATCTATAGTTTGGTGTATATCCATTTATCAATCCTCATGCCAATGCTAAGGGTGTGCAATCATAGTCACAGGATTCTGCTCCCACAGCAGCCAGAGTTGAACTAAAGTTTTCCCGTAGTGGCCCTAAGCCTAATAATTTCTTTCAACTGATTTACCTGAGTATACATTACAGTGGAAAAATTGTAGCAATGTTCTATTTCTAATTTGATAAAGACCCTAGAAACTTCCTGACAAAACTTGTCATTTCACAAAACAGTCCTGGAGGCCATGCCTCTCTGATTATGGCCACATGTGGCAAAAATAAATCTTCACCAATGCAGTTCACATACATGTGTGTGTGTGTGTCTGTGTGTGTGTGTGGGGGGGTGTCTGAGAGAAAGTTATGAATGGATTATTGTCTATGGATGACTGGAGTTGATCATATAGTAATCGGAGTGATAGTAGCTAAAACTACATCAACCTCAGTCCAGTATTAATTCATTTCATGGCCACAAAGGCATCAAATTAAATCAAGTTTTCATCTATCTTAGAACATGAATATCTACCTCTCCAAACACCAGATGTATATCCATGAGAATTAGAAATTCCTTCAAAACAAGATTATAACAATCGGGCAGACTTACTCAAATTCTATTTCAACAGCTTACTAGATAGAACTGAACAAATTTCTTAATATTTCTTAACCTCAATGTCCTCACCTGAAAATAGGGAAATAAAATTATTTCTTTTACAGAGTTTATATAAAAGTTCAATAAGATTACAGGTAACACATTTAGTACAGAGTCCACATGATGTGTTCAGGAAATATTTACTTACTATGATGATTACTATCAACAATAAAGACCTTAAATAATTTCATATATAGAAGGTCTTTGTAACTCAGAATTGTCAGCATTGAAAAATAATTTTCTAAAACCATTTTTATAATCTTCCGTTTAGAACCTTCCTGTCATATCCATGCATAACCCTAAGGACAGAACACAAAGCAGATGTGAGGTCCATGAGAGGTAAAGCATTGTCCTTGGCCCCAACAGGTCATATCCTACTCTTAAGATCTGTGACCTGGCCTGGCATGGTGGCTCACAGCTGTAATTCCAGCACTTTGGGAGGCCGAGGAGGGCGGATTGCTTGAGCCCAGGGGTTCGAGACCAGCCTGGGCAACATGGCAAAACACTGTCTCTACAAAATACAAAAAAAATTAGCCTGGTATGGTGGTGTGTACCTATAGCCCCAGCTATGTGGGAGGTTGAGGTGGGATGATCACATGAGGCTGGGGAGATCAAGGCTGTAGTGAGCTGTGATGGTGCCACCACACGCCAGTCTAGATAACAGAGCGAGGCCCTGTCTCAAAAAAAAAAAAAGACCTATGACTAATTTCTCATTCCTGTTGCCCCTGAAGGCCCCAGTGCTGGAAATAGGTTGTAGACTTCTATTACTACCCCATCCCCCAACAATCATTCAGGTTTGATAACTTCTGTGTCTGTGACCCCCTAGCAAATTCCAGAAACTCTTTTTCCAAATAAGCAAAGGACATTACAAATTCTGTGGTTAAATAAACGATGCTTACTGGAGAATTGTTCTTTGCAGCTGTTTTCTATCTTCCTTGACTTGTTACACTGACTTGCTTTTTGAAAATAAAAGTGAAAGTGCACCTCAAAGAAACTGCTTAGCTTCTCTCTAGCAACTCCACTGTCTACAACAATCTCTAGCTACAATATATTTGAATTGAAATGTTTCCCTACTTTTTTGGCCTGCTTTTGGTTCACCAGTATTTTCAAAAACATCTGTTCCCAAGGCAAATCTTAAAGTATGCTTTCATTTTCACGTTAGCACCTGCACACATAAATGTTTTGGAAGTAATGATACCATGATTCATTTTTAGTATAATTTAGGGCCAAATTATAGAATTTTTTTCAAAATTAGGGATATTAAAAAAACATGCACCGTATATCTTCAGACATAAATTCAACTTTTGAAATGTAAATCTTCATTCTGGAGAGATGAACAGATATCACATATTTAGGTAAGTCATGAAAACTGTTATCAATCATCTACATTTTCAAAGAACTATGTTAAAAACAAAGAAAATATCAAAATGATGGAATCTTCCTGGCTTTATCTTTCAGCTTTTGTCCTAGAGGTGGATTTTCACTCTTCACTGAAATATTGTAAAAATATAACTATCATTTAGAAATAAAATGTATCTTTTGTTGTCCTAATACCTATTTTCATCTTTGCTTCTTCACCTTTGAGGATGCCATTCTGACAATTTTGTCCCCCCTCAAAGTGACTTCTGGCTGTTTATTGGATACTAAGTCCTTCCTGGCATTGATTATTTTTAAATTCTGGAAGACTGTATTTTATGAATATTTTTTCTATTATTATCCTAAAGATTAATATTAGCAAACTATGAAAAAGAATGCAAGCAAAAAAATACAGAAAATGTATGTAATACAAGGATATACCATTCACAACAGTAAAAGGGTTGACTTTTTGCTACAATAGTATTATGTTTATATTTAACTAGTGAGAAACTAATATACATGAAAATGTTACATATGATAGATGACTGAGAAACAAAGTCCAAAATTTATTTGCTATTACTGTTTTTCATCTGCCTACTATATTGAAAATGGAAATTCACTACCTTAGATTTCAGTGTTTTGTCATTCGTATCAACAATATGCTGAATGACAGACGTCAAAACCCAATGTGATGCAGACAGTAATGCAGACAATGTGTTACTATAAGATGGTTTTTTTCTGGTGTTTTTTTTTTTTTTTTTTGAGATAGAGTTTTGCTCTGTCGCCAGGCTGGAATGCACTGGTGTGATCTCAGCTCACTGCAACCTCCGCCTCCTGGGTTCAAGTGATTCTCCTGCCTCAGCCTCCTGAGTAGCTGGGAGTATAGGCACGCACCACCAAGCCCAGCTGTTTTGTTTGTATTTTTAGTAGAGATGGGGTTTCACTATGTTGGCCAGACTGGTCTCTATCTCTTGACCTCCTGATCCGCCCACCTCGGCCTCCCAAAGTGTTAGGATTACAGGCATGAGCCACCGCGCCTGGCCAAGATGGTTTGTTTTTTAAAGCATGCTGTTGCAGTCTTGGTTTGCTTAAGCAATGAAATATTTTCCTATTATTAATAGGAAAGAGTATATTTTGCACAACTGTATAAACAGACTCATTGTTTTACAATAAACTCTATCTAGAATAATTTTGTTACAGTGACTTTGGGAAGCCAATTGTGACCTCAAGAGTGGTACTGACTTGGTCACATGCAGATATTCAATGACTTTATTTAAATCATGTGTTATTAACCTCAATTGAACTCAGGAGTAAAATTTCATAAATACGTTGAAAAAAATGAATCCAAAGAAATGTTAAACTGAAATAAAAACCATCATAAGACTGCTTGGTCATGAAAAATTGCTTGACTCAAAGAACTTTTAAAGGTTAGAGCTCTATTAAAGGTTTGTGTTTTTTTTTTTTTTAAATAAAGAAAGCTATATGAGAGGAAAAACACAAGGAAGAAAAAAGATTAATACACTCACTGCCTACTTTTTGTTTTATTATGCTCATTTTTTTCCTAAGAGGTTACCATTTTTGCAGCTGGTCAGAAATATCACATTCCTAGATGTCTCAGAAGGTTTTATGTGACTAAGCTTAACCATACCTCAACTAGAATAACACATTAAGCAGCTGTTGAAAATAAAAACATATTATGGATATGTGAATGGAGACATCAGTGAGAATAAAGTAACTTCTCTTGGTGTGTGAATTAAGACTACCCATTTCCTATATTATTCAAATTTTCACAAATACTATAGCAACTAATCATAGGGATTCTAAAACATAGGCTCCAGGTGCTTTTTAGTGGAGACAATTTCTTGGTACTTTTACAAGTATGGTTAAAAGTTTTATTTTTAATTAATTTAACATATGGCATGTTGGGGAGGCAGGGGGACTGAATTTATTATAAGGTATCTCAGGATGACATACATGCCAAGAAACTCCTTTTAAATGACTCCAAGTAGCTCGGTGTAACTGTACTCTATATGGTGAAGACAAAGCAAAAGCATAACATTAGTTGAAAAAACTGCATCTAAGTTACATGTCAAGTTTCACTCTGAAATAATTTCCTCAAATTTCAATAAGCAATAATTTATTTCATCTTGATGCAATTTAAACTATTCTTTTTCTTGACATATTGGCAATTTAGCACACTTAAAATACTTGCACATGCTTGTTTACCTACTGTCATATATGAAAACATAGGTAAATGATGCCTCTATGCTAATGGAGCTTACTTTACATTAGTTTAAAATTTTTTAATGCAATTTTTTCCATCCCGATCTGCCTTTCTTATCATGCCAAAGGAATAAATGAATATATAAAAGCTGATTTCTAGTAAAAAGAAATGTTCAAACCTGGCTGCCAGTCAAAGGGTTCGTATACAACATAATAGATGTATATTACCTCTTTCCAATTTCAGAGCAAAATAATTTCAGAGAGTACTAATTTTGGTCATAACATTACATATTTCTTAAAGACATGAAAGTCAAACTGACTTCCTTCCTACTGCCAAAAAATCTATAGCACATTTCCGACATTTGAAATGCTACATTCTCTTTTGGAATCAAAGACAACAGTGCCAGAATGATGACACAACCAAGCATTCAAATGTGCCATGAGGCTTGAAAATTGCTGTGGTCAGAAAGCACAGCTAAAGAAAAACGAAAAGCTGCCCTTTCTTCTCTCTCCTGTTAAAGACCATCTGAAATCCATTGGCTTCTAGGAAAAAAATAGACTTAATGGGCATTAAGATATTTCGAAATGGTATGCTGATTAACAGTGTGTCACCAATTAGTGTTCAAGGCAGAAAATTCACCCACCAGCTTAGACAACACAATAACGAAGGTTGAAAACTAGCGAAGTAGCACAAGTGAAATCAACTGAACAGCTGAAAATGGTTTTACTCTTTCTGTCACAGTCATAGAAGATTCAAAATTAAATGTAAAGCTGATATCTATTTTGTACTTTTTTTTCCTCTATGTGAATTTGGTCTCTACATTTATCTTTGTGTGTATGTGTGTGTGCATGTGTGTGTCTGCAAGAGATTTTTGAATAATTATTTCATATATTATTTAAACAGCAAAGCTTTTAAATAGTCCCACAATAGATCTTTGAGATATTTTATAAGGATTTATTTCACACATCTCCTTATATTAGTTCAATATTATACATATTTTAAAGTGAACTACATTTCTATGCAAGTTTAGAATCGGAATTCCTATTTTAAAGATTTATTTCAAACCACTGCTTCAAACCCAAACTGCTATGGTAATTTTTGGAAATGTAATTGCATGTATTTAAAAATAAAGCTTGGTTTCCTCATGCACATACATCATGAAATTAAATTATTAAAAACTAATTTTTCTGTAAAGCATAGTATTTTTTCTATACTGGTTATTAAAATGATAGATATCACTTAGCTCTCCTTTTAAAATAAATTAATCACGGTATCCCCTTCCAAATAGATTTCAAGTACTTTGCAAAATTTAACAACATACACATGAGGGATCAATTTTGACAGGTCCACAGAGAACAGAGAGCATGACTGTTAGCAAACTAAATCCTGGTTTGTTCTGGTATGATATCAAAAAAATCCAATCACCACAATTAGGCATAAAATTTGACTAGGAATTTCCTAGCAACTATAGCAAAAATGAAAATGTTATGTTTACATAGTTTCTACTTTCTAAAGGAAGAAATTAATTTATTTGCAAGAATAATTTTTTCCAGAAAGTGTATTTGGAAGAAATATATGATCTCTGTGTGTAAAAGATAAACAAAATTTCAACCATGATATTATAACTTCTATGATTGTCTCACTATGCTAACATACTTCAACAATAGTACACTTTTGTGGTAATAAATTACATTATCATTGACATTATCTACTTAAGAGATTTGTTACAATTAGTGTATACAGGACTATGATCTCAATTAGGTTGAAAGGTCTTCTAAAATAGGAACTGTCTTGGATCTGAACTCCTTGCACTGTTTATTAAATGAAAGATATTCTACTTTTTGTTAGGAGCTTGAATTATATACCTGGAATGGTAGTTTAGCTGGGAAGAGAAATCTAGGTTGGTACTTATTTCTATCTGTTATGTCAAATGCATTTTGGGAAAATCTATTTGCCATCAGTGCTCATGAGAACACTCCTGTTTAGGAGTTGTTCTTTTGTAGATAATGCCTTTTTTTTTTTTTTTTGAAACAAGGTCTCACTCTGTTGCCCAGGCTGGAGTGCAGTGACGTGATCTTGACTTACTGCAACCTCTGCCTCCCGAGTTCAAGCAATTCTTGTGCCTCAGCCACCTGAATAGCTGGGATTACAGGTTCACACCACCACGCCCAGCTAATTTTTGTATTTTTAGTAGAGATGGGGTTTTGCCATGTTGGCCAGGCTTGTCTCAAACTCTTGACCTCATGTGATCCACTTGCCTCAGCCTCCCAAAGTGCTGGGATTATAGGTATGAACCAGTGTGCCCAGTCCGCAGATAATACATAATGTCTTTTCTCTCAGGTTTCTGTAATATTTTTATCTGTATCCCTAATGTTTTATACTTTCTTGCCAAAGGTATCTTTTTTTCCTGCCTATCCATCAGTTCTGAAAAATCCTTAACCATTATTTCCTTGAATGCTGCTTCTCCTCTATGTCACTGACTCTTTCTGATATTCATATTATACTGTGTAGCCTATAATTTTATTCTTCATGTTTCTTATTTGCTCTCATTTTTTCAATCGCTTCATTTCTTTATATATAAGGTGGAATTCCTTAACACTACTTGTCAGGTCACTAATTTTTTCTAATTATGTTGAATCTAGAGCTTATTTTATCTATTGTTTTTAATTTCAGGAATCATTTTTCAGAATTTTCAATGGTACTTTAGCATATAATCTGTTCTTGCTTCGTTTGTTTTCATAATTTCTTTTCTTTCTTTTTGAGATGGAGTCTTGCTCTGTCGCTTAGGCTGGAGTGCAGTGGGGCAATTTCAGCTCACTGCAACCTCCATCTCCTCCTGGGTTCAAGTGATTCTCCTGCCTCAGCCTCCTGAGTTGCTGGGATTGCAAACGTGTGTCACCATACCCGGCTAAGTTTTTATATTTTTAGTGGAGACAGGGTTTCACTGTGTTAGTCAGGACTGTCTTGATCTCTTGACCTTGTGATCCACCTGCCTCGGCCTCCCAAAGTCCTAAGATTACAGGTGTGAGCCACCACGCCCAGCCTATAATTTCTTATTCTTTTGTGGATGTTATTACTTCCCTTATCACTCTGACAATATCAAACATACTTATTTAAAACTAATCATTTTCATTTTATATGCAGTGAACTCATCTTCCAAACACTGATTTCATGGCATTAATTTTATTTATAAATTTATAAATTTTGATCTGTATATTCATTTTGAATAGTATTTTATATATTCCCTGACTCTGTCTGTCTTCATTTACCTCTTGCTGTCTGGTGGTATTTTGGTTGCCTTCATTCACCTAATCCCCTGCATCCCCATCCCAGAACCAGATTTTGTACTGGCACCTTGGAGCTCCTGTTCCATCACGAAACTAGGGGTATTACACATCCAGTCTCCGATCCTGGAAGTATCTGCACTCAAGTCTTGGCTGGGAGGCTGCCTTTGCTTCAGCCAGCCAACCCCAGATATTCAGCTTTCTAGGGAGGAGCTTACAAGCTTTATCCCAGCTTCCTTTCCCTACTTCTCAGTTACGACCCAGCTGCTGATTTCAAACACAGGAGCTGGCTTGGGTCCAGGCCTTGGATCGGGTACTTTTCTCCCTCTTCATCCTGTAGGAAGCAAACCCTACTTGATCCTGACTGTTTCCCTACCCAGAGTCCAGTAGGCCCTCACTTCGGCTTTAGTTACTGGTACATTCTCAGTATTTTTCTCAACCATGGGCACACTTATGTTGTTTTTTATTACAGCTATGATTCAAAATTTGTCCCTTTTTATATTTTATCTATGTGATTGGTACTTAGAACCAAGGAAGAAACAAAGGGTGTAGGAATCAAAGTATGGACTGACTTACATTATAATGCCTTCTTTACAGAAAGTTTTCACTATCTTCCTCACTGCAGTGGCAACCTATTAACATTACGCATAGCAGGGAAAATGTCTCCTCTTGGAGACTGAATTTAGGAGAAGGAACAGCTCCATGCCCCTCCCCTCCCGTGTTAGTTACACCACAGTTCCCAGATCAGTAACATTAGAATCATCTGAAACACTCATTTAAAATGCATATTATTGGGCCCCCTCCAGACTTACCCATATGTGAATATCTGAGGGTGGGAGCCAGGAGTTTGCATTTTTAACTGCATTTTAGCTGTTTCTTTTGCAAACTGAAGTTTTGAGAATCAATGCCATACTCAGAACCTCCACTTTGTAAAGTCCTGTTTCTAAGAATCTCTTGGGTCCCCTCTCATTTGATCCCAGGAGGGATAGTGAGGGCATTCAATGCAACAATCAGCCAGACTTTGACTTCATACAGGAAAGTAAACACTTGTAGTCAAAAACTCTCCATGAAATACCTTTAAAGCAAGAAAGTATGCTAAAAATTGTTACCTCGTTAGTTACTATCAAGAAATTATTTTCTGTGTAATCACCATGGTGCCAACCTGGTGACTGACAGGGCATCACTGGGCTCAAGAGTGAAGGAAGCTGTGAGGGATAGGCTTTGGATAATGGCTCTTGACCACTGGAGTGGAGCTTAGGGATAAGTCCATGTATCAAACCGCTACAGCTCATAGGGACTCATAGCAGGTGAATGCTCTATTTTAACTTCCTCCTTTACACCTGCTTTTGAGCACACTGAAGCAATGACAAGGGAGGAAGTATCGGTCAAATAATTAAAAATGATGACATATGCTCATTTCATGAACATTAATATACAGGTAGGAGGAAACGGACATGTTAAGGAAGAAAAGGAGAAAATATTCAAAATATATTTTAGTTCAAATAGAGCAAATACACATTTTTTTTTCAGCTCTCTCACTTGTAATTCAATATGATTTGTCAAAACTAAAGGTGAAGCTCATGCCCAAATATTTCACAACCTGGAAAAACTTTGATGGTTTTTCTTCTTCATTTTTGCTTATGTGCTCTTCATTTGTGGTCCTCGTTGTTAAGACAGTCTCTCATCTTTGTCTTTGCTCTGCTTTGGCCTCTCATCTCTTCTCAATTTTCACGTGGCACTAATGCTAATAGATCTTCTATGTAAAAAGTGACTCCCCTTAATTACAGCAATGTGGTGTAACTGGAAAGCCCCAAATTATTTTACAGGAGGAAAATGCCTTTTTAAAAATTCTGTGGCAACATGCCAGTTGAGAGCTACTCCTTAGCAAGGCCCTGCAAAGAGAAATACTGTGAGCCTCCGGAGACAGAGGGAAGGGAGTCTCCTGGCTGCCAAGGCTCTTGCTGCCTTGCTTTGCATTAGCCATGTGTCCAAGTATGTATGTGTGCACTCAGGACCACACAAGCCTCTAGGCAAAAAGTTTTCCTGAGTGTGCTGCACCATTTTCAGATCCAGAAAACTAGAGTGTTGCTTAATTAGTGATTATACACTTAACCACATTATTCCTACTGTCATCTTCATTACCAACATTTTCCCAGCATTCACAGCTTCTAGTGTTCTGTATTAGACATAGAAGGGATTTAAAACAGAAGAACACGATCCCTGTACACTGAAAATTATAAAAAGCAGGGACTGGGTGCAGTGACACATGCTTGTAATTCCAGTATTTTGGGAGGCCAAGGCAGGCAGATAGCTTGCGTACAGGAGTTCAAGACCAGCCTGAGCAACATGATGAAACCCTATCTCTACCAGAAATACAAAAAATTAGTCAGACATGGTGCACACCTGTAGTCCCAGCTACTCTGGAGGCTGAGGTGGGAGGATCACCTGAGCCCAGCAAGTTGAGGCTGCACTAAGCCATGATCACACCACTACACTCACTCCAGCTGCATGACAGAGTGAGATCCTATCTAAAAAAAAAAAGAGAGAGAGAGAACAAGAAAGAAAAAAATTATAAAAAGCAATATGACAATCACATAGATGTTTTTGAGGACATGTCAATAACTAAAGAAAATGTCTATTTCTTGCAGATCATAATATTCTCATTATGTCATTGTCCTCAGAATATATTTACATACATAAAATTAACCAGTCCACCTCTAGCTAATATCGATTTGACAAATCACCCATGTCAGTGGATGGCTGAGGCAGAGTCCTCATCATCGAATTCTGAAGAATAGAAGTGATTAATGAGAGCCTGCACCAATGTACACATGGAAGAGGATGCAGTTATTTGTGTTATGGAATATCTAGCCCAATCCTGGATCTGCGCCTGACAGGGGAAAATACCGCAGCCAAAGCTCCTGGGGCTATTACAGTTAAAATGAGACCAGGAGGCCTCTGTTTTGGCTGCTGGGATGAAAGGAAATATGCTCCTTGTAACTCAAACTGGAATAGAAACTGCATTTTCTAACAGAATTTGTGTTATAACAGAAGTATTGCATTTTTCATTTTTCTAGGACCCTGTATATCTCCTGAGAGATGACCCCAAAAGGATGCCAGGTGCTCCACTGGATAAGAGAGGGCTTTGTGGTTGGGAGGTAACAAAATGTCCTGATGCATGCATGGCCTTTACCTGGACAGAAAGTGTCTCTAGAAAGGCCCCTACGATGATGAATACGGATGTTGCTGGGAGCCACAGCCACCAGCTCCTGGCTTGTTCTTCCCCTCATTTGTGATGTTTACCTCATTTGTCAGAGTGCCACAGCATGGATGAAGCAATTTTTCATTATCTCAAACTCTGCTTGCCATGTTTATCTGAACCCTTGGCTGGTCCTTGTTATCTGTAACCTGCCTCTTTGCTGCTTTGTTGCCTTGGCACAGCCATGCCCAAGGTTTCACATCTTGATATAATGCTCACACTGCTAACTTAACAGGAAAGAGGCTGCCAAAGGGCACAAGGGCCATCTCATGTGACACTTTTTTTGAGTATGCATTGCAAATAACACTGGCTTGAAGACTTGGGTCCTTGAGGAAGAATGCTTCCTGAATGAATGGATGAATTCTATTTCATCCACAGGGAATCCACCGAACGTTAATAAGAAAAGTGTGCTATAAAGGATGACTATTTTAACTCTTCAATCAGGCTAGTTAAATTTGATTTTTATTTTTTTTTAAACAAGAGCCAAAGTGTTATGTGATGTTAACCAACTGTAGCTAGCAGCCTTATCTCTAATTCCTTGCAATCCCACCTTTACCATGCTCTCATGTCAAGCATGCTGGCCTTTTCTCTTCAGGGATGGTGCCCATTTTGTTCCCAGAAGATAAATGTTTGCAGTTGGTCCTAAGGTTTTCTCTAGGGAAACACAACCGTTCCACTTAATGAGCTTTCAAAGCCTTACCCCCTAACTGCCCAGAATATGATACATATTTCTGCCTGCATTTTATTGATATTTTATTGTCACAGAAGGAACTGTCTACTAAGGAATTTGGATGAAAGGGCCTCTGGGAGGAATGGTTGATAAATTGGTGTCTTTTTGTGGAATTTGGAAGAAAAAGCTTAAATACAACTAAGTTAATATTTATGTCTATTCTTGCAATGATTTACTAACAACAGAACCTAAAAAAGAAAACTCCATGGTCAATATCATATCTCTTACTGTACATTAGGGTGTTAGATTATAGTCCTATGTGCCTTTTTCCCATGAAGAGTTCATGATTATACTTCTGGATAGCTTGTGGTAAGAGTAAGTCAGGACTAAAGAAAGAAATGACAGGTACATTTGAACTCTGTAGTTCAGGTTTATAACATTGGATAGAAGTTTGCTATAAACATAGGAAAATCTCAAGGTAATTGTATATACAATTATGTGTGTATGAATTTTGAAAGGTATTTTCAATGCATTGGTATGTTCATTTTAATACTTAATACACTTTTGACAAAAATAGAAGGAAGATTTGGTAATGAAGAGTGAATTCCTAAAGACAGCATAAAGCAGCAAAGGTATTATGGAAAAGCAGGTCTTTGGCTAATGATTCATTGGGATGTCTTTTTTTAAATGATGCGATATATCTTGAACAAAGGTCAATTTCATCACTGCAACTTTTAAAATTCAGAGTCATTCTTTATAGCTTTAATATGTTCAGGCCCCAAGTCTTTCTTCTTATTGAAGATAGGTTAGGGTTACAGTGTTATAGAAAGTTACAAACAATGTGACATTTTCTTTCTTGTTAGAATGACATTATTTAAAAGATCTGAACTACCTACCACTAGCTTTTTCTTTATAGAGGTTTCTAGGGTCACATTTCCCTATAATATGTTATTTTGACATATTTTGATATATTTAGATGCTGTGAAATGAAGCAGCTGACCCTGAGAATCACTATTCAACTTTAAATTAATATGTTTTATTAAAATTCAACCCAAAAGGATAAGATCCAACCTATAAGTAAAAAATTGGTTTTCTAAAATGATATCCAAAAGTTTATTTACTCCTTCACATATTATTGAATTTATTTTATGGGAAGAGGTGGATTTTTACGTTAGAACTGTGTCCACCAGAACTGAATTGAGATATCCATGGGATGAGTATAAAGTAATAAAACTGATTTCCACTGGCCATACATCACAGATCAACCTTTTTGTTTTACAGTCACACCATGGATAATAAGTTTCCCAAATCGCCTCTTTATAATTTTAATCAGTTCAGATGGTATGAAAGCAAACAGCATTCTGGATGCAAGGTCAGCACTCTTTAGCTTCCTGCCTTACATGTAAGTTTGTTTCATCGCCCTCCTCTAACCTAAAAATTTAAAAGATGGCAAATCTGCTTGTTATGAACAGGACATTAAACGTCTGAAATCATAATTAATCAAACATCATTTCAGCCTATTTTTGTTAGTGGAAATGGAAGCAAAATTTAAAACGTTCTGTAGAATGTTCTGCTATCTACACAGGTCTGGAGCTGATTATAAATTTTATAGATGGCGAGATATGAAAGAAAGCAGATACACGTGACAAAGTTAGAGAATAATGAGTTATCGAATGTTAAAAGTAGGGGGAGGAAATGTCTTTTTCAGGGCCACAGACCAGAGAAAGACATCCACTATAAACAGCAACCTGACAAGCCCAAAGTCTATGCCTTATTTCTAATCTCTATTGTCACAAATATAGCTCCCATCAATGCAAACCTAGGCTTCTGCAAAAGCCTTCTTCTTTTTTTTTTTTTTTTAAGAGACTTAAGTCTCGCTCTGTGGCCCAGGCTGGAGTGCAGCGGTGCCATCTTGGCTCACTGCTACAACCTCCGCCTCCCAGGTTCAAGCAAGCCTCCTGAGTAACTGGGACTACAGGCACCCACCACCACATGCGGCTACTTTTTGTATTTTTGGTAGCGACAGGGTTTCATCATGTTGGCCAGGCTGGTCTTGAAGTCCTGACCAAAGGTGAGCCACCGCCTTGGCCTCCCAAAGTGCTGGGATTACAGGTGTAAGCCACCATATCCAATGTGAGTACAGTTTGTCCTGAACAACAGTGCCAGATTATTCATGCTAACGTACTGCTTCTTATGCCACTGTCTTACATCAGCATCTCCAGTGATGGTTCATCTTTGGAAATCCAGAGGCTCCCTTCTGACCCAAGCCTGCCTGTGGTGCTGCTTTATTCCCCTATACCCTCCAGCTTTCTTGCCTGCCCTCTATCCCTGAGTTTATGCCATACCTGAAGCGAATATGCCTTCCCTTCATTCTTTCCAAATCCTAACATACTCATCAGAATTTCACTTTCTTCAATGCTTAGTGCAACTCTTTCATGCTCCTGCAGCATAAATCATCTGCACTGCTCTCCTGGGGATCCACAATTACAGAGGGAGAGCAGAGACCAAGTCTGCCACTCACTGTGATATCCCCAACACCTAGGACCTAGCTTGACACGGCACAAGTACTCTCTGAACATTTGTTAAATAAATGGATGGATAAGTGCCACGTCAAATTCTTCTCTAATTCTTTCTTTGGCATATGCCAAGTCCCCTAAGAATGGGGATGGTACAGACTATCCATTTGCCATCTCCTTAATGTCTAGCATAGTTCCACACACTTAACATGCATCCAATCTGTTCCTGTTCAATGCACAACCTTAGGCACACTCTTCTCAGTATACAAAGGAAAAGTGATGAGAGAGGTAAGGACCATGTTAGCCCTTGGTTTGGGTTCTCTCTTTCACCAAAATTATGCAACATCTATTGTGAGTACAAAAGGAGGCAGTCAGAAGAAGCGACAGGAGTGTACGAAGGAGGTGAGGGAATGTTCCAGGAAAGAGGCTGGGAGCTCATTTTCCCTCATGGACCACCAGCTGGAGGTTCCAGGGAAATGGAAGTCCATGAAGCCTTTTGGCTTGGAGTAGTGAGTAATGACACCTAATACCTTTCTCAGGTTCTGGGTCCTGGGTTTGATTTCTCATACACTTAACCAAAAAGTCAGGTAGGGAGCTAGTGAAAGGAGTGCCACATTACAATACAGTTCCAGAGCAGCAATTTGCAGCCACCTCCCCGAAGCGCTCTACTCTGTTGATGAAGAAAATTGCCTTCTATGGGAGAGTGTCAGTGCTGTGACTGGCGATGATGGAGAGCATCCAAGGAGAATGCAGTGATTATTCACCTCCACCTTGGCCTTGTCCTCAGCTCACAGCTCCATGGTTCCAGCTCTCAAGCTCCTTTGATGAGGAGCTATATATTCTAATCAACACTAAGCTAACACGGATGTGGTTTCATAAGCATTGTCCTGCTTGAACAACACATAAGTGAATGCATTAATTAATACATGTACTTTATTTACACACTGCAGATTGAGGCCTCGTGAACTCAGAATTCAGATTTTGAAAGCATGTGCTTCACATTAGCAAAGGCTTGACATTTTTAATCAGCCTGGCTCTGCTGCCTGCACACACAACGTGTCAACATGAGAAAGTGGAAATACTGTCTGCGGCTTCCAGTTCTCCGCACTCCGATTAGGCATACACTGTCAACTTCATTTGTACTTGATCCATAAAAAGAGTTACATCGTGATATTCTCTTCAAATTCTGGCAAGCTTTATTGATGGCTTGGATGTCTGAGTTAGTTTGGCTTCTATTAAAAACTCCAAATTTGTTTTTTAAAGTGATGAATTACTTCATTTTGTAGGTGTAGTTTTTCATATTCCAAAATAGTATTTCTGACCTTGGGGAAGATTTAGATTGAATACTTTCTGTTCGCCATTCATAGATTTTTCACATTTAGGTTACACTGAAAAACCGTTAAGAACTTTATATTTAATAGTCCTCTTGACACCTTAGTGCATTGAATAAAGTAAAGGCTGTGGTTATTCTTATTTTACTGGAAGAGAAAAGGAAGAAAATTTTCAGGAATTAAAAAACGTCAGACTATATTGATAATGATAAAAAAAATGAATTAGCAAATTCCAAATCATGATGATAATAAGCCCAAGTTTTTATTACCAATTAAGAAAACAAATTTCACAGTTTGGTGTGGTGGTTCTTGCCTGTAATCTCAGCACTTTGGGAGGCCAAGGCAGGAGGATCTCTTGAGACAAGGAGTTCAAGACCAGTCTGGGCAAATAGGGAGACCCAGTCTCTACGAAAAATTTTTTTAAATTAGGTGAGTGTGGTGGTACATGCCTGTGGTCCCAGCTGCTTAGGAGGCTGAGGCTGGAGGATGTGAGGCCAGGAGGTCAGAGGTACAGTGAGCCATGATCATGTCACTGCACCACAGCCTGAGAGACCCCATCCTCAAAATAAAGTAAAATAACTAGAAAATAATTTTCACACAAAAGAACCTGCTATTAAACTACATCTGTTTCATAAAGGTATCCTATTGTCCCATGGTGGTAAGAATGTGCCTATTTTAGCAGAGACCCATCACTACTTCTAGAAAAACACATAAAAGCTAATTTTCTTTTCAGAAGAATAGATAATAAACACTTCATTTCCCTCTGTTCATCAGATATTGTGTCCCTATCTGTCTAAAATTCTTTGAGACATAATATAATGTAGGATATATACTATTCTTGCATTTGTACTTACAGTTAAGATACAGTGTATCAAGCCTGAGGCAAGTTACAAGGTATAGCAGTCAGAGGTCTTCTAAAACATATGCACAATCTTTTATTTATTACAGACCTTTTTATTGTTACAGCTGTACCATCATTATATTTCAGAATAATTCCTTATGCCCTGTTTGTTTGAACTATGAAAGTACAGTCATCGTGCCTTTGTAAAAATGTCTTACTGGAGAAATCTTATTCTTGACCAATCAGTCTGAGGACTTAAAGTACATTTCACTTGACTGAGCTGCCGTCTTTGCCAAACTGTGTCTGAATGATAGGAATATTGAACAGCCTGGCTTAAGAAATATTCGGATTACATGGTATCATATCTTTGGAACAAAACAACTATGTGACCAAAGCAGGAATCTAAAAATCTAAAAATAATTTTGAAGTCATTGAAATGTGACCAAAAATATCTGAGACAAATCAGCTTTGGGACAAAAATACATTTCCACCATAGTTATATATTTCCTTTTATTCTCAAATCATATTTGTCAGAGAAACAATAAAAAAAAATCCTTTCATTCAAGGAAAAGTTATGTTTTAAATGAATTTCCTATTTTAGGGCTTAGTTGTCTTTAAAATTATATTCCAACACCATATAAAAATTTGAGTCATCTCATGAAACACTCATTTGATCCACCAAAATGTATTAGCATAATTTCTCTCCCATCGCTTTGTTCACATTGTATTTGTGGGATAAGAAAATCCTAGGCAAGTGCAGTAAACAGGAAGCTTTACCCACATAAAAATTCCAATGAAAACCGAACCAACTGCTTGACCCTACTAAAAAAAAGAAGAGAAGTATATTAAATTTTCTTTTAAGCTCACTGGAAAATTTTCATTATGTCCACTTTGATTTATTTTGGGCCATGAATGTGCATATGTTTATTTTTACATCTGGCTATGTCTACGTTGGCCCAGAAAACCGACTACTGTACAAACGTCAGTGCGAAAGCACAGTGTTTTGAAGAACTGCGCTGACCTTGTTTTTACTGTAACAGCAGCCAGTTAGTACACAAGATTTTGAGGCATGTGGAGCGACTATACAAAAGTCATTGAGGGAACTCACATTTTCCCAAACATAATATTTTGCCCATCTAATTAGAAATAAGTAACATAAAGGTCTTTCCCCCTATAGTTTTGAATAAAATATTTAAGAATAGCAATATAAAAGACCTTTGCATTTGGTATTCCAGTAAAGTGAAGTGACATGAGCAGTTATTAAGTTCAGAGCCCAGGGAAGTTAGTGAATGGCCCTTCATGCAGCTTTGGGAGCACTAACAGGTGAGTAAGAACCGTTTCCCGCTGTCATGTGCTTCTAGAATACCTTCCACTTATGGCCTCTGACTATTTGTCTTTGTTAGTCAATATGTGTAAATACTGTTTAGCGCAGACAAGAAGACTTACAGTGTAGTAGGTTGGTCAATAGATAAAGGGGTCTCAAAGTGGAAATGGTAACAACGGCTCGCACCATCCCTTCTCATCTACTTTCTTTTTTTTTTTTCTTGAGACAGAGTCTCACTCCGTCGCCAGGCTGGGGTGCAGTGGCGCGATCTCAGCTCACTGCAACCTCTGCCTCCCGGGTTCAAGCAATTCTCCGGCCTCAGGCTCCCAAGTCGCTGGGACTACAGGCGCGCGCCACCATGCCCAGCTAATTTTTGTATTTTTAGTAGAGACGGGGTTTCACCATGTTGGCCAGGATGGTCTCGATCTCTTGACCTCGTGATCCGCCCGCCTCGGCCTCCCAAAGTGCTGGGATTACAGGCGTGAGCCACCGCGCCCGGCCTCTCATCTACTTTCTTACCAATTCCTTATTAAGTTTTCATCAGCATTTGGAATACAACGAGTAACGAATAAAGAAAACAGTAAGTGTAGATGTTAAATGAATGTCTTTAAAATTTTTACCCCAAAATATCAGAGATACCAACTCTGTTATGCACAGTCATTAAAATAAATTTTTAGGTCTGTGGAAATTTATAACAGAAAAATGCAAGAGAAATTCACACCATGAAATAAAAAAAAATAAGCGACTCGGTGTCTCACTTAATATTCTTACTCATCTGCGGACCCGAAAAAAACTGAAAGCCATTTTGATAAAACAGATGTTGAACAGTCTCAGTGGAAATGATTGAAGGCTTGTGCCATGTAATTATTGTAAAATACCACACATCTGGTACAAAGTTTGGCCTTATATCAAAAGTCATTTAGGACGAAATGAGCAAGGAGACTTCTGGCTTCATGAAAATCTTAGCTTGTATTTTAAAGAATAATTTCAACTGTAAGTTCTCTCTTTACTAAATGTATTTCATTAAGGAACGGTAAAGTTTCTCCAAACCACCAAACAAATAATTAGGGCATTAAAACTGGACAACTGCTATCTATTATTTCAAAGAAAATAGAGAGATACAGATTTATACTAAGCAATCTAGTTCCACGGTAAAAAAAAAAAAAAAAAAAAAAAAATTAAAGAATGTAGGAAATTTACAAATGACCTTTTCATTCACGAAAAGCTAAGGTCTCAGAGGAGCTCCGGAATAACTTGCATATGAGTTTATCACTAATCCATCATCAGGAAAAAAACTCCAAGTTGAGAGAGGACCCTGTTAATGTATTCTGAGTCTACTGGAGCAGAAGCAGGAATGTTCTGGCTGTAATATTTCTCTCCACTGCTACAGCCATCTGCCTGTTATGGGTCATGTCCACTATGTACCACCAGCACAGCATTGCTCCACATTTATATTTATCAAAAGTCAAATCTTGAAGCTGGCAATGCCTTGCCTTGCTTTTTACCCCCAAAGCGTAGCATGAACTCACAATTAACCTGATAGATAGAAATAACAGGCTATTACTACACAACTCCTTCTAAGTAAGCATCTCTCAGAGGAAGCAGTGATTTTATAGAGGGAAAAAAAACTTTCAGTAACGAAATAACACTAGTGAGAATAAATAAGAAAACTCTTAGAGTTCCCTTAATTAGAAAAACAGAGCTTTAAAAATATGCTTGCATTGTGAATTTTTAAAAGATTCATTTCAAATACATGATCTTGCTACTTATACTTTGTTAGACTGCTAAATTGTTTCAAGTTTATCCATCTTCTGAATTTTATTTTTCTCATCCACAAAGATGTTATATCTTAAAAATAACTTTAATGTTACATGTAATATGCTAGCTTTACAATATCAACAGTACTTGGAAATAAATGAAATGAGCCTTATTTAGCCAACATGCAGTGTTTCATCGATATACAAACAGAAAAATGTCATGTAATGAGATGATTAAGAAAAACATGAGCTTTGTGTCTTAAAGGTTATCCATTTTAGGTTACAGTAATTGATCCCAGGCACTTCAAATGTTTAAAACATTCCAAACCCTCAGCCAAATGTTGAAGAAATAACTCTGCCAGAATTTCAGTAGAGAAAATTTTAGAAGGCTGTTCAAATCCAAAGAAAAGGAAAAATATATATTATTGCTGAAAATTGTACGTGTGTTCTGCTTTCCAATGAAAACCATAGCCAAATAAGCTTTCATTAAATTGGAACAAGATGACAAATACTAAAACTGAAAATGCATACAGTAAATTGAAACATTAAACATTACATAAGGTCTCTGAAGTGTAACAAAAAAAACTTGAGACAGAAAATAAAAGAAAATATTTTCAATATCTTAACAGCTGTCTCCTCTTTCCCCAAGACACACAAGTAAAACAGGTAATGGTCTTTGAAACTAAACTTCAATTTTTAAAATAGCAAAGAAGGAGTGCCAGTTAATTCATAAATTTCACCAGCAAGACTTTGCAAAGCTAGGAATATTTATGGTAGTTACAAACAGCCTACCTGGAGACCCTTTTACTGGAGTCAGGTGAAATGACAGACTTCCAGAGACTCACCCGCCATAAACTTCACTTGCACAACAATAACATGTTGTATATAAAACTGCAAACCGGCAGGCGAGCAATGATCTTACTGCATAGCAGTTTGGGGTACATTTTCATCCTCTATGAAGGTTATAACAAAAACTGAACAAGTAGTGTGTTGTACAGCTCAAATGGGCCATGGCATAATGCAGAGACTGCAGGGAAAACTTTGTCTTTGTCTATAGGAGCAAGTAGAACGGAAAAATTTTCTTCTGATCAGGTAGTTGAAATATTACCAATCACTAATGCAAAGAAAACTCATAGCTAATTTCACATGAAGAAATACATACACACAAACAAATTGTACCAGTTAAGCAGTGTACTACTGGCTGTCACAGCATAATGCTAATTCAAAGAGAGCCAGTGTTAGCAGCTTCTGCTCAGCAGCTTTCGCCGTAAGGAAACAGTTAACACGTTTAGAATTCAGTTAGGAGGTTCTCTCTGTGAAGAAACAAAGTCTTGGATATTTTAAAGATGAAAAAAATATTACCACTTAAGTAGTCTAAAACAGTGTCTGCACTCATTCCTATACCAAAATATTTTACCAAAAATATTTACCTTTATAACTCATAGTTTAGCTGAGGCGTGAATTGGGCATTTGAGGTCTGCTAATTCCTTTAGGTACCACTTAGCTGTTACGGACTGTATGTAATGATTTATAAGCTTATTAGTCAATGCAACTGAAAGCTGAAATGCTCTTCCTAAAGTGTACAGGGTACCTCAGTAGCCTGACAGAGCCCAGACTTATCCAACACAAGACCAAGTTCAGGATTGTGCAAAGTGTAAACATAAGTAGGCAATCAATAGACACTTGCTGGATTTTACTAAGTGAACTCAACTGAACTGCATGGAATTAAATTGAACTGAGGAGTTGGTAATTATCCATTTTTTAACTCCCAAATCACAGGTCTGGTCTTCTGACTTATTTTCATAGAACCCAAGGTGCTGCCAAATGTTTTCTGGTGCTATTGTAATGACTTCTTTTTACCCTAAAGAGAGACCCTTAGCTTTTGTCACAACTATACCTGGTTGGCCAATTGGCTATCAGCGAAATAAAAACTGAAAACATAACATCTGCCTTTCCTCCGCTTTCCATGCCTATCACAACCATGTTTCAAATCATTGCCAATAAAGTATATAGATGAGATTTTATTCAACTCCTATTTTCATGGGACTCATTCCTAGGAACCCAGCAGAGTAAGTTAGAAAGACACAGAGACACTTCTCACTTTTCTTTGATGTTCCTCTCATGAGTGATTCACATTTAAGTCAGCTAATACATACTGGGCAGTTAGTCAGTCAACAAACACTGTATTTCTACTGTGTGGAATCTATATAATAGGACCTCTGAAATAAAGGAATATATAGAGAAAAAGCTGTGGTAATTGTTCAGTAACTACAGTAACCCCAGGAGAGGTGTGGGGTGCACGTGTGTGTCCCCCATCCCTGGATTCTGGTTCTCCTCAAAGCCAGAGGCATAGAACTCACAGCTTAATGCCTGTCCAGAATCTGGAGCCAATCTCACCCTTAGTAAAAAGGAAATTAATGTGCTTGAGTTGAACACGTAAAGGATCCAGCATCAAGTGCCCCCTACACTGGATCCAGGCTGGTGTTTCACTTTGTAGAAAATGGGCTTCTGCCCAGCTCCTGAGACAAAGCATCCTTACAACCGGAGTCCCCTTGTTTGAATTTCCATTTTCATAGGCTGGCCAGGCTACCACTTCCTCCAGTACTCAAAGTACTTCTCTAATATTAAACACCTGACTTTTTTGAAACAGAGAAGTAAAGACTGCCACAGGGAGGGGCCACATACAAGAACCTAATGAAATCACCACTGTGTCTGACCTAGGGGTGCCACTTGATCATTATTAACCACAGCACAGAAGTGGAGCATAGTAATTTGGAGCAGTGATTCTCATAGCATGGTTCCCAGACCAGCAGCATCAACATCAGCAACTTTTCAAGACATATCCCAGAGCCACTGAATCAGAAACTTGGGGGAAGGGGGCCCAGCAATCTGTTTTAGTGCCCCTCCAGGTGATTCTGTGCTCACTGAAGATTGAGAACCACTGGTTTAAAGCATGATATTGTGAGGAATGCCTGTGTTTTAATATCAGCTCTATTGCTTGTTATGGTAGTAGCCCCGGCAAGTGTGATTCTAACTTTTCTCAGCCTTGGATAACTCATCCATAGAGCAGAGATAAAAGGCACATCACAGGGTTACTACAAATGTGTCCTGTGGTCTTTGACATACAGCAAATGCTCGATTATGTTGTCTACTCCTAGAGTCACCATTCATTGCCTCCTTCTGCTCTCTCCCATTACCTCTTGTTTGATTTTTTTAATATTAAAAACTACTTATTACTTTCCTTCATACTCTGTTCACACTTTCCTTCTCTTATTGAGTCAGAGTCTCCCTGTCCAGTTCCTTATAGGTTTTTCCTTTTTTTTATACAGTTAACTCTTCTGTTCCTAATTCATAACATAATGATGGAAGCAACTATATCTGATTATAGATGTGATTCCAAGATTCTTTTATTATTAAACCTAGGGCTTTTCAGTGGTATATTGACTGGGAGGATTTGTTTCTTCTATTCTATTCTATTCTAATTTATTTATTTTTATTTATTTTGAGACAGAGTCTCGCTGTGTCACCCAGGCTGGAGTGCAGTGGTGCGATCTCTGCTCACTGCAACCTCTGCTTCCCATGTTCAAGCAATTCTCCTGCCTCAGCCTCCCAAGTAGTTGAGATAACAGGTGTCTGCCACCACACCTGGCTAATTTTTGTATTTTTAGTAGAGACAGGGTTTCACCATGTTGGCCAGGCTGGTCTTGAACTCCTGACCTCAGGTGATCCGCCCGGCTCAGCCTCCCAAAGAGACAGACGTGAGCCACCGTACCCAGTCAGGATTTGCTTCTTTTATATAATCCAACCCAACCTGGGTTGATTCAAAAGAAGTCATAGACAAATACAAAATCTCTTTTATTTGAAAATGATCAAAGTAAAAGATTTCCACTTCAATCTGCAATAATTTATAACATGTCAATGAAGAAATGCACCATAATGACAATAATAGCTGTTTTTGCTTGCTTACCTGTGCCAGCCACTGTTGTTTTATTTAAGAATCACAACCTGTGAAGTAGATAGCTCCATTCCATTTTATAAATAAAGAAACCAAGACGCAGAGGATTTCAGTAAGTAGATGAAAGACTCACAGCTATAAGTGGAAGACATCAGGACTGGCTGACTCTAAGGACTGCATTCTTTTTTATACTGTCTCTAGAAATACCAGGCTTCCTCATAATAGTCAAACTTTATTTAGACAGCCTCATCCACAAAGATATGGAAGGAAGCCAGAGATGAATCCAGGCGATGAAAGGAACAGAATAACTGACTTATGAGAAAGTGAGAAGACAGCATCACACCATACACCCAGGTAACAAACCTGCACAGGTACCCCAGAGTCTCAAAGTTGAAATTATTTAGCAAATAGAGAGGAAAATTCAAATATGCTTTGGTTGAGGAAAAAATGAAATATGACAACTGAAATGGAATGACAATTCCATTTTATACAACTCCTTATAGTATAAAATGGAATTACTGTAATTATTTAAAATAAGAATTTGGGCATAGTGGATTAGGTAGTTCTAAGAAAAGGCAATTTTAGGCAAGTTCTTCCCTTCCTCTAACCACTACAAAACAACTTTACCTTGAAGAACGTCTGGATTTTAGCAACTTTAGAGAAGAGTGAAAAATTATCATCTGGGGCATTCCAGACCATCCAGACAAAGGTGAAATAAAATGATTATGCACAGGCAGTGGGAGAAACTGAATGACCTTTTTGTCCTTGTCAAACTTTAATTTTTATGTTTTATAAATACAACATTTTATTTTTAAAAAGCATATGCATTTATCCTTCAAGCCTCCTGGGTCTCTTGGCTAAATAATGAATTTTCAACCTTTAACATTTTTATTTCTCTCTTAATGGGCTCAGCACCTCCCCACCAAAGTGCATAAGGCCAGCAACAATTAAACAAAGCATTTTAAACATAATATCTCAGTGATGAATATTCTTGGGCTAATTAGACATATAAGACAGTATATTAATTTAGTACTTTCCTTCTGCATATTTAGCTTGTGGGCCAAATTGTACCCAAACTGATTTTTATTTTTTAATCTTCTACTAATCAATACTCCCCAAAAGCATTTTGATTCTTAAAATAGACTCTTATTTTTGTGGTCATAAACATTGGTTGTGATAATGTGTTGGAACTTTCTAGCCAAATCTCCTAATGGGTTAATTTTCTGAAAAAGCCAGGCTGTATAGGAGGCTCAATGTTACTCTTAAAATGCTCAGTGTATCCATTTGTTTCAGAAGTGTCGTATCAGGGACAAATCAATGTGTTAAGAATTGTCTGATAATATTGTTGAGGGATTAATCTCACAGACTAGATCATCAGCACGATTATCTTTGGCATTCTGTGTGCTCACAGTTCCATTCTAAGCATGAAAAGTCCTCTAATGTCAAACTATGAGAGCCTATATATTGAATGATCTGCCACCATTCAATATTTAATCCTGCAATTGAAGCCACTAAAGGGATATAGCAAAGTAACAAGATGAATGAATCGTGACCTCAAACTTGCAAAAAGACAACCCAAACAATTTATCTTTCTGGCCTGTATGGCATTTTTTATCCAATATTCCTATCACTTCTCCTCAGTCTGGGAATGGTAGATTGATCAATGCCACATTAGCAAATACTTGAAATGAGAGCTGGGAATTTAGACAATCCATTGTTTATGCTTTAAGAATATTCTGGCTCAATTTAGTTTATCCGAAGTCTAAAATCAAGAACTCATAATTAAAAATAAGTTTGATTCTAGACTACGTTTTCAAGCAATTGTTGAAAGGATGGCATAAAACAATTCAGGGTCTATGAAAAATAAAATATAAAAATGATTAAAGCAAAAACTTAGAACTTCCTGCCTCAGAGCTTACATAGAATTCTTTGAAACTATACTGTTCTCAAATGCAATAAAACCACACTTCAATTATTAAGGGGAAAAGTTCCACCCCGATTCATTGGTTAACTGCTTATTGCCACATCACTTCAGCATGTAATCTTAGTTTTTTCACAAGCTAAGTGGGATCAATCTGATGTATACATGGTCAGTACTAATTCATAGAACTTTTGCTTCTGTAGGCATACATATTACACTTGTGTAAAATCAGTTTTGCTTTCATAGTTGGGGGCAGGAAGGAATAGGTAAATATGCTCTTTTCTTCTGCTTGTAAATTCTGTATGATAAAACAAAAATTCTCCGATTTCTTCCCTAGGGAAGTAAATATAAGCATACATTCGGCAGCAAAGGAAAGCAGTGGGTTGTTCCACAGGCAGTTAGAGACCAAGAACAGCCCTTGTAGATGTCACAGATGCATCGGTGACCTTCTTAATAACTACTCTGTAGGTTTTGAAATAGCCCACGGGTGGTGTTTATTTCATTCTGTTACTCAATTTTATTTTGAATCACCATGTGCCCCCCACAAACTCTTCTTCCCTAGGATTGTAACTATAAGATTATAATTATTCTCTGCCTTCATGCATGGTTTCTGGTCAGGGGGTAAGAGCTCTAAATGACTGGTATGTCGTAATACCAAGTCAGCCACATTTCAGTTGGTATCTGATATCCAATAGTTTATCAATAGCTTTGAGATATGGAAGAAAACTGTTAATGCATATTAGAAGTATCATTATTATGAACATGGCAACAATCCTCTGTGATAAAGTGTTATTGACTTCCTGCCAACTCTCATGGATTGGTGACATTTTGTTAAGTAGTCTACTAAAAAAATCCATAACAGGATATTAGATGGTATTTAAAAATAATATCAATGCAAAGGATCACATAAAGGAATCCTGTATCTTAAAAATGCTAACCCCAAAGTCCATTAGCTGTGTTTGTCGGTGTCTACTCTGTGTGATTTAATTATTGCATTTATTATGAAATTCTAGGATAAGAATTATATTTTGGCAGCACATATATATTAAATAAATTAGGCTTGTGGAAAAATCATTTCTATATTCTCATTATAAATTATTTGCAAATGTTTCTAACCATCTCATTTTGATTTTCTAGTTTTCTATATGTTATTCCTGTCCTGCTTCTTATTTTATTTCTATGTATGTATGTCTAAAGATGCATATATTATGGTGTGTGAATAGATGCAGGACCATGCATCGCATTCTGCCTTTTGTTTTTTAACTAGCATTAATTCATCCATTTTTTATTTAAGCTACACAAGTCTCTTAGATGACAGGCAATATTGAACTAAACACTGTTTTTCCTAATGACTTGTCAACAAGTGCAGGAAAATAAGCAGGAACAGGATTCAGATGTAAAGGTTTAAGTAAAATAATGTGTCATTTAAAAAGACATTGTCTGTTAGTTATTTGTAATGGTGTGCCACATAGACAGTGATGGAAATGGATCTCATTAAGAGGAAACGCTCTCATAGTATCTTATATCCCTCTAAGATAAACCGAGATTTTCTTTCCTTTCTTTCTCCATTGGGTCTTTAACCTCAGCCTGCATACATACTCACAAATCTCACCAATCCTTAGGCAAATAAATTTCTATCCTTATTCAGTACTTATTTCTTCAATTTTGCACCCCCAATGGCTCTCCTCATTCGCCATTAAACTTCATTAAAAAATAGCTCAGACAGCTTCTTCTAGTTTCTGCACTCACCACTGCAACCTGAAGCCACACATCCTCCTCAAGAAATTAATTTCCCTCTTAATTTGTGTGACGATGCCCTCTCTTTAGCCTGCCCCTATTCCCCTACTCTTCCTCACCCGCCTCCTTGTCTGTTTCCACTCCTGCCCCACATACAGGCATTCCCCTAGGTTTGGCAGCTTTACCTGTCTCCCTTCCGCTCTCAGTGTTCCCCACTTGGGCAATAACTCAGGGCTCCAAGGCCTCGTCTCTCATCCCAAGTCTGCATTTCTAATTCCCATCTCTCTCCTGAGTGCTGGCTTTGCTTTTCCAAAAATGTTGGTTATGGATTGGTGACTGGATGTACCATGTAGCCCAACACATATTTCAAGTTACATGTAATTAAACCCATTAAAGTTACACTGGGGTGTGAGCTTACTTTTTATTACATCTTGCAGAAATGATGGCAAGCTGGGTGGTAAAGTGAAAGATGGTGAGTGAATCAACATTTACTGTTTCACAGTTAGAGCGATTCAACAGATTTCGGTTTTCCCTCTCCCCGGTGATACCAGACGTGTTAATACCTCTTATTAATTACCTCAGCCCTGTACAGTGGAGCAGGTGGCTGCAGCGATGGAAAGCAGCCTAGAGGAAGAATTACCCTTAACCGTTCACATCCCATAGTCCTTGTACTGAAAACGGGCCCTTTTTCCCATTTGAGATAAAAGAACATAGTAGACCAAATAGCCATTCAATTTGGTATATCAGTGACGTGAGAGTACTGGTAGTTGAATTATAAGTCAAGTTAACCAAAGCAGGGAAAAATCTAGTCAGATTCCATTCTCTGGAGCATCCCTTTTAAAATTAAGGAACAAAACACTTGAGCAATTTGCTCAGCCTGTGCCTGAAATTGCTTTAAATGAAATATTATGCCACAGTTTCTCAATTGTACTTCATAAGCATGTGTTTGCCCACTCTGTAGAGGAAGAAGTCAACTGTAAAAGGATAAGTTCAGAAACATAGAGCAAATCGCTATGGCGTTAGTCAATACACATTCTTAAGCACCAGCTTTATGCAGGGCAGTGCCAATTTTTCTTCCAATCTATTATCTCTTCCATCTCTAAACAGAGTAAATAGTCTATAGAGTGCGTTGGAATTGACCTTTGAATAAAAGATGCTACAAGCTGCATAATCATGAAATGCCATTAAATTTATTGAATCTGCTCAGTTACTGAAAATGAATGTTGCCTTTTCATTGTGTATTAGTCCAGGCAGTGAGGCAACATGGCTGCATCTTCATTTCTAACAGCCACGTGCCTGTGTTCGCAGGATACTGGCCTCCTGAGAGCCAGGGCCAGTCATGGTCTTACTTGACTGCGTCTATTCAAGCCTAACAATGAGCGCTCAATAGCTTTGATGAAAAATTACAGGTAAGTGGAACAAGTCCTGTTAGAATCCTTAGGATATCTGGGTTTGATTTTAACTTCTGAAATTTACCAGATATGCAACTCTGGACAAATTAATTAAGTTCTCTGGGCCTCAGCTTCCTAATCTGTAAAGGAAGACTCTTGCCCTTTTCTCAGTCGTACGCATGGATGGGCATAATCTACACAGGTGGGGCAAATAATGTGTATGAAAATATTCTGTAAACTGAAGAACCAGCTTACAAAGGCAGCTATTATTTTTAATGTTACTCTAACATGAAAGTCTGTAAAGGTAATTTGTTTTCCATGCTAAAAAGAGTTCACAAATGGCTGAAAACATCATTAAATAATTATATGCAATTAGGATAGGGACAAGAAACATAAGAAGAGGGATTGGTGCACAGAAATAACAGCTATTCTGTTAAATGGATAAGCATCTCCCATGTGCAGGATTGTGCTGGGCTATACGGGCACATGCAGGATAACCCTGCGGTGGACATCATGCCATTTCGCTCCAGACTGGGCAAAAGTTAACAGTAATCATCATATAAAGTGGGACACGTAAGTATCATAAATGAGTCCGAGAGGGCAGAAGCAATATCCATTTTGAAGAGGATCAATAAAAGCCTCGTGGAAAAAAAGTCACTTTTGAGATGATCTATAAACAGACAAGCTGTTGAAGGGTGGAGAGGTGGGGACAGCAGTGTGCTTCGGGCTGAAGGACCCACAGAAGCCACGGCATTGCAGTGGGAGGGTATCAGTGGTGCCACGTCAGCACAGCACACAGACAATTCAGGAATGTCTCAAAACATATCGCAGCCACATTTTACCGTCATTACATTGCTAATGATTTTGTAGATCAGCGCGTATTGTTAGCAAACTCAAAACTGTACGGCAATCCCACTTTACAAAGCTGAGCATTTTCTGCTGCGTTCCAACCAGGTAAACCAACAAGAGCTCTCAGAGTCCTTGGCAACAACAACAAAAAGGCCGTAGCTCTCTTAAAGAATGTGATTCTGCTAAATTCTTCATATTTATAATGTTCTGTGACTCAACGGCATCACACAGATAAAGCCCAGAGGAAATGTTGCAGTTAATAAATTATTAAGCTGCTCTCCTTTAAAACATCGGGACTGGGGAGGCAGAGGTTGCGGTGAGCCGAGATCGGGCCACTGCACTCCAGCCTGGGCGACAGAGTGACACTCCCATCTCAAAAAAAAATGCATGAAAATAAAATAAAATAAAAACACTGGGACTGGGCAGTACAAATACTTGCCATGGTTTGTCAAATGCAAACGGATCTGTAAATCTCAAAAAGAAGAGCTATCTGAACTAAGGAACAGCTGGCCGTGCAGATCCCATGACCCACCCGGGGTCCCCTTCCTGCAGCCTGTCACTCTTAAATGAAAGTTTAACGCTAATACAGTCCATGAAACATAAAACCAAACTGAGGGAGGTGGGCAATGCGTACCCTCAAAGGATCTAGCTTATGCTTCACAAAATGACCTTTAGAGTCATCTACTGAAGTGCAGTTTTGCAACTACAGTCTGGTGCCTGCACAGAAATAACCTAATTGATATTGGTGCCTTGTTTATAATATGGTGCATAGTTAAACAAATTTCCACTCTGTCATATTTCCTGTTAGATAGTAAAATTTCAGATTTCTTTGTGCCACATATGCTGACCTAAAATGGCTAATTTTTAAAGTAATTATATGTAATTTTTTTTCTGGCAGGTAAAATGGTTTCAAAATTACTTTAGCTCTGTTTTAAAGTCTAATCTCTATGGCCTGGGCATAGTTCCTTTTTTTTCTTTTTCCATCTAGCAAACCCAAATTGGCTTATTTTGCTGAAATGGCTACAACAGAGGGCTGGTTTTGGTAAGTTGTATAAACGTGAACTTTCTGAGCAGAGAGTTTGTAGGGCAGGTGGGAAGGGCAGCTGGCGGGAGGGATCAGATTAGTGGAAACACAAAACTGTACTTTCATCTACACCTCCCTTCTTTCCCTACCCAACACAGGCAACCATCCTTACCATCAGGATGAAAAGTTGGAAAATATCCCAGTCTAAGTGAGAAAAGAGATTTGACATATTAATGATGTGGGATGTATTGAGAACAGCATCTTCCTTCCTTCTTCATATATGACTTCAGACATTTCTATCGGGATGTTACAATATAATTTATGTTTGGAATTTCAGTTATGAAAGGGATTAGATTTCATAACACTGACTAGAGACTGGCAGTGCAAAGGAAGATCTAGAAGCCACCCCTGCCTAGAGCATCACCTCCATCTGTATTGGTACCGGTTATCAGTCTGCTCTTGTTGCAGAGCCAACAACTTTTGGTCATAGATTGTGAACCCTTTCAAAAGATTCTGGTGTTTGTGATACAGATGAAGGCTTCTGAAAAACTGGGGTGGCCAGAGAGTTTCACATTCAATTTTCTTTATGATTTAAACTTGAAATTCAAAAGCATGATCATACTCCAAAGCAATAGCAAATTTCCAGTTAATCTTCTACCAAATGTTCTAGAAAGAAATTACATTGAAAACAATGTTTCTAAGTTGGTAGGATGGGTGTAGGTTCTGTAGATGTTTGAAAATCAGGCAGAGCATTTTAGACTTGGTGAGAGAACAAGGAAAACTTGCTGTATAGGCTACTGCAAAGTACTTAACCCATTTAAACCTCAACTCTATACTTATTAAATGTGGTCAGTACTCAAGTACAATTCATAAGGCTATTTTGAAGAATTAAACAAGATAAAAGATTTAACACAGCTTAGTGCATAGAAACTGTTGAAGAAGTGTGTATACATTATACATTTATTACATCATTATTATTTTTGTTATCGTCATCATCAGAAGATTATTTTTTAGAAAAACAACATAATAAATGCAGGCTGAAGGCTTGATGTGGACATGGCAAAGGATTGAGAGGGATTTTTTTTTTTTGACATAGTTTCGCTCTTGTTACCCAGGCTGGAGTGCAATGGCGCAATCTCGGCTCACCGCAACCTCCGCCTCCTGGGTTCAGGCAATTCTCCTGCCTCAGCCTCCTGAGTAGCTGGGATTATAGGCATGCACCACCACGCCCGGCTAAATTGTTGTATTTTTTTTTGTATAGACAGGGTTCCTCCATGTTGGTCAGGCTGGTCTCAAACTCCCGACCTCAGGTGATCCACCTGCCTTGGCCTCCGGGATTACAGGCATGAACTACCATGCTTGGCCAAAAGGGACTGTTAAGTCAAGGAGACCAGGTAGAAAGTAGTTACTGATTTCCAGAGAAGTGGCGATAGAACTTTGAACTAGAGTCGAAGCAGCTATGAATGAAGGTGAAGAGGTGGCTATAGAAAAAAGAAAGAGCAACCCAGGAAGCCCAGATAGCTGACAACACCAAAATTTCCTAGATTTAATCAATTCCTCATAATTTGCAAAAGCGCGAGTCTCCATTTGGGCATACAGACACATGCTTACTTATCTGCTTAACCATGGAGAGAAAAAAGAATCCCAAAGCAAGACTGAATGGCTGGTTTTGCTTGTCGGGTTTTGTTTTGGTTTGTTTTTTGATTTTTGATTTTTGTTTTTGTTTTCTTGTTTTTTGTTTTTGCAATTATCATCCCTTAGAACACAGAGTTCTAGTTTATATATCATTCTTTCTCTACAAAACACAAACACTTCAAGAGTACTATAAAGTAAAACTTCTATTCCTTCTGTGTTAACAATACCCAGACTTTTTTGTGAGAATCCCTTTCGTGGGAATCTATTCCTGTGATTAGTTGTTTGCTATTCACAATTATTAGGGTTCCAAATCAGAATTGTTTACATTTACTAATGTAAACTACATTTACTAAAAGGCACAAAGATACTTTTGAGAATTCTAATTGATTGCCTGATTGATTTTCTCCAAACAGTAACTTGTTGTGATCAGTCTTCATCTCCTCTTTCTTACGTTCTAAGTCAATAAACAGTGAGGTTTTGCTGCTTATCACATAGAAAAGCAATGCTGATTTATAATATTCTTGGGAGGATTTTCATTTTTAAAAGGTAAACATTACCTTTCCTAGGTATAAAATCAGAAGTGACACAATTTTTTAAATGCAGTTTGAATATCAGTTTAGTTACCTTATAAAAATGCCATTAATAATAATATGAAAAATAGCAAGGTATTCTTCCAAGAAAAAAAGCTGTATCTCATGAGATAATTTAAAAACACATTCTCAATTTACAACAGTTCCTTGTTGAAGTAATTTATCTTAGAGGCAAAGAAAAGGACAAATTCATTAAAATCTCAAATTTCTTTTTATTTCATTTCCCATTTAGTTTACTTTCATTTATTTTAAAAATAACTTTTAACAAAGCCTCTATCAAATATTGCAAGGAATTCTTGCTGAGTAAAGTCATAATACTTAGTTATCTTTAAAAGATGCACTGGCCAGGCATGGTGGCTCACGCCTATAATCCCAACACTTCAGGAGTCCGAGGCGGGTGGATCCCCTGAGGTCAGAAGTTTGAGACCAGCCTGTCCAATGGTGAAATCCTGTCTCTACTAAAAATATAGAAATTAGCCAGGTGTGGTGGCGGGGCCTATAATCCCAGCTACATGGGAGGCTGAGGCAGGAGAATTGCTTGAACCCAGGAGGCGGAGGTTGCAGTAAGCAGAGATTGTGCCTCTGTACTCCAGCCTGGGAGACGGAGTGAGATTCTGTCTCAAAAATAAAAATAAAAATAAAAAAATAAAGAAGAAGATGCACAATAAAATTTCCTTTTGCCAGATTTACCTCTTAAGATTCCCTGCTGATACAATTTTACATTCTCAACCCAACATTCTTGTCACTTATTGTTTGGATGAATTTGGCGTTTAATATGGACAAGCAGAAGGATTTTTCTTCCCAGGATGCCTGACGATGTGTTTGTGCTTACAACAACAGTGGGGGACACCATAATCTACGTAAAAACGAGACTGAAGCCACAGAGCAGTTTACTTCACTGATCATGAAGCTCTTCTTTTTCGGGCTGCTGATCGGTCTTTGCAGTTCCCCAGCACGGAGGCCAGACTGCTAACTCTGTCAATAGAAAATCTGTAAAACTGTTTTTTTGGAGATGGGGCTTATTCAGCTTCCAGACTTAATACTAGTTTTAAACACTGTAGCCAAATACGGAGCGGAGTTGAAAAGAAATGTGGAATGTGGGCAAGAGGGAATAAAGGGGAACAAAAAAAGAGGAGACTCATGAAAGGAGTCTGAAAAAAAGAAGAGTAATTAAAGGAGGGAGCAAGCAGGAAATTGCAGAGACAAGGGAAGGCTGCAGTGTGGAGGCTCAAGTTGCAGGAAGAGGCTAAGTTGTATTTTTGGAGAACAGTGAATAGCTACTCTCTTCTCATCTATTATGTTGCTGGCACTACAGCAAAGGAAACACAAATATTTCAATATCGGTGGTGTTTTTAAAAGCCAATGGGAAGGAACTAACGCAGCACATTTATTTGACTTATTTTCCAACTTGTTCAAGGGTCACTTTAGTACAAATGATTTTGGGGGTAATAACTATAACAAATGCATTTCTTTGTTTATACTCTTTGTTTGTAAACATATATAATAAAATTCTTCAATGACACCTACCAGCATTTACTGTGTAATTTTCTTTCAAGGTAATGGTACTAAATCAAGAACAGTTTATACTTTCAAGAAAAAAAAAAAAACTGAACTGCACCAGACATTTTCAAAGAAAACTTTGCCAATTTTTCTGGGTATAAACACATGAACTCCTTTGCTTTATAATTTTGGCTCTGAGTAAAATGTCATATGTGAGTTGTATATGTTTCTTCATTTGAAAAAGTCGGCTTCACAGGCTGAGTGTGAAAGATGTGAGCATCATTATTGAGTCACTTCCAAGGACTTTTCTCACGTCCCTTCCCCTACACACTATTGGTTTTGGTGAAACCTGAAGGCCTGACTTCCTAGGCCCAGTAAGGATGGGAAAGGGAAGTGCCCAAAACAACACTGACCGAAGTGGGGAGAGCCAGGCATGAGCTCAAGAACGCACACTGTCCATGCACAGAAATGCAGTCCTGCCTCTGGCAGAGCCATACCTAGCTAAATTTGATATATCCATTCTTAGGGTAGAAATGCTGCTTGTTGAAGATGAGTTGGTTGTAGGTATGCGGCCTTATTTCTGGGTTTCCTATTCTGTTCCATTGGTCTATGTGTCTGTTTTGGTACCAGTGCCATGCTGTTTTGGTTACTGTAGCCTTGAACCATAGTTTGAAATTGGGTAATGTGATGCATCTGGCTTTGTTCTTTCTGCTTAGGGAGCTAAGCACTGGGTACACACAGACATAAAGATGGAAACAGTAAGACACCGGGGACTCCAAAATGAGGGGGAGGGAGGGATGGAGGACAAGCGTGGAAAAACTATCTATTGGGTACTATGTTCACTATTTGGGTGACAGGATCAATAGAAGCCCAAATCTCAGTAACATGCAATGTACCCATGTAACAAACCTGCACATGTACCCCTGAGTCTAAAATTTAAAAAATAAATAAAAATATGTATTTTTTTTTTTTTTTGAGATGGAGTTTCGCTCTTGTTACCCAGGCTGGAGTGCAATGGCGCATCTCGGCTCACCGCAACCTCCGCCTCCTGGGTTCAGGCAATTCTCCCGCCTCAGCCTCCTGCGTAGCTGGGATTACAGGCACACGCCACCATGCCCAGCTAATTTTTTTTGTATTTTTAGTAGAGACGGGGTTTCACCATGTTGACCGGGATGGTCTCGATCTCTTGACTTCGTGATCCACCTGCCTCAGCCTCCCAAAGTGCTGGGATTACAGGCGTGAGCCACCGCTCCCGGCCCAAAATATGTATTTTAAAACAACTGCTGCTTGTCACACTGACAGACTCTCTCCTTGACCCCATCACTTGTGGACCACTTAGTCAGGCTCCTCCAAGTGCTCTGTTTGACCAGGCCTCCACCCACATAGCCCAGTTTTAGCAAGATTCTTGCTAAATCAGTTTAGAGAGAACCCCCCCGACATCCTCCATATCTGGTCAAACTTCTCATCCCCCAACTTTCATGTATAAGTCCTTGGCCAGTCTTCAGCAAGAATCCCGTTAAGTTAGTTTAGCAAGTATCTCCCTACCCTGATGTCTTTTCCTAGTAATTTGCCATCCTCTGCCCTGACTCCCTACCTGATCTTTGTAAATCTCTACTCATTCCATGGTTGTGGTTGAGCCTTATGTCTCTCCTCTATTAAAACAGAATTGACAACAATTGCAACAGTTCTGAATAAAGTCTTCTTTAACGTTTTAGCAAGCGTCAGAATGAATTTTTCCTTAGCAACACCAAGGAGTAGGTGGTCCCAGCTCATGGATTCCTCACACGGAACTAAAACAGTAAGAACTATAGCAAGGGTGATCAGCCTGAAAACCATGGGTTTTTCCACCTGCCACCAGTGTGATAAACACAATGCATTCATGAAAAGAGATTTTTAAAGATCACAGGAATTTGGGGCCTAGGACTTTGACCTCTGCCTGCCTTTCAATGTCAGGCCAATATCATGGACACTGTGGTGTGAAATCTGGGAGGCAGCCTGGGCACCCCAGACCTGAGACCTAGAGAGAAGACAGCAGCAGGAGTTAGCGATATCATGATGAGTTTAAAAAACAAATAGAGTGCAGGAAGAAAGTCCTGGGGCAAAAGCTATTTAGCCCATGGTTCTCTAAACAGTTCCTGGAAAAGTCCTTCGACTGCAGTGTGAATGAAAAAGCGGGGGAGGTAGGCTGGGAATGACATTGCTCATTTGAGCTATTTTGGATGTGAGATATGCAACAAAATGCCTGGGTGTAACTTGAAAAAAAAAATATATATATATATGAAAGTCCAAGAAATGTTGCAAAAATATCAGACAATCACAAAATCAATGCAATAAATCAGCCATCTAGTTTAATGTGATTAAAATCAAGAGAAATTACTAACACATAGTTTGAGAATTAGTCCCTTTTTTCTTCTTATAAATAATGAAGAAAATACTCCAAGCAAACAAGAACCAAATCAGATTTCATTATATATCTACTTGCATCTCAATATGATCTTATCTTTAGCAATAACATCCTCTTGCTCTCTTCATAGCCATAGTCAACCAAATCCACATATTTAACATACACCATACAGTTCCCTCTTTAACATAATCTAACAGTACTGTCCTGGGTTTTTCTACTATCACCACTCCAAGAGCAAAATGCATATTCTAATTCTAGCAATGTCAACAATGTTCACTCAACACCTTTACTCCCCTAGCGCCCAATGATTAATTTCTTTATTAAGAAAACAACAGCGGGCGGGTGCGGTGGCTCATGCCTGTAATCCCAGCACTTTGGGAGGCTGAGGCGGGCGGATCACGAGGTCAAGAGATCGAGACCATCCTGGCCAACATGGTGAAACCCCATTGCTGCTAAAAATACAAAAATTAGCTAGGCGTGATGGCACGCGCCTGTAGTCTCAGCTACTCGGGAGGTTGAGGCAGGAGAATTGCTTGAACCCGGGAGGTGGAGGTTGCGGTGGGCCGAGATTGCACCACTGCACTCCAGCCTGGCGCCTGGCGATGGAGCAAGACTCTGTCTCAAAGAAAAAAAAAGAAAACAACAGCTATAGAACCTGTTGTGGAGTCACCTACCTCTAATCAGATCTTCAGGCCCTAGCGGGGAAACGTCTCCAGCTCTTATTTTTCCAAAATCATTTTTTTTCTTTAATGAGTACTGATCTTCTCTTCATCCCAGTATTGAAACCATCTTAGTGTCCTGAGTCTATTTTTTCCTATACCCCATTGTCCCTCCTCCTTACATGTTGACAGAGATATAACTAACTGGAGTGGTCAGGGAGCTGGGAAGACACACTCGGGATCAATTTATCTTTGTCGTGGGAATTGACTAATAGGTGTTTTCCGTCTCTAATTTCTGTGACTTCCCCCTGTCAGGGGGATTCCCAGACCAATTCTTTTCTGGCTGTCAAAATCACCTGCTCTCACTCCTCAGCTCAGTCCTGGTCAGGACTCTGTTCCAGCTGTCTGATCTCGTCCCTGGTCAGAGCACACCCCTCCCTCAGGGGTGCAGAGAAACTCAAGCACTGGAAGACTCATGGTCAGTGTCAGCCCTGTGCTAGCACAGAGGAAATAAGAGCGGGTGCCCCTCCCATAAGCCAGACCGCCCTTTCATCAGCTTTCTCCATGCGCTGGGGCCAAACAAGAGGAGGCTTCACATGAGGTCGGGAAGGCAAAGAGGGTATGAGACTTTCAAGAAGATTTTACTAAATTCTGGGATGTCAGCCAAAGCCTGGGTTAACCTTGATTGCGTCACTGGTAAACTAATCACACCCTTGCTGAAATGGGAAAGCAAGATGTGGCCTTAGTTAAATTCCAGGAAACTGGTAAGTTTTGTGAGCAGCATACATTCTCACAGTTGTGAGGCTTTAATAATTTTGAATCTTTTTCCTTCTATTCTTTTTTTTTCTTGAGACAGAGTCTTGCTCTGTTGCCCAGACTGGAGTGTAGTGGTGTCATCTTGGCTCACTGCAACCTCTGCCTCCCAGGTTCAAGCAATTCTCCTGCCTCAGCCTCCCAAGCAGCTGGGATTACAGGTGACTGCCGCCACGCCCAGCTAATTTTTGTATTTGTACTAGAGACGGGGTTTCACCATCCTGGCCAGGCTGGTCTTGAACTCCTGACTGTGATCCACCCTCCTCGGCCTCCCAAAGTGCTGGGATTACAGGCGTGAGACGCCATGCCTGGCCTATTCTTTGTTTTTATGTGTAGTTCAAGGTGCTTGGCAGGGTATTACCAAAACTGATCAGTATCATCAGCAGCACATGTATATGCTATAAGCCAGCATAACTTATATATAGCAGGGCCTATATAAGTGCATTATACCTCATATGTTAATTCAATCCTAATGCACAAATATTTATTGCATGCTTACTCAATGCCAGGCACTGCACTAACCCTTTGAGGTCAAATAGAAGGCAAAGCGGACATTGTGCCTGTCCCCATGGGGTTTCTGGTCTGATGTCAGTCTTTCACACAACTCCTCCATCTATCTCACTTTGCCTCTAGATGAGGCTTTATTAGCTCTTGGTGGAATGGCTGCATTAGTTCTTTTTATTTATTATTATTATTTTTTGAGATAGTTTCACTCTTGTTGCCCAGGTTGGAGTACAGTGGCATGATCTTGGCTCACTGCAACTTCCACTTCCCAGGTTCAAGTGATTATCATGCCTTAGCCTCGAAGTAGCTGGGATTACAGGTGCCTACCACCACACCTGGCTAATTTTTTTGTGTGTTTTTAGTAGAGACAGGATTTTGCCATGTTGTCCAGGCTGGTCTTGAACTCCTGACCTCCGGAGATCCGCCTGCCCTGGCCTCCCAAAGTACTGGGATTACAGGCATAAGCCACTGTGCCCAGCCTGCACTAGTCCTTTTTTTTTTTTTTTTTTGTGAAATAGCTAGCCTGACTTGTGTACTAACGTACACCAAGCAATCTGGTAAATACTTGATCAATGAAGTATTCTCTGCTCAATAATCCTGTGAAATAGATTATCTTATTTAACCCCTTTGTAGATGAGGAAATGGAAACACCAAGAGATGCAGAAAACTGTCTAAGGCCCCAGAGCTAATGAGTGGTGGAACTGGAACATGGGGCCAGGCAGCCTGGCTCCAGCGCTGGACTCTGCCATCGTACCCACAGAGATCTCTCTTTCATCCAGCCTCTCCTTCCTTAACGGTACATCCACTCCCTTGGATTAAAAAAGTTTAAAAAATGGATCTCTGTCCATGTCATTCTCCTCCTCAGACACCTTCAGTGACTCTTCAGTAGTTACTGACTTATATACAATGTCTCAGAGGGGCATGAAAAGCTCTGTTCAGTCTTTAACCTACTTTAGCAATTCGCTGGTAACACACTATGGGTGGGACACCCTCTGGGGACCTGGACTACTCACTTTCCCCTCAAAACGGTCCCTTTTCCCTGCCCCATTTTTATGCTCTTCCTGTTTCTTGCAATACCCTCTCTTCTTTTTTAGACAGAGTCTCACTCTGTTGCCCAGTGGCACAATCTCGGCTCACTGCAACCTCTGCCTCCTGGGTTCAGGTAATTCTCCCTGTCTCAGCCTCCTGAGTAGGTGGGATTACAGGAACCCGATACCACGCCCAGCTAATTTTTTGTATTTTTTTAGTAGGGACGGGGTTTCACCATGTTGGCCAGGCTGGTCTTGAACTCCTGACCTCAGGAGATCCACCCACCTCAGCCTCCGAAAGTGCTGGGATTACAGGTGTGAGCCACTGAGCCTGGGCCTTGCAATGCCCTTCTAGTCTCCAGACTGGTGCCACCTCCTTGAGTTTTGATGAAAGTCCAAACCCTATGCTCGATCTTCCCGCTTAGAACCACCCAATGCCTTGTACTTACCTAGTAACAGTGCACACCTCCTGCCACGTATTCAGTTATTTGTGGAGTCTCAGGGGAAACAGTTTTAGAATGTGGAGCTGAGCTCTGAAGCCAGACTGGCCCAAGTTCAACCCCAGCTCTCTGAATTTTTAGCTCCAGGTTCTTAGGCAACTTGGATCATGTCTCTCTCTGTTCAAAACCCTTTCATGGCTTCTCATTGCAATTTTGGGAGAAAAAGCACTTCTGCAATCCAAAACAATCTTTTAAAAATTCAAAATCTTTTCAAATCCAAACTCCGCAAAGCCTACCTTTCCTCTGCAGCTTTATTTTATGAGTTACGCTATTGTCCTCCCTGACCACTGGGTGACCCTTCCGAGGCCTGTCTTCAGTTTCCCCAGCACTTCCAGCTCCTGTACTCCTCTGGTCTTTGCAGTGTTTCCCCACCATCTGGAATCTCTCCTGCTGTGTTATCTAACTTGCTCATTCTGTCCCCTCAAGTCTCAGCTTTAAGCCTGTCACTTTTTCAGAGACGACTTCCCTGGCCACCTGGTCCAAAGAAGTCTCCCTCGCCTACACTCCGAATACCCGCTCTCACAGAAGCCAGCTCCATTCTTTGTATGCAGTGTGCGTACATATTTTTGAGGTTCACTTGTGCGAGGTCTGTCTTTCCTTCTAGACTTGTAAGCTCCCATAAGGACAGGAAACATGTCTGTTTGGTTCATCACCATATCCCCAGTCGTCTGCGAGAAAGACAAAGGGATAAATCTCTCTGTATGTCAGTTTCCTTATTTATAAAATAGGAATAACAGTGACCTGAGCTCACTGTCTTCAAGAAGCTGAGAAAAAAATCTGTGCAGACTGGATGTGCTCAGTAAATGGGAGCTACTCCCAATTCCACTTCCACTTCCGAACTGCTGTCCTCGCAAGCAAACTGCCTTCCCTCTGTATCCTCCACATGACCCAGCACAGTGAGCATCGTGGACATCCATCAATGTCTGCTTGAACTGAAGTGAGCGTGCCATCCGAAATTGCAGTTTTTCATTCTGCCGCATTGACTCTATTTCACTCACATACAGAGATTTGCTTCTCTGTGATCATACAATAAGACATCCACTCAAACTTTGCTGTTGTGATAAACTAAGGTAGTTTGCACAGAGTCTAGGATAACATGCTAGCATCACCAGGCTCTCTTGCTTTCCCACATTGTGAAGAATTCTCTTTGGGAAACTGTATTCCTAATGAAAATTTAAAAATCATACACATCTATATCATGATACATATACATGAATTGTTTAAAAAAATATGACTTGTTTTACATATAGTGTATCAGAAACAAGCAATTACAATATGTGGATGAAAGAATAATTGTGGGGCTGGGCATAGAGGCTCATGCATGTAATCCCAGCACTTTGGGAGGCCAAGGCGGGCAGATCACCTTAGGTCAGGAGTTCGAGACCAGCCTGGGCAACATGGTGAAAACTCATCTCTACTAAAAATACAAAAGTTAGCCAGGCATAGTGGTGGGCACCTATAATTCCAGCTACTCGGAAGGCTGAGGTAGGAGAATCATTTGAACCCAGGAGGTGGAGGTTGCAGTGAGCCAAGATAGCGCCATTGCATCTGAGCCTGGGTGGCAGAGTGAGACTCCGTCTCAAAAAAATAAAAACAAATAAAATGTCTCTATGTGCGTGTACCCAGAGTCAAAATTTGATTGTTGAACGAAAAGAGTTTGAAAAGTTATGCAAAGTAGGTCAAGTGTAGGATTCCTGAATTGGAACACAATTGTTTTAATCTTACTATATGGGTCATTAGCAAGCTGTCTGGGAAACAGAGGAGGTACTAAACTAAAAATGTGTTGTAGGTTAGGTGACCATTTAACTTAATGACCAAACCGAGACATGTTTAAGAGTGGAAGGAGACTGTAGATTACATTGGGACAGCAGACATAAACCTGGAGTATTCCAGGGTTGCGATTTTGTGTTCTGAATTTGTGAAAAGCTTGATTCTGACTACATAGTGCCAACAAAAACAAAGCTTTTTGTATTTCCCACTCCGTCTACCTGTGTCTAGCATTTTCAATTGTTATTGTCTTCATTTATTTTTGATAATACACTTTTAGAACATTATTCAGCATAATGTAATATCAAGATAACGTCTGATTCAACCCAGGTGAAGCTCACGGGGAAAAAAGTAATTTGACCAGAAACAACCCCAATTTAGTGAAAGAAAATGGGTCTGACGGCCATTTCTCTGGTTTCTGTACACTGACTCTGGTTCAGCCACCTCCTTGCTCTGCCATGTGGCTGCTCCAAAGCTTAGGGGCAGCCAATATGACTGTCTTTATCTTCTACCCAAACAAATCTTAGCTTATGTCTAAATTTGTATTTTCACAACATGTTAGTTCATTATGTTTATTGCATTTTAAATGATATTTAAAATTGAGGTAAATAATTTAAAGAGAAAATATCAAGGGCTTGAAATGAGTATCTTTAAATATAATGCAATCAGGTAGATATTTTTGCAATGTTAGGTGACATTAATGTGGTGATACTGAGTAACTGTCGACAATTAGTCAGAAGATGGAGCATAGGTCTTGTCAGAAAATTACTCCCAGGTGACAAAATATTGAAAATTCAATTATACTCTGTTTATTACAAGCTTACATTAGGAACTATATTTCTAATGGAGACCTTGATAATAAACAAATTAATGGGAACACAGGGGAGAACTTTTAGAATTAGTTTTTCCCCTTATAGTATTCTACAATATTGATTCCAAAAGCATGCCAAATGACAGTGCAAACCTTGCTAAAGAAATTCTTAACATAAATTATATGCGTAAGAACATATGCCAAATTCAAGTACTCAAGATTATGAAATTAATTTTAATACATAAGGTGCAAATAAATTTAATGTTTAAAATTTCAAGTTATGCAAGTGTAGAAATCATATAGGAAAGGAAATCTAGTGAATGCAAATAAGAAGAAACTATCGTAATGGATGCACAAATGGTCTGAATTCTAATTAAAACAGTATATCATGGAAGTCAGTGCATTTGTTATCCTTTTTATAAATGTTGTTTTAAAAAGCATCCACAACATGCAACTCCCGGCCGGGTGCAGTGGCTCACGCTTGTAATCCCAGCACTTTGGGAGGCTGAGGAAGGTGGATCACCTGAGATCAGGAGTTCCAGACCAGCCTGGCCAGCACAGTGAAACCTAGTCTCTACTAAAGAAACAAAAAAATTAGCCAGGCGTGGTGCTACGTGCCTGTAATCCCAGCTGCCTGGAAGGCTGAGGCTGATGAATCACTGGAACCTGGGAGATGGAAACTACAGTGAGTCGAGATTCCACCACTGCACTCCAGCCTGGGTGACAGAGCAAGACTCCATCTCAAAAAAAAAAAAAAAAAAAATCCATGACATGCAACTTCTTATAAAGTATGTTTTAAAAAGGATAGAGAATACAAATATCTATTTTTTTACCAGGAAAATAAAAGCTTTGTCTGCATAATACTAAGTTTCTCTCTGAATTCTTCCCAACATTTTGTGACATTATACCTCATTCAAGGGACACTTCATTGATTCTGCTGTTGAAAACATTTAACTGGGCATCTATTTGGGATGTGGCTTTACTGCTACACAATCCAAGGAATGGACTTAGAAGCGTAATTCCCCTTTTCTTGGTATTTATGATCTAGTGTGGAAAATAAGACAGATGAACAGATAACTTCAAAATAAGGTAGTAAACACTAAATGTCATGAAACACTAGAGAAAGTAAACCCCTGGGGAGTTTGGAGGCTGAACAGCTCACTGCCCTTTGTTATTAGGATGACTAAAAGGAAGAGGTACTTAAGTTGAGCTTTGAAAGACTGGAAGGATTTTGATCAGCAAAGAGAGGCTAAAAGGGTATTGCAGATTGTTGGTATGGTATAATCAAAGGCAGAGAGGCAAGGAAACTCATGGTTTATTCACAAGATGGTAAATAATAAAGAAGACTCCATTCCAATGTCTTCATAAGGAATTTTGCAAGAAAAGAAGGGAAAAATAAGATTATTTGGTGTTTCGAGAACAGGGAAGATAAGCTTAGATAATTTAAGTTTTCCACCCTAAGGTCACTGCAACTTCTGTTGTTGCTGGTGCAAAGATGTTTTATGAAGTTAAGATCAAGAGAATTGGGGGGAAATTTTTTCTAGATGTAAGAAAAGGACAAAAGATAGGAAGAAATTTGAAGAAGTAACATATATACACCTCCTAAATACTCAGCAATAAAAAAAGTTTTGAAATAAATAGTTTGAATTAGATGTAAGTATTTGGCAATGGAAAGATTTCATGTAGGGAAGAAAGACAAGGTTAATAAACTCGAAGTTTTGGAAGTGATTTGGAAATTTCGGAAGTGATTTGGAAATGGAAGTGGGAAGAAAAAATAGAAACTTGAGCTCCACTTTGGCAAATCGTTTTGAGTGCCATGATGAAAAATATGTATCACAAATCATCATGTGATTTCATAAGGTCTTAAAAATTTTTTATAGTGGTTTATATTTTAAAAACTTATTTTACAATTTTCCAATATGAAAGAGAGAGAATATATTTAGTTTACAATTTATATTGCTGCTTTAGATGGCATATTTTAAATAGAAAGAGAAATAGAAAGGATATCAAGGAAGTGGCCAACAAAAAAAAGAGGATTGAAATTCAAATACAACTCAGATTTAGTCTGTAAAACCACAAAGACTCAGGTGCTTCTATTAGTAGCAAAATGCTTTATTGAAGGGCTTTTAGATGAAGAAAGGGACATCTGAATGACATACTGCCCAGAATAATGAAAAATTAGTATAGAAATATTAAGATACAAAGGATGTGAGTAAAGAGGTGTGAAACTCACACATGACTGTAGCTCCTATTAGAGTTACTTCTAATATACATGTACTGTACACACTGGTAGGTTTTGTTTTTCAGCTTTCTAGTCCCTGAAGAGTCAGAAACAATGCCTTGCCTGTGTTTGTTGAGCGAATAAATAAGAAACAAAGTAAAAAAAACTTGAATGACAGTATTTTCACAAAGCAGGGAAATCCAAAATTTTGAAAAGTTTTTAAATGTTGTATAGCTGGATAGCTGGAGAGACAGAACCAAAGAGAGAAGTTTAGAAGGCATCTTCTCAATAGGAATGTCACAATTCCCCTTAATAGGGGGTTCCCAAAAATGACTCTAGGGAACAGGCAAGAATGTATGCCCTTCAAGTCTTGGTTTGGAGGCTGATATAGTTTGGATACTTGTGCCCTCTAAATCTCATGTTAAAATATGACCCCCAGTGTTGGAGATGGAGCCATGTGGGAGGTGTCTGGACTATGAGGAGGGATCCCTCATTAATGGCTTGGTGCCATCACCTTCATGATGAATGAATTCTCACCCTATTCATTCACGCAGGAGCTGGGCACGCTTTTTGTTAAAAAGCGACCAGTACCTCCTCCTTTCTCTTGCTCCTACTCTTGCCATGTGACACTTCAACTCCCCTTCTGTCCTCCATGAGTAAAAGCTTCCTGAGGCCCTCACCAGAAGCAGATGCTGGCGCCATGCTTCTTGTACAGTCTGCAGAACTGTGAGTCAAATAAACCTCTTTTCATTATAAATTACCCAGCTTCAGGTACTTCCTTGATAGCAAGGCAAAACAGACTCATAAAGAGGCTGACAAACTTCTCCAGGAAGAGAGGGGTCAAATGAAAGCTGGAGCGGGCTTGCTTTCCATGCCCTCTCCATAATCAGCAGGGCCTTTTCTGTCTTAATTTTGCAAAGGCAAAGAAAAATAAAACAACTTCTCTACAAAGCAATCGCAGCTACTGGAAGTAAGAGATGTTGCCCTTCTTTATCAAGAGGACAGAGAGGTGACAGATATATACGATTGCAAGGACACTCAAATTAGAAAATGATATCTAACATAATAATTACCAATAGACCTGGCATGGTGGTTCATGCCTGTAACCTCAACACTTTGGGAGGCCGAGGTGGGAAGATTGCTTGAGTTCTGGGGTTTGAGACCAGAATGGGCAACATGGTGAAACCCCATCTCTACCAAAAAAAAAAAAAATAGCTGGTGTGGTGGCATGTGCCTGTAGCCCCAGCTACTCAGGAGGCTGAGGTGGAAGGATCACTTGAGCCTGGGAGGCAGAGGCTGCAGTGAGCCGAGATCACGCCACTGCACCTCAGCTTGAGAGACAGCAAGACTCGGTGTCAAAATAAATTATCATCAATGAAGCAAGTAATTGTGATGTTTGGTCCATGTTAATTTTCTTTCTGGATGGATTATTTTTTTGTTCAGCATGGGACAGGTAATCACTATTTACTATGTTAATGAAAATTTTGAGGACAAGGTATTTATCATTACTCTTATAACTTGAGCTCTGCTACGATGCATCCCAAATGCTTACAATCTTTCATATGTTTTACTACTAAAAATAACTATCTGTTTAATCCACCAGTTACCAAATATCTGTTTGCAAACAAATAACTCTTGGAAAAATGTATTTTCCAGGTGAACTATGGAAGAAATAGAAGGAATTATAATATATTTAAAGCTTAAAAAATATTAGAAGTTAATAACAAAACTGCTCTGTTGAGTATTTTTTTTTAATTTGTAAAGATGTCATTATCATGCTTAATACAGAAAATATGCAAACTATAGCTAGAAGAAACAGACTACTGGTTTATGTTTTTTCATAACATAATGAATCTGTTGACAGTACATATATTGCTGTTATTTATAATCCCATAGTGACAAGAAGATGTCACCAATTACTGGCTACAATGACAGAAGACAATTTATTCCTAATGATTTGTGCCTGCTAGGAAAAAAAGTAGGCTACTAAAAGACAGCTACCATTCTATTCCCAAACAGCAGTCTTCTAACTAGAAGTATATTTGCAAAGTACAGCAAGTTATTTTTGTTAATGAGAGTTTGCATAATTTATCTATATAACACCTTAAACTGCAAACTACAATATGGTATTCTAAGGTATATTTTTAAAACAGACATGAACTGAAATATCAGGTTCGTGGAACAGCCTTTCATCAACTCACTTGTATTCTCCTTCAAACCTAGATCTCTTTAAAGTTGCACTGACTTTTAGGGTGCGGGAAATAAAATTTGAAAAGTCACTAAGTCAGGCCTTCAAACAGATATTTATTGCTCATCTGGTCTATTAAGAACTGCAAGTTGAAAGAAACATGTATTTGAATATCTCAGTTATGAAGAAATTTAAAATTATGAAATCAGAAGGGAAAGGAGGGAGAGGGTCTGATATGACAAGCAGGATAGGAAACAAAAAATGATCATGTGATTGTATTCGATTGGTAAGACTAGAGGAGGTGGGAAGAGAATTATCAGAAAATCCTAATCTAGTCATCCATGGTGATCCAGGAAATAAGAATTTTATGGAAAACTCCAGAGAAATCCAAAGTTGGAAATTACAAAGGAATTTACGAAGAAGTAGGAGAAGAGAAAGGTAACACATTGTGGATATTTTCAGTGGTTACAGAAACATCATGGTGAGGCTTAGGTCAGACTTGAATAAAAGGGTCACAAAACACATTTACCTATTGAAGACATATTTGAGGGCAGACACCACAATTTTTAACATAGCATTAGTACACATTTTAGATGCTAAAAATAACTTCGAACAGAAATACAGTGTTATCATTAAAAAGGCAAAAAGATGCTGGGTACACACATTAACAGTGCAATAAAACATAAGTGTGTGTGCGTGTGCATGTGATGGGGAGGAGAATTTTTGAGGTCTTCAGAAAGGAAGGAGTCAAGATAAACTGGGAAAAAGCTCAGTGAATAACGAAAATGACTAGGGCTAGAGGTAGGAACAATTTATCAAGGAATGAATATTGGTCTAATTAGTTTTGAGAAAGGAAGGATAACAGTCTTGCTTCTCAAATGCAAAAAGAAGTATGCCATGAAGCTGAGGAACAAACGTCTCCACTTCATATTAAGAACTTAAGACAAAAGCAGAAAAAAACATAATTAAACACAAACAGGCAAATTCAGAAAAACCATGATACCTAGTTCAGCTTTGTCTCTCTAGGCTTCCTTACAGAAAATAAAACTGATGCTTCTCAAGGTCCAGAGCAGACATATGATTATGATATTCAATTATCTGGCAGATCCTTTAGCAAGAGAAAGCAGAATTGTTTTGCAGAGATCATTTCCCCTAGTAACAAGTGGATAATCGCATGAATATTCTCACAGTGAAATAACGAACTGCTGTAGATTGCATTTTTTTTTTTTTTTTTTTTTTTTTTTTTTTTTTTATTGCATTTTAGGTTTTGGGGTACATGTGAAAAACATGCAAGGTTGTTGCTTAGGTGCATACGTGGCAGTGTGATTTGCTGCCTTCCTCCCCTTCACCCATATCTGGCATTTCTCCCCATGCTATCCCTCCCCAATTCCCCACCCCCCCGCTGTCCCCCCCACTCCCCCACAACAGACCCCCATGTATAGTGCTCCCCTCCCTGTGTCCATGTGTTCTCCTTGTTCAACACCCGCCTATGAGTGAGAACATGTGGTGTTTGATTTTGTGTTCTTGTGTCAGTTTGCTGAGAATGATGGTTTCCAGGTTCATCCATGTCCCTACAAAGGACGCGAACTCCTCGTTTTTAATGGCTGCATAATATTCCATGGTGTATATGTGCCACATTTTTCCTGTCCAGTCTATCATCGATGGGCATTTGGGTTGGTTCCAGGTCTTTGCTATTGTAAACTGTGCTGCAATGAACATTCGTGTGCATGTGTCCTTATAGTAGAACGATTTATAATCCTTTGGATATATGCCCAGTAATGGGATTGCTGGGTCAAATGGAATTTCTATTTCTAGGTCCTTGAGGAATCGCCACACTGTTTTCCACAATGGTTGAACTAATTTACACTCCCACCAACAGTGTAAAAGTGTTCCTATTTCTCCACATCCTCTCCAGCATCTGTTGTCTCCAGATTTTTTAATGATTGCCATTCTAACTGGTGTGAGATGGTATCTCAATGTAGTTTTGATTTGCATTTCTCTAATGGCCAGTGATGATGAGCATTTTTTCATATGCTTGTTGGCCTCATGTATGTCTTCTTTTGTAAAGTATCTGTTCATGTCCTTCGCCCACTTTTGAATGGGCTTGTTTGTTTTTTTCTTGTAAATCTTTTTTAGCTCGTTGTAAATTCTGGATATCAGCCCTTTGTCAGATGGGTAGGCTGCAAAAATTTTTTCCCATTCTGTTGGTTGCCGATTCACTCTATTGACTGTTTCTTTTGCTGTGCAGAAGCTGTGGAGTTTGATTAGGTCCCATTTGTCTATTTTGGCTTTTGTTGCCAATGCTTTTGGTGTTTTGGTCATGAAGTCCTTGCCTACGCCTATGTCCTGAATGGTTTTGCCTAGGTTTCCTTCTAGTGTTTTTATGGTGTTAGGTCTTATGTTTAAGTCTTTAATCCATCTGGAGTCAATTTTAGTGTAAGGTGTCAGGAAGGGGTCCAGTTTCTGCTTTCTGCATATGGCTAGCCAGTTTTCCCAACACCACTTATTGAACAGGGAATCCTTTCCCCATTGCTTGTTTTTATCAGGTTTGTCAAAGATCAGGTGGTTGTAGATATGTTGTGTTGCCTCCGATGCCTCTGTTCTGTTCCATTGGTCTATATCTCTGTTTTGGTACCAGTACCATGCTGTTTTGATTACTGTAGCCTTGTAGTAGAGTTTGATGTCTGGTAGTGTGATGCCTCCTGCTTTGTTCTTTTTGCTTAGAATTGACTTGGCTATGCGGGCTCTCTTTTGGTTCCATATGAAGTTTAAGGTGGTTTTTTCCAGTTCTGTGAAGAAGGTCATTGGTAGCTTGATGGGGATAGCATTGAATCTGTATATTACTTTGGGCAGTATGGCCATTTTCACGATATTAATTCTTCCTAACCATGAACATGGAATGTTTCTCCATCTGTTTGTGTCCTCTCTTATTTCGTTGAGCAGTGATTTGTAGTTCTCCTTGAAGAGGTCCTTTACATTCCTTGTTAGTTGTATTCCTAGGTATTTTATTCTCTTTGTAGCGATTGTGAATGGCAGTTCGTTCTTGATTTGGCTCTCTTTAAGTCTGTTATTGGTGTATAGGAACGCTTGTGATTTTTGCACATTGATTTTGTATCCTGAGACTTTGCTGAAGTTGCTTATCAGTTTCAGGAGCTTTTGGGCTGAGATGCGGGGGTCTTCTAGATATACAATCATGTCGTCTGCAAATAGAGACAATTTGACTTCCTCCTTTCCTAATTGAATACCCTTTATTTCTTTTTCTTGCCTGATTGCTCTGGCTAGAACTTCCAGTACTATATTGAATAGGAGTGGTGAGAGAGGGCATCCTTGTCTAGTGCCAGATTTCAAAGGGAATGCTTCCAGTTTTTGCCCGTTCAGTATGATATTGGCTGTCGGTTTGTCGTAAATAGCTTTTATTATTTTGAGATACGTTCCATCGATACCTAGTTTATTGAGGGTTTTTAGCATAAAGGGCTGTTGAATTTTGTCGAAGGCCTTCTCTGCATCAATTGAGATAATCATGTGGTTTTTGTCTTTGGTTCTGTTTATGTGGTGAATTACATTTATAGACTTGCGTATATTGAACCAGCCTTGCATCCCCGGGATGAATCCTACTTGATCATGGTGGATAAGCTTTTTGATGTGCTGTTGTAATCGGCTTGCCAGTATTTTATTGAAGATTTTTGCATCTATGTTCATCATGGATATTGGCCTGTAGTTTTCTTTTCTTGTTGAGTCTCTGCCAGGTTTTGGTATTAGGATGATGTTGGTCTCATAAAATGATTTGGGAAGGATTCCCTCTTTTTGGATTATTTGGAATAGTTTCAGTAGGAATGGTATCAGTTCCTCTTTGTATGTCTGGTAGAATTCGGCTGTGAACCCATCTGGGCCTGGGCTTTTTTTGGGTGGTAGGCTCTTAATTGCTGCCTCGACTTCAGACCTTGTTATTGGTCTATTCAGGGTTTCGACTTCTTCCTGGTTTAGGCTTGGCAGGAGGCAGCTGTCCAGGAATTTATCCATTTCCTCCAGGTTTTCTAATTTATGTGCATAGAGTTGTTTGTAATAATCTCTGATGATGGTTTGAATTTCTGTGGAATCTGTGGTGATATCCCCTTTGTCATTTTTTATTGCATCTATTTGGTTATTCTCTCTTTTCTTTTTTATTAGTCTGGCTAGTGGTCTGTCTATTTTGTTGATCTTTTCAAAAAACCAGCTCCTGGATTTATTGATTTTTTGAAGGGTTTTTCGTGTCTCTATCTCCTTCAATTCTGCTTTGATCTTAGTTATTTCTTGTCTTCTGCTAGGTTTTGAGTTTTTTTGATCTTGCTCCTCTAGCTCTTTCAATTTTGACGATAGGGTGTCAATTTTAGATCTCTCCTTTCTTCTCATGTGGGCACTTATTGCTATATATTTTCCTCTAGAGACTGCTTTAAATGTGTCCCAGAGATTCTGGTATGTGGTGTCTTCATTCTCGTTGGTTTCGAAGAACGTCTTTATTTCTGCCTTCATTTCATTGTTTATCCAGTCAACATTCAGGAGAAAGTTGTTCATTTTCCATGAGGCTGTGCGGTTCTGGGTTGGTTTCTGAATTCTGAGTTCTAATTTGATTGCACTGTGGTCTGAGAGACTGTTTGTTATGGTTTCCGTTCTTTTGCATTTGCTGAGGAGTGATTTACTTCCAATTATGTGGTCAATTTTAGAGTAGGTGTGATGTGGTGCTGAGAAGAATGTATATTCTGTGGATTTGGGGTGGAGAGTTCTGTAAATGTCTATTAGGTTTGCTTGTTCCAGGTCTGAGTTCAAGTCCTGGATATCCTTGTTAATTTTCTGTCTCGTTGATCTGTCTAATATTGACAGTGGTGTGTTGAAGTCTCCCACTATTATTGTGTGGGAGTCTAAGTCTCTTTGTAAGTCTTTAAGAACTTGCCTTATGTATCTGGGTGCTCCTGTATTAGGTGCATATATATTTAGGATCGTTAGCTCTTCTTGCTGCATTGATCCTTTTACCATTATGTAATGTCCTTCTTTGTCTCTTTTGATCTTTGTTGCTTTAAAGTCTATTTTATCAGAGATGAGAATTGCAACTCCTGCTTTTTTTTGCTCTCCATTTGCTTGGTAAATCTTCCTCCATCCCTTTATTTTGAGCCTTTGTGTATCCTTGCATGCGAGATGGGTTTCCTGGATACAGCACACTGATGGGTTTTGGCTTTTTATCCAATTTGCCAGTCTGTGTCTTTTGATTGGGGCATTTAGTCCGTTTACATTTAGGGTTAATATTGTTATGTGTGAATTCAATCCTGTCATTTTGGTGCTAGGTGGCTGTTTTGCCCTTTGGTTGATGCAGATTCTTCATTGTGTTGATGCTCTTTACCTTTTCGTGTGTTTTTGGAGTGGCTGGTACTGGTTGTTCTTTTCTATGTGTAGTGCCTCCTTCAGGAGCTCTTGTAGAGCTGGTCTGGTGGTGATGAACTCTCTGAGTTCTTGCTTGTTCACAAAGGATTTTATTTTTCCTTCACTTATGAAGCTTAGTTTGGCTGGATACGAAATTCTGGGTTGAAAGTTCTTTTCCTTAAGGATGTTGAATATCGGCCCCCACTCTCTTCTGGCCTGTAGGGTTTCTGCTGAGAGATCTGCAGTGAGTCTGATGGGCTTCCCTTTGTGGGTAACCCGACCTTTCTCTCTGGCTGCCCTTAGTATTTTCTCCTTCATTTCAACCCTGGTGAATCTGATGATTATGTGTCTTGGGGTTGCTCTTCTAGAGGAGTATCTTTGTGGTGTTCTCTGTATTTCCTGGACTTGAATCTCGGCCTGCCTTGTTAGGTTGGGGAAGTTTTCCTGGATAATATCCTGAAGAGTATTTTCCAGCTTGGATGCATTCTCTTCGTCACATTCAGGTACACCTATCAAACGTAGATTAGGTCTTTTCACATAGTCCCATATTTCTTGTTGACTTTGTTCATTCCTTTTTACCCTGTTTTCTCTAATCTTGCCTTCTCGTTTTATTTCATTGAGTTGATCTTCGACCTCTGATATCCTTTCTTCTGCTTGGTCAATTCGGCTGTTGAAACTTGTGCATGCTTCACGAAGTTCTCGTGTTGTGTTTTTCAGCTCCATCAATTCGCTCATATTCCTCTCTAAGTTGTCCATTCTTGTTAGCATTTCGTCAAGTCTTTTTTCAAGGTTCTTAGTTTCTTTGCATTGGGTTAGAACATGTTCTTTTAGCTCACGGAAGTTTCTTATTATCCACTTTCTGAAAGCTGATTCTGTCATTTCATCACACTCATTCTCCGTCCAGTCTTGTTCCCTTGCTGGTGGGGAGTTGTGATCCCTTGTAGGAGGAGAAGTGTTCTGGTTTTGGGTGTTTTCATCCTTTTTGCGCTGGTTTCTTCCCATCTTTGTGGATTTTTCCACCTGCTGACTTTGTAGTTGTTGTCTTTCTGATTTTGGTAATTTTAAGTCTGCTGTGGCAGAACTCATAAACCCCCTGCTCTTCCCCCGAGGTGTTCTGTCCCAGGGAGTTAGTTTTATGATGTTCCCCTGTGCGGTTGCTGTTTTCCCTGCCCACAAGGTGGCAGCCTAGTCACACTCAGGTTGCAGAGGCTTCGCTAAGCTGCTGTGGGCTCCACCCAGCTTCCGTGTGAACTTCTGGGTGTAGTTAGAACTGCTTCCGCTATGTTGGCCCGCCCCTGTAGTGACGGAGTCTCTGTAGTGGCGGATTGCCTTGGTACAGAACAGCAGGGTGCCTATGGAGAACGCCCCTCCTCCACAGAGCTGGACCGTCCCGGTTTCAGTTGTGTTTCAGGTCTTCTTGCTGGGTAAGAGGGGACACCGTCTCATCTGATCTGCCTCCGGAGCCGCTGCGTTGGCTAAAGCCGCGGCTCTGAGATTCGTGGCGCTGGCCTGGCTCCCCGTTTCAGCTCCCCTTGCTGGCTTATAGGGGACTCAGACTCTCTCACTTTATACAGTGAGCCCTTGCCTCAGGGTGCCGGCCCAGCGGCTGCGCCGTTCAAGCCAGCGGCGCCAGCGGCGCTGGCGACCCGTGTGGCTTCTCTGCGTGTGAATCTCCTGGTCTGTGGGCAGTAAAAATCAGTCTGGAAATACGGCGTCCACTCACCCTCTGTGCTTTCTCTCGGAGCTGCATTCCCGAGTTCCTCCTAAGCGGCCATCTTGGATCGATTCCCTGTAGATTGCATTTTAAGAGCCGGTAGTATCTCAAGAAAGATATAGATAACAATACTCAGGAAAATCTGGGGTAGGAATGACTCACGTACAGAAGTTAGGACCATGGTTAAGCAAAACACTATGCTCCACACCAAATCTTTCTCGAAAGAGAAAGGGAAAATGTTATTGTCTCTTTTTTGTTAAAACAAAGTTATCTTTTTAAAAGGTTGATTAAAATTTTCAGGTAATGTCAGTTATTTTTTTATTAGTCTATTAAACACAGGACCTGCTTGCTAGGTATGGTAAAGTATTCACAAAAATTTCTTTCTGAATACCACTAGCAGTCAAAACAAAATAAAAGATAAAGCTCTGTAGGCGATAGTGTATGCTGTATGAGTTCAAGTTCCATTTGTCATAGACAAAAGACACACAGAAGCAAAGGAAACTTGGGTTATGTTTGATGGATGCAAAAAATAAATCTAACTTTTCTTAACCACTTCAGGTGGTTTCCTGGATATTTATGCTTTACGTCTTCACTTTGCTAGACCTATCCTGACCCAACATGACTTTCCTCCCTTAAGAGAAATCCTCAAGAAAAAACTTCGCTAAATTAGCTTTGTAATCTTAATCAAAGATAAAAATGCACATTAAAATTATTTCATAAGAAGGCACAATTTGAAGAAACTCAAACCCAATGACACCAGGCGAACTGTCTAAGGTAAAAAATGAATTAATGATAGAACCAGAATAAGAAACCAGATCTCTTATCTTATCAAATGCCCTTACCACTGTGCCTATGAAACTTTTCTTTCTTTCTTTCTCTCTCTTTTTTTGACAGACTTTTACTCTGTCACCCAGGCTGGAGTGCAGTGGTGCGATCTTGGCTCACTGCAAACTCTGCCTCCCAGTTTCAAGCCATTCTCCTGCCTCAGTCTCCTGAGTAGCTGGGACTACAGGCACCTGCCACCACACTGGGCTAATTTTTTGTGTTTTTAATAGAGATGGGCTTTCACCATGTTGACCAAACTGGTCTCGAACTCCTGATGATCCTCAGGTGATCTGCCTGCCTCAGCCCCCCGCAGAGTGCTGGGATTACAGGCATGAGCCACTGTGCCTGGCCAGAAACTTTTCTTAATATAGCAGGATTACATCTTAAACTAAGAAGTAGGAAATAAATTCCACTGTGCAGAAGCTCATGAAGACAGGGAGGATATTTAAATAGAAAAAGCTCTTCCTTGTCATTGCAAAGCAAGTGATCTGAGGGCATACACTCTACTACTCTCTGGACATGAATAGATTTCACATGACAACAGGAAGTTTACTCAGCAGATTTTAGAATTAGGCTGTGGCTTTAACTCCTGGCTTTGTAACTTAGGATCTGTGTGACCTTAACAGATATTTAGATTCTCTCTAAGCCTTCGTTTTCTTTCCTCTGTGAATATGGATACTACTACTGACCTCAGAGGAAGGCTGAAAAGATTAAACATAGTAAGTGTTGAGTAAAATCCAAATATCTGTCTCTGCCTCCATCAACTTCTCTGTCATTTAGATGTTCATATAATGGTTTTTCTGAAGAACAGTAACAAGAACATTCACATCCAAACTCCTTAGCAATTATCATTGGAAAGGTCACAGTTACAAATGACTGTTTTCAAAAAGCTTCTGGACAGTAATGACATTTGCTGTGGGGGAAGTCAAAGGATTTTAGAGGGAACACAAACTGAATTGCAGAACCAGCATTGGTTGGAGTAAGAGGATTTTTGTGAGGGAAAACATATGATCAAAATAGGAGAAGAAACACATCTCATGGAAAGGGTCAGCAGACATTCTCCTATACTTCTTAGGAAAGTAAATCTTGCCTGACAGCTGTCAACTATGAATGGGCTGCACATTTCCTGCAAACTTCTCACAATATGGGGGAAGAAACCAGGACTCATGGGTATATACATGGGCAATATTCTTTTTTTTTTTTTGAGATGGAGTCTTGCTTTGTTGCCAGGCTGGAGTACAGAGCAAGACTCCATTTCAAAAAAAAAAAAGAATATTGCCCATGTATATACCCATGAGACAGAGTTTCACCATGTTGGCCAGGATGATCTCAATCTCCTGACCTCGTAATCTGCCTGCCTCGGCCTCCCAAGGTGCTGGGATTACAGGCATGAGCCATCACTCCTGGCTCAATATTCTTTTTTTTTTTTTTTTTTTTTTTTTTGAGATGGAGTCTTGCTCTGTCACCCAGACTGGAGTGCAGTGGCAGTTTCGGCTCACTGTAACCTCTGCCTCCCAGGTTCAAGTGATTCTCCTGCCTCAGCCTCCCTAGTAGCTGGGACTACAGACGCGAGCCACCACGTCTGGCTAAATTTTGTATTTTTTTTAGTAGAAATGGTGTTTCACCATATTGGTCAGGCTGGTCTCAAACTTCTGACAGTGTGATCCACCTGCCTCGGCCTCCCAAAGTGTTGGGATTACAGGCTTGAGCCACCACGCCCGGCCTTACCTGTGTAATAATATCCTTGTCCTTTAAAGAACAAACCTTCACCTCGAAATAGGTCCCTTTACATCAGTTTTTATCCCTTTTAGAGATCAATTTGGGGACACACAGGTGAAACTATGACAACACTTCAAAACAACACTATAGAGCCTCTGCGCCTCTCTGATCCTCCACACTCATCTTTTGATATTTTGAGATAAAATGGTAAGAGCCCTCAATCTGCTAATGGTATTACCGATTAAGGAAGTTAGTTAGAAACTAAGCTACTAAGGAACTAACATGGAAACCCTAAAGATGCAAAGGTTGACAATAAAAGCTGCTTTACGGGATTAAAGGGCCCACTGGTCAGGGCATCTGCTGTGTCTTTAACAAGCCATCTACAAAACTCAACCAGCTTGATTTAAAATCTTAATCAGGATTGAGACTCACAGGTGGAGGGGAGTATGGTTTACTCTCATAATCCTACAGCCTACTTCCATGCACCATTCTGCCTCCGATGCTCGTGTTCTCAGGAGGTTCCCATGGAAAGTATATCAGCTCCAAAACCCTCATTATGCTGTCGTGAAGATAAATACAAAGTCAAGAATACAGGAAATCTATTTTATGTTGATTGTTTTGAGATTTGGCAGGAAATAACTAAAATGTATGGGGATAAGATATTCTCAGACTCTGCTCTTCAATCGCTAGGGTCTTAGTCTAGTAGCAAATTAGTGCACCTTAGAGTATTGTAGTACAGATATCTAAAAGTTAATTAGACTACTATGCTGTAGTATTTTTATTAGATACTGACTGATCATTGAATTATTAGATACTAGCTGTAGTATTTTATTAGATACTGACTGTTCTAATGAATGACTCAGGAAAGGTGGAAACTTTTTTTTTTTTGAAACAGAGTCTAGCTCTGTTGCCCAACCTAGGGTGCAATGACAGGATCCTGGCTTACTGCAACCTCCGCCTCCCGGGCTCAAGCAATTCTGTCTCAGTCTCCCAAGTAGCTGGGATTACAGGTGTGTGCCACCACACCTAGCTAATTTTTTGTATTTTTAGTAGAGACAGGGTTTCACCATGCTGGCCAGCCTGGTCTTGAACTTCTGACCTCAGGTGATCCAACCGCCTCAGCCACCCAAAGTGCTGGGATTACAGGCATGAGCCACCATGCCCAGCCCCATTTTGAACTAGATTGGCTACTGTTCACTGTCCATCTTATTCTATAAAACTATTATGTTTTCCTTTAAATCCACATTGATTCTGGGGGTTCGGTAACACTTTTATATACTATATACTATTTCACAAACCTCAGTGTCAACTCTTCTGCACTATGTCTTTATGTAATTGTGCAGATGACAGCCTATTTTGACTATCTTTCTATGACTTTTCCTTTTTTCTCTCTATTATAGAAATATTTCTCCAGGTTCTGCAGCCAAAAGCTTGGAGTCTTTTTTGGCTAAGGACTCTTCTTTTCTCACATTACAGAGTCCTGTCGACGCTGCTACAACTTATTCCTTCCATTCTATTCATGACGTAACACCTTCTTATTTCGTATCTTGACTCATCAATTCCAAGCTCATCCTGATATAATCCATTCGTTCTTTAATCACGTCTCAACTCTGCTCTAGGACACAGACTGGCCAGACACTACCCATAGAGACAGTCTTAGACCTCTTGGCATGACGTTCACAGTTCTGCATAAGTGGATTCCACTGAACTGTCAACGTTAACTTCCACGGCTTCCCAAGGGGGTCTCTCCAGATCGGGTGGCCTCCTTACAATACTACCATTGTTTTCCCTGGTTGGTTCCACTGCTTCCTGGAGCAGTTCCAAATATAAGCATGTACTACTCTCCTACTACACTTAAACAGATCTTATCATTTTTCGAAGTCCTGCTCGACCTACAAATTCTGCAGTCTTTCCTTTTCTGAATCCTCATTGCTTTTCTCTTCTCAACGTGCAGTTTAGCAATGTGTTTTATCTAGTTGTTTTGTCTTCTAATTGTTTCCTTGTTTTAAAGCCAGTGTCTACAAGCCTATAAGCTTGACAGCAAAAAAAATTTTGTTCCTTAAAACTATCTCTCAAAATATGTAATTTAGGGATTAAATGTTATGCTTATGTGCTTATGTAACCTGACTTTTTGCAGGATTAGCACTTTATTTTTACTGAAAAATAGATCTTGATAACTGCTTCTGACATCAAATCTAACTCCCAAAAGCTTCTTTAAGTCTGCTTTTCTACTATTACACTATTTTTTTTTACAATGCCTGAAGGTTACACATTACATTGCTAGTGGCTAATTGTGTATTCCTGAAAATATTTATTTTTAGTTAGCATTCTAAATCTATCAGAAATCATCAAACCTCAATTTAGTATCTAAACCTATTATATTTCACAAATCCTACCTATCCCATTTCTTTGCAAAGGTTTGACTGACGAAATGTTTACTAATGTCTCATTACTGAGATATAAGTAGATTAACATATATTTATTAGACAAAATGAAGTATTCCCTACTTAAATTTAAATGACATTTACAAAAGTGGATAATGTGAAAAAAATTAAAATCCTACTTCAACTATTACATTATAAAATTCAGATGGATTAAATGTAATATATATAATATACAGTAATATACTTAAGTAAGGACATAGACATATAAATTAGGGAAAATATCATCATATTTATACATATAAATGAAAAAATATAATTAGTATTTGCTGTAGAGTGAAATCGATATTTTAAACATAAAAGAGGCCACAAGTAAATAATATTACTGATTTGACTATATTTTAAAATTTGTAAAAAATCCTTTATATCAAAAATACCTTAAACAAAATCAAACAGGAAAATATTTGCAGAATATTAAGATCTAAATATTTATAAATAGATTAAAGGTTAACAGGATTCATATAATATAAAAACTATTTGCAACTTAATAAGAAAAAATATATTCATGTCCATAATTATCTATATCTCTACAATCACACACCACATAATAATGTTTTGATCAATAATGAATCACATATATGACAGTAGCCCCATAAGATTATACTACCATATTTTTATTGTATTTTTTCTAGGTTTAGATACACAAATACTTACCATTGTGTTACAATTGCTGGCAGTATTCTGTACAGTAACAGGCTGTATAGGTTTGTAACCTAGAAGCAATAGGCTATACCATGTAGCCTAGATATATAGTGAGCTATACTATCTAGTTTTATGTAGGTACACTCTATGATGTTGACACAATGACAAAATTGTGTAATGATGCATTTCTCTGAACATACGGGTTAAGTGACACATGACTGTATCTATATCTCTATATATCTCCTGCCACTGTTCCAACACTCTATGGATTGATGAAAAGAGATTTACCTCCCATTGCTATTTATCACCTGCTTTATGTTTTTTATTTATTCAATAAGGATACAGAAACTTTGTGGAAATGAACTTGCTACTCTGAACTGGAGTAAATGCAGAACTTCTTGGCACCCAGAATCTGCAGTAAAAAGTGTACAGGCAGCATCCAGGTAGACTTCAGGACCACGCATTAGTGCTATGCCCCAGCTCATTTACACCTACCTGTTCTTCACTACTGTGAAACTTACACCTACATCTATGAGCAGAAGGCCCACCTAAGGAGATGTTTATATATAAAAGATCCTGCAACCAAACCTGTCTCATCAAGGCTACATGTACACAAGGGAGAAAAAGCAGAGTCACTGTCCTGGTGTCCTTGAAGTACATCTCTGCCTTCAGTTTTCCTTATACCCTGTGTGACCCATTTCTTCATACATCCAAACAGAATAATGGACAGAGGCATGAATTGGCAATTCACAAAAGAAGAAACACAAATGGTACATACATGTGAAAATATATTCAACTCATTAATCAAATGAATACAAATTACAACAAAGGTAAGACACTGTTTCATCTGTCAAACTGTCAAAAATTTAAAGCATGGAAACACTCCCTATCACGTCCTGGGGGAAAAGGTACTTTTGTATACTGTTGGGAGTATACATTGATACAAGCTTTTTTGCAGTGCATTTTGACAGGGTGTATCAAAAGCTTTAGGTTGTACATGCCCTTTGGCTCTGAAATTCCACTTCCAAGAATTTATCCTAAGGTAATAACAGAATTAGAGGCAAAGATTTAGCCACTGAGATAATGATTGGAGCATAATTTGTAGCAATGAAAGTTCAAACCTGGATGTCCAAAAGTAGCAGATATGTTAAATTATGATGAATCACTGCATGAAAAAAGTACTATGTTACCAAAAAAAATCTAATAGTATGTGGAAACATGTCAAAACTGAAGTTGCAATTTTTATTTTTTTAAAAATATACACACACACAGATGAAGAATAAAAGTGGGCCATCAAAAACTTAAATCTAATTCATTAAAAGTTCATTAAAAACTTAAAACTAATTATATAACTTTATGTTTATAAACATGCATTTTGCTTTTAAGCAAAAAAGATTGCTAGTGCAAAACTATGTGGCAGTTATTAAAGTGGAAACTTCTTAGCTATTCATTTAGACCTCAGGGCAAAGGTTATACACACACACACACACACACACACACACACACATATGCACATATATGAATATATAGATATACATATTCATATATACACACAAATACATGAATATATGCACATACATATACACATATATGAATATGAACACATATTCACACATATATACACACATATATGAATATATATATAAATATCACACACACACATCAAGGATCAAGGAAAGGAAATAAGAAGTTACGCATGTCCCTAGAGTAGTACTGACAGCATTCCTATAGTTCTGGCTCCAAAGCTAGTAACTGTTTTCCATTAGAATCTGGATGTGTAATTCCAGCTTTACAGTTGTATAGAATTATTTCAAGTAAAATAATCAATTTTGGATAAGAATGTACTTCCCCCACCAAACCTTCTGATGATATGATATGATATGATGTTATGATTTCAATCAATCTTAGACAGAAACGTATCTTTTTTAGTAAACCTTTTCTATAGTGAACATGTTGTGTGTATACAAAGTTGTGAGATGAAAAGTACCATAAAATGTAAAAGTTTTGAGGGAGTCGCAGTTAGCTGCATTCATACTCCAAGGATCCCTTCGCTCCTGATCTCTCGGAGGCCAGATGCTTTCCATTTCCCTTCAGTCTTCTCTACTCCACCTTCCCCTCGCTGCGCTGCTCCTTCCGTTTCCTTATGAAGATGCTGAAATGTCTTTCAATACACAAATACCTCCATCCCTGAATTCCCCAGCCTCGCTCTCTCCTTTCTTAGTTGAGATTTGGGAAGAATAACCTCCACTTGCTGGTGCCACATTTAAGGCTTTGGTTCAACTCTGAACTTACCACAATTTGACTTTCACACCCATTACACATAAATCATCCTCTCTGGAAGGTTTTTTTGTCTAAGTGATGGGGTCTCACTGTGTTTCCCAGGCTACTGTCTAACTTCTAGGCTCAAGAGATCCTCTCACCTCAGCCTCTTGAGTGCTGGGACTACAGACATGGGTACTGCTGCACCGGGCAACTTTCAGAAGTTTTTGACTCTGCTGATCACAGTATGTCTCTTTTGTTGTCTTTTGTCAATTAATCTTTTGGGTTTTTGTGGGTTTTTTTGCCTGTATAAAAGGTCCTTCTTCATTTCTTTTTTTGGTGTTTCATCTATACCTTTATGGTAAATATTGGTGAGCTCAGGATTCTAGCTTGACTTCTTTTCTCATTCTATTTGCTTTCAGAAAGAGGTTTAATTCTGTCCTGCGGCTTTAACTGCAATAATATAGATCACAGAGTAAATATTTTTACACAAAATGTAATTGAATTTCATATATATATATATAATTACCTAATAAATTACTGAAATTTGATGGCCTACAGACACCTCAAATTCTATCTGTTCTCATGTGAATTACTAACTTTACCATAAACAAAATACTTTAACCTTCAACTTGGATTACACCACCATTCACCGAGTCTCTCATGTTGGGGAAGATAGTCTCTTTAAATGTTTCTCTTCTCCTAATTCATCATCAAATCTTGATTCTACTTAAACGGGTCTCCCTTTCCTTCCTGGTTTTTGATCCAAACTTTTCTATTTTCCCACTTTGATAATTACAATACTACCTAATTGGCCAATTCGCTTCCAAGTTTGACCTCTAAGTCAATTATTTTTTCATTCAACAAAACCTTCATTTCCAGGTTCAGGTATTAGGTGAGATGAGCACAGAGGTCCAACTATGTCCCCAGGGAGGTTGCTCTCTTTGAGGAAAGGCAGTTAACATTCCACACTGCTTTCAGGGTACTCTGTAAAATGTAAGCATGATCAGAATATTCCTCTGCATTGAAATCCCTCAGAGTCTCCCCATTACCTGCAGGAAAAAGTGCAAATCCCTTGGCATCACCATGAAGACCCTCTGGGTATGCTCTGGGGCTGCTTGTGCAGCCTTACGTGTTCCAGGCACCAAACTCCTTGTGGCTCTTGGAGCATCCCCCAGGGATGCTACACACTCTCCTTTGCTCTTCTGTCTACATCTTGAATTTCTCCACATCCTCAGGCTCTGGTTCAATGCCACTTCCTTCCTTCTGTATGGAACATTCTCTCCTCTCCTGCCCCCAGTCTCTGTTGGCAACAATCAACTCTGGGCTGACACTGACTCTGCATATTCTATTGTCATCACGCTAGCCACGTTAAAACCTAATGACATGCCTACTTGCCAGTTTGCCCAACCAGCCTGTGAGCTTCTAGACGTCAGGGAATACACCTTACTTATTTTCGTTTTTCCACCTCCTGGTATGATATTCAGCATTTATTATTTGTTGAATGAAGACTTAGTTGATATACTAAATAAGAAATCTATTCAATAAGTTACACTCAGACTTTATTCAGTTTTCAGGTTCTGTGTGATTAAAGTCAAGGCAATAGTCATCAGATATTTTTAGTTGCTCTTTTCTTAAGTGTATCCGCATTTCTATCCATTTTAACATGCATGCCAGGCTTCACATTTAGTTTGTGTACAGCCTATTTATTATGGAAAATAATCTCAAGACAACTGATAAATATAAGAAAATTTCAATATAGTGAAGTTAGTATTCAAACTATTCAGTAAATAATATGCAAGATAATCATGTATAAAATTGTATGTGTATGTAATGTTAATAAACAGAGTTATTATGACTTGAGAAGAATATTCTTTAAATAATAGCAAAAAATCCCCCTCAGTTAGTTGCTTTTCAAACACTTGAATGCCCACAGAATGGCAAATAAACTAAGGTTCTATGGCTCCAATACTTATTTATTCTATTTCAGTGATAATTACATCAATAAACCTGATTCAGCATTCACTGCTATTCAATTCATTAATTAAAATAATTTTACTGCTACCACTGTGATTTTTCAAGGATATCAAAAACACATTGAAAAATCAAAATAGCATACATCATCAGTTTTGATACGTTCATAGCATGCTTCACTTTAATTTCAACTCTACAACTAAAAGAACATTTAGAATTGAAACAGAGAGAGCATATATTCTGTATATTTTAAACAAAAACACTTAGTACACAAATTGAGTTTAAGAGAAATGGCAATTTCCATGTGAAGAGTAGCAAACTGTCAAGCTTTCTGAAAATCCTCTTAGAACAGAAAAATATAAATGTATATAAATACTTAAGTGTATAATAACAGCTGTGAACTTTATAGTTGTTTTAGTTGTAGTTTCATAATACTAAATTTGTTAGAATTTTCTTTAAATCATAACTTATTATCCTAAAAAGTGACTGCACATACCCATGAAGTGAATCTATTTCATCCTTAAATGAAACATGGAAGTTTTTGCTCAAAGAATGACAAGTCACTATTGAAATTGTAAATGTACATCTATCAAGGCAACGTAATTATTTTTATATATTAGAAACCATTTGACGGCATTTTGCGAAACAGCACTTTAATTCTGAGCTTGATTTAGTAAGCCCACTGAAATACTACTTTTGCTATTTTTGACATTCCAGTGCACAGAAGACATAAAATATAATTTATCATGGGAGACCATGCCAGAACTGACCATCACATGCCAGAAGAGGGCCCATAGTGAAATTTATATTCAAGTTATAGTTTAGTATGTGTAATAGAATCTCACAAAATTAGAATAACACTGAAATGCCATGTGATTCTTACAGCAACAGAATTCCATTTTATGTCTTTCGATCAGTGTCTGAAGTAGGCTCACAGAAAGGTTCCTGTATAAAGTTGAAGGAATGGAATTATGCTAGTGAGGTGAGAAAGTACACCTCTCTTCAAATCATCTTCAGAAAACTAAGACAGTACCCCTTCCTGCAAAGAGCCGGGAGAGATACGGCGTTTTCATATTCCTAGAATCATCACAATTACATGACATAGGAGGCTAGCAGTTTCTCACAAACACTCCTAGAATTTAATCAGCACTAGAAGAGCTACAAGTCCGTCTATTTCCTCACTCTCTCACCTACCCGCGGCTACTCAGGAAGAGAAGGAACGACACTGTCCCCTTTCCAGAGAACACATTCTGCCTGGCATGGAAATCTGGATTGCCAAATAGCTGAAATTCTCTCTTTAGAGATTGATGTAAACACTATCACTACAGTCTTTTATCAAATTGGTTTAAGGGGTACACCTTCTTCCTATTAAAATACAACAATGTAACTTTCAGACTTTATCTCTGTATAGAGAAAGTAGACTTTTAAAACACTATTTCAAAGGACAAGTAAAATTGGTTCCTTGAAAAGTGTTTCAGCTGTGCAAAGCAAGTGTCCATTCCATTTAAAAAGAGTGGATTTTAATGTTATACCATTATTCATTAGGCAAATTAGCCCATAACACTTCAGTATCATGCACAATTAATGTGGCATTAGTGGGATCCTACAACAGGTAACGTTGCTCAAACCGAGGTGAGAAATGAAGTCTTCTTGAAATGATTTATTTTATTGTGTGAACTGATGAGCATCAGTTAAATTGCCTTTTAATTGACCAGCTGTCTAAGTAACATGCCTTTGAGGGAAACACTACTTTTGAAATTTTCTTTGGCCAGGAGGGGAAAGAGCATACTAAAATCTTTGAAGTCTACAGCCATCAGACTAATTATCAGCACCATTCAATGGACGTTCATTTAATTACAGTAAATTAAAAGGGACGTTGGGTTTTGGAGAAAAATAAGAGAGTCAATAAATGGTGACAGGAATTCCGGACTGTGCAAATGATCGGTGCCCTTTCTGGAAGACACCAGTAGTTCTCCTGCATCCTGCCAGAACACCTGATGACTGCAGCCCTGGGGTGGGGTGAGGGGTAAGAAAGGAGAAGTTGGGGAGAGGAGGAGGGGCTATCTATTGTGGTCCAAACTAGGTAGGTACTTGATAGTGTTTGTTTAACTACATCTTCATAGCCACATAAAACAGATATAATTTTCCACCTTTTACAAATAAGGGCACACACTTAGATGGAACTCAATAGATGCCAGGCACTGTGGTAAGCACCAGACATACCTGAACTCATTTAATTCTCACAACAGCCCTAAACTCATAGGGCTGTACCCTGTTTACTCTTATCCCTCATTTACAACGTGGAAACCACGGCACGGGAAGGGTGAGAAACTTGCCCAAGGTCTCAAAGCAGGGAACTGGTAGTGCCCATAGGAAACCACGTGTCCCACCTCTGGGCATCACATTCGCATAGACCGTGCTCAGTGGAGGCTTTCGGGGTCCTGAGTCATGAGGAGGTGGAGGAGCAGCGCCAACTCCTCCTGGCCTGCCTTACATCAAAGGTCATCTTTCTCCAAGGGGACGCTAACAGGCTGAGGAGGCAGGAAGAAGGAATTAGACTCCAACAGGAGAGCTCCTCCCCTCCGGAACTCAGCACGCAGCCTAAGTAGCAGACAAAGGATGCAAGAGTTGACAACTCCCTGTCTAGGTGATTCAGGGGGTCACTGTCTAAAGGGATGAATGAAAGAATGTGAGCCCTGACCAGTGTGATTCCGAATCCAGCCACCTGTGACAATGCCACTGCTGGATGACAAAGGACAATGGATGCCCGGCTGCTGCTGGCAAGCGATGCACACACAAACTATTTATTTATTTAATCACAAACCTAACTTTATTGCATGTTTTTCCACTTATATTTCTTTGCAAAATATCTTCAATGTCCTGATGACTTCTGGCTCTTATTTCCTTGATGCCAGGAGCAACCCTGCCCTTCGGATTTTCTGCACAACTCGACACTCAGTTACTCTCCATGCAAACATTTTTAAAGCTTAAAGACTGATGTTTTGAAAAGAAAAATAAAAAGTTCTTTGTTCCTGACATTTAAATAGGTATTTGGAATTGAGGTCAGATTACAGCGCTTGCAAAGCTAGGTGGTGGGATTTCAGTCAGGGGAGACAGGAGAGACACCTACAAGAATCCACAGCATACTGAGAATTCTGCCTTTAATCAGGGTGTCCCATCACATTGATTCTATAACCTTTCAACCGTTTTTACTCAAACTGCCATTTGTAGGTGATCCCAAATCACTGCCCCTCCAGAATTTGCCCTGGTACATGGCAGTTCACTACAACAATGACACCACAACCACCAGTGGGTACCAAGAAAGGGTTTCTCCCACATCCTTCATTTGGAACAAGATTATTATTTGGAATTACATTCGAAACTCAGTATACTATAAAAAAAATTTTTTTTTCTCAAAATTCTTTGTAACAGCAAATCCCTATGGCTGTTAAAAAGTTAGTTTTGCAAAAGAATAAATCTTATCACTTGTTTTGAATCTCAGCTAACAGAGAGCCCTGTGACATGGTCCGAATGTTCTCTTACTCTTGTGGGATGCTCAGGCCATCAAAATTTCATTAGCCTCACAGCAGTTCTAGCACCTTCTTAACTTGAACTGTTGGCCTCTTTATCAATAAATAAATGAAATCTAATCCCTTTTAGTGACTAAATTCTTCTTTGAAGTTGTAAGTAGAACATCAGGCACGCTGCTTGCATAATTTTGCAATGTTAAATAACATTTTTTTTTTTCCTGGGGAAAACAGCCTCGTTCACAGTTATTTCAAATGAAGAAAACAGTCAAGGAAAGCTCCCATGTTAAACCAGATGAAAACACATCAGCATCTGGTTCTTAAATTAGTTTCCTTTTGGTGAATTATTTCACCCATATCCTTCTCTTTTCAACCTAATAGAACTTCCAAGGACATATCTCAAGCTAGTATAGAAATGAATAAAAGTGGACGATGAAAAGAATTGAAGAGTCAAAGGAAAATATAACCAGAAAATCAATAGCTTTTAAAGTTAGAGCAATTTAAAATTCCTGAAGATAGCAGAATTGAATTATTTTTGTAATTTTACATTAGAATTACTTGACTAAAAGTGGTAATATAGGTAAAAATGTGAACTAGTTTTGAGACTGTTGTTTATAAAGTTTTTAGAAGAACCAATATATGACTGCAAATTTCACTTCATACAACCCAGCTTAAGGAAAAGACACATAATTTTTAATATCAGGAAAAAAATCCTTAATGCTATTGTTTAATTCTACAATTCCAAATTATGGTCTGCTAAATACTTCAGAAAATTATGCTTCTCCGTATCTTAATATAATTAATTACATTAAATGAAATCTTGTTCCTTCTAAGTAATCACTGAACTTTGAGAAGAAATAAATTAATCTGAAAAGTTTCTATGGACATATGTTTTAAATATATGAAAGAGCCAGTATTCATTAAGACAACATATCTATTTTATTTCCTCTTTTGTTTCTTTCTTTAAACCACTCTCATTGGGAATTCTCAGACCATCAAAACGTTGTTTAAAAGTACAACCACAACTGAACCTTCAGAAAAAGAGTAAACACAAGTTTAAGTCATCATGTTGCTGAACTCAACAAACATTGCTTTTGACACTTTATACTTTTAACTTGGCTGACCTGTTTACTCTTAATAAATGCTGCCAAATGTTTTGAATTTCAAGGCAAGGCCCTTGACACTTTTCCTGTCTCTCTTCATTCTGCTTCCTAACCACCACTTGGAGAAATTAAAGAGTGCAACTTTTCTTGCCTTTACATCACTCAAAGAACAAGGTCTAGTAGATTTTTGGGGAAACAATTTCTTCCTCTAATTAATTTTAATCCATGCAAATGGAGTGGGCAGTGGTGTGAGAAACTCACAAGTCTTCCTTCCCTTCTCCCTAACATTTGGATATTATATATTGTTAGCTAAAGGTTACAAGGATTTATTTTCCGAAAAGAAAAAAAAAATACATGTGTTTGGGAATTCACCATGAGATCCTTTTAGCAGATGTATAATTTTAAAAATAATAAAATTAATTTATATTTTACCAATACGGATACTATAACAAGATACCTGTGCTATTAGAGTGAAAGGAAGAGCTGCCGTAAGAGTTTTGGGTGGAAAGAGCAAACTGACCCAATGTTAAAAAATATTTGATAGATACAGATATGGATGATCTACGATAATTGGAACTGATTGCGTTATCCTGCTGCATTTGTCTTCTATAACATCACAGATTTTATTGTGTAATTTAAGAAAATTAAATGCTGGGTGCTGCCTTAGAATATGACCATTGTACCTGCCATTGTTCAAGGAGTGTTACGTGAAGTGCAGCTGGACAGGAAGCAATATTTATTCAAAACATACATATTTAAGGTTAGTGACTTCTGAATCCACTATGAAAACTGATATAAACACAGGATTTACTAAGGTGAATGGATTGGCTGAGAGAAATGTCGGCAGCCTGATTCTAAGGCTCATTTTGTCAAAATAACTGTCCTTATTTCTCCTTTTGAGTTGAAGTAAAGCCAGCCTCCACCAAGAACTGAAACTTCCAAAATGAAGAGATTGAGTATACTGTTATTATTTGATCTTGACTTTGGTTTAATGCACTAAGATATTCTTTTTTTTTTTTTTGAGACAGAGTTTCGCTCTTGTTACCCAGGCTGGAGTGCAATGACGCGATCTTGGCTCACCGCAACCTCCGCCTCCTGGGTTCAGGCAATTCTCCTGCCTCAGCCTCCTGAGTAGCTGGGATTACAGGCACGCACCACCATGCCTGGCTAATTTTTTGTATTTTTAGTAGAGACGGGGTTGCACCATGTTGACCGGGATGGTCTCGATTTCTTGACCTCGTGATCCACCTGCCTCGGCCTCCCAAGCACTAAGATATTCTACATAAGATAAGAAATTGATTGCATTGGCTTAAATTAGACCTTTTCTCATGAATAGAAAGAAAACAACTAACAGGCACTAGGTACTGCTTCACACTGACTTTGCTGAAACTGAAAGGAAGCAATAGTTCTGCTTTCCTTTTAGAAAGCAAAGCTGGCAAAGTCACCCAATAAATAATAAAATTGAAATATCATTGACAAAGCAACCATTTTTCTTTTCAAATGTCATGCAGTTCTTCCATTTTAATTTTCTCTTTGCTTGTTGATGCATAGGATATGCATAGCGTTAATAACTGTACTGAAGACTACAGTAGCAAGTACACTGTTAATATTAAAAGCTGAAGAAGAATTTTTTGTTTGATGCATTGCTGCTGATGCCCCAATTCTTCCTAGAAGCAGCACTGACTAAAAATTAAGTTTTCTTCAAAACTTATTATTGCATATAAATTGACTTTTTAAAAATTATCCTGCATTGGCAATAGGAAAAAAAGTCCCAATAACTTATAAAGACATTTTTTTTCTTACAATATACAAAGCTAATATTTGGATATCCTAAAATCCAATTTTTGTGTGTAGATTTAATTGCATAGTAATCCAGTCCCCAAAGAACATCAAAGGCCACTCTCCCCCACTTTACCAAGATTTCAATTGCTCTCATCAACTAGTAAGTTTAAAGCATGATCAAATTTGTTCTTCAATCACTTGAGCACTGTTAATGAACTATTCTGTGTGCTCACTCATCCATTCTAAGATTCTGCAACTTCTTTGAGATATCTTCAAGAGGAATCTATAAAGACATCTTTGATTGCAAGAAGGCTCTGGGGTAAACTTTATCAACACTTGCTTTGCTACTCCAGAGGACAACAGGTGACATGATCCAAGGTAAGTCAAAGCTAATTTTTGTTTTCTGTAGATGAATAAACTGCTTTTCAAAACTATAGCCAACACATCATAGACTGCTTGTCTAATTTAACAATCTGATGTCAAATATTGATTTTTTTTCCAGGAAAAAATGCATTATTCAAGGACATTTCTTGGGTTCTACTACATTAAAAATGAAATGGATGAGAAAGAGAGAAAAAGAAGGATGGGAGGAAGGAGGAGAGAAAGAAAATCATCCCCCCTGGAGTAACCAAAACAGACAGAAGCACTGAACGCCAACATTATACAGCAAAAAAGGAAACTTACCATTCTCACTGTCGGACTTGTTTTCGTGCTCCGTATCTGTCAGGGTGAGGGCTGAGTTGGACCGACTTGATAGGCAGGAGCTGCGGCCTGATTTGACCCCCCTGCCCCAAAGTCTCATGGCATGCTCTGGGGACATCACTGCTTCATTTTCAGTATCAGCATCTGACCCTGCACTGATAGAGTAACCTCTGTGGGGGAGCCCCATTTCCGCACAAAATGCCAGTCCTCTTCGAGTTGCTGGTTCACAAACTCCTAACTGCCTTAGGGTAAAATTCTGTCCTAATTAGGGGGAAAAAAAGATAACAACTAGTGAGTATATGTTCAGTGTTAGTTTCTTTTCTTTATTTATTTCTTTAAGAATGTCTTTCTGAAATAAACACTCAAGCATTCAGGCTTTTCAGGGATCAGCACCAGGCATTTACAGTAGCGTCACATGGCATGCCATCAAGTGGGTGCAATTATGGGAGGAGGGCAGGGCCCCAACTTAGAGCTCCTTTGTCAACTATTTAAGCCCATAAGCACCTCCAGAGAGATGGGCAAGTAAAGTGGCCCCAACCATGAGAACTCAACCCTGAGAAAGGATTAAAGCAGTGACACAATTTTGTTTAGCAGACTTATGAGGCAATAGAAATTGTCAGAATTATTTTCTGTGTCCTGGCTCCAGTCTTAAACAATAAAATTTTCCCACCCAGATGTCACTCCTTTGGAAGAGAAAAGGTTCCCTTCAAGGATAAGTTATTTATACAGTAGAAACAGGAGTTTGGTCATTCTTCTTACATTTTCTCATCTTAACTTAGCAATCAATATAACACACAGTATTTTGTATATACGTATGTATGTGTATGTGTATACACATTAAATTTTGGAGTATAACGTCTAAAAAATTTGCTGCACATTTTGTACACTTTTGACTTTCCAGGCTTTCTGCTTTAATACATACCTGAAAACATCTGTATTGATCAGAGTAAACTAATCTTTGCAAATAAAGTGCACTCTAAAAATAAAGTGGGAGTATTACGTATTTAAAAATTAATGATAAAATCAAGTTCCCTGAAAAATAAATGGCTGTGAACTCTGCAGGCCTTTACTAATAAATTGAGCATAATAAAACTCATGACACTGCAATAACTTAAAGCAAAAGTGTTTAAATTAGGTGACACTTTAAAAAGACTGCTGTTATTAATGACTTTTCCAATCCTGTATTTATTCTGGAAATTTCACGTTTTATAATACTGTGGATGAGAAGAGCGAGAAAAATGTTTGCTTGTAGTGCATACATAAAGCTTTTCCATTTCTTGTCTCTGATTTACATGGTGGAGTATGAGATTTAGGTGCCAATCAGAATCAAAATATATATAAAGAATAATAACATACAAAGACTGATTTAAGTGCTGCTATCTCATAACCAAACCTTTTAAGAATATTAAGCATTTATATTACTCATAGTTTTGATTTCCCTACTTCTACATCTTAAATCTGTGAACATTTTAATGCTAATAGGCTGATATGAGAAACATACATTATATTTTTTGAAAGAGGGTATTATAAATTATTTGTGATAAAATGATAACATGTTGAATCTTCTCAGAAATAAATCAAACCTAATGGACAATGTAGTAAATATTGGGTTGTAAAGATATTAGCACACTTCAGGCCTCGGCACATTTTAACTAGTGTGGTTAATTGCTTTATTGCTGTGGTCATATCAGAAGTTGGAATCAGCTTTATCTCAGTCAGACTTCCAAATGGATTCCGACAATGACATTCATAAATAATGAAAATCAGTTGCTACAATTAGCTGCAAATCAAACTGTGCTTATCAGAGAGATGTGAACAAGTATCTGAACCAAAAAGTATGTCAGAAAAAGAAGTAGAAGAAGAGGACAAAAAGGAAAAATGGCCTGCGCATTGAACGGTGAGAAAGTGGGCAAGCTCACTGAGATGGGACACAGGATTGTCAGTATGTTAAAATCATTATTGCAGATTACACTTATGAAAGTAAATCTGAACAAGGTCAGCGACCACATGGACGGTTAATGGAATTGCTGTGGAAGAGCTTAACCACTGCTATTCACATGTCACTTGTAACATAGAGAGGACTCTAAAACGTCTAGATATTGCCATCAAACATGCTGATTTTTCAAAATAAGAATGCAAAATAATTTTATTTTTTGAGATGGAGTCTTGCTCTGTCCCCTAGGCTGAATGAAGTACAGTGGCTCCATTGCAGCTCACTGTAACCTCTGCCTCCAGGGTTCAAGTAGTTCTCCTACCTCAGCCTCCTGAGTAGCTGGGCTTAGCAGGCACCCACCACCACGCCTGGCTATTTTTTGTATTTTTAGTAAGCATGGAGTTTCATCATACTGGCCAGGCTGGTCCTGAAATCCTGACCTTGTGATGCGCCTGCCTCAGCCTCCCAAAGTGCTGGGATTACAGGCGTGGGCCACCGCGCCCAGCCCAAAATAATTTTTAAAGAGGGAAAAAGAAATAAGATCCTCTGCATTCTTCCTCTATTTTGAGTGGTGCCCACATTCAGAAATAAAAAGAAAAGTGAAATTAAAAGACAGTAACAACTCCCTTTCTAATCTCTGCAATGTGGCTTGAAACATTTTCCACGTGATTGACTTTTCACACTATTGCCATCTTGATGCAAAAATCTATGAGGTGAAGGAAGCAGAAAACTGCAATCTTTATTTGTTATCCAGGTATGTAAACACAGTTCACTTTGCAACTAAATACACAACACATCATCCCTATGAATTGATAGGTGTATCCCCAACTCTGTAAGTACCTAACCCTCTGAAGTTAATGTCTTACAAGGATTCAAAACTCTCCAGGGCTGCTTCTGAAATGGCTCTGATGCAAGCATGACAGCAGGAATCCCTGTTAAGATTTCCTTACTGAACCAAAAAGTTTGTTCTACTTTTCCCTAGGAAAGGAAACTAAACTTGGCCTCAGATGGACCCAAGTGAAAGTCACTCACTAGCTCTGCTTAAGTCACTTTACACTCTGTTTTTTCATGTTTCAGGCCTGTCATGAGTTGGTTTAGGAGATGGTTTATGTAAATGTGACTCACACAAAAAAGGGCTAAATGAAAAAAATGACTTAAAAAATAAATACCTTGACAAACGTAATTAATAATCACAGAGAAGTGTATAGTTTGAGAGTAGGGAGAGGGTCATTTTCGACTCATTTTCAAAGAGCTACACCACCACCAAAGTTGAGTTTTACTTAAGTAATTGCTTTTATTCAAAAATATCCCTACTCCAGACCTCTCTTAGTGCTTCAAATTCTATTGTTGTCAATTCTCCTCAATGGTTAAGAAATTTTTATTTTTAGGATCTCTTAAGTTTAATGCAAACAACACCCCTAGAAAGATCTAACCTTAAAGTAGAATAAATTAGTCTATTCAATTATTTCTTGCAATCTAGCAATGTTTAGCAAGACAGGCTACACTTATGGAAAACATCTGCAGTTTTGACAAGTACAGAGAAGGTGGAGAGAAGAAAGCTCCCTGACTGGAAGAAGAGGTGTAGAGGAGGGTGGGAGGACTGAACTGAGCTGGGCTTGTAGTGGTGAGGGTTTTATGGCAGTGCAGAGAAGTGGGAAGAGGCAGGAGGATAAGGCAGCCAAGATGCCCCTGGGGCCAGGCTGAACACGGGACAATCTTGTGTAAAGTCAGCTTTGGCTTCAAGGAACAATACTTCATTCACGCTTTCCATGTTTTCTCTAGATTGGAAAAGCCATGTTCTTTGCAGTAGTTCTAACATTGCCTTAATTTCTGTCTTTGCCTTTAACAGTCTTTATATTAATTCTGTTTGGCCAAGACTGGCGAAATAAGTATTTGTCTCCTGCACGCTGAATTTTGGTAACCTTGATTAGCAGGGCCAACAAGAGTTTCCCATTACAATTTGAAACAGGACCAAAACAATAAATTGTAGCAAGAACAAAATATACCTGAGGATGGAATGCACTGTGATTAAAAGGCAAAGTTAGCTTGGATTGTATTAGGCATTTTTGTTTTATGACACTCAAAAATGTGAAAATCTACAAAAGGAAAACTGAATAAACACAACCTCGGTGGGTTGTGTTAGTTTTTTTAAGTTTACATTTTTAGAAAATGAGTGAGGGTATTTGACAAAGTAGAAAGGATGGCATAAGAACAAATACTTCAAATGAGGTTGGCACATGGCACAGCTCCCTCTTTAATAAAAGAAGATGATTGGGAAAATGGGTTAGCTATTCGTCCTTTCTCTCAGTGTCTATAACCTAGTCAGAGCAGTGAGGGATTTTTCAGAGCTGTAATCAGAGCGATGTTCACCAATGGGCAACACGTCTACTATCTCTTGTATGAGAAAAAGATTCTACCCAAGGGACAGCCCAGAGTTACACAGGGGATGACGAAAGCACCCTTCGGGGAAGGCATTCTCCCCTCGCTAATGTCTGGATTACTCTAATGTCTAGATTTGGCTTTCTCTCATTCTCTCTTGGTCTCTTGTTTGTTCCTTTAAAAAAAAATAGGTTTATTGAAACATAGTCCACATACCACAAAATGCACCTATTTAAAGTGTACGATTTAATGGTTTTCAGAATACTCACAGAGTTCTGCAACTATGGCACATTAATTTTAGAACATTTTTATCACCCCAAAAAGAACCTCATATCAATTATCAGCTACCTTCTATTTCCCCTTATCCCTCCCACCCCCAGCCCTAGGGAACCACTCATCTACTTCCTATCCTGGACATTTCAAATAAAGAAGATCCACAATATGTGGTCTTGTGTGACTGGTTTCTTTCACTTAGAATAATGTTTTCAAAGTTCTTCCATGTCATAGCTTGTATCAGTACTCCATTCCTTTTTATGGCTGAATAATATTCCACTGTATGGACACACCATTGTTTATTTATCTACTCATCAGTTAATGGACATTTGAGTTGTCTCCACTTTTTTTTTTACTATTATGAGAATGCTTCTAGGAGCATTCCTGTACAAGTTTTCATGTGTACATGTGTCCTCCTTTCTCTTGAGCACATACCTAGGAGAGGAATTGCTAGGGCATATGGTAACTCTGTGTTTAACCGTTTGAGGAACTGCCAGAGTCTTTTCCACAGTGACTGCACCATTGTAGATTCCCACTAGCAGTGGATGAGGGTTTTAATTCTGCACATCTTCGCTAACACTTGTTATCATCGACTGGCTCTCTTTTATACCACACTTTACATAGAATTTGGAGTTTGCAATAAGGGCTTAAAATATAGGTCACTGGTATTGAAATTTAGAGGGCAAACAAGAATCACTGGTCCCTTGAAAAGCAGCTGATTCTGTGAGTCTGCTATACAAATTCACTATTATTGTATTCTATCATCTTTTCTTTGCCTTCCATTATGCTGCTTTTATTCTGTGTAAAATACTTTTCTGTTAAAATCAGAAATATTATTTAGCATAGAAAATCTACCTTTGGAATTACATCCTATAGAAATAAAATCACCTGATCTTAAATATACAGAATGGTTATTTAAACAAGTTGTTTACTATAGCATTGTTGCAAAAATTTAAATAACCCAAATATTTGCCAGAAAGGGAATGGCTGAAAAAGTTGCATACCCATGCTGTGGAACACTGTGTGGTTAGCATAAAGAATGCGTTGGACTCATGTCTTCGGATCCGGAGGGAAGCTCATTTGTATACATTTTAAGTAAAAAAAAAATGCAAATTATAGAATTGTATATATTGTATAATCCCAGTTTTGGAAATTAAGGAAGATGACTCACAGGTTATATAAGTGCTTATGGTTTTAAGTTTGAATAACAGTGAGGAAGGAGATACATAACTACTATAATGGGTCATTTAGAAAAGGTTGTAAATGAAGGAAATTAGTAATTTTCTATTTTATAGTTTTAAATTTTTACTTTCCATAATTATTTCAATAATCTAAAAACATAATAAAGAAAAAATTAAAGCCTATCTTCTTTCTAAAAAACAAATATATTTTTTCTTGATTTGCTGTTTAATAGCTTGTATTCCATAATTAGAAATTAAATTTATTGCCTTTTCTAGGGGAAGCTCAGTTTTAAAAGAAAAACTGTGTAAGATACATGGGAGCATGTTTACCCCTCCATTTCAGTCCTTCCCTTTTTATCACATATGGGTTGTTTTAAAGAATAACGATTCGTTTCTCCTACCGTAACCACCCTAAAACTGAACAAGGAAAATGAATGGATGAATAAACATAAATTTAATGCACAGAAATAAAACAATCTATAGCTGTCTTTAATTATTTTCCTTGGTTGTTGTGAGCTTGAATGGAATTATTTATTCTCAGGCATGGAGTGACTTTCCTCCATCAGTCAAGCAGACATAAAACTACAAATTGGGAAAGCATTTCTTATTAGGTGTTTGTTCAATCAGCGGCACCACCATGCTATCCAGAGTTCTCTCTTTTGCTGTATTTGCAAAATAGTAAGAAGATTCCACAACAAAATAAGTATATGTAATGTTATTTCTAAATGCATATTTTATGGGAGACTCCAAACTCTTTAACCGTTTATGTGAAATGTGCCCTCATTTGAACAAAATACCCATTCTTGAACATGCAATATAAATTTTAGGGAGGGTACAAATCTTTATTCACGAGGCCCTACAAAAAACTCTTTTAGGCCGGGCGCAGTGGCTCACGCCTATAATCCCAGCACTTTGGGAGGCCGAGGCAGGTGGATCACGAGGTCAAGAGATCGAGACCATCCCGGTCAACAAGGTGAAACCCCGTCTCTACTAAAAATACAAAAATAAGCTGGGCATGGTGGCACGTGCCTGTAATCCCAGCTACTCAGGAGGCTGAGGCAGGAGAACTGCCTGAACCCAGGAGGCGGAGGTTGCGGTGAGCCAAGATCGCACCACTGCACTCCAGCCTGGGTAACAAGAGCAAAACTCCGTCTCAAAAAAAAAAAGAACTCTTTTAAGAAATGAATGTAAAGTCCCACCAAATACTCAATTTATCTATTAATATGTTGCTAATACTCATAACCACATATTAATACCCACAAATTTCCAGAGGACATTGAAAATGACCACTGCACACCATAATCTAATTTATTACTCAGAACACAAGTCTAATGGAAGCCATTGCAGGATATCCCCTCAGCAATCATCACAAATGTAGCTTTCAATGGAAATTCCCGGTTGGGCCCTAAGGTGAACTTGAGGAGGTAGGTGAGAAAGGGAAACCCTACGTATGTGTGCAAGCTGAGACGGCAGGACTAGAATGAATGGCCCAGGAAAAGATGCATTTTCTTCAAGGTAATATTTGTGGGGCCTCCAGGGGAGGTCAAACATATGGATATTGAATGGAAGGTTTGGTGGCCCCAATGAGAAAAATTAGGTTGTGAGTTGGCTGACATGTAAAGAAAAAGCGTGTCTCAGGCCTGGAAATAAAGGATTTAATGGGCAACCATAAAAGAAGTGTTAGCAACCATTTGTAATTAAGAAATAACTTTAAAATAGTTTTTTTTTTTTTTTAATAAAAAACATTCTGAAAATAAATTTGCTTCTTATTTTCCCTTAGAAATGACTTCTTTAGAACAATCCAGGGCCCAGCGATGATAATACGACTGCAGTGTATCTGCTGATATCTGATAGTCGAACTGCAGTAGGTATTGGTATAAATATGCCTATGGTTCCGCATAAAGCAGCAGGTGTTTAGTAATTGCGACTGAAACGGCACCGCGGTGATTCACACCGTGGATCCAAAATAGGCAACGTGGCAAGGAACCAGATACAAGTTGAGCAGTAAGCTGGGGCTCAAGACATCAGACCAATAAAGGCCGAGGCAGGGGGAAAGGATTACCCCCACTGCGTCCTGAGAAGGGCTGTAAGCTACGTCTATCTACTCACACCTTCTGGTAGGTAATCCATAAAGCAGGTTGGCCGCCAAGCCTGAAAGAAGCCCTTGCCTACTTAACAGCCAAAATTAGTTAACAATCAGTTAGGCAGGGGACCTAAAAGAGGGAGCTAAGAGGAAAACCATTAACGTGAAACAATGATAAACTAGAGCTATTTAACTTGTGTCTTTAAGTACAGAAATGTAAGGTTGAGTAAACATGACCATCTAAATCCTTTAATCCTGCCGCTGACATTTATAGTGACTGAGAAGGATTAATCATTTTGATCTCTAAATGAATCATTTTAAGCAGTTAATATTTAAAAGTAATAAACTTTGGAGTTGCAGTAATTAGCCCAGTGGATCTGATTAATGTTTCAGGTTTTTGTCTCTTTTCATAAAACTTGATTCTCACAAAAATAAGCTTTCGCAGCACCAGTATTTCAGAAAACATGAAAAGGGGTTTCAGATTCTTTTCGTTTTTGTCTGATGACAGAGGTGAGGGGGAACACTGGGGAAATGAAAGGTTTTGGGTCTAACTGGAAATTCACAGCAGCATTAAGTGCTGAATGGTAGGACCATATGGTCATATTTCTTTTGAAGTCTAGGATCAGTTCCCATTATTCACTATAATGGCATCCAAGACTAAACTAAATCTCAGTCTTTAAAATTAAAAGCATTTTCCTCTTGGCTCTCAAATCTTCCTCTTTCACAATTTCCAATATGTCTGAATGGTTAATAGATTTTCAGAATGCAAGAAATACAAATAAATAAAACAAAAATAAGAAGAGTAAGAAAAATAATGTATTCCATTTCACATCCAATACAGGATAAAATGGTGCTAAGACGATACTATTTTAATCAAAAGAGTTATTGATACTATTTTTACATCTGCCCAATGCTACCAGTGACATTCTAAAACTATATGTGCAACCTTCACGTTATGTATTTAAGAAATATGATTTCAATTCTTTTGACCTATCTGGAACATATAATTTATAGAAACACTTAAAAACTACTTATAATTTTAGCAATATTCTAATAAAACTGCCCCCCTAAAGTAATCTATATCTAAGAACTTAAAAGGGGCTCTTTTTTATTTGGAAATTGATGAAAATATTTGAAGACCTGGTCCCATCTATGACACCAACTCTTTATTCTCTCAGTACAATCCTGTATATGTTGTATATGGTATTATCTTAATTGACAAAATGCCTTTATCCAGCAAAACATTATAGTGCAATGACAGCAGAGGTTGTATTTTAAAGATTGTGGTTATGGTTCAGTAGAAACAGTGCAACTCTACTCCTAGCACCAAATCAAATCTCACCCCTGTAGAATCTGGGAAAATATAAACCCAAAACTTTCCATGTTCAACTACAGTTATTTGAACATACTGAGTTTTGTGTTTTTTTGCATTTATTACTATTTAGGTAAATTTCATAAGCAGTGACATACATAGATCTAAAGTGGATACTTGAATGAGTTTCAACAAATGTACCCGTCACCCCAAGCAAGATAAGGCACTTCTCCATCACTCCCACAAAGTTCTCCTATACCCAGTCAATCCCCACCCTACAGGCAACCACTATTCAGATTTCTTTTACAGCAGATTAGTTTTGTCTGTTCTTGAACTTTATATAAATGGAGTCTTACAGGAGGTACTCAGGATCCTTTTGCTCAGTAGATCTTTGAGATTCTTCCATGCTATTGCAAGCATCTGTAGATCACTCTTTTGTCTTGCTGACTCACGTTCTATTGTATCAACATACAATTGTTATATCCATTCTCTTGGTGATTCCAATATGGGCCTATTATGAATAAAGCTGCTATGAACATAAGATTTTATTCACTTTGGGTAAATACTAAGAAGATGAATTGCTGGGTCCAGGGGTGTTATTTTTTAACTTTAGATAAAAAATTGTCCAACAGTTTCCAAAGCAGTTGTGTCATTTTACATAGGAAAGTTTCAGCTCTTCTACATCCTCATCAATATTTGGTGCTGTGGATCTTTTTAATTTTAGCCATTCTAGAGGATGAATGGTAGTATTTCATTGTAGTTTTAATTTTCATTTCTCTGATGGCTAATGGTGTTGAGCATTTTTTAACAAGCTTATTAGTCACTTGTGTATCTTTTCTGTGATGTTTCTATTAAAAGATTTTTGCCCATTTTAAAATTGGGTTGTTTATATTTTGTTACTGATTTGTAGAAGCTCTTTATATATTCTAGATACAAGTCTCTTTGATTGATTGATTGATTGATTGATTGATAGAGACAGACAGATAAATAGATAATTTTCTCCCAGATTGTGGCTTGGCTTTTCATTTTCTTAAAGGTAATGCCTGATAAGCAAAACTTTTTAATTTTGAGGAAGTCCAATTTATCAATTTTTTTCTTTTATATTTATTCCTCTTATGACCTTTCTAAGATATCTTTGTGTATCTCACGTTTGTGACGATATTTAAAAACATATGTAACTTTTAACTGTGGTTTTCTAATAGAAACTAGAAAGATGAAAGGGAAGAGTAGAAAAATGATTGAAATTTGGTTGTATTGTTTTCTAGACCTAGAACTCATCAACTGTTGTCTGAGTGACCATTTTAACAAGTTCGAGTCTCATTATTCCCCATGTATACGATGGATTCAGAGGATCTCAAAGATCTCCCAATCATATCAGTTTATGCAGAGGCAGAAAAAGGGCAGCACAATGGAACATAAAGAAAAAAAAAAAACTAAGAAGAACAGTATTAAGAGTCCAAGGAGAAAAAATGGAAAAGAAAAAGTTAAAATTTCCTTTCGCACTGGGAAATTTTGGTTTATATTTCATCCCTAAAGTAAATCAAAAGCACAACGCTGTTCTGATCTGGCTCCTCCCTTAAACACCAGATCTGGAGTTCAACCTGAATTGAAAACCAAGCCACCAGGGCAGTGGGCACATTAACAAGCTAGATCTGGCCATCTCAAAAGGTGCTTTTCTTCTCCAACCCCCAATGTGTAGAACCAACCTGCTGCAGTTCGAAAGCAGGAATAATTTTTTTTTCCTTTGACCTTTTGACTGAAAATTCGAAGGTGTTCCTTCACAACCCCACTCTCCAAATGCAACCCCTGTGAATATTTTGAAGGTTTCTTTCTCTTTCTTTCTTTCTTTTTTCTTTTTCTTTCTTTTCATTCTTTCTCTTTCTCTCTTTCTTTCTTTTCTTCCTTTCTTTTTCTGTTGTTATTATTTCACATACTTTAATGAGAGCTTTTGTGTAAAGTTTTGAGTACAGCTATTCATGAATTGCTTTTTTTGTTTGTTTGTTTGTTTGGCTTCTTCCTAAGCCAGAACCTTAAAAACTTTTTAGGAAGTCCTCACTTTAGGAATTTGTTGGGTTTAGAAGTTAATAAGGATCAGTATTATTTTCCCATGAAAACAACATGGAGGATGCAAGATAGAACACACAGGTCTTTTTTTTTTTTTTTTTTTTTTGAGACGGAGTCTCGCTCTTGTTACCCAGGCTGGAGTGCAATGGCGCGATCTCGGCTCACCGCAACCTCCACCTCCTGGGTTCAGGCAATTCTCCTGCCTCAGCCTCCTGAGTAGCTGGGATTACAGGCACGCGCCACCGTGCCCAGCTAATTTTTTTGTATTAGTAGAGACGGGGTTTCACAATGTTGACCAGGATGGTCTCGATCTCTCGACCTCGTGATCCACCCGCCTCGGCCTCCCAAAGTGCTGGGATTACAGGCTTGAGCCACCGCGCCCGGCCTAAACACACAGGTCTTTAAGTTATCTGTGTCTGAATGAAGAACTGGATGAATTGTACTCTAGAGCATGGCTTCCATGTGTGAGACTGTCTCTTTGAAAAAAATGTGCCAACCAGGAAGATCCCGCTTACAGTAAGCCTCTTTCTTTGATTTTCTGCTTACCAAGCAGGGAGAAACTTCCAAGGTGAATCCCCCAGATATATGAGTACTCAATGAAGGATGCCAAGATAGGGGCTGTAGTAGGGATGTAGAACTTGGGATTAGCTATCACCTTTTCCACACTAATAGGAAAATCAATTCTCCTTTTCATGTTTACTGACCATGTGAATTTCCCTTTATGCGTGCCATTTCCCATTGGCATGTTTATCTTTCTATTTTCGAATTCTAATTGTCACTCCATATATTATAGATACAGACATTATATATGTCACAAGAATTATAAATATATTTCCCAATACAGTGATTTTGTTTCTGGGTATTTTAATTTACATATAAAAGGTTTTAAATTTTAAAACTAATCATTTAAGTCTGTCTTTTCTTCTGGGTTTTCTGTTAGAAACATTCTAATTTTCTATTAGAATGTTCTCCCCTACTCCTGAAGTGTACATAGAGTCCCTGGGATGGGCTGTGTGGATTCAAACTGCTTTCTTCTTGCCACCTTTATTATAAGGACTGGAAAGCAAAAATAGCAAATGCTTCGTCTTCTTGTGTAGCTAAGTATGGTCATGTATAACAGCTCTGAAGAGAGAGAGGAAGTGAGAAGTCTCAGGGGAGTAAAATGAAATAGTCCAGTGTAGAGAAAGCCTTCCCACCTGTGTGTTCATTCTTATTCCAACAGGAATATGAAAGCACAGCTGCCACCTGGGCACCAAGGGGACAAAAGCTACCTGCTAAGAATGACAGAGCTGAAAAAGATAGAGCGATGCCTTAATGGTATCATTAAGCCCTGGCTAGACAGTCTATCTCTGGACTTCTTGTTTTATAAGAAAATGATTCTCCTCAGTTTTTAAGCTGAAGCTTTCTGCTACTCATGGCTCAAGTCATTCCTGTCTTACTCAGTCTCCTAAATTAACTTCTAGAATTCTTGCTTTATTTTTTACATTTGTCTTTAATCCATCTTAATTTATTTTTGAATATGCTGAGAGATACGGGTCCAATTTTATATTCTTCCAGATGGATAACCAGTTGTGCCAGCACCATTTATCAACTCCACTGAATAGAAAAATCATTTTTTTGTTTTATGTTAAATTTCCCTATATACTAGGATCTGTTTCTCAAATTTTCACCTATTTCATGAATCTACTTGTCTTTATTTATGCCAATATCATAGACATGATTGTAGCAGCTTCATCATACTTTAGAAAATACATATTAAGGCCATTTTGTCCTATTTGACTTTTAAATATGGTTTTGGCTATTTCCAGCCATTTGAAAATATGAATCTTATGATCGCTTGAATTTTAAGATGAATTTGAAGATCACTCACTCCAATTAAATTTAACCCTAACCCACTGGAATTTTATTTGATATCCTTAACTTCTATGCATTCATTTGGGAAGAACTGATATTCTTAAGTTATCATCTTCCCATCCAAAAACATTGTTTATTTATTTAGATCCTGTTTTATGTCTTTCAGTAATATTTCATAGGTACCTTCATATTAGGTCCCATACCATGCTTGCCAAACTTATTCCAAAGAATTTTATAGTGTCTGTTGCCTTTGTGACAAGGATGTTTTTTTCTGACTTCTAAGTAGTAGATATTAATAACAGGTATCAGGCATTATTCTAAGCAGCTTATATATATTAACTCATTTTACCCTCAACAAACTACAGCACAATCTATGAATAATAAAAATGGATGCATAGAGAAATCATGTAACTTGTCCAAAAAAGTTCCTTGGTCAAGATTATGTAACCTGCCAGTCAGCTAATGCAACACAGACCTGGGATTGATACACAGGTCATCTGAATTCAGAACCTACACTCTCAACTACTATACTATATGATCTACACTGCCTACATATTTATTTTGTATTCATCCAAATACAAAATTCACTTCAAATTCTTTTTTTTTTTAATTTCTAGAGACACATGGTTTTTGTATGCATAAAACCACATCTTTAACAAAAGTACTGATTTTAACTTTTTCCAAAACATGTGTCAATTGTTTAATTTTCTTATTACAATTGCTAAAACATCTAAAACAATTTTGAATAGTAATTGTGAGAATAGGTAAATCTTTCTTATGTTCCTATTTCAATTGAAATGTCCTAGAATCTCACTTTTTAGAATGCTGTTTAACTTGTTGAATGATCATCTTAAATATTACTACCACATTGAAGTGTTTTTTCTTCTTGTGAGTTTATTTGAATAAAGAATCGTTTCTAATTTTTTTCCAAAACCTATAAATCATCTATTGATAAGATCATGTTTTTCTACTTTGATTTATTAATCTAATTATGTTAGTAGATTTCTGAACACTGAAAAATCCTTGCATAATCCGCAAGGATTAGTAACCACTTGGTTATTAATTTGGTCTAGCATATTATTCTTTTTATATATTGCTGGATTCTTAAATACAAATACTTGTTTAGAATTTTTGCATTCAATTTGGAAAAGCAATTTTGGTATGTAAAGCAATTTATTAATGATTTCTTTTTTTGTACTATTCTAATCAAAAGTTTTGTTATTAAGATTACACCAACTTCATAACATGAACTTTGATGCCTTCCATCTGTTGTGAAGGATCATAGTGAATAGTTTTTTAAACAGTAAACTTAGCTGTACTTTGAAGGTTATGTAAAATGTACCTAGGAACATATCTGGCCCTTTCAAATGGCCTCTCTTTTAATCACCTTCCTCATCTTGTCTGAAATAATTGGTGTTGACAAGTTTGCTCCATGTTCTGACATCTTTTGGGGTTAATCATATTTTCTAAGAAAAAATAAATTCCTCTAGATTTTTCAAAGTTATTGCTTGGAAAAGCACCTTTTAATTGTTACAGTCTTTTTAGGATCTTTCCTTATTTTTGTTCTCATTATTTCTTAAACAGGATCAAGACTATTTTATTAGTCTTTTAAAAGACCTCGCTGTTTTGTTTTTTTTAAATTTCAGTTAATAGCTTATGTACCTCTTCCTACTTCCTCTGATTTATTTTCCAGATATTGTACTCATTTCTTCCTCTTCTTCTTTTTTTGAGAGGAGCCTTGCTCTGTCATCCAGGCTTGAGTGCAATGGCACAATCTTGGCTCACTGCAACCTCCGCCTCCCAGGTTCAAGCAATTCTCCTGACTCAGCCTCCCGAGTAGCTGGGATTACAGGCACGCATCACCATGCCTAGCTAGTTTTTGTATTTTTAGTAGAGGCGGTGTTTCTCCATGTTGGCCAGGCTGGTCTCAAATTCCTGACCTCAGCTCAGCCACCCGCTTCAACCTCCCAAAGTGCTAAGATTACAGGAATGAGCCACCACAGCCAGCCTGAATTCATTTCTTAAATGTATAGTACATTCCTATTTTACTGGTCTTTGTTCTTGATTTCTTCACAATGTTTTTCCTATGATCATGACTTTGACTGTCTCCCATACATTTTGGAAGCGGAATTTTCATTGCTCTTGATTGTTTCTTATCACAGTCAAGGGACATCATAATCCAAGGGGCAAAAGTATTTTATTTATCTTGTTATTTATTTCCAATTACCTTTTTATTGTTTATTTCTAATTTTACTACATTTTATGATAAAATGTTTTGGCTTATAAAATCTGTTTTCTGAATTTTTTATGTTTCTTTTTGTGGCCACATACATAATCAATTTCTGCAAATATTCCATAGAAATATATAAAATTGTATCATTTCTGACAGTTATAAATTTCTGTACATATATCTTAGCTAAAATTTTTGATTAATATTATATAATTGCTGTCTTGTTTTTGTCTTTTGGATCTGCCTGATTCTGAAGGAAGTGAATCAAAATATTTCAGCATTAATGTGTTTTAACAATCTTTTTTTTTCTAATAGTTTTTGCTTTATAAATTTAACTACTAAATTATTGTTTAATGTATGCATTTTAAGAGTGTTCTTCTTTCTGCACAGTATGCCTTTATCACATATCCAATGGTCCTTTTTATCCTGTTGAGTTTTTAATCATAAATTTCATCTTTCCTGATTGCCATTTCTCCTTTCGTTTTGTTTGTATTCACCTATTATATCTTTATTCTCAACCATTTCCTTTACCATTTTAAGTGTATGTCTTATAAATATCAATAACTTTTATAAACCAATTGAGTAGTTTATGTCAAAATGCAGTACATTTATTTATTTTATTTTATTTTTTGGAGACAGAGTCTCACTCTGTCACCCAGACTGGAGTGCAGTGGCATGATCTTGGCTCACAGCAAACTCCATCTCACAGTTCAAGCAATTCTTGTGCCTCAACCTCCCAAATAGCTGGGACCACAGGCTCCTGCCACCACACCTGGCTAATTTTTGTATTTTTAGTAGAGACAGGTTTCAGTATGTTGGTCAGGCTGGTCTTGCACTCCTAGCCTCAAGTAATCCATCCACCTCTGACTCCCAAAGTGCTAGGATTATAGGCATAAGCCACTGTGCCTGGCCAAAATGTAGTACATTTAAATTTTAGGTAAAAGGTAATATAGCAGATTTGACTCCTTTCATCTTGTTTTTTGATTATTCATGATTTTACCTGTTCCTTTTTTTTCCTTGGAACTGTTTTTGCTAAATTGGTCAGACTGCTACTCAATCCCTTTCCCCCTGCTAATTAGATGGGTCTATTGTATTAATGGTTACCTTCCCATTCTTGATATTCATATTCAAATATAGGTTTATCATCGTTACATGAATGCAAGATGGCAATTAGTTTCCTCCACTAAAGCTCTATTTCATAACTGTTTCCCCACTCTCCCTCTTCAGATGCGATGAGAACTTGGAACACTTTTACTTTTCTACTTTCTTCCAACTACTGGATTTTGCTGAGACAGGCAAATGCTTTTAGTTCCAGCCTTCTGTTAAGGTTTTTCTTGTAGTGCTTCTGCCACATTTCCAGTTGCTCTATAATCATCGTTTGAGATTTAACTATATACACTGTAAAGTTGCTCTCTCATCATTGTTTCCTCTTCGGAGGTCGTGATTCTGATTCAGTTGGTATTTCTTCTTGAGTGCTTCCTTAGATGGTGTATGTGCATTATTGACATGGTCTCTGAATCCTAGCATTACCTAAGTATCCTTCATTTAGTCTGAGAGATAAATGGTATTGATGGGGTTCAGGACATACAACCCAAAATATGGCATCTTGGCGTTTGAGTGAACAGCAGAAGCAGAAAAGTCACTCTCACCTTCCCCTTGCCCTTCTCCCCTGAAGCAGGTCATAAGATTCACATCCAAGAGGTGCCCTCCCTATAGAAAGAGTAAGGAACATCCGAATCTCTGAAGACACAAGGACACAGAGAAGAATCTGAACGAACAGGCTTTGCCCAGTCGTTCCCAGTTTATCACCATTCAATCCTACACCTTGTGTCCAATCTTACTTCTCCGTGACTATCCACTCTTCATCAAACCTCGCAAAAAAATGCACAAGTTTACCTGTTTCTTTGGGCATTCGCTTCCTCATGAAGGTTCTTGTTTCACTGAAAACTGATATTAAATGAATTTGTGTGCACTTCTCTTGTCAATCTGTCTTCTGTTATAGGGGCCTTGGTCATGAACCTGGTGACCCATGAAAAATCTTTCCTCTCCTACAGTATCTTCTCTGCAAATAAGATCCCTGGGTTGCAATTTTTTTCTCTCAGTAGGTGTTATTCCACTGTTTTCAAGCTTCTATTGTTGCAGATGAGAAATTCATTATTAGTGTTATTTACTTTTAGTAAGTTAAAAAAAAAAGTAGGCTGGGCGTGGTGGCTCATACCAGTAATCGCAGTGCTCTACAAGGCTGAGGCAGGCAGATCATCTGAAGTCAGGAGTTCGAGACCAGCCTGGCTAACATGATGAAACCCTGTCTCTACTAAAAATACAAAAATTAGCCAGGTGTGGTGGCGGACACCTGTAATCCCAGCTACTCGGGAGGCTGAGGCAGGAGAATTGCTTGAACCCAGGAGGCAGAGGCGGCAGTCAGCCGAGATTGCACCACCGCACTCCAGCCTGGGCAACAAGAGTGAAACTATGTCTCAAAAAAAAAAAAAAAAAGTAACCTGGCTTTTCTCTGTGGAACCTTGTAAACAGTTTTTATCCCTGAAGTTAAAGAATTTTTCCAGGATGTTCTTCAGTTTGTGTGTGTACATGTCTGTTGTCTTCTTAATTTTATCTGAATTTCTGTTTTCTGTTTTATTTCTTCTACCTGGTCTTCAAAATCATTAACCTCTCTTCTTCAACTAATCTGTTGCCATTTTTTAGTTTGTAGATTATGATTTTAATTTTTTCTCCAGCATTTGGTGGCCACTGTTCGTTCTGTTGTTGTTGCTTTTTTGTTGTTATTGTTCTGGGATTTCCACATATGCTTCAGTTATAATGTTTTATTTTGGTTCACGTTTTCTTATCTCCATTGCTCATTTTCATTAAAAGCTTCCTAATCTATTTCTTTTGCATTTTATCCCACTTCCTGCATGCTGGGTGCCATTAAATTTGCTGTTTTCCTGAGGTGCTTTAAAAAAGAGTGGGAAATCATGGTAGACTCCTGAGACAAACGTCTCTACTCTTGTTAAAAGCCACAGCATTCTTCTTGACCCTCACACTAGGGCTTCACCCCATTCCACGCTGTCATCTGGCACGAAGGGGAAAGCACCTGCGTCAGCTTGGTTCTTCAGGGTCCTAACAGAATCGCAGACCTCATCTAAACCCTTGATCGCTGCTCAGCTCACAGGAGGTAGGTAGTCTGCTGGGAGATGGGTGGATGAGTCTTCATTCAAGCACCGTCATGCCAGAATCTGAGATACATACTTATAAGAACATTCAGACTGCTCCTCTAATGTCTTTTTGTTTCCTTACAAGGATTATCCTTGGTAAGGGGCAGGTGTAGCATCTGGAACGTTTGCATACAAGACGGACTAGCCATCCGAATGCGTCCCATGAGGCAGGTCCAGCAGTGGGGAATCAGGGCTTGTGGGATCTACTTTCCCTCTTCTCTTTCTTCCCTCTCCCCGGTGGAATCCCCCAAACTACACTTGAACTGGCCTTGAACGAACAAGGGCATGAGGTGAAAAGCAGAAGCCATGCCCGTAAGGGCTGGGGGGCTGCTCAGCACTCCTGATGATGGTAAGAATGAACAGAAGGCATGTCCCAAAGAGGGGAGTTTCTGGGAGTGGAGCCACACTGTCAGGAAAGACCAGAGGTGAGGCACACTTAGAAATCAATCGGTGCCTGTCATTGTCAACCTGCCTTCCTCCTTCCCTTCCCTTCTTTGCAATTTATTTTCTGTCTTGATTTCAGTTATGTATAAACATAGATATCACGGTGTTCTTCAAATTTAAAAATGAAGTCCTTCTTCTCTGTTGCCATTCTACAAATAAAGAATAAATGAGAGTCTTCACATTTTGCAATTCTTAAATTCACAACCCCAACACTGATTATTGACTAACTCTTATACACGTTGGGTTAGGGCCACAGAGGTGGTTCTTTTCAGGCTTATGATTCAGTATAACAAATGTATTCTTGTTTCCAGACACCATCTCTTTTCAGAGTTCACCCTCACGGGCCATGTTCCTTGTTGCAATTGATAAGCGTTTGGTCAAGAGTACTACAGGCAATGTGCACAGCCCGGAGAGCTGCAGCAAAGAAAAAAAAAATGTTCTTTTATTTTACCACTTCTCCAAAAGCTGTGGGATGATCCTATGCAGCTGTTTCATAAGAAATTTGCCTGAGATCTGACGGATAAATTCTCTTCAAAGATGAATAAAAGAAAATAGCGTCCAAGAATGCAAAACGAACCATTGTTACCCTGACCTCACCCTCACCTACAGAAAGTTCCACAGCTGTTCAGAGAGCAACTATTTCCATCACCAACAAACTACACAAAGAGATTAAAAAGAGAAAGATCTGTGTGAGATCCTGTCAAATTACACAATTACTATGAAGATGAAATCGTCCCCAGCATTACACTACCTAAATATAACATGTAATTAACAGCAGTCACTTGCCAGTCAGTAAGACCATACAAACCATTAAAATCAAGTTTGATAATTCGACATAAAATTGGTCAATTAAAAATATAAAAACATCATATTTCTCTATTTGAATTCTCCATGTAATTGTGCCAACAGAGTTCCTGCCTGTCCTCTCCCCCAGCCGAAGCTGCATTTCCCTGTGTCATTCAAGGAGTAAGTGGCTGTTTTAAAACTCCACACACAAGGAAAATTAGCATGACTCTTTGGAATTGTTTCAAAGATATTTGGCTAGCATGAATATTTTTAATCTTTCACTTTTATTACGTGTATGATGTCAGGAGCTGTGGCAGGAAGCACATTTTGTCGATTAAATAATTAATCCCATAGCATAATAGTCCGTAAGGAAAAATTGACATTTGTCAGGTTCAAAGAAAATGAAAGCCTGGAAGGATTTTTCATTATGCTTGCTCAAGAAAAACATAATCTGATAGCAGACTTTCCTTACTCATTTCTCTCCTACACCTACCACTCCCGCTACAAATACTCCTCATATCAAACCACAGGAAGGAAAAAGTACCTGCAACGCCACCCTCACACTCATCCTCCTCCACCCGATTACAGAATCAGATCAATCTTATTTACTAAATATGCCTTCAGTTTGCGCACATCTCCCTATCCACACCGTGAACATTTTAATTCAAAATTGGGCTGGGCTTGGTGGTTCATGCCTGTAATTTCAGCACTTAGGGAGGCCCGACTAAGAGGATTGCTTGAGGCCAGGAGTTTGAGACCAGTCTGAGGAACAAGCAAGACCTCGTCTTTATTAAAAAAAGAAAGAAAGAAAGAAAGAAACAGTCTTGAAAATTAGCCAGGCATGATGGCAGTATGCATTTGTGATCCCAGCTAGTCAGGAGGCTGAGGCAGGAGGATTTTTTGAGCCCAGGACAGTGAGCTGTGACTGCTCCACCGCAGTCCAGCTTGGGTGATAGACTGAGACCTTGTCACTAAATAAAAAATAATAATAATAATAGACTTTAAAAACTGACTCCAATAAACCAAAGAGTGATATTATACTGAGTTGCTTGTTTTCCACTGTGGCAACTGCACAGAGATTAGAAGCCAGGCCAGAGTTGGGCAACCTTGGGTTCAAGTTCCAGCTAAATTTCAGGAGCTATGAGATCTCCATACTCCCCAAACCTTGTACATCTCAATCTGTGAAAAGAGTATGCCACTGGGACCCATCTCATCAGGGGACTGCACATACCTGCCTAGGGTGCTGACCAGGGTGGCAGCATGTGTTAGCTGTAATTAGCAGTCCATTCATTTTATATTTCTACAAAGTTCAGATTCATACACGTCAAGTGACCTGTGGCACCATCACACACTCTGCATGCGCTTCTCCATTCATTTCTGCTCTCCAACAAGGCCTCCCTGGCAGCCTGGCATGCTTTCTCTTTCCTCTGCCCCTTGGCATTCTGCAGTCCTTGGCTTGCAAGGAGTGAGGAATAACACTCTTTGGCCCCCTAAGAACTTCTGTTCCAGGGTTTCTACAAATGCTACCGCCAGGTTGTCAACAACAGTCTGCACTGGATTAAGGCTGCCTGGGAGGAGAACATTTCAGTGCGCTATTTTTAACCTGTGTAGGCATCATCTGTGCTGCCTGAAAGAAGTGCTTGCCTGGCGTGGAGATGACCCCCGACGCATCCCGCCACATGTGCTGCTGTTTCCTTCAAACTTTGTTCTGTGATGGGGGTTTGCAGTTTTTTGTTTGTTTGTTTTCTTTTTGTTTTCCAACAGGGCACTAAAGAGTTATTTTTGGTACAAAAAGTAAGACCTCACATTTGGTCCAGATTGCATGCATTTCTACACTGCTTACTATTTTTTAAATTTTTGAAAAATGTACACTGATAATCTATTTCAGCTGTGCAGACAATATGAAAAAAGTGGGTTTAAAATTACAGGACATTGTACAATCAACTAAGACTACATACCTCAAATATGTTTTGTATCTCCCCTGAAAAATGGATTAAAAATGTTAAGCTATTTTGTCCCTTTTCATGAAATTTGATATCAGTAATTAGTAAGGCATGCTTTAGGGTATAAAAATCTCTCCTTAGCAAATCAAATGAGTTTTCTTTGATGTAAACCGGCTTGGGTGAGTGAACACTATTTCAATCTAGTTAGAATGGCTCTTTGCACAAGGCAGGGAAGAAAAGAACCATGGAAAATTCTGAAACTTTTGAACAATTTATTGCATTATTACTTTTTCTTAAATGCATTCCTGCCCAATATCAAACTGTTAGTCACACTGTCTGTACGGTGATTGGAAAAGAATGAATACATTCTTTATTATTAAACTTTAATTTATTTTTCCTCATTTCTAGATTAAATGAGCTAAGGGATGCTAAGTTATATGTAAATTATACCACACATTAGAAATGTAAGAGGATTTTATTTTCATTAGTAATCTTGCCCACATCTCAAGACTATATTAGAAGAAACAAAATATAACTATGTATATCTAGTCGAAAATAACCTAGTGTCTTAAGAGTGGAAATGGGTGGGTTTAGGATCATGAAATAAAGTTACAGAAGTCATGATTCCATTGGGAGGATACTCAGGCAAAAAACAGTGTAAAAATGTTCAACAGAAAAATGCCAGTGACCAAACCCTAATGGATTATATTGTGGGAAACTAGGAAGTTTTAAGGTATAAACTTAATTTACTAGGTTGCCTAGGAGAAAGACAATGGAACCTTTCCACAGCAGGCTCTCGTGTGAGTCACACAGAGGCAAACAGCAGGACTGCATGGATCCTGAGATGATCTGAGACAATAAGCCTCACTTTCTTATGGGGAAAGAGTGTTTCTTCACCAACAGCTCCTGTTCTCCTTATACCGGTTCTAACCACAAACACAGTGTTCATTGTGTTGAATGAATGAATGCACCTTCATCTAACTAAAAGGGAGCTCCAGAGACTGGAGTTTCAAGTTTATGTACAAACACTTGGGCCATGTGCAGAATCATAAACCTCACGTATGGCAGGTGAGGCTTCGGAATTCTCCACGTGTCAGTGCCTGTGCCTAGGAGCCAATGTGTCCATTGGTGGCTTTCTGCCTCTCACCTGGAGTACTGTGTGATCATCTAATATCTCAAAATCAGAATCAGCAGATGGAACAGCAAAGTCAGACAACAGTCATGTCACCTTGGGGGGAATTCATGACACCTGCAAGTTAGCAACATGTGAGCATTGCCTTAGTTTACTCGGACAGTTACCCACCTTGTCTAGTGAACTCGTCTGCTTCTCTGTGAACCAAATCCTTCACTCTGTTGCCGTAAAGCAGCCGTGAGGAGTCATGATCAAAAGCTTTCAGTGTTTCGCTGGAACTGTAGGACTTCTGTGTGGGTACCCTACACTCCTCATTGTCTGCGGAGGAATCTGTATAGCGCCGTTCTTTCTCTCGTCTGCTCTTGGTCAGGGAGCAATAAGGCCTGCGTTCTTTCACATCCATACTTCATTCCTTCTGTGTGCACATCAGTCCTGCTGGTGACAACTTATGTTCAGGGTTCAAGTCTCATTGGCCTCTCTGCAAAGATACAAGGTTTGCATGATGTCAGCATGACTTTCACCTAAAAATTGATGACTCTATCCTTCTCAATGTGGGATGATAGTAACAACAGTATTGCTTATCTAGGAAACTTGCTTTCAACAAGAAATTAGTATTTGTGAAATCAGTGTTAAATATTTTGTATCACCAAGAGGTGAAGCACACTTTCTGCTAGTGAGTGCTATGAATGTTCATTGAAGCTACTATATTTGATTTTTCCCATTAATAAAAAAAAATGATTTTAAGCTCACGCTCAAATTTCACTACAGAAGCCAGCTAAAATTGGCTTCAATAGTTAGTTAAATTTTCCACAATGGAAAAGTTAGAATGGCTTTTTTTCTTTATAGCATTTCTCCATTCAAAATAAAACACACAATTTATTTTTCTTTTTCAATGTATTTTAAAGAGCAGGAGCAAATTGGGAAATTCTTGCTACTGAAACTTTGTCAAATGCATTGAACTTTCATATATATATCTATATATATATCTTACAAAGACTCTTCAGAGGGCACAATTTTCATGTTTTAAGGACTCAAATATCTTGAATTGTGGAAAAAGCTGGTCCTCCTTCCATACAATTCTGCTTAAAAGGCATTTTCCGGCCGGGCGCGGTGGCTCACGCCTGTAATCCCAGCACTTTGGGAGGCCAAGGCGGGTGGATCACGAGGTCAAGAGTTCGAGACCATCCTGGTCAACGTGGTGAAACCCCCTCTCTACTAAAAATACAAAAAATTAGCCGGGCATGGTGGTGCATGCCTGTAATCCCAGCTACTGAGGAGGCTGAGGCAGGAGAATTGCCTGAACCCAGGAGGCGGAGGTTGCGGTGAGCCGATATCGTGCCATTGCACTCCAGCCTGGGTGACAAGAGCGAAACTCCGTCTCAAAAAAAAAAAAAAAAAAAGGCATTTTCCTCTCTAGCAAATGAATTTAATCAGCTCTATCCTGATAGTTAAGGTAATTCAAGTGGCTAATTTGATGGGGGGAGTTTCCTGCAACTGCATGAATACACGAGGCAAATGGTGTTTCTCTGTTTCAAAACTCTATTTCCTGAATTTGCTAAACTGACAGTGGAAAGGGTGGGCGGAAAAGGTCTACAGCAAAAGATGGACGCCTTCGCAGGAAGAGTGGCCCAGGGCTAATCAGCGTTTTAAATGGTCCTCCTTTGTCTTTATTCTGTCTCAAGTTATCTCTCCTTTTAATCTGAAGGACCCTGAAGGCTTTGTCTTCAGCTCTCAGTGTTTTCTTCCCACCCCACTAAATTCACTTTTTCCTAAATTCACTTTTTCTTTGAGTGATTCCATAGTCAACTTGAAATCAATGGTTCCTAACTGGCCCCAGGCCTTCTTTTTGGTTACTGTAGTATCCTTTGGACTGTGACTGCTGTTAAGATAGTATTTTCTTCCACTTTCAAAAAGAGTGAGTCCCTCTCTCAAATAATCAGTGTCTCTGGTCTCTGTCTCTCTCTGTCTCTCTCTTTCCAGCGTGCACTGTCAGATGCACTGTGTGTCAGCATCACACAGCTCATTAATGTGCTTCCAACTTGGAGCCTTGTGGCTGACTCTCTCCCATGTCAATTCAGCTTACCCTGCCTTGATCTTTTCTGTTCTAACACTACAACTGTACCCCACACATTCAAACTTTTGCCTTCCATCAGCTACAAGAAAAGCGGTAAGACTCCCCGGGCTGGAATCATCACAGAGTTCTAGAGCCCAGACTTGGGAAGGTTTGGAGGGTTCCTCCCTGCTCTGTTTTCAACCAAACTATACCCTCCTCTCTCCATGTTGCCAATGAAGGGTTCCCTTGTGGGGTTCTCTGTTTATCTGCTTCCAAATACTGAGCTGTTCAAAGTAGTTGCTAATATTTTAGTTTGGGTCTTGGAATATATCTCGAGTTATCTACCTTTGTCTTCTTTTCCACAAATCTGACTTTTATTTTAAAAAACTATTTTCCACTGACCACTCTGATTCATTACTCCATTATTATCTTTACAAATTCTTCCAATACCTCTTAAAAGAAACCGAATTTCTCATATTGTTGCTTTTCTTTCAATTTAAAATAATAATTTCAAGGTATGGTGACAGATTATTTTTATACAAAAAGATTAAAACAACACGCCAATTCACTCTTTTTATTCCATCAAAGAGAAGTTACTTTATTTTATTTTGAGATAGAATCTCGCTCTCTAGCCCAGGCTAGAGTGCAATTGTGCAATCTCGGCTCACTGCAATCTCCACCTCCTAGGTTCAAGCAAGGCCCCCGCCTCAGCCTCCCAAATAGCTGGGATTATGGTGCGTGCCACCACACCCAGCTAGTTTTTGTATTTTTAGTAGAGACTGGGTTTCACCATGTTGGTTAGGCTGGTCTCCAACTCCTGACCTCAGGTGATCCACCCACCTCAGCCTCCCAAAGTGCTGGGATTACAGGCATGAGCCACTGTGCCTGACCCTGTTAAGTTATTTTAGATAATTATTTACTGAATGACTACTAGGTGTTAGGCTATCATCTAGGTGCTGAGGACAAAGAATGGATAAATGTTCCTGTCCTTATGGGGGACACATTTAGTCAGAGAAACAGGTACATTCTTTCTAACAAAGTGAATAAATATGTCTAAGTTTAAGGGAAATTTTGTTTCCAAATAGTCTTGATCTTTTTGGAGGGAAGGCCATATAGACTGAAAACTAAATGATCATCAAAAAGCTTTTCATTGATCAGAAAAATACAATTCAAGCATTTTTTAGTAAGATTTGGGATTTGAAGTCATTATAAAAGTTTCATTTCTGGCCCTAAATTGACATCTATTTTAAAATAAGTGTTGCTATATATACACATATGTATGCATTTTGGTACTTTCAAACTGAAATGACTGAAGCAAGGGGAATTGTTTTTTGCTCTGCTGACGTTTTGCTTCAATTAAGTTGGACCAGGTATTGACTGGCAAACTCTGCCAGCCAAATCGGATCCACCACCTGTTTTTGTAAATAAAGTTTCTCTGGAACACAGCCCTTGCATTTGTTCACGTATTGTCCTTGGCCATTTTCATGCTACAAAGATGGAGTTGAGTGTCTGCAACAGGAACTGCAGTGGTTTGAATTGTGTCTCCCCAAAAGACAAATCTTAACTGAAATCTTAACTCCCAGTATCTGCGACTTCGACCTTATTTGGAAATGGGGTCGCACTTTGATTTCTGCAGACGCAATCAGGTTACCATGGGATCATCCTGGATCAGGGTGGGCCCTAAACGCAATGACTGTGTGTTTAGGAGGGACAGAAGAGAAAGATTTGCATACAGGCACACGCAGAAACAGAGGAAAGAGGGCCAGGCGAAGACAGAGGCAGAGATGGGAGTGATGGCGCTGCCAGCCAAGGAGCACAAATGGCCGCCAGCAACCAACAGAAGTCAGGAGAGAGGAGCGGAGCAGAGCCTTCTCTTGACTGCAGAGGGGTGGCTCTCGACTTCACACTTTTTACCTCCGAAACGGAATCACTTCCTGTTGTCTCAAGCCACCAGGGTTGTGGTCATTTCTCACTGCAACCACAGGAAACAAATACAGAGACCTGATAGCCTGCAAAGTCTAAACTATTTGCTATCTGGGCCTTTGGAGAAAACAGTGTGTAAAGCTCTGAGTTAAACCATCCATTTTTCCATTCTCTTTGTCTGTTTGGATTTTTTGTTTTACTCTGTCACCCAGGCTGAAATGCAATGGTGCCATCTCGGCTCACTGCAACCTCTGCCTCCCTGGTTCAAGCAATCCTTCCACCTGAGCCTCCCAAATAGCTGGGGTTACAGGCACATGCCACCACACCTGGCTAATTTTTGTATTTTTAGTAGAGATGGGGTTTCGCCATGTTGGCCATGCTGGTCTCGAACTTGTGACCTCAGGTGATTTGCCTGTCTCGGCCTCCCAAAGTGTTGGGATTACAGGCGTGAGCCACAGCGCCCAGCCTCATTTGGATTTTTAAGGGCAAAAAGTATTCTCTCTACTATGTCATTTTCATGATACCATTTTATAATCTTGCAAATTAGATAATCATGAAGTCCTTTAACATAGTAATCACAACTAAAGATGCAACTTTGTGGTAATATATCCCAAGTTTATAAATCAATACCAACTAAATATTAATACTCTAGTAATGAAAAGATGATTTTAGGTATTCTTAAGCTTTCTAAAACATCTCTAGCATCAAATATCTGAGGTTTCTTTATTTGTGAAACAATTTTCCAGTGCCACAATACAAGATGTAATATTTGATTATGCCATCAAAGATAAGGCAATTTGATCTTAAAGACTGTAAACAATAAAAAGTCCTTTGTATCTCTCTTTTCATTTTTATACATAGTTCAAACTCTTCAAGGATTTAATCTACTACACTGTAAGATTTGCAGCTACTGATATGCTTGATATGATGGAAGTCAATGCGTTCAGTATGACTTCAAAAGGCAGTTTTCTGTGTTCTCTCTTCCACTCAAGGCTGAAGATGAGAAGGTTAAGAAATGCAGCCAGCTTAAGTAATGCCAAACTGTGGAAGCACTTTGATGGTGACTGCACAGTCCTATACAAGGAAGAGGGTCACTGTGTGCATATTCAGCAGAAGGCATTTAATGAATATGACGTTAGCTGCATCAGTGGGCAAAGCCTTTGAAAAATAAGGAAAGCCATTAGAAAGCTGACAAAAAAAACTTTTGATTGACCAGGCGCAGTGGTTCACGCCTGTAGTCCCAGCACTCTGGGAGGTTGAGGTGAGAGGATTGCTTGAGCCCAGGAGTTCAAGACCAGCCTGAGCAACAGGTGAGACCCCATCTCTATAGAAAAAATTAAAAATTAGCTGGTGGTGGTGGCACATGCTTGTAGTTCTAGCTACTCAGAAGGTTGAACCCAGGACTTCAAGGCTGCAGTGAGCCATGATCATGCCACTGCACTTCAGCCCAGGCAACAGAGTGCGACCCTGTCTCAAAACAAAACAAAACAAAACAAAAACTAGCTACAGCAAATATACAACAATTTTGATTGAACTAGCTACAGCAAATATACAACAATATCAAGGTGATTTCGTTAATTTTCATTAGTTCCTTGAAAAGCAGCTCAGTTACTAACCATAGCACCCCTCTGGAAATCACAGTTCGGCTTAAGGCAAGTTGGATTACTTGGCTATTTGTTTCTTCCCAACGCTATGCAAAGTATTTGACTGACTGAATGAATGGGCGGGCATTATGGACACTAGACTTAGAGTGACCCTATCCTCTATTTCAGATGTATTATTTAAATATATTTTGAAACTTGGCCAGAACACTTAACGACCTCATTACATTGTTTTATAACATGTTCCTAAGTCTGAAGAAATATTTTTTAACTGTATCTTTAGAAAGTAACTTGATTTTAACTGTAATTTTTGTATCGTGAAAACCCTGCTGCCAATGATCACAATTTACCAAACATCCCTAAAATCAATCATACTTTTAAAATTCCATAAGGTTATATATCTATGTAGAGACTGAAATATAAACAAATATTCAAACCCAAAAGATGAAATAATCTGTAGATCAGACTCACTCATGCTTCCATTGTTATCTCTTTTCTGTACAAATTACAAATCCTTAAATGTTACCTTGAATATCTCTACATAGACTGTCCCCTATTTTTATTATAGTGTGGAAAAGCTCACCCCCGAAATAACTAGACTTCAAAGAAACACTAATTTACACCAATACATTTTAGATTAAAGAACTAAATTAAATTCTTTGTACACAATACCAAGAAATTTTTGCCTTTTGTTACTCACAATTCCTATTTTCACTTATAAGTTAGTATTTATGATTTATTATCAGTTATATTAATTGAACAGTAAATACAACTTTGCATACTATAAGAATTTCAAAGCATTTCCTTTATTAAACAGTTAGAATAATTGAGGAAATCAATTGCTTTTGTTCATTTTAGAAAAAATTGTGTTTCCTGAGGCAAATTTATAAATCAAAAATTAAAATATTAAGTACAAAAATAAAATCATATTATGGTTATTTATTTGGTAGTGCTAAATTCAAGCATAACTGGAATTTGAGCTTATAGTTTCAAATAGTAGGACACAGGAGAATCTAACTATCATGTTAGTGATAAAAAGTTAAAACACAAGGCCAGGCACAGTGGCTCATACCTGTAATTTCAGCACTTTGGGAGGCTAAAGCAGGAAGATTGCTTGAGCCAGGGAGGTTGAGACCAGCCTGATGAAACCCTGTCTCTACAAAAACAAAATAATCCAAAAAAAGAGGAATGGTGTCACATGCCTGTAGTCCAGCTACTTGGGTGGCTGAGATGGGAGGATCGATTGAACTTAGGATGTGGAGGTTGCAGTGAGCCAGGATGGTGCCACTGCACTCCAGTCTAAGGGACAGAGTAATACCCCATCTCAATAAACACCCCACAAAGACTGTGAAAGGAAATATTTTAAAAAAGAGAATCTACTATGAATATAAAATGTGAGACTTGTTGGGAAGATACAGAGACAGAGAAAAATAAATATAATGAATAGTGATTGACAAGGTTAAAATTGGGCAGGTTGTTTTCTTTACATGTGACAGTAAATAAAGATAATTTTTGATAGCAATAATAAGTAAGAAGCCACATTTTGCTTCCAGTCAAGATTGCAATAACAAAAACTGGATTTATACCGCTATCTAAACCAATAACAACAAAAAGACAAAATATCTGAAACAATAGTTTTCAAGCCATTGACATCAGTCAGTGAAGGACAGTGAATCCTGAGAGATGAGAAATAAGTAAGCTGTGCCACGGGTTACACCTGCTAACTGCCTTGAAAATTTCCAGGCTGTAACACGGGAAGGGGGACCCAGGAAGAGTCCAGCAGACTCTCTCAATTAGAGGTGAAGCTGGGTCCTGTAGAATGGGTGGTAAGAATTTGCAGGTTAAGGCGTTGGAGAAAAGAGAGCCACATGGAGAAAGAATCCCGAAGATCTGCAAAGGGTCCCTCGGGAGTGTTCCACACAGTACTGATCGGCACACGTGTGTGAGGAGACCACTGGCAGGCAGAGGAAGAATGATCTGAGAGGACAATATCAGGGTATCTCAACCTCAGCACTACTCACCTTCTTGAAAGAAAAATTTCTTTTTTGTGGGAGTGGGGGTGTTTTGTAGTAGAGTGTTGGGCAGTATTCCTAGCCTCTACCCACTAGATGCCAGTAGTACCCCTAGTCATGACAATCAAAAATATTTCTAGATATTACCAAATGTCCCTGGGGCAAATTTTTCCCTCTAAAGGAACACTGAATTGTAGGTAAAGTAAGTATACAGGGCTCACACAAGGCCAAGAATAGTGTCTGTTTCCAGCAGCCAGATTAGGGGGTGGGAAACACCTCATACTTCATTGGGCAATATATTCAGAAAGGTCTTGCCTCAGTTGTGGGGAATAATTAGCAGTAGACTAAACACAGTTCTGGTTCTACCTAGCAAAACCTAAAAGCAAGACCAGAAAGGATCTAACTGTTTCCAAGTAGCTTAAATGCACAATAGCAAAGCTTAAAAACATTAAATAAAAATATCCAGCATACAAAAAGATAAAATTCACCAGGTGTGACATCCAATCAAAAACTACCAGTCATGCAAAGAAGAAGGAAAATAATAAATAGAAAAATCAATCAATTGAAACTCCCCAAAACTGATATTGGTGTAAGAATTTCATAGAGAAGGATATGAAAATTGTTATTATAACTGTATTCCTTACATTCAAAAAATTAGAGACATAGAATATATAAAAAGAAGGCTAAAGTCAAACTTCAAGACAAAAACTTCAATGTCTGAGATTAAAAATACACTGAATAGGATTGATGGCAGATTAGACACTGCAGAAGAAAAGAGTAGTGAACTCAAAAACGGTAATAGAAACTACACAAAATAAAGCACAGAAAAAGAATGAGTAGATAAAAACAAATCATCCGTGAGACACAGAACTACTTTAAGAGACCAATATATATGTAGTCAGAATCCTTGAAGAAGAAGACAAAACAGAAGTGAACAGAAAAACGTGAAGAAATAATAACTGAGGGTGTTTCAAATTTGATGAATATTATAAACTTACAGATGCCAGTAGCTCAACAAGGCCCAAACACAAGAAATGTGAACAAACCTATACCAGGGCATTTGGTTATAATTAATTGCTCAAAACCAGTAATAAAGAGAAACTTTTAAAGGCAGACACAGGGAAAAGGCATATCACACACAGAACTTCTCAAAGGAAATAATGTAAGCAAAATGACAGTAGAAAAACATCTTTAAACTACCTAAAGGAAAAAAATCTCTCCTTAGAATTTTATATCCCATGAAAAATATCTCTCAAAAACGAAGGTGAAATAAATACCTTTTCAGACATACAGAAGCTAATCATCAGCAGACTCTCATTACAAAAAATGTAAAAGAAGTCCTTTAGGCAAAATAAAAACAAAATCATATAGAAATATGTACCTACACAAAGGAATGAACAGCACTTGAAAATGGTAAGTACATGGTTAAATATGTAAGATATTTTTCTTATTATTTAAATCTCCTTAAAAGATAGATAACTAAGCACTCATCATACCAGTGTACTGTAGCATTTATAACATGTGTAAGTAAAATATATCACAATAATAGCATACAGGAAGAGAGAGGAGATACAGAAGTATACTATTACAAGGTATGTAAAGTGATCTAATATCAAGTCAAAGTAGACGGTGTTATATTAAAAATATATAGTTTAAACCCTAAAGCAAGCACTAAAACAGCAAAGCAAATAGTTATAACAGTCACAAAAGGGATAACAGAATTTTTACAAATTGAAGCATAAAAATATACAATTAATCAAAAGAAGGTAGAAAAAGAGAAAAATGGAACACAGAAAATATGGTACAAATCAAAGATGACAGACTTAAACCTAACTAGGTAAATAATCACATTAAATATAAATGGTCTAAAAACTCCACAAAATGCAGAGATTTTTCAGATTGGATTATTTTTGAAGATCCAACTAGATGCTGTTTCCAAGAAACACACTTAACTATAATGACACAAATAGGTTAAAAGTAAATGAATGAAAAAAGAGAATTCTAACTACATCAACAATCACGTTAAATGTAAATAATCTACACATACCAATTAAAAGGCAGAGATTGTCAAATTGGATGAAAAAGCAAGACAAAACCAGATAGAGGAACACTGTGCAGTGAATCAAAAGAATGCAGTAGATCTATATGTATAGACATGAAATTGTGCACAAAGCATAGTGACAATTAATTTCTTTACTCTTATTTATCATACTTGTATAGATGCTACCAGCTGTTATGGTGACAGGACATTGTGAGAAGCAGTGGGAATAGAGATACAACACATAATGCCTGCTCTCTTTTAATATGAAAAAAGAGACAAAAGCTAAAGAAAATCTATTTATTTATAATTGTATAAATCAGACTTTTTGCTTAGAAAGATCTCTCTGGCTAAAGGTTGAAAAATAGGGAAAAGGGGTGGAGTGGAGATTTAGAAAAATGAATGGATATGAGATATTTAGAGGTGGCAACAGCACGACTGTGATGGGGAAAATGAGGGTGAGGAAAAAGAAAGAGTTAAGAATGATACTACAGCTTTCTGGCTTGAGCAGCTGAGTAAAGAGGAAACTCTCCTGAGAGAGAGAAAACAAGAGGCCATCCCCTAAGTACTGTTTAATACATTCCCAATATTTGCTTTTTCCCCCCATTTAATATCTATGAAGCAGGTAATACTTTTTCCTTCTGGAAACTAGAAAATGAAGATAAGCCAAAAAAAAAAAATGCCCTCCTAGCCTTCTGGTGTTCACCTTTTCAGACTTCTATGCATATGTCATATGTATATATGAATGTGTGTATACATATATTTAACATGAATAATGTTGTAACTCATTTTTACTTAATATATTGCGAATATTTTCATGATGGTAAAGATATATTTATGTTATTTTTATTTTTTAATTTTATTTTTTTTGAGACGGAGTCTTGCTCTGTCGCCAGGCTGGAGTGCAGTGGCGCAATCTTGGCTCACTGCAATCTCTGCCTCCTGGGTTCAAGTGATTATTCTGCCTCAGCCTCCCAAGTAGATGGGATCACAGGCATGTGCCACTATGCCCGGCTAATTTTTGTATTTTTAGTAGAGACGGGATTTCACCATGTTGGCAAGGATGGTCTCAATCTCTTGACCTCATGATCCACTCACCTTGGCCTCCCAAAGTGCTGAGATTACAGGCATGAGCCACCGTGCCCAGCCTATTTATGTTATTTTTAAAATAACGAATAGAAAGCTTATTATTTTAAAATTCAAAACTACTCATCATAGATGAATTGTTTTATCACAGATAAACATAAATTTAGATAGTAAAATATATAGAAATATAAGTAGTATATTTAGGAAATATACTAAAATAGCTACTGAATAACTGTGAATACTGGAAGATTTTTAATTGGAAAATATATAGAACAGTGCCTTAGGCTAAAAGAAAAGTGGCTTAAATCTCATCAATTCATTACAATTATTTCAAAAATATTCCTATGTAGGAGGAAACAAAAACTGGAATGATCAAAAAAGAAAAAAAAAAAAAGAAAGACAATAAGGCTAATTTACTCGGTAAAGTGGGAATATATTCTATGATTTAAAAACAAATAAAACAATTCACTTTCATGGTTTGAAATTAAAGTTATTATGTTGGGCCGGGCGCGGTGGCTCACACCTGTAATCCCAGCACTTTGGGAGGCCGAGGCGGGTGGATCACGAGGTCAAGAGATCGAGACCATCCTAGTCAACATGGTGAAACCCCGTCTCTACTAAAAATACAAAAACTTAGCTAGGCACGGTGGCACGTGCCTGTAATCCCAGCTACTTAGGAGGCTGAGGCAGGAGAATTGCCTGAACCCAGGAGGCAGAGGTTGCGGTGAGCCGAGATCGCGCCATTGCACTCCAGCCTGGGTAACAAGAGCGAAACTGCGTCTCAAAGAAAAAAAAAAAAGTGATTATGTTTTTCTTGATAAAAAGTATAGAAAGGAAATTTAGTAGACACTAGTAACATATATTAATCCAGCTATTTAGTTTATGTTTGCAAACACAGGAATAACTACAGGGAGGTCATAGTCTCTATACTTAGAATAGATGGGAAAAGGCACTCAAGAATCCAATACACCTGAGCCAGATGCAGCTTTCCTAGCTTGCAGACCTTTACGGTAAACTGTAGATAATACTTCTCAATTTGTCTGTTTGCCATGATCAACTAATATCTATCATATCTATTTGCACATTTCGATGATGGCTTAAACCAGGCACCCTGAATATCGAGGCCACTACTTCATTTACCTGCACTTCAGCATGAGCCACGTCTTTGAAAATTTTGCCAGTAATAATATCTGGTTCAGAGGGAAAAGTAAGAAACACAGTTATATGTCATGCAGGTAATACTATGGTATCTAAATGGCCTCAAACACACTAGGTTAAAAAAAAAAAAAAAAAGACACTTTGATATTATTCCAGATGTCTTATTCTTATTGAACTAGGTCATTCCATCTTCAGCTGAACGTGCCCACATCATTGGACATGCCAGGCATAATCAAAAACACAATAACAATAACCTCTATTTATTCTATTTTATTTACTTTTTTGAGACAACGTTTCTCTTTGTTGCCCAGGCTAGGGTACAGTGGTGTGATCATAGCTCACTGCAGCCTTGAACGTCCAGGCTCAAGCAATTCTCAGGCCTTGGCCTCCCAAAGTGCTGGGAACTACAGGCATGAGCCACGTAACAGCAATACAGTAAGTTTGTGTTATTACCAGTTTTACAGATGAGGAACAATGAGAATTAATAAAAATGTTCAAGTCATACAACTAGTTGTGTGGCTAGGCTGGGGTTCACACCCCCATATGGTGCTCTTCCATTTATTTCTTGGAAAAATTGCTTAAAAGGTAAGACCTGGGTAGCATCAAGTCCAAATTCAAAGTTTTAGTCATAATGAGAGGAAAGTAAGTTTTCTAGATGACTTAAAAACAACTACAGCTTGCTATATTTTAAAAGTGCTTTAAAGATGGGTATCACTGACCCAGTAAATGTTGGGAAGTCTGCATGCCACTGGGGGAGCTTCTTCAATGAAGAGCTAATATTATTTCCCTAAGTGCTGGGCATATTCCTCTCTTTCAGAGTGGACATAAAAGCTCCTTGATGAATTATTAATTTCAATCTTGATTATTTATTGAGTGCTTAAAATATGCCAGGTGCTTTACATATATGACCTCACTTAATCCTCACAACAACCTTGCTAAATAAGAATTATAAACTCCATTTTGGCATGAGAGAACTAAGGCCCAGCAAGATTAACTGACCCATCCAAGGTCACAGAGTCAGGAATTACCTGAGCAGAATTTGAACACATTTCAGTTTAATTCCAAATCTGTCCTCTTACCCACTGGACTATACTTCCAAACCTTCGAACAAAAAGATTTAAAAAATAAATTTTTTTTGTAAAAAGAAAAAAATAAGAGAGAGAATGCGAGAGAGATGACAGCAGTAAGTTTAACAAACTGTCAGGATATCGACAGATTCAGTATTAATGAAGTCACTGAAGGTTGTCATATTGAAAATGCCATGATAATTACATTTGCAGAGATCACAGGATTGGGGGTGCAAAAATAAAAACCAAGTAAAATTCAACTGAGGAGTAAGAAAGGTGTAAAATTTAAGACTGAGAAGATAAAATATACTGGAAACATTTTCAAGCTGCTTCTTCAGGGAAAAGACAATTAGAGAAGAATGTAAATGACACCCTGCTGTGTGTGATATTATGTGTTTCAGAGGGGGACATGGAACAATTCCCTTTGCTTGTCTCTCATCCTATGTGGTTCAGTTACCAAAGGAGAGAGACTCTTTTGCATCACAGCCGTGGTAGTTGTACTAATTTTGTTTTGTGGGCCAAGTGCAGTGGCTCACACCTGTAATTCCAGCACTTTGAAAGGCCAAGGCAGGCGGATAACTTGAGGTCAGGAGTTCGAGACCAGCCTGGCCAACATGGTGAAACCCTGTCTCTACTAAAAATACAAAAACATTAGCTGGGTGTGTTGGCACATGCCTGTAGTCCCAGCTACTCAGGAGGCTGAGGAGAAGAATTGCCATACTGCAATGAGCCAAGATTGTGCCACTGCACTACAGCCTGGGCAAGAGAGTGAGACTCCATCTCAAAACAACAACAACAACAACTACAACAAATCTGCTTTGTGTATTTCCCTTAAAAAAAAAAACCCTTCCCCCACATTGAGACAAAGGGATGCAGGTGGAGCAGACCCCAGTCCTGGGGTCTAGGAACATCCTGAACAGAATCTTAGTGATTGGTTCAGGAATGAACATGTGACCAATGAAGTCAAACCCAGGACATCTGATAAAACTATTGTGAATGAGCCTACTCTTTTCATTGGAGTTGCTAATGAGAAGATGTAAACTTGCAGCTTGTTTACATTTTTGCCATCATTTGGGGAAAGCCTGTCTCTTAACCACTGAAGTCTACATAGAGGAAACAGACCTCAGCAACTAACAGAAATAAATGATTCTGAGAGCTGGGTGTGGTGGCATGCACCTGTAATCCAAACTACCTGGGAGGCTGAAGCAGGATGATCTCTTGAGCCCAGGAGTTCAAAACCAGTCTAGGCAACATAGTGAAATTCCATCTCAATTCGAAAACTTAAGAATTTAAAAAAAGAGAAATATGCTTCTGAAATAACAAGTTCTTACCCTGAATATTTCAACTAAAATATATATACCAACACAACTGGGCAGGAGATAAACAGGTTTTTTAATCAGACAAACCTATGTCTAAAGTCTAGCTCCACTATTTACAGTTTATGTGACGCATGGCCTTGGACAGGTTACTTAAACTCTCTGAGGCTTAGTTTACCACCTTTAATCATCCAAAGGCATATGATAATACCTTTCTAATAGAGATATTATGAAGATTAAATAAGACAAGGTTTTAAAAGGCATTTAGCACAGTTTTTGGCACATAACATAATGAGTATTTGATAAAGGGCGACTATTATAATGACATCAAGAACATTGTCCAGTGTCTGAGAATAATGTCTGCTATCATTAGGCTTAAATCTAAGTAATCTGGGGAAGCTGGTTTGGGGAAAATACATCAAAGCTCAGTCTATAAGGCTGAGAGCAAGGGATTATACTTCTATAACAAGATTGTTATTTTGCTAAAATGTGTGAATAGAATTTGAATTTTGAATTTTTATGCGCTTATTCAGAAGGACTATGTAATCAAATGAGAAAAAAATAGTTCCCACACCCATAATTTCTAAATGATTTCATGTCTAATGTTATCCAAATATTTATGTCTTGGTAGTAGAAAGCAGCAGGCAGACGCTGGCAGGACTTTCAAGAGGAGCAATAAAACTGATTAAGAGTCTCTAGACTGAAGAGCGCTGGTAGGCTTATTTTAGTAACAACTAGGTGGAGACCTGGTAACTACCCCCAAGTATTTGGAGAATAAGGGATAACTGCAGTTATTCATGCCTCTGTTACCCATAGGCAAAATTACTATAATAAACATATACACTGTCTACTGCCCACCAGACAGTTCTCATCTTAGTCTGAAAAGCAACAAACCAGCCAAACGGCACCTTCCTCACAGATCCCTGGAAAGTGGGAAATTCGCGCTTAGTGATGGCAGCGTCTCAACATGGCATCTGTCAGTGGACCGACGAGTTCCCAGACCCCACTTCCTCCTTGAAGTAGAGAAGCTCTAGGGGATAGATCAGATCCAGAGTAGATTCAGAGTCCCCAAAGCCTTTGGGTTTAGTCTGAGTGTCTGATTCATCCCAAGAACTGAGGAAAGTCTCTTAGTTTGCTGTGGAGATAGTGGGGGCCAGCTTGGGTCTGGACTCAGTATGGATGGGTATGGGAAACAGCCAGCCTGGCCAGAAGTCTGTGTGCTTACTCAGAAGTTTCCATTATCTAGTATATTTTCCTTCTTTGGTGTTGTTCGTTTTTTGTTTTGTTTTTGAGACGGAGTCTTGCTTTGTTGCCCAGGCTGGAGTGCAGCGGTATAATCTTGGCTCACTGCAACATCTGCCTCCCAGGTTCAAGCAATTCTCCTGCCTCAGCCTCTTGAGTAGCTGGGATTACAGGTGCATGCCACCACACCTGTCTAATTTTTGTATTTTTAGTAGAAATGGGGTTTTACCATTTTGGTCAGGCTGGTCTCGAACTCCTGACCTCATGATCCACCAGCCTCAGCCTCCCAAAGTGTTGGGATTACAGGTGTGAGACACCACGCCTGGCTTACTGTTTGTTTTTAAACACATTTTAATGCAACAGTATCAGGGAATGTAAATATGCTTGACCAGGTATAGGCTCTCATAGAAATAAAATGTTTGGACATCTCAAGTGCATTTACACAATAAACTCAAATATTATGACCTTGCATAAATGCTGCCAAATAGTCAAGTAAAAATAGGAAATATGCATCCTATAGCTTTGTTGTTCTGGATTTCCTAGATGATTTATATCTTAAAGACAAATATATGCATAGGTCAGGCATGGTGGCTGACCACTGACTCCAGCCTGGGTGACAGAGTGACACCCTGTCTCAAAAAAACCCAGATATGTGCATAATTTATAATAGTTTTCATGGGTAAGGTAGACATGGCCCAACCCAGGCATCAGGTCACCTGCTGAGGAGTCTGGGGGGCCCAATCCAGCCTGTCCTCTGCCGTTGCCCAGATCAGCACCCCTAGGAGGGGGCTGCGTCTGCTCAAAGGAGGCACCTCCCAGTAATGGACCCAAAGGCTCTAGAGTAAGTGGCCCAATTAAATTGTTTTTCCATTCTGTTACTAATGGTAGTTCTACACCAAGACAGAGGATTAAAATGGACCTAGGCAGTAGATAAAAATGTTGCCTTCTCAGATGTCTGCTGAAGTAGGATTCTTCCAACGCTCTTTTTTTTTTTTCCGAGACGGAGTTTTGCTCTTGTTGCCCAGACTGGAGTGCAATGGCGCTATCTCGGCTCACCGCAACCTCCGCCTCCTGGGTTCAGGCAATTCTCCTGCCTCAGCCTCCTGAGTAGCTGGGATTACAGGCACGTGCCACCATGCCCAGCTAATTTTTTGTATTTTTAGTAGAGACGGGGTTTCACCATGTTGACCAGGATGGTCTCGATCTCTTGACCTTGTGATCCACCCGCCTCGGCCTCCCAAAGTGCTGGGATTACAGGCGTGAGCCACCGCGCCCGGCCCCCCAACGCTCTTCTTGACCACCAAAGGGGAGTGCAGGTGAGAATGAGCCACAGGCACAGACAGCAAGGCAGTTTCCTTGGCTTCCCATTGACTGCTTGCCGAGTGGAGAAGCTGGACTTTTGCCACTGTATTTCATACCTTGGTGCTGTATTCTAGACAATTGTTAAAAACCACACTTTCAAGGTAAGCTAGTAAATTGTGGCCACTCAATAAATATTAAACCACAACAACAATTTGGAGTAAGTCAGTTTGGTCTATGTTTCCTCAAAGAGAGGCATTACCAAAATGCAATAGTCACTATTAAGAAAATATGATCTAATTTTGCCCACTGTGGCTCTGCTTTAAAGTAATTTAATTTGCAATTCATCTCATTACAAAATAGTTATGATATCAGTTAATAGTTATAGCTATAATCCATATGCCAGGAGGATTTTAAATTTAATTTGGATGGAGCACTAAGGAAAAGACTCTAAATTCATGAAAACGCCTTCCTCAGGTGAGTGCTACTCTCATTTCCATCACTTTCCCAACTGGGTGTTGGCATTTTGCCCTAGCCTAGAGGCGACACTTCTGCAACCAGGAGGTGTACTATTTTAGTGCTCACATAATTTTGGTCTCTCTACTTTGTAAGTACCAGTAGGGGGTCAATTAGCACAGATTACAATGATTATTTTGCATAATGGACACCTGTCACCCATGAACCAGAGTGAGACCATAAATCTAATTTCGTATGGGTCACCAAGTAGTCATGGCTCGCTAGTCTTCATCAGTCCAAGCTGCATTCCTTTTCATGTGCCCCACTCTTGTGCCCCTTCAGAATTACCATTTTTCTCTATCTACCTGTGTGTAATGGTGATACCACTTTGGAAAGAAGAAATTGTGAATACGCATCGTATCAAGATTTCCATATTATGTTTGGAAAATAGCCACATTTCATTGGATTATTTCTACAGTATGTAGTAGTAAACGTGTAATATGGAATATATTTTAATTGCTGTGATGTAAATGAGACTTTGGGGTCATGTTACAGAGTGTTAACTGGGAGATCCAGCTATGACTTTAGCATGCCTGCAGGCCTTTTAAATTGTTATGGGAAATTGCAGCATTCAATTGAGTAGTTTCAACACAGAGCTCCCCTAAGGCTTATTGCAGTTTGGCAACATGATGCCAATTTCAACTAATGTACATAATGCCTTTTTCCTCTCATACTTTATCTACAGAACCTTTCTAGTATGTACAACCTGAAAACCACGAAACCCTAGGCAGATGGAGAACATATTCTTGACACAATCTACCATTATGTTATTGGCAAGAGTCCTCAGATACTACAGGGCTTTGCTCAGATGGGGTTCAGAACACCAGGAGTATCAAAATATTGATCCAATAATAATAAGAAGCAATAAATGGGAAATATTCAAACTATTATAATGTAATTTCCTATTAAAACACTTTATTATAAACTCTCCTTAAGAAATGCATCCAGGTAACTCAAACATTTAAGTAGTAAACACCTATCTACTTATGATAATAACATACTTATAAAATGTGTTATAATTTATAAACATTGTCAGATACGCTTTCAGAATAAGTTAGCTGTACAAATCTGATTCAGAAAATATCTTTCAGGTTGGACGTGGTGGCTCAGGCCTGTAATCCTAGCACTTTGGGAGGCTGAGGTGGGAGGATCGCCTGATCCCAGGATGTCAAGGCTGCAGGCTATGAGGGTGCCACTGCACTCCAGCCTGGGTGACAGAGAAAAACTCTGTCTCAAAAAAAAAGAAAAGAAAAGAAGGAAAGAAAGGAAAGAAGGAAAGGAAAGGAAAAGAAAGGAAAGGAAAGGAAAGGAAAGGAAAAAGGAAAAGAAAGGAAAGGAAAAGAGAGAAGGAAAGGAGGGAAGGAAAGAGAAGGAAAGGGAGGGAAGGAAAGAGAAGGAAAGGAGGGAAAGAAAGAGAAGGAAAGAGAAGGAAAGGAGGGAAGGAAAGAGAAGGAAAGGAGGGAAGGAAAGAGAAGGAAAGGAGGGAAGGAAAGAGAAGGAAAGGAGGGAAGGAAGGGGAAGGAAAGAGAAGGAAAGGAGGGAAGGAAAGAGAAGGAAAGGAGGGAAGGAAAGGGAAGGAAAGAAGGAAAGGAGGAAAGGAAGGGGAAGGAAAGAGAAGGAAAGGAGGGAAGGAAAGAGAAGGAAAGGAGGGAAGGAAAGGGAAGGAAAGGAGGGAAGGAAAGGGAAGGAAAGGAGGGAAGGAAGGGGAAGGAAAGAGAAGGAAAGGAGGGAAGGAAAGGGAAGGAAAGGAGGGAAGGAAAGGGAAGGAAAGGAGGGAAGGAAAGAGAAGGAAAGGAGGGAAGGAAAGGGAAGGAAAGGAGGGAAGGAAGGGGAAGGAAAGAGAAGGAAAGGAGGGAAGGAAGGGGAAGGAAAGAGAAGGAAAGGAGGGAAGGAAAGGGAAGGAAAGGAGGGAAGGAAAGAGAAGGAAAGGAGGGAAGGAAAGGAGGGAAGGAAAGGGAAGGAAAGGAGGGAAGGAAAGGGAAGGAAAGGGAAAGAAAGAAAATATCTTTCAAATGTAAAATATCCTTTTAAAGTATTGCTTATTGTCATATCAGGGGGCAGAAGAGGGAGCCCTCTTTCTTCTCATTGGGTCCATGAAGTACAGGTTTGTGTAACTTCCTGGTGCTAAAGGGGAAAAGATCAGCCAGACCCACCGCCTGACCAGACAGGGCCAGACATCTCCAGCCCTTCTCATATGGACGATGCTTCTGCCTTGCACATTTCCCAAATGGCTAGGTTCAGACTCCCTTTGGTCAGATCTGCAGGATTTAGGGCGTCAATAACAATAGTGTAAGAAATTCTTTGTGTTCCACCACTACCAAACTGCATAAGGACATCCAGGATAGCAACGACTTCCTCCCAAGCCTCACATGAAATGGGCTTCTGTGAAGTAAGCACCACACATCAAACTGGCATTGGGTATTGCTGCAAAGCCACATACACAGGATGCAGTATGATGGTTTAATACTCTGCTGGGAGTTATCCTTCCATCCAAGGCTAAGGCAGGAAGGCAGCAAAGAGCCACTGTGCAGAAGCAAAGGCATGTAACCGGGAAAGAGAACTGGGACATATATCGGAAGGACATAGTTTAAAAACTGTAGTGAAAGAGGATAAATTGCAGCTAAAATGTCAGTAAATGACAACAAAATGCAGATTCTGAATAATAACTCTCTTCCATGTAGCTGAGGATGGTTTACCACAAGAACATTCGATTAGTCTGATTACACCTCGTTTTCTTGTTCAACAAATCCTCCACCACAATGCTCATGGCCTACTTCGAAATACTAAACATTTTGGTGGCATGTTGAAAGGAACAAAAGACTCAAAACAACATTGAAAAGTCACATCCAATTATAATGCAATTATTTTTACAGTAAACCAGCACCTTACAGTGTTGATAAAAAAACAAAAGCTGTCTTATTTGCTGGCCTTCGGGACTTATTTGTTAAAAATCTGTCCTTTTTTTTTTTTGGTAGATCTGTTTACTGCCTTGACCATGTCCTCTTCTATACATCCAAAGCAAAAAGCTCACAGATTTCAGTAAATATGTCAGAATTCCTGGAGTGGGCCTGAGTTTAACACTCAGTGGTAGCCAAAGATACCCTGTTTAAAACCAGCAAAGCTTAGCTTTCTGGAAGCTAGACTTTACCATCTACCTGTGTCTTCCTGCTACAGGAATAAAAAGAGAAGAAAAGAGGAGCGGAGAGGACAGAGGAGGAGAAGAGGAAAAAGAAAAGAAAGAAAATACCCTTGACAGACTGATAGCACTGTGGTAGCACTTCTCATCTATGTGCAGCTTATCAATAAACCGAGGCACAGTGGCTGCAAACCACTGGAGGACAGTAAGAGATCTACACAACCCCACAAATCCCCTGGTCTGCATCCATGAAAAACAGTTTTAAGCTGTGTCATTCCCGTTTCAGATTGAACACTCTATTCGACACGACAGTTGAGAAGCAGGAGTGCTGACTGTAACTGAACTTTTATTGTGCCATGCTCTAATTGTCCACACCCTCCTCTGCTTCAAAATTCACAGTCTCCCCAACAGAAAAACCTGCCCCACTGCTGCCTACCTTTGTGTCTTGTACGCAGTAGGTCTTCAATCACCAATAATATTTCCTGACTGATGTGAACTTTGATGAGACAATACAACCAATTTTAAGAAAAAGCTTATCTTAAAAGAGAAACGATAACATAATATTGTCTTCAGGACATCTCCTACTTGCTACTAGTAGATTTTTGTTCTTTTACTTGCCAATCCCCTATAGTCTTCATAGTCTATTTTAAATTTTCCTCTTGAATACTGGAAATGTGATGATCTAGCAAAAATCCCATTCTAACAAAATCAGGTTATCACGTTTATATGTCTCCATGACTTTTATTATGGTAAAATTTCTATCTTGAAAAAATAATGGTTGAGCAGAATATTCTAATTATAACCATGCAATATAAAAACAAAAGAAGAACGCTTCGAATTAAAAATCAAATCATTTAAATGAACACATACAATTAATCTGAGGATCCTATGGCTGTGTGGTGCCTAGAAAGTTGCCAAAGAGAGACTTTAAAATGTCTAATGTTCAGCGCTAAAATGTAGTGAGTACCTCATTAAATGTCCACTTTACATGCCTTACCTCATTGAAATTCTACAACCAACTTAGAAGGTTCGTTTTTTTATTAAGTTGTTTTTACACATAAGGAAATCTAGACTCAGATAATTTAAGTCACTCCCCTAAGGTCATTCATACACCTGTTCAGTAGACAGCTAGGGCTCAAAACCAGACGTGCATGACGTAAAATTTATACATTGGACAGCAACAGCGTGTTGACTGTCAGGGCAGATAGACACAGTTCCATTGGATACAATGAAATATGGGTCATATCAATTCTCATGCTTTACTGTGAAGGCTTTTAAAGCAAAGATGATCATCCACCAATGCAAAGAAACATTACTCTTATGTCATAGTATTGTTCAGCGGGGTTTTGGTAAAATTCTGATATCTGCAAGTGCCCAGTGGAGCAATCAGTCAGCAGCATGTCCCAGCACAGTAACCAATGTATGAAATCACACAGTTGGAAAGGCCAATGCTCAAACATTAGAGCAAATGCAAATAATTTCAGCTATTAATTTCTATACTAAGTGATGATAAAAAGCATCTATCCTAATTTCAACAAGGTACGTTCAAATGAAAAACAAATTCTCCCTGGGGTTGATGACATACTTTGTGAGAGAAACAGATTTCATGAGTGAAATTAAGATAGGTTCCCATCATCAAGAATGCCGCAATTCCCATAACTAATCACCCATAAAACCTATTACAAACAAACACTAAGAAAAACTCAGAAAGCATATAAGAGTGATGAAATTTCCACTTCAATGACTGATAAAGTGAGATATATCAAAAATCAACTGAGCTGGAAAAATGACACACTGTGAAGAGGTGCTTAAGATGATATGTGGTCAGGATCTTCCATTAGTCAAAGTGATGACTCTCAATACATGGATATTTCAGGACTTCATACCTCGAAGCTCAGTTCTTAATGACAGAAGTCTGTCTTCTTACATGGAAATGAGAAAGAATGCCTCCAAAGCCAGCACTCTGAAGGAAAAATGACTGCCATATGAACAGCTCTCATTCTGAACATTAAGAAAGCCCTTGCTATCCTTCCATTTTAGAATTGGATAAAACACAAATTTATCACATGCTCCTTAAATATTGTTTTCCAAACCAGTTTCTTCGCTTCAAGTTTTATATCTTCTGTTATCATTATTTTGGGCTGACCATTATGAATGATGTTTCTATTCAACTAAAAAAAAAAAAGACTTTCATTTTGTTAAAGGGAAAGACGACCAAATATCCTATGCTACATGTCTTACTTTTAAATGGGTTAAAACACAAACTCTCAGCGAAGTAGATCTGTTGAACACTGGTGGATCCTTTGTAAAAGTTTATTAATAAATATATGACTGAAAGAATGACCCAAAAAGAATCACCCATAGGGAACACCAGCTTTCTGTCCAGATCACAGAAGCATCTTTAACATGAATTTCACCTTCCATAGGCATCTACAGAAAACAAAATGCTAACCTTCCTTTATGGAGGAAAGAGTATTTACATCACACGAATGAGAAGAGGTGGGTGGGCATGAAAATGGGAAAAGGCCAAGGGAGACAATCTGTGGGCAAATTCATACAAAGAACCCCCCCAGCCCCCCGCTGCCCCGCCGCCTTTTTTTTTGGATGGATTTTCTTCTTTTCAAAGTTTTTAGCAAAATAATCATTTTTTTTCCAGAATAAAATGTTAATCCAGACACTCTAATTGGCTAGCAGGGTTGAGAAAATAGCTTACCAGTTTTTAAAAGAAAATTGTATCAGTCAAGTGAGTCCTTTTAGGCCAGACTATTTTTCCCACTATATGGAAACCCAGAAGGCAACTGAGTGCATCCTAAGGAAGCACAGTGATTGAAGCTTGTCCTTATGCAGAACTGTATCGCAGGCTGTTTACCCTTCTCGGTACAGGCCCCGAATTCCCTGTCTTCATAGTTGTATGCCACACTTATTCCCAGTGCTGTAGTGCAGCCAGGTTATCACCGAAAAGGCAAATCGCCTTTTATGGCTGAATATGCTCAACTTCCTCTTCCCAGTATATTCATTCTGTCCCTTGAAAAGAAGCATCATTTAAAAACAAAAAAACAAAAAACAAAAATGATGTCATCTGTAAAAAGCCAGTGGTGTGCTCTATTACAGACAGTGCCACAAGAGGCTTCTCTCTGATGCACCCAGGAGTGGGAATTGTCAAGATGCTCTTAAATGTGCATTTCTTTTTCATTTAATTGATTATTCATGAGTTTAAAATAATTAAAGAAGAAAATCTGAAATTGACAGTAATATTTTTCTTGCTAACCTCAATTAACTTCAGCCTCTCTTCTAAATCTCATCACGCTACCTGTCAAAACTGTACCTTGTGCTGAATGTGGGGAGGAAGTGGATGGAATCAAAGCTAAAAATATAGGGAAAATATATTATTTTTATTAATATAATTTTAAAAATAAAAACAGTTTCATACAGGCAAGCTCAGACAAATTTAAACTTCAGTTGCATTTTTAAGTAAAGGAAGGAAAAAATTTCAGGGGCACTTAGACGAGTGATGGAACAGTGTAAGCTTTGGTTGGCATATGGCTGACTCTATCTGACTGCAAAGGTCCTGCCAAAGTAAAGAGTTTTTTGAAAGTCAAAGGAAATATAGGAAACCATGAAAGGAAACACGTATATAGCTTTTTATACAACCTTGCTGCTAAGGTTTAATATGCACAAGAGGCAGTCCTCTTCATTTTTCTTTCAAGTGTATATTTTATTTTTCTTTATAAAGGAGAGCTTTAAAATTCAAAAGTAACAGAAAACTAATGAATAAATAAAACGCTTTTTTTTTTTTTTAAAATAAATCATAGGCTGGAAATGCCAGGCTAAGAGAGGTCAAAGGTCATTTCAGCACAAAATGAAGTCAATTATTTTGTAGAATTGTGTATAGAATGGAAAGTCCATCGTCATGTTTCTACCATTTTTCAAAATCTCACTGTTTTGTGGAAGTCCAGGAAGAGCCTGTGGATTGTGGAGAAGCCGCTTGCAGGATGAAAGCTCTGGAAGCTACAGACAGCAAATATGCCAAACGAGCTAGAGAAGGTAAAATATAGAGTCTTGTTTGGTGTGGAGGCACACAGCACTTCGATTAAAGACTGTAAAATTAATAACAGCAAGTGCAAGGCAACAGAACATTGATCTGTGCTTCACTAGAGTTGATCCCTATCTCCCATCCCTAAGGCCAAAGGTAGGCACAAACCATCACCGGGTGTCCACTCCAGTCAGTGACAAAACCCTCCAGGTGTTTAACTCGACTGTCAGACCTGTGACCTGGTAACATGCACCCAACATCTTAATGAAAATGTGGGACATCAGATCCCATAATTCAACATATAGAAAAGAACAAGTCAAGGTAATTTCTGTCCTCTTTTCAACTGTATATACCGTGAAGCCAATTGTCACTTCCAGTAGAGGTTCCCTCCCTCCCTCCTTTCCTCCTTTCTTCTCTTCCTGTTTCTTTTCCTTCTTTTGTTCTTCCCTTGCTTCTCTCAGAAAGAAAACTATTCCTGTAAATAATGATCTACTTGAGCTGGGCACGGTGGCTCACACCTATAATTCCAGCACTTTGGGAGGCAGTGGTCAGGAATTTGAGACAAGCCTGGTCAACGTGGTGAAACCCCGTCTCTATCAAAAATACAAAAATGAGCTGGGTGTGGTGGGGGGCGCTTGTAATCCCAGCTACTCGGGAGGCTGAGGCATGAGAATTATTTGAACCCGGGAGGCGGAGGGTGCATTAAGCCGAGATTGCACCACTGTACGCCAGCCTGGGCGACAGACTGGGACTCTGTCTCAAAAAGAAAAAGATCTACTTGAATACAGCAGGTCTTTTCTTATGTTCACATCAAAATGGGAAATAATCACCCTGCTTGTGGTGTATTGGGAGGCATACCCTAATAGCACACTGGGGCCTGGCTTTTTCCAACCCTTCCCCACCTTCCCTGGTCCTCTGCATCCTCAGCCATCAATCATTTTTCAATCACGTGACCTCAGCAGGTAATTTAACTTACTTGTCCCATCTCTACAATGGGGGATAATAACACCTTGCCTTTCTGGAAGTAAAGGGTTGATCCAAATTGTCCTGAGGTGCCTGCTAACTCTAAGATCTATAATTTAGGATTTCTCAAAGACAGTGATCCTTCCTAATTTCTGTGACCTTGACGCGCAGTAAAATGTCAACCTTCCTGTGTAACACAAGCAAAGATAAGCAGCATTATATGGCGTCTTCTGTTTTCCCTTTAAAAACATTTTTTATTGTTTTCTTATCTTGTACTATGAAATAATTTCCAATTCTATAATCTTCCATTCGAGTAGCACATGCTTCCTTTTCCTTTCCCCATTTGCTCCATATCGATTCAATGAAGTTGTAAGAGTTTGTAAAGTTTTACTTTAGCATTTCAGAAAGTGGCCAATCAAAGCAACTCTGAATTATAAACCTAGTTTTACAGATATGTACACACAGCCTTGCTTGATCTTGTTTCCATTTTTCAACAAAGTGGATGTTAATAATACTAGCAGAAACTAGTGCAAATGAGAATTTGTTACAGATTATTAGGTAATCTGGTGTTTTTAATGCCCCATTATTCTTTCAGTCCTGAGTAAGCCTCAGCCAGTGGTTTCACACCTCTCCTACCTCTGATTTATTGAGAAGCTTCACTTCTCAATCTCTAAAAGCCTATTCTGCAGTGGCCAGTCCATTATCTCATTACCTCTTTTTTTTTTTTTTGAGAAGGAGTCTTGCTCTGTTGCCCAAGCCTTGAGGGCAGTGGTATGATCTCAGCTCACTGCAACCTCCGCCACCGAGGTTCAAGCGAGGTTTAAGCGATCCTCCCATCTCAACCTCCTGAGTAGCTGCGATTACAGGCAGGTACCATCATGCCTGGCTAATTTTTATAGTTTTGTAGAGATGGGGTTTCACCATGGCGACCAGGCTGGTCTCTAACCCCTGACCTCAGGTGATCCGCCCACCTCAGCCTCTCAAAGTGCTAGGGTTACGGGCATGAGCCACTGTGCCCGATCCCATTACCTCTTTATTTAATGTGCTTCAATGGTTGAGTGTCATTTCTTCCAGTCTTCACTTTTGATATAGTTCTTCCTTTCAAGTACTTAATTCCTATATATGGTTTTCTACCTTGTTATTTAATTCAAAGACTGCACTTTCCCAAACAATCTTTAAGTCTTTCAATCTGAGGCCCATTTTTATGTAATGCTTTACTGAAAGTTGCCTTTCTGCTTACAATCAATTTCCTTTTAATGATAGAGTAAAAGCCAACACGTGAAAACACACATCCCACCTTAATGGAAAGAGGTACAACAGAAAAACATAAGATTTGGCAAAATGTCCCCCACGGCAGATGGGGCATCCAGAGTAACAGAAGTTCAACTCTTTGTATTTGAGAAGAGAATCTACTAGATGGCTCCACTCCATGAGAAGCTTTGGGGTGTCTGCCATGGCATCAGAGGCCCTTCTGAGGAGTTTCCAGCTCATTTCTCTATTTCTTTATCTATCAACTATTTCTCAGGGACTAGGATATGGCTGGCACCATGCGAGGTGCTCTGGCTGGAATGGTGGGGAACAGAGATATGCTGGTTTCATGCAGCTTTTAGTTCAGTGGGGGAAACAGGCAATACAATGAATAATCAAGTACGAATAATTAATTATAAACAGTGATGAAGACATCAGGTTCCTAAAATGTAGACCAGTAAGATAAGAATGTGTGCTGGGATGTGAGGGGGATGATCCTCTCTGAAGGATGTTCAAGGTGAGACAAACCCCTGGGTACAGGCTCCGAGGCGGTACACTGAGTAACCAAGGTACCTGGCAGAAGCCGTAGCACGGGCTTCGTGTGGGAGCAGTGCAAGCTATGGGGCAGAGGGGAGGCCTGAGAAAGTGTGTGAATGGGAAGGAGTAACAGAGGCAGAGGGAGGAACTGAGGTACTCAAACTTTACTAAGGCCCAGACCTGGGACAGAGGAAATGAGCTATGCTTGGATACTGGCTATCCACAAATGATGTAACCTCACTTAACACCTGGCTGCCCTGTGGCCTGTTCTACACTCCGCTTGTATCACACAATAAATATCAGCTAATGAGACCATCTACGCTATTTAGACTTGCCATCTAAAAGACCCTGAAGAACACAAATGGGGAGCTGCCACACTACAGGAGCTAGTCTTAGTATAGGGTTAATACATGGTCCTGGAAATTCACGTGCAGGTGTGTCTGAAGTAAGGCAGCTTGGGGCCCTGGGACACTGAGGATCAATGGATGCTTTTAGTCTTCCATCCAAGAAGTAATGAAGAAGAAATCTGAAACCACAGGATGGTGAATGACTATTTTCATCCTGTATTGAGGTAAGAAGTACAAAAATAAAATAATCTGTTCATAAATCAGCACTTTTATACTTCACAGATCAAGACAATTTAGAAAAAGAATTTATCCATATTATCTGAATAGTTGGATAATTTATTTATTTCGGTATTGGGTCGAACCATATGAAATCATCAGTATTCTACTGTTTTTCATCTATGAAAATGACAGTATCACCTGGTTGGATGAATCCTGGAATAATCAGAGCCAGTCTCTGATAAACATGACTTGGCTTTCAGCCGTGACCCCAGTTATATGATGTGAATTTGAGTTCTCCACCTGGAGAGCGAGAAGAGAAAGGACTGTAGCCAGGCATGGTGCTGGTGTTCTCCAAATACTATTTTACTTACTCCTCATAAAAAGGTGAATAATAGTATTGGCATCTTAAGCTAAGAAGACAAAGGTTTGAAGAGATTAACTATAAAATACGGTGTAAGATCCGAATAATCTCTCATCTATCTTCCCTTCCTTATGTATGACCCTAATTTCTTGTTCCAGTATCTTCCTTCTCTTACAAATCAATGGAAATCTGTGTTTTATTTTCCAGGAGGCTACACTATCAAAATCAGAAAGAAATGAAGAAATATTGCCCAGAAAACTAAGGGCAAATTAGTATAAGCAATTTGTGTTTTAAAAAATCAGATCTTTGTTTCCCGAACCCCTGGGGAAGAAAACAAAATGAGATCTTTTGTTTTCATCCCATAATAATATTTAGAAGTATTTTGGTAAAGACAAAGTAAGACATCATACTCAAAGGCAGCAATCTAAAGATGCAGACTTCTTGTGCACACAGCAGTGCTAAATACATTCCTGTAATGGATTCAAAACAGGAGGTTTTTGAACTTGATTTCAAGTCAGTGCAATCTAGAAACCTTAATGTCTCCAGCTCCTCTGGCAAACTGCACTAGTTAGAGCCAATTAGCATCCAGTAAATCTTTTGGTAGATTAAGGATTGCTCTGATTATAAACCTCTCTGGCTTGAAAGTTTCTTTCATGATGTCTAGCTTACAGATCAATAAAAATAAACCATAGCCTTCAAGTATAATTGAAGAAAAAGTCCCTTATAATTTACTTTGTATCCTTATCAAGAGAACTCAACTTTGATCAGCTATCTGAAAAGAGTTTTCATGTCTTTCATAGTGAAACAAGAATATTAGAGTAAAATAAAATAGGATATGGGTAATTTCTTAATAAGTTAAAAAATACCCTGTAATCCCAGCACTTTGGGAGGCTGAGTTGGACGAATCACCCAAGGCCGGGAGTTCGAGACCAGTCTAACCAACATGGAGAGACCCCATTTCTACTAAAAATACAAAATTAGCCAGGCATGATGGTGAATACCTATAATCCCAGCTACTTGGGAGACTGAGGCAGGAGAATTGCTTGAACCCAGAGGCAGTGGTTGTGGTGAGCCAAGATCGCACCATTGCACTCCAGCCTGGGCAACAAGAGCAAAATTCTGTGTGAAAATAATAATAATATTAACTCTATGAACTCAAATCACTTAACTATAACTCAATTTTGTTTGTTCCCATCTGGTCAGTTCTTCTTGTTTAATTTTTAGGTCCTGACAGCTAAAATATCCACATAAACAGTTATATCTTCCCTTGTGAATGCCTTGTCCAGATATCAAACTTATATCTTCCATGAAGCAAAACATAAAGACAAAAACTGAAATAGCATATGAAATGAAAAACAATCGGATGAAAGGTTTAATCACAATTTTTACTGCTTCCCGTTATATTATTTGTTTTGCTCTTGCATCTCACCTCTCCTTTCTGAAGCTTTACAGTATTAATATTTCCGTTTTTGCCACAAGGGTTAGCATCTTAAAATATAAAGACTAGAAAAGCACATATACCGTCAGGCACGGTGGCTCACGCCTGTAACCCCAGCATTTTGGGAGGCCAAGGCGAGCGGATCACCTGAGGTCAGTAGCTCGAGACCAGCCTGGCCAACATGGTGAAACCCAATCTCTACTAAAAATACAAAAATTAGCTGGGCATGGTGGTGGGTAAGTGTAATCCTAGCTACTCGGGAGGCTGAGGCAGGAGAATCACTTAAACCTAGGACATGGAGGTTGCAATGAGCCATGATTGTGCCACTACACTCCAGCCTGGTGACAGAAAGAGACTCCATCTCAAAAAAAGAAAAGAAAAGAAAAGCACATATACCACTTGTTTCCATATATATTCTGAGTAAATGTGACACTGTATCTTATATCATCAATAATACACATCACTTTTTATCTTTCTAGGAAATTTAATTAATTTAAATATTAAATATTACAGGAATGTATGTACGTAAAATCATTTAGCATTCACATAAAATAATCCTCTTAATCCATCATTCAAAAAAGAGCAGAAAATGCCAATGCTTTATCAATAATGTCAAACTGTAGCCTCTGCCCCCACCCGCCTCTCAACATTTTATAGGGCCACTAAAATTTTACCAAAAAATGAGAAAAGATGCAAAAAGTGTGACTAAGCATCCCAATATTATAGCAAAAATAGGTACAGCACCAAGAGGCTTTAAGAAAGCAATCGGTAATGGTCATGGGCATATAAACTATTCTTGTCCATATTCTTATTTTCCAACATTTCTGAGTCATGGCCCCAAAAAAGAACACCCCATACAATTTTAGGTTGTGACTACATGGGATCCACATCTTTGATGGGAAGTGATAACATTTGGCAGTCTTGGTAAATGCAAAGCCGTGGTCAGTAGTATAGCAGCTTTTGGTTGAATTCCCAGTTCCTTTCTTTAATCTGGATCTTGTTGGAATGTACTATTTCACTTTTAGCTTGCAGGCACTGGGGAACAAAACAGCCTTTCTATCTCTTCACACAGAGGGTCACAGTAAGACATGACCATGAGGACATTCAGACCTGCTTCTCACCCAGACGCTCTCGCTCTGGTCAACTTCTGCCCCATGTCAATTCCAGGCTGGAACACAAATACTTGTATCTTTCTCACTTAAAAAAAAGAGTCTGTTTAGGGATTTAGAGTTAGGGTGAAAAAAACTGGGGTGAATAGTGAATGTTTCAGGGCAGCCGCAGCTGTGGCTGTGGGTGGCCCTAAAATCTTCAGTCTAGGATCTAGATCTTCAATCTGGAGATCTTCAATCTAGAAATCTTAAAAATTTGTCACTCAGAATTGTTAGACCTCCACCTCACGAATTTCACAGGCTGATTCTAAGAAAAGAAAGCACTTCACAACCATGACTGAAGCTTCACAGTATTAGTAGGAACCCTCTTCTTAAGTGATGACTTTTTTTTTTTTTTAAACTTAGCCAATCATCAAAGGCAGAGACGCAGATGGTAGGGATGGGCGATGCTGACTCCAATGCTTCTGACACCCTGGTAAAGGAAAGCCTGAAGTTAACCTGGGCCTAGGATGGCCTAGGACGCAGGGAGCTCAGGAAACACCCAACCTCCCAAAATATATCTCCCCACACAAGCCACTAATTGTAACTGTCGAGGCATTTGGGTTAACAAGCTCCTCTTTTAAAATGCAAATGTCCCCTGGGAGGGTTAAGCCTCATTCATACCTCAGTGCGAATTAGTTTAATTAGATAATCAGATCTAATTAATTGAGGGCTCAGGGAAAGAGAGTTTTGATTGAGGAGGGCCGAAGGGAGAAAGAATTTGGAAGGAATTCAGGGTGGGGGGCCTTTAAAGAATGCGGAGGAGGCATCGGGTTACCAGGTGTTGGAGAACAGTAGAAAGGATACAGCAAGTGTCAAAAGCAAACGCTGTCTTTGCTTTTGTTTTGTCCAGGATCAGAGGGTGCCAACTACCACTGAAAATTAGCACCATTCTTGCTCTTTGGTTAAAGGTGTCAGGATTCCTTTGAAAGGTAGAAAGCCTCACTGTTCTCCAGTTCAAATTCATTGGGTCTTGCCAACTTTGATATCTCAAGACAGGAAGAAAGAGCAGAAGTAAGAGAAAGAGGACGAGAGATGCAGCCTTCCACCCTCTTTACTGTAAGGAAGTTCCATGTAAGGTCTCCAGATTATCCTGTATGGAAGGTCTGTTTTACCCACTTGTAAAACCATGTAGATTCTGATAGGGGACCTGCTGTCCTTTCTGCTGCCACTGTTAGAAAGTGTGGTTTGGATGGAGGCTGATTTTGAATCCCCTTTGCTGAATGGTCTCAAAGATGCTCACGGGGCAGTGGGGTAAGATGAGCAGCAGACTATGTCCATGGCTTGACTATGGAATCCACTTGTTATGCCATCCTAGAAGAATTACTTAACTTTTAATAGCTTCAGTTCTTCAGCTAAAAAGCAGGGATTAAAAGACCTAACCCACAGGGTTGTGGCAAGGCTGAAGGGGGACAATGTAGTGATGCATTTAATAAAGTGTGCAACACACGGAAGCAATCAGTGATCGTGTGTGTTCATGACAATAAGCCCAGCTCCCAGAAGGCACCATGCTCGCTCCCGCCTCTGGGTCTCTGAGCATGTTGTACTGTGTCCACTTCCCACTAGTTAACTCCTCTGCATCCCTAGGCTCTCAGCTGTGATGCTCCTGCTTATGAAAAACCTATGGGCAGCACCCACCTGGGCCTAATGTGCTTTATTAGCATATTTACACTAGTGTCACTCAAACTGTCCTCATTTATTCATCTGTATTTTCAAGCTCATTGTAAGTTCTTTAAGGGCAGAGAGTGAATCCCCTCTGTACCATTTCCCCAACCTAGCACATAGTGAGGGCTCAACACCCATTTTCAGAAAGGGAAAGGGAGAAAAGATCAAAGCATGAAGCTTTTACCCACATGACCATGCAGATCTGTGATCTCAAAAGAACTGTGGCAAAAACATACACCTTTTGGAATTGGTGACTGAGGTAGACATAACCCTTTTCAAACAATATAGTTGATCGTCACAGAAACTAACATTTTGTAACACTGGAGATATAGAACAAGAAATATTTTAGGAAAACATCTCCACTCCTTGGCTAGATCGTAAGGGACCAAAATCTAATTCTGTGAGACAAGCAATCTATTATCAAGATAGGCACTGTTCATTTTTTTAAGGTGAATTTTACATAGAAAATATTCCCAAATGTGTGTAAGAGTGGAATATCATGAAATGACACCACCCCAATCATGGGGCTCTGAGATGGCCCTGTTTTTGTTTTTCTCTATGCTTAGTTGCAGGTATCGATAGGCCCACCTTCTAATATCCTACATTTTTTACAATAAATCTTTTTAGCATCATGTTTTTCTCATTAAAAGAAATATAGCCATGCCAAATTGTTCTTTAGCCCTGTAGTTTATTCCATAAACAACAGAAGGCACTCATATGGCAAAAACAGCTTTTTCATGGGCTGAAAAAGGAAAAAAGACAAGCAAAAAAATGTTTTGGGGAAAATTTTTTTATGGGTCCTTATCTAAGATGTCCAAGTTTTAATAAGATTACAAAGAAACCCATTCTAGGGTTGAAAAATAGAAATGTGGCTCATATCATGTAATTGGAGTCTCCCTGCCTCCTCCAAGCCCCACATACACAGCTGGGTTTAGGACCCTAGAGTTCCTGGAAACAATATCCCATTGTAACGCGACCCCCCTGGGCCATCCTGTGTTGGTGTCTCTGCAGCTCTTGCTCTGCTCCTCAGCTTCTGGGTCTGTGTGCATCCATCACATCCTTGGAGAAGACATCATGAGGAGGGATGCATGCATACTCTCAAGTCCACCTGGCTTTGGTTTCTGTCATGGCTCTGACAATTAATTAGCTGTGTGACCTGGAGCCCATCACATACCTCTCTGAGGCTGCTTCCTCAGCTATACTGTGGGGAGGGGAATATTACCCAGGCTCAAAGGAAGCTGTGAGGATTCACTGATGTGATGAGTTACCAGCACCCAGAGCTTCGTGGGACACACAGAGGACACCTTCACAACGGAAATCTTCACTTCCTTCTGACGCGTGTGCCTTATTTCCTATGATCTCCTGGAACTGCATCTCTGTCCTGCTCTATCACAATGACTTCACATCTCACATACAAGGCTCCTTCATGCATTGTCTCCTGGCCTCTAAGTGGCCTTTGGAGACCCTCTTTTAGGCAGCTTTGTAAAAAAAACCTGGGTTCAGGGAGAAATGGGGCCACGGACACACAGGCTCAGGTTCCTGTCCTCTGTGGGAAGCCTGCCAGAGACCCAGCCAGTTCGGGGCACATTCCTTGGATCAGCACAGCGATCCTGCAGTTGCTTCATATTGCTTACCGATCAGTCTCAGAGTGTGCGGATTAAACTCCTTTTTGGTGGGGCTCAGTGGCTCACACCTGTAATCCCAGCACTTTGGGAGGCCAAGGCAGGCGGATCACTTGAGGTCAGAAGTTCGAGACCAGCCTGGCCAACATGGTGAAACCCTGTCTCTACTAAAAATACAAAAATTAGCTGGGCATGGTGGCATGTGTCTGTAATCCCAGCTACTTGGGAGGCTGAGGCAGGAGGATCGCTTGAACCCGAGAGATGGAGGTTCAGTGAATGGAAGTTGTGCCACTGCACTCCAGGCTGGGCGACCTAGCAAAGACTCCATCTCAAATAGAAAAATAAACTCTTTAAAAGGCTTTTTAGGACATAAAACTATTTTTAAAAGTTGCCAAGTTTGGTTTGATGACCATATTACACCTAGCAATGGTTCTAGGCACTTTAGAGATGAATTAGCAGCAGAGTTGTCCCAAGAACATACAAACTACAAGCAACTGCTGTTTCAGGATTCAGAAGCCAGGCCTCTGTGGCTGGAACCAGGTTTCTGGGGCTGCCCTGAAAGCAGTAAGGGAGGAAGCAGGTAAAGTGCCAGTTCACGCTTCATTCATTCACTCATCACCCATTCAGTCAACAGCACTCATCGCACACTTACCACACGCCAGGCCCACACTCCAATCAGGAGACACACAGGATAAGACACTGCCCCGCTGGTTAGCTCACAGTGACACAGGAAGACAGCAAGTAGCTGATCGGCCAACACAGAGAGTGATTAGCCCCGGCGAGGAAGGGCAAGGCAGAGAGGCCTTCTCGAAGGAGAGGACCCTTGGATGGCACCGTAGGGAATGGGTGGGAGTGGCCAGGCTGGAGGGGTCCCAGGCAGAGGAATGAGGTACCCACAGGGAAGGACAGAATGGCAAGGCAGGTTGGCAGAATTGCTCTGGGGTCCTGAGTATCATCTCTAAGGTGGAGCCGCGGGCAACCCAACACTGAAGCAACTTGGTCAACATACTAGGGAGTCTGGACTTGATTCTGAAGACACTGAAAAATAAAATCATCCCATTAAATTCAACTTCTACAGGGCCAGCATTCTCCCTGATTCATTTTCATACACCTCTAAGCCTCACAAACAAGAACAAGATTCTCCATTAAGGTCTATTAGACTCAGCAGGTGAATGGGTTGGTTTCTCAATTGATCTCACCTACTTCTAAAGGACAAAATATGTATATGAGCTTATTTTTCCTAAGCTCAAACTTTAACTTTTCAATAAATGTTTCCCTCAATAAGATTTAAAGATTTATTGAATAACATAATCAAACTTGGCTGCTACCTTGGGGCATGTGTACGGGATGGCGGTGACAAATACACGTGTCCCTGCAGAGTGCTGGTGGCCTCCTGGGTGGGCAGAGGGCAGGGCCCTGCACTGCTCACCCTCAGCCCTCACATACCCAGCAGAGGAGGCTGTGACACATCCAGAGAGCAGGGCCAGGAATAGATCCTTGTAGACAGAGCAAGTCCTATATCTAAACTGGACAAATGTTTCATTACACATCATGAAACAAAACATCTAAATGTGTTTTAATATAAATCTTTTAAAATTTTTTGTGGAGACATTATTTCACTCTTGCCCAGGCTGGGGTGCAGTGGCGCAATCATAGCTCACTAAAGCCTCCACCTCCCAGGCTTAAGCAATTCTTCCACATCAGCCTCCCGAGTAGCTGGGGCTGCAGGTGTGCACCACCATGCCAAGGTAATTTTTAATTTTTTGACAAGATGGGGTCTTGCTGTGTTGTCCAGGCTGGTCTCCATCTCCCGGATTCAAGTGATCCTCCTGCCTTAACCTCCCAAAGTGCTGGGATTACATGCATGAATCACTGCACCCGGCCCTCATATGAATCTTTAAAAATGGTGGTCAGTTAAGTTGCTTAGCACATTTCTAGCCCCCACCTTTTTTTTTCCTTTGTGTAGACGTGGTGGACCTGAAAAGAATGGCTTCATATACTCTAGTGTTCCACCCAGTTCTCTAGAGTCAGAGTCTAGAGCAGCTAATTTCAGTTTCTTTTTCTACTGAACAACTGTATGAGCTTGGAGAAGTCACTCCAGTCTGAAGTCGACTTCTTCACCTAAAACATGGGAATGGCAGGCTAGTGGCTCAGACCTGTAATCCCAGCACTTTGGGAGGTCGAGGCAGGTAGATCACAAGGTCAGGAGTTCAAGACCAGCCTGGGAATATGGTGAAACCCCGTCTCTGCTAAAAATACAAAAATTAGCTGGCCATGGTGGTGCGCACCTGTAGTCCCAGTTATTCAGGAGGCTGAGGCAGAAGAATCACTTGAACCTGGGAGCAGAGTTTGCAGTGAGCCGAGATCATGCCTCTGCACTCCAGCCTGCACAACAGAGCAAAACTCCATCTCAAAAAAAAATTAAAACCATGGGAATGGCAGTACCTAGTCTGTGTAATCATTTGACACGCCTGCCACGTAGTTGTTGAAGCCAACTGCTGAATAAATCCATCCATCTACTCATTCAACAGCTGTTTATTGAAAACCCACCACATGCCAGACACATTTTTAGATTCTGAGCAGAGTGAGTGAGGAACAAGATAGACAAAATTCCTGTCCTCATGGAACTTACATGAAAACAAGAAACATGTCCATAAATAATGGAGTCTAATTCCAGAAGTGATGAGTACTTGAAGGAAAATAAAAAAGAAAAGGAAGGGCTGGGCACTCACTCCTACCAGCACCTTGGGAGGCTGAGGCAGGAGGATCGCTTGAATCCAGGAGTTGGGGACCAATGTGGCAACATAGTGAGACCCTGTCTCTATTAAAAATAAACAAACAATAAATGAACAGTAAAAAAAGAAAAGTGTACTAGGAAATAAAGGGACTGTTGAGGAGAGGAGCTGGTCAGGAAAAACATTTCATAGGAAATGATGTTTAAACTGGCAAAAGGATTCATTCCTTAGGAACGAGAAGGAAGAGGCAGACATGAAGGTCTGGGGAAAGGGCATTTCAAGTGGAAGGAACTGCAAATGCAAATTCTCTGAAATAGCAAAAGCTTGGTGTATTATAGCCACCAATAAAAAGCCTGTGAGGCTGACGCTGAAGGAATGAGTAACAGAATGATGGAGACAGAGAACCAGGCAGGGGCCAGGTCACACTGGGAACTACAAATATGCAGTTCAGGAAGTTACTTTAGTTTAGTTTATTTTTTTATAGATGGAGTCTCGCTCTGTCACCATGTCACCCAAGCTGGAGTGCAGTGGTGTGGTCATGGCTCACTGCAGTCTTGAACTCCTGAACTCAAGTGATCCTCCCCCTTCAGCCTCCTGAGTATCTGGAACTACAGTCATGCACCACAGCATCCAACTAATTTTCCCTTTCTTTTTTTTTTTTGAGATGGAGTCTCACTCTGTCACCTAGGCTGGAGTCCAGTGGTGCAATCTTGGCTCACTGCAACCTCCGCCTCCCAGGTTCAAGCAATTCTCCTGCCTCTGCCTCCTGAGTAGCTGAGACTACAGGCGCATGCCACTATCTCTGGCTAATTTTTTCTATTTTTAGTAGAGATGGGGTTTCACCATGTTAGCCAGGATGGTCTCGATCTCTTGACCTTGTGATCCACCCGCTTTGGCTTCCCAAAGTGCTAGGATTACAGGTGTTAGTCTCCACGCCAGTCACCCAGCTAATTTTTAAACTTTTCTGTAGAGACGGAGTCTCACTATGGTACTCAGGCTGGTCTCGAACTCCTGGCCTCAGCAATCCTCCCGCCTTGGCCTCCCAAAGCAGTGGGATTACAGATGTCAGCCACTGTGCCTGGTCTGCATTTTGTTTTAACAGCAGTGGGCAGTCATTGAAGAGTTTCAGTCTGGACTGTGATGTAATCTGATTTTTGTTTCAAGAAGATTTTTCTGGCTACTAAGTATAGAGTGGACCACACAGTAGGGAAAAAGGAGAGGGCCAGACCACAAGTACGGAAACCATTTCAGAGTCTTTGGTAATAGTCCTGGTGAAAGAGGGCCGTGGTCAGTCGGCAAAAGGAGTGGGGGTTTTTGTACTACCTGGAATTTACCACAAGAACCAAAGCTGAGAACCAAGAAGGATTGACAGCCCCACATCCTGAGAAGTGTCAAGAATTGAGAGCGAACACAGTCTCTAAGGCCTGCCAAAAGCTAGACCTGTTCCCAATACTTACCACCCACAGCCTTCTGCATCTACAGAAAGGGCTGGACAGGGAAGAGGGAAGAGATAGGGGGCTCTGTCAGCCTTGTGGAGATGCAGTTTTTGGTGAGAACTTTCTCTCAAATGAAAGCCAAAGAAAGGGGATGCTCTGATGGAGATAGGCATGATGGCAAGAGGTAGAGAATGGCATTCCAATCTCTGGTTGAACATTACGTGGGCCCCTGATGATTTGCTATGCTGGGCTTATCTGAGAAGGGAAAAGAAAATTGTAGAATGCCAGGTTCAAGAGAAAGGCAGAAACAGAGCTATCTGCATGGCCACTGTTCCTTGTGGCAAAGACACAGCTGCCTTCATGAATCACCAGGCTGTAATGGAAAGTAGCTGGACTCAAGCTATCTTGCCCATACCCATGGCAACAGCCAGCAAAAAATCTCCCCTGCAGTTTGGGGGATCGCAGAAGCAAGGGGGTGTGAGGCCAGCTGCCAGTCAGAATAGTCACGATGGGGTACTGGGTGAACAGTTCAAGCCACGACGGATCTCCCATATCAGGAGACTGTGTGTGGGGAGGCCCAGCAAAGCCCTGGGAAGTAGCCCCCAAAAAGACATCAGGAAGATGATCAGTGGTTAACCACCAATTTTAGTCAATTTTAATTATTAGTTATCAATTTTAATTTCTGCAAGTTGTTTAAAGGCTTTTTTATTTTTATGGTTAGTGGTTTTAGTTCAGCCTCAGTTCATCTCTGAAAACACTCTGTGACAACAGAGACTAGCCTTCTCTGGTGGCTCCATGCACACATCCCTTCACAATTCCACGTTTCCACTCAGGTTTTGACATTTACCTTTGACTTCCCAAATCTTCCCATTCTCCAACTCTTCCCATCCTCCAAAAACAGCTCTGTTGCTACATGCTTTTTTCAGCCTTTCCAAACAACTTTGGCTTAAAATGAGCAGCTCCCTCATGCACCTTCCAGAAGACTTGCATTCTGTAGGTCATACAGACTGTCTTCATGTGTTGCTTCAAAATGCACATGAAGACAGTACGACCTGTCTCCCCATGGAGCTGACAACTTCTTAAGAGCAAGAACCTGGTCTTGTGCTTTCACTTGTGGACCCCACAGTCAGTATCAGACACAGAGTGGAGCCTAAATAAATACAGTAGACTGCAGATGCTGAGCAGTTAGCAATTTGCAAAACAAACAAAACACACTCAGAAAACAGGATTATGGTTAAAATTGATATGACTGGTAATTCCTTATACCATATTCTATGTAGCATGCTCACCAAACTTCCCAAATATTTACAAACGAGAATTAACTCCGGTATACTGAATTTTCATTTAATTCGCAGTCAAATCTATGCTTAACCCAAAGCCTGTAAGTATTTAAACTACGAGGAAGAAGTGCAACAATATCAAAGCTTTAAAAACTAGGAACCCGGTCGGGCGCGGTGGCTCAAGCCTGTAATCCCAGCACTTTGGGAGGCCGAGGCGGGTGGATCACAAGGTCAAGAGATCGAGACCATCCTGGTCCACATGGTGAAACCCCGTCTCTACTAATACAAAAAATTAGCTGGGCACGGTGGCACGTGTCTGTAATCCCAGCTACTCAGGAGGCTGAGGCAGGAGAATTGCCTGAACCCAGGAGGCGGAGGTTGCGGTGAGCCGAGATCGCGCCATTGCACTCTAGCCTGGGTATCAAGAGCGAAACTCTGTCTCAAAAAAAAAAAAAAAAAAAAAAAAAAAAAAAACTAGGAACCCAAGACCAACCCTTAATACTGATTTGGAAGATACTGGCATGGCTGCGTCACCTGCTGCTGAAACAGCAAATCCTCTCCCTAGAGTGTCTTTGTTCCTTTACTCTGCATTTCATTCATTCATTCATATATATATATATATATATGCTAAATATTAACTTGTGCCTCTTTGACCCAGATTCCCAAAAAGGTAGCAAACAGAGGAAAGGATTCTTCATGGGGCCCACACCACCCAAATTCCCAAAGACGGTTTTAAGTAAAAGATTCCTTTGATGTTTAATAGAATCAGACATTTGGACTAAAACAGCCCAGTCTCTCTCCTCTGTTGCCGCCACCACTGCTAACAATTATAAGCTTCCAGTGCTCTGAATAATTCACAACCTCATCTGTTCTACTCAGTGTAAAGACAATGTTGAGAGTACAAGGTCACTTTTCTTTCCCTTCCGAACTACTGGCTTTTCCAGTGCGACACCAGTCTGACTGCATGATACACCTAGCGTTTGACATGCTTCTCCTGACAGCTTCATAACAGCATTAGTCTATTTAGCTTAGGGTATAAAAAATAATCGGGGTGCAATAGAGTGTCAGATTCCCTCCACAGTAATAATGACAGGTTTGACATTTCCCCCTTCATTTTACCTCAATACGCTGAAAACACCACAGCATTACCTTTCATTGTAATGCTGACCAGTACCATCCACAAAGAGACTTAAAATACCAGACTTCCTGGATATTAATGGTATTTTACGTATTACCTACATTTTTTAAAAGAACAAAATTATAATAACTTTATAAGAGATTAACACCTGTGAATATGCCCCTGCGGGGTCATCTGGAAAATCTTGCAAACTTAAGAGTCATGCAACCTATAATCTTGGAGAAGAAAGGAAACTGGGAATCTGGCCATGCTCCAATTTAATTCATTCATGTTCATCTGAAAGTGATACCAGTCAGAGGAGAGAGGCAGGTTTTGGTAACCCTGAAATAAAACTCGAACCTTAAGCGTTTAGTTATTTTTTTGTTTTTTTACTTTAATTAACCTCTCTCATGTCTTATAAATGTAGACTTTGTAAAGGTAAAATATTTTTAAAGTTCTTAAAAGGTAAAAGCCATATAATAAACACTTTCTTCAGGCAGAAAAATTATACCACAAAGTAGTGTTGAGGTAATGCACATATCTCTCTCCAAACCACAGCTCCACAAACACCATCAGAAGACCTGCATTTGGATTAAGTCTCTGGGTGAATATTTCTTAAACTGCTTAAAAATAATTCCTCAGTATGTTTTTATTGTGGAAATTTTCAAAAAATAGAAGAAAATAAAACGACAAACACCCACATACCCATCACATCCATTCAAAAATTACTGCCCTATCTGCCCACTTTTTTTTCCTTTCTAAAGTATTTCAAGGCAAATCTCAGATAGCATTTCACCCCACAATATCCACCGCAGTATCAAAGCATGCACTTATGTTTATTCATTCTTTTTAATTTTGGAGAACACAAACTGGCTGATGCAACTTCTCACTGCAGACCATCCTGGACTTAGGAGGAAACTCTACAGATCAGCTCTGCCACTCCATCTTGGGAGCCAACCAGACACATTTACATATGTATCTTTATCCTAGGAAGTGTACTGAGGAGTCGGATGGCCTGATAAAGGCCCACTACATCTCCATTCATCCAAAAGAGTATGTTCACACAGCACAGCCTTCTTGGTTTTAATGTCATCTCACCTGGGACCATGCAGAATGACTAAATGGTATCTCTAGAAGAAACACAACAGTGAAAAATAATTGCAGAAAAGCAAGGTACATAGGATCTGGGTAAACAAAGCCTCCTGTTTTTATTACCACCATCTTAAATTCAGTCAGTTTAACATGAGGAAAAGTGCTTATGAAACAGATATGCTTTATCACATTATTTACGTTTTTTAAGAATAGGTTAATGTAATTATTACACAATTAAACATAAACTTTTAAAAGGGGGAAAAAGCAGATTGCTGTTATTGACGCTGAAGTCAATTTTTTAAAATGTGGTAAGTATCCAAATGGATCAAAATAGAAAACCCAGAGCTTTCTAATATCTCCAAATACCAGGCAATATTTTCATTGTTGGAAATTGTTAGTAGACTGCTAAAGTAGAAGCAATTCCATTTTAGTCTTTATTTAAAATAATAGTTCATAAAATATATTACCTATATAAGCATGTACTAGGAGATATTTAACTATAATTTTTTTTTTTTTGAGACAGAGTCTTGCTCTGTCACCCAGGCTGGAGTACAGTGGCACAATCTTGGCTCACTGCAACCTTTGTCTCCCAGGTTCAAGCAATTATCCTGCCTCAGCCTCCCAAGTAGCTGGGATCACAGGTGCATGCCACCACATCCAGCTAATTTTTGTACTTTTAGTAGAGACGGGGTTTTGCTATGCTGGCTAGGCTGGTCTCAAAACTCCTGACTTCAGGTTATCCGACTGCCCTGGGCTCCCAAAGTGCTGGGATTACTGGTGTGAGCCACCGTGCCCAGCTCATTTAACAATAAATTTTTATCCAGTTTCTTTTCTAGTTTTCTAACAAAAATTTCAGGTTCCAGCCAAGCAAAGGTACATTGGTACTCCACACCTACTCACTTACTGATGACAGATAGGCACTTTTGGTTATCCTATTTACATGCTATTAACACACTGAAACTACTCTTGAAGAAAATAATGCAAAACTCTACATAGGAGGATAATGAACATTTTATCTTTGCTTCTTTAATACAGCACATGACAAATCATATACTAATATAATGAAGAAATCACAGAACTCAAAATAAATATCCAGATCCTCAGTACTGTCCTTGAAATAACTTGGCAATCACCTTGAAGACGCCCATCCCTCCTAATGGTTTAGGGTTAGATACGCCTATGAGAAGAGCACTGCATTGTAAGACTTCTTGACTTCTCATCCAGGTCCACTGGTGGTTGAATCATAAAGCATTTTCTAAATGTTGCTTTAAACCACGTATTTCTTGTAAATTTTTAAAAGCTGGCAATAATAAACACTTAGTTGCTGGACAATGATTACCACTCTACTGATTAAAATTAAATTTTAAAATTACAATGGTCTGGGCATGTTGGCTCATGCCTGTAATTCCAGCACTGTGTCGGGTGGATCACCTGAGATCAGAAGTTTGAGACCAGCTTGGCCAACATGGCAAAACCTATCTCTACTAAAAATACAAAAATTAGCCGGGCGTGATGACGCATTTCTGTAATTCCAGCTACTCGGGAGGCTGAGGCAGGAGAATTGCTTGAACCCAGGAGGTGGAGGTTGCAGTGAGCTAAGATCACACCACTGTACTCCATCCTGGTTGACAGAGTGAGACTTTGTCTCAAAAATAAATAAATAAATAAAATACAATGATGATGTATTATTACAACATCTTAGAAATGTGGCACATTTGAGTTATAATTAAGTATGTTGGTTTCTACAGCCAGATTGGTAGAGTGTGTGCCTGTAGTCCTAGCTACCCAGGAGTCTGAGGTGGGAGGACTGTTTGAGCCAGGAGTACAAGACCAGCCTGGGCAACACAGCAAGACCTACCTGGTCAAAAAAAAAAAAAAAAAAAAAAAAAAGTTGGTTTCTGTTCCTTTGAGCTGAAATTTCAACATGAAAAAAGACTATAGCAGTATTGTTTTCTTTTCAATGTTAGGCTATATTTAATGTAACAGTGGGAAGGTTTATAATGGCCAAAAAGGGGAAAAAAGGAAGTCTTATTTTCATGTTCATGTCCAACCTATGGGAATATTTTTAAATATATCTGTTATTAAAGTGATAATTACACAGACAAATGCTAACAAAACGCATGCTATTGTAGTATTAAATATTTCTAAATTGCAGGAAACTCTACCAAGGCTGTCACACTTAATCATTAAAGATAGGATGACCATATGTCCCAATGTGCCTGGATAATCCCTATTAAAGGAAAAAATGATAGTTTTACAACTTAAAGATATGAAAGAGACTAGACGTTCAACCTCTTACTCAATGAGGTTTTTACTTTATTAAAGGGGAACAGGAGTAGTATGCAGGAGAAATTACCCGACAGATGGGCAGCTGACAATCAATAGTGCTGCCTACTACTGCATTATCCCAGAACCATATAGTTTAAGACATGAAAGAAGTATCTAGTCTAGTTGTTTACTATCTCTGCTTCTTAAGGCTCCTTATGGGATTTGCTGGTGGTGCCTTAGAGGCTACTGGGCAAAGAGGCAAAACCTTCAGTCTCATTCAAGAGATCCCCTCTACTCTTATCTGTCTTACATAAGATTTCCAAAGTTGGCTTAACAAGGTTTGAAGAGATCCCTTGTTGTAGATGATGCCCAGAGAAGTGGCAAGTCCATTTGACTCACCAGGTTTGTGGCACAGATGTAATCAGCACAGAGGTGTCTGGATGGGACACACTTTTCCATACGATGCCAACTTCAGAGGCTGATCTGGTTACTGAAATGAGGCTTCTGATGTGCAACAGGAAGACGAGAAGAAAAGGTTTATTTTTATGCCATGAGTCAGGTTCATACTTAGTAAGAATAGATTTTCCATAAAAATAGAAATTATCTCTTCTAACGTTTTGGTTGAAAATAATTCCATTCTATGTGAGTAAGAGAAAAATTGTCAATGTTCCTCCTTTCTCCTTATTCAAGAATATATAAACCTCAGTGATTTTATCTTCCAGTGAATATGATGGACTAGTTGGAAGCAGTGTCTCTGCCCCCAAAATGTAGAACAGACAGAAATATTAAATAAAATATACATTTTTAAAACAGTACAATCAAACATATATGTAACCCACCTTGAAAATCAAAAAGGAAAACCTCTGGGAGCAAGATCCCGAAGGAAAACAGAGAGCCTAAAGCAGGGACCCTCACTAAGTCGAACGAGAATGACCTAAAGAAGTCTCCAACTGAATGGTCATTTAAAGAATGGGGGTTTTGAGGTCCACACTGGGACCAGGAACTGGGGAAGCTGGATTTTCTCACTGCATGAACATGGTGATGAAAAGGACACTCCATTCTCTGAGAAAATGATCAAGAAAAAAATGTACCCATGGCTCCATTATCTGCCCATGGAGGTTCTCAGGTCACTGGTGGAGAAGTCTTCTTGAAAGAGGAGAACCTGAAGTGTCTGCAATGTGTAGGTTTCAAGGCCGTACTTTTACAATGCTTGTGAACCCCTGATTGAGATATTAAATAAAAACTGGTATGAAACCCTTAGGGCCCAGCGGAGGCAAATGCAAAAATATTCTACAGGGACATCACAGAGCTCCTGGGATGTGGCCAAAGATGAGTTTACATTAAAAAAATTATAAAGCATATGGAGAAAATCACTGTGTTGGGATCTACCATGGGCAGAAAGCATACTCCACAACCAACAGAACAAGAAGAATCTAAAAAAGATAGCATAATAATAAAAGAAAACACAGACGATATAAATGACTCATGAGCATTACCTACATCCTTATTTCCTGCTCCCACTTCCTTTTACATATTTAATAATTATGTGCACCCGAGTATCTATCTTTATAGGCTGGTAGTTCTTTGAAGCCAGCCTTCAATGATGGTTTGTTCATTAAATTTTCTCAAGGCACAGGACCCTGCCTTGCATATGGGAAAACAGGCAGCGCACTCAAAATGTCACCTACATGTATGTCAAATACAGGCATTTCATTGCATTTCCAGGCTATAAAAAGTACTAATAGATATTTTATACGAAAGATGATAATAATAATTCCAAGTAATCATATCATATGCAATATATCTCTCTTACTATATACATATATTAATACCTACATATATATATGCATATATATGCATAGATATAATCTGTCATATTCAACAAAATATTTTAAAGGCCCACACTGACAAAAAGGAAACCAAATACTTGGCTCTGATGAAAGAGCTAAAGCAAATAAAGACACTGCAGATCATTCAAGGCAAGGCAGTCATTTCAGTAACTGATGTGGGTTTTCTTAGGCTAGCTAAGCAACTTTGAATTGCTGGTTTGTGCAGTGCTGTGAGAGAGCCTTCTGTGCTCTTAGGTCTGTGCCAGATCCTTGCACTGGCCCCGCCCCGACCTGGTGTGCAATCCCTTCTCTTCTCTTCAAGCGCAGCCTGGAGAACCTGGCAGCCTAGGTGCTTGTTCAGAGCCTCCTCTTGTGTGGCACTTACTACCTACGCTGTTGGTTTCAGCATAACACATGGAGCACACAGCGCGAGACACAGGGTTTTGTCTTAAACCTCTTGTTATCCCCAAACCTACACCAGCACCGTGCTGCACACAGTTGGCGCTCCACAAATTTTCATCTCTATTGAGGGCAGGCCAGCTCCACTGTATGCACTGGGTGCATTAAATCCATCAAATCATGAAATGTCACAGAGGGATGGAGCTGATTTCCAGCTCCTTCTTTTTGCACACTGGGGACTTCTGGCACTGGGAAGGGGCATGTGATAAGCCGATGGCGAGTTAGGCCCAGACTATGTGACTTACACACACATCCCATTTCCTTCACAATGGTAACTTTCATCCTCATACTAACCAAACCTAACGTTTGCTGGGGTTCATTATGGACCATGCACTCAACTGCCCCAGGAGACAGTTCTTAGTTACTATTTCCATTTTACCAACGAGGAAACAGAAACTCAAAGCGGTTAAACTGTTTTAGGATCCAGGCCAAGAAATGGAGGATCTCCGTAACAGGGTTGGGGGTGGGAGGGGTTGGGTCCCACCAGCTAACTCCTTGCCTCTCCCTAAGTCGTAAACATTATCTAAGTATATCTAAGTAATTTTGCACTACTGTTTAAATAGAGGGATTCTTCTAAAAATTTCCTCAGGTGCTTAGAATTTAAAATTGCCTGCTGAGAAGCATTTATTGATAAAACTGGACCACTTGGTAAAATAAAGAAAAAAAAATAGTGATTTTACTGGCAACAAGAGTAGTTTTGCCTTCAGTAGTTGGATATGGTAGAGAACTGGGACTCTATCCTAGTCTGTCATCCCTTCATAAGGTAATACCGTACTGCTTAGATAACTCACTTGTCCCCAGGAGACATCTAGCCTAACAACACAGCTAGAAGGGCCCTACTATTATGAGTGAAGAGTAGCTATAAAAATAAACAATAATAGCAACCAACATGCTTTTTTTCTGAACGGGAAGTTTATTATTCCATCTACCTTCGAGCAACCCACAGCCCACAATGTAGTGTGTAATTTTTCTTTTTAACAGTTTCATATTAAAGAGTGCTTGAAAATACCTGGATTCTCTGAAACAGATGGAAAAGAAGACAATAAAATTTTTTTTTTTAAAACAGCCCCCTCACCAACTCCACCTCTGTGAACATACTTGCCTAACATAAGGTTTCTCCGAAATGAGATATTTTCACCCCAGGGAAAATCTGTGGATTTGGTTAACATTGCTATCTAACGTGGCACTGCATACTGAACATAAACTAATTCCACAAACTCCATCTTATTCTGACCACACTGCAGAATTTCTAAGCCTATTATTGCCCGGTTTATGCTTCTTCTTTAAACATTCCCAAGTAATAGGACCTGACCTCACAGAAAAGCTATGTTTTAATATTGCCATTTCGTTTTCACATCAGGACATTTTGTTCAGATGTAGACATCAAAGGCCATTGCCAGAGAGGCCTTTTATAAATGCTTCTTGCTCTTTCCATACTATCTTTCATAATAATGAAAATAAAATTAACACAGCTCTTTCTGTTTCACAAGCTAGTCCCGTAAACAACACAGAGCTGAGTTCATTTCATTTTACTTAAGGAGACTTTATGCACAGCAGAGAGATATCAAAGTTTGCCAAGTGGAAAGCTCTCTATATATACATACCGACTAAATAGATGAAATGTGTCACTTTGAAAGATAATAAGCATAAGGTAAACAATAGGAAATCAGATAACCTAAGAAAATGTAGCTGATAATTTTCACTGAAACATTATTTCCTCTAGGCAAATAACATAGTTAAGTGCTGCACATTATTTAAAATAATTGGACAGCAGTGTTTAAAAATATGGCCATGATTAATTCACATTCATGGGAAAAGACCTTTGATAATTTTATTAAAAATTTATTTATAATAATGTTTACTGATTCTTGGCATTTAAACAAGTGATACACTGCAAGTCCTTTGGAGCCAGCTTAGCTTTCTAGTCAAAGGATTGATGGAAACCTTATGCTCTTTTCAACACCTTATCACAAATGTTATCTCAAGAGGGCTGGAAGAATGAAAAGCCTAAAGAGTATTCTACCCAGTTAAACACTAAAACATCATGTCATATATGGTTACCTGATAACTGTTTAAGTTTACTTGAATTCTCCTCTTTTCACGTGATAAAAGGTCAATGAGGGACATCTGGTTTTGACCGTAAAGGGCAAAAAACCTCCCATGTCCTGTGCTTACATGGAAAATGGTATGTCTACTCCATGTTAATTGGTATTTCTGTAACCTTCGAGCATTGATAGGACTGGACCACTTGTTAAATAAAGAAAAAAAAACAGTGATTTTACTATTGGTGTGATTTCAGGATCACACCACAGACCCTCTCTTTTCCAGTCTGTGGGCTCTCTGGTGCCTTAGCCTGGCCAGCCCCCTCTTTAAATCCCTGCACAGCTGAAGACATCTCATTACTCAGGTCTCAGTGCAAATTCACTCCTCAGAGAGGCCTTGCTTGACCAGCCAATTCAAGCAGCTCCCTTATTCCTCTAACATATAACATCTTTAAAAATATTTTTTGATTGGTTCATTGATTAATTGATTTTTTATTTTTTTAGATGAAGTCTTGCTCTGTTGCCACGCTGGAGTGCAATGTTGTGATCTTAGCTCACTGCAACCTCTGCCTCCTGGGTTCAAGTGATTCTCCTGCCTCAGTCCCCCAAGTACTTGGGACTACAGGTGCACACCACCACCACACCCAGCTAATTTTTTTTATTTTTTGTAGAGACTGGGTTTCACCATGTTGACCAGAATGGTCTCAATCTCTTTACCTCATAATCTGCGCACTTTCCAAAGTGCTGGGATTACAGGAGTGAGCCACTATGCCCAGCCAATTGATCCTTTTTTTTTTTTTTTTTAAGAGATCAGATCTTGTTCTGTTACCAGGCTGGAGTGAAGTGGCATGATAATGACTCACTGCAACCTCACACTCCTGGGCTCAATGATTCTCCTACCTCAGCCTCCTGAGTAGCTAGCACATCAATCAAGCATGTGCCACCATGCCCAGCTAATTTTTAAAATTTTTTTTTGTAGAAATGAGTCTTGTTATGCTGCCCAGGCTGGTCTCAAACTCCTGGCCTCAAGCGATCCTCCTGCCTTGGCCTCCCTAAGCACTGGAATCACAGGTGTGAGCTACCACACCTGCCCCATGACATCCCTTTTTTTTTTAAAGAGCACTTACTATGCTCTGAAATTATCTTCCCATCCATTCACCTCTCCATTATCCCAGCAAAATACCAAAGTTTCATGAAAACACGGATCTTTATTTCTACTTTATTCCCAGGGCCTAGAGCAGTGCTTACCACACTTCCGGTGTTCAGTCAAAATCTGCCTGCAGAATGCATGTGTGATGTTGAGAAAGCCTAGTAACATTTCCACAAATCAGAGGGTGAAAGCAAGTATAGTGTAGCAGGTGCCAGGAACAACATGAAGAAGACGACAAGCTGCAGAAGAGCTCCCAAGTTGCAGGCGAGTTGTCTCATACATGCCCAGGGGCAAGTCCGGCACCTGTTTTCTATGGTCTTTCCTGCTGAATGGGAGGATGTGCAAGAATGGCCATCACACCTGGTTCTGGGGAGCTGGCACACAGGAGGAAGCTCTACCATTACACGAGATGACAATAAAAACTAACCAACTCATCAACAATCTAATTAAATAAAAAATACTGCCAATGCAGTGGCTCAAACCTGTAATCCCAGCACCCTGGGAGGCTGAGACGGGTGGATCACTTGAGGTTAAGAGTTTGACACCAGCCTGGCCAACATTGTGAAACCCTGTGTCTACTAAAAATACAAAACTCAGCTGGGTGTGGTGGTGTGTGCTTGTAATCTGAGCTATATGGGAGGCTGAGGTGGGAAGATTAACTTGAACCCGGGTGGTGAAGGTTGCAGTGAGGTAAGACAGCACCACTTTACTCTAGCCTGGGTAACAGAGAGAGACTCCATCTCAAAATAATAATAATAATAAATAAAAATAAAAAATACTAAACCAACAAATACATTAGGGACCACCGGACTTAAACTCAGAAATAGCCCTTTAATCTCAAGGTATTCTGTTTACTTCACGTAGTCTAAAAGCAATCATTATCTTGCAAGTTACAGAGCCCAAGTACAAAGTTAAATGACTTTGCCTTTAATTTTGTCGACTTTCTGTGTATCAGAAAGTACTCACATTTCAGAAACTCAGCATCCACACCCAGGATGCTTCAGTTAAGCAGGCCTACTGCAGGGGATCGAGGTAGGACACGTGAACAAGAGACCTCAAACTCACACTCATCACTTCCCTTCTTTTTCTATCCAAACACATCCTCATTTCACTTAGCCTCTGAACAAGCAACAGTGAAGGTGACAAAGCTGTCAAGGACATCTTTTTGCAGGCCAAACACTCTATCACTCCTTAGGGTTCAGTGGAAGCAGGGATTCCTGTCATCTCGGGAGTATCTCCTTTCTCCTCTCTGGGGAGGGCTTTATGTGAATTAGGCATCTCTGTCCTTGCTCTGATGAGAAGGCTTTCTTTATGACAGTAAATAAAAAATGTAGAAGACTACAACGTACAAAAGCAAGTATAGCTTGTGTGACTTACCTAGCCACCAGCCCAAACATTTTCTTAGCCCAGCTTCCCCAGAAGTTTCTTCTCGTGCTACTACCATGATGTTAGCATTTTCCACCTTCTCTGAAGTCTATTTCCATCTCCTCTTCAGTTTGCCCTGCTTGCTCATTCTGGCCTTCAGCAAGACTGTCCCTACACGTTCCTTGCACGTTGTTGCTGATTCTTTCTCTTGCTCTAACAGGTCCATTGTGGAGAGAAAGAACACCTCTATGTATGCTTGAGAAGATGCTATTCTTACTTAAAGCATTAATAGGAGAAACAGCCTTCCTCGAAAAATAACTATTTTCACGCATTAATCTTTAGAATACAAAGCTCCTTCATTAAAGTTAAACCAAAATATTTTTGTAAAGCTCAAATTTCCGAATTGGCATTCCTTCACACTTCTCAATTTACACAGTCCCTTTGTCAGAGGAAAACAGGATATTCACTGCTGGAAATTGCCTTGTGTTGAATGTGGCCTGCTCCTCAAGTCTGAATAGGGGAGGCCAAGCTCTTGGAGTGTTTTTGTCCTGATTCTTCTTTAATTGTTTTGCACCTGCCTTCTAACAGAATGTACACATTTTCCTCTTACAATCAGCATGTACCATTGAAATGTGGTACAATCAATAACAGCTTCCTGGAAGATGTTTAAGAGAATAAGGATATTTAGCCAAAAAGGAACAAAGCAGGGACTTGTACTCATATCATGTTATTGATTCACTCACAAGAGTAAAGAATAGCTCACCCTGATCAGGCTTCTTGGGATGAGTTTCCCCAAGTGAATTATCTATCTTTCAAAAATCTGACAGGGATAATTGGGGAATGCAAAATGCTCATCTTCTGCAAATTATCTCAGGTCTAAGTACATGACCTCTGGAGCCAAACCACTGGGCTTAAACCCCAGCGATAGTATGTATTAGCAGTGAAATTGCAGGCAAACGTCTTCACCTCTTCAGAGTCGCGCTTCACAGCACCTCCCTCTCACAGGGCTGTCAGGGGATCAAGTGAGAGGTCACAGTGCCCAGCACCTGGCCCGTGTTCCAACGGTGTTCATTATTTCGTTATGATTATGTCTGGAAGGTCATCCTGTTTTCTCCAGATGATATTAGACCAAATCATCTTCTCCATATTCATCCCAGTTACAACTGTCTTCACTGCCCACCTGATTACTCCTCTCCTCAACCCTAAGACGAACTCACAATCAACTGTCTTTTACAAACTTAAATCAGATCTTGTCATTTCCCAGTTTAAAACCCTTCCAGATCCTACAGGAGTCACACTGCAGGTACCCACAAGTCTCTGACACTCCCAAGCCCTGCATGTGAAGGAAATCATCTCACTCAGCCATTCTCTCTATGGTGCTTCATTCATGTCATTCACAGCACCAGCACCTATCCCAAGCTGAAACCATTCTAGTAATGTATGTTCTCGTGCATGGACATTCCTCTTCCCTAGATTATAAACTCTATGAGGGTAGACACCGTGTCTGTCTTCTTCACCATCAGAGCCCCAGAAGCTCAATAAATGTTCCACAACTAAATGAATATTTAGTTTGATCACTGAGAATAGTAACCATTACATTAGTTGTAAGGTAGTGCTGGCAGGGCTTAACTGCAGCAATTAAACAGCTTGCCTCGGCAGGAAAACAGTGGCCTAAGCTTGACAAAGTTTTTGAGTTTTTATGCATTTGTCATAGCTCTGTTTCTGCCCTCGTTCACAGAGGGTCAGCTTGGGGTTTCTGCAGGCTGGCCTCTAGGAAGATTTGCTCTCATTTCATCTGTTTCTTTACCTGGTGAATCCTGTGCAGATCTGTCATCGCCATGCCTAAACCTGTAGCAAATCAGCTTTGTGTGGTTTTCCAAAGAGCAATGCATTGTTCCTTTAGAGGAATGGGGGAAATATTTTAGACTGCTGGGACATTTCTTTTGCTTACTTACTAATTCTTAGCTGAATTATAGTGTGGAGAATTGAGATTAATGACCTACAGTTAAGTGAGTCATTATTATGGAAAAGAATGCAAACTAAATATTTCAGTCTACCCAACCTTTGTAAAAATATGTCAACTCAATAGATAAGACATCTATACCTCGAACTCATTTAGGTGGAAATGGGTAAAACAAAATTCCTGGTTATGTTCACTGTATAATAACTCACCCTATATTTTTATATCTCCGTTGAGAGCCATGTGGAGACAAAGCACATCTAATCAGCTTAAACTTGCCTAACGGTCACGAAGACTGCACAAGGGCAGAGCTGCCGCCTGTTCACACGCCCTCCGTGAATTCACCTGGCAAATCCCCACCGCATCTGCTCCCACAGAAAAAATTAACAATAAAAAGCATCTCAGAGCTGAGATTAGACTTTTAGACCCTCCTGCGCGATAATCCTTCCTTCGACATTGACTTCTTTGTGGGGTTTGGCAAATCAGTTTTCTCCCCTATAATACAGGGATAATAATGCTTTAGTCAAATGGATGCTGTGAGAATTAATTACTATTATACAGTTTATTGAAGATGGGAAGCCCCCATAAAAATATTGCTACTGCTTATAGGATTGAGGTTCCGAGACAAAGACATCACACATAGCAAAGAAATCAAAACGTCTCCAAATCCCCACTGCTTCCCTCTCTGTGTCCTCCTTAACTCAGGTGAAAACTAGGTAAAATAATTTTCAAGGACATGTCCCCTTCTTCTGTGACAAGAATTGAAATGCACCAGTGGACCCACCTGTTCCTGATGTCCTGCGCCTCCACCTAAGCCTGGTGGAAGGATGGGAAGGCCCTATTTACTGATGAGGATTGCAAAGGGGAGAAAAAAGAAGAGCTTTTGTTTCCTATACAATTCTTCTGACCCTGAACCAGGGTCTTTCTAAATCAATGGATGCCCTAAAGACTAAATTTCAGGGAAAGGTCTTTTCAGCAGCACTTAGGAGGAGAGTGGTTAGACTTTGAACTGTCAAGAAAGAAGAATAAGTCCTTCTGTAAGGCGATAACTAACTGGTTTATAAGGATTGAGCCCTGTTCTAAGGAAACAGGATCAGTTATAATAAACTCTAAGAGCCCTCAAGACGCTGATTGTCTTAGCAGGAGGAATTTCTATATCCCGAACTACAGTTTTAAAATGACCAGAGATAAGAGAACACAGGTCCCACAGGAATTAAAAAAGGCAGATATTTGATTTTGTTCCAAAACCAAAATAAAGCAACAGAATGCAAAATACTACCTATTATCAGTGCTTGTGTGATGCTTGTTTTTACACAGATGTCCAGCAAGTTAGCTTGAATGTAGGGATAATATAATTTTCAGGGGGTTTCATAGTAGTATCAGAGATACTACAATTTCAGAATGACTTCTAACAATATTAAAAATTAAGAATATTCTGACCATAGAGTCTCCATCTTTAGAGGGTTCAGGTTGTAAGCACTGATGAATTTAACTTATTAGGTTATACACAAACATTTCCTGAAAGTGGCAATTTTGAGTGTGTGGCTTAGGCCTCTGTAGATGTCCTTCTATCTTGCTCCCCATACTATTTCTTTATTTTGTAAACCAAAAATAAAGTCGTAAGCCCCCAACAGACTGAAGAGATGCCACTCTGAGCCAAGGGGACCCTGGAAAAATCCAAAAAACTAAATTCCAGGTCAAGACTGGAAGGGAGGTCAGACACACCTCCTCATACCCACTCCCTTTGGAGTTCAGGAAAACTGAGCAGCATTAACGTTAACACAGAAATCAGAAGACTCGTGAAACGGATTCTTTGTGTAGCAATAAGAGACCAAATTCCACCTTCTGTAACCATATCATCTTCTCCATTTTCTACTTTCTGTCTGGAATAGCATCACATGACAGATAGCCAACCTTGAAGGAAATAAAAATATTTCACCCCCAAATATATTTCTTTGACGTTTTTTAAATAAACTTGCAAAGCCATCTTTCATGGCCTAAATTAACATCTACAGAGAGTTTCCATTCATACAGTCAGGATTAGGATGTAAGAGAGATTAACTAAGAGTGATACTTTCTAAGGTCTGAAAAGAAACATTTGCCATCTATTATCTCTGGAGGCTACTACAAGAGGGGTCATCTACATAACAAGAACCTTGGCTTCCACAACCCTCCCTTATCTTAAGTCATGGATTTCTTTTCACTGACTTCAAGTCTTTAAACAAAGCTAAGCTCTCTCAACCAATTGCCAATCAGACAATCTTTGAATCCACCTATGATCTGTAAGCCCCTAAATCTGCCTATGTCCACTTCTGGATGTCTCAACTTTCTGGGCTAAACCAGTATATACCACTTTACATGTGTTGATTTATGTCTTTGACTGTAACCCCTTTCTCCCTAAAATGTATATAACAAAACTGTAACCCAGCCTCCTTGGGCACACTTTCTCACGACTCCCTTGAGACTGCTCCTCCAGTCACGGCCATTCATATTGGCTCAGAACAAACCTCTTTAAATCTTTTACAGAGTTTGGCTTTTTTCATCAGCAGTTTCTCCTTAATTACGACAACTGGGTGTGCTTTTCTGTAGAAAGATGATATGGATTAGATAATCCTCAAGGTTCTCTCCAATCTTACTTTCCAAAAATTAGTCCCCCTTAGTTTTGAACCTTAGATGGGGAGGAAATCAAGCAGGAAGACAGCGAGTCTGTCCAATTTTTACATCTATAAAGGGGAAAGGGCATATACAGGGAGGATCCGATTCCTTGTGGGCTAGGGTGACATCTTTTCTCAGTGATCCTCTACTTCATTCCATTTAACACTCAACAGCATCTAGAGAGTCACTTCTGTACAACAAGTCTTCGATTTTCCCTTGGTCAACTGTCCAGTACTCTCATCTCTATATGTTGTGAAAATAAATCATTTTGCTGTAATGATTCCTTCCCCTACGATTTTTCCTTTCTTGCCCCTGCAGACATCTGAATCCTTTTCAGGGTTGAGTGGCTGGGGCTGGGGCATGCCTCGCTCATCCATGCTCTGACTCTGTCCTCACAGAAACACCCCTGGGGAACAACACAAGCACTGCCATAGATGTATACCCATGTCAAAGGTAGGGATAATCTCCCAAACCTGTCAAAACTTAGCAGTACCAAGCCGTCCATTTCAAGATCTCTGTATCAGTATTGTGAGTCCTTCGAATATTACTTTTTTAAAAAAGGAGAGCAAAGTTTGAATATATTCAACATCTTTGTTATGGGACAAAGAGTTATGTTACAGGAAAGGGGTCCCAATCCAGACCCCAAGAGAGAGTTGTTGGATCTCGTGCAAGAAAGAATTCAGGTCGTGTCTGCTGTGTAAAATGAAAGCAAGTTATTAAGAAAGCAAAGGAATAAAAGAACGGCTTACTCCTGAGACACAGCAGCCCCAAGGAGTGCTGGTTGCCCATTTCTATGGTTATTTTTAGATTATATGTTAAACAACGGTAGATTATTCATGCCTCCCCTTTTTAGACCATATAAGGTAACTTCTTGATGTTTTCATGGCATTTGTAAACTGTCATGGTGCTGGTGGGAGTGTAGCGGTAAAGATGACCAGAAGTTACTCTTGTTGCCTTCTTGGTTTTGGTGGGTTTTGGCTAGCTCTTTTATCAGTAAGGTCTTTATGACCTGTATTTTCTGTTGACCTCTTGTCTCATCCTATGACTTAGAATGCCTTAACCGTCTGGGAATGCAGCCCACTAGGTTTCGACCTCATTTTACCCAGCTCCTATTTAAGATGGAGTTGCTCTGGCTCACATGCCTCTGACATTCCTCCCACTCCCTTTCATAGAGAACCCTTAGTTTTAAGGGTCGCAGAGGGACAATGACACATCTTCTGTAACTTTTTTAGGCTGAAAAGGGGTGATGATATTTTTGCCTAACTATGAAGGACTTTTACATCTAGGGTAGAGAGGAGCTCAGTCAGAAAGCATTAGTATGGTAAGGTTTATTTATAACTCTTGAGTTTCAACAAAAGGTGATAATGGAAGATTAATAAGTGCTTAATTTAAGAAAGCATTCAGTAACCGTGTCCTGGATTCCTACACAAAGAGTATAATAGCAATATATTCCACAAGAGTAAAGCAAAATAAGTGAACTTATTTCAAGTAAACTAAATTATAAGGCTTTTTATGAACTGGGCAACTGTTGGAACTAAATTGATATGTGCCTGTTAGCTGACTGTAATGTACCCAGAAATAGAATACTGATTCGGATTTTTTTTTTTTTTTTTTTTGAGACCAAGTCTTACACTGTTGACCAGACTGGAGTGCAATGGCAGGCTCACTGCAACCTCAGCCTCCCGGGTTCACATGATTCTCCTGTCTCAGCCTCCCGAGAAGCTGAGATTACAGGTGCACATCACTGCACCTGGCTTTTTTTTTTTTGTGTATTTTTAGATGGGGTTTCACTATGTCAGCCAGACTGGTTTTGAACTTGTGACCCGGTGATCCACCTGCTCAGCCTCCCAAAGTTCTGGGATTACAGATGTGAGCCACCACACCTAGCCCAGATTCAGATTTTTACATTACTCATTCCTCTTTCTTCTGAGCAACAGTTAGGGATCATTGGTTACTTCACAGGAATAAGCAGGGTTAGCCTAAATTACAGAAACAAACTTAAAAACAACTGATGAGACTAGAATCTAATAACAAGTATATCATAGTTTTTGAAATAATATTTCTCTTTCCGGTTTCCCATTTTTATTAAAGACAAATCATAGTAAGACTGATTAGCTCTATTATACTTGGCCTGCTATTTGTATAAAGTGTAGCAAAAATAATTATTTTTCACATTAGCTTTTTTTTTTTTTCAATTGGCTTTGATGGAGCTTTGTTCCATAGAAGGAATTTCAGATAAGACTTTTTAAAGCTGAGTCCAGCCATGGGTTTGTGTCCTTAAATACTATGAGTTGGGTCAATTTCTTTTCTCTTGAGGTCCTAAGATAATGTGTGGCTTCTGGACCTGTTAGAAAGTGACATTTTTTACTTACCACAGGTTAGAAACCCTGTATGGGGACTGTTGGAGGCAAGGTATGAGACTGGTTCCCTATGGGGCTTTTATTGGCTTCATAAATTAATTCCCTAAAGGTAAACACCCTATTCTAGTCAAAGCCTTGGCAAAATAACCAATTTTTCCAATTGTGTTCTCTTACAAAGGAAAACAGATTCTTATTGCACCTATGTAAATAACTATATTGCCATAAGTTAAGAATACTGACAACTAGTTTCTAAATTCTGAAGAAATTAGGTAGAGAGAAATAAATATGCTTTAAAATTTTGTTCATCAGAGTACACTCAACTGTTAAAAGCTGTAAACACCTCAAAAGAAAAGTTTCCTTGACTCTGTAAAACAAAATAAAGGATTAGCAATGTTTTAAGCAAAGTTAAAAAGATTATATTCTTCAGTTTAGTCCATGTAGTTAACTTTTGTTTGACAGTTATGAACATTTTAGTTTTCTGTGAGAGAGTTGAAAGTTTTTTCCTTTATTTTGATGTTACAATCTCCAAAGTTATTAGAAAACCTGCATTTAAGAACACCTGATAGAGTTCTATAATTGATTATAAACTATCTTCTAAAAGAATTAAAACAAGACAACAATTGTCTGTAGATGATAAAAAGGTTTTAGGACAGCCACTATTAAAGCCACAATTGATAAGGAAACTTGGTTACTTCTGTGGCACACAAAATTTTACATAATAATTTTAATTTTTAATAACATACATTAAATTATATTCGAATTATAGGAGTTTCCTATAACTTTGGAACATATGCCAATAACACATTTTGGCAAATATATTCCAAAGAAAGCAAAACATAATTTCACATTTAATAATGCTTCCTGTATGATTTTATACCAAATACACCAAAATTTACCTTTATATTAATGTACTATTAATTTTAAACCCAATTTTTAAATAAAATATTATAGATATATTTACCCAATTTTAATGTTTAACCATAAGGTAAGATTCTTATAAACCTTTTATTATTATTATTATTATTATCATAAAGGGTTTATTCGTAAAAACCTTTGGCTTTTTGTGAAAGAGCAGATTAGTGCTTTAAGAAAAACCTGTTGTGCTCCTATTCCAATGTTTAATTTACAGAAGAACTGAGTAATACCCTTTTAACTTTAGCCAATATGTTCACACACAATCTCTTGTGATTAATTTTTATAAATTTCTGCAACTTGCTTAAACCTTTAGTTTTTTTTTTTTTTTTGGAAGGAGTCTTGCTCTGTCCCACAGGGTGGAGTGCAGTGGCGTAACCTTGGCTTACTGCAACCTCTACCTGCTGGGTTCAAGCAATTCTCCTGCCTCAGTCTCCTGAGTAGCTGGGATTACAGATGCCCAGCACTGTGCCCAGCTAATTTTTGTATTTTTAACAGAGACAGGGTTTCACCATCTTGACCAGGCTAGTCTCAAACTCCTGACCTCTTGATCCACCCACCTCGGCCTCCCAAAGTGCTGATTTTACAGGCATTTGTCACCATGCCTGGCCTTTATTATTATTTTTTTTTTACTTAAAACAATCCTTTAACTTTTTAATTTAGGCAGAAAAAAATCCACATTCTCATGACGTCTTATAATTTTTACCAAAAACACATTTTACTTTCTTTACATACCTTGCATATAAAACTGTTTCTTTTTTTTTTTTTCTTTCATTTTTTTAGAGACAGGGTCTCACTATATTACCCAGGCTGGAGTCCAGTGGCTATTCACAGGCGCTATTTCACTACTGATCAGCACGAGAGTTTTGACCCGCTCCATTTCTGACCTGGGCCGGTTCACCCTTCCTTAGGCAACCTGGTGGTTCCCACTTCCAGGAAGTCACCATACTGATGCTGAACTTAGTGTGGACACCCAATCGGCATAGTGCACTACAGTCCAGAATTCCTGCACACAAGCGATTCTCCAGCCTCAGCCTCCAGAGTAGCTGGGACTACAGGCACGTGCCATCACGCCTGGCGTAAAATTGTTTCTTTAGTCATTTTAATTACATGTTACAATGTTAACTCTTAGCAACTTCTATTTTTGGTGAAAACCATGGTAAATTTGAGAATTTAATGATGTACTAGGTGTGGAGTCTAGCCCAGAACACACCAGGCAGAAGGGCAGATAAGAGCTGACTCTCCTGCACAGCTGGGGGCATGGCTAACTCCACTTGTCCCCAGGCCTTAACTAGAATCTAATGGTAGGTAAGGTAGGCAAATTTTAAGGTAGGTCAATGAAACAATTTTTTAAAGTTAAAGAGCCAGTTTATGACCTTAAAGCATGTAGCAAACTTAATATCTGACTTGCATAATTTAGACTAAATGTTTTTATCTTACCAATAATTTTTAAAGCTGTTTTTATTTCCCAAAGATTACTAAAATTACATGAACCAAAATGCATTACGATTTTTATGTTGCTTTTAAAATATTTGATTTAAGCACTTATTTTTGTTTAAGCCAATTAATTAGAACTCTTTTATATAAGCAGTACACACAACACATATCTAGCTACACAGAAAGACAGATTACTACAGTAGTTGTAAGATGTTTTTATTTGCCAGTTTTTAAGATTTTTAGTTGGATTACTGGCTTCAGGGTGGAGTCCGTGGAAGAACAGGGTCAGGAAAGCATGTGCTCCTAGGGCCAAATAAGTAGCCAATATACAGCTGAAGGCAAAGGCAGACTCCCAAAATTAAGGGTGTCATTTTACACTGGTTCCTGGATTCCCAAAAGGAGGGAAATACTACGGGAGAAGACAGTGCCGTGATTCTACCCTGCATTTCATTGCAAGGCAGCCCAAAGCCAATCAGCCCATTTTGTCATCAGCCCATCGCTCATGGAAGATGCATCTCCCAGTGGGAAGTGGGGATGTTTCCTTATCTTCCAGGTGGCCAAGAGCATGCCTCTCTGATCCAAGTGTGCAAAGAGTTAAGTATCCCTCCATAACTACTATTAGCCATCCCATGAAGTATTATTTCCTACCTAGGTATTACACACCAAAGCTGTCTTACAATGCTAAGTAATTTCTGATGCCCCCAAAACTCAAAACCCTGAGATAACACAATGTAAAACAGAACAGAGCCTTTGCTTTTGAGAGAGATTTATCTGCTTTTATTTCCTAGGGTTTCATGAGAAAAACAGAGGTTTTTTCCCAAGAGTCTCTGGCGCCTCCTCTGTTTTTTTTCAAGGAGTCCCAGGCTACCACAAGTTACCTTAGGGCCTCTCATATGTGCACTGAGTGGCAAGACACATGCACACACACACATACACACACACACGCAAAATGGAGAAAAATAATTCAGTCAACTTAGGAAAAAAAAACCAAACTTTTTCAGAAAAACAAGTTCCAAGAAGAGAAAAACATAAAGGCCTTTTAAATATATTTATAGCTTGTTTATCCACTTTTAATTAAGCTGACTTTTAACCATAGTGCTCTTTAAAAAATAAATCCTTTCAGATTTCTTATTATCCCACTTTAGCCATGCCAAGTGGCCAATATTTTTAGTTTCTGAACTTTACTCAAAGGTAACCTCCAAGGCGCTCAGATAAAGGAAAATTTAAGACAGTTCATGGAGAAGAGAATAGACAAGGTCATACAGATATTAAACCAGAAACGACTTACTTTCTAGGTGGGGAATTGAACCTGAATTGCCACTGTGAAACAGCAAAAACCTTAGCTACTGAGCTACAGCACAGGGCAGTCTCTGTTTTCTTTCCCAGAAGAAGTCTAAAGCAGTTAATTTTGAGATTGCAAAGGCTTTTAACTATTTAACATGATTTTTAGAGCTGACTATGACATGAACCCTAAAATTCCTGTTCCCTGAAAGGCAGAGACCAAGAGAAAGTACCGCCACGTGGTTAAGTTCAGTTCCCAAGGACATAAAACAACGTGGAGACTTCATCCAGTTTCTTGTTTGTTTCAGGGACCTGCAGCCAAGTTTGTTACAGATCAGCTTGCTGGGTTGTCTTGAAAAGTGGGCTTACAGGTGTTCTAAGCCCATGTTTTATCCTGAAGTACCCTTCAATACAGAAAAACGAATTTGTAGCACAAAATACACCGGCTTAAAACTAGCCTTAGAATTCCTTTTTGCATTAATCCAAACTTTACAGAGGAGATAAACACTGATATTTTTTTTCCACTCATTTAACCATTTGCAGAGAGAGAGAGAAGCCAGAAAGCTGACTAGTAAGAAATTCTTACCCTTTGTCGGCATGCCAGGCTTCTGGGTTCCCTTTCCCTGAGCAGCCTTAGTGATATGGCTTGTGGCACTATGGCCCTTGGGGCCAAGCCGCATCACAAAGGAAAACTGTTTTTTTTCCTTCTGGCCAGAGCAAAATACAAGTGATAAAACACAGACATTACCCAGTCTGCTTAGCACCCGAAATCAAATTGGCAAGGCTTAAATTTGTCCCCAGATAGGTGAGCCCCATCATCTTTAATCCAACCTCCAACTTGGAGTTTCAACACATGGTCTCTGAGCAAGATGGTTGCCCTGAGTAACAGAAAAGAAAGGGAAAGGAGAGAGAGAAAAGCATTGTCCGTGACAGGGTGGGGAAGGTGAAATGCTCAGGGAGGCAAGAGGAAGAGCCTCCATTGCTGTGACACTAAAAAGTTCAGGCTGCTGTGGCTGCTGTCGTGAAGGGGTGGAAAAAGCTCCCATGTCCCTCACTCCTGTCACCCAAAGCCATCAGCAAAGAGTGCAAAACAGATTAATCCAAAGAGAATAGCAGTTAACATCTCACAGCGCCAAACCTGTCCTTAGCAGAGAGGGACTTTATAGAGAGGGGCCTCTAACCCCCTAAGTCTTAGAAGGGACTGTAACCCTTCTAAGTTGGGCTTCTAACCCAAGGTCAGTCAAGCATCCTTTCCTTTTATTAATCGGGGTCTCTAACCCACTGTGTTAGGAGAAACTCTAACTCCCCTAAGTTGGGCCTCTAACCCAATCCCATTCTTTATCCAGGTACCCACCACTTAGGCAAAGTCATCCAATCAGTGCTGCAGTCTATTGCCTTTGAGTCAGGGGTCTCCTCAGTATTGGCCCTTCTGTGGTTTGCAAGAAAGATATTCCAGGACCCCAACACTTACCCAAAGGTAGCCATTGGGTCAGGATTTCTGCACTACAGTCCCTTCGTGGTTGCCAGAAATATGTTACAGGACAGAGAAATATGTTACAGGAAAGGGGTCCCCATCCAGACCCCAAGAGAGGGTTCTTGGATCTCGCACAAGAATGAATTCAGGGTGAGTCCACCGTGCAGAGTGAAAGCAAGTGTATTAAGACAGTAAAGGAATAAAAGAATGGCTAATCCATAGACCGAGCAGCCCCAAGAGCTGCTGGTTGCCCATTTTAATGGTTATTTCCTGATTATATGTTAAACAAGGGGTAGATTATTCATGCCTCCCCTTTTTAGACCGTAGGATAACTTCCTGACATGGCCATGGTATTTGTAAACTGTCATGGTGCTGGTAGGAGTGTAGCAGTGAAGACGACCAGAAGTCACTTTTATTGCCATCTTGGTTTTGGCGGGGTTTTGGCTGGCTCCTACTGCAACCTGTTTTATCAGTGTTTTAGCTTTAGAACTTGTATTTTGTGCCAACCTTTTACCCCACCCTGTAACTCAGAATGCCTTAACCATCTGTGAATGCAGCCCAGTAGGTTTCAGCCTCATTTTGCCCGGCTCCTTTTTAAGATGGAGCTGCTCTGGTTCACACGCCTCTGGCATGTTTGTAGAATAAGTAAATAGCTCATGATATTTTAATAAAATTTGCTAATTAAACCTTTTAAATTTCATTTAGTTTTGTCATTTATTTATTACAAATGCCATGTAGCCATGAGATGTCAGGTATGGCACTTAATTGCTATAAAAAAATGCAGTTCTTCCTTATTTATCTTCACACACACCAATCCCCTGGAAACAGAGTGCTCATGTCTCCTGCCTTTCTTTACAAAGGAAACACTGATTCCAAAATAAGAACAGGTGGTTGACTCATGATCTTGGCAATTTTTATTTAGGAAAAGGGATTGAGTGATGACAGCAATTTGGGGATCCTCACAATCAACTGTGGATGTTCTCAAATGAGCCTTTACTCTGGTCTTGGTGCAAAGCTACCTAAACAACCCACGGTGACCTGGAAGTGTGTGAAGCGTGTGTATACAATCAAGTTACACTCCATGACATGACTGTATAGACCATGTAATGTGAAATGGCACATGAACAACAATGATCCAGTGTTTAAACCAGCATCCCGGCACGTTAGGACTGGGCAAGCGGGAGCACCAGCAGAGTGGTCTTGGTAGGAACTGCCCTGATTTGGATATTCCCAAAGCCTTCACTGGAATAAATTTTTGCAAGTAGTCTTCAGAGCTAATATTGTATTCTATTGTTTTTCTTATTCTGTCAGATAGAGGCCATTGTTCTCTAAAAGTAAATTTGTTATTCCAAACACCTAAAAGTTTAAAGGTAAGTCACATAAATAAGGTATGTATGACAAAGCGAGTCACAAACACGGGGTACTGACATTAATTAGCCCACATTCCTGCACGTCCCCTGACCTGGCTGCCACAGGGGAGGCATCACCCTCATGATGCTGGAACAGTCATAATCGCCCAAGGTGAACTCTCTGAAGGGCAATGTTCATTTTAGTGCTGGATTTCTGAAAGGTTTTGTTTTCAAAATTCTCAGCCCTTTAGAATTACAACTTGCAAGCTTATAACACTGAGTGTCCAAATCAGTGTCTCAAACTTCAGTGCATGCTAAATAACTATGTGTTGAACGGATAAGCGACTGTTTTGAAAATAATGAATTAGGCCAGATGTGGTAGCTTATGCCTGTAATCTCAGAACTTTGGGAGGACAAGATGGGCAGATGATGAGATCAAGAGTTCAGACTATCCTGGCCAACATGGTGAAATACTGTCTCTACTAAAAATACAAAAATTAGCTGGGCATGGTGGTGCGCACCTGTAGTCCCAGCTACTCAGGAGGGTGTGGCAGGATAATCGCTTGAACCTGGCGGGGGAGGTTGCAGTGAACGGATTATGCCACTGCACTGCAGCTGGGGACAGAGGAGGAGTCCATCCAAAAAGGGGCAGGCAGGGCAGGGCAGGGCAGGACAGGGCAGGGAGAAAGAGAGAAAGAGAGAAGGGAGGGAGGGAGAGAGGGAGGGAAAATAATGAATGAAGGAAGCTCTAGATACTTTTTATTTGCTATTTCCTGGCATTGGGATAATGGTTATAATTCAATAACTGATAATTTTTCATAGTTGTCAGTATTATATGAGTTCTATATTTTGATTTGTTTTTCTATGTTGTAGATAATATGTAAAAATAACTCGGCCAGGCTCAGTGGCTTACGCCTGTAATCCCAGCACTTTGGGAGGCCAAGGCGGGAAGATCTTGAGGTCAAGAGATCGAGACCATCCTGGACAGCATGGTGAAACCCCGTCTCTACTAAAATACAGAAATTAGCTGGGCATGGTGGTGCATGCCTGTAGTCCCAGCTACTTGGGAGGCTGAGGCAGGAGAATTGCTTGAACCCGGGAGGTGGAGGTTGCGGTTAGCCAAGATAGCACCACTGCACTCCAGCCTGGGCCACAGAGCAAAACTCTGTCTCAAAAAAAAAAAAAAAACCAAAAAACAAAAAACAAACTCATCTATTTGTCAGTGAAAGCTACATTTATATATTGAGCAACCATATAAATAAGAAACAACTTCTATTTGAAAAGTCTGGGCTTTAATAGAACCATTTCAGAATTGGGAATAAATTATCAAAAACAGAATAATTTTAAAAACTGTTATTACACACTGTCCCCAATTGTATAATTCTTATATTTAAGTACTATTTAGTAGGTAATAAATTTATTCCAGTAGGTTATCAAGTTGGCTATGTGGAGTTGCTTATTTTAATACATTTTTTTTTTGCTCCTTTCCATATTACTAGTTAACACAGTAGGAAAAAGGAACTCTTAAAAACAGCTTTCTTAGGAGGGCCTTCATACACTGTTAGTGGGAATATAAATTAGTATGGCCACTATGGAAAACTATATGTAAGTTCCTCAAAAGAACTAAAAACAGAACTACCATATGATCCAGCAATTCCACTACTGGGTATATATCCATAAGAAAGGAAATCAGTATATTAAAGAGATATCTGCACTCCCATGTTTATTCCAGATCTATTCACAATAGCCAAGATAAGAAATCAACCTAAGTGCCCATCAACAGATGAAAGGATAAAGAAAATTTGGTGAATATACACAATGAAATATTATTTAGTCATAAAAATTAGTGAAATCCTGTCATTTGTAGCAACGTGGATGAAACTGGAGGACATTATTATGTTATGAGAAATCAGCCAGGCACAGACAGACCATGTGGCATGTTCTCTCTCATATGTAGGAGCTAAAAAAGTGGATCTCAGGCCAGGCGTTTTGGCTCATGCCTGTAATCCCAGCACTTTGGGAGGCAGAGGCAGGCGGATCATGAGGTCAAGAGATCGCGACCATCCTGCCCAACATGGTAAAACCCTGTCTCTGCTAAAAATACAAAAATTAGCTGGGCATGGTGGCATACACCTGTAATCTCAGCTACTCGGGAGGCTGAGGCAGGAGAATTGCTTGAACCTGGGAGGCAAAGGTTGCAGTGAGCCGAGATCTCACCACTGCACTCCAGCCTGGGTGATGGAGCGAGACTCCATTTCAAAAAAAAAAAAAATAGGATCTCACCAAAGACCAAGAAGAGTAGGGATGTGAGGGGAAGGTGAAGAGAGGTTGATAAGTGGGTACAAATACACAGTTTGATTGAAAAAATAAGACCTAGTGTTTGATAGATTAGTAGGATAACTATAGTTTACAATAATCTATTGTGTATTTCAAAAAAACTACAAAAGAAGAATTTCAATATTTCCAGCAAAAGAAAACTATTTAAGGTGATGAATATCCCAGTTATACTAATTTGATCTTTACAAATTATATTCATGTATTAAGTGATCATATGTATCCTGAGAACATGTACATCTGTTATACAACAATAAAAAAAAATTTAAATAGGCTGAGTGTGGTGGCTTACACCTGTAATCCAAGCACTTTGGGAGGCAAAGACAGAATGACTGCTTGAGTCTAGGAGTTCAAGACCAGCCTGGGCAACACAGGCAGACCTATCTCTACAAAAAAAATTTAAAAATTAGCTAGGTATGGTGGCGCACACCCGTGGTCCCAGCTATGTGGGAGGCTGAGGTGGGAGAATTGCTGAAGCCTGGAGGTTGAGGCTGCAGTGAGCCATGATTGTGCCACTACACTCCAGCCTAGATGATGGAGCAAGACCCTGTATCAAAATAAATAAATAATAAAGGACTTTCTTAGAATATTCATAAAAATAACTTGTAAAATATGAAAGCTGTTCTCTGAGGTGTTCCATAAATTATCTGTGGAAAGCAAAGTAACAAAGTCAGATCTGCTTATTTAGCCTACAGCCAGAATCTCCAGAATGATAACAAACGTACCCCTCTATAGACAACTCTCCACTTCATTACCTAGCTTTATTCTTCTCAAATAAAACATACCTCCACCTTCTTCTCAAATAAAACATACCTCCCCTCCCCTCCCCCTCCCCCTCCCCCTCCGTTGTTAAAGCCACAGAAATGCATCCTTGGGCAGTGCTGCTACATAATACACTAAGTCCTCTAAATGCTCACACTTCTGTCACCTCAAATACTATGCTCCCTTAACTCACTTTCATTAGTTTGCTTTTTCCTCACAGACTAATTGTTTTAGAAACATTACTGCCATGGCCCATTCCAAACAGTCATTATTCCAGTGTCCGCTAAGGTTTGGAGGACAGTTACAATCAGATCCATAGGTGGGTCTTGCAGTGCACTGCATAACTTGCAAAAACTACATATGTGTGTATAATACACACACACACACACACACACACACACACACATATAAGTCTGTTACATCTGAATGCAGATATTACCATTAGGCAGAGGTTCTCAATGCGGGGGGGGGTTCTCAGTTTGTCAGCATCAACATCAACTAAGAACTTGTCAGAAATGCAAATTCTTGAGCCCCATCCCAGATCTACTAAATTAGAGTCTAAGATGGGATCCAGTGCCCTTAACAAGCTCCTTCAAGTGATTCTGCTGCAAGCTCAACTTTGAGAACTGCTGCCAAATGTAATAACCACCACACCCTATGGAAGCTACAAACTGCATGTAAACCTTGAATATATTCAGAACCTTTTTTTGACACCAATTCTACTCTAAGGGAGCTCTGTGTGAAGGTGAGAGAAGAAAATGGCACTCAGGGGTAGCTTTTTTTTTTTAGCAGTTATTTTTAAAGTAGTGTTTGAAAGAAGAAAAGAGTATGCTAAAAATAATAATCCAACAGAATCTGGCCTACAACTATTCCCATTTAATTTGGCATTATACTGGGCTATGTTACAAATGCAAATGTCCCAACACAGCTAAAATCTTGTTCTATATGGCAACAAGAATATAAAAATTCATTAAAAATGTTAAATAAACATCTGAAATAAAATCCATAACTGCAATGCTATGATCTTTTTTTTTTTTTTTTGGACGAGTGAATCAAAGACCTAAGGCTATTTTACAAGAAGAGAAGAGGAGAAAAGCAAAATTACAGAGGATGACTTGACCAACTCCTCAAACTCATATTGAGATTCTTTTTTTTTTTTTGAGACGGAGTTTCGCTCGTTACCCAGGCTGGAGTGCAATGGCGCGATCTTGGCTCACCGCAACCTCCGTCTCCTGGGTTCAGGCAATTCTCCTGCCTCAGCCTCCTGAGTAGCTGGGATTACAGGCACGCGCCACTATGCCCAGCTAATTTTCTTTTTTTTTTTGTATTTTTAGTAGAGACGGGGTTTCACCATGTTGACCAGGATGGTCTCGATCTCTTGACCTCGTGTATTGAGATTCTTCATGGACAATATATATATGCACATTTTGAGAGTTTTGGGATCTTAAAAAGCAGATGAATGCATTTTCAGTTTACAGTTTTATCTGTAGGATACAGCAGCAAATGTACACTCAAAAAATTTTAACTGCTTATATATATAGTTGGTGGTATGGTTATGACCTTTATTCTAAGATGAGGCAATTTTGTTAGTTCGAAAGAAAGTCTTTAAATTATTAAATTGTTCCTGATTAGTATATCACCTGCTACTCACACCTTATGTGGAACTAGACCTACACTGAAGATAGGCTGAAATGGAGCCCATAATATATTCCAGTTTGATCTATTTTTCTTTATAGCTATGTCCAAAGGGGGAAAAGACAATTATCCTGTACATTTTATTCTTATAACTTTTGGGTTGCCATAATTTAGAATTTTCAGAATAACCTCGAGAAACCCTAGAAGTAAAGAACATCCTCTCCATCATTCTGCAACGGTTGGAACCTACATGTACATCCAATAGACAGTGCAGAGTGGGCAGGGCCCTTGGCAGATCCCAGAGTGCTCAATACGCCCTTACTGGGACTGCAGAAATAGGAATGCAGGCCTTTGAATGGATTAAGTTGAATAATAGAATGATGTTCAAAGAACAGCAAAGAAAGAATGCATAAAGGATTTAAGGGGATGTGAGAGTTAAGACATGGCATAGTGAAAGGTTGCCTATATCCAACATTTTTAGAATATAACTTTTCAGTACTTTAGTCTTCTCATTTAGGGAAAAAAATGTTAATAATGAAGAATGCACATTTTTAGAACTGACTGTGAAAGAACCAGTCTTGATCAGTCTAATTCTCTGAACCGATCTTTTCCCCTATACACATAAGCCCAATTCTTGCAGGCTGTGCAACCTTCCAGGAAAAAAATCTCCCTGGTTGCTGCTGGTTGTGCTAGGGACACAAACACTGCCATCTCCAGTAGTCACCATGGTGATCTCTGACTCAGATCCAGCTAGACTGCTGGCCATCAGGTAGTTGTTAAAGATGCTTGCATAAAACACAAGCCATTCTGGAGTCTTGGAATCTCTACTGAAATGCATAACATACCATAGTTCTCTGGAAATGTTGATTTTAACTTCTTTGGCAATACAATGCTAGGTGAGCGAATGAGAGAGCGGGTCCTAGGTTCCTTACCTTATAATAAGAAAGTCTTTTGTTCCATTGCTGATCAGCTTTCTTCCTAAAACAGTTAATGATCTCATCTACTAAGTGTTTAAAAATGTTTATGAAGTTTGTGCTTTGGGGATACATTGTGACAATGCGCTTACATAACTCCTATAGACTCAAACTGTCTTAGAAGACTTCTCCAACACAAGAGATACAGCTTTGTCTAACATGTGCAAGGGGAAAGGCAACCGGGTCCCACAAGGCTGTCATCCTTGCCAAATGACACAAAAATTAAGCTCTAAAATTCAAATCATATATAACTCCTGAAAATTTAGGGTAAAAACTGGTTCCTTTGTGCTGCACTGAAATTTAAGGTATTTTCTGAAAGTATTCAGTTTTTCGTTAAATGAGTAATGACTGAATTGCCTTAGAGACAAACTATTTCCCTACGTGTATTTAAATATACACATATGGTTCGTAAACACAACACCAAAACCCAGTGCTTAGCTCACTGGTTTGGATTTTTTTTTTTTTCTCTGACTGTAACAGCCTAGCTCTTATTTCATCAGTGCAATGGGCACTGATATATTTGGTGTATTATCGTTACTGCTGATTGTATTGTTTTCACTACAGGTCTCTGGAAATCTGAAACCAAGGACATAAACACAATATGATAACTGCCATCCAGAAGTTCAAAAAAATAATAGGTTATGACCAGAGAAATAAAAGACTCCTTACACACATCTAAATTCCTCCAGCTTAATATGTTTAAATGAAAAAATTAGCATTTCAAAAGGATTACTACTTTCAGTGTAACATTTACCTAAATAAGAGAAATTCTGCTCTGTTAACCAAAGCTTTCTGTTGATTTTAAAGACCTGAAAGGATATAAAATAGTCCAGCCTTTTTTGAGGCATCCATACTTGAACAATGCTAAATACCAGAAGAATGACTTCCCAATTCATTTTCTTAATTCAACTGATATTCTTGTGAAATATTTTTCTCTTATTCTCTTTTAAAATTTTTTAAATGAGAATTTCTTTTCTATCATGTTTTAAAGCTTCAATAACTACAAAAAAAGAGAGAAGAAGTCCTCAAAAAAGGGAGAAAATGTGGGTGGGATGGCTGAAGGTGGTGGCTCATGGATCATCAGAGAACAGTAAGAAGCCATCCAAAGTCTTTCATTGTCTTTATCCAGCCTGCATGATTCTTTGTTTTACCACATAGAGGCATTAGGTTGTGAATTTTTCTCTCTTGAGAAAATATGCTCTACCAGGCAGAACATGATTTGGCATCAAGATACTAATGTCCACTTCAATCTAATGATTAAAATGTAATTTTCTGCAGGAAAAAGATTAGAATTAAAAAGAATAGTTGAAAGATACAAGGAAATGAAGACTAAAGGCAAACATAAAATATGCAAAATTTATACATCACTTTTAAAGCTGACCAAGTGTATTGTTATTTTGATTGCAGTGCTTTCTTTCAGAGAAGTTTACTTTTTGCTGTAAACTATACATTTTTAAAGCCATTTACTGGTTTGCAACATCTACCATCTCAATTTAGAGGCAAATGTCACTTCACCTTCAATCCCTCTTGTAAGTATAAACTTCATTTAAACGAAATAGATTAGATAATGGCAACTAATCTTAAAAGATAAAATTTTGCTTCAATTTAAAAAGATAATCTTTATTTTTCAGAGAGGCTAACAATTGTGTGGAGGAAGGAGGAGAGGCAATATAAGAAAACAAATATTATAAGGAAAATCTCAAAATGTTTTTTATCAAAGAAAACATTTCTTTATCTAAGATAACTGAAGTATGCCTTCCATATAAAAGTGGTCTATTCAGCCTGAAGCCCAGAAAATTTCATATAATCCCATTGATTTCTTTGTATAATTCTTTTTTTATTTTTTGCAGGGACAGAGTTTTTCTCTTGTCACCCAGGCTGGAGTGAAGTAATGTCTGCTCACCACAACCTCCACCTCCCGAGTTCAAACGATTCTCCTGCCTCAGCCTCCCAAGTAGCTGGGATTACAGGGGCGTGCCCTACACCTGGCTTTTTGCATTTTAAGTAGAGACAGGGTTTTGCCATGTTGGCCAGGCTGGTCCGAACTCCTGATCTCAGGTGATCCACCCATCTCCGCCTCCCAAAGTGCTAGGATTACAGGTGTGAGCCACCACACCCGGCCTCTTTGTGTAATTCTTACTGGGAATGATGGAGCAACATGAAGCCAGTGTTTTCGGATGTTCATAGACTTGTGTTAAACCCTAAAGTAAAATGTGACACAAGAGAGATAAAAGCTTTATTGTTTTTAAAAAATCATTTTCTTTCTCCTTCCAGAGGTAGTTTGGTGTCTGCAGGCAGTGTTCATGGGAAAATATAGCCAAGGCCTTTGATACAGAGAGCTCTGGGTCCAAATCCTTGCTCTACAAATTCTGTGACTTTGGGCAGACACTTAACCTACATGAACCTGGGCTTCTTTGACTGCCAAACTAAGAGTAACTATGGCTCCAAATTGAAAGGACTGTTTTGACTGTTGCGATGTGATTAAATGAGACACATGGTGAAGCTCCTGGCACTTAATAGATAGTGAATAAACACCGATTTGCTTTCTTTTATTAACCAGGTGTCATTTTATGTGTAAAATTTCTCAACTAAAGTACTGAGCCCAAAGGTATCCCAGAGCCTTTTTATAGTAATTATGCCATTTAAATATGCAGGTGAATTCTGTGAGTAGGACAAGCCTCTACAAAACAGCGATCTGGAAAAAAATAACAATAGGAGGGACTCAGAAGGTCTATGAAGAAAATTTGAGTAGAAAAAATCTTATTTAAAAGTCAGTTGCTCAATAAATTGTAAGTCAGTAGTTATGTTTATTGCATCCTTTAATATTCATGTATTTTAAGTATGCTGATTTGCCAACTGCACACTAAATCACATCGTTATTTAAATTTTTTTTCCTTCCAAATCTCCATGAAAGCAATTTCTACTCTCACAGCAGCATACATCTGATGGAAAGATTTTAGAGGTCTTAAAAGCTTTGCACTCCACATTTGCTTGACTTAGAAAGAGCATAATAAAAGAAAGCCATGTCTATACTTAAATAATTAAGAGCAATTGACTGGTCTGGACATGTGACATTATCAGCAACCAGATTTTTGTTTTGTTTTGTTTTGTTTTGAGATGGAGTCTCACTCTGTCGCCCAGGCAGGAGTGTAGTGGCGTGATCTTGGCTCAATGCAACCTCCACCTCTTGGGTTCAAGCAATTCTCCTGCCTCAGCCTCCTGAGTAGCTGGGACTACAGGCGCACACCATCACACTTGGCTAATTTTTGTATTTTTAGTAGAGACAGGGTTTCACCATTTTGGCCAGGCTGGTATCAAACTCCTGACCTCAGGTAATCCACCCGCCTCGGCTTCCCCATAGTGCTGGGATTACAGGCGTGAGCCACCGCACCTGGCAGCAACCTCATTTTAATTCAAATGCAGGTACTGGAATTAATGTACTGAAATGAATAAAGTAAGGCACTGTAATTGATAGATCTCATATACAGTCACCAAGAATTATACGTAGTGTGCATGTTTTAACCCAAAGTTGGAGAGACCATCTTTACTTCTAAGATACACAGTGTCAGCATACATCATGAAACTTAAACAGATCTCTTCCATTTAAGAAAACAGCAATTACACCTCAGGGAGGGAATAGAATTTTAGTGATTACTAAACAATTGACCATTTCATTTTATACCTTAAAGTCAGAATTGTAAAAGGGTGACTCTATACCAGGAAAGAAGGCTCACCTAGTATGAAAAAGCATAGGAGTAACTTTATTTTCTCCCCACACCTTTCCATTTTAACAGTAAAAGACAACTTCCCATTATGGCCTTTGTTTTTTTTTCTTTCTTTCTTTTTTTTTTTTTGAGACGGAGTTTCGCTCTTGTTACCCAGGCTGGAGTGCAATGGCGCAATCTCGGCTCACCGCAACCTCCGCCTCCTGGGTTCAGGCAATTCACCTGCCTCAGCCTCCCGAGTAGCTGGGATTACAGGCACGCGCCACTATGCCCAGCTAATTTTCTTTTTTTTTTTGTATTTTTAGTAGAGACGGGGTTTTACCATGTTGACCAGGATGGTCTCGATCTCTTGACCTCGTGATCCACCGGCCTCAGCCTCCCAAAGTGCTGGGATTACAGGCTTGGGCCACTGCGCCCGGCCTGTTTTGTTTTGTTTTGAGACAAGGTCTCGCTATGTCACTCTGGCTGGAGTGCAGTGGTGTGATCACGGCTCACTGCAGTCTTGACCACTTGGGTTCAAATGATCCTCCCACCTAAGTCCCCCATGCAGCCAGGACTATAGATATGTACCACCATGCTTGGATAATTTTTCTTTTAATTTTTGTAGAGACAAGGTCTCGCTATGTTGCCCAGGCTGGTCTTGAACTCGTGGTCTCACACAATCCTCCTGCCTTATCCTTCCAAAGTGCTGAAATTACAGGTGCTCAGCACCCATGACAACTTTCTGAATGGGAAGGTTTTTTCAGTTCCCCAAACTGATAACCTGGAAATCCAGACCTCAAAATGCAGTCCTTTAATTAAGACCCCGATCCCTTCAAATGAAGATGTCTTTGTGACTATGGAACATTGAGAAGAAGCTCTGCTGATTGATGGGAAAGGCTCTTGTCTCTGGGCAAATCTCTCACTCTGTTTTAGAGCCTTTGATAGTTAAGAAAATCAAATGTGAACAAACCCTATTTGCATAACAAATTCTTATCCATCTGAAAAGTTACACCATTAAATAAACTGCCAGCCAGAATCACGTGACAGTTGATGTAGGAGACCTTACCAATTCACCATTCCATGTTTAATATTCTATGCACTATGTGAGAATTTCTACAAATGTGAATGTTTTTAGTCAACAGAAATATAAAAATGCTTATTTTTAAAATATTAAATCTTTATTAACCTGGAGAAATGCAGTTAGCCAGAATGACTAATTTCCTGGAGGTTATAGATAATTTAGGTCTTTCTTTACTAGCTGGAAATCATTCACTTCTAAGAATTCTTTGGCTTTACAAAAAAGTCACTGATCTGTCCAAACATGAACCAAATTCATTAGTGATTTCCCTCCACCATGCAATACACTAAAGTGGAAAATCTGGGGTTTGGCAAAGGAAAACCTACATTTAAAATCTGATTCTATCCTTTACGAGTTGTGTTACCTTAGGCAAGTTATTTAACTTTTGTTTCTCTTTCTATTCAATTTCCTCATCTGCCAAATGAGGATAATAAGGCCAGGTGGTAGATTAAATCAAAAGATGTAACAGTTGAAAAGTGACTACAACAGTGCAGGTCACATAGTAGTTTGTATCACATCATTTTTAAAAGCTAACTAAGCCTGGGCAATATAGCGAGACTCCATCTCTAACAATATTAGCCAGACATGGTGGTGCATACCTATAATCTCAGCTACTTGGGAGGCTGGGTGGAAGATCCCTTGAGCTCAGGGATGTGAGGCTACAATCAGCTATGATTAAGCCACTGCACTCCAGCCCGAGTGACACAGCAAGACCTAGTCTCTTAAAAAAACTAAATAAATAAAATGTAAAAACCACTCCCTAAGCATATTTATATAAAAACATCATAATTGCTCAAAATATTTGCAACCCTTTTCTATCAGACCCATGCTCACAGGACCACCCCCCACCTTAGTGCCCTCACTGTGGCGAGTTGGTGTACATTTCCCACCCCAACCACTGTATGATTTGCTATGGCCAAGAAGATGTGAGCAGAAGTGGTTCAGTCCACGTTGGAGCAGAAGATTTAAAGAGCCACTGCATGGTCCACCGTTGTTTTTTTCCTGCTGTGAGAGCAGAATATGTGAGATAATAGTTTATCCTTCTGGTATGAAAACAGTATGGAGTACAGCCACCATCGACTCATATAGCTCACAAAATACGTAGAAAATAGACCTTCATTGTAAGCCATAGATTTGGGGATTGTTTGTTATCACAGCATAACTCGGCAAAAACTTACGAATCATTTCAACAATGTCATTGCTTGGAGGTAAGGCAGCTGCAGTGCATTCAGAAAAGCACTGGCCTTGAATCAGAAAACCTAAATTCCACTTCATCTGGCTGGGTGACCCAGGCAACTGCATAAGCACATGGCTCCTGTTTCTACAGCTAGGTGGTGTGGATGATAGCATGTACTCTATCACTTATGAGCTAATGTAGTTCTATATAGAACTCAGAGCAGGAAAAAAACAATGGTGGACCATGCTCTTACATCTACTCCAACGTGGACTGAACCACTTCTGCTCACATCTTGTTGGCCAAAGCAAATCATACAATGAATGGGGTGGTAAATTCTATGGCCTAGGAATTAAATATGTCTTAATTTTTTCATCTGCAAAACTGGAATAATAATATACACCTCACAAGGTTGTTCTGAAAATTCACGAGTTAAAACGTATAAAGTGTGCAGAGGAGTGCCTGGCACACAGCAAACACTCAGTACATGTTCATTATGTTATTGTTCTATTACTATTATTACTGTACCTTTTTCATAGGTTTTAGAGGCTTAAAGGTGTTTGGGGAAGTGCTTTGTAAACTATAAAGTGTTCAGGTATATATGGTTATAAGGAACATTCCACATCTCATTTGCAACCCTTTGGTAGTTACGAGGAACTCAGTAAGAGCAGGGTTCTTGTTGGGTTTACTGTTGTATCCCAGACCTCCAAATATGAGCTGGCACATAGTAGGTAGGTAATTATTTGTTGAATGAATGAAGGAAAATTGTGGTCTCCTTTGTAATCCATTCAATGCAGATGCTATTTTAAAATTACATTCTTACTGATTGAGTCTCCGCTAGTTCCACAAATCAAAGCTTCATATACGCAAGCTTATTTCAGGTACTGGGTATATTTAAACATCTACTTAAATTATCCAACTTACTAGATCTATGTTAAACAAAAATACCACATGTTATCACTTCTCAGCAGAGATCAGAATAATTGGTGCTACACATTAGAAGAATCACCTCAAATTAAAGAATGTACTGTAATAATGCCTTTGATCACTGTATATTACAGTACATGTCAACATTTTTTATACTCTAAATTATAAAAATGGTCTAAGAATTCCAATTCTTTTTTCTTTGACATTAAGGCTAAGACTATTGATATACTTTTTAAAGTGGCACTTTATATTTTAAAAGCAATTTTTAACCAAAATATAATGAATAAAATAATGAAATATATTTCATGTATGCGTGGTTAAAAGCCTAAAGGCAATTATAAGTGATATATTTCAGATCAACTGTCAAAACTCCACATTTGAAGCCCAAATTATCTGAAAATTCCCCATTAAATAAAGTTAAATAATATTTTCCATGTCATTGACAAATAGCAATGGCGCTATTGTATCTCATGGAGTAGGAAACACAGAAGAGTTTGCATTGGGAGCTTTGCAGAGAAAGGGCAACACTGCATTTGCTAGAGTTTGAGAAGTTATTTTTAAGACTTCTCACCAATGTTCACAGTTCTTGATTTTTCCCAATAAAATTTTTCCCAGTATTGTCACAGAATTATAAAATCCTAGAATTAGGTATATTCTGAGAGGTTGCCTGACCCATCCTTGGTCCAGTTGCTACTGCGTTTTACTTACTTGTGATTTCGGCAAACGCTGACTGAGCACCCACCCACAGGTACTATGCCAGAGATATAACAAGTACAGAAAACAAAGTCATTGACCTGAAAAATCTTAAACTCTAGTAGCTGTCCAGCCTTAGCCTGACAACACTTTGTGACTAGAAACTGACAGGCCAGCCTTGTGAAGCTGCTCGTTCCATTTCTGGATGGATGAGGCTGAGGATTAAAGTGCTTCCTTCTAAGGTGGGTGAGTTCTGCCTTAGCTATGACCACTTCCAATGGTCTGAGGGCCACTCTATGGCACCGCCATCTATATAATGCTGCCAGCAGATCACATCTCAAACAATCAGACATTCATCATGGCTCTCTCTCCAGTCTTCTCTTTATAAGACAGCCCCCAGTTCCAACTGCTATCTTCATAGGGTATTTCCTCTCAACGTTTCACCATGTTTGTATCCACCTCTATATGTCAATTTCTTGCTGGAGCACGTCAGGACTGATCGGTACCAATGAAACGCATTGCCTTCTCCTTCCAAAATCACATCTATTTTCTCTTTGCTCATTAGATTCTAGCTAGACTCATACTTCTCTGTACTTCAAAAACAGCATTTTTGGTATTCTTCGCATCTTCACATGAGCCCATCTCTGCGTCCTCCCACAGCTGCTCACACGGCTGGTTTTGTCTCACCCTGTGAGCTTCAGTGTGAACATCACCTCCTCAGAGTGGCGTCCCTCGTGATCCTACCTCAATCACCGTCCCCTCTATCCGCAGTCACTATCTCATCTCTCTGTTTTATTTTCAGTGTAACACCGATGATTATCTGAACTTATCTTATTTGTTTACTTATTTATTGGCAGCTTCCTCCCTAGAAAGTGAGTTCATCCTTTCACTGCCGGAGCCTAGAATCACAAATAGCAAATGGAAGGGTGAGAGGGAGGGGCCGCCCCTGCTCTGGAACCTTTATGGCATGATTCATGTCTCTCTGTTTTTTATGAATACCGTCAAGACAGCACAAGCTTTTCTGGCAGACACAGCACATTTGTTTAAGGTCAATAAAACCGTGTCTTTTTCACATATGGACGAGACACATTCTTATGTGATGGAATCGTGCTGCAGAATTTTATAAGGAGGGCTGGATTTGCTGGATTCAAACTACTACTCCGGCTCTATTTTTATTCTCTTATCCAACACCACCTCCTTCCTGTCAACACTGGCTTTGAAACCCACACCATCTATGTCCTGGAGAAGGAGGACATTTCCACCTCCTGTACTCTTTCAGACCTACGTCTGCTTTGCGTCCACTGTGCATCTAAAATGTTATTCCTACGGGCAGGGGTGGGGTCTAAACATGAATCTAATTCAAAAGCACTGCTTTGTTTTTCTCTCTGTGTTGTTTCCATGACTTCTTTTTAAAAAATTCTTTCTCCTCCTATGGCTTGGGGCTGCTGGCAGTGGTAAACCCTGCTGATGACCTGGGGTTTGATAATTAGTGGTACCTAGATTGCATTCATTTTATCAAGGAGAAACTGTCTAGGAGTCTCATTTCAGGTCACTTCGGAAAACACATAGCCATAAGGTGCCGCCCTCTGCCATAGCTGTGGCTGCCTTTGTTTGTTCAACATAAGAGACAAGTTAGCTCTTACATTTCCTGTGATATGCAGAGCCAGGGAGTGCTATAAGAAAAGGAGTCACTTTAACCACAGAGTAAGGATCCAGCAGGAGCTCCTGCCAGCAAAATGTTATGTTGGTATCAAATACATATTAGAAATCGCTTTCCCCAAATTCCTTCATTTATTAACTACCACAAATCTCTAAAATCAATGAAGACACTTAACTGTTCTACTGGTTTTATTGACCAGCAATGGATAAGTTGAGAAACCAGCTCAGAGTCCTAACGCAAGTTGGAGCATTGACACAACAGTAGCCTCTTAATCCCTTTCTCACTTATGTGGCTGGCCCTGGAATAGAGGAAGTTTTCAGTCCTATGGCCGTGTCACATTTCAATATCCTGGGATAACTGATTCCAAAAGATTCTGACAGGGACTACAGTCATCACATTAATCTAAAGAGTTGAAGTAACATGTGGACTGCCACAGACCATGGTGCTAAACAGAGACACAAACTAGGGCACTACGCTGCCTTCATTTAGCAGACGTGACAGAATTTAAAGGAAAGCACTGATTGCTGGAAAAGCAACAGGGAATTAAAATTTGCAATCTCAATTGGAATTTGTGATTTACTCTTGGGGCCACCTGAGAAGCAACATGTGACACAAATCAACAACAACAACAAAGAAATGAAGATCAGACAAATTTCTTTCTACTTGCTCTTTCACTTTTCTGAATGACACTGGAGGATGCTACATCACAGGAGACAGAGCAAAGTTGCTGGGGCCACTCTCTCAAGAGGACTCTGGGGCTGGAAACAATTGTGTCTGGTTCCCTGAAAGAGTCTTGGGAAACAAAGCTCACAGATTAAGTAAACTCACCCAGTGATCCTATCCTGAGCAAAAAGATAATGATTCCAGCATGCAACAGACCCTCAAAATTCCCACAGCAAGTGACCTCTGCTCATTAAGCAAACATTAGCACAGCGTCTAAGACTTGATTTTTTTTAATGGTTCTGAAGCCTTTGCTTCATTCCACACACACTAGAAAGTATTACTGCAGAGGATTTAAAGCATTCATTGATTATAGAATGTAGACATTTTAAAAAAAGAGATTCTAGAAACAATTTTGTGAAGAAATGCAAAACTCTCATTAATTTAATTAGAACATAAATAACCTCGAGCATAGTTAATAAAGTTCAATATGATTTGATTTGCATGAAGATATACTAACGTAAGAAGTAAAGTGATATCTGCAATGTCTCAGAGAGCTGGAAAGTTGCAATGGTTTCCTAAATAGCTATCTATGAGGCTACACAAAACTTGGTTTTTCTCTCCGTATGTTAACGCATCATGAGAATTACACAAATCTATGACGGTGACAAAAGTATTCCTGGACCACTGGAGGGAGGAGCTTGGAAATTGAGGATTCCAAGAGATACTGTCTTCTTCTTCATATTCTCCTCTTCTCCATCAGTTCAGGAGCCAGGCTAAAGCTTAAGCATCTTAAAATTTCAGAATGGGAAGGAAAGATAACATTAGTTACCTTGAGGCCGCATGCAGTGGCTCACGCCTGTAATCCCAGCACATTGGTGACCACTGAGAGTCATCTCAGCGGAGAAGCAGAGGCGGAGGTGTGACTGCAATGGAATGAGGAGCAGGGCCAAATGCAGCCAGGAAATATGGACTATTTTGTCGACCATGCTGGCTATGAGGGGGATGAGGCCACAAAACACTGTTTCAGGGAGGGGCAGTGCTGAAGATACATTTTAAAAAGAATAGTCCAGCCTTGTGCATTTTATCTGTCTGGAAAAAGAAAGGGAAAAGGAAGGCTGGGAGTGGTGGCTCATGCCTGGAATCCCAGCACTTTGGGAGGCCGAGGCGGGCAGATCACAAGGTTAAGAGTTCGAGACCAGTCTGACCAACATGGTAAAACCCCGTCTCTACTAAAATTACAAAAATTAGCCGGGCGTCGTGGCATGCACCTGTAGTCCCATCTACTCAGGAAGCTGAGACAGGAGAATGGCTTGAACCCGGGAGGCGGAGGTTGTGGTGAGCCGAGATCGTGCCATTGCACTCCAGCCCAGGTGACAGAGCAAAACTCTGTCTCAAAAAAAAAAAAGAAAGAAAGAGAAAAGCAAGCGACTGAAGATATGAGATGAGAATGGGGAAAAAAATTAATGGATCTAAGGATCCAGGGCCCAGGCAGAGGGGGCATCACTGGACAGAAGGGATGAAGGGATATCTTTTTTGTTAAAGAAGAGAAAACAGAGAACACGTGTGACCTCTCATTTATTAGTGAATTAGAAGAAAGCATTGTCAGAAATGGAGGTGATAGCTGTTGTTAGAACAAAGTATTGGGATAGTAATTGATTCAACGAACATGTATTAAGTGCCCAGGAACTCAGGTTGATTCAATGAACATTTATTAAGTGCCCAGGAGCTGAGCACTGGGAAGCCAATGATGAACTGGAGAGAAGTTATGACTATTCATATGAAAATTCCAGCTCTCCAGGGAATGAAATTTCAGCATGAGTATAAAACTGTCAAGAATGGGGGCAGATTAAGGGAACCATGTAAAAAGAAAACCTTCATGCTGGATGACAAAAGCCTCAAAGATGCAAGCGGGCATCCTCAAGGCTGTAGGTGTTGATCGGAAGGGGGCTTCAGAGAAGGAAGGAAACAGTGAGTGAAGGTCAGTAGAGTGGGACAGAGAGGCAGTGAAAATGCCATCCTGCTCAGGGGCCTCAGAGGCCAGATCTGAGAGGACACAGCAGGTCCAGTCTCAAAGCCCTGTAATACAGTAATCCTACAACAAAAGGGCAAAGCAGTGGCCTTTCGAGCTGGATTGCATCCCAGGTCCTTCCTGTGTCCCTGCTCAAGGCTCTCTGAGTGGCGAGGGAGACCCCCCAGGCTGTATCCATGGGGAATGGCACCAAGAGGAACACCCTGCTGGATCCCGCCTTTCCCTGCTCTCACGGGCTCGGCGCCGGGCCTGGCAGGGAGAATCACCGAGCTCTGATGGTAATCACCCACCTGCTCAAAGTGCACGCAAGATAACTTGAAGAGCAGTCAGGCATTTTCACTCTGAGATCAGCTTGCTGATGACACATGGTCTACATCTCCCCTTTTATCCCTAATCCTGACACCACAGTTTCACAATTTATTCAGCATCTGAGGGGCCTAACAGGGGACTGGGATCAAAGTGAGCTAGAAAAAGATTAATCCCGATAAGACAGAGGTTATGATGATAGCCGGGAGAAAATATTTAAAGAATGTGGAGAGCGCAGTTCTGTGTCTCGCATAGGAACGTGTCTCTCTCCTACTTGCTCGGTCACTTCTGGCATTCGGATGATCTCAGTTAACGTCCCTGACACTACAAGCCCGACACAAGCGAGCCTATTTATAGTTCCCAAACTCAGAGTCAGTGATGAACTACACACGCAGTGACTCTTGCTCTGAAATATCCTGGTGGCTGTGGCAAACCACGGTCTTGATGAATAATGAGTTTAAGGCAAGGACCAATAACCACATTTTTCCCCATAGAAGCCCCCACTGCAGTCATCAGCAAAGCAAGAAATGCTGCTTGACTCTGCTCCAGTTTCACTGCTCTACAACTGTTATTATAGTATTTTTTTCCAGCCATTTTAATTAATGTTGTTTTGTGAAATTTCTTCCAGAATCTATTTCTCTGAGAAGTTTAATTTTAGAAAACCAAAGTGTCAAACAATCTAGAATTAATTACCCTATTTTTACACTTTGAAAATGGCAAACTATTAATCAATTTTTGTTTCTTCTTTATAATCAGATAGGTGTAACACTTTTTTTTCCATTAAAGCTTTAATAATTATTTGGGATACAGTATTACTATAAGCAACAAACATTAGATATTATTCTCCTTCCTTCTTATTTCATTTGAAGTGTTAGTCATGGTATTTTTTCCCTACCCTGTCTGTGGTCCTATTTGGTTTGAAATCTCTTCTAACTAGACCCCTTTCAAGAAGAAAACCCTATAAACTAAGTCATTTTTTCACCTGCAAGTTGAACTGAACTCTTGAGGAATCCACTTATTTGTATGACAATGTCAAAGTTTTTGCAGCATGCTAAATGTTAGACTGCAGTATTTTAATACATTTTTTGCCAGTTTTTAGAAAATAACAAAATATATTTTACTAATAATGGAAATAATTCAATAAATTAGGCAACGCAAGGAGCAGAGGCAATAGCTTTAATATTGTAAAGGACTATTAATCAAGATTTTTGGCTGGGCGCGGTGGCTCATGTAATCCCAGCACTTTGGGAGGCTGAGGCAGACGGGTCATTTGAGGCCAAGAATTCTAAACCAGCCTGGCCAACATGGTGAAATCCTGTCTCAACTAAAATTATAAAAAATTAGCTGGGCATGGTGGCGGGCACCTGTAATCCCAGCTACTCAGGAGGCTGAGGCAGGAGAATCGCTTGAACCTAGTGCGGGGAGGTTACAGTGAGCTGAGATGGCACCACTGCACTCCAGCCTGGGAGACAGAGCAAGATGCCATCTCAAAAAAAAAGAAAGATTTTTAAAGTGTGAGAATATGTTCAGAGAGTTTTTATTTTTTCTATAAAGAGCATTTATCTAGAAGAAAGAGCTGTTCAAAAATTATGATTTCAGTCCTTTATCTCTGCCTCTGTTTTCTCTTGCTTGTTTCTGAGACTCAGACGTCAGTATGAATGAGTCACTGCAGTAGGTAAGTGAAGGAAAAAAGAGAGGGAGGAAAGTTACTTGTGTTTGTATTTTTATAAAATTTTTAATACTTTTCACAATACCGTCATCACCATTATCTAGAATTACAATAGTTGAAAGTCACAAATGAAAAGATGATTTGGTCTGTAGGCACAGGCCAGGTCTTTATTGAGCACCTACAGTCAGGAAACATTCCTTCACTTACTTATTCACCCAATACATACTTATTAAGTGCTGTCTGTGTGTCGCTGCCCTAGGTCCTAAGAGATTCGTCAAAGAACAAAAAGGCCCTGCCCTAATAGAGCACCCCTGCTAGTGAAGGATTCCGATCAAAAGGGAGTGAACACAGGAATTTCAGAGGATGATGAGATCACACAGCAGAGTAAGGGCAGAGAGGCTGGTTGAATAGGGCAGGTTCCCCTGGGCATCACATTTGGGCTGAGCTCTAAAAGATGATGAGGAACCAGCCATGGGGGAAAACGTTCTGGTCAGAGAAAAGAATAATTACAAAGGCCTTGGGGAAGGAATGAGCTTTATTTGTTCTAGTTCTTAAAGTTCTTCCTCTATGACTCAGTTGTTGGAAAACTTTTGGGAAGTGATTTTGATAGACAATTGCAGTATGGCTGGAGGAGGATTGGGCTTCATCTGACCCCAGACTCCCATCCTGAGGCTAAAGCAGCCAAGACACAAGGAAGGGAAGGGCATTATTTATGAGACCCTGAGACTGTTCCTTCACCCCGACATTCATTCACTCCTTCATTTATTCATTTTCCCACCTTATTTAAAAGCAACACTATTAACCAAGCCAACTGTAGTCTTATTGTATGGAAAACAAAAAAGAAACCTATATATTTTGGTTGTAGTAACTACTATTTCTAGACATATTTGCCATTTCTTGGCCTAAATATCATAGGCTGGACTTGAAAATTTTCTAAAATTCCTTTGGGATTCTTTTAGAGGTCCACAATCTATTAAATGTATCCTAAAACCCAGAAAGCAGAAAGCTATAAAAACAGAATGAAGAAAATATTATTTGGTGACACAACTTAACCTGTACTGACTTATCCTATTTATTTATTTCCATAAGTTTGAATATTCATGAATTTTATGGAAGAAATGTTAACATGTTTGATTGCCAGGTACAGCCCCAGCCTTAACTGTGTCGTGTAACAGACAATAGAGCCACAATATTACTTTTCTAAGATCCAAAAAAAATCAGAATCCCAAATGAGTTTTGGCTAAAGAATGCTGTAAGAATCTCTGGCTTGAACTCCTGACCTCAGGTGATCTGCCTGCCTCAGCCTCCCAAAGTGTTGGGATTATAGGCCTAGTCAGGCATGATGGCGGGTGCCTATAGTCCCAGCTCCTTGGGAGGCTGAGGTGAGAGAACTGCTTAAACCTGGGAGGCAGAGGTTACAGTGAGCTGAGATAGTGCCATTGCATTCTAACCTAGATGACAGAGCAAGATGCCATTTCAAAAAAAAAAAAAAGAATCTCTGGGCTTAGAGGAATATAAATCATTCTGTTATAAAGATACATGCACATGTATGTTTATTGCAGCACTATTCACAGTAGCAAAGACATGGAATCAACCCAAGTGCCCATCAATGACAGACTGGATAAAGAAAATGTGGTGCATAGACACCATGGAATACTACGTAGCCATGAAGAGGAACAAGATTATGTCCTTTGCAGGGACGTGGATGGAGCTGGAATCCACTATCCTCAGCAAACTAACACAGGAACAAACACTGCATGTTCTCACTCATAAGTGGGAGCTGAACAATGAGAACACATGAACACAAGGAGGGGAACACCACCCACGGGGACCTGCTGGGGGAGGGCAGAGAGGAAAGCATCAGGAAAAATAGTTAATGCATACCAGGCTTAATGCCTAGGTGTTGGGTTGAAGGGTGCAGCAAACCACCATGGCACATGTTTACCTACGTAACAAACCTGCATGTCCTGCACATGTATCTCAGAACTTAAAGTAAAAAGACTCTCTGGGCTTAATATTGCATACAGAATACACAGACAGTCTTAGTGGGCACTGCTACCACTTTATTTAGGACTATTAAAATTATACTGTTTCACATTTCAAGGCTTATAATTGTTCACAAATTCACACTCTTCTGAACCCTACGTTTTACTTCATAAAAAAGTTTCTTAATTCACATACCAGAGTGACCTTGTTGAAACATTTTCACATACAAATTATTTAACACACAGTTTCCGTATAAATTTCACATTAAATTATTTAACGACTACACCAGGAAAAAACAAGTTTGCATAGTCCACTATAAAATCAAGTGAAATAGAAATCATTACCCAGGGATGAGCATATCGTGAAAGGAAATCAGGCGTTTCACACAGCTGAAGTGACTGTTTATAAGAATTAATGTCCATATTATGAATAGGCAGATGGTCTATTTAACCAAACATGTTCTAGTTTGTCATTTCTTATCAACTGCAGTGATGCAGGAGTGACGAGCGTAACTGCGGGCGGATTTGCAGAAAGCTGTCTATCAGGAGGCATTCCTTAAACATGTTATTTCAGAAGTATTAACTTCAGAAATATGATGTCTTTTTCAGTGTAAAGCACAAAGCTCAGGATAATTACATATTACTTGTTTAGTTATCGTTAGATAACAGCTACCAAATCTCAGGAAACTTTTGTTGACGGGGGAAACAGTGTATAACATGTTGAAGCTTCCGGTCTTGCATTTAAAGGGATTCTGCTATTATTTGCATTTAAAGGGACTCTGCTATTCTTTCTTCCTCACTATCCACCCAAACAATCCCTCCTTCAGATCTCTTAATACAGTGAGCCAAGGCAAATGTGAATCTGGCCATGTCACTTGCCTGTATCAAACCTTCCAATGCTTCTCTTTGCCCTTCGGATAAAGTTCCCTTGAACAGTAAGCTCCAAGAGGACAGGGGATTATTTAGACTGTTTTGTTCACTGATCTAGCCTTGGTGCCTACAGCAGTGCTTACACATACTAGGTGTTCAACAATTCTTTCCTAAATGGTTCACAGTAGGAGTGAACGCAAGCACAGATAAAGCTCCCACCTCCTCCCTAGCGCCAGGGTTTGTGTGACTCATTGGGTCAAGTGCCCAGCATGTTGGCTGGCGTGTGTGTGCAGTAGCTCCAGCTTGCTGTTTGCTCTCCGCTATTCTTACTCTAAATCCTGGAGCACACAGAGGCCGGTTCTGCTACTCTTGAGAAACTGCAGAATTTGTGCATGCAAGAGTCACAGGACAACATCTGTCTTCACTAATGTTGGAGACTTGCATACTACAGTCTTCCTGAGACCCACCACCTAGAAAGGTAGATTTTTGCTGCAAGGTCTATATAAAGACCATGCCTAAACACATATATGTTAAGATATCTGAGATCACAGACTTGGAGAACATTTTTAACCCATTGATGTTTATTTCCTATGATGCCTGTATGCTTTCAATCCAGAATAACTACTGTGTTCCTGAGGCATTTCAGAGCTTTAAGAAGCACAAGTGTTTGGCAGCCCAACAACTATGGTTCTTGCCCCCTGGAATACTCAGAATATGAGGGCCATTGGCTTCCAGTGAGGTCAAAAGATGGCAGGGCGGGGTGGGGGAATACCGAGGGGTGTTTTTGTGTATTAGCCAGTGAGGTGCCTCATTGCCTCTATGTGGGTGCCCTAACTGGCTCTGCTTTGATGACAATGACCTCTTGATCTAGAATGTTTTCCATGCACCCTTTAAGATGCAGCCGAGGCTCATTTCATCTCCTCTAGGCAGTCTTCCCTATCCTATCTTCCTGCAAGTTAGCTTCTCCTATTGTTTCTACAACACTCGTTATATCTCCAGCAGTACATCTATCGGACTGTATTATGATCTACCTGTGCCTGTCTCACTCACATTTTTTAGAATAAAGACTGTGTTTTCTTTTTTTTTGAGAGGGAGTTTTGCTCTGTCGCCCAGGTTGGAGTGCAGTGGTGTGATCTAGGCTCACCGCAACCTCCACCTCCTAGGTTCAAGCGATTCTCCTGCCTCAGCTTCCTGAGTAGCTGGGACTAGAGGCGCCCACCACCACGCCTGGCTAATTTTTGTATTTTAGTAAAGATGGGGTTTCATGACGTAGGTCAAGCTGGTCTTGAACTCCTGACCTCAAATGATCTGCCCGCCTCGGCCTCCCACAGTGCTGGGGTTACAGGCGTGAGACGCTGCACCCGACCAACTGTGTTTTATTTCTATTTCTAACTCTAGCATTTAACACAGTATTTGGCACATAGTAGGTTTGTTGGTAAAAAGAGTAAGTGCATACTCTTACTGAATTTACCTCCCATGCAAATAATTACCAGCAGTGAGGCGTGGAGCAGGAGTTAGCACTGTGGTTAAGAAGAGAACTGTGCTCTGTACGGCTATTTTCTCAGAACGTGGGGGCCACGCGCTCTGTGGGTGAATGAACTTTTGTGGATAGTAAGCTGGTATTCTAACCTCGAAGACAGAAGTTAGAGAGAGAGAGAGACTGACAATTCATGGGTTGTTAACATGGAAAGAACTGACAGGTGCTATGGGGGAGGCAGGCTTTCACTGTGAACTTGAAGGTTTCTGCATTTTTTAAATACCCTAAACCCCTGAACCAGCTCTGCTCCTGCGGCTACTAAGGCTGATAAAGGAATCAACCACTCACGTCACAACTCCCCAAGTTGAAACAGAGTAATAACAAAAATCAGAGGCCTGGAAAGCTGGAGGAGCTGAAAGGCGTAAAGAGTGACTTAACCAAGAGAAAACCATCCCAGACACTTGGAGCAAAAGCTTGTGCCTACATCCAAGAGAATCTGAGGGATTTCTACCAGATGTTGCATAGCTGCAGTTTCCTCTGAAGTGGAAGAGAATAGTCCCTTCTAAAGTCATTCCTTTTTTGTTCAATGGAAAAAACCTGGAAATATCTTGTCACCGAGGATATTGTCCTTTGGTAAAAGAATTTATCCAAAGTTGGGAAAATAGTGCTGAAATATCAAGCAGATACAGTTTATCAACTCTAACAGTGACCATGTGGCAAATATGCGGCCAGAAAATACATGAAATATATGCTAGAGAAAGAATCCAAGCTTTTGCGAATTTTAAATGGTTTCCAGAATGTCCTCTTCCATAAGCAGCATACCATTTTGTAAAGTGTATGGTACTGCCAAAAAAAAGTATTAAATGCAGGCAATCCACAACTTATGAACAGGTTGCATTTCAGAACTTTGTTTTGAGGCAGCCTTGTAGGAATTTGGAATGCACACTTCCCACTGAAATTATAGCATACATCGGTCAGGTTCCCAAGTCAAATTAACCCCTAATGCACACATGGTGGTTTGCCTGGCAGGCCAGGAGCTGCCATGATGCAGAATAGTGCCAGTGTGGGATCATGTGTGGACATCTATCTAGGATAGATGCCTGAAAATCCTACTTATTCCTGTGAGAAATTAATGGGAGGTATCTGGGAATGTCTGTCGTTCCCCAGCCGCTGCTTGGGGCTCTCCCACTACTGTTTGGATGAAGACAGAAGGCGGGGACGCCTCTGGCTTCAGGTCCCTGGAGTGGCTTCTAGGCAATCTGGAGGCTCTGGAGACCCCTCTCCTGTGCACTTCTGAGGCTGTCATGTCTACAAGAGTCTCCCCTTATCCTCGGTTTCACTTTTTATAGTTTCAGCCACCCAAGGTCAACCATGATCCAAAGACATTACATGGAAAATTCCAGAAATAAAAAAAATCCATAAGTTTAAAGTTGCATGATGTTCTGAGTGGTGTAATGAAATCTCCTGATATCCTGCTCCACTGGACCAGGAATGTGAATCCTCCTTTTGTCCAGCATGTCCACACCATATAAGTTACCCACTCATTACAGTATAGGAAAATGCATGGTGTATATGGGGTTTGGTACTATCCAGGGCTTCAGGCATCCACTGGAAGCCCTGGAACATATCCTCCTGGATAAGGGAGAATTCGTGTATATGTTTTTTTTTCTTTTTTTTTTGAGACAGAGTCTTGCTCTATCGCCAAGCTGGAGTGCAGTGGTACCATCTCGGTTCACTGCGACCTCTGCCTCCTGGGGTCCAGTGATTCTCCTGCCTCAGCCTCCCAACACGTCCAGCTAATTTTTGTATTTTTAGTAGAGATGGGGTTTTACCATGTTGGCCAGGATGGTCTCAATCTCTTGACCTCATCGTCCACCCACCTTGGCCTCCCAAAGTGTTTGGATTACAGGCATGAGTGACCATGCCCAGCCTTATAGACGTCTTTAATGTCTGGACAATCAACCATTTACTAGGTGTACATAATAGGTACACAACAGACACTACGGTTCCAATAAATCTGGTCTGATAATAGGGGTTGCAAGTGCCAGCATACCTCTTCCCTTCCCTCAATTTTTATTCAGCTGCAAAGAAGGAGAGGACTCTTTCCAGGACCAACACTGTGGCCAGGTGAGAGGTGAGAGTTATGGCCCTGAATAAAAGTGAAATCCAGGCTCTTTCAGCCAGAAGGGCAGAGGAGTGAAGATGCCAGTTCCCGGAACGGACATTTGTATATACACTACCAACAATTAATTTTCCCAAAGACCTCAAATCAAGATGAAACAGAACAGCTAGAGGTCCCTGTAGTGTGGGGAATGGGACTCCTGAATTGGAAGTGTTTAATTGTACCTCTAGTTAGTAGGAAGTTTAGGCAAATGATTTTAAATGCATATCACAGGCACATACAAAAAATATGCAAACCAGGCAGGACTCCAGCCAAATTAATTTAAGGTGCTTTCCATCCATTATTTTCCCTTCTACAAATCTATCTCACACACAGATCTTTAGATGTCGCTGGAAGAGACTGCATGTCACTCTATAATTCTTTGGGAGTCTGCTGGTTCCCTACACTCGGTGCATCCCAGGCTCGGAATGTCAGGGATGTACAAGCATGCCAGCTGTTCCAGGAGTCCAGGCTGGTACCAAGAGCACAATGTTGCTGGCAGCCATCAGCTGCATGTTACTGCTATTCTAGGAGAGGAGCCACCCCTGAAACAGCTGAGAGGACCTCATGGAGCAAGAGGCAGGAACATTCCTGCCTGGGCATCATGCTTTGGCCAGAACCTTCTTTGACTGCTGGCCAGGGTTCTCTGCACTTTTTAAGGTCATAAGCAGCTGCCTGTGAAGCATAAAGCTGAGCAAATGGGCACGGAGGCAGAGAGTTTAGTGTACTCAAGCAAGACTTACCACAAAAGTGGCTGGCCTATATTTAATAAGAGATATATTTATGCATGCTAGAAGAGGCTGTGGGACAAAGATAAATACCCTCCTCTCTTTTGTTCTCCTAGGGTTATCTCAGTGGAGAATCAAAGCTATCTGACCCAACTGCAGCTCCTAAGACCAGTACCTTTTGGTCTGGCAATGACTTGATCAGAATGAGTCAGGCACCCTCCTTGGGAATAGCTTAGGCCATCAAACATTCAGAGATGCCAAGGAAAACAAAGAAAGAGGATGGAGGTTGGGGAACTAGAATCAGAAAACACATTTCTGGAATTTTCTGGGAAGAAAGATATGTAACAAGAAAAATAAGAAGCTATTCAGGGGTTCTTCTGACCCTGGAACACAAGGAAGCCTTGGTAGTCAACTTCCCCCTCCCTCCAGCATAGAACAAGCTTGGGTCCAGGAGCTGGGAGCACTGAGTGATAGAGAGCCTCAGGTCTGGCCCAAGAGAGACACTCGGTGGTCAGGAGAATCATGAGGCAGGGCTGCACCCACTCTGTTGCTGGGGAAATATGCCTCTTCATGTACTGTAATTATGGGAGAACAGGAGGTAGAAGGGGGATATATATATATATATAGTTTGAGAAACCATGTTTAATATAGCTATTGTTTTCATACACAAAATTTAAAAATTAAAGGAATACAAACTCCAGAAAATAAAGCTCAGAAACATTTTCCCGTCTGATGGGGGTAGGCGGGATGGGAAAGCCTTTGTTGAAGAAGGTGGGACACCCCACTTTGCGTAGGAAGGGTGCAGATGGGGAGGTTAAAGCTGTGAATAAATAGAGGGACACATGGCACAGACCATCTTTCCTTCCTGGAACGCCAGCTCTATGACAGCAGTGACTGTCTGTTTTGGTCACTGCTCTATTGCAAGCACCTAGAAAAGAGCTTACAACATAGGAGGTATTCCAATAAATATTTTCCTAATCAAGAGGTTCACCAGGGTTCAGAAGGAAGTGCTATGGAGGATGGAAGAAACGTTACCTCCCCATCCTAGTGCATGTGCTGAATAGCTAGAGGTAAATAGGAAAGGATTCAGAAGCATGGTCACTGATGTCTCTTCTGACTTAAGACTTGCTAGAATGCTCTGTGGGCCTAGGTGTGAGGAGCCAGGTGGAAGACGTGTGCAGGGACACTTTGTGCCTCATGGGGCTTCGCTTGGGGCTGGAGCCATGCCCCTGAACAGTAGTTACTTAGAGATCGGGTATTCACTGTGTTCTTTACCTCAGTTTCTGGGAAGATTATTTTATTTTATTTTTTAGTAGCATCGAGCAAACAGTGGACATGAAATTTCTCTGTCTGCTTGTATCTAATTAACGTTCAGTGAGTCTCTGGCTATTTAAAATAGGAAAATAATGCATATTTATTCACACATGCTTTAAGATCTGTGGATAAAAATGCTGTATTACTACCAACCACAATGAATGCACATACTTTCAATATAATTATCAATTACCAGCTACCACCTGTTGAGATAACTAACTACAGTGTCTTTAAACACCATCCTTCCAAATTTCAGAATTGGAAACATTCTTCAATGTTATATACACTATATTCAACCAATTCATTAAGGAAATTCTTTGTTACTCTTATTATGACTTATGTTATCAGCAAGAGAAATGGAAATTAAGCTCTGTGAGTTACTAAAATGCCTGAGGACCTATAGTTGGGGTTTGATCTTCTTACAAAGTCATCTTTCAAAACTCTTTTAAGACAGGCTTAATGGTGTATACATATATACAGTCTAAGGTCATATTGTTGCATTTTAAAAACAAAATTTTGCCCTCTTGGCAAATCAAATATTAAATGGTTAAAATGCATACCAAGTGAGATGCATTTTTACAAATACAAAGTCCCTTGTGCAAATCAGTTCATAAACCATGCATAAATAGAAGGTATTACGTTACTCTTTCCCCACTCGGGACCACAGATTGCAGCTAAAACCATAAGACTCCGCTTATAGATGAGCAATTATTACGGGGTTTTTATTCTTCAAAAGCTATTAACATTTTTATAGCATAAGCAAAGTTATTACAAACAACCTCTAAAATGTGAAGAATGATTTTCCTGAAACTCCTCCCAAGTCCTCAACTCAACATAAGGCACTGTATTTGTTTACTGAAAAGAAAAAAAATAGTAGGCTAAAGCTGAAATGAAAATGCTGCTGTGTAAAGTCAAGGAAGTTTAAATGAAAGTCCATCGAGCTGTTCTCAACAGCATATTTTCTGAAGCGCAAGGAAACAAAATATAAAGCAAACATATTTCGGTGTTTAAGTCATCATTCACATTATTAGAAGCTTATTTACATGGGTGGTCAGTGTCATCCAGCAGCTCAACCTGGATGTAGCTTGGCAGTGACTTCTGAGGCATGCCACATGACAGCAGGACTCCACAAAACTTCAGGCTTCTAAACCACAAAGGAAAAGATGTTGGTACCTTTACGATGAAGTCGACGAAGGCGTTTTACATAGTCCTTTTATAATTATACGAAAATCCATCATTTTACAGAATAAAACAAAGATAGAAATCCTACCATAATGCTAGGAGTGAAGGACGAATTTCTGAAATCAGCTCCTGTCCCTCAAACACTTGATGGTTTATCCTAAAAAAATAACTGTGAGTATAAAAATACATTTTTCTCAGCATTCTTAACGAACTTTCTTGACGCTATGTTGTCACAAAATGAAGAGACACCTGATAACTAGATAATTTATCTATGTAAGACACCAATTAGCAGTGACAAGGCTGACTTCATGTGTCATGCTCCTCTCTGAACTGGTAGACCCTGGCAAGAAGTTTGATGAGGAACCAGGAGAGAAATCAATAGGGTGGGATGTGAAAGGAAATACCTATTTTTAAAGACTCAGTGTCCAATTTCCAACATGCAACCTTGGAGTTGCAAATTTTAGAGCTGGGAGGGATCATACACATACATACATACATACATCTACATATATGATCATACATACATGTATATACACACACATTACATTACATATATTTAAGGTATACAACATGATGTTATGAGACACATATAGATAGTAAAATGGTTACTATAGAGAAGCTAATTAACATAGCCATCATCTCACATCGTTAGTCTTTTATTTTGTGGCCAAGAGCAGCTAAAATTTACTCACTTAGCAAAAATCCACAAACCAATACGATATTACTAACTGTGGTCCTGAGATTGTACATTAGATTTCTAGACTGCTCATCCTACATATTTGCTGTTTTGTATCCTTAGACCAACATCCCTCCATTTCCCCCTCCTGCTACAACCCTCTCCTGGTAACCACTATTTTATTCTTCCTCTCTATATATTTGACTTAAAAAAACACTCAAATGTAAGGGAGGTCATACAATAGCATAAGCTCACTTTCATTTTATTGGTAAGAAATGTAAATGCAGTGCTGAAAAGTAAAGTGACTTGCTCCAAGTCAGCGGGCCCCTCTCTGCTGCTCCACCCATTCTCATGAAATACTGAGATATTCACCTTACCCTTAGCATGCTTTCCTCTAAAGCAAATTTCAAAAGCCCTGAACCTCAGGGCTAATGTAACAAGAAAAAGGAGATTTCAAAGTGCTGAAAAGGAATTTTCTACTGGGACAGGAGTGGTTTGGATGCATAACTATTTTCCTCTTTGCCCTGAAGCCATTGAAAAAAGGAATATTTTGAAATGACAAGGTTGAAAAGGAAAGAAAAAAAAAAAAAAGCCCTGCACATCAACACGAAGAAAAAAATTAGACTGAAGCTAGGCTTCTTAATAGCCAGTTTATACCTTACTCATAGACTGTATACCCTGTGCTGAGAGTAAAAACTGGAGAGATTGCTGATGCCTATGGTTTGGAAAAGATTATGGAATTCTCAGCATGTGGCTAAGGATGGCCATGCTGCTATTCCACTGACGGTGGACACTGGCCAGTAAGAGGTAATCGTGGAATCTGGGACGGGCTTGAGGCCTTGAATAACCTAGCATTGGACCCATGAAGTCACAGGGACCCTGTGGCTGTATGGCTGTGGGTGAAAGCTCCAGGGTCCAGGAAAATGTGGACCTCCACTTACACACTGGGGATGAACAGCCCTGAGAAACCAATGGGGCAGCCAGGCAAACAGGACTGCCTTGTCTACTCTCTGAGGTCACTGGAGAGAAACCAAGCTTATCAAATGCAGAGTGTGAAACTTGAAAGAAAAAGCCATTATGCCTTGATTCCATGGAAAGAAGTGTCTGCTGCTAGAACTGTCTTATATAGTAACTGAATTTACAAATTCAAAGAGATAGAGATTGCTGGATGATGAAAGAAGAGCAGCGGTAGGAGTTATGGCAGAAAGGATGAGTTAAGACAGACAGCTTTAAACTGCCATTAAGTAACTGCAGGAAGATCCTAGGCACTGTTGCAGTTCTCACACTTTTGAGAGACGCATGATGAATAAGGACCATACCCAGTCTCTAAAGAGCAAAGCGACATGGAGCCAACGTGGAGGGAGACTCTGCTCAACAGAAAAGGCTGGAGACTCAGCCACTCCATCCTTCAGACACCAAGTACAGCTTGATCTTCGTAATTCACAGCTGCATTTTATATAATGTAGTTACTTACATATATATATATATGCTCATAATCAGCTTGATTCTAGTTTATTTTAGTGTTATTTTAGTTTTTCTCAATTAATATCTTTATTCGTGATGAACCAAGTTAAAGAAGCCTATTTGGGCATTGTTGAAATAGAAACTCATTACATTCCATTAGTCATCTTTCTTGTCCAATTTTGGTGCCTAGATTGAGGTAATCAGGAATAAATAGATCTCTTGCCCTTGGACTCCTGTCTCCTTCAAGCACTAGCTCTGCATGCATTCATTCCCTCCTTAGCACAGTCTCCCAGGAATCCAGCCTCTTCTTTTCTTCTCTTTCCATTAATGGACTGCCACTTTCTCTACTTTTCCAATTTCCTTTCTCTGAGCCTGGCTAAGGAGTAGGACACCCCACCCAGCTTTTCAGTCTCTGCTGTGCCTGAAAATATGCACACGGCCTATTTCATTTACAGATTATCATGTCCGACAAGGAAATGGATGGAATAACAAAACTCACAAACAAGGAACACTGATAAAGGTTCTAGCTATATTATAAAATACTCAGGGTAATTGTCTTTGGTCTGCATTTCCCAACGGTTCCTTGCTTGGACGGTATTTCAAGGTCTCCATTAAAAGGTGCCTGTTGCTGAGCTGAGCTGTTTAGGGCTATGAAAGTGGATTAAAAAGCTGCCACTGCTGCTAGATTGGATCAAATTCTGAGCCCCATGGGATCCTGGTTCTAACCTTCACTCCAGGCACAGCCCCCTCCTTTGTCAGACTCCTGGCTGTCTTGGATAAGAAAGCCACTTTCTTCCCTGATCCTTGAAGCCTTTTCCTTTGGGCTACAAGCAGCTCTTCCTTGATTTTGGAGACATCTCCCATGTCCCTGGTTGGCCCTTTGAAATCTCACCATTATCTGCAGTCCCTCTTTCCCTCAAAGACCCTCAAGGCTCCTCCCCTGGGCCCTCATTTTGTGTTCACCTCCCACTGTCTGCTCCCCTGATCAGTGACTTCTCCATTGTTCCAGCCCTGGGAGGTCCTAACCATTCCACCCACCACAGCCCCAGTTTCCTATGTACCACAGAATTCACCTTTGAAAAGTTCAGGTAGAAGGTACCAGGCTCTGTTTTGCTCATTGGACTGTGCACACATTGGGGTCACTCCAGTTTGAAAGCAAAATCCTCAAGGGTCCCAGGCCTCCATCTAATATCCCAGCATCCAGAGACAAGGCTCCATCTCATTTCTCCAGGTCATTTATATTTTCCGTGTTTAGAAGCCCTTATACCTGTGATGAATCCTGATTGATAAGATCTCTTCTCAGGGATGATTGTGAAACTGCTAGATATATCCTGAGACCCAAAACAATAATAATCATTGCTCTGTATTGAGTACTCAAACATGTTACAACAGGTATTGGGCTACATGCTTTTTAAGGTCTGTTTCATTTAATCCACAAGAGAAACCTATCAGATGAGTATGTTCAACACCACCTTCAGGTGGAAAAAACCACGACAGTGGGTGAAATAACTTGCCATGGTCTCAAAACTACTAGAGATGTCTGACTGAAAAGCTCATGTTTTCAACCTGGATGCTCTATTGCCTTACTGCAGAAATAAATAAGCTCAGCATGACAGGGCCTATGATGGGCTGTGCACACTTTCCCTAACAATCCTCTTCCTGCCTCACCTGGGGGCAGACTGTGGTTTCTTTTTATGTCCAATTTTGCAATGCAAAAATAAGTTAAATATACATTTTAAATAAAAATAATTTTGAAATTTAAAAAAGACTTCTGTAAAATTCAATTTACACAATTTTCACCTTTGAAAGCAGAGAATTATTTCACTAGAAGGATTATCTTCGATAGAGTCGGCTAGGCTACAAGGTACACAAACAACTGTTACACAGTTCATGCCAGGAAAAGAATTTTCTCCCATTTGAGAATTCCAGACAGAAATATAGGGCCTAGCTACTCTCCCTGGTAAAATTAGCAAAGCCAGGATTTCCTTTTCCATACGTTGTCTAATTTTGCCACTTTTATTCTTATTCTGGAGACTGTTCAGCAAGAATAAGAACGGATACACTAATTAAAGGACCTCATGTGCCTATCAGAAATAAAAATCTTGAGAACTGATTGCCTCATTTTTCAATTAAAATATTAAGGAAATTTACCCAAAGATACTTAAAATCTTTTAGAAAGCAGCTTGATTTATGACTTGATAATATATATTGTGGAGTACATAAAATAAGTCACACCATAATCATTTTTCAGAAATTCAAGTTTTGGATTGTGAAAGAGGATAATCTTGGAAGGACGTTTTCACCATCTTTCTTCCATTGCCTCTGGTCAAATACAGTCACAACTGATCACTTTAATTGGACTGAAACTATCTGCTGGACATTCCACTGCTTTTATTAACACATGGAGGGCAATCCCTTAGCTGCCAAGTGGTAGACAGAAGCACTAATAATTTACCAGTCAATTCCGTTCCTTTTTTTTTTTTTGTCAGTCTATCTCCATTTGTGGCAGTGCTCTATGATTACATTCATACACACAAATGCCTAAACACACATGCTCAATTTAATAGAAATGCCTAGTGCAAAAGTTGACTCTGAAGATTTATTCATGGCACTTAATGACTCTGGGCCTCAGTTTTCTCATTTATAAAAAGGAGCTGATACTGTCTTCTTCAAAGGGCTTTTCATTTTTAGGAGCAAATGAGATCACGTTAGGTGTGTTAAAGCATGTTGTAAACCGTAAGGTATAAGTATATAATCAAACAAATACATTTATTAATATTATTATCAACTGATTTCACTGTTGTTTTCTACGCCAGCATAGACAGAATGTTTCTTGTCACTTTTAGCAAATGACAAAACCCCACCATAAAAAATATTTTTTAAAGTAGTGCATAATTTTAAAATCTCTAACATTTTCATTGTATATCAAATCCAGTACTGATTTTATGTACACAATTGTCTTTCTTGCCCAAATCAATTCTGAGGAGAAAATATGTGATTCATTGCAGCAGACGAGGTAGGAATAGATAGATACATATTTATGCAAGAGAGGAATATGACTAGTGATTAACCTGTTTTTACCAAAACAAGGAAAGGAAGGAAGGTATTATACTCTTTTCATCTCATTTTCCCCTATCATTGTTTCTTCTCTCTTTTTCTTTCTTCTTTTTCTCTCATTCTTATTGACAAGGTGCCAAATGCAAGGAAAGAGTCCTCAGAATGTCAAAACCTGCTTCCTATTTGTGAAGACCAAGACCACACTGTTTTTGTTAAAGCAGTTAGGTGAGGTACAGAAGATGAACAATGCCTGACTCTCTCCAAAGGATGGCTGGATTCAGAGGCTCTCTTAGGGACGAGCTTGTGTTACAACAGGAAAGGACAAGAAAAGGCCTCTTAACTGTGGCTTGCAGCAAACTCAAATTCATGTTTCATTTCAGTAACTTTCTCCAGAGCAGACACAGAATTGCAAAAGGCCTTCCTCCCATCCCATCATAAATGAAAATGTATTAACAAAAAACAATAAATCATTAAAAGTTAGACAGAAAAATGGAAAACACAGAAAGGAGAAGTTCTGAATAAATGTCAAATATATAATCTGGCCCTGAAAGGGAAAGCTGGCTCATGATGATGTATGGTTTCTTGCTTTCTCTTTAGAGGAAAGAAAACCACTCTGCAATCATAAACTACTAACCAAGGTACAATACTATTCTTCTGTACTCTGTGTTCATGATGTATATTAACACATTTCCTCCTATATTTTCAAACATATCAGATTGGAAAAAGGAAGAACAAACCAACAAGCAAAACGCACACTGCCACATGCAAACACACACATAGAATCACTGACCAGTTTGCTTGGATCTGAATTTTGCTGTTGGTTTGTAATGTGAGGAGGAAGGAGTTAAGGGAGATTTGTTGATAGCAAACATGCAGATAATTTTCTACATTTCAAAGAGTTTTGAAGACCTCCATGCTTCACTGACTATTGTTAAAAACATACTGAATTGGTTATGACAACCTGTGGGTTGGTTTACACCACAGTCTAAAACTTGGGAAATTCAGTTTAGAAATTTGATCAATATTCATGCCATCTCACATCATAATTCAATTGGCAAAAATGCAGGAGAAAACTCCCCCAGGCAATCCTGAAGAACAACTCACATTCTGGTGGTTTAACATGTGTAAACCTCCTGCTTGGAATCGCTGATGGGGGTTGATGGAAGCCTTGAACGTTAACAAGGACTTCCAGGTGTTTTGATTGAGGGGTTAACTGTGACAGAACAGAAATGATCAAATTAAGATGAATATGCCAAGGCAAAAACTCAAGATGCTTTTTTTCAAACTCTCCACAAGAACTCTCCCCAAAAAGCATAAAGAACTGTCAAAATAGGATCTCGCTTAAAATGCAAAAGGTATTTTCAAAGAGAGGATGACATTTGCATACAATATGTGCTGAAGAATGATGATACACTGAAAATGTCTTACTTGTAGATTGAGTCTATATGACATCAAATGCCAGGATTTTTTTTAAAGGATTTAAAATTTCAGATTGAAAAATATTTCTTGATTTCTTCCTCTAATTAATGTAAACATTCGAATATTAGCAAATGCCTGAATTGAAAACTTATATACAAGAACGTGATCTCTGAAAATAGATGGCATATATACTGAAAAGCAGCTGTACATGTATTAGTTAATTATGTAAGACTACATTTAAAGGAAGGAAACTAATATAGTTTCAAGTGTTAGGCTGCCAGCATCACCATGATTTCAGCTCTGGTATTTTTATTCTAAAATGTTCTCCCATGTGGCCCACCACCAGATTTTGGGCAGTGGCCACTTTATATCAATTTCTAGATCATCTCTTCATTTTGGGACAGCAACACAGTGCTAAAGCCACTCTCCCAAGGCTCAGTTTCAATAAAGTTTCTGGTCTTTACAAAGTAAATGTCATGGCAAATCCTTAAAAAGATCAAATATTCTAATATTATTCACCTGATTCTCTGGGCTTAAAATGGCTAACTTTTATGTCGGGGGGCGGGGGGTGGTGGCGGAGCCCTAAAGAGCAAATCGCTTGTTTACCACAAGTAACAAAGGCACAGTGTCTTTTCCCTCCTTCTTATTTTGATAAAATCAGCACAAATGAAATCAAAAACTGTTTCAAAATGTTAACATTTTTCTGCAGCAGTGTAACTGGATTTGAGCTAAGGTACTTAAGCACACACATAGAACAATCATGCTTTTCATCGAGAATTTTAAGTAACTTGACATACATAAATCTTCATTATTTTTGATTAAGTGAAGGGGTAAAACAAAACTCTGCTCAAAGCTATGCAGATAGAAAGGCTAAAGCACTCTCTGAATCACTATCGTTCTGGTGGATAAAATCCACTAACACGATTTTCCTAATCAGCAAAGAGAGGTCTTTCTTAGTCTCTTATCGGGGGGCTTAAGACTTCTTCTAAATAACACTTATAATAATCTCTCAAGAAGAAAAATATTCTTTCTATGATGGCCTTCATAGAGCTATTGATTATTATTTTATATCACACAGGATTCATTACCAGTTATTAAAGGGGAACTAAAAAAGGGAAAAACACATAAATGTACACTGTACATCTGCTAGCTCTTAGGTAATTATAAAATACCATGTAATATAATCACAAAGACTACAATTTTTACCTAAATTTGCCATCTATAAGAAAATATTTCTACCTGTTAATTGCTCTGTGGCTAACAAGGACGGTGAACACTCTCTGTGTAGTTCCCTATCAATCCATGAGGCCTCGGGCTCAGAGCAGGGCTCCCACATTTGGACGCTGGAATCACAGCACGCTGTGTGACCACAGAAGAGATTGTAGGATGAAGAGAAGGGTAAGGAGGAGATCCAGCTGTCAGAGCCCTGAACAGTGTAAGGCAGGAGAGCTGGGACCAGGCCCTGCTCTTCTTTGTCAACTTTCCTTTTCTTTCTTTCTTTTTTTTGAGATGGAGTCTCACTTTATCGCCCAGGCTGGAGTGCAGTGGCCTGATCTCGCTCACTATAACCTCTGCCTCCCAGGTTCAAGTGATTCTCCTGCCTTAGTCTCCTAAGTAGTTGGAATTACAGCCTCCTGCCACCATGCCCAGCCAATTTTTTTTTTTTTTGAGACAAGTCTCACTGTTGTCCCCCGGGCTGAAATGCAATGGCACAATCTTGGCTCACGGCAACCTCTGCCTCCTGGGTTCCAGCAATTCTGCCTCAGCCTCCCGAGTAGCTGGGATTACAGGCACCCGCCACCATACCTGGCTAATTTTTGTATTCTTAGTAGAGACAGGGTTTCACCATGTTGGCCTGGCTGGTTTTGAACTCCTGACCTCAGGTGATCCACCTGCCTCAGTCTCCCAAAGTAAATTTTTGTATTTTTAGTAGAGACTGGGTTTCACCCTGTTGACCAGGCTGGTCTCAGACTCCTGACCTTAGACAATCCACCCAGCTCAGCCTCCCAAAATCCTGGGACTACAGACATGAGCCACTGCGCCCGGCCATCAAGCCAACTTTTCACAAGCCATGAGATCAGAAAATGCTCCTCAGGGTCAAACCACACGCACTCGGAGTCCTTTTCATTTCATACAGCCAGACTTACAGTTGACCTGTGTAGGCAAGACCATGTGGAAACTGAACAAGCTGAAATTAGGCTATACTACCTTGAGAGCAACTGTGCATTCACCATGTAACCTCTAGGCATTTTGTACACATGTGCAGTAATTTGAACCTGTAAGAAAACCACCAAGAGATCTGGCATCAGGAATATTCCCATCTCCTTCGTGGATATAGTCTGACCTAGCTGGAAACCACACATTCTGAGGCCAGCATACTGGCAATCATTTCTGATTGGTAAATACAAGGACAGATAGACAGCCAGAGTGCCCCCGGTGTCTAATGATTATGTGTGGATTATTCACTGGCCTTTGGAAAAATCAACCAGGAAACAAATATTTTCAAGACAGGATTTTCAGCAGAGAATACAAAATTCTCCATGAACTCTGTGACCACTTGTGGGGGAACGGGGTGGCATTGTTTTCTCCAGCTCTGGCCCTTCTGACATTCACAATTAGGTTTTCATTTCCTAATGTATTATCACTTCCAAAGGCGAATTTTCATAGGGGAGTCCTGAAAACAGTACAGCCCTAACCTTAGAGAGGTATCTAGACATCAGTGGAATTTGAGACCCGATTGCAAGTTAGAAGAGAAAATAAATGAAATAATGTCCTGTGCAGTCAGAGACCATTCTGTTGACATGTGTCAGGTATGAATAAAAAGACCTGTATGTGAACAGTCTCTCCAGGAGTTTAAGGAAAAGGCTGTTGCTACATTTGTGCCTTAGGCCTTATAGAATTCATAGGTTTCTGTGACCCCAACTGCTATCCAACAGTCTACAGATAACTGTTTCAAATTTGCCACTCCGTAGCTGTTTGCATAATGAAATGAACATACGAGGATTTTTTTCAGTACATTTTGATTGGCTCTGGGAAGCTGGGCAAAATTATTTTTTTTTAAATCATGTAGTTGAAAACAGAACCCTTTTAAAGCAAAACAACACCACATGGTGAACTCAACAAAACACCTCCATCTGACCTCTACTGCATGTTTTTAAAAAAACTAGTCGAGTGAAGTGGTAATTTAGTCAGTGAAGATAGAGCTAGCCACAATTCAGCTCTAACTGCCTCATTCTGGAGGCGTCATCTTTTCTTTTTTTCATTAATAAAGATTGAATCAGTCACTTGCACAACACTTTTCCTTTAATGACATTTGTTCTAAGGAGTCAACCAGACTAACTGCTTGTCCTTGCCCACTTTTAAAGCTCTTGAAAATACCATTTACAACCCTGCCGCACCAGTGACAGTGCTGGCTCTCTGCACTTCATTTGCACTCTAGTTCAGAGCCATTTCTTCAAAAGTTTCTGATGTGTTCTTTTGCTGTTGAGTTTCACGCCTGTAATCACGATAAATGATTAGGGTCTTGCAGGCACCTTTCTTATCTCTAACTGGAATTTCATTTGTGTGCCACGATTTTGTTAAAGGGTGTTTGAATAGAAAATTAATGTACGTGGTTAAATTAGGAAAATCTACAATGCATTCTTACATACTGATAATGTCTCTGACCCTCATCTACTCTAACACTACAGAATGCATTTAATTTGTAAAAAAAAAAAATAAAATGCCCCTTAGTCATAAACACTATTATGTTAACAACAGAATCGCTGTCAAAACTGAAGTGCTTTATTTACATCATTTTTTTTCCCTAACTCTTATAAATGTGTTGATAAAGAGACATTTGGAGAGAATTACCCAGACTTCATGAAGGGTGTTGTTAAAAATAAATATAATAGTCTGGGAGCAGTGGCTCACACCTGTAATCCCAGCAGCTGGGGAGGCTGAGGGAGGAGGATCACTTGAGCCCAGGAGCTGGAGACCACCAGCCTGAGCAACATAGCAAGACCCTCATCCCTAAAATATATATATTCTTATAGAATGTAAGCTCCTAAAAGTGAAGGTTAATTATGAAAATCCACAAACATAGTAGTAAATATATATTTCTGATCAAGAATGGAAAATAAGTTTTTATGTCTTAAGCTCTGATGTCCATTCAACATCTCAAGATTTCCAAGGATATAGCTAAACTATAGATCAGAGGTATGGTGAACAAAATCTGTACCTTATGTTACAGCTACATTTATTTCACTTTCTTGAAGATCACAAGGTAAGCTACATATTTAAGAAAATGAAGGGGAGTGAAAACTAGAATTATATCTTATTTCCAACAAGTGATATATTATGCTTCCCTAATACATCCAAATTTCATGTAGATTTAAACCCTAGGGAGCTAAACTGCACATACTTCTTTCTCTCATTTAAGAAAAGCTGCATTTCTTATCTCTAGACAATAGCCGAAATATGTGGGCTAATTTTCAAATTCTATTACTGTAGTGGGGTTTGTTTGTTGTTCAGAATTTCTGGCATGCAAACAGAGCTAAGAGGCAGTGTTTCCATGACTGAGATGACATTAAATATGCCTTCACATGGATTGCACTGTATCGTTTAGGAGCTCTTCCTAATGAGACATTCACAAGCAACTCTCAAAAGGCAATGAATCACCATTGCATTGAATTGAATCGAGATAATAATTAAGCACATTTGAAACAACCACATTTGTTATGAATTATGGAAAGGCTATCTTAATTTCTTTACACCTTTTGGGCTATGATGGTTTTATTCTGAGGCTAAAAATAGTTGTAACCAAATCTTTAACAGTATAATTATGAAAAAGGATGACTAAATCACTATGCAATGTATTAGTGGGTGGCATGGTAATTCACATAATTTCTTTTCAATATTGCTTTTTATCCCATGTTGTTTCACTTACATAGAAGATTTGAACTGACTCATAGGTTGCATGATATTTCAAATATGGTGCAACTATAAGACTAAATGCATTCTGCCTTATTCAATTACTTAAGTTCTAAGAAGTTCTTTAGAAGCTTAACAGAATATCCACTTATAATAGGACTGCCAATTACAGGGAAGATCTGGTTTTCCTGAAGTACGAAATAGTCATCCAACTAAACTTACAGACAAATGCTTTTAACTGCTAATCAAGGTGTAAATCCTCTGGTGGAATGCTAGAGTGCTTAAAATTTGTAACATCAAGCAAAAATACAAGGGATGGTGGAATGGTCAGGGCGTAGATGTTCTTCATGTGGTCCCTACATCAGACTTAGCTTACTTTTTGAGTAACGAAAAAGGAAATTGCCTGCTATTGTCTGCCCTGCATTGCACCTCCTTGGCATTTTTAGTCACCCAGGACAACGACAGAGAACATCTATTTAGGACCAGCAATCTTTTGCACCACTAGTTCTATCTTTGGGAAGTCAAAATTGATTTTCTCCCACTTGCCACACTAAAATCTCAACTCTGTCCTTTCTATTCCACTCTCAAAGAGTTCAGTGGTATCAGGATCAAAGGATTAGGAAGCCGCAGCTTTAAGGGAGGCAAGCAGCATGAGAAGACTTTGTGGAGGCAGTTCTGAGCATTTTATGTAAGCAATCTATTCCAGCTTCAAAGGAAGCACTGGCTAAGTGGGTGAACAACATGTAAAGTGCTCACTTGACATAAGTTTTTTTATTTTTTTTTTATTTTAAGTAGTTGAGATAAAGAGAGCCTCCAATCGCTGACCTTTTATTATTAGTCAGAGCCCTGAGTACAAGAGAGACTTCAGCAGAGGTGGCCAACGGGCGCCTGCAGAGACTCCAGGCGCGTTCTTGGCTGTTGGTGCAATATTTGTAGCTGCGGCACTCTCCTTCAAGTTGTTTGTTCCACTCTCTGCCTGATGCTATGGGTATCTGATTTCTATCTCTGCAAACAGCATGGGAGCCATGTGGTGGTCAAGGCTGGACTTTAACTGCAAAGTAGCACATCACAGCATGATACCAGGGAGCCAGGCACAGCTCAGTATTAGTCTTGGTTTCACTTGAAAAATGTACAGACTTTTTATAAACTATATGAAAGAGATAAGGGAATCCCTATGTCTTTTCTCTTCCTTTTTCATATCTAACACCATGACAAGGATTTTTTTTTAATTCCATTTATTCAGACTAATTAAAAAATATGGATTGGGGCCAGGCACAGTGGCTCACGCCCGTAATCCGAACACTTTGGGAGGCTGAGGCGGGTGGATCATGAGGTCAGGAATTCGAGACCAGCCTGGCCAATATGGTGAAACCCCGTCTCCACTAAAAATACAAAAATTAGCAGGGCATGGTGGCATGCGTCTGTAGTCCCAGCTACTGAAGAGGCTGTGGCAGGAGAACTGGTTGAACCTGGGAGGTGAAGGTTGCAGTGAGTCAACATTGCACCACTGCACTCCAGCCTGGGTGACAGAGTGAGACTCCATCTCAAAAAAAAAATATGGATGGACTTTTGCTAATTGTACATTTTACTTGATTTAATAGATATATATTACAGTGGAGCTGCCATTTGCTGTATTTCACATGTGCCAGGCTGTAGGCTACATGCTTTCCATGTAAAAATTTATTAATCCTAGTGAAAAACCTTTCAGTTAAGTGTTCTATCTCCGTTTTACAGATGAATAAATTGAGACCCTAAAGGGATGAAGGACTCTTTACAAAGTCACAATGTAAGTAAAAGATCAATTTTCAAATAATTAAAGACAAAAACAATCAAATGTATTTAATATAAAACAAATTTTATTTGATAAGTCAGTAAACAGTTCCATAGTATATATATCACTTTTGCCTCATCATGATAAAGTTCAATATTTTCAGCATAACAATCAATTTTAGTCTGCTTTCTTGATGTAAGGATTCTAGAGCTTTTGAAAAATTAATAAGCTGAATTGATAATGATTTTTTACAGGTGGTGATAGATTTGATTTCTGAATGCCTACCAAGTCTTAAGTGATTAACATTGGGAGTATATTTTCATATACACATCAAGTTTCTTTTCAAATTCAGTCTCAGACCATAACCTATTTTTTGAGACACATTTCTGTATATAATGAAGCAATTTTCAAATAGAAAAGCGAGCCACTGCATAAATAGAAGACATACTATAGTGGTTAATATTTAATTATGGCATAATTAATCATAGAAGCTCATCTGAATCTAATTTATTAGTGTTCCCCCAAAAACACCATTTTTGATTTCTACTAGAAAAAAGACAAAAGTATAAAAAACAATGCATGCAATACATTTATCCTTCTTGTAAACAAGAGCCATGTCTCTCACTCATGGGTTGAATGGGCTTTATGAATACTATCTTAACTCTTAAGAAAAATCCCGATTTTTTCCTCATTCCAGGAAAAGAAGCTAACCTTAAGGGGAGTAGTGCTGCTGTGCCTTGTCCCTGTTTTGGTGACATCCCCTCTGGGGATGTGGTTAAAACTCAGGCAAGATAATGAGGGACAGCGACAAGGGCAGAGGGCCTGTGTTGGCCTCGGTTCCTGTCCACGTATCACCCCGTAGGAGGGAAGGTCACCTATAAGAAGGGGCTGGAAGGACACACAGTGTGTGATGGTGTTCCTGTGGTCATGCAGAGCTAAACAAGTGACCTTCGTCCCTGGGAAGGTCATCTTCCGTGATACAAACCAGTCTATGGACGGAGGATACCTAGATGGAGGGAAGAGCCTGGGCTTAGGTGTGGAGCAGGGGGCGTGGAAGAGCGGGAAGACCTGCTTGGCAGATCTTTTTGAAGATCAGCAGAAAAGAAGTTGTGATTTAGGCCCTACTGCCAGCCAGGGAATAGGGAGTCTCAGTAGGTACCTCAGCTTGATGAACACGGAGTTTTGAGAACATTAATATGACAATGATACAAAAAAGTAAAATTGGAAAGGAGCGAATGGAAGAAGCAAGACAGTTCTAAAAAATCAGGCACAAATTCTTGACGTCTTAGAAATCAGATGAACCCCAAGAGACATGATTATAATATCACAAAAATATAATAAATATAAAATGATCAAAATAATTTGATCAAAATAATCAAGCAAAATATTTGAAGGACTGAGAGCCTGGACATAAAGTAAGAGAAGTATAATAAGTAAAGGCTTCCAGGCTTTGAGAGGAGACAGTAACAGGAAGGCCAGTGAGTAAAATGGGTTAGGGGAGAAAAGCAGCATATTTTGAACAAACTTTGTTTTTCAATGTTGATGTGCTGAATTAAAGAAAAATGCTTGGAATCCAAGTGAAGTGAAATCTGCAGCATCTGAGACCAGCGTAAAAGAGACATTTCTGAAGAGGAGCGGTCAGAGCTGAAGGTGTTGGTGTGACTGTCCATCCACCCGAGAGCATGACAGCAGGGGGATCTGGCGAGAAAAGTGGGGTGTGGCATAGTGTTGCTAGCGCTTATCATTTGGCAGGAGGGAGAGGAGAAGAAAAACCTGGATGGAACAGGATTCATGGCAGAGGATGAAGCGCAGAGAGGCTGGGGAAGGCAGGAGGTTGGGGATGCTGTGGGGACCACAGCTGCTGAGACACCTCACACTCTATGTCTCTGGCGCAGCCTGGGTGTAGAGGAGTGGACTGAGACATGAATTAATTCTATTCCACTGCCCCTGCAGGTGACTTCACCCAGGTCTCATCAACTGAGAGAGACAGCCAGTCTTAGATCTCACATTCTTTTGAGAATGGAATACCCATCAGTACCCCCACGGGCTGGTATGTTCGTCCACCTTCAGATTCCATCTACCTCTCAAGTCCCTAACTCTTAGTTTACGCAAGGTCCTTTTCACCTACTGTACTCCCAAGCCCAGTCAATAACCCCATCAAATGGTAACAGATGCATTTAGAAAATGACTAACTGTGCCTGAAGAATTCTCCGAGGCCACAGGTAACATTTCTTTCAAGGACTTTACTCTGCTACATCTTGAGAGGTATCGGCAAAGGGGAGATATTCTGGTGCTGAGGGGGCTGCCAGCAGTGTCAAAGGACAAGCAGAGGTTTAGGACAACAAAGACTGGGTCTGCAAATAGGAGTCTTGGCAGCCTTTGAGGGTAGCTTTGGTCGGGTGGTGGGGACAGCTCTACCGGGATCAGCATGCAGAGTGAGGCCACATGCACACAGGGTGCCAGGGAAACATCTGCCTTGATGGGATGGGAGGTAGGGCACAGCAGTGTCAAAACAGTAATTATTTTTTAAAAAAGAGGGACAGCTGGGCCCAACACGGTGGCTCATGCCTGTAATCCCAACACTTTGGGAGGTCAAGGTGGGTGGATCATGAGGTCAGGAGTTTGAGACCAGCCTGGTCAACATGGTGAAACCCCGTCTCGACTAAAAACACAAAAATTAGTCGAGCATGGTGGCGCGTGAATTATCAGCTACTCGGGAAGCTGAGGCAGGAAAATCGCTTGAACTCGGGAGGCGGAGATTGCAGTGAGTTGAGATCGCGCCATTGCACCCCAGAGTTTCGGGCAACAAGAGTGAAACTCTGTCTTAAAAAAAAGAAAAAAGAGGGGCAGCTGAGCCCATGTGAAGGCTGAATCAAAGGAGGCCATGGAAAGTGAGAGCCGGATTTCCAAAAGACAGGAAGCATACTGTGACCACTAAACCAATGTAGGAACAAACATAAGGATAGGTTTGCTCAAATGAGACTGAGAACCTCTGGCAACGTCTGGGGATCTGTAGGTCTAAGAGGCCACCTCAGTGACATGTAATCAGCTGCTCCCAAGAACACATGTTGAGCAAAGCCCCCTTCTAGAAGGACATGCTATGATCCCATGGGCCAAATCCAGCCTGCTGCCAACTTTTATGGCGACTTTAGAGCTCAGAATGGTTTCTGATGATAGGAAACACTAACTTTGAACTCTAATTAGGCAACATGTCAACTCTCCCCCATAAGAATCCACTCTTCTCATTAGTAGCCCTGTATTACATTTAAAAAGTGTGCTCTATTATTATTACTATATTAAAATTTTGTGAATAAAATGTGTGGAAATGTGTGGAATACTTTCACACTATCATTAATTTGGACTCCTGGCTTGCAAAGCCTAAAATACTATCTGTCCCCTTAGAGAAATAGTTTGCTGACTCCTGCCCTAGAGCCTTCATGAGAAGTAATTGCTGCTCCTGAGATGACAGAAACACAGGCAGATTCACAGGAAGTGAATCACGAGCACATTCATAGAAAATGATGTGTTAAGGTACATTCAAATCTGGCATCTGACTTCTTAACAGGGTGATTACCCAGTGCTTTTTATTATTTTGAAAAGTCAAGTTCTTTTACTTCTCACAAATATTTAACATCATAAAGCATTTATAAAGTACAAATTCTATTGCTAGAAAAAGGTATGTTGGACATTAACTCTGTGCTTAAGCAGCTTGCATTATTAACAAATATCTACAACAGAAAGGGAAAGGCCAACTCTCTTTTGCAACACTTGTATTTTTAAGGCTTATGAAACTGACAAAACTTCTGAGGAAATATACTACTTCAAAGATATTCTCTTGTAAATCACAGCAGCAGCAGCAGCATGTTTAACCAGATGACCATTTGAGATAACGTAAACTGCTGGAAAGGTATTTTAAGCACAGCTGTGATGCCAAAAGTAGGTACTGAAGGCAGAGCTTTGGGTAGAACACAATACATTACAAAAGACGAAATTCTAAAGCGATGACAATAATAAATTCCTGTTTTCCAGAAAACTGGCATTTTTAGAAGTTCTACAGTTAATGTACTTAAAATACTTCTGATCATATTTTCTCCATGCTTTTATATATTAAGAATTTTTCAGACACCCAAAATTTGCTTTATAAGTAGTTCTCAGAAAGACTAAAGGAACTGTGTAGTTATTTTAAAATACACCCTAAGTGATGTGTAAGTTACTTAGCTGGCAGCTTCAGTTTGTAATAGGTAATCCCCCAGAAAAGCAGGAGCATCAGTGGTAATTTTAATAACAGCTCTGCCCCACCACAAATCTTTTTGCATGGGTTGGAAGGCATGCTCTCCCTGTGCTGAGAGCTTAAGCTTTGGAGTCCCGTTTAGATAAAGCACTTAAGTTTAAAAATGAGTAACTTAATTTGTAAGTAGAAAAAGCTCCCAGCTTAGTTATAAAATATGACATACCAAGTGAACCTAGAGCTGCCTAAATAAGTGTTTTACATTTTCCAGCAGGCCGAACTATGAAAAGCAACAAGAGGGCATTCTCCCCCTTGAAGATAATCACTTTTATTGTTGCCAGGTCAAAGATTCAGATTCCACGCAGCAACCTCTGACTAAAGAACAGCGAGTCCTTTCAGGTCAGAAGGTCCAATATGTAGCCCCCTCAGACGCATAGCATAATAGTCCTAAAATAACAAGCAAACATGTAGCTTTCTTAATTTGCCCTGCTGGGTTCCTGTAATAAGTACTTAACAACTGTAGGCTCTGAGCAGCTCAGCAGACATCAACAAGACCATTTGCCAGATGATTTAGCAAACAAATTTCCGAGAGTCTCATGCTTATGTTGAGTGCATAACATTAGAAAACATGCAGGGACTTAGAGATAATAATAGTAGAGAGGAATTTTACGAATTAAAAAGAGAGAGAAAGAGAACATGGGAATTTTAAAGTCTAGAGAATTTAGGCAGATATGCCAAATTCCCTTTCCAGAATGAAGTCTCCTAGATGAATGCTCAGTAACTTCTGCTAATTTTTTACTCCTTGAGCAAATAATCTGAAATTGAGTTATTGGGAAGGGCCAAAAACTCTGAAATTGACTTCTGGGGGAGGGAGAAAAGAATAGAAACCTCTTTATTTTTTGAGCATAAGTAACTGACATTGATCAAGCACAAAACACGATAGCTTCTCAGTAAATATTTATTGAATGAAGGACTCCACGTCTATGACACGGATGAGGAATTGACACCTCCATAAAGAAAACTGGCAGATTCTCAACAAATCACAGGGGTTAGGAAAGGCAGTAGGGCAAAGGCATTCATCAAGGAATCCCTCTCCAGTGTTAGGAATCCAAGGCTCAGAATCCATCAGCAGCCCCCTGGGCCATAATAGAGTCCTTGAGATGCTTCTAAGTGGGAGATCCAGGTGGCAATGGCACTTACCATTTTAAGAGCTGGAGCAGTCCTGAGGCTCTGTGGGGAAAGCAATCATTCCCAAAACAGGAAAACAAATCTGACAATGGAGCAGGGCTGGTCCTCAGTAGCCTGGGCATGAGGGGCCAGGAAACCTGCTTTGAGAAGGGAGGTAATTATCCCACCACTTCAGGTCACCAGCCGGGAAATTCTATTCTGTGTTCCTGGGCAACATTTTTAACACTTACCAGAGATATTTTAAATGTGAAAAACTCAAGCAATCATCTTATTAGATGTTAGTTTAGCCGATTTCTTTTATTTTTATTTTTTTAATTTTATAGATTTCTTCTTTCGGTGGATCGTGTAAATCACTGAGTTGCTTTCATGTCTCTGGCCAGCCTCACAGAAGAATGAAGTACCCAATGGTGGGTGAGTGGCAGTCCATATTCCAGATGTAAAGCACGACTTCTCACTCTATTAATTGTCCGCCAGCTTAACTTTTTTATATTCTGCTGAATGCCCGTTAACTTTGTGTACGTGTGCAAAGGCAGCCTCCTTACCGGATGTGAGTTGGGAGCATCCACATCTACTCCACGGATGCTCCCCGAGCTTCCAAGATAAAAATTTCCACAAAGGGAAGATAGCAGTCAAAGGTGAGAAGAAGAATTTGCAAACAAATACGCAAATAAATAAAACTGTTCATGGAGCTGTCTACTGGAAAACGATGTGCCAAGGGCACAATGAGGGAAAGTGGAGCTTGAGAATGAGTTAGGTTGCCAGATGCAGCGCGGTGATTTGGGGGGGCCCAGGGGAGCACCCATGAGGAGAAAGGCTGGGTGTAAATCAGTCATAGCAATGCTCCACTGCACCTGGGGGGCCCTGAGGAAATACGTTCATGGTGAATCAAGAGCCAGGCTCCAAGGCCCTGGGGCCAGCGTGCTGGGAGAGGGGCATGTCAGATTCACATGGGAGAGATGGGCCTGAAGACAGAGAGAAGCTCTAAGTCATGCCAAGACCCAGGTTTCTAGAAGTGGTCATGCAAACAGCTGAGGTTCCCAGATTCTATTATTTAATAATTAAATGTAAAGAAGCATTTCGCTAACGTGAACTATTTTAGTTAGGAGAGCAAGAGTCACAAAGGAGCAGTTGTGAACCGTATACGGATTGGAGGAGGGCGTGCGTAGACACGGGCTGGAAGAATTTACATTTGTTTTGTTTTAAGCCGTGGTCAATGTGGGCTTTCAGAGTCAGACGCTGAAGGAGGAATTAAATTATCCAATGAGTATTAGAGAATTATTCTCAAACTGTATTGTAGTGTAAGATGGGTTATTTTAAATTCAGAAAAGCTAAAGAGCATAGAGTAGGCTGCGAATCCTCTGGGACCATGCATCAGCTGATGCACAGCTGCTGCAACTGAAAAGTCATAAAGCTTGCTGGGAAATGGAGAACAACGCAGACTCAGTTTTCATGAGTATCTTACAGGGAGTTACTTTTTAGAGAAATCTCCACATGCAATCTCGATAGGCAAACATATATATTTGTATATAGAAAGAGTAAAACTGTAATTTTCATTGAACACAGAGATTCGTTTTTTTTTAATTTGCATTTCATTATTCTTCATGAAAACGAATTTAACACTTGAATTCTGCATAAGCATCAAAGGAGAAGGCTATCGGGAATCTGCAAGAGCCATACAATGTGTTCCTTATAAAAATAATGGCCAGGGAAGTAAATGTGTGAATGAAAGACTACAATGTGTTGACTACGTTGAGGCACTGAGTAGAACACACCGTGGCAGGCAACAACTAAGATAACCTGACTTGAAAAACAGCGTCTGGAAGATGCAAGGGTGTGCACAGTGTCTAATAAACTTCTGCAAAGAAGCTCAAAAGTGATCACATATTTATTGCAAGTGTATTTTCAAAATAAACTCATTTTGAATTATTCACTCCTCCCCTCTCTCCATCAAAAAAAAAAAAATACTATGAATTAATTTGGAGTAAATGTTTTCACAGGTTTTCAACAGGTTGTACCACACACTCTTAAAATAAAGGTATTACACATTCCAAAAATATTTCAACTCTTACGTGAGCCTAAAGACAACACTGCTTCAGTCAGCATTATAACACCACCACCATTTGAAATCTGTATCAGAGTCCATTATCACCACACACTACATCTGGCAAAATCTGGATTCCTTACATTTTGTCATCATAATGAGGCTCAAAACCTCATCAGAATCTTTGACTCTTCTTTCTTTTGTCCCCCACAGTCAACTCATTACCGAGCCCTGTTGATTTCCCCCTTCATTATCCAGCCCTCTATCCATTACTGTCGGTGCTCTGATGCTTCATCACTATCTACCCCTGATGGCAACAGCATCTGAAACAACTCCCTTCTTGAATCCATATTGCACCTTGGATGAAATTAATTTTCTTGAAACATTTCTCCTTTTTTCTGTCATTCCCCTGCTCTAAAAGTTTTAATGATTCCAAGAGGTCTTCTTTGCTTCCACTATATTCAGGAGGGAGGCCTGAGGCCATATGCCCGGGCAATAGTAAAATTCAGCAGCAGATGTCCTTCCAGAGGGGTTGTGAGGCTGTGCCCATGATGAGGGGCCACCTGCCAAAGCCATCCACCGGAGCAAAAACTGTAGCAAATCCCTCCAGTGCAGCCACCAAAACTCTCCCTCTCCGACTAGGGAGAGAGGCCTTGGGAAAGAGGGAGGATACAGGCACAGCAAAGCTGGGGAACAGGAGTTCAGAAGAGCAACCGCTGCTCTGAGCCAAGTCTGTTGGCTTAAACTCCTGGCCCCAGAAACAGAAACTCAAATCTCCCAACTGCCTTTGTCATTTATTGAAGACCTTAAAACAGCTCTCAGGGCTCCAGAAATCATGAGGCATTCTTTGCCCTCTGTTCTTTGAGAAATTGACTTCTACCACTTTAGGGACTGGCCAGCGGGTGGTGAAGGAAGCTAACACTAAATCTTTCTTTCTCTCCAACGCCCTAAACTTTTACCATGCTTAGACAAACCTACCTGCTGCCCTGAAGCTGGGGTGTGAGTTTATTTATGTGATGGCTGGGTGGAGGAGAAGGAACCAAAAGATTCTATTTGAGCCCAGTATCTTTTCTTTTTTTGAGACGGAGTTTCGCTCTTGTTGCCCGAGCTGGAGTGCAATGGCGCCATCTCGGCTCACTGCAACCTCCACCTCCCTGGTTCAAGTGATTCTCCTGCCTCACCCTCCCTAGTAGCTGGGATTACAGGCACCTGCCACCATACCCTGCTGATTTTTGTATTTTTTAGTAGAGATGGGATTTCACCATGTTGGCCAGGCTAGTCTCGAATTTCTGACCTCATGATGCACCTGCCTCAGCCTCCCAAAGTGCTGAGACTACAGGTGTGAGCCACAATGCCCCGGCCTGAGCCCATTTTCATAATGACGCATTGTCTCCTAAGGCTTGGGGATCGTGGAGGCTTTCCATCCACCCTCTTCCTCAAGCCCTCTTGATCTTCCACGATGTTGCCCTGGCTTTACAGGCGCAGGCTCTTGGATGAGCCGCCTGCACTTCCCCTCTGCCTGCCCAGCTGTGGGTTAGGTTTAATCATGGACAGTCTCTCTCTCTGCCACCTTCTGTGTCTGGCCCTGCAGCCCAGCAGCAAGCTACCCTGTGCCTCGCTCCCAGGCCAAGTCCCAGGCTGTAACCAAGGCAGTGGAATTGGATCGTGGGATTAAAAAGTCCAGTTCACACGTGTTAGTTGTGCATTCAAAGCTCACCAGGAACTTCCAACCCCTGTTTTAGAATTTTAGTTCCCTCTCTCCCCACTCACATACCCACGTTTCAGTTAAATAGAGCTGAATAAGACTCTCAGGTTTTCCAGACAACTGGAACGGGCTCTGGGTCTGATTTCACTTTAGACTATCCCACTGGCACAGGCTCAGGCACAGGCATTTGTTTCATTTGTTGAATGAATGAATGTGCTTCACACATACCAAGGGTTTTTGTTTACATATTGCAGGTAGGTGTACAATTTGTTACTACGATTATATAAAGAGCTTTGGAAACTGTAGATAAAGCATTCTGGGGTGGCGTTTCCACCAAAATGCCTGAAAATGCACAGTTATTTTTCTATTTCCTAAAAGACTCTTGAACACTTTCAGGATATTTTAGTACTAGAATGAGTAAGACAATGCCTACTACTGACAAACCAACATCTTTGTTTTGTTCTTCACAGGCAGTGGGTTCTGAAGTGTATCTGATTTAAAGAGTCCCATGATGACAAATGCAATGTGTATTTGTTTCTAACCCAAGGGGGGCTTCCCATAGCTCTGCTCGCCTTTCCAGACCCCCCGCCCTGCCATGGAAATCGTTTCAGACCCCTTCCCGCTGCTCCCACTCCTGGATCTTCTCGAGTCCTTCCCTGAGCATCTGCTCACAACTCCTGCCCCAAGGTCCTATTGTGAGTGAGCATCTCTGGATGACCTCAGCCTCTCCCTCCTGCACAGTCCTGGAATGTTTACCCTCCGCTCACAGCTCGCAGATCCTGTCCTGTCACATAGCACCAGTCAGGCCTATGTCTCGAAAATGTCCATCTGAATAAAAAATGTGTCCGTTTTACTAACATAAACACTGAGATAGCTTAATTCAGCTCCTCTGTTATCAGTGAATTACTTGTTTGTCCTTAGAAACTGGAGATGCTTTTCACTCTCCCTGACAAAAAATATTTATATATATTGAAATGAATACAGATTTAAGAGGTTCCTTGAGGTGAGACACCAAAAAGTCCCCAAATAATAGAGCTTGTGATTGGCTTTTTCCAATATACTATCTGGTTATTTAAAGTGGTGGCTGTCTCTTCTTTAACTATAAAAGAAACATGCAGTAGCTCACACCTATAATCCCAGAACTTTGGGAGGCCGAGGCGGGTGGATCACCTGAGGTCAGGAGTTTGAGACCAGCCTGGCCAATGTGGTAAAACCTCATCTCTACTAAAAATATATAAATTAGTTGGGTGTGGTGGTGTGTGCCTGTAATTCCAGCTACTCAGGAGGCTGAGACAGGTTGCTTGAACCCAGGAGGCAGAGGTTGCAGCAGTGAGCTGAGATTGTGCCACTGCACTCCAGCCTGGGTGACAGAGCGAGACTCCATCTCAAAAAAAAAAAAAAAAAAGAACTCCAGTTTCTAAAGTTATTCTTCTCCTTGGCTGGTTCTGTTTGTATGGACTGCTCATTTCATAGCAATTGATATCACTGTATGAATTCAGGATACGGAAAGGGACAGTTTGCATTTTTAACTGTTCTCTATCAGTCTGCCTGTATGCTTCTAATCTTGTGTGCCAGGAGCTAATTTTCTATAATCTGTGTTCTTCCTTATAGGCTAAGCACAGAGTACAAAAAAAGAGCATCCTTCTGTAGAGAATAACTTAGCCAAGGACACTGTGCTCCATCTTTATGATGAAATACATATTTCCCATTAAAAGGCAAATCTGTCATTTTAAAAGGTTGAATTGGATGTACTTTAAAAATAATTCCAGCTGGTTAAATTGAGAGCACTGAAAAAAAAGCTCAATAAGAATGTTCTCTTGGTCTGTAGTATTTTCGTTTTCCTGAAGTGTGAATTGGATATATTTTCTTTTACTTTAAACCTTTATTCTCAGTGTTTGATTCTGAGGCAGTGAAATAAGTTTTAAAGATGACTTGGGTTCAATAATACTATTTCTTTTTTTTTTTTTTTTTTTTTTGGAGACGGAGCTTCGCTCATGTTACCCAGGCTGGAGTGCAATGGTGCGATCTCGGCTCACCTCAACCTCCGCATCCTGGGTTCAGGCAATTCTCCTGCCTCAGCCTCCTGAGTAGCTGGGATTACAGGCACGCGCCACCATGCCCAGCTAATTTTTTGTATTTTTAGTAGAGACAGGGTTTCTCACCATGTCCTCGTGATCCACCCGCCTCGGCCTCCCAAAGTGCTGGGATTACAGGCGTGAGCCACCGCGCCCGGCCCAATACTATTTCTAATACTTAAGTTTTTATTTCGGCACTGCTATTTCTAGCAAAAACAAAAACCTGGCCCATTTAGATTGATACTTTTTCTATGATTATGCAAGAAGCACTGATATTTTCCCATGTAGTTCTGCCCCCATGCATAATTTCTAGACCTTTTAGAGCCTTCCTTTGAAACAATTGTGTTTAATATAAGCTTGTCCATAAACTAAATAACTAATTACATCCTGATAAAACCCAAGCAATGTATACCTTAAAATATGTAGCTGGGCACAGTGGCTCATGCCTATACTCCCAGCACTTTGGGAGGCCAAGGCAGGCAGATCACTTGAACCTAGGGGTTAGAGCCCAGCCTCGGCAACATAGCGAAACCCCGTCTCTACAAAAAGTACAGAAACTAGCCAGGTGTGGTGGCCTGTGCCTGAAGTTCCAGCTACTTGGGAGGCTGAGGCGGGAGAAATCACATGCACCAGGGGAGGTCAAGTCTGCAGTAAGCCATGATTGTGCCACTGTACTCCAGCCTAGGCGACAGAGCAAAATCCTGTCTCAAAGAAAAAAGCAATGATGTCCCATAAAGCCATCTATGGTTACATGTATCTATAGTATCACATGTCCAGTGATTTAAAATTTGCATCTGGATTTTCACACTTGTACAAAATTTGAATGCTGAACTATTATTTTTTTCTAACAACGCAAGCAGAGATAAGAACACACTTTTCCACGGGTTGATTTTCAACTCATTTAAATTTTACCTGAGCAAGTTTACTCTTCCTCACTAACCACCAATGATTTTTGCTTTTAAGATACTGAATAATGAAAGCTGCCATGTTTCTTCAGGTAAAGTACTGATCAGTCACCACTATTCAGCCCTCACATGGGGACTTCCTAGCTTTATGGCAGCGTTTCTACAGGCTAGCTTTCTCAGCTGTGTCCCAGCACTACCTAAACTACAGTGAAGTTTGTTGTTCAAAGTTTACTAACATATGCTTTCATCTGCCTTGCAAACTTAGGCAGAAGTAGGTAAGGGCCTACTTCTTCTTTCATGCATTAAAAACTTTTTTTTGGGGGATGGAGTCTTGCTTTGTTGCCAGGCTGGAGTGCAGTGGTGCATTCTTGGCTCACTGCAACCTCTACCTCCCGGGTTCAAGGGATTCTCCTGCCTCAGCCTCCCAAGTAGCTGGGACTACAGCTACATACCAGCACTCCCAGCCAATTTTTGTATTTTTAGAAAAGATGGAGTTTCACCATGCTGGTCAGAATGGTCTTGATCTCTTGACCTTGTGATCTGCCCACCTCAGCCTCCCAAACTGCTGTGATTACAGGCATGAGCCACCGTACCAGGCCAAGAACTTTTTACAGTTATAATTTGACTTTGGCCTCGTCTATGGGAAGACACCCCAATCTTCCTTTCCATCTAGCTCCTTCTTCATTCTTATTTGTGTCTTTACAAAATATCTCAGACCATGGTTTCACACCTGTCTTAAAAGATATTTCTGTCACTCCTTTGCTTCCTTCTGATCTATCCTTCGGCACTGGGTCTTCACTCTCTCTGCAGCCCAGGCCTGAGCCAGCAGCTGAAGACAGCCCACATCCACTCCGCACAACCTGACACCTGCTTGTCTTTGTCACTTGCACCTATTTCCAATGCCACTGACTTTGCCTGTCAGCTTCATTCCAACTGCTCCATATCCCAGGCCATTTGTCATTTAGGTGTGATATTTGTCCTTGCTCTTCTCACCGAAGTGGTAGGCTATCTACAGCAAGCTGCACAGTTCGCCCCAACACCTGGAAGGGTTGGCTGGATCCCAGTCAATCCAGCTGTGAGTGTCGCCCTGAAAACTGACGGAGGCATGCCTCTTCCTCACCGCCTTGAGTTCACAAAGCGCTGCTGCGCCTTATTCCCAATCAAAAGGCCTCTGTCCTCAGTAAAAGTAATCTGATTCCTTGATTAAAGTAATACAACCTAAGGTGTAAATGGCTGATAAACTAAGCATCTCTACAGGAATTCCTTTTGGAAGAAAGTTTATTAGTGCAAATGAACCGCTAATCTGAAGAATGTGTAGGGAAGGTACTGTCGCCCAGAGTAAGGGTCCTGGGGTCAGGAGCCTATTCTAGGTTTCCCACAAATTCTTTACCTCCTTGCTGAGTGGGAGAACAGGGTTGACAAACCAGCACCACGTCTGAGAAGCTGTGAACCCCTACTGAAAGGGCATTCCAGATTATATACAACTAGGTAGCAGCTCTAAATCTGTTAGATTAAATAATTAAACTCAAGTTATTGTCACTATTTAAACCAGTTATATGCAAAAGATTCTTTGGTCTTACCACAGTACTCATTTAGGGCCCTTTACACACTTTTTTTTCTTTTTGTATTATTGAGCTGCAACTCATTATTTCCCTATGCAATACCATGGTGGGATAATTGTTTATTGAGTATTTATTAAGCAATTAAAGCAGTGGTTTGGAAACTTTTTTTGTCCTCTGAATAATATCCTCTGATGGTAAAATGAACTCTTAGGGGGGAAAAAAAAACCCCAGACTTCTTCTGTCAAATTGAGAGTGTAGCCCCAAAACAGAACTGGCTGTTCCCTATCCCACATCCCTCCATGGCTCGGGAGGGCCACCGTGGCATAGTTTTCAACCTACTGCTATGAAGATACTAAATAGTAAGGATATTAACCCCAAGCTTTGAGTGTAGATGCAAACAATTCACTTAGGAAAATCAGGCTTACCAATGCTATACACTGAACACTCACTGCTGTGTGACTGGCAAAAATCTTGTAGATAAAAAAAATAATAGACATGGAGCTTATTATTTGTATAGGAAATAGATTCACAAATAACATCAGTAGAACCAGAGAACTTTTAGACGGAGTTTAAATTGTGAAACTGTAACATGCCAACACGAAACGCAATAGCAGCTCCGAGGATGGGAAAAGTGAACAATAGTAGCAAAGGAGAATGACAACTCTGAGGAGTCAGGTCCTGAGTTCCTTGGCATCTTCGAAGATGATTGGAAACGATGCATCGCATTTGAGGAGGAGAGAAAGGAAACGAGAAGGGCCATTACAGGTATTCTAGTTAGAAGGAAGCCATGTTCTCTAGGTTTTCGGTTTTGGTACAGAGATGTGAAACTGACACGGTATGACTGTCTTAAAAAGATCAATCTGTGTTCTTTTCAAATGTGTAGAAAACATTACAAAGAAGAAAAACTTTAATGATCATGACTTTTCTTAAAGTAACAGTATAGGTTAAAGGAGCTTCTAGAATCTTCAGCAGAACCAGGTCATATTTCCACACCTGAAGGCTCAAGTCCAAATGAGGCTTTTCAGCCAGAGCGGACAATGACGGTGAAAATGGAGATGGGGAAGACGAGGCACCTGGTGTCCAGGACCAGGCTTACCTCCTGCTGCCCAGAACTTGCTCGCTTTGACACTTGAGAAGAGGCTTACCCTTCCTACCTGGCTCACTTTCTGCCTCTCAGATGAGGGCTGGCGATGGTGAACTACCAACTGAATCGGTAAGCCCACACTGACTTTCTGGATGCTACACGTCCAATTTCTCCAGAACCCTGGCCTGCTACAGATCTTCCTGAACCATCTGAATATTAAATCTAGGAAACAGATGATCTTTAGCAACTCTGTCTGAAAAGCATTTCCACTGGCTCGGATCTTAAAGGGGAAGAGGCACTGGGAAAATGGTAGGTAGGTGTGCTGTCTACCACAGCCCAAGCACCTTCACTCCACATAGGGGATGGCGTGGGAGTGAAAACTCTCTTTTCTTGTGGTGTCTTGCAGGGAGAATTCTTAGGAGACTCCAAGGAGTGAGGCAGTAGGGAAAAATTGCTCAGAGAGGCCTGTTAGCTCCTTTCTAATCTTGGCCCTGAAAAGAAGTTGCCAGAAGGGTTACTGATTTCAAAACCTACAAGCTGCTTGCAGGAGTTGAGGTCTAGTCAGAATCTCGGGTAGATTTTCAAGGTTAGAGATTTTTTTTCTGAGACTATAATGGAGGGCCATGATTTCCTTCATAAACAGTAATAATTAGTGTTTGAAGTTAAGTGAGTTAACGTTTATAATGAGTGCAATTCTTTTATTTTTAGAATTTGAATTTCTTTTCAAATGTCTTTACATGGCATATTGACAAATTGATTTAAGGTTATGATGAGTAATTAGTACTGAGAGTATAGTGAAGCTGTATTTATGCTGTTATTTCAAGATTTTTTTGGTATTTTTTAAGAGACAGGGTCTTGCTCTGTCACCCATGCTGGAGTGCTGTGGTGTGACCACAGTCTACTGCAGCCTTGACCTCCCCAGATCAAAGGATCCTCCCACCTCAGCCTCCAGAGTAGCTGGGACCACAGGCGTGCACCACCATGCCGAGCTAACTGTTTCTATTTTTTGTAGAGGTGAAGTCTTGCTATGTTGCCTGGGCTGGGCTTGAACTCCTGAGCTCAAGAGATCCTCCCACTTTGGCCTTCCAAAGTGCTGGGGTTACAGGTGTGAGCCACCATGCCCAGCCTCAGGATATGTTTTAAAACCATGCTTTAGGGTGGTAGTTCAAAATATTCTCCCTCATTCACTTCAAAAGGACAAGTTGATCAGTAATCGAGGCCTGCCCTAGACATACAGGGTCGTGTGGACAACAGGCAGTTTTATGAGGGCCTCCTTTGCAAATCAAATCTCTCTAAGAGATGGCAAACACCAGAAAAAGGGTCCATTTTAGATTGTTCATCTTATACTGCCCCCACAATAGGGACAAAATTTCTCCTCCATGGCTTGCTTGAATAAAACTCTTATAAAAAAGTCCTCTGAATATATAAATGTGTGTGTGTGTGTGTGTGTGTGTGTGTGTTAGAGACTGTGTTGGTCACTTATTTCATAAGCTTTGTAGTGATCATTACAGTCTAAAGTGACCCTAACTATTATGTCTGAATGTTTCCATGGTAAAAAATAAATTCTATCACGACAAAAACTTTTAGAAAAAAGCATGCACATAACCAGTCTAACCTTTAAAGGTCACTCAGGAGCTGAAATCTTTATTTGAATTCATTATGAAATCAATAAAACCCTTGGTTAAGATTCATGTAATTATAAATAACACAGAAGACCACGAGGAGAAAAAAATGTTTGTCATAAATCTTTCATAACTTCTGAAACTTCACTTGTCACCATCACATGGTTACATTTTCCACACCCAAGAAAGACTATTGTACCATTGCAGAGTATTTAGTCTGGCTGGCTGGCATGCTGCCAAAGCTTTTATGAGTTAAAAAAAGATCATATAATCTGTCTTTTGATATTTTGGTTCATGTTTTTCAGCATGCTTGTACCTTAGCCAAGGAGTGCATATTGAGTCGAAATCCTCATCTTAAGAAGCATAGTGGAAGAAGCTATAGGTAAACTAAAAGCGTGCTGGTAAAAAGACGGTTTTCTCTCTCTCAAAAGATATACCAATTCCTAATTTCAAAATATATTCCCGTAGCTCTACAAATTCCATTAGTGTAAACACCGATGGTTTGGCAACACGCATGCATCAGTACACATCAGCATGAATGCCACAGTGATTTTCAGCAGCACTCAGTTTAGTTCCCAATCAGAAGGATCGCTTAACCATTCTGCTCAGAAACAAGGAGGACAAAAAGCAGCTCGGATCAAGGATACCATTTGATTTGCCTGCACTAATAAGTGCCATCAATTATTTAAGGAACTTCAAAGTCTTGAAACTGGTGAAGTACACCAGGGCAAAAGTAGAATTTGTTTGTTTATTATCAATTATTTACACAGTATGTTTTACAACATCAGATGTGTAGAAAAGGCATAATCCTGAGGAATGGTATACAATAAAAAATAGATTATGTTAATTCTGGTGAAAGCTTTTTAACGTAGACCATCAAGTTGTGGAGGCCATTTGATGCAGTATTTATAAACGTTTCAATAACAATCTCAATAATACTGAGCTTTAAAAACCATTCTGAAATACATTTCTATTTACGATACCTGGGTGAGTGCACAAGCAATTTTCTTTTTTCAAAATTTTCAACTTTTACCATTTCTTATATAACTAATAAAAACACTTCAAATCTATGCTAAAATGGAGACTCCAAAATAAAACATGATTCTTGCTCAACTAATAACATCTTTGTAACACAGGGTCACACAAAATAGATGACTCAAATTCACATCTACCCAAATAGGTCAGCCAAAAAATAAACATGTCAATCTTTTTAATCAAGCCCGCACTTCAAATCTAATGTAGTAATTATAGATGAAAATGCTGCTCAGATTAAGAGCTACACCCCTGGGACACATGGAATGTATGCCAGGACGCTATTGTTTTTTAATGTGCCTCCGGTCAAATGTGGTAAACTTCACACTTTTAACCAGTGCTGTTTGTAATAGATTGAATGAAACAGGTCTACAAAAGAACCAATAAATGTAAAGACTGGAAAGAATTAGAGAGGCTCGCAGACTTGTACCTATTGTCTGGGGGAATTAGATGTCAGTTTGAGTATTATAACTCTGACAAAGGTTTCCAAGCTTTAATTTACTAGAACATATAATGGGCAAAGGAGAAGCTGGGAAACACAGTCAGTCTGAACACATTATTTAACAAACACTTTAATGAATGTTACACACATTTTTATACTCCTGACATAGTCTCCCCATTCATTTTTCAGAACCTTGTTTATCAATGAAACACTTTTCTACAACAGCATCCTCCTAGGTTCCTGAAATTCCAAACCTGTGATGGTGTATACTTAGCGCCAAATAATACACTTATGAGAATATACAATGCTTACCTTAACTTCATGATGAAAGAAACACTGGAAACGTTATTGCTAAGTTCAGCAACCACACAAAACACCATCATGATAGGAAGATTAGGTGAGTAATTGCTGGTTCAGCACATAGGTGTACATAGAACAAGATTTCACGGGAATTCTCATCCAGTCTTTATTTTTCTAGCCACAGACAGAAGTTTAGGAAAGCTTTGTGGCTGGCATGCAGAAGAAAGATCCAGTGTCTTTTTATTTATTTACTTATTTTTCACCAAATCCGTGGACTTAACTGTGCTTAACTAACAAAGCAGTTGTTCAGCCCCTATATACACACCAGATGCAATTTAGATAGGTTGCATCCCCCACACTTATCTTGGGAAAGGGAAAAACATTCCATTAATCAAAACCCAATACATAAACACCCTATTAAATGGAAACCACACTGCAAAGTGAGAATTAGTGTTTTCTGTAAAACATGGAAGAATGACATATCAGAAAGCTAGCCCAAGTATCCCAAGAATAATCGATATGTTGCAAGCCAAAAAGTGTTTGATTCTCTGTTGACATTCGCTGTATGCCAGTTAATGAATGGCACAAATTTCAGTAGCCCTGTCTGATCTTCCACAGTGTTCACACCTGACTTCCAGCAAATATATCAAAAACCAGCTAATACACAAATACTGAAAAAAGTGCCAGAGAGCATAAATTTGAAAGGCCAGTGGGAGATACAAAGATGGGCCTTCCTTGTCTTCAAAGAGTTTACAATCTAAGAAAATAAGTTTTCCAAGTACTCTAAAACAGGCTTGAAAGACTGTTTATGGAAAGAGCCAGATAGTAGTTACGCTTTGTGGACTCTCGGCAGAAACTATTAAACCCTGCCATGTACATTATCGTGTCTGGCATGAAAGCAGCCACAGACAATAGGTAAAAAAAAAAAATGGGTGCAACTGTGTTCCAATCAAACTATTTGTGGACGCCAATCTGAATTTCATTAAATTTTCCCATAACATGAAGTATTATTCTGGGAATTTCTTCCCCTCTATTTAAAAGTGTAAAAATCTTTCTTAGCATGCAGGCCATACAAAAATCAGGTGGCAGGCCTGATTTGACCTGTGGACGAGGATTTGTTGAGTCTTGCTCTAAAACGATAATTATGTAATAAATAACAGAATGATGTACTGGCTCATACAATTATAAAATTAAAACAGTAACCAATTGAGGATGCAAAAGTAGATTAGCTATAGTCTCTGATCTAAAATGCAGTTACAATTTAGTTGAAGACAACACAGGTATTTCAGGTGCAACATTGAAATGAAATCCCAATGCAAAAGGGCTTTGGATCTTTGGCTGATAGCAGATCCCTGGTACATGCTATGAGTATTCAGGGTGAAATTCAGCATGGAAGGCTGGGAGTTTATGGTGATTTCAATAAAAATTGTTAAGTGTTTATTAGTACGTATGATGTAACGGTAAACCAGTAGGCAGTGCTCTTAATATCTAGCTTCTAACCATCCTAAAAGGATAAAAAATAATTGTAGATAAAACTAACCAAACTAAGCTTAGCAAGGAAGATGTAACAGGTACTTTGTAAGGAGGAAGGCGAAGGATTAGCAATGGGACGGATGGTATGCATGACACTTGAAGGGAGGCAGCATCTGAGACTGTTTGGTAATCATAGGTATGCAACTGATTAGAAATGGCAAAAAGGGACATTCTAAGCAGAGGAGAGAGCCTGAGACAAGGCTAAGAGTGGGAGGCACACAGATTCCAGGGGTCAAGAAGAACCTCTGAGTAACTCAAAGGATGAGTTGGCAGTAGACAAGAAATAAAGATGAATTCATATTAAAAAGAGCTTTGAATGCTACCCTGAAAAATTTGGACTCAATCTTTATGCAAATGAATGCCCAAAAATGCAAGCTCTTCTTATAGAAATGAATTTTCGGGAAAGCTGAAGTCTTTATCATCCAAGTTTAATAATACTCTAATCACAAAATGAAAATTTTTATAAAATAATTTCAAAGCATACATTTTTAAAATCCTGTCACTGCTCTGAATAAAAATCAACTGGACTTTTGTGACACATGGCTAAAATGGTTAAGTAGGATATCTGTGGATTTTAGGATAGGGCCCAGGACACAGGAGGTACTCAATAAATAGGCAAGTAATTTTATATTTCCCTTTGGACCTATATCAATGTCAGGGATATGAAGCAAAGTAAAATTTTAAAGTGTAAGAGACACGAAAATAATTTTTTTCTTCAATGTCACATGAACATTTAGGATCCTCAAATATCCCTTGCCCCCATTTTCAATGTTTCTTTGTGTGGGCAAAATGTGAATTATACCAGGGTTATTTCATTGATCATAAATCACCCTTAATTTTTTTCAATAAAAAAGATTATTTTGTATGACATAGTACAAAAGCCAGAGCTTGGAAACAATCTGGACATTTAAATTTGACCCCTCCAGGTAAATTTGGTTCTCAAATTTCCATGGGTCTGTTAATTGTCATCGGAGTACAGTTATAAACGGATTACTAGCTTCCGTCGGCCTGTAAACCTTGTTGCAGCACTCTGCTATTATGAACCACATGAAATGAAGCACTTAGAGGATGTCCAATTATAACCTCACTGAATGAGGAGCCAGAAATTTTACTTGTATTTGGGTATCAGAGCAAGGTTTCAGAGGTGAGGTACACAGAAAGAACAGTGACTAATTGTTTCAAATACTTGTGGGCTGATTTTTAAACACAGTTTTCTGTAGTTATCTGAGTTATTTATATGTCACAGCCACACCAGAAATCCTTAAGGTACTGTCAGAGCCAATTAATTTAGGAAGGCTTTGTTGAGTCCCTTCCAGAGATCTAGAATTTCATGTGTAGGGGCAAAAAAATTAAAGACCAAAATGAGGAAATAACGTTTCTTTTTCTTTAGATTTGCAACAAAACTCCAATTTATTAACAATTTGAAAGCAAACATTAGTATATTTATAGAAAATGAGACAATGTAGCAAAGAACTCAAAATATAATACTTGTTAATCTTCCCATCTCGTTAGTAATTTTAGTGATTTTTCTAAAGGAAACGAGAAAACAGTTTCTAAGAAAAAATTCCCAAAACAATAACAAGCAAATAAAAACCACCCTAAAGGCAAAATCCACAAAACTGTATTTTCAAAGATGCAGATGTCTGCCTTATTCACACATAAACTTGGCTCTAAACAGGTGAGATAATTCTGGATAAGAGAGGACTTTGGCACCACTCAACTCTCAGGAAGGCTACCATTGTGGGCCAGCCATGGCTATATGAGCACACTCACTGCAGCCTGTACACACACACACACACACACACACACACGCACACACGCCTATTGATTTATGGGCATAACTAATTATGCTTCTTCAAAAACTGCAGTCCACACCGTTTTGGAAGTTTTCCAGACCACCAGCTTCTGAGATGTGTGGGGGCGAACTGAAACCATGCTCACCCAGACACATGCCTGGAAAAGCCTCAGAAATGAGCCCAGGAGTTTGTGCCACACACCGCATCAGTCTTCTCATCAAGGTCACAGGCTGCATAGTCTCCATATCTAGTTTCCCAATGGGTCTTTTCCCTTAACTTTTGACTTCTTTACGTGCACACATCTAAATAAGTACAAGCTTTGGTGTTTCTGGTCTGCTGCACTATTATGGATGTAGTATGTAGAGTGAAAATCTTCCACTAATTATGGAGTCTGTGCTTCATAGGATGTTTTTTGTATGAGACAGAAGTGTAAAGGATTGATGTACTGGTGACATTTGAGCAATCATACCCACTTAATCCAGAAAAACCTCACCGAGCTAAAGTTACACAGTCTTCCAGCACTGAGAGAAGAAAGGCCACCAAGAATCACACATCAAAGTCACCTGTTACGCTTTATCAAGTGAAAAATGAGATGAACAGCACTGATTATCTCACAATAAATTTTAGTGAATACAAAAAATACATAATAAAATTGTATTAATTTTAATATTTTGATGACAATATTGCAAAAGTTTCCATTTACTTACTTTCATTCTCCTAGTCTTACAGCTTTTAAAGGCAGCAATATTTTGATTGAAAATCAAAATATTGAAACATTTAACATAGCCCTCTCGATTATAGTGTACTGCTTTTTAAAAATTACTGAATTATAAGCAATTAGGTTGAAATTAACATGGCATAGAGAGACACATAACAAGCAAAGTGCACATGAGTCAATCAGTGCATGTTCATTACACATCTCTAGGACCAGACGCATTGGAGAAGACACTGGCCTTGCCCCAAGGAGCTCTAATTAGTAGAGGACTCAGATCATACCATATCATGCTTCTCTTCATTTTGATACACAGACCATTTGATACTGTCAAATCATGATCCTTCATTTCTTGCCACTTTTACTTGCTCATTTCATAAAGAATAGCTCACAAAGTCATCCTGGACCCCATTCAAAATACTGAGTTCAATCCCTCAGGAACTGGATTTTTAAAGTGAAAACAAAACCAAAGTATATCAACTTTGACCTAGTCTTTGCAATGTGTGGGTTCACCTATGTACGGTAGGTTAGACACCTGTGATGGACATGGACAAGATTAGGGGATTAACTGTCCTGAGAGATATGGAGCCATTTCTAGGTGCTTAATTTAATGTCAGAAGATGACTTGGATACTAATAAAATTCTTGAGAAACCTTGAGACTTCAGGAGAGGCATCCAAATCCTCTCATCTACAGATATGGAAACTGAGGCCCATTGAGTTTAAGTGACTTACTAAAGTCAATCAGTGATAAATTTTGGGTTAGAATGTAATTTTTCTGACTGTCAGAAGCACTCATTTTATTTACCAAAGTTTTAAAATTCTTATAATAAAGTGAGGCAGAATGAAATATATATAATGCATAACATACAACATATATATGTTTGCATTTGGTTGTATCTCATCTTACCTCCCCCAAATTATTGAGACCTTCAAAACTGTCTTTCAATACAAACTTCTAGTTTAACACTTAAATACTGTATCACAGCACAAAAAAGTCTTGGAAACCTAAGCTTAATTTTTGGTACTGTTTCACATACATTGTTGTTAACGTGCCACAAGCTGTAGACACTTAAAAATACTGTTTAATTTTCTTTAATCCATTTCGTTTTATGGATCTAAAGTGGCCATCAGACAATAATACAGCAGTTTCCATAAGGAATAAATTGTTACTGCTTGACAAAAAACTCTTTTTATGCTAGAAGAGGGAAATATAAAAATGTCTTTTTCATATAATTATATTAAAAAATGTGTTAGTATGTTCTCTCATATTACAGCTGTTAGAACATTTTTTTAAGCCACTGACTTAAGAGCTTTTCTTTTCTTCCTCATTTTTTCCTAATTAATTTCTGTTCAACCAAAGAATTCTTTCCTTTTATGGCTTCTGCTATCATGGTACTGCCTCCATCAAATGAGCATGCCCATTTCTGAGCTCTGTCCTTTAAAAAATAGGGGGTGGGAGGGAGGCAGAAAGGTTTCTAAGAAGGAGGCTTTCTCATTTGGATGTTTGTCCTAATTTGGGAAGAGTTGGCAAATTTACTATCCCCTACAAGAATTTAAATCTCCTTTGACTCAAAGAAGGACATGCTGGCGTCCAGAGGAATATAATCTTTTAAAGCTATTAACAGCTTCAGAAACATGGTCATATAGGAAAGCATCTGGTATTAATAAATTTACTATATGAGTTCTGATAATAGTCTTGCTTTTGTTTATAATTATTTGCCAAATACATTTAAGAAAAAACTAGAATCAATTTAGAATGCTGTTTTTCTTCAAAAGATTTCTGTTCTTGTATTTTCTCATATTTATTTTAGATTTTGTTTATACTTTAAATATCCAGAATTAATGAGGTTTTCTCATGTACTTTGCAAAGTTTACAGACTATTATTTTTAATCTCTTTTCTCTTTTTATGCTTTGAATAACTGCTTTTCTTTTTAAAGAATAGGGAAGAAAAGTCTGTTTAATTAAATAATATAGTCAAACAACTGCTCTTTTTATACTACAATCACTTCACTATTAAAAAAAAGGCAAAGCATAAAACTGAACTAATTACATTTATTAAAGATCTGAAGAAGTAGTGCTATCTCTGCCAATACCTCCTACCTCCACCCTCACACCAACTGCCTGAATTTTAGAAAATCTGGAGAAATGAGATGTCTAACACAAATTATTCAACAGGGTAGGATTCTATATATAAACATATATACATATATATATTTATGAGACGCATTAGTATATTTCATACCCAAAGTATCTGAGCTCAGATAAACAGAAGTTTTTAAAAATCCATCTATCTCACTGACATGAATTAGCACTTGATTAAGGAAAATATAGTGATCAGCATTGATCCAGAAGTCAATACACTGGTTGTGCTGAAATCTATTCATTCTGTGCATATAGATATGGTCTAACATTACTTCCTAGTAAATAATATGTAATAAATGTAAGAAGTCCCAGAGAAATAAGTGATCTTCTCTTACTAAAAACAAGCAAGTAATCTTCTATTATTAAAAACATAAACCCATTTTCCTTCAATCTGAATTCAAAGGCATCGATACACACATATTAGAATTTACTGTTTAGGCCAGGTGCAGTGGCTCACACCTGTAATCCCAGTATTTTGGGAGGCTGAGGTGGGCGGATCACGAGGTCAGGAGTTTGAGATCAGTCTGGCCAACATGGTGAAACCCTGTCTCTATTAAAACTACAAAAAATTAGCTGGTTGTGGCAGTATGCACCTGTAATCCCAGCTACTCAGGAGGCTGAGGTAGGAGAATCGTGGGAACCCGGGAGGCAGAGGTTGCGGTGAGCCGAGATCGCACCATTGCACTCCAGCCCAGGCGACTATGTGATACTCCATCTCAAAAAACAAACAAAAAAGTTATTGTTTAAACATATGAATTTTGTAAAAGAAATAATTAAAACAACGTATATATTTTAAACATGAATATGAATCAGTTTCATTCAAGCATTTTTATCTCTTGGACCCTTCAACCTACTAACCTACTTTCTCTATGTTTTAACAACGAGAATGTTTCATCTCCTGTGGACTTGTATATACACACACACATGCACACCCACGCACACGCATGAGTGTGCACACACATAGGAAACTGAAGACAGGAAACAATCATCGGACTACTTGAGGTCAAAAACACCATTTAACAAAGAGAGTTTTTCTTTTCTTTTAATTAATTGTGTAATTTTCCCATTTCAGTTTCCATATATATAAAGGAAGCCTAACTATGTGCTTATAATTATCATTCAGGCTAGAATCCATTACTTTAATTATCTTAGAATGAGCAAAAAAATCTAATGTATTGCTAAATGTAGTTCTCTTAATAGAAAAGCAGATTTTAAAGGCATTTTCATTTTGAAACTAAGCTGGACATACGATAGTCACGTTTCCGTGTTTTCTATGTACAACCGGTATTTCATTTTGAATCACTTCAGCACATTGCGAAGTGTATGCACTATTACAAGAGGTCAAGTTTTACTCAGTGAATCGATTCAATAGTAAGAAGCAGAAATTTCCACAGAGGGAAGGAAATTGCCTTAAAGTCAGCTGGCATCGTTTTGTTTCAGCTTCTGGCTCTGAATGGTGGGACCAAGCACATACAGTGCTCTGTGCTACTTTGAAGAGCACGAGGCTTGAAGAGCTGTTAGAAAGAGTAATGATGGAATTATAACTGACGAGCTCTCTGTCTGGCGAGACTACTCAGAAAAGACTAACAAGATAGCAATGACTAAAAGACCTTTGTTGTCTAGGTAAGAATGAACTTTTTTTTTTTTTTCTTAGTTTTCACTCCAATGCTGACCTTAAATTCATAAAAGCCAAAGATTCAGAGTGACTCACACTGCCTTTGATCAGATTCCCAATATAGTCTAAATAACAGATCATTGTAAAGAATATGTAAAACAGTTTCTATTCAAACTGTGATAAGTGCTTGAAAAGAACGCTCTGTTTATGCTATGGTGCCATCAACTTAAAACTTTGTTCAGTTGCTGATCAGAAGCCGAAGATGGCACTAAAGTTAATGGAACTGAGAAAATAGGTTATATTGCTTGGATGACTATGTAGATAAAAGAAAGTAAATGAGATGATTTTAAGACTGATGGAAGATACCCCAAGCCACATTTGCAATCTGTTTCTTGACAGCTTCTGTCCTCCTTGCAAAAATCTGAATAAAATAGATTTTTTTCTTTTTTCTTCTTTTTTGAGGGGGAGTTTGTTCTTGTTGCCCAGGCTGGAGTGCAGTGGTGCAATCTTGGCTTAGTGCAACCTCCACCTCCCGGATTCACGTGATTCTCCTGTCTCAGCCTCCTGAGTAGCTGAGATTACAGGCACCCACCACCATGCATGGCTAATTTTTTGTATTTTCAGTAGAAATAGAATTTCATTATGTTGGCCAGGCTGGTCCTGAACTCCTGACCTCAGGTGATCCACCCACCTCGACCTCCCAAAGTACAGGGATTACAGGCATGATACACTGTGCCTGGCCAAAACAGATGTTTTTCACATGATTATAACAAAATAATTTTAACTCAAGAAAGAAAAAAGACTAATCTTTCTGCTCATCAAGACTATCTCATTTCTGTTCTGTGAAGATTAGCTAGGTAGTTCTATCTGTATCTCCTTCACAACAAGACAAAAAATACTAGGTTCTACATGACAAACAATACAAATAGGCTGGCTATGCTTATCTTCAAAAGGTTTGGCTAAACTTTAAAACATATTTTAATTTTTCAGACACTAAAAATTCACATTAAAGCGATAAGAAATCTACTTTTCTTAAAAAAAAAAAAACTTAACCATACATCTCTTCATAGTTATAATTTATTTTCGGCATCATCAAATGTATTTTATTAAGTGCTTACATCATGATGCAATGGCAAGTTTTAGAAATTTTTGGTGCTTTCATATGATTTTATCTTGCTTCTACATCAAATTGTAAACTCCTTAAAGAAAGAAACATCCTATATAACTCCCCAGAGGCCCAGTGGAATGATTTGCATACTCAATAAAAGGATTTGATTAACTTCTATTCCAGAAATTTCAGTCTTAAAAACCTAGAGATCTACTGGGAATGAACTTGTAATAACCTTCTAGTACGGCCTGCTTAAAAATCTTTGTTGTACAAAAATATTCTGCTTGTCTAACCTAAAGTACTCTTGCTGTAATTTCTAAGCAGCTGCTATAATATTAAACTTTTTGAAGTTGAGGAATCAAACTGCTGGTCAGCATTTTACAAAACTTATCAAATACTTCTTTTGGAATAATAAAACAGACCTACTACTTTCTGTATCAAGATGAAACATATAAATATTTTTTATATAAATGTAGAAAAGGCCATTTGTAGTTTTAATATAGAATATATTTTTAACTCTATTGAACTCACACATTTGAGAATACTTATGTTTGCTATTTTTTCCTCACTGAAGACTAGAATGTAAAAGACTAAGTAAACTAGAACACTTGAATAAAAAACAAATATGTAAAATTAATGTGTAGTATTAATCTAATACGATCTAGATAAGGTTAGCTGCTTTTTCAGAAATAACTTCTACAATCTTAGCATGCTTCTACTTGGGACAGTTCTGTAAATGTGCTCATGGTTGAGAACATAGTAAAAATGAAAATGCTGATAAAAAATGGACATATGTTATCTGGTCTCTCAGTATGTTAAACTTCAGCTGGAATAACTAGAAAAGAAGGAAAGGAAATTATCCTTCCACAATTCATTCCTTATCATTCCTGGAGACTTCCCTTGAGTTCATGGGAGTAGAAATTATTTCTCCCAAAGTAGTCCTTGGTTCCACAACCGCATATGAATGAATCATAATCAAGGTCCCTTCCTCAAGCAAGAAACATGGACAAGGCCCTCAGCTCCAGCTCTTTTGGGCATAAAAGCAAGCATTCCTTTAAACAACTAATTAAAATCAGTTGCACATCTTCTAGGTGGGTGTTGGATTGATTAAAAGTAGCCTTCAGTATTTCTCAAAAAATTCTGATTTCTTCTAAAGTGCAGTTCTGTTGCTTTCCCTGAGCTATGAAAAGAGTATAAAAAAGAAGAAGAAGAAATAAATAAAATGCTGCTCTAATCTTTGAAAACCTAATTTCACCCTTAATTTTCTACAACTCCATACTTTTTCAGTTACCAATATAAATTAACTGTTCCTCCAATTTCATCTAATAGTCTCATCAAATTGATGTATATTTCTCCTAACCAGAACAAAGATTTTGTCCTGTAAACATAAGCTTCTTACCCATGTTGTCTTATGTTTCATCTACCATAAAAGTTAACCAAGTATTTAATTCAAATTCTATGTTCCAAAAAGGTTTGTCCAGGGTTTTCCTTAGCTAATCATAATGAACTGTTGGTACAGTGAGTTTAAATTGTATTACATGTTTGTTTGCAACATTTGGATAATTATAAAAATCAGTGGTATTTAAAATAACTAACAATGTGCCCTGTAGGTTCTTGTTACACATGTACTCTAACTTTATCGTTCCAACAACCTGATGAGGCAGGCATTTTAGAGGGGTGGAGACAGAGGTTCACAGAAGTTATCTGCTTAAGAACACACAACAGTTAAGCAGTGGATCTAAACTGCTAATTCAGGGCATCTAGGTTCAAAGTCATGGCCTCAGACATCACTGCTTTAGCAGGCAGGCTCATGTTTTTCTCATCTGGAATAATTAGATCATCAAGAGATACATATAATCTGTTAAATCATTCTCTGGGTATAGAAATACACTATGCCTGTATCTGAACCATTCCAAGGTGACCCTCCATTTTTCCATTCAGTGCTCTTATCTTACCTCCTGGACCCTCTGCTGACACCAAGAAATCTTTGCCTTCATTTTTTTCTGTACCTCATCACCCTGAACCCATTCTTCCCTTTATACATGACAAAATTTGTTATTTAATGTAAGTTCAAGCCTGGAAATAACTGACCAGTAGATACTAACATTTTAATAGGAGGTAGTTCACTCACCCAAAATAGGAATGAAATCTATTGGCATCATACAATAGAAGAGATTCTTGAAAAAAGGGGCTGCCCTTCAAATGATATATCCAAGAAAACTCTCTGTCCTTTGTTAAAATCAAGTCTGAAATTTTCTTATCCTTTCTCATTGCTGATCTAGGAGGATACAACCATCCAGTTGGACAGGGCATTGTTTTCCATCAGCAACAATTTCTCCATAGAAGAAAGAGAATTTAAAAAATGAATGTGAGAATTTCCTTATAGCAGCCAGAAAACTGTTTATATCCTGAGCACATGGGCATATGGGCATGAGCTCACTAATTCCTGTTTTAAAGCCAAAGGACATACTACCTATCAATTTTTTTCAAAAACAAAAATAAAAAAAAAACAAACAGAACATTAGCCAGAAATACAGTGGAACATTTACAATGGATTTAATTTTAATGAAATATCAGTGATTGATTATGCAATATACTACAATTTGACACTTACCAAATGCAATATGAAAGTAAAGCAATGCTGGAGATAAATAATCTAACAAAATATAATACCTATATTGTAAACTGTCATCTTGAATTTACGAAGGTGTTCTACACATTATTAGTAAGTCAATCAGACTGACCACTTGGCTCTGCTGAAAATCAATTAATTGTTTTAAAGTAAACATCTACCACAGGGTCAACTGCTGGAATTTCATATTATGTGATGTAATTTCCTTCCAGAATATTACATTCTGCTACTTTACACTTTTCTTAACAGGTTTGATTAACTTTATAAAAAGGTGGTCAAATACTGAGCATATTAGGAGTTTGGTTTTGATCTCCTCACTAATACTGGTTTTGTTAAGAAGCTGAGCTCCGCAGCTCCTGCAGAGAAAAAAGAAGAAAACAACTAAAGACTCCCACAGGAGGGCCCCATCTTTCAGCAGAAGATTTGGGGACCGGTCTCATTCATAATCAGTCACAATCAAATGCCTTTTAAGGGTGTTAGTTTAGTGAGCCATAACAGAGCTTTGGTTTTCTATTGTTTCTTATTGTTAGGTTCAAGGTTCAAGGGGAACAGTGAAGGGAGAAATGCAACAGTCCTGATTAGTTGATGTATACGGAATGCCTGATGGCAATTCCTAAGAAAGTTGTTTCATTCTTAGTGTTTTATTAGTTGTTGCTGGGTTTTGATTTAACACCACAAGGCAGGCTCATATGTCCATGTAGACTAAAAAAACCAAAAACACAAAACTAGGTTATCTCTAGCAAATTAAAAAAAAATTCATCAAGAATTCTTATCATTTCTCAGCCTTTTGGCTGTAATCAAGTGAAGAAGTCTTAAATCAGGTGACAGCCAGAAAATATATATATATATTTGTGTAATAAAAACATAATAAAACAAAATAAAAATTAATAAATTGATGTGATTTGTGAAGAGCAATGAAATTGTTTTAATGAAAGAAACTAAAGTTAATGTAGTTTCTACTAAAGGTACTTCTGAAAAAAAAATTGACTATTATCAAGAAGGACAATAGGCCAGGAGTGATGACTTATGCCTGTAATCCCAGTACTTTGGGAGGCCCAGCTGGCACGATCACTTGAGCCCAGGAGTTCAAAACCAGCCCGGGCAATGTAGTGAGACCCTGTCTCTACAAAACAAAAACAATAAAATTAATTTATATTTCTACATGCATAGTGAACTGAATACTATTGGAGTTAAAAAGGCCTGGCCATTTATTCATATAGAATGACATTATAAAACTTATCTAAATTAAAGAAGTATTAAAAAAGACTTTGTTTACTACATAACATCACCAGATGCTATGAAGGTGGATGGGAAGATTTAATCACTGCATAAATTTATGCTAAAGAAAGATGTCAAAGCAGGATTTCAAAAAGATAACTGAAGTGTAATAGTAGATAAACATCACATTAACCAGGGGAGAAACACAGAGGCAAGTAATGCAGACATATGGGTGAGATTATCGTCCTCCATAAACATTTTACTAAACATCAACGTTTTCCAGTTCAAGTCATTTGGTAAAAAGCAAGGAAAAACAAGCATTAAAATGTTATGAATGAAAATAAACTTTCTAAAGCAGCATTTTGGAAAGTTCACATTAAGAAAACTAATTCAAAATTCAGATTAAAAAAAAAAACTTCAATTTTTTTTACCCTGAAAGTAGGTTTTATTTACATTTCTAGTGCATGTGCAATTGCAGTTATTAAAGACTTCTGCCCCACAAATTCTTAAGTCAATACATAAAGCAGGCTGTAATTTAGGGAAGTGGATTTCTGCCCTTAATACAAAGCCCATACATACTATCTAACCTTCTGGGAGAAGAATGCAAAAATGGATTTGAATATGAGGTCTAAAAAATGACAAAGGTTAGGGTTTTTTGACTAAGCCACAAACATATTCTAAACTAAGGTAAAAGTTTAAAGTACCATCTTATCCCATAATATTAAATTTGACTTATATTTTAAAAATAAACAACATTTAAAATACAAAAACAACACTGAAAAACTTCATATTTCACAAATACACAAAAATGCTTTTTGAATTTCTTGAAAGTTGAATCAAAGGATTAAGTAAATGTATTCTGCAAGAGGGAAATGACAGTTTCAGAGCAGAGATTGCTTTGAGGTTTTCAATATGTTTTGTTGTTCTGTTATATAAATTATCATAGTCTATTTTGTAAGAATGAAATGTTTAATAATAGATACACTGATTTTTAAAAATTTTAGTTCTATTATATATTGTGATAAAATATACAACAGTGATTCTTAAATTGCCTGTAAGGATATAGCAGTTGAATCAAGAAATGCCTCTACAGTACTGTTTTTCATTCCAGCTGTAGAAGAGAGGGATGTTTTAAAATTATTTCAATGAAAAAACAAGACCATGCACTGTTGACTCACTCCAGTGTGGGTTCATCCTGGCCATACGTTCCAAGTGAGTTTAAATGAACAGGCATTATGTAAATGGACACTGCTGAATAAAAGGCAGCTCTCTTGTATTAATCCAAAGCCTAGGGTGCTTTCAAAGGAGGCTGGAGACAATCCCAGACACCTGGCTTTTGAAAGACCACCAGGGGAATACATAAAAGCGGTCCTTAAAAGCATTTTGAAATGAAATCTAATTTAAATACAAGATTTAGATATGTTTTGCTCAGCAATTTTTATGGTTTATTTTAGTTGTTTAATACAAAAATTCTCACCTTAAAGATATTATCCTGTTCTTCAGTCAGCAAATACTTAGGAATTAAAATAAAAGAAAGGACTTAGTTGGAAACAACGGATTTCATTTTTTACTCTAAAGTGTATACTTTGGTACATTTCCTTCATTCCAATATTGACTTCTGCTTTTAAATATTTGGAACGAAAAATTTACAGATGTATACAGGTGAAGTTTCACAACTGCATCACCTGTTTAAGAGGCTGTTATATAAACATTAACTAGAAAACAATTTAGAATGTTTAAATTGTCCCAGGGCAAAATACAGAGTCATAAATGTTTAGAGAAAGTTAGAAGCCTCAAAGACACTGTAGGAAAATGATTATAAAGTTTTTTTTTTTTTAATAAGCAATTAGGTAATGAGTTTGACTTAATTTTTTCAAACCACTGAACTTAAATATTCCATAGCTAACAAAATTACTGTTATTAAATTTAGAAGGGAAACAACACATATATTATAAGAAATTGTAAGACCTAAAACAAGAGAATGCCTGAACATGCAAGGCATGGATTTTATGCAGTGTTAGTATGCGTATTTGTAGGTTCATATTTCTTTAATTCCATTAAACTTGTCCATGGGGGTTGGCGACTGTCACATTGTTTGAATCACTACAAAAGCCACAGAGAAGAGCAACAGTGTTGTGAAGGTAATGATCTTTCACTGGCCTCTCAGGAACTGGTTGTAAAATTTATTAGGAAAGTTCTATCCCTGGCCTACATAATTTTTTGGTGAGGCAGTAGAAATTGATGCCATCTATCTAAAAGAATAAAGTGGGCAATTTAGTTATCTGAATGTTCTCAGCCACCACAAATCTTGAAGACATTTGGAGTTATTAAAGGCATAGAAGTTTGAGTTATGGATGGGCAATTCAATCATGTATTTAATAGCTGATACGTATTAAATACGGTTCTCTGTTCTGTAGGATGAAACATAATTACAAAATACGGATCCTGCAGGGGCTAGGGGGTGCTGATAATCTATTAGGAAGATACATACATTCTGCATATGTAACACACTTGAAGAGGGCTTTAACAGGAGCTAACTCTTAGAGCAAAAATATCATACGAAAACATGTAAAATATTGGACAAAAGTTTATGTCTTTTGGTCTTTTGCCCACAGACTAAATCCCTTGACTTCTCAGGAATCATTTAAACGTCTCATCTGAATTTCAAAACTTTCAGCAAGGGCAGGGCACAGTGGCTCATGGTTGTAATCCCAGCACTTTGGAAGGCTAAGGTGGGCAGATCACTTGAGCCCAGGAGTTCAAGACCAGCCTGGACAACACGGTGACACCCCATCGCTATCAAAAGTAAACAATTTTAAAAAGTAAAAAGAAAAAAACAACTTTCAACAAGCAACATCACTTAGGTAGTTCTGAGAGTAGAGCAAAAGAAAATATGCATGCCAAATATGTCCCAATTTTAAATAAAATTTTTTTCATTTCAATAATGAATCAGAGGTCATTTGTAATTGCCAAATTTGAGAATTTTCAGGGTGGTTCCACAGCAGAAATACCTCAAAACAGTGAGTCAGGAGCATCAGGCCGGCCAAAGACCAAGAGCAGCAGGTATAGGCAGGACCCAGGGACCTGCTTCTCTGAGTGGCTCTGTGTACTGACATTAAGCAGAACTCCAATGCAGCTGGGCAGAAGAATTTGTAAGATATTTTTTAGATTGAGAAAGTGAGAGTGTTTTGGGCCACTTCATCTGGCTCAACTGTGGGGTGATTAAAAAGAATGAAATGAGTCACTGGGTCTCCGTGTATGAATCTGGTAATGGGGCCGATAACACCTCATGCAAGGCAAAGGGGAACAAGGAGCCTTTATGAAGCACCACCTGACCACCAGCACCAGCCTGGCCAGGCAGAACACAGCACAGAGGCCTCTGCTCCTTGCAGGTCCCCATTTGGGTGCTTGAAGGCTCATCTCACTCATAATTGATTCTCATAGGTCATCTTTTCTTCAAAGTAGCTTCCACTAATCATCTCTAAAATTCAAATATATCTCCTGCCCATCTCCTAAGTCATGAATAAAACAGTATACCGGTCCGGGGTGGTGGCTCACGCCTATAATCCCAACACTTTGGCAGGCTGAGGCAGGCGGATCACCTGAAGTTAGGAGTTCAAGACCAGCCTGGCCAACATGGTGAAACCCTATCTCTACTAAAAATACAAAAAAAAAAAAAAAACCTAGCCAGACGCAGTGGCCCATGCCTGTAGTCCTAGTTATTCGAGAGGCTGAGGCTGGAGAATCATTTGAACCTGGGAGACAGAGGTTGTAATAAGCCAAGATCGTGCCACTGCACTCCAGCCTGGGCGACAGAGCAAGACCCTGTCTCCAAAAAAAAATTGTACACCAAATTATAAAAATTTATATATAAAAAGAGTTCTGCCAACTAAAACATTATGTAAACATCAGTGCTTATTTTAACAAAAATTACAAGTTTATTTTAAAATTTGTCATCATCAAAGAATGTTCAGTTTCAAACCGAAGAATATTCTGTTTTAATTTCTATAATTAAACTATTATCAGTGATAATAAACATATCTTGAGTGTTAATTATGTACCAGGTACGATTCTAACATGTTACGTATGTAAACTCTCTAAGTCTCATTACAAATCTATGAAGTAAGCACTATTATCGCCTCCTTTTTGTAGACAGTGACACTGAATCACAGAGAGGAGGTGATTTGCCAAAAGTCACACAGTAGTAGGGCTGCAATTCAAACACTGGTAGTTTGTTTTGAAGCCCATGCTCTTAACCAGTATGCTACGCCGCCCCTCAAATGTGCATTTATATATTCATTCATTCTCTGAACATCATTTATTACACGCCTCTATAAACGAGGCCCTACACTTAGTGTCATATTTTTTCTGTAAGATATAAGTCTAACAGTATGTGACCTTAAAGAATGATATTTGTCCTGTCCGTAAGACCTAACTCACTAAACTATTAACTATAACTAAACTACATATGATAACTAAAAACATTACTAAAATATTGTTCAAGGCATAATGTTGATCAAATAAGTCGTCCACCCTGCAGCACTAAACGTCCAGAGCTACCGTATTGCAATGTGCAGCAGGGGGTGGGGGAGGGTCATTCCAATTGTGTCGAAAAGACTCTCCTCTCAGAGCCACTGAGACATCATCCCCATCATCCCAGTGTTCCACACGCACTCACGTGCGCAAGATGTGCAAAGCGTGTTGGCTTTCTATGTAAGATGATTAACCAAGCTACTTTTCAAATGTAAGGGTTCAGCAAACCAATTACACTGGCTCTTCCTACACTGCCCTCATGAAGACAAACTTGGCAAAGCCTTATAGAAGCAATCAACTTCAATAGACACACATCATTCCAGCATCATCTGGCCTTATACCAGGGAAAAACCTGACAATAAGGAAGCTGAAAGCTGTCCTGTGCTGTCGGTATCTCCTTGACAGAGGAAAAAGCAGGAGGGTCTCCTCTTAGTTATTTTCAATGTTTTAAGTAGGCCACACTCCTATGGGTCTGCCTCTTCATTCTGGTAGCACTTTGGGGCAAGCACTCTCAAGAATTTTACCTTGATTTTAGAATTATGCAGTGGATTAATGAAAAGAATAGCATTGAAAAAACAGCTTACGAAACATTTCTGTGCATTCACTAGCATATAGACACTTTGTGAGTTACAAGTGTGTGTGTGTGTGTGTGCGTGTGTGTGTTTCATTTTTTTCTAATGAAGCAGAGCAGAGGCCTGAGGTAACAAAGGTAAAAAAGAGACTCACCGCAAGTGTTAACTATCACTCATTCAATAGAACATCAAGGGTTGGCCAGCTGCCAATAAAAATCTCTTTAAAAAAATCATAGTAGGTTGCAAGGAGCCACTAAGAAAATTAATTTCTAACATAGTGAAAAGATAAAATATATTATGATCATGTTATCTGCCTCAAAATGCATTTTCTGAAACGATGTTTTGTGCCTGGACAAATTTAATCCTCACACCTGCAAACCTAGAGAACAGATTGCAAGTTCATTAAACTGTTTGCAGTCTTTAAAGGATTTTTTTTCCAAGAGATTATGTGTAACAAATTAAACATTCCAGTTGAAATAATGAAAATGTCAATACTTGTAATAAAACTTTTCTTTAAAAAAGGAATTAAAAAATGAAAATGAGTGAAATAAAAATGTTTTTCTCCTCCCTTTAGACATTCTTTCAATTAGAAGGGAGATCAAACTTAAATTATAGCTACCAATTAATTTTTCTGCTCTCGAAAGTGAAATAAGCATCTTTCATTAAATTGGATATTAAAGCTCATTGGTTATACAAGGAATCTCCAGATTAATGGACTAGAGTTCTCCAGTTTCAATTATTTTCTTGATTTTCTAATATACGTTCAACTACCTCCATCTCCCTGGTGGGGTTCTATCTGAATCCAAGTATCTAACTGTTTCCAATATTGTGGGTCACTCAGGCGAGCTTGAAGGGCACAGGGGCATAACCTCCCTGTGACAGAGAGAGAGAGAGAGAGAGAGAGAGAGAGAATTAGTAGCTAAGGAAGCTTTCTTTAGATGAAATCAGAAGAAGAGAAAAAAACACAAAAAGAGTGCCTACAAAAGAAGGCAGCTATCCAGAGCTATTATTTTTTCAGCCATATACATTTAGATTTGTGTTTCAAGAATTCCAAAAGAATGAGAAAAAAAAAAACAAAGAATCAGTTCTGAGTTAATAGTGTATACAAATTAAATTTCTAATAGATGATCTATGTTTGTTTTTACTTTCATGAATATATTAATTTAAGAAATAATTATTACTCTTAGAGATACTACCCTTAATATCCAAATGTATTTAATTAATGAATAAAGAGGAATTTCCCGAGACAACATAATTTGGTCATCAAGATAAACTAGAAATGTAGACCACAATGTTTGAATAAATTAATCTTAATTTCTGGGTAAAATATTTTTTTAGTTATCAATTTGCGTGAAGTCTGCTTTTCAAATAACGCTTTATGATTTACAAGGAGTGACTAAAGCATATTAATAAAAAATGGCATTTTTTTTCCTATTTCGTGCCACCAAAGAAGCAATCCAAAAATCAACATTTTAATATATAGCATAAAAGTCATCAATACTCCAGACATAGCTATTGAGAACTTACATACAAGAACTGGTCTCAACATTTATCCATGTTATCTTTAAACCTCCTGTAGATATCCCACTTGTGAAGGTGTCACCTTCCTTTTGCTACTGGGTTTATGTAACAAGCTGTGTATGTGATTTTTCTCTACTTCCCCTATCTCATGTCTCATTTTCACCCATAGTGTCCTCAAGTTCCCAGGCAGATGATATCCACTTCCTCTTAATCAAGTATTAACAGCTCTCCTCCAAACTTCATTCTCCACAGCCTTTCAGTATTATCCATCAGTCTTCCTATTAAACTTCCTGGCTACGCAGGCCAGTATCTGTGCATATGACCTTGATGCTTTTCCCAACTCCATAACCTTGACTTCCACTCCCATTACAGCTCCTCTTCTTTTAATTGCTTCCTAATTGAAAGCTTTACTCAAATTTTAGTCCTTAAGTCCTTGCTCTTTTATCTCTTTCCAGGGACACATTTACTCTCAAGGTTTAACCACAACTTCCTACTAAATGCACATCACCAAAAATTCTGATGTATTTTCCCTGAACTCTTGTCACAAATCTTCAAGTCCTACTGGATATTCACTCTGACATTCCATTGTCATCTTAGATGCATGATGGTGGGAGCCAAGGTCTGTCCTGATCACTCTCGAGCTGTCAGTGTCTAAGTGCTGCTTCTTAGGTGCTGAATCCTTATGTGTGTGGCACATCATAAACATGTGTTGACTCCGTAAAATGTTTTAAGACTACTTGTCATTCTCCACTCCCATTTGAGAAAAACATGAAAGTTCATTAAGACAGTCAGATTGGGAACAGATAATAGTATTTTTTTTCTTTTTAACATGCATCCTCAGAATCCAGGATAAAATCTAGTAATCTTCATAGGATTCTTCCTGTCCATTCATGTAGTCATACTCATGAGGTCACAAAGGCAAGTCAACTGTTCATGTTTATTCATGTCTGTATGCAAGAAAGAACTATTAAGTATACTCTACACTGGACATATTCATTTCCTAATATTGTAGTAAGGATTCGCCAAGATACACACTACTATTACTTTGAAACTAAACTCTGCATGTATATTTTAATGCAAGATCTTTACCACCCTGTATGTTTCTGGGTGGCAGAAACATAACCTCCAAGATACTCTGTTTCTCATTGTTTTTAACATGGCCTTTGCACATAGTAGAACTCAATTAATAACTTCCAGAATATATGAATAAAGAATTTTAAATTCAGCCAGTTACTTTATGATTATAATTTCTCAGTTTGTTAGGTGCCTTGATTGCCAGTGCCCAAAGTAATCAATAAAAACGTTTTGAGTATAGGGCTATTCTCCAATGTAATTTAGAAAACGGTTTTCTTAAACAGTATCTCGTGCATTTGGTTCACAAAATCTTATCACAGCCAGGGAACTAATGAAGTCAAATGTCTGTAAGGTTGAGTACTAAACAAAGGATAGATGGTAACTACTCAGAAATAGCCTAAAGCAACACACCAACTTCATTTTTCATGAAATCTCTCCTTTGATACCTCATTAGACATTGTTTTGTATTGCAAACTTTAATAGACATGTCTTATCTCACTTTGAAGACTGGCAACTGCTTGCAGTCTCTCTCCCCGCACAGTCCTGACTGTGCACCCACTAGGTCTGCAGTACACCCTTCATGAATACATATTCAGCATTAATGCCAGATTAACATGTGTTAATAAACATTAATTAAAATTTATAAAACTGAAATGATATCCTATGGAAAACCCATGTATACTATGACAGACATTTCACAAAGAGCTAAATAAATATTTATAATGATGCACTATAAAAGCCAATTTAGATGTCTCGGTTAATATTTTTAATTATGTCAGCTCATGAATATTTTATATCAAATCACTTCTTTCTCCCTGCCAAATGAAAATGATTATAAGACCTCTTTTGAAGTTAAAACAGACCCTTTCCTAATAAGGTACAAAAAAGAAGAAAAAAAATCAAACATACAGAAAATTTAAATATTTTCTACATATTTGTAGTAAACCTAAGCATGGTTTATAAAAATCAGTTATTAAGCTACGAAAATTCATTTTAAACTATTTAATAGTCTTGTGATATCAACTTAGCCACTTTTAGTAACACGTTTACAATACACTATTTATTAAACTTTTTGTTTTTTATCTAAATGTTCTAAAGTCAAACACTCAAATGATGAGAACTATAATCTTTGGTGTGGAAAACACATTTGGTACTGAACTATGTTGTGCATTACAACCACTCTATCTGGGCTATAAATTTTAAGTTAAAAATAACTACTCGGAAGACTGCAGTAGGAGGATCGCTTGAGCCCAGGAGTTCGAGGTTACAGAGAGCTATGACTGTACCACTGCATTCCAGCCTGGGCAACAGAGTGAGACTCCGTCTAAAAACAAAAACAATAAATTTGTGGAAAATAGAGAGGCTGCTAAACATATTTTTTAAAACAGACAACACTTGGCTCATACAAGAGAAAAACAGAAAGAGGTTTCTATTAGAGAAAGGGATTGAAAGGAGAAATAGGAAAATGCTAAAAGCATAATATGACTCGCTTCCCAATTTAATCTTGGGCTCATAGACTAATTAAGTGTAACAGTATCTATATAACTCAGGAAGACATTATGCTTTTTCAATTTACTAAACATACTAATTTAAAAGTTCACGTACATTTACTTATGTGGTATTAATATATTTTTGTGTTACTGCCTTGTTAGCTGAAAGCTACTTTTTATTCTGTTGGAAGCAGGCAATACTTACCTATACAAATTTTTAAAATCAGCCAGAACTCAGTGATTAAAGGTATTTTTCAAATTTACTAATAAAATTTCTTTGATTTTTAAAGCACGCATTGACACTGATGGTCATTTTACAATAGCTGTTATAGGAATAACATTTAATTTTGTCGTGCAAAATTACCGATGATGTATTTTAAATAGTAAAAAGCATCAAAAGTCTCATTAGTTTTCATTGAAAATTAAAAAAAAAACGCACTTAAAAATATTTTATGTACCAGCTCAACATAACACACGTACATCCTCACTGAAATTTTACTTTGCCACTTAACATTTTCTATGATTTATCTAATGAAATTAGCTAATGTGATTTTATTATTGCAATTTCTGCTATAAATCTTATAGGAGCTTTGGTTTTTATTTTTTTCTTTTTACTTGGAAAGAGATCAAAATGCTTGTAGATTTCAGATTGCTATTAGATGTAATAATTATACACTAAACTAATTACCACTAAACCAAAACCTGACTTACAACTAATTAAATTTTATTACAACATCATAGAGTGTAGACTTTCAATTTAACACAGGGCACAACTATAAACACAAGAGTCTATCAGCCTGTATATTTATTTCAAGTAAAATGTGTAGATCAGATTTATAAAGTTTGAACTTGGCAGGGTTTGTAAAACAATTTGTCCATTTCACAAATCTGCTAATTTGCCAACTTCTAAGGAGAAAGCAAGGTGCTACTTGCAAAGCAAATAACACTGGATTACACCACAATAATTTACACAATAGCTAAACGCATTTTACATAAACATTATTACGTTATAGAAAAAAGTATGAAATGCAATGAAAAAAATAATTTATTTTCAGTTCAGAAGGACACTCTACTTGTGACATCACTTATTCTGAGATTACTGACATGCAAATTGCCAAGTCCTAGTTTATTCTGCACAAAACAAGTAACAACATACATGTTATCTTACAGGAATGAAAGATGCATGAAACACAGAATCAGCTGAAATGAAAGTGCCAATTTGTTTACTGTTTAAGGAACCAATGCAGATTAAATGGCAAAATCAATTTGAAAGTATGCCTTTCAAAATAGTGGCAGAATCTCCATTCATTCTTCAATGAAACTACATTTAAATCTGTCATTCACAACAATCGGAAAGTATAAGGGATTCACTTTATAAGCTTTAATTTTATAAAAAATGTTTACTTTCTACCAGATGGTAAGATTAAATTACATAAACACTGTCAGCAAGTTGAATCCTCAGATGTATTCATTCCCACCACAGAAGCTTCAAAACCTGTCTATAATTTTGTTACTGATATTTAGAAACAGCTGTAGCTGACATAGCTACATGTTATATATGTCAGCTTTAAAGGATTAAACATTCTTAACCCCCATTGGAGAGATCTTTTGCTGTTAACAAACACCAAGGTAAATTACACCGGAAGTTACTACTCTAGCAGAGCTATCTCACACTAGAATATTTGGTAAACAAAATGGTCAAGAATCATATGTTTTTCATTATTACTGGAAATTCTGTTTGACTTGGGCAAAAGAAAGACTTTAAATTCACAGCACTTTCTTATAATAAATATAAGATGGATTCTCCTCTAAAAAGCTCCTCACATATATCTTCATCAATATTTTAGGTGGTAGTAAATTATATATTTTTCTCTTCAGAAGAATTCAATCCATCTCAGGAGACTTCTTTTCCTTGTGCAGAGTTTTACTTGAATTTTTGGGAGAATCCTGCTGTCTCTCCCATTAGAGTTTAAAAGTATCTTTACAATAAATGTTCAGAACTGATGGTAGAAACAGCAGGATCTTCTGAAATGCTATACTCCAAATTTTGTACTCAGTTAAACTATCTAAAGGAACAGAATTAACCAACCTGACTCACCAGACTGTAGGCTTCAAAAAATCATTTGGTTTATGAATCAATCTCATTAATTTTCAAGAATCACAGATTAATAGGGGGTCAAATGTATAGATCTTAGAAAACGGCATTCATTCACACACGTGTGTGTTTGTGTACAACATGATCATATGATATGACATATATCTATCCATACACATGATTTCCCCCATAGAACTGTCACTTTTAAGCATCAGTCACTTTGGATCATGTGAATGATTTTTCTTTTTTTTTTTGAGATGGAGTTTCACTCTTGTTGCCCAGGGTGGAATGCAACAGCGCCATCTCGGCTCACCACAACTTCCGCCTCCTGGGTTCAAGCGATTCTCCTATCTCAGTGTCCTGAGTAGCTGGGATTATAGGCATCAGCCACCATGCCCGGCTAATTTTTCTATTTTTCACTAGAGACAGGGTTTCTCCATGTTGGTCAGGCTGGTCTTGAACTCCCGACCTCAGATGATCCGCCCGCCTTGGCTTCCCAAAACGCTGGGATTACAGGCGTGAGCTATTGTGCCCGGACCATGAATTATTTTTTTTTTAAGACTGTAAGTATACATATAAACAAATGTTCTGAAAAATTGGGCAAATACAATTAATTATACACAGTGTGTTATTTTTTCAGAACACATACATGAAAAATGGCAAAGATAAATCAAGAGATAAAATGGGCTGACTGTTGAGCAGCAGTAAAGGAGATAGCTACTTAAGAGAAGAGAATTCAACACAAATTTCCAAAATCAGAGCAATTATCCATGCCTATAATTCATGTTCATTTAAAGTTACATCTTAAACTTTTGTACACTGTATAATAACTTCATGAAAATGAGCATGGTGGGGATAAGTCTCAATAATATATTAACAACAGAGACTTTTAGAGATGCTGAAAGAGACCTGTAAGGTGAAGTGTTTAGTTTCTTTTAAAAGAAGCCAATAGAAGTATCAGCAGAGGCTTCATAGAGATCCAGGAGCTTAACACAAAGCCTAGGAGAAAAAGCAGTCAGTCAGTAATTGGAGAAAATGAAGGCTAGTTTCCCAGAGAGAAGAAAATACGTATGTGGGCCGGGCATGGTGGCTCATGCCTGTAATCCCAACAGTTTTGGAGGCCAAGGCAAGAGGATTCCTTGAGCCCAAGAGTTTGAGACCAGCCTGGACAACATAGTGAAACGCAGTCCCTATTAAAAAAAAAAAAAAAAATTGTCCAGGCATGGTAGCACATGCCTGTAGTCCCAGCTACTCAGGAGGCTGAGGTGGGAGAGTTGTTTGAGCCCCAGAGGTGGAAGCTGCAGTGAGCTGTGATTGCGCCACTGCACTCCAGCCTGAGTGTCAAAAAAAAAAAAAAAATATATATATATATATAAATATATATATATATATATATACACACACACAGATATCTGATTAAAAGTGAAGAGTAGAGTGAATATAGCTTTGGGGGCTAGTCCCTTTAATTTGTAACTACATGTAACTCATCTAGCTCTAAAAGGTGTGACAGGATGAATAAAAATTCAACTTTGTCCTTTTTAGTATCGCTATAATAATCTCCAAATGTAATGCAGTGACTAACATTCTGTAACATAAAACAAGTACAGTTCTACATGGGAATTTATTTATTTATTTGAGACAAGCTCTAGCTCTGTCACCAGGCTGGTGTGCAGAGGCATGATCTTGGCTCACTGTAACCTCTACCTCCTGGGCTCAAGTGATCCTCCCACCTCAGACTCCTCAGCCTCCCAAGTAGCTGAGACTACAAGCATGCACCATTGCACTTGGCTAATTTTTTTTTTTTTTTTTTTTTTCAGTAGAGGTAGGGTTTCACCATATTGCCCAGGCTGGCCTCAAATTCCTGAGCTCTAGCAATCCACCAGCCTAGGCCTCCCAAAGTGCTGGGATTACAGGTGTGAGCCACCACACCAAGCCTACAAGGGAATTTATATGTCATTTTGTCATTTTTTTTTAAGACTCAGGTCTACACGAGAATTCTTTATCACTCCCATTCTTCATCAAATTCTACATCCTGTTATGCCTCCTGAATCTAGTTGTACATTTAGACTATAAGTTAGCATAATCAACATACTGAAGCAAGGCATTTCACATGCATTTAATACAAGAGAAAATATTTATTCCAACTTTCTGCTATTCATTCAACTTTCTACTAATTATGTAAAATGTATACTTCTAAACCTAATGAGATGAAACAAACCTTTTGCAGTTTTTAAAAGGAAAAAAGGCATCCTTTTCGATAAATGTCTTCATTTTGTACAGCAGATGTCTTTCCTATCCTCTCATGCTTTCTGATTTTATTTTTGTAAGTGTGAGAACAGTGAAAATGCCAGCCATTGTAATCAGTTAGCTTGAGCCTCAGCAAAGATTACACAGTAAGATGTTATCTTAGTGGTTTTACATAAATACTACACTTGAAGTACACTTAGCTTTTTGAGATCCACAGTCAACCATACAACACACCAAAACCCACATCTGATTAACTCTCTTAAAGGCAGCCCACTTCAATAATCTCATTTTCAACCCAACACAGATTGTCACCCACAAAACAACTGAGCTAAAATTCTAAACGTAACTTGCTTTTTCTCTTTACCTTTATGATATTCTAAGTCTCAAAAAAAGCCAAGAGTTTAACAATTATAATAAATAATTTCACAAGAGTAAACATTAGGATTATTTCTAAAGGTAGCAGGAATATGATTAGAAATAATGTCAAAATCTCGCCTGTAATCTCAGCTACTCGGCAGGCTGGGGCAGGAGCATTGCTTGAACCTGGGAGGTGGGAGGTGGAGGCTGCAGTGAGCCAAGATAGTGCCAATGCACTCCAGCCTGGGTGACAAAGCAAGACTGTGTCTCAAGAAGAAAGGAGGGAGGGAAGGAGGGAAGGAAGGGGAGAAAGAGAGAGAGAAAAGAAATAGATGTCAAAAATCTATCATAAAACTACTCAAAATATTACTTCCATACTATGGGCATTTTTGCTAAATGTGATGTGATTTGGGGTGAATTGACACAAAGATTCCTTTGGCAGCTGCAAAGCGATGTCCAAATCTATACCAGTTGATGACGCCATTAAATATTCAAGATGAAATTTCAAGATTTACCTGTGCAGAATGGCCATGACTCTGAGATGCCACGCTTCAATCTCATGGCAGGAGCACAGGGGCCCTGCAGACACACTGTGTTTTCCTCCCTGCTCTTTCCTCAATCATATCGTCAATGATAAAGTGCGTAAGAGTGACTTCGGAAAAAGGTGCTATGACATTATCTTCCTTTATAGTTTCCTGTGGGAAGCTGCAAACACGCCTGAACAGAGTTTTAAAGCATGATCTTTGACGATGTCCCTGAACAGGTATCTTTAAAAAACAAGCACATTAAATCTGTTGGTCTTTACCAATGGGACAACGGAGTAACCTGGGTCAACATACATAAACACACACTTAAAAAAATGCCTTTACACCTGCTCTGCTCCATCCCCCAAAAAAGAGTGAAAAGGGAGTTACTCGGTGGACATTTTAGGTTTCTACCCAATTTGCTGCTTGCTACAACAACAGAACAACTTAAAAGACCGATAGAGGTTGGATACATATTTTCTAAAAGTCCCATAGTTCTTGATGGAAAGTTGGTTTTCTAAGTGGTGTAGGGACACATCTGCTTAGCCTGTTCCTACCAGCTGATGACTATGTGTACCTAAGCCTCAGTTAACCATTGACTCAGATAGCTCACTAGCAGGTCAGGAATACAACAGAACATGTAAGAAAAATTTGCTAGGATGTTAAACCATAGGGGCAGCCACAAAACAGAAGTCAGCTTGCTTATCAACCTGAAGTCTTTGCAAAGTGACAAGTGAACATCTGTCAAATAAAAGGAAATTATATAAAGTAACTTTTCAGTACTCAAAAAATTCCTAAATAAAATGCATAATCTCAGCCCTAATGGATCCTACAACATAGCTGGAATAGAAATCCTAAAATAATGAAATAAGTGTTGATTGTATAATCACTTCACTACATACTAGTAACTCCTGAGAAAAAAATGAGGGATCTCTTGAGTTTCCCTGGAGTAGATGATACTTGAGAAGGGACCTGAAGGACAACCAGATTTAAACCAGTGGCTTCTCAACCCGGACTGTGCCTTACAAACACCAGGGAGGCTTTTAAAACTTACTGACCAGGTTAGACTCTCTATGCTTAGAGAGTCTGAATTAATTAGTGTGGGGCAAAATCCTGGCATTAGTGTTCTCTGTGAGCTCCCTGGTGATTTTAAGGTGTAGCTAGGGTTATAAGTACTGACTACGCAGAGTAGAGAGAAAAATCCCATTTCCAAAATGCAAAAGAATGAAATACTCAATGAGAGAATGGCAGATCTTCTACCTTCAAGGTTAACATCTTTGAGGGAGAAAAGGACACAGACTCTGGAACTAGCAGTCTGAAGTAGGTTTTTAGAACACTGGACTTTCATTCATTTGCTCATTCAACCAGTAAACATTCATTCAGGACTATGTATGAGGTGCTCTGTCATGCAACCAGTTAAACAAAGGGGAGCAAAACAAACAAAGTCCCCAATTTTAGAAGACAATCAAGACATATATCATGTCTTCTATTATATATGCTTTATATACTGTTTTAAGCAGGGGATGGCAGGATCCTCTTTGCGTTCTTAGGATCCTCTTTGCCTTTTTTTTTTGAGAGGGAGTTGGGAGTCTGGCGCTATCACCCAGGCTCCCAGGCTAGAGTGCAATGGCATGATCTCAGCTCACTGCAATCTCCATCTCCTGAGTTCAAGTGATTCTCCTGCCTCAGCCTCCTGAGGAGCTAGGACTACAGGCATGTGCCACCATGCCTGGCTAATTTTTGTATTTTTAGTAGAGACGGGGTTTCACCATATTGGCCAGGCTGGTCTCGAACTCCTGACCTTGTGATCCACCCACCTTGTCCTCCCAAAGTGCTGGGATTACAGGCATGAGCCACTGTGCCTGGCCTCTTTGCATTCTTAAAAGATCAGTTTGAGCTGTGGAGAATGAGTTGGAGGAGGAGCTCCACTGAATGTCAATCAAGTCAACATGGAAGCCACCATGCAAATCCAGTCTAGATGCCAAGGGAGCTTGGACTAGAATAGCAGAGGAGGAAGACAAATGGAAGCATGATGATTTTGAGACACTTAGAAAGTAACATTAACTAGACATTGTCATGAGAGGAACTGAGGTGAAGAAAGGGCCAAGGACCTGCTCAAGGTTGCTGGCTTGGTAACTTGACGGACAGTTCCTGTCCTGCACTGAATTTGGGCCACCCAGGAAAGATGAGGTTTGCAGGAAAATATCATGGATCCAGATTCATGTTAGTTTTGGGAGCCTGAGACGTGCAGGAGCATATGTGAAATGGTTCAGTATACCCAGAACGACCGCAGGTGCCCACGGGTTCCAGACGCTCCAGTTAATGCTGGCTGTCCTGGCATCCTATCATTTGGTGATTTGGTACTTTTACTCTCACAGGGTCCCTGTCTGGATGATAAGTTAGAAGGTCCCCCTGATATTCAGATCTGGAACTAGAAGTTTTGAGTGGAATATTTGTGAACTGCCTGTTGAGTGAACGCTGAAACCATGGGAATCTATGCCATTGCAAGAGTTGGTACAGCAGATACAGTGTGAAGGCAGAGGGTCTAATGGCTTGTTTCTGAGGAACCCCAGTATATGCAGACCAACTAAAAGAGGACAGATACCAAGGAAGTAGAGGCAGTTGCTGAGATGTCACAGAGCAAAGGAAATCAAACTCTACTTGGGCAATGATGCTGAAATCAAACTCAAGGACAACTGAAAAGTAGACTCTGGATATGGCTACACGTTCATTCGAGCCTCAGTTGTGCCACATTTAAAATAAGAGGCCCTGCCTGTATCTCTAAATTCCTTCCTACTCCTTGAACCCTTGAATTCTAATAAGTTAAAGTGCAGCATGAGGTAAACGCTAAGTAGATTATTATAAACACTATACCAGCATGGGGGCAGAAAGAGAGAAGGAGATGAGTGCCTAATTCTACCAAGCAAATCAAGGACAATTTCACAGAGAATGCTTAACCTGACACAGGAAACGGGAAGGCTCATCCCATGCTTGGGAAATGCTAACTAAATCCACCTGTGTGAGGTACACAGCATATAAGAGATGGGAGGCGGGGCTGGAAGGGGACTGGCCAAAGCAGGAGGTACGGACCTCGGCTTCCAGGCTGAGTCTGAGCTTCTTCGTGACATGATCAGTTCAGGATTTTAGGAGGCATATTCTCCAGGGGCAATCTAGAAAAATGGACTGCAGAGATGAAAGATGGGTGGCAGGAAGCCCAGTTAGAAGACATTCTGCAGCAATTAAGATGAGGGATGAGATCCCAAGAGGAAACTGCCAATGAGGATGGAAAGGAGGGGTGGGGACCAGCAACTCTGAGTGAGAATCAGCAGGACTTGATGACTGATTAGCATAGGTACTGAGGAATGCAGCTGTCTTGAAGATGGCTCCTAAGCTTCCAGCATGTGCCAACTAATGGGATAATGGGATAATGTGCAAATACAGGAGAAGGGGCAGCTTTGCTCCTCAGGCCTGAGAGAAGAGTGACTGCTATGGTTTCAATATCTGTGTCCCTCCAAAATTCATGTTCAAAGTTAATCTCCAGTGCAACAGTATTAAGAGGTGGGGCCCTTCGATGGCAATTAGGCCATGAAGGCTCTGCCCTCATGGAAGGAATTAGTGTCTTATAAAAGGGCAAGAGGGAACTGGCTAGCCCCTTTTGGTCCTTCTGTCCTTTCTGCAATGTGAGGACACAGTGCACATCTCCTCCGCAGGATGGAGTATTTGAGGCATCATCTCAGAAGTAGAAGCAAGATGCTGAAACACTGAGTCTGCCAGCACCTTGATCTTGGACTTCTCAGTCTCCAAACTGAAAAATAAATTTCTACTGTCTATAAACTATCTAGTCTCAGGTGTCTTGTTACAGCAACACAAGCAGGCTAAGAGACTGTCCAAAAATACCAACTTGGAAATGATGAGGTCGAGATGACATTTGAACAAACCCTACCCTACACGTTCCTCTCTCTTCCTTGAGTTTGAGTGCACAGTTTGTGTTACACACCTTCAGACTTCATCCCAGCTCACACTGTTAGTACTGCTGTCTAGTCATTACACATTTCTCTGGGGCTTCTAAAATATGTCTTCTTCTATTTTTGTACCCCTTTCTTCAAAGAGCCTAAGCTAACGTTGGGCTCATAATAGGTGTTTAATAAATGGTAACTCTGAACACATTAACGCTGAGAAACAAAAAGGACTTATTTTCACTGGAGCCAAATAACATTTCAAAGACAAATGTTTAAAATTTGCTTTTCAGCAAAATATTAAGAAATTCGCCAGGTGTGGTGGGTTGCCTGTAATCCCAGCAACTCAAGAGACTGAGGCAGGAGGACTGCTTGAGCCCATAAGCTTGAGGCCAGCCTGTGCAACATAGCAAGACATTTTTTTTTTTAAAGAAACAAATCCATTGAACTAACTAATATGTTAGTGGATGTATGTTTGTGTCATTTTATTTTTTTGAGACTGAGTCTCACTCTGTTGCCCAGGCTGGAGTGCAATGAGGTGATCTCCACTCACTGCAACCTCCACCTCCCAGGTTCAAGCGATTCTCATGCCTCAGCCTCCTATGCAGCTGGGATTACAGGTGTCTGTCACCACACCCAGCTAAATTTTGTATTTTTAGTAGAGACAGGATTTCACCATGTTGGCCAGGTTGGTCTTCAACTCCTGACCTCAAGAGATCCACCTGCCTCAGCCTCCCAAAGTGCTGGGATTACAGGCATGAGCCACCATATCTGGCCTGCATCATATATATTTATTTTTAAGATTACATTTTAATTGACAAGTGTATATATCTATGGGATACAATGTAATTTCTCAATACACATGTATATATTATACAATGATGTATCAGGCTAGTCAGGATTTCCCTCACTTCAAATATTTATCATTTCTTTGTGGTGAGAACATTTAAAATTCTCTCTTTTAGCTATTTTGAAATATACAATAGATGATAATAGTTACCTTGCTGTGCAATAGGTCACGAGACTTATTACCGCATCTAAACGAAACCGTACACTTTGACCAACGTCTCCCTTTCCCCATGCCCCACCCTAGCCTCTGGAAACCATCATCCTACTCTTTCATGACTTCCACTTTTTTAGACTCCACATGCAAGTGAGATCCTATGGTATTGGCCTCTCTGCACGATACATTTTTAAAAGAAACAAACAAGACAAATCCAAATGCTAAGTAATTCTGTTAATGAAATAGAAATAATTTTTCTACATTCAAAGTTTGCCTTGCAATTGCTTCTACTCAATAAATCAATATCTTATAGATTTACATTATAAAATTTGGGTACAACATTTCCATAAATATTTTTCTGGAATCTCTAAATCTTTAAATATTATGGTTAGGTCATTCTAACAATAATGTGGGAAAAATTTATTTTCATTTTTTTAAAGAAAGAACTGGAATACACTTAGAATGCTGACCCTGTCAAGGCAGATTTTTTCCCCCACAAAGCACCCCCATTATCTGGCATCACTAGGGGATGTGTGTAAGTAAATTTTATCTCTCTTAAAATGTCAAAAATCTTTCCATCTTTTTCATATAAATTTTGGAAAATGCATCACACACTTTGCCCTCTTAAGCGATTTTGGATCAACAATATGAGCGTTCGCTACTCTAATTAATGCTGTTGCGTCGCTGCTCCCTGGATAAGACATCACACGCTGTCACTTCTCCGGCCATTCACGGGCCGGACTGGAACAGAGCGCCGCAGCTCCTGCTTCTCTTGAGTTTAGCACTTCTAATAGGTAACTCGGCAAGCCAGGGATCAATGCTGCTAAGAATTATTCATTAATTAAAAGTACAATTCTAGGTGACAGCCCAAATATAGCGCAGGAGCTCTGTGACTGTGTTGTGGTCATTCTTCCCTAAATGAGAGCTCCTATTCCCAGCATTCTGATGGGCTGGAAAGCAAGTGTCACCATCCTGATACACACACATACACACACACTCTCTCTCTCTTTCCCTCCCTCATACACACCATCCATCACTCCCTGCATACCTGGCCCCACTAGGGCCTCTCTGTGTGTTAGCTCATTTCATCTTCACAGTCACCACACAAATGGGTATGTTTTAACATGTCAATTTCATGGTTTCCAAAGCAACTTCATGGTACAGATGGACTTAAATTTCAGTCTCCAAATTTAATCCCAGCATCCTCCACAAAAACCATAATGGTAAGCACCATGTTCACTATAAGGTGTCGATGACAATGATTCCAATGACTGAAGACACTACTGCCATCACCATCTCCACCGTGTCTGCTGTGTGGGGGCCCTGGGCCACACATCTGGCAAGAGCAACACCCCCAGCTATTGTTATAAATCCCGTGTTCAGATGAAGAAATAAGGCTCAGAGAGGAGGCAGCTTTGCCGTAGGTTACACTGCATACAAATGACAGAAATGGGATTTGAGGATTTCTCCAATTTCAGAGCTCAACTTGGTCACCATAAAGTAATAAAAGCCAGCGTGCTAGGGGAATTTCATTGATATTTTTATTATTTTAACATAATGATTAAGAGTTATTCCATCGTATCACATTTAACATTTGATTTTCCTTTCTTAGAGAATTTAGTGTCAGTATTCAGGCAACATTCAAATGCCAGCAATTAAAAAAATATATATGTGTGTGTGTGTGTGTGTGTGCGCGCGCATATATATATATATACACACACATATATATATATATTTTAGTTATAGCTGGCCACTGGAGTTCCTCTCCAAACAATAGGTGTATTAAGGGTGTCAAGAACCTAGTACTGACTCTGGGAGGCAGAGATGGAGAGATAAGCAGACAGGGATGGGAAAGGACAAAGGATAGGCCTAGTGCTACCGCCACTTAACCCCTTCCCTCTTTGCCATGAATAATTCTTACAGAAGGCCTGTTGGCAGCCTGGGTTTCTGTTTTAAAGCAGGAAGAAGTATACTGCAAACTGAAAACATTTTCTCCTCCAAAATGGGTAGAAGGGGATGACATGCAAGATTACCCACAATCTGGACGCAACCTCTCTCTCCAACTCTTCCTGGATTTCTCCATGAGGAGAAATCCTCATGGAGATTTCTGCTGGAGACCTGCTGCTCCTTCACCGTCTCCCAAATCTATAATGCAGATCTGCACAGCTACATCACAGGCTGCAAACTGGTAACCCAACTGCCAAACCCAGGCTGCAGACTTGTTCTGTTTGTGTGTTGTGTTTTTTATTCTCCCAATGAGGTCACATGTTAAAATCTGGAATTTTCACGCAATTCACCTTCTGGCATTTCTTGAGAAATCTTACAATCTGGCAACGTTAGGTTTCACCCTCACACGGCAATGACCAGTCTGGGGGTGTGACGTGGCATCTCCTCTTGGAGAAAGCATGTGTCCTTGAGTTCACAGTCTCACCACTCCCTATGTCTCTCTGACTCAGGCTATGTCAACATCGTTTATCATCAAACTTGCTCCATTGTTTTTCTAACAGTAAAGAAGTATTTCTATGTACCAATGATTCTTACAAAAATGGAAAAAAAATGAAAAAGACAATTACATATTTTAAGAACTACGAGAGAACGCACATCTTGGTAGACGTGAAAATTTAATATGCAACTAATCTGGCCAAATTCATTCATCTGTGCTACCTGCTGGTGTTACGGTTACCTGTTCATGAAGTTAGGCTGGCTATCGCTCATCTCTAGGTTGCCCACTGCCTTTCCCTCTCCTGGAATGTCCTGACTTCTCCTAGTCAAACTCTTGTCTTTATCCAGAGATCTACAGTCTACGGCCCCATCTTTTGTTCTCACCTAAATGCTGATGAGTCTGTGTTGGTACTATCTATTTAACATGAATCACAGGAGATCTTCAAACAATAGAACCTGAAATAAGACTTTTAGAACCTGAGCAGTCCTAGGTGACGACCTCAGTCCGGAGGCCACAAACCTTTTGTGGAGAGGAGTTATTCTCTAGTGAGGACACTTGACATTGATGTAGAGTGAGGGAAGATTTCATTCCCGCATCAATTATTTACTGATGGACTCTTTAGGGCCAGGCACTGTGTCAGCAGCTGAGGCTTTACATAGAACAGGGAAGAAGGGTCTTTGCCTTCACAGGGGGTTTTTGTGGGCAAGCGTGCAACGAACATTCTGCCAAGTGATTCCACAGGGAAGGAGGCAAATGGTCAGCTTTTGTTCTTCTCAGGTCACTGGCTTCCAATGCCCCACTTTGTTGGGCGTCTCTGGCCTTGAGTGGGTTGGGGGGAAAGGCTGAGCCATGCGTTCCTACCATCTCAGTTCAGTATGTTTTGAAACATTTGTGAGCCCCCAGGGCCCCTTTGTTATTTGTTAGCAGTTAAGGCTGCAGGACCTTTGCCATGTCTCAGAGATTCAAGGCACTGCTAATGTCTGCATGCTGCAGGAAGGGTGCATGCTAGAACCAGTAGTTTGGATATCCCCTTCAGTGCTCTGGCATTTCAAAGATCCATGTATCTATTCAAATACAATCTGACCAAAACAGTAAATCTTAAATTATCTCTCCTGGCTTCTTAATAACTTTAATAACTGTCAGTTACCTCTTTATATCATGCCTGAATTGAAAACTCTCTGTGAGTCTGAGATCAGGCCTTATTTCTTCTCATCTTTCCCAGGACACAGTCACTTGGACACAGAACATGGACAAAATATGTGTGGTTTGATTTAAATGATAAATGAATTGAGGGAGAAAAAATGGCTATGTCAATAAAGCACACACTATAAATGAAGATATACATTCAAATCAGAGCAGAGATTTATTGTATTTATATTGCCTCCTAAAATTTATAGGTTCGATGGCCATTTTTATAGGTTCAATATTAATCTCTAATATTTTAACTATGATAGAGGGAAATCTTAAGTTTTGACTGGTAAATACTGCGTTACTCCCTGAACAATTCTCAACAGTTTCCCTGAAGCCATTATTTTTCACATTTTGGCTTTACATTTGATGCCTCACCCTGCCCTCTGGTTCTCCAAAGAGTATTCATCAGACCACACATATTCTCTAGAATCTCAAGTAAGAAGAAACTAAAAATAACTGCATTATAAACAACATCTTTTACAACTAAAGATAATATTAAAATTAATAATTTTGCATAATTTTCTAATCTCAGAAAATATCTTTACCTATTTCTAGAGATATCCAGTCTTATTGTACATGAAGACAAAAAAAATTATGATATAAAAGAGAGATATGGCTGGGCATGGTGGCTCACACGTGTAATCCAAGTACTTTGGGAGTCTGAGGCGGGAGGATCACCTGAGCCCAGGAGTCCAAGTCCAGCCTGGGCAATACAGAGAGACCCCATCTGTAAAAAAATTTAAAAATTTAAATAAAAAAAAGTTATAAAGAAGACAGGGTGTTCTTAAAAGTTTACAAATTTAACATTTCTTAAGGTTTATATATGATCACAGTTTATCCTTTTGTTCTATAACTACTATGAATGCAACTAAATATGCTGAATTTTTCTACAGCGTTAAATCACTGTACATTTAAGTGCCCATATGATATCAATTATTCTCCAGCTTGGTACATCAAATTAAATGTAAGGGTTTAATAACATTTCTCTTTAACATATATTTTAATGGGTATTTTAAAAGTAAAAAAAAATTCGTATTTGTTTAGATTTTAAATTATGGCATCACTTTAGAAAAATGATGCATATAACAACAGACACTGGGCACTGCTAGAGGAGGGAGGAGGGAAGGGCTGCAAAACCTACTGTTGGGCACTGCGCTTACTGCCCAGGGGGATCATCCATCCCCCAAACCTCAGCCTCATGCAACATACCCACGTAACAAATCTGCCCACATACGCTGAATCTAAAATGAAAGTTGAAATTATTAAAAAAAGAAAAGAAACAATTTATAGAAGTGTGGTAACTATTTGATTCAGTGGTGCGTATTTCCATAAAAATGTACTTGTTATGGAGAAATTTGTTTCATATAAGTTAAGCCAAAATTGTTGTGTTTTAACATTTAAAATGAATAGATTCATCCACGGATCTTTACACAACATAGTCCTACTCTCCTTTAACCTTCCTCTATCACCAACATTTATAGGAAGTGCACAGAACACATGTACTTGTAATTACATTTGCAAAAACAAAATCCTCAAACAGCTGTGGAGACAGCAAAGATTAGAATTTGATAGTGGCTTAGAATAATGAAGAAAGGGATTGTGAAGGTTCAGCTACAGAGCTGATGAAAGATGGAAGGAAAACCTACTTTTCAAAATCCTTAATCTGTATTACTTCTAAACTCTAAATTAAAACACATATATTCCAAGAATCAGAAATAATAAATGATGAGTAATGTTTCTCAATTATTTAACATATGTATTAAATCTTGTTTTACAATTCAAAATTTGCACATGATTCACCTACAATCTTTGAAGGCCTTATTTAAATTATTATTCTAAAAATCTCATAAAATAATTGAAATTTGGTTGCATCTAGCTCATTTCTAGTCATTATTACTTGTTTTTTAACATTACATTTACAATCATTATTAAAGTCTAGAGTCCTTGATGAGGCCTTGAATAATCAATCAACTGTCACAGTGAAGTGATCATAAAAATAATCTTTTGAATAGTTTCCTTATTATAAATACTTAAGAATAGACAATAATTTTTAGTATCCTATATCCTTATTACATATATAATCTTTGAGAAGATGGCTCAGAACAGAAATATGACAGTTTTAACAAAGAGCCATCTTTTGAAGTTGATCATATGATGAGTAAGTACAAGCACATCAAAGTTATTTATATTGTAGAAAAACTTACTGTGTTCCCTCACTTGCAAATTTTATAGTGAACTTTACTACTCTTTTAACACTTTTAAAAGTTAGTAGACTCAGAAATAAGGTGCACATCTATTAAGGAAAATTAATTCCCCATAATAAATTATGCTTTTTTATGTGACATTACTTGTGTTTTACAAGTAAAATGACTCAATTAGCCCATATTTGATATTTTTCAATTTTGAATAGGATCAATTGTCTTGTATTTGATCGACACTGACTAAATGAAAACTGATATAAACACAATTATATAATCTGACCACTTAACTTTCAATTTTCAATATGTTTATTAGACCAAAAAGTCTCCTAAGAATGACACATTTTTATCACTCTTACGCTTTGCAAACTGATTAAAATTTGAAAATATACTCATATAATGTCCTTTCATTTTCTTTTTAAAAATACATGACCAAAGGATGCTATAATATGCTCACTATTTTACATACACGTTCAGAGAAAATTAACTAACCCTCATATATATGATGGCTTCATTTTTACATGCCACGATTTTCTTCTCAAGTTGCTTTCAATATTACTAACAAGGGGAAAAGCTTACAAAATACTTACATCAGGCCATGGACTTTGCAGACTGTACCGAGTAGGTACACCACTTAAATGATCGAGTACCCCACAGTAATCAATGCCCTGGTCATCTGGCATATATGGAAAAGCATTCTTCAATAGATAATCTGGCTTCATTATCTCACATCAAAATACTAACCTCTGGATTTCAGGAGTTGACTCCAATAATGCCAAACATACATTTAGATTGAAATTCCACATAAATGTTAGATTTAAGAAAGAAACCAATTAATTTTTTAAAGAAAATAAAATGATAGCCAGCTAGTCTAGTGCTACTTGATAAAACTATTGTGTAACAGATTCTGGGATCACAGATTTAGGGGAGAATGTATAATCCTTCATCAAAGAGTGGGAGCTTATCCACAAAGCTTCCTATCCCCGATGGGTTATTCTTTTAAAAGTAATAACGAGGGCCTAAAAACTATGTAACACTCTCCCACCCAAATTAGCCATTTCTGCCAATGATTCTTAATCCTAAAAGAACTAGAACCTCATCCTGAAGGCCTTTGAGATCTTTCTTTTAGGGAACAAAAATACCATAATGTGGATTAATAATTTATATCTATTCCTAAATCAAGTGGTTATGTTCCAGACTTAAAATTAAGCAATAAAAATTACACTAGAAGGTATCATTGGTTTTAAAAAGATAAAAATAAAATAATAAAAAATAATACCTATGAGGCTTACATTAGTAACATTTTTCCAAGACTATGAACTATTTATACTTTGCTTTCTTCAACATTTAAAATTTCCAAAGTGAACTATAGACGCTTTTCAAAGTTCAAGTGGTAATTAAACAACCAATCCACATATCTTACATCACATTTAAATGAAATACGCGATACATTCATGATTTGTTTTAAGTAATTCACATTACCCTTTGCTGATAGCTCAATATAAAATTCACCAAACTTGGTATGTTAAGATTCCCATCTGAAGTACAATATAGTTTCTAAAAGCTACTTTCATCAGGTGATGTGAGGAGAATTAACTGATGGCATCTCATAGAACAAGCACTCGGTCCTCTCCTTTAGATCTCTTGTCACAAGGTATCAAACAACTGTATAGTGGAGCTGAACTAGATTTGAAGGCTCAGATTTTATAGAAAACTTTCAGAAAAAGACACTAGACTTCTGTCATGGCTATACTGATTGAGGGTTGACTCAAGTTGCTAACATCATACTTGAATGAAATGCAAGATTATATTGATTATATCAGTTGTATCGAAAGTACCTTAAACGAGAATACCAAGAATTGGTGTATCTTAAAATTTAACTCTTATTTTGCAAATGCATTCATGCTGTGTGACTAAAGATATATCATTCATCTTTCACATTTGTAATAACTTTTTTGTTATCTGTATGGATTTCACATGTATATATATTCATGATATTCTCCCAGTATCTAAATTACATAAACTGTAATATTCATCAAATTAAGGTATTTTTATAATTTTTAGAACACCAGATTTATTGGATTATCTTACCTATTTTTAGGCTCCCTTAAAACGGATTTCAGTTAGTGTACGTTTTGATTACTAATATTTTTTAATTCTTTATTTATGGGTTCTAAATCATATTACCAGTATAAAGCAAGATTGGAAGTCTCCTGAATGGAGGAAACGTAAAAGATAAAAGCCCAAATGTAGATAATTTAAATTATTAGGGTTTATTTACACACATCTTTAGTAAATCAATATTTGAATCTCAAAATATATACAAAATAAGATCTTTTCTGTTTGAGATTGAACTTTTAACCAAAAGGTACTATGTTTCAAATTCTTACATAAAGAATTTAAAAAATAAATTTAATATTTAAAATTACATCTTTTTCTTTGGTTTAAGTTACAATACTATGCAAATTCTGTAGCATCTACTATCATACAAATTAAAACAATTTAGAAAATTATATCACAACCAAAACATAGGATAAAAAACATTTTTAAAATTATTTTATCTTTAGTAAAGTTAATTCAAAGTCCCTGTTACATATGTAATTTTTTAAATTATTAAAAATTGAAGAAAAAATCTTACTGGCAAATCAACTTAACATACCAATATTGTTTATTTAAAAATTGTAATGTCAGAGTCTTTTCATTCAGAGATCGTATATTCTTGGACAAAATAACCATTGAGGAGTAATTTGCTTTACATAATTTTTTAATCACAAAAAACATGATAGGGTATTCTACTTATATTTGGAAAGAAAAAATATAAAGAAGCATAAAAATTATTCTAAAAGTGAGGACTCATTTCTGGTTTGACAGGTATACCTTACATACAAGTAACAACTTTAAGTTTTGTTTAAATTAAAATTTATTTTCAATATTAAATATGTTAGTACCTCCACAGAAGAAAAGTTGAAACTTAAAGTAGAAATATCAACTTATAAATGTATTATAGATAGAAAATATCTGTTCTGTTTTAACTTGAAGATTAACATCCTGGCAGAAGTTCTCTTCAGCTCTCATCCCTTTCTGAACCCAAATCCATTCATAGTTTTGTAAGGCAACAAATGTACTTTCTTTCTCCTAGTGGGTCTGATTACTTTCCAAAGCTTTTCTAATTATTTTGGTATTTTCTGAAAGTATTAGGTAAAATATGAGGAATAACATTTCAGTTATTTTCATTGTGTCAAGTTATCCTCACTATTACTGATACTATCATATAATTCAGCAATATCCTCGTAAGAATGCCTTATTTTTGTGACAATCAAGAGACAAATATGGTTGTTTATACTGCAATTTTTATTTCTTTGCAATACTATAGTTCATCAGTCATCTATAGTATGTATTTAAATTACTAGATTAGTTTTTATTCTTCACAGTATTTTAATTTACACTTAATTATTCTTATCATTACACAAAATTTAAGTGAAAAAATTTTACAATTTTAAATATTCATTTCATTTTTGCTTATAAATATAGAAAAATGTAATAACAGTGTTCAGGATGCTTTTTTTTCTCCTAAAAGAAAAAAAGTCATATATTTGTTGCTCTTCAAGAACTACAGGACTGACAGCTTTCTTTAGCTGGAAGTTATTATAAATTCTGAAAGAAATAAAATTTACAGCTGTCTTCTCCCAGTTTTCATAATTATTTCAAATGGCAAGCCCTATGCCAGTTTTCTTAAAAGCTATTTAAAAGAACCAGTCCCTTGCCAATTTTTTTCTACCTACATGTTGACAAATTCCAAATGCTGGGATAAAAAGTATTAGAATAGATGTTACTCTTTAAAAAGAACATTAGGTAGACTGAAAATAAACAATCAGTTTACTTTTCAATAGCTGACTTTCTACTTACCAAAATAAACATAATCTAATGTTCACATATTTGCACATGCTTCATGAAAACCATTAACATACTTCACACATTTCTCACTGTAAAGTATATTATAATAATTCAATCCTGTCTTTTCAGTGTCTGAATAACATACCTTCTAGTGTGTAGTCCAAGAACAAACTCTCCTAAAATACCATCCCAGTATAGAAGCCACATGCTGGACACGATAGGACGCTGGAGTCACTCTTGAGTGAGGACTTCTTCTTTGGAACCGCCCCTAGTATCAAAAAGACACCTCCTCATGCAGAGAGGGGGGTCAGCAATTCTAGTCACAAAATATTAGTTGAGCATTACTTAACTCAAGAGGAAATAATCCATTCTAATAAAAAGGTAGCTTTTCTTTTTGGGGGAGGGAACAGAGGACCACGAATCCACGTCATCCTCCTATTCAGAGGTGTTCTGCTATTTTCATATACAGCCACTACATTCAGAGGTGCTACGGAATCAGACTGAAGGAAAACAGTCATTACCAAGCTGTTCATTCTTTCTAAGTAATGGCAACCTGAAGGGGAATTAGCATAAGAATTCTAGCAAATATTACTAGTAATTAAATAAAGCAAAGAATGACTAAAATATATTGAAGCTGTATCTTTAAAGGTAAGTAGCCTTTATAAGTTACCTACTAAAAGGTCTTTTTAAATAATTAGAGTTGTGTGGGTTTTTTTTTAAGTTTCTATATAAAAGATTATAACTTGGTGTTCAGTCTCATAAACAAAGAAAGCATAACTATAAAATAGAGCTGTTAGTACATTTTCTTTTCTCCATCAATATAAGCAACTAGGTACAATATTTGGAATGTCTTGGATTAACTTTAAGAACTGATATTCTGATTCTCCTGCAAGGATTGGAAATGCATATATTTAAAAGTGAAAAAACGTACAAGCTAATTTTCTTCTGTACTTACCTAATTAAATTAAATGACAAAATTTGCCGTTTAGTCTGCTTTTCCTGTCACACACTCAGCTACACACAGAAAATGCTCAAAGGACCACCATTCATTATAAAAGATACTCATTTTCCTTTTTTCTCCTCTTTCTCTCTCTTTCCCTCTTTTCCTTCCTTCCTTTCTTCCTCTTTCCCTTATCTCCCTTTGTTTTCAAGGCAGAGACCTAGGAAACCCAGCTATAAAATAGCTGGTTATTATTAAATAATATGATCCCATCCCAGGGCAACCAAATCACATTATCCCCGTCTCTCCCTAACTGCTCTAACAGAAGTAAAAACTATTCCACAATATTTGAGAATAAACTATCAACAAGCAGCATCCCACAATGACTTTTACATAATTATTATAAATGATACAATTTTATATCATTAAATGCAAGTGTGAATACAGCCACTATGTTTTCCTCAAAACAGTATTTTCAAAAGGTATCACTGTTTTTGCATGCTCTAGTATAAACTATGGAACTATAAAAGTAGGTCAAATAGTAAATAATAATAGTAATGAATGCTACATCTCCATAAGTCAAGATTAACTCCTAAACTCATAAAAAAGAATATCAGCATAGTTTAGTGTTAGGCTACATTTCACTCCACACATGCTACTAAACATGTAAGAATTACCTATTTGCTGAAGGAAGTCTAAGAACTCAGTTAAGACTGCCACCTATCACAAACTTATTTGAAAAGTCAGTGCTACCCGATCCTAGCTCTTCTAAGATTGCAAGTAAAATCTCATTATTATTATTATTACATGATATGGTTTCAATCATCTACTCATATGGCTTATGAGTTCATACTATGATACTGACATTAATTTGCACAGTGACTAATTTAAAACAGAAAGACATGGGTTTGAGTAGATCACTCTCTTCAGTGAATTCCAAGTAGCTGTTCTAACTAGGCAACCACCTGAGTTATTTAATCAAAACTACAGAAAATTTTATCACAATTCCTTCAAAAGAATGAATCCTATTGTAGTTTCAGTATATGAAACATCTATATATCTCAGAGCATGTTTCTGCATTTTGATAGTTTAATGGTTGTGTACAATAACATTTTGAAAATCATAGTTTAAGTGCATAATTTTTAGCATTTAAAACTGTTTTAAATGAATGTGTTACACAGGACAAACACCAATCCAATGCTAAGACTCTATCACTACAGAGAATAAAATAAAGATACATATTTCTTATCAAGTTTTTTTTTCCTCCTGAAAGTAAAGAGTAATGCCATTGTGGGAACTTTACATGCACTAGAAAGCAGTTACAGCTTTCTTTAGAAATCATATATATTATGAATATATTAGAATGCTAATCTACATTAATCTTATATTTTGTGCTCTTAAATCTTTTATTTGATTGGGACTACATCTATCACAATACAATATGAACCAAAGCCCAAGAAAATCTTAACGTGGTCTTTCAGAAGAGAATTAAAAGCTGATAAAACCAAAGCTGACCAGGTACAAATAAGAAACAAATGCAAATATCACAATGGGGACGATAACATTCACTATCTCTCCACATTTCCATTAAGGAATTACCTCCACGTGCATTATCTTTCATTGTCAGGATTATACCTACTATCTTATGAAATAAAGTTATAACATATGCACGAGAGGTCCATCTATAATTCTAAGAAATATCTGAAAAACTGAACTCGAATGTTGATACAAACAGAAAAGGAAATAACCTAGATGGATCATGATTACTATTAATGACTCAAAAGGCCATAAAATCCTTTGATGAGCAAGAAAACACGCCTTGAGGCATACTGCACTTTGGGAAAATAGGCTGTTTTTGTTGAATATATGTGAAAGAATTGTTTCCTCATGTTTTATATAATTCTTAGAAAAAGTTCATATTAGGTCCCCAATAGGATGTTTTAATTATGAGAAGCAATCTTTTGAAACTCATACAAGCCATCACACTTGTTTGGAAACAAATCACTTTTCAAGATGGAGAAGTATTACTATCAATCACCAACAAGTTAATTCTACATAATAAGGCAGGTTTGGATGCAAACTGATCCATTGTGAAACGCTGTATCTAAAATTGATTACAACAGCACTCAAAATGAATGCAGCCCTCCAAACCACTTCTTTGCTCAGAAACATTAATCTCAATTAGAAGGAGAGCTTCATAATGGTAATGCTTGGTATAAAAAAGGATAAAATAAATCAGGTTTTATAAGACACAACAATTAATCAATTTTCAGACTAAAAAGGTAGTTTTTTTGTTTTTTTTTTAGTGCAAAATTTCCGTCAGGTCTGTTAAAACAGCTGATATCTCCAAAAATGAGTTTTTAAATGTATTCTAAAAGAAGCGTACAGAAAATAATTTTTAAAACTTAGTTGTTGAAACTTTTAAATAACGTATTATTGTGTTATGTTTTCAACAAGACTTTTTTACTCCAAATGTATGTGTTCGATTTTTCTACGGGCTATCATTTCACTTTATAAGGCAACTATGAACACAACGCTGACTTCAACTGAAAATTCAAAAGAATATACAATTGGTTATGGACCACAGTAAAAGTTTGGTGGCAAATTATTGTATTCTTTGCTCATACTCTCAACCTAAGTAAAGAAAGTGTGTCCTCAAAGTCAAAATGGACATTCGACTATCAAACGAAACACCGGTAGATAAGCAATGTGTAATTCAACAAGCTTAACAGGTTTCCACAACACAGTTTCAAGAAAAGGGCAGACAATTTATTACAGCTGCTGAATACACTGACTCAAATAAATATAAAACTTGGATGATACTCAACCACCATCCAGAAATCAAAATTTTAAAGGGTAAAATAAAGTTGAATAAAAAGGAGGCACATGCGTTTATTTAAATAATCAGTATTAATAAACTAATAAACTTGGCTTTGTTGGGCTTTTATATCAGACTATGACCATGCTCCAAACTTATTCCCTATTCCCTAGTATCCCCATAGGTAGGATAAACTTCAGCATTTACAAACATACAGAGCTATTGCAAAAACACCATTTTTGTACATCCAGACTAACAGTGATTCAGTATTTCTGACAGGTCATTCTACTCACAATGATAGCCATGCACTTCTTCCTGCTTTCTTATTTGCTTGACTCTTTACAAAGAGAATAATTACTCTTGGCTCTCAGGAGCAAAGCTAAGAAAGAGTAGCTTGAACTTACTAACTGGATCATTATTGTTTAGCTAGGTTTCCTTTCTGAATAAGTTTAAAACTTTTCACTCTTTAGGAGCTTTCTTCTTTTCAGAGATAAGCATCCTTATCTTTCTTTGTCTTCCCCCTAATGAAGCAGGTTCCCTTTCCTAACCAAAAGACTGAGGACACGCCTATAGGATCATAGTAAGAAAAGCCTCAATAATTTACCTAAAACATGTCTTTTTAGAAAATAAACACAACCATGCAAAATAATTGCATTTGGAGGAATAACTAGTAACAATTCTATAAACCTATCAGCTTTATTTCCAATAATCAAGTAATCCCCATTAGGATGGCATAGGTTGCTAACTTAAAGCTACTGGCACAGGAGATTTATACAGTCTTACAAATATATAAACACTAACATGGTGATTAATATAACTACATTTTTCATAAAAACTGTGCAATGCATATAAAATATGTATTTGATTGAACTACTTTTTCTAAATATATATTCTTTTTTAAGTTATTTAACATAAGATATATTTGTTTACTATTAGAAAAAATATTTGATTAAGAGGAATAATAAAATTCATGTAAGAAAATAGAAGAGCAAGATTGTTAAGGGCAATGCAACAGGAAGAGATACAGACAATCCTGAAATACACAATAGAATAACTAAACTCATTATAAACTCCTATCTTCGAAAATTTAGGAATAATTTGTGAATGCCATGACATTTTAAGGTGGGATTAACAAGTCTTCTTACTGAATTAACCTCTCACTCTTAGATCAAGAATTAAATATTTGCTTTGCATTTAAAATTACAAATCGAAACTTTTAGGAATCATACAAGAATTTTATATACATGCTGGAAGTTTTAGATAATTAAAAGTGCATTAAGAAATGCACAAAGCAAGATTGTTGAATTCATAAAATCTTGTTTTTTAATTGAAATATTAAAATAATGATGTATTATTACATAGTTGCTCTTAATTCTAAAGTCTGTTCCCAATACATTAATACCATAAAGACTACAAATACTTCTCCAAGTAGGCAATGGGGACAAAGGGATATGCATCATATTTTAAACAGATTCACTAAGGGAATCAGATCACCAAGTTCTGTTCAGTTGCAATACCACCGTTTGGGATACTCTTCCAAGCTTTCCAGAGATGCCACAGCCACTTTTTTTCTTTTGACAAGAGAAGGGAAAGGTAATGCTTCTACGTATTTCTATTTCTAGTGAAAAGACCACCCAGTGGATTCTGCTAGGGTCTACAAATGTTTGACAAAATACATTGTCAGAAGATAAGAAATAGAGCATGATGAAGAGACAGTCCTGTTCTCAGGCATCCCAGCCGGCTGGGGCCCTGTAAAAAGCCTAGGATAGCTCCCAGCCTTTCATTTCCATTGCACCTCCTCACACGTACCTGGAAACTTTTTTCTACCTCCAAATTATAATGACTTCGGAAAACACATGTATGTGATATTACACGGTACAAGTACTTGTTACCCTCTCTCCACAATAAAAATTAACAAGTTACCACTCCAGCTACCTTCAAGGTGAGGCAGTAAGAAAGAAATCCAAACTGCATAGTAAGATGCTCAGTAAAGATCAATCAGACATAACCCGCCTCAACCTAAAATATGTGAAGCTCTTTGTAATCGGTTGTAAAACACGAGACAGACTTAGAATCTCAGTTGTAGGCTCATAAATTCGTAATTTTTGAAACGCCCAGCTCAGGATATTTTGCGTTTCCAGCCCCATCCAGAGTTTCCCGATCAAGTTTCAGCCGTGATCCACCACTCCAACGCTACCCCTCGCCCCTCACTCTCCCTCCTTCACTCCTTTCCAACTTGGCTCCCCGGCCGCCGCAGAAGTCTCCTCTCCTCGGCCTGCCCCGGAAAGCGGTGACACCCCGGGGCTTTCCGCTCGCTGGAAGCCCCCCAGGAGCTTGTCAAGACGCCCCCGCAGAGGACGCGGGGCGCCGCTCCACAGCGGGAGCCGAAAAGGGCCAGGCGGGCTCCCCTCCCCGCCCCCACAGGGCGCGCAGCCTCCGGGCTGCCTTCCTCCGGCACCCGGGGGCTCCCCGGAACGGGGGCGCGGCGCCTGGCTCCCCGGGCGAGAGGGGCCGGCGAAGTTCCCACCTGAGCCGGCGGCCGGAGGTGGCGGGCGCGAGGGCGGGGCGGGGACCGGGAGGCCGGACCGCGGAGAGAGCCCGCGCGCCACGGAGATGCCCCCACGCCGCCGCCTCCCGGGGCCACTCGCAGCCACGCTCCGTCCTGGCTCCTGCCCGCCCGCCCGCTCCCGGCGCCGCGGCCCGGCACTAGGACCCCAGAAAGGAAGGAGGGCGCGCCGGCGGCGGCGCCGCACTTACCGCGCTCGGCTCGCCCGCGCTGCCGGCTCGCTCCCCGGCCGCAGCCGCCGCGTCCGCCCGAGCCGCGCGCTCACCGCGCCGGGCCAAATTCAAAGGAGCCGGGCGCGGGGGAGGGGGCCCCGCCAAGGGAGCCGGGAGCGGGCGCCGGCGGGGCGGGGGCGGGGAGGGGGCGCGAGTGTTACAACTTCCTTCCCTGCCCGCCCCCGGCCGCGCGGCCCCGGGACGCGGGAGGGGAGGGCGCCGGCGCGCCAATGAGTTCACTTTCTTTCTCTCCCCCGCTCTCCCCCTCTCCGCGCCCGCCGGCCCCTCCAGCCTCCTCCGAGGCGGCGGACCAGGCCGGGCCGGAGTTTTCGGGGCTCGGCCCGCGAGCGGGAGGACGGTGGAGGCGAGGGAGGAGGAGGAAGGGGAGCAGGGCCGAGTGAGGAGGCCCGCGGGGCACCGGGCCGGGGAACGGCATCCAGGACCGTAACTGCGCGGCGGGCGGGGGACGCGCAGGGCCGAGTGTGCCCGAGCCCGGGCGCGTACACGTGTCCGTGTGTGTGTGCGGGAGTGTGCGAGGGAGAGAGGCGAGGCGAGGAGAGGAGCCTACCATGCGCTTCCCCCGGTGCGGATCGCGGGAGAGCCCAATCGCGGGGCGAGCTGGACCTGGCTGTGATCATTTATAATCCTTGACTCCTCCGCTCCGCCACTTGTCAAGATGACAGGTACTTTATTTCTTCTTTTTTGTTCAAAAAAAGAGATTCCCCGTTTACTGCCTATTTCTGTCAAATGGGATTTGCCGGACTGAACCACGTTCGCCGCCCCTCCCTCCTTCCCTCCTCCCGGCCGCGTCGGGTTCGGGAAAGCACCGAGGCTCCCATGCTGTGACCAATCAGTGCCTCTACTACTCTCGCCGCGATTTAGGGGTCATCCGTGAATAACACTTCACGCTGATGAATGGCTCTTGCCGGCTTTCGGCTCTGATGAGGGGTCTGCCCGCCGCTGATTGCAAACACTAATGAACTTACTGCGCCAGTTGAAATTCACACGCACCAACAAAGTGCGGGGGGTACGTGCGTGGGGGTCTGTCCTTTGCTGCTGCCGGTGGCGGGGAGGCGGCGGCCCTGGGGGAGGGGGCAAGTAATTGCTTCGGACTTAAGTGGAAACACTTCTCTGTGTAATCAAACCTCTAACCTTCTTAGAAAACTACTTTTCTTGATCTTCCATAGGGTGGGCATCAGGTCAGCTGAGTCACCCGAGGAGGTGGGAGTGCAAGACACTGCCGGGAAGACGGATTCCGCGGCAGAAGGGTGTAATTAAGGATTTCCACCCCCGGTAGGCAGCCCGTCCTTTGCAGAGTCTCTGAAAATGACCCGCGCCTTCCCTTCCATAGTGTCCTCTCGTCCGAGACCGAAAAGCGCAAATGACCTTCGGACGGGGAAGGGAGGCGGTAAACACTACTTCCTTACCAGCCCCAGCTCGGCACTGTCGCGGAACAACTGTCTGCCCCCGGGTTCAAGCACCTAGCCCTCCCCCCAGCAGCACCTGGCCAAGGGCGGACGCTGGATCCCCCCCGAAGGCTCCACTCCCCACATTTACTACTCTCCCTTCCTCTCCATTCTCCCCTCCGAATAGCAGCCAAACACTTGTCCCTGCCTCGATTTTGTTGGCTATGGGAGGAATAAAAGTTTGCTGCTCTTCCCACGACACTGCCACTTTCTACTCACTGAAGTTCCCACCGCAGCGCGGGCTCCCGGCTCCCCAGCCCCCGCCCCTTGGCTGCAAGAAAGCCCTCCCCCGGAGCTTCCGAAACTGCTGGAAGTTCCAGAGTTTTGTAGCTCCGAATGGGCGACCTGAGCCCTGAGCCGAACCGCTCTCTGGCTCGGCGGTCCGCGGGACCCTTCAGGCACCTTTCAGGTCCGGGACGAGGCAGCTGCTGGGGCGGGGCGTGCGCGCTTGGGGCTGCCGGCCGAGTGCGCCCAGCTCCCCGTGGGCGCCCGAGGGTCTCCCCGCCCTCCCCTGGGACTCGCTGCCCGCCCGTGGAGGGCTGGGAGCCTACGACCAGGCCTGCCCGGGCCGCTGCTGCTGCTGCTGCCGCCGCTGCCGCCGCCGCCGCCGCCGCCGACCTGTCCTCGGAAGCCTGGCGGAGACTGGTGCGCTGCTAGCATCCTCGCGCCACCCATCACTTTCAGCTTCAGAGCAGATTCCGCTGACCTGTACCTAACTTGACTGGGCCGTTAGGAAATCCACTTGCCTTTGTAACTACCGTGCAGAACCAGAAACAGATCGATCACTGGGAGAACAAGGACGATGCTTCCTAGGAAAGCCTGAACCTTTATGATAGTTTCTCCGAAGTTTGGGGTAGAGGTGACGAGGAGAATTCCTGAACTCGAACTAGTGTGCCCAGACCCACAACCCGAGTTCTAGAAGTTGCTAAGTGCTCGAGCGCAGCGCAGGGATTAGGGAAGTCTTGGTAGTAAACGAACCCGACCCGGCTCTCAGGGCGCTGCTGACGGAAAGCAGGACGCGCACATCTTTGCAGAAGAATCTAGAGTCGCCCTGGGGTAGATCCATCTCCTTCTGCCACTGAATTTCACACTTGAAAAAGATAAGATCGTGGGGGGAGATGAATGATATCCCCCCACTCACTCTAGCCATTCTCATTATTTAAAAAAAAAAAAAAAACTTGCCCATTATGAAAGTATGTTCCAGATATTACAAGACGATCATGCAAACTCCTTGAAATTTGAATCCGGACATGATCGTAAGGAAACTCTTTCATAAAGCACTTTTGTGGCCCAGTTCTCACACACACACAAAAGTATTCGATCTTTAAAACTTTTATAAGTATCTAAGTAAGTGAGACAGCCTCTTACTATCTAGGAATACACAATAAAGAGACGAGACCCTGCCCCAATCCTAAAGAGGCCAGAACCGAAGAGCTACATTGTGGGAGTTAAGGATGCTTCTTTTCAGCTCTTTTTTTCTAGAATCCTCATTATAGCTAACGCTGGTAATAAAGGTAGGAAACAATAGAACTCATAAAACACAGAAATGGCAATAAATCTTGGCTCCTGTCTCCAACCCAGTTCCTTCTTACATGACATTCAAAGTTTTTCAGTATGCAATAGTGAACATTAACACTATGGTTGCAATATAGAAAAAATACTCTAGAACTCATTAATACGGCCCTGCGCACACTATGCAGGCGTCGTTGGTGGACAAAGCACGCAGGTGTCCTCCTCTACATCTGCCTGCGCCTGTAATCCAGGCAGCTTACGTGTGTTAAATTTGGGTCTCTCTCTCTCGTCTCTCATACAAAGAAGTTCCATCATTTGAGGAAAAGCTGATGTTGTGCAGTGCCAAACTGTACCACAGGCTTCCTCCTTCAAATGAATCCCTGGAAAACAGAGAGGCAGCTCACTACGTGACCATCATGCTTTTTGCCTCACTGAGCTGTTGTCAAGAGAGGGCGGGGATGGTGGGCAGCTCACGCAGTGCTCTCCGCAGCAATAAAAGCTGGAGCGGGAAAAGAAATCCAAGACATCGCTGTCTGTTTTGCAAGCCTCTGGCCGCTCTCAGCAAACTGCCCGGCGCAGCTGGTGACTGCGGTGTGAACGCAGCCGGTCGTGCCCGGGATAATAGGACCGAGCTGGCGGCATCGCCCTCCCGTGGGCCCCTCTTGTCACACAGATGCGCAGCCCTCCGAAAGGAAAACGTGGCCCAGCTCCCCTCGCAGCACCTGGCCCTACTGCTAGGAACGCGTGCCTGCGGCCTTTGCAAACCTCTAAAAAGTGCTCGGGAGGAAGAGAATGGGCCGAACCTCCGGATTCCATTTGGGGAAGAAGAGCCAGGGCCACCAGCACCCTGCCCTGCTGCTCCGCCTCCAGGTGGGCCAAGTCTTAGCAGAGTGTCGCTGCCCACCTGAATGTGACACCTGTCCATTTTAGTCAGCATCACAGGCGCCTTCCGTTTCTCCTCTTTGGGGGCTGTCCATTTTCTCCTCCTGTCCTAAAGAGCCAGCTTGGATCTGAAGCGACCGGGTAGCAGCTGTTTGTGCCTCTCTCCCGTGCGGACCGACAGTCTCCGCAGCCACTTCCTCCTTTGACACGCGAGGCATACAGGCATGCAGAAAGGGAGCACCAGGTCAGGCAGGTATTAGGCTCTCCTAGGAGACTTGTGGACATCACTCGAGTTTACCTATTCCCTGGACTTGATTACATCCGCTCTAGCACACTGAGGCATGAGCGGCCTGCCTGCTGGGTTCAAACCCAGTGGCTGCCCTGGCTGTAACCTCTCCCACTCAAGAGACCCTAGGAACGATGAGGAACGGAGTAGAAATGATCAGGGGAGAGAAATCTCAGGTACCTAGACCTTCCAGCTCACCCCTTGAAGACCAGGAAAGCCAGTAGCCCACATATGCCCCAAAGGAGGTTATGTCTCAACTGAGAACAGCAAAAAGGTAATGGGCGACTTCAAAACAGAGGCTAGAGGCTGGAGCCACCTAGCAAAACCACAATTCGAGGCACTTGAGGTGTTTCCCTTACACAAATGGCTTCACAGGTAGCAAGTGACTGATCTGCAACAGTGAACACTAAAACTTACATTTTTCATGGAATTCTCTCAGGTAGCCTTAAAGTTTTTATTGGGTGGTTTCCCCCCGCCCTCCCCCCACTGGCAAAAAAATAACTTACCCTTGGCTATTAGACTGAGGGAACTGTAAAACAAATATTTTTAATTTGAACACTGACAAAGTCATGGAATTAAATGACTGTAGTGGAAAATATGCTTTCATGATTTTAATTAAAGCAAGATAAGCCTCTCTCAATGTGTATGCATTTTGGAGCCACTGGGTGGACTGGTGATGAGACGAAGCAACCTTTAACTGGGACTGTGCTTCTCCAGTCCATTCGCTTGTATTCCATGGTGTAAACCTGGCCTATGCGTAACTCTGACCTTTGGTGAAAATGCATATGTGTAGCACCACCCAAAGGTTCCTTGCTTTGACTAGAGCTTTATAAAAGACCCAGGTTTCGCAAAGGATTTTGAACACCAGTGTCTTTTAACATGTGGAACTCTCGGTTTTGGCTTAGCTCTGTGAATGTGTTTCAAACTTGCTATATTATTCCACACTGAAAGTTGGAAACTTTATAATTAAGAGTTATCATGGAGTACCTTTTAAAATCTGACATATTTTCTATAAACGAGTTTTCAGTGAGTAGTGTATATAGTGTACTCAAAGTAGGCATTAGCTGCTGGCAAGGTTTATGATAAAATAGTGACACTCCAGGACAATTTTTTACTAACACCCTTTAGATATTTCAGGGTACAGCTTATATGTTAACTTGTAAATGTAGGTTAAAAATATAGGTATCAAGTGACTATAAATCAGTATCAGACAAATTGAACATCTTTTTATTTCCCAGAAGTACCCTGCTCTTTCTCCTCCCTTTGGTGACCCCTTAGTCTGGAATACCCTGTATCCTAGGACCCTGGAACACATAGTGTTTAAAGCACCGATTAGTGGTATTCTCCTCCCTTAGCAGTGCTTCCACTGTGTTTTCTGCATGTAATAAAGGTTGGCACTGCTTTTTGTAATAGGCCTTTCCCAATAGCTGAGAGCTCCTGGAGTGTAGGGGCTTGACCTTATGCCTCTTTGGACACACACGCCTAGCACTTGGGCTGGCATATAGGAGCTGCTCAATAAATATTTATTGAATGAATCAGTGGATACATGAATAAAATATTTTCATTGTCTTTAGCCTTTCTGACTTTCTTTTTAAAATAGGGATATGTCATAAATAAAATTTACCTTGAGAATGTATTTAAGTACATTTTTCTATTTCTCTGACCATCAAATTTTTCAGGGGACATCTTTTTAAAATTCTGGCCATTACAACGAACAACTTTTGACCTTGATTGACTTTTCTCAGAAACGTAACAAAAACAATGAGGAAAGGCAAAGAGATCAAATTTTGGTTTTTTCTTTTTCAGTAGGATATTATGTTTATTGAAATTTGGAAACAAATTGTAGCAAGCACCTATAACATGTGGATACTCCCGTTTTTATATTAAATATGACATTATTTATATAACCCTATTGTCTTCCAAATTTCCTTTGGATTTTTAGTGGTAAGGAGTATAGAGCCTAAGATGACTGCTTTTCATTTCTTCAAGACAAGGATTCAGCTGGTATTGGGGAAACAATCTCTGTTTGTTCCTGTCTGCTCAGGAGGACTGTTTCTAATTGATCTGGCATGGAATTTAGTTGGCGATGTGTATGTTGCAACTGAAGCGCAGAGCCTGTGTGCTTTGTAAAGTGATAACCATATGGGCCTTATTTGAAACATTTGAGGATTTTCGACATTAACCTGGGTTAAATTGAGCTATAAATTCAACTCAAATGTATATGTCCTGACAAATTCATCATCACTTTGGGTAGATTCGAGCCATGCTCCCCTCAGATTAATAAAGATGATGACCACTTATCACAAATGCAAAGATTCGTCATGATGAAGTACCATAATGTTGTACTTTGCACTGTTTAAATGCAAATTGGCCATATTAAGCAGACGTTGTCTACTGTTATCACTTTCAGTAGAATGGAAATGTTTAAAAATGATCTCTGGGTAAAGAAAAGGATATATAGTCAAATCTATTTCCTCTTACACTATTTTCAAGTGCACTTCGCTATCATGAAGATTTAATTAAGCAAGCTCAGCTAAGCTAAGAAGCAAAGAGGCTGAAAGTTATTACTTATAGAAACATTCAGGACTTACACAAAATAATTTATTTACTATTCTTCATTTAGGGATTTGGGCAACAACCGAAGGTTAAAAATCCAACAGAATTCTATAGCTCCTTTCCCCTATTTCTGAATATCAAATTTAAAGCTTACACTTTTTTACAGATAATAGTACTAAGTTATGTATGTTGATGGTTCTTCCCTTGCTGCTTTAAATTGCCTTGAAAAAGATACAGTTTCTTTAATTAAAAAAGCTGCACAGAACTAATCCCTCTAGCTGAAAAAAGAAAAGTTTTAAGCAATCTCTTTCTGCTCCGAGAGAGAAAGGCAGACAATACCATAACAGATCAGAAACATAAGCTATAGTGTGCAGCCAGGAGCACAGCAGGGAACTGAATACTGCTCCGACTGTGTCATTTTTTAATCCCCCATCCCAGTTTTCCCCGTCTGACCTCATGCTGAGATGAAGTTATCACAGAAGACAGCTTTACTCTCACCAATGAATCCAACCCTGGATCTGTATTATCCTTAGCAGATCAAAACACTGCTTTCATCAAATAGCATTATCTGCATAAAAGGCATGCAATTGCCCGATAATTTCACCCAAACTATGCTATTCATTTAAAGGACAAGAAGAGAAATGTAATTCATTCCTTTTGGGGGGTGGTAGAGAAGAGTGAGACTTGGGGAGAGGCAGAGGCTGGAAAAGCTAACTTACCCCCTTCACTCATGGGAACTTTTCTGTTTTTAACACAAAATCCCAAGAAGGGGTCCATTTAAAAGTCCCCCTACTCCTGCACTTTAAGATTAATTGTTGGAGCAATTTGGTGCAGTTTGAGTGACAAAAGTGTAAGTTGTGTAGAAAACTGGCAGTGAGAAATTACAAAGCTTGCTGATGTCATTAGCCATGCTTCCATGAACCCCAATAAAAACATCATATCCAGTAAAATTGGAGAAGCATAAGAATTAGCTGGACAATTGGATGAAGTTTAACACAATGTTGTATTGGTGTGGTGGGGGGATCCTTACTGGAGATCTTTCTATGCATTATGAGAAGTTTGAATCCTTACAGTGGGAAGACAAAGACATATTCCACAATTCTGAGTTGACACTTTGAAAAATATGTAATAAATCTTAGAAGTCAAGACCAGTGTTTTTTTAAAATTTAGAAAATACTTTAGCCTCTTTCGGAATGCCTTTTCCGTTTTATGTTGAAACAGTGTTCTCATTTGCATTGTAGATTGTATAAGCTGTTATAATGGGCTTCTATTTAATGGATCCTACCTCCTTATTGAGTGACATCAGTTGTTTTGTTCAAGGTATGGTGATAGGTTAGAGCAATCAGCCAAAACCATTTGTGTCAAGTAAATGGAATTACTAAGGAGTACTAAAACGGGAGTTTTAGTACTAAGTATGGGTGACCTATTAGGTATATGTTAATGTCCTTATCATATGTTTTACTTACCATAATTTCAATGATTTCTCTTGAAAATGTAAATTTTCCACTCAGCCCTTTCAGAACTTACTGTGTAAACTGACCCTGCAAGAAATTCAGTTTAATCTCTACGCTTCCATCACCCAGACAACATCTATACACAAAAATGTGTAGGACAAACAATCAGAACTGCTTGAAAAACAACATTAACATGCTTCAAATCAGAGGCAAGGAACACTCCTGGAAATTCATGAGGCAGGTGACGGGGCAAGGATTTGTCCCTTGAAAGAAAGAAACTGGTTCTAGAAGAAAGTAATTGTAGCCTTATTATTCATTATCATTGCCACTTTAATTACATGTAGGTATTCCCTAAAACATTTAAATGCAATTAATAAATATGGTTTTTTTCCACACCAGCTTTCCAAAACTACAACTTGATACTGAAGTGCTCTGAGACTAAGAGTCTATGTAGATATATAGTCTGCTCAGTAGTAAAGTTCCAACTGATGTTTCCAAAATACAGCTTCATGACATACAAATTATCTGAAATTTAATGTGATTAAGCATTAAACTGTGGTATTTCCTTGAATTTAATGACAGTACTATTTTCATGTCAAACTTGATTACAAGAACCAGCTTTCAGAGCGAACTGTTTCAAATCCCAAATCATTAACAGATCATTTAGGGTTCAGTCTCACAAAACTTGTCTATGAAATATCAACTAAAGATATGTAAGCAGAGAGGTGAATTTCACGTTTTGCTTACATATGTGTTGGTAGGGACAACCTACAAGTCACATTTCTGTCTATTAATCCCAAGAGAGTAAAGATGTTGACATCATCAATACCACCACCACTCTTAACAACATACTTTTGATGCAGTTCATGCTCATGTACTATTTTCTCAAAGCCTGTCATGGACCGTTATACCCATCTGAAATGGACATAGACAACTTCCTTAAGACTTTAGAAATTTAAAATGCAACATAAGATTTTGATATTTTATTTCTTCTTTACTTTCACTTCAAGTCTGTATTCAACTCATAGCTGATTTTTCTAAGAGACTAAACCTGGGTCATCCATAAATCCTGTCAGAAGTACATTAGGCCAGAGTCGCATGAATTACCACAGTCTGGAAGCCTAAGCAGTCATCGTCATGGGTCATGGAATTCTTTCTTTCTTTGCTTAAGGATGACACCAGAAATACCACTACTCTTAGAGTACAAACTTCTCAGGTGAGGCAGAAAAAAGATATTTCTACCAACATTCTAGGTAAAGCCATCCTCTTGCCATAACTTTGGTTAATTTTTGGTGCTTAAGACAGCAAAGCTTGGTTTGCTCTGTGGTGTGATGCATTTCTGAGAAAAGAGAGTTGTGGAATAAGGCCATGAAATGGTAAAGGAGTCATATTGAAATACAGCAAGCTCCTACGGGCCATAAGTTCTGATTTTTAGTTTACCTGATGAAGATGAAACTCTGGCTTTGTTTGCTTTAGTGAAAAATGTAAGAAGCCAGGCATTTCTAGAACAGACTGGGATAAAGAAGAATTTGGCCTGGGCAGAGAAGCATCCAAACTTCTTTCTGTGTTTACCTAACACTTCTTTCTTAGCCCTATACTCTAAGTCCAGCACTTTTAATCCACAAAATCCATGAAAGACCAGGATTCACCTTCCCCTCTTTTATCCTTGGATAAGATATCGGGCAGGGGGGAAAAGAAGTAGGCCATGAGAAGATTATAAGCTAAGAGTCTATAAAGAGGGAGGAAATTGGCAGTAAGAGAATCTGAGTTAGGGGAAAAAGAAGGGAGAACAAGCTTAAACTGAAGATAAACTAAGAGGATGCTGGAAGGAAGAGAGGGTGCATGTGAGATTCCTAGCTCAGAGTCCTGGCTTAATGGAGTTCTGCATTTATCTTTAGTCTCTCTTTACACTGATCACTGAATACTAGAATCTTGCCTCAAGAGTTTACAGTGTTACTTAGAAACAAGATTTAAATCAGGCCATGGCATAGGTAATATTTATTTTGAAACTTATTAGAAATCAACCTTTACTACATTTTGGAGTAATGTTGATAATAAAGAGGTTTTTAATTGAAATTTAAGGATTATCTTGATGACAAATAGGCTATGAATATCTATGGCAGCCCTGGACCAATAATTTTGTAATTGTTGCCTTTAGACCCCCTGTAGTCAGAATTACCTGAGGGTTCTAAAGAAAATATACATTCTTGGGCCCTATTTCAGCTGTAGGGAATCAGAATCCCCAGAGATAGAACCAATAAATTAGCATTTTAAACAAGTCTTCCAGAACATTCTTACAGGGAAGTTTGAGAAAAATATTGCCCTGGGTTAAATATTTTGCATAAAGTAAATAGATATTTCAGTTTGATCATTTCCCTATTAAAAAGAAGTTGCAAATAACTGTAGTTGAATTATTTTCAGAATTGACACATTCACATTTAAGAAAGAAATCAAAATTCACAAAATGAAGAGGGTGAGAGTATCTACTGGAAGAAATTCCAGCTGAAAAATTCAGTGACACATCAAAATTCAGTTTTAGATTATGTTTTCTAAGAGTCGTAAAATCAGTGTTACAAATTGAGGTGGTATTTTCTACATATTTTAATAGTTGGAACACCGTATACAAATTTTTGCTGGCTATCTTGTTTAATATTTTAGATGTGTTTCTAAAATTATATACATTTTGGGATGAACATTTAAATATGCATTAGTTCTATTTATTATCAGAAATTAAAGAATGCTTTTTGCAAAATGGAATAGAAACTGACTCAACTTGTGTAGCCTTTAATAGAAATCCCAAATAAATATATCAAAAAAAATTAAGAGCTTTATCTGGAAGCTAGGCATTTACAGGTCAGCGTCCTATGCTATTTCTAGGATGGTTTTCATAAGCATTGCTCATGCTGAAAGCCCTTAAATTTTTAGCATAAAGCATTATCACTACCCTGCCATCTTCACTTCCTTCTTTTGCAATTACTTGTCTCTGAAGGATGTGACTTTTAACAAAGTACTATGATTACACTTACTCTTTTCTCTTATATTGCATGGTTAAAGCCCTTATTATAAGTAGTGGGAAAAGCATAAAAACAAGTCTTTCTTTTTATGTTGTCTTGACTACTGCAATTACCTGGTCTTCATCCTATTTTCCCTCCTCCTCCTGACCTGCCTGGCCTACATGAATGTTTTCTTGCAGACACTGTGCCCACCATATAACATACATTATCTCACATGGTCCTCATAAAAACTTCAGAAGTCGTTATTATTATTTTCCTCATTTTAAAGATTGTTAAATTGAAAAGTAAGTAATTTGTCCAATGTAAGTAGAAGAGCCAGGATTAATTAGTCTTTTTCCAGAGCCCCAACATTAAGAATGACACATATTTCGAGGAATAAAACCTGCTCTGATCATGTTAGTTACTACACACATAGAAAATCATACACACACAGAAAGATCAACTAGAGTTTAATGAAAGAGCAATGCTCTTAAGAACACAGACACACCCCTAATGTGAATTCTACAAAGAAAAATAACTTTATTGCTTGAGTCTGCTTTTGAGAAAAGTAGTTTTATAATATGAAAAAATTGAACTTAACAAAACTTTAGGTCCTGTTCCACAGTAATTTTATTCATCTTTCTTTGTTTTATATGTTGTACATATTTACAATAAAATTGCTCCCAAAATAACACTTTTTTTTTATTTTTTGAGATTGATTCTCACTCTGTTGCCCAGGTTGTAGTGCACTGGCATGATCTTGGCTCACTGCAACCTCCACCTCCCAGGTTCACACAATTCTCTGCCTCAGCCTCCCGAGTAGCTGGGATTACAGGCTTCTGCCACCATGCCCAGCTAATTTTTGTATTTTTTTTTAGTAGAGATGGGGTTTCACCATCTTGGCCGGGTTGATCTTGAACTCCTAACCTCATAATTCACCTGCCTTGGCCTCCCAATGTGCTGGGATTACAGGCGTGAGCCACCACACCTGGCCTATAACACATTTTATGATTCCTTTATCTATTTCTCTAATAACATTACTGCAACCCTCAGCACGTATTTTTAAATGATGGTTGAAGGCTAGACTTACGGAAGATTTCAGCTCCAGAAGGATGGTTCCCTCCTCAATGATTAATCTATTCAGGATAAAGTAAATCACTGTTTGAAGGACTGAGTATAGTTCAGGGATGATAAACATTTGTCAGTCTGATAAAAAAAATTTCCAGGAAGGCTATAACTGCTCCAATGGCCTTTGGCTTGTAGAAGTTGGTAATCCTCTTTGAAGGACCAGGGAAGTTAAACAGGATGAATTGTTAGCTTGCTGCTATTTGAAATTACAAATCATCGAAAAACTGTCCACTAGAACACCTTAGGGAATGAATGGCAGATAATAATGGTTTACATGTGGTTGCAAAACAATAATGAACCTGTCGAATCAATTGTTCTGAATAGCAATAGATCACAGTGGAAGGAAAAATGCACCTCCTTATTGACCCCTTGTGTGTTCTGTTACATTTCATTCCTGTGACTTTTGAATGGTTTCCTTTTATACTTAATCATGCAGTGACAAATTAACCAACCCTAAAATGGTTACCCATAACTCTTCCCAAATGCAGAATTTAATATAAATAACTGAAACCAGAGCAGAAAGTAAAACCAGTATCTTTACCTTTTTATGGATATGATATATTCATGATAAAAATGCTAATTTCAGATCTAAAATGAACATAAAATAAATCAATGCTAATCATGGGTGAGTTTTTTTACTTAACAAAAGACTTAGTAAAATAACAAACTTATAGTCATAAATAGAAAAATGAACTATGACATGATCTCACTTTATTAATTTAGGTTTATCTTCTAACAGATGCATAGTAGTGTGGCCAAACGTATTTTGCCATGATCTGCAATGACTGATAAACTATTAAATGATTGATTGTACTGGGCACATTAATTTTACATGTATGGACATGCCATATGTTCAGGGTTAAATTGTAGAAAGCAATCTCTTGGTCTGCTCTGCACACCCCAACCTCCCCAACTACATTTAGAATTTATACAGTGTTTACATTAACACAATTTATATAAGAGAGTGCTACTGAAATAGTTTAGATTCATTTATGCAGATGACCTGGCCAAAAACCCACTTGAAACATCAAGGCTCACCATTATCACCAACAAACGGAGCTGTTATCAAATAACAATTTCATTTCATCCTGGGGTTAAATCTGCCACACAAGTAGTAATAGTCCTCTATCTGCTTCTCTTAAGATACTATGAGAATTAAATGACATAGAATGTTTAAGTTCTAGAGGGTTATAGTTTATTATTAATGTCTTTCATTTATCTAACCAGTTATTTTCTTCCAGTTCAGCTTATGTAAGAAAAATTCAAAATAAATAGGAAGTATTTTAGTCATAGGCTTAGTGACTAAAATACTTTAGTATTTTAATGTCATGATTTGTGTGAAGGGATGCTACAATCTTTCGGCTTTGTCTTAGTCATAAACATTTATCTAATACCAACTGTCTGGATCCAAAGATGAAAAAAAAGGCATACAGGATTTATAAATGGGTTTTTTCTTCTTGTAGTAATATGTTATGTTGAACCATTCTAGCTCATTCCACAACCACTTCTTTTACTTGAATGAAAATGTGCACACAGGCTGAGGGTAATGTCTCTGACTAGGGAATTAGACACCTCCAAAAGTGGCCTACATGGGATTTGATGGGAAGCCTTAATTTATTGCACTGTCACTTAAACACATGGCACAATGTTTTCATGACTGTTAATAATATATTACTAAATGTTAATCAGCTATAAAAAGAAATGTGATTTGTATGTGTGTAAGTTTGATCCATTTATCTTACTAGTGTTGATCTGGTATGAATTTTCTTTTGAGATATCAAATTTTGGTGAGAATATCACTAATGGAATTTTTTTCACATTCCTCTGGAAAAATTACTTAGCAATATAGTATTTTAATTCAGTAAAACCTTTATTTAGAAATGTCATCATTTCTTTAACTTGATAACTAAATTGTCTTTAAATATAAAAAGCTAGATTTAAATTAAATTGCACATTATTTTTGTAGTTATGATTTCTGAGACTACCCTCTCTCTGAAGTGTATTTTTTAAAAAGAGTTGCCTTTGCCTAGTTTTAGATAAAATATTACAATCTAATTTGGACTGTAAACTATTCTGATGTTGTAGCTTCCTTGAAATTTTATGACTAGATTAGAAATTTTACAATAAGAATAATAGTAGCAAACTCAATATAGATTTGTATACTGTATTTGGAGATACCCTCATGTATACATATATATCTGTGTATTTGTGTGTATACCTATGTCTATGTAGCTAGATCTATTTCTCCTACTATAGTGTTACAGTTTTTAGCTGTCTCTTGAGTGCGTATAATCTAAAGGAAGTTTTTTTTTTTTTTTTTTTGAAATAGAGTTTCACTCTTGTTACCCATGCTGGAGTGCAATGGCGGGATCTGGCTCACTGCAACCTCTGCCTCCTGGGTTCAAGCAATTCTCTTGCCTCAGCCTCTGGAGTAGCTGGGATTATAGGTATGCGCCACCACACCCAGCTAATTTTGTATTTTTAGTAGAGATGGGGTTTCTCTGTGTTGTCAGGCTGGTCTCAAACTCCCAATCTCAGGTGATCTGCCTGACTTAGCCCCCCCAAAGTACTGGGATTACAGGTGTGAGCCACCGTGCCAGGGCAGGAAGATGCTTTTAAAACACCGCAATTGAACATTGACCTTCTTTTTCTTAATTTATTATTTACCTAATGCATATTTTTACCTATAAAAGAAACAGTGTAAGATGGAAATCTTTCAGTTTGACTACTTACATTTCAATTGCCAAAAGGCTTATTTCAGCAACATAAAGTACAGCACTAACCTTTCTCTAGAATCCACTCTTTATCCTTTCCGAATTACCTATCCTTTGACACCTAGAGCTTTTCATATCTGTTTTTTTCTTGATGGGTGATCTATTATATTCTTTCAAGCAAGGTAGTTCTGCTGATATGTTTGATGATTTCAGTTACTATGCTTTGTAACATTTTGATCATCCACAATACTACATCTTTTAAATATTTGAATCGTTTTCATTCAGGAAGCAGGAATTCTGAAGAGTAAATTCTGATTCATATTTGACAGATTTGTGATATTCTAAAAATGCCACATTTCCCATATTTTTCTTTTCCTTGTATTATATATTATGAAATACAAATAGATTTCCATGTGTATATTATAAATATTCCAAGCTAAATATACGTAGGTACTAGTTCAAATCATTTATACTTAAAACAGTTTATGTACTGCTGACTGCTGTTTGTGACTATGTGCATTAGAAACACTTTTTCACACGATATTTATTATGTGAATTTGAGACAACTTAATAGGCATATACTTTGCACAATGCTAGTTGTCTGTGGCTTCAGGATGTAACCCTATTCCCACCTTTTCCCATGCTTTATTGCAATAGATCTTTCTGGGTGGCCTCAAATTAAGGCATTTTCTTCCCTCATTACCTGCTTTAATTTTTTTTGGAATGTGAATAATTGTGATGACAGAATTAATTTGAGTATGAAAATATGAGAGAAAAACAGTCTACTACATTTTACTCAAATTAATTGTCAATTTTGTGAAACTGGATAATAATAGCAAACCAAATTCTGTAATGTCAAATCAAAGGTAGTCTCTCAAGTTGATTTCTTGAGTTCTCTAAGGGCTTAATATAGTGCCAGGGATGAAATGAAAAGTAACAATTATTACTTATTTGATGATAAATTTAGAAGAAAATTTTCTATTCCATATACATATCTTAAATGAGGATTTCCAAAATTCTCAAATTTTCTAAATTGGTTCTTAGTGTTATACCACAGAGTGATGTGTCATTTTACAGACATAGAAAAAAGAACAATAAGTTAATAATGAATTTATAGGGAAAAAGGGACAATAGAAAGGCTAGTTAAAAGTGTTGAAAAAGCAATCAGTACAGGCCAGGCACTGGTGGCTCATGCCTGTAATCCCAGCACCCGTGGCTCATGCTTGTCATCCCACCACTTTGGGAAGCTGTAGTGGGAGGATCACTTGAGTGCAGGAGTTCAAGACCAACCTGGGCAACAATGTGAGACTCACCTCTAAAAAAAGTAAAAAAGAAAGAAGGAAAGAAAGAGAAAGAAGGAAGGAAGGAAGGAAAGAAAGAAGTACAAAACTCAAATTTTATTAATAGATTCTTATGCTAATAGCATAACTACAAGATGATACTTTAAAAAATGCCTACGTAGAAAATAAAGGATAAGGTAACATTCATTATAATAGGATAATGAATTACCATATAAAATAGGGTTTCTGCGTTTTTTCCACAGATTTTATATAAAATATTTTATCCTTTTGACTAAAACAAAAAAAATAAGTAAAACATCATTAATATTATTATTTGGTAATGTGAACCAATGAACTATATTATAAAGCATTACTATTATACTAAACAAACCTATTAAACTTCCTATAAAGAAATTAATTTTTTTACCTAAAGCAAATATTCATTTAATAACTTTTTGGTTTATTTATATACACATCCTGCTTAATTTATATTTAATTCTCTTAATGTCCAAATTTGGTCACAGAAAATATACTTTAGTAAAAGAAAATGGACAAAGAAAAACAAGGATATTACGATTTCTTCCATCTCAGGATTATATACTTTTCTGAATATCCTAGTTTGCATACTATATAGATTATATATTATTTAAAACAAAATTGCAAAACCATCGCTTGCTTGATAACTCTATTATTGAAAAAGAGTCTTTCAGTAAACTTTGTTCTGCTCCAAGAGAACAGAGCTCCTTTTAAAAATGCAGGAAATAGTTTCAGCATGATCTTTTCCTTTATGTTTTATTTAAAATGTTAATGGAGTAAATCCACAATTCACATAATTTATTTGGAAATACTTTTGTTCAGAATAATGCATCGAAAAAACAGTGATATACAGGCAAGTCCCCTTAAAAAACATGCATCAATTCAGTTCCCTTTTGAAGCATATTGCAAATGCCCTCTAACAGGGCACAGCAACATTACATAAATCATCTTATATGAAAAATTAACATGACATCAAATATTTATAAATATTAATGTGTATGTTAATATAACCAAAGCTGTAACAAACAATCATAACCTTGCCAAGTTTCCTAGGACAGGCGCAGCTGATAATGATATCCATTATCTCTGGAGGAACGCACAATTATGAAAGTTATACACAGGATGCTATGTTTTTAGCTGCTTTTTTTTTTTTTTTTTTTTTTTTTTTTTGAGACGGAGTTTCGCTCTTGTTACCCAGGCTGGAGTGCAATGGCGCGATCTCGGCTCACCGCAACCTCCGCCTCCTGGGTTCAGGCAATTCTCCTGCCTCAGCTTCCTGAGTAGCTGGGATTACAGGCACGCGCCACCATGCCCAGCTAATTTTTTTGTATTAGTAGAGACGGGGTTTCACAATGTTGACCAGGATGGTCTCGATCTCTTGACCTCGTGATCCACCCGCCTCGGCCTCCCAAAGTGCTGGGATTACAGGCTTGAGCCACCGCGCCCGGCCTTTAGCTGCTTTTAAATTAATCCATTAGATGTCTACCTTACATAAAGTCTTAACCCCTTTGTACACACATTCTTAAGAAGTGTATAAGGCAGCTCAAATGGATAAATATTTTACAAATCATTTTTATTTAATCATTTACACAGAAAGTCCCTATTTTTTAACATAACTTTAAGCATAATTGCAGTATATTGTGTCCTACAAAAAACTCACTTGGGATTGATCTCATGAACGTGTGTTAAGTACCACACATGCATTTACATGTGTGCATGCTACACCTTGTTTAAGAAAGCCACGCTTGGCAAAGGTAGATTGGTGATTTGTGGCTATGCAATGTAATGGACGATGCTAGTCTCTGTGTTGAGGATGGGGTGGGGATGGGGAGTTCTTGGGCTTGCCTGACTCAGTAGAGTTAAGTCCACAGTTAAAATTCTTGGTGACTCACAGATCATAGGCATAGTCAGCCAGGCAAAGTTTTGTTTGGGGTTGTTTTTTCAGTTCAGCTCTTTTCATGGCTAGGGTGAGTCAATGGATAACCCAGGAAGGTGACTCAGACAGAAGGAGAGAAGGACCACCATTTTATACACATGTATATGCGGCAGGCTCAGGCAAGTCTGGCTCAGAGTCCAGCAGGTTCTCATGGGCACAGCAAGAAGATCACGTTAGAGGATAAACATACTTTAGGATTGAAGATGTTTTGCTTCACCAAAAGAGAGTTCTGCAGTAAACAGAATCTGAATCCACCTGTCTAAATCTGCACCCAAGCAAGAGCATTCTTCACTGTAAAACACCTAACTTCTATTTTTAGCCTGACTCCTCAGTGTTACAAAGAGATTATTATTTTGTGGAAATAGACTCTGATGAGAGTGTGCTTTGCATCACTTACAAGTGGAAATGGGTTTTGCCCTAGGTGTGGTGGAGAAGCGTAACCTTGTTTTCATATTAACGTTTTTTTGTACATCTCTGGGATCTACGATTGACTTTGGGGCATTTTGGCTCTGGATAATAATGCTGATTCAACCTACTTACTCTCTGAAAAACTAAATATGGAATGAGTCATGTCTCAAGTGGTCAAAAAATGCCACTCAAAAATATCTTCCAATTAGAGATTCATTTTATTGCAAATCTGTAAAAATAATATGGACTTTAGATGGGATGTTCAGCCTGATACACATTTTAGTACTAATTGTTTTAATCAGGTAAGAGAGAAATACTTATCTGGTATCTTTTTAAGTGGGTCAGAATTTTGAATGGAATGCAAAGAAAAAGGGTGAATTTGCAGAGTAGACATTACTTTGTTACTTGTTAATTTAAATGTGTATTTTAGACATTAGCTTTCGAATCCCCAAATTGCATTGTTATATTTTGCCGCCAGCAATTTTATGCTCTATATTATCGTTTACTTTTGGCCTCTATGGAATCATTCCCATCAGCCCAAGCATATAGTTATTACTTCTATGTTAAAAAAAAAATAAAGGCAAGAGGGGGGCTTTTACTTGATTTTCCTGTCAGCTACTCCCTCTTTTCTGTTTTATCTTATTTTACTTTCTTTATTGTATTTACTCTTTTTTAGGAAAACTCCTTGAAGGGTTTGCCTATGCTGGATGTTTCTAAATGTTCTACTCTCATCTCCTTTAAATCCAATGAAAGTTTTATCATCACCATCCCACAGAAACCACTTTTGTCAAGATGGCCCAAGATCTCCATGCTGCTAAATCCCAAAGTCAAGTTTTAAGCCTTCTTTTACAAGTGGCATTCCCCCTTATCCATAGGGAATAAGTTTCAAGACCCCAGTAGATGCCTGAAACTGGGATTCTTTAACAACTGGGATCCTATGGATCCTATGTTAAAGGAAGCACTTTGCGGCTTCTCTTGGGCAGATCTGAATTGCTAGCCTTACTACTTGTGCACTTTGGGGCCATCAGGTAAAATAAGAGTGACTTGAACACAAGCACTGCAATACCACAACGTCTGACCTGATAACTGAATAAAGGGGCGAGTAGCATAGCCAGTGTGGATATGCTGGACAATGGGAAGAGTCACCATCCTAGCTGGATGGTGAGATTTCATCAGACCACGCAGACCAGCGTGCAATTTAAAACTCATAAATTCTTTATTTCTGGAACTTTCTATTTAGTACATTCAGACTGTAGTTGACTGCAGTTGAACTGAAACAGCGGAAAGTGAAACTGCAAATAAAGTGGGAGGGGACTACGATACTTGAATCCATTAGGACACAGCTTCTCCCTTCCTCCTCCTTCACACACTTTCCTTCGTTTGGCTTTCAGGACACCATTCTCTCCTGATTTTTCTACTTCATTGGCCACGCCATTTCAGCCTCCTTCAGTGATTCTTATGCCCACAGTTTTAATGTTGCCCCGAGGATTTACATTTGTAAAATCACATATTTTACAAATTGAAGGTTTATGGTCACCCTGAGTCAAGCAAGTGTACTGGCACCATTCTTCCAACAGTGTGTGCTTACTTCCTGTTTCTGTGTCACATTTTGGTAATGATAGCAACATTTCACATTGTTCATGATTATTATATCTGTGATTTCATGATTATTATATCTTTGTTCTTAATCTTTCTAGACTCACTCCCCTTGGTGAACAACACTCTAGTCTCACAGCTTTAAGTGCCGGTTTTATGCTGACATCTCCTATATTTACATTTCCAGTTCAGATCTCTCTTTCTCTTCTTAACTTCAGAGTCACATATGCAGTTATCTACTTGACATTTCCACTTGACTGTCTAAATGGATAGTTTCAGCTGGGTGCAGTGGCTCACACTTGTAATCCCAGCATTTTGGGAGGCCGAGGCAGGTGGATCATCTGACATCAGGAGTTAGAGACCAGCCTGACCAATATGGTGAAACCTTGTCTCTACTAAAAACACAAAAATTAGCCAGGCATGGTGGCATGTGTCTGTAGCCCCACCTACTCGGGAGACTGAAACAGGAGAATTGCTTGAACCCAGGAGGCAGAGGTTGCAGTGTGCCAAGATTGCACCATTGCACTCCAGCCTCGATGACAGAGCAAGACTTTGTCTCAAATAATAATAATAAACAAACAAACAAACAAACAAAAGGGGTAGTTTCAAATAAACATGTGCAAAAACAGAACTCCTGAACTCTAAAACTGACTCCTTCTGCAGTCTTTCCCATTTTAGTCAATGGCAGCTCTTAACACTTCAAGTTATTCCAGACAAAACCCTTGGGAGTCTTATTTAACTCCTGACAGCCTCACTGTTCTCTAATTAATCAGGAAATATAGGCACATTTGTTTTATTGTTCTTTGCAGAAATCACACATTTTACAAATGGAAGGTTTGTGGTTACCCTAAATCTGGCAAGTCTACTGGCACCATTTTTCCATCAGCGTGTGCTCACTTCCTGTCTCTGTGCCACATTTTTGTAATTATAGCAACATTTCACATTGTTCATGCTTATTATATCTGTTATGGTGATCTGCGATCTTTGAAGTTACTATTGTAATTGTTTTGGGGTGCCATGAGTCATACCTATATAAGACCGCATACTTCATCAATAAATGTTGTATGTGTTCTGATTACTCTGCTGATTGGCTGCTTCCCCATCTCTCTCCCTTTCCTCAGGCCCATCTAGTCCCAGAGACACAAGAATATTGTATTTAGGCTAGTTATTAATCCTGAAATGGGCTCCAAGTGTTCAAGTGAAAGGAATAGTTGCACATCTCTCACTTAAAAGCTAGAAATGATTAAGCTTAGTAAGCAGGCATGTACAAAGCAAAATAAGTAGAAAGCTAGATCTCTTGTGCCAAAATTAGTCAAGTTAAGAATAAAAAGGAAAAGTTCTTAAAGGAAATAAAAAGTGCTACTCCAATGAACACATGAATGATAAGAAAGTGAAACAGCCTTACTGCTGATATGAGAATGTTGTAGTGGTCTGGAGAGAAAACAAACAAGCAGATGCTGGAGAGGATGTGGAGAAACAGGAACACTTTTACACTGTTGGTGGGAGTGTAAACTAGTTCAGCCATTGTGGAAGACAGTGTGACACTTCCTCAAGGACCAGAAATAGAAATTCCATTTGACCCAGCAATCCCAATACTGGGTATATACCCAAATTATTATAAATCATTCTACTGTAAAGACACATGCACATGTATGTTAATTGCAGCACTGTTTACAATAGCAAAGACCTGGAACCAATGCAAATGCCCATCGACGATAGACTGGACAAGGAAAATGTGGCACATATACACCATGGAATACTATGCAGCCATAAAAAATGATGACTTCATATCCTTTGTAGGGACATGGATGAATCTGGAAACCATCATTCTCAGCAAACTGACACAAGAACAGAAAATCAAACACTGCATGTTCTCACTCATAGGCACGTGTTAAACAATGAGAACACATGGACACAGGGAGGGGAGCATCCCACACTGGGGTCTGTTGGTGGCGGCCAACGAGGGACAGTGGGTGAGTGGGGAGGTTGGGGCCGGATAACATGAGAAGAAATGCCACATATAGGTGACGGGGGGATGGAGGCAGCAAACCACATTGCCATGTATGTACCTATGCAACAATCCTGCATGTTCTGCACATGTACCCCAGAACCTAAAGTACAATTTAAAAAAATGAAAATAATAAAAATGATAAATTGGAATTCAAAAAAAAAAAAAAAAGAAAACAAAAAACAGCCACAAAATTCCCTTAAGCCAAAGCCTAGTCCAGAGCAAGGCCATACATTTCTTCAATTTTAAGAATGCTGAGAGAGATGAGAAAATTGCAGAAGAAAAATCTGAAGCTAGCAGTGCTTGGTTCAAGAGGTTGGTTTAAGGAAAGAAGCCACTTCCATGATGTAAAAGTACAAGGTGAAGCAGCAAGTGCTGATGAAGAAGCTGCAACAAATTATCCCGAAGATCTAGCTGAGGTCATTGATGAAGGTGACTACATTAAACAACAGATTTTCAATGTAGATGAAAACAGCTTTGCATGGGAAGATGATGCCACCTTGGACTTCCATAGCTAGAGAGAAGTCAGTGTCTGGCTTTGAAGCCTCAGAGGACAGGCTGACTCTCTTCTAAGGGGCTAATGCAGCTAGTTACTTGAAGTTGAAGCCAATGCTCATTTATCATTCCCAAATTCCTAATGCCCTTAAAATTATGCTAAATTTACTCTGCCTATGTTCTATAAAAGGAACAAAACCTGGATGACAGCACATCTGTTTACACCATGGTTTACTGGAAATTTTAAGACCACTGTTGAGAACTACTGCTCAGAAAAAATGTTGCTTTTCAAAATATGACTGCTCACTGATAACATACCTGGCCACCCAAGAGCTCTGATGGAGATGTACAGGAGATTAATGTTGTTTTCATGCCTGCCAACACCACATCCATTCTGTAGTCCATCACTGAAGGAGTAATTTCAACTTTCAAGTCTTATTATTTAAGAAATACATTTCACAAGACTGTCACTGTCATAGATTGTGATTCTTCTGATGGATCTGGGCAAAGTCAATTGAAAACCTTCTGGAAAAGGTTCACCATTCTAGATCCATTTAAGAACATTTGAAACTTGTGGGAGGAGGTCAATATTAACAGGAGTTTGGAAGAAGTTGATTCCAACCCTCATGGCTGACTTTGAGGGTTTCAAGACTTCAGTGGAGTAAGTCATTGCAGACATAGTAGAAATGTAAGTGAAATAGAAGTGGAAGCTGAAGATGAGACTGCATTGCTGCAATCTCATGATCAAACTTGAACACATAAGGAGTTGCTTCTTATGGATGAGCAAAGAAAGTGGTTTCTTGAGATGGAATCTGCTCCAGGTGAAGATGTGAACATTGTCAAAATGACAATAAAGGATGTAGAATATTCCATACACTTAGTTTATAAAGCAATGGAAAGGTTTGAGAGGATCAACTCCAATTTTGAAAGAAGCTCTACTGTAGGTTAAATGCTATCAAACAGCATCACACACTATGGAGAAATCTCTTGTGAAAGGAAGTAATCAATGGGGCAATTTCACTGTTGTCTTACTTTAATAAATTGCCACAGTCATCCCAACCTTCTTCACCTACCACCCTGGTTACTCAGTAGCCATGAACACTGAGGCAAGGCACTCTACCAGCAAAAATATAACTTACTGAAAGCTCAAATGAGGTTTAAATTTTTTAGCAATAAAATTTAAAAATTAAGGTATGTACATAGTTCTTTAGACATAGTGCTATTAAGCATTTAATAGATCATAGTATAATGTAAAAATAACTTTATATGCACTGGGAGACCAAAAAACATCATGTGACTCATGTCATTGTGATATTAGCTTTATTGCAGTGGTCTTTATTGAAGTGGTCTTTATTACAGGCATACTCTGAAATATGCCTGACTTTTTCACTCTACATTAAAAGCATATACAGAATATGACCTAGTTTTACCACTTCCATAGTTATTATACTTAGCCACCATCATTTTTTGCCTATGTTATTGCAATAGCCCAACTATTCTCATTATGTATACCTGCCTCCTTATTGTCTATATTCTCAATCCAGAAGCCAGATTGAACCTTTTAAAATGTAAGCAGAGGCCAGGCACAGTGGCTCATATCTGTAATCCCAACACTTTGGGAAGCCAAGGCAGTCAGATCACTTGGGGTCAGGAATTTGAGACCAGCTTGGCCAACATGGTGAAACCCTGTCTCTACTAAAAATATAAAAATTAGCTGGGTGTGGTGGTGGGTGCCTATAATCCCAGCTACTCGGGATTGCTTGAGCAGGAGAGTTGCTTGTACCTGGGGGGCAGAGGTTGCAGTGAACTGAGATCACACCACTGTACTCCAGCCTGGGCAACAGATTAAGACTCCATTTCAAAAAAATAAATAAGTAAAAATAAAATGTAAGTTAGAGCATGACATGCATTTGCTCAAAATCCTGCAATGTATATACAAGTCAGTCAGAGTGAAAGCCATGGTCCTATAATATCTTACTAGGTCTTGCATGATCTGATCCTCTGTTACCCATTTGACCTCAACTTCTAGAACCTTTCTCCATTTTTATTACACTCCAGGAATCCTGGTCTGCTTGCTCTCCCTTGAATACATCAGGCATACTTGATACCAGGCACTGGCTACTCACTTGCTCAGAACAGTTTTGATGGACTCCCTCACTTCTTTTCATCACTTCCCTGAAGTCTTTCTTCAAATTTCCTTTTCTCAAGGAAGTTTTATATGACCACCCTATTTAAAATTGCAAATGACCCTTCTTCCAACCACCAGTACCAATCCCACACACCTTGCTCTGTTGCAAATATATTTTCATACCTTTTATTTCTTTATAACATTCTAGATAATTTACGTATTTGTTACATATATGTATACATACACATATACATATATGTACACATACACACAAATGTATGTGTATATACATACATGTGTGTATACACATAACACACATATATATGTATGCATGAATGTACATATGTGTAGTTGTGCATCACTTGATGGAGCTACATTCTTAAAAATGCCTCCTTCGATAATATTGTCATTGTGCAAATATCACAGAGTGCAATTACACAACCTAGATAGTACAGCCTACTGTAGATCTGGGATATATGGTAGGGCCTATTGCTCCAGGCTACAAACCTGTACAGGATGTGACTGTACTAAGTACTGCAGGCAGTTGTAACACAATGGTGTATCTAAGCACATCAAAACATAGAAAGGTTCAATGCCTGAACCTCTCTTCAAGGGAGTGTCCAAAAATAAAGAAGAGAAAGGAGAGAAAGAGAGAGAAAGAGAGAGAGAGAGTGTGTGTTTGTGTGGTAATGAAAAAACTGTCAGTGGACTCACAAATTGTAAATTATGGTTATCTAAAAACTATGGGGAGGCCAGGTGCAGTGGTTCACATCTGTAATCCCAGTACTTTGAAAGGCTGAGGCAGGAGGATCACTTGAATCCAGGAGTTGGAGACAAGCCTGGGCAACACATGGAAACCATGTTTCTATAAAAAATTAGCCCTGCATGGTGGTATGTACTCGTAGTCACAGTTACTTGGAGACCTGAGGTGGGAGGATTGCTTGAGCCCAGGAGTTTGGGGCTGCAAGGAGCCTTAATCATGTCACTGGAGAGCAAAACCCTGTCTAAAATAAAACAAACTGTGTGTTTTTTTCCCACAGTTTCTGATCTGACTTGTAAAGAGCTTAGAAGTCTCCACTCTGTCCTAAGAACAAGGAAAAAATGCTGAATAAACTGAAAATCAACAACTTTTTTTAGGTGTCTCAAAGAAGGGAGGTCACAGGGTAAGCTGCTGCCCCAAAATTTGGAGAGATAAACAGGCAGATACAGTGAATCACAATTTAGTAGAGCAGAAACCCACCAGCAGAAACCTCTGCTGGAACCAGTCCCAGGGAGGTAAACCTGAACTGTAACTGATGAAGTGCTGAAGGCTCCATGTAGGCAAGTCTGAGAGATAAGAACTCCAGGGAGAACTCGGTCATGTGATCTTCACATTTTTGTGTTTTAGGAGCTCTACCAGGTTTTCCTCGTGAATATAGAACTATTTCTTTGTGCTTCCAGCAGGGAGAGAGGAAAAGGAACTGTTTAGAAATATATCAGAGCATTTTTTTTTAAAGAAGTTCTGCCCTCAGGAGAAACTTTTACCAGAGCCTAACCTGCTGGAATTTTGTCAGAGCCTAATCTACCTGGGGGAAGGGAAACACTCATCTCTAGCCCCCTCCAACCATTCTCTCCCACCCAAGGGAGGGAGGGCTGAGAAGCATTGGTGACAATGGTTCCAGTCCAAAGGTACAGACTTACTGAAAGACTGAGACCCCATTATGGGACTATGGGATGCTTCCTCTGCCCTGACACCTGACCACCACATTGCTAAAGGCCTTTTTACTGCAGTTCTTTTGTACCCAGTACATTATGTCTGCCTTTCAACAACCTACAGATCAAATCTCTCATGAGCACAGAGACAGAAATCTTCAACAAAGTACTAGCAAATCAAATCCAACAATGTATAAAAAGTGTTATATGCCATGGCCAAGTGAGATTTATCCCAGGTGTATAAGGCTGGTTTAACAATCAATTAATGTAATCCATCACATTGACAAGCTAAAGAAGAAAATTTACATGATCATATTCATAGATGCAGAAAAGACATCTGATAAAATCTAATACCTATTCATAATGAAAAACTCTCAGTTTACTAGGAACAATGAGAAACGTCCTCAGTTTTAAAAAATCCACACAAAAAGGAGGGAACTGGAGGGATTACAGGCATAAGCTAGCACTTCAAGAGGCCAAAGAGGGAGGGATGCTTGAGGCCAGGAGTTCAAGATCAACTTGGCCAACACAGCTAGACCCCCAACTCTAAAAAAATAAATAAATAATAAAATTTTTAAATCTACAACAAAAATAACCCTACAGCTAACATTATACTTCATGGTGAGAAACTTGAAGCTTTCCCACTAAGATCAGGAAGGACGCGAGGCTGTCCTCTCTCACCACTGCTTTTCAGCATTGTACTTGAAGTGCTAGCAAATGCGACAAGGCAAGAAAGGCAAATAAAATGTATATGGATTGGGAATAAAGAAATAATACTGTCTCTGTTCACAGATGACACAGATGACATGACTGTCTACATAGAATCTGAAAAACTGACAAAAATCTTGTAAACAACCAATGTGTCCTTTAGTGGTTGATTGGATAATTAAATGTGGTATATTCAGATCCTGGACTATTATTTAGTGCTAAAATCAAATGACTTTTCAAGTCATGAAAAGATGTGAAAGTTGTATTAGTATGTTCTCATGCTGCTATGAAGAAATACTGGAGACTGGGTAATTTATAAAGGAAAGAGGTTTAATTGAATACCAGTTCCACATGGCTGTGGAGGCCTCAGGAAACTTACAATCACGACAGAAGGCACCTCTTCACAGGGCAGCAGGACAGAGAATAAGTGCCAACAGGGGAAATGCCAGACACTTACAAAACTATGTCATCTCAACATCACAACTCACGATCATGAGAACAGCATGGGAGAAACCACCCCAATGAGCAAATCACTTCCCATTGGGTCCCTCCCATGATGTGGGTATTATGGGAACTACAATTCAAGATGAGATTTGGGTGGGGACACAGCCAAACCATATCAGAAATCACTTCAATGCATATTACCGAATGAAAGAAGCCAATCTGAAAAGGCTACATACTATATGATTCCAACTAGGATGACATTCTAGAAAAGGCAAAACTATGGAGACAATGAAAAGGTTTACGGTTGTCACAGTTTTGGGGGAGGAAGGGATGAATAGGCAGAGCACAGAGGATTTTGGGGGCAGTTTAACTATTCTATATGTTCTACAATGGTGGATACATGTCATTATATATTTGTCCAAACTGACAAAATGTGCATACCAAGAGTGGACCCTAATGTAAACTATGGACTTTGGGTAATAATGATGTGTCATCAATGTAGGTTCATTGATTGTACAAATGTACCACTGTGTTGTGGGATGTTGATTGTACGGAAAGTTGTACCTGTTGGGGACAAAGGATGTATGGGAACTTGTATTTTCTGCTTGATTTTGCTGTGAACCTAAAACATCTCTAAAAAAATAAAACAAATAATTTTTTAAAAACCTAATTTGTGACTTTGGGCATATCTTTTATTTTTCTGGGCCTCAGTCTTCTCATGGATAAAATGAGAGTGCTGGACTATATCAGTGTCCATCAAGCCAGATGATGCCATGGATAGTATGGACCAAATAAGTAATAGGAAGAAAACAAAACTAAGCTAAAAGCATTGCTGCCGAGGAGTGGCTGGGGGCAAAGTGTGAATGGGAAAAGAGAAAGTTGTCTTGTTAGCCTGAAATTTTTTACATGGAAAACATTGAACTAGATATCCTCTGAAATTCTGGTGTCAAAGTCTATCAAGTGTTTTCTTAGCCTAGAATTTTCTCTGTCTCCCATTCTCCTCCTTAGTAAAAGCCTACTTTTCATTGAGTACAAGATCAAGGCAATTCTACAGCACTTAGCTAATGTCTCAACTATTGTACCTCGTCACATTGAGCCTGGTACATAAAAGACACCCAAATAATGATTATTGAATGAATAACTGGACTATAACTGTTTTTCATATTTAACTTTCTGTCATAATTTGTGAATTTTTCAAGGGCTGGGACTCCAAGTCTTGTAATTTTTCTATTTCCAGCACCCAGAGTAGTATGTGAAATAACAAGCATCCAATGAATTGTTTCTTGAATTTTCAGAATATAAATATAGAGGAAACTGGCAACAATTGGAAGGATTAGAGAGTTTGTAGATGTTTGTTTGTTTGAGATGGAGTCTTACCCTGTCACCCAGGCTGGAGTTCAGTGGCATGATCCTAACACAGATCATCCAGGGTTATTACTGCTGACTCTTCTTTGTTGTTGTTGTTTGTTTGTTTTTTGAGACAGAGTCTCACTCTGTTGCCCAGGCTTGAGTGCAATGGCATTATCTCAGCTCCCTGTAACCTCTGCCTATCGGGTTCAAGCAATTCTTCTGTTTCAGCCTCCAGAGGAGCTGGGATTACAGATGCCTGCCACCATGCCCAGCTAATTTTTTGTATTTTTAGTAGAGATGGGATTTCACCATGTTGGCCAGGCTGGTCTTGAACTCCTGACCTCAAGTGATCCACCTGCCTCAGCCTCCCAAAGTGCTGGGATTACAGGCATGAGCCACTGTGCCTGGCTGGATTTGTGGATTTTGTTCATATATTACCTACTAAAAAAATAAAATAGTTGACCATAGAGTCTCTGCCAAAAATAAATAAATAGTATATGTATACACACTAAGCATAATTTCATTTGTATATGTTGCATGTATCTCATATAAACAACTATTATATGTAAGTATAATTGATTTTTCACAAACCTAGTGTTATCTCTAAAATGGGGATTTAGCCCAATAAGTACCCACCTGGCTCTAAATCTACTAAAGAAAACACATGCAAATATAAATTTTCCTTAATAGAAGATGCTTATTACTTATACATTTTAATAGATGTATCTATGTATCTTTACATTTATAAACATATATAAGCAATCTTTAGTGTCAGTTCATTAGAATTTATACCTTCATATCTGACATTTAGTGGTATTGCAATCTGGATTGTGGTCAAGAAGAAAAGAAAAAAAGAAGTTGCCCAAAAACAATTGGAATAAAATTTTAAAAACAAAAAAAACTAAGAAGGAGGAGGAGGAAAAGGAGAAAAAGCAAGGGGATTATTAATATTTTGAGTGGTTTAAATATAACAGTTGTCAAAAAATTCTTGGATGAAATTCTATGCATTTCATTCATAGGAACTTCATAGTTGTCAAAAAATTCTCAGACTGGCTGGGTGTGGTGGTTCACGCCTGTAATCCCAGCATTTTGGAAGGCTGAGGCAGGCAGATCACCTAAGGTCAGGAGTTCAAAACTAGCCTGTCCAACATGGTGAAACCCTATTTCTACTAAAAATCCCAAAAGTTACCTGAACGTAGTGGTGGGCACCTGTAATCCCAGCTACTTAGGAGGCTGAGACAGGAGAATCTCTTGAACCTGGAGGCAGAGGTTGCAGTGAGCCGAGATCATGCCATTGCACTCCAGCCTGGGTAACAAGAGCAAAACTCCATCTCAAAAATAAAAAAAATTATCAGACTAAATTCTAAGCATTTCATTCATAGGAACTTCTAAAATTCTTTCTCAACAATTGCTTTTAATTCTAACAACTGCATGTGAGTCTAACAAACTGATTATATGGCTTTGAAATGCATAGTGATTTAAATACAGAAAATCAGAGCGTCTACCTATTGAAAAGAGGAAAGCTGATCCCAAAAATATTGAAAGCAGATAGAATTACTCAAAAAGCTGGGTAGTCTGACGTTAGTTACTATCAAGGGCAAATATCTGGACATTCTTTGGTATTTTCCAAGAACTACATTGTGCAATATTTATAATGATGGTACTCCATCACTGGGAAAAATTTATGAGTATATCTTAGCATATTCTGGTGAAGAAATTTGGAAACAATTCATTTCAATTGAATCCTATCCAAAGGTTTAAAAGTAGCAAGACTGAATCCCTTCTTGATGTTTTCTTAATGTTTCTTGGTGTTTAAAGTAAAAAAAAAAAATTTAATTAATTCTCCCTCTCTCTGTCTCTCCTCCTCTCTTGTCCTCATGCCCTCCCTTCCCCTCCCCGACATCTCTCTCCCCACCAACACACGCTTTTTTATTATTTATAATACTTATTTGGTGTTTGACTTGTTTCAAACTAACTTCGCTAGCATGGTGGGCTTATATTTTAAGAAAATACGGATGTAATGAGATTTTAGTACTTGAAAATAATCTAACATTTTCATTTCATATATTAAAAAATGCATTGGTATCTATTCATTATTCATTTAAGTCCAGTCAACTCTCAATTATCTCAGGTAATAGAGAGTAAGGATAGAAGGAACAGGTGAAATCTATTCCTACTCCCCAAACACTAATTTCAATCTCTCTGTGAGCTCTTTACAAGACAGTGATACCTCCTTTCCCCTTCTTTGTATACGCACTCCAATTGTGGAATGACCTTAAGAAAAACAACCCAAGAGAAAAAGAGAAGCAAGCACATGGATGATCTCAAATCCGCTTTAAAATTAAGATAGCAAACGAAATCTTTAAGTCTAATAAAAGAAAACAAACTGCGATGATTTTTCCAATATTGTCTCTGGAAGCACAAGTCACTTCCAGATAAAACAGTTGTTTGTCCTTTGTTAAACTGCACCAACTATTTTGCAAAGCCTTTAATCATTTAAAAAGCCAGCTTTTTATAAGTATAAATGTGTCTTAACCTTCAGAATAGCAGTTAGAGTTTTAGTGTGAATGTCTTTATACATTTTATAATCTGTAGATGAGGAGGGCCAGTAAGGTTTAATAACATTATTGGTTTAATAACATTATTAAATACTGATTTTAACAAAGTCTTACATGCATGTCACCCAGACTGTTAGCAGTAAAACAGGCCTCCTAGCTGTTCCTTAACTAGCAATAATATTGACCTTTTTACTAAGTGTGAACAGCATTTATCCAAGGGAGGAATCAATATCGAGCTGAAACTCCAAGGTCTTAATAGCTAATCCTAAAAAACATCATTCAGTGGAGATTCTGGGATGGCAATTATCATAAATGCAGAAATGAAAAGATCACGTAAACAAATGTGCTCAACTTCGTATATAGTTTTTATATCATATATTTGGCATTTATTGAACACTGAGGAGAATGGAAAACAGAACTTGAAGACTGTGCTTTGTTTTCCCTAGAAAAGCTGCATTAAGTAGAGTAAAATAAAATCCTTTTAGATACACAGAAAATTACACTATGATTTAACACCTATTTTGCTGAGAGATGTCAATAGTCATTGATTACTTTCTCTATGAAGACCCAATGAAATCCTATAAACTAGTGTTAACTTTGAGGCTACAAAGGGTCAGAATATTTTAAAACATTATTTGTGATACTGCTTTTTTCTCTTCATCTGAAGAACCTAGTCAAATGAGTGTTATGTATAAAAATCTGTTTTCCCCACAAGGTGAAGAGGGGAGGGAAGAAGGTCAGTCGGTGAATGTGGCTGAGAAAATGTGCCCTAAGAGAAGACACGGCAGGGCAGCTCATCTGTGGGGTGGGGGAGCTATACTCTATTTGTGGTCATGTCAATAAAAAGTCAAATATTTGGAAGAAAAGAGAAACATGTAGTCATTAATTTTTTATTTTTTAAAGAGAGGATTTCTCTCTGTCACACTGGCACAATCATAGCTCACCATAGCCTGGAACTCCTGGGCTCAAGTAATTCCCCTCTCGGTTTCCCAAAGCATTGGGATTAAAAGTGTGGGCTGCCCTTACCAGCCAGTAATTTTTTAAAATGTAAAAATAGAAGAAAGAAGATTGTACACCATGGATGGAATTTCTCTAGCTTTATGGTCAAGACTTCCAAGAATTGAGAAAATGTGTTACTTGTGACCCAGGCTGCGGTCTTGAGAGATAAGCTGAATTAAACGTTAATTCTATTTTCAACCAATTGTGCACCAATCCTTCCTCTATTGCTCCACCTTCCTGAGTAAATTTGTTGCAGCAAACAGCTTGGATCCTCCAGCCTGTCTTGATATATCCCAAGACATCTTCATTCAAAATAAGGAAATGAATCCCTTACAACTGCCTTCCTTGAAATGGGGAAACTGGCCTTAGGAGATGGTGGCAGAATCCCAATGGGATATTAGAAAATAAAGGACCTAAGGAAAAAGCTCCTTTGCCGTCTATCCACAGAAGCATGTCCAAAGTAATTTATAGATTCAATGCTATCCCCACCAAGCTACCTATGACCCTCTTCACAGAACTGGAAAAAACCACCTTAAATTCATATGGAACCAAAAGAGAGCCTGCATAGCCAAGACAAGCCTAAGCAAAAAGAACAAAGCTGGAGTCATCATGCTACCTGACTTCAAACTATGCTACAAGGCTACAGTCATCAAAAAAGCATGGTACTGGTACCAAAACAGAGATATAAACCAATGGACCAGAACAAAGCCCTCGGAGGCAACGCCACACATCTACAACCATCTGATATTTGACAAACCTGACAAAAACAAGCAATGGGGAAAGGATTCCCTGTTTAATAAGTGGTGTTGGGAAAACTGGCTAGCCATGTGCAGAAAGAAGAAACTGGACCCCTTCCTGACACTTTACACTAAAATTAACTCCAGATGGATTAAAGACTTAAACATAAGACCTAACACCATAAAAACCCTAGAAGTAAACCTAGGCAAAACCATTCAGGATATAGGCATAGGCAAGAACTTCATGACTAAAACACCAAAAGCATTGGCAACAAAAGCCAAAATAGACAAATGGGCTCTAATTAAACTCCAGAGCTTCTGTACAGCAAAAGAAACAATCATTAGAGTGAACTGGCAACCAACAGAATGGCAAAAAATGTTTGCAATCTACCCATCTGACAAAAGGCTAATATCCAGAATCTACAAAGAACTAAAACAGATTTACAAGAAAAAAACAAACAAACCCATTCAAAAGTGGGTGAAGGACATGAACAGACACTTTTCAAAAGAAGACATATACGAGGCCAACAAACACATGAAAATATGCTCATCATCACTGGTTATTAGAGAAATGAAAATCAAAACCACATTGAAATACCATCTTATGCATTAGAATGATGATCATTAAAAAATCTGGTGACAGTAGATGCTGGAGAGGATGTGGAGAAATAGGGGAATACTTTTTCACTGTTGGTGGGAGTGTAAATTAGTTCAACCATTGTGGAAGACAGTGGTGACTCCTCAAGGACCTAGAAATAGAAATTCCATTTGACCCAGCAATCCCATTACTGGGTATATATCCAAAGGATTATAAATCGTTTTATTATAAAGACATATGCACATGTATGTTCATTCTGGCACTGCTTACAATAGCAAAAACCTGGAACCAACCCAAATGCCCACTGATGATAGACTGGACAGGGAAAATGTGGCACATATACACCATGGAATACTATGCAGCCATAAGAAATGATGAGTTCATGTCCTTTGCAGGGACATGGATGAATCTGGAAACCATCATTCTCAGCAAACTGACACAAGAACAGAAAATTGAACACCCCTTGTCCTCTCTCATAGGTGCGTGTTGGACAATGAGAACACATGGACACAGGGAGGGGAGCACTACACATTGGGGTCTTTTGGGGGGAATAGGGGAGGGACAGCAAGCAGTGGGGAGGTTGGGGAGGGATAACATGGGGAGAAATGCCAGATATAGGTGACGGGGGGATGGAGGCAGCAAACCACATTGCCATGTATGTACCTATGCAACAATCCTGCATGATCTGCACATGTACCACAGAATCTAAAGTACAATAAAATATATATTTTTTAAAAAAGAAGCATGTCCATTTGTGGGTCTACATTTGTCTCAGTGTATTATCTTTCCATTGCATGCACATCCATAAATACTTTCTCCTCTTTCTTGAATATGAACATCCTTCTTCAATTGGATACATGCCCTTTAAAAAGGTGTTCTGTATTAGGGTTTCAAGAATCTGGCCATTCTAGACAAAACAGCACCAGAGGAGTTCCTGTGATTTATCATGTCTATGATCCATGAATTAAATGGCCTCAGTGAGTGAGAACATTATGGTTTATTGCTTCTGGAAGCTGAGTACTACAGAGTGTGTGAAGAGAAGCTGGCATTAATGCCTTAACAATAAAAGGCCCTAAATGCTGATTTACCTGTCAGACTGAATTGGCTCTGAAAGAATGCTAATTAAAAAAAAAAAAGAAAACTTGTATATCCAGATATAGAGTCCTTTTATTCCAAAAGTTTTAATAAAAATCTACATAATTTTCATATGAAACCCTGAGAGAGTTGTGCATAACTATTTGTTTTCCATTGTTAGTTGATATGCTTTACTTTGGATTTGAAAAAAATTGAGAATACCTACAAAAAATTACATGGAAGCATTCAATATGCTAACAATAGCACTTTTCACTTCTTAGTTGGTTAAATTGTCCTGAAGTTGGAGATTTTCACAACGTCATAGTCTAAAAGTTACTTATTCTAAGTAAATTATAATGGCCTTATAGTTGCTACAGTTTGGATCATCTATTTTTTCCTTAGGTTCAGGCAAGCATAAGTCTTAATTATGCCAAATCGTGAATGTCTGTTCAATCTTTTTACATAGAGAATTCCACTATTTGAGTTTGAAAGCTCATCAGGCATCGTATTGACATCACATATAGGGAGACTTTTCTTATGATTGCCATCAACCCCTTGTCCATATTGAAAATCCCATTCCTTAATTCTGGATTAGGCTTTCAAGATTCTGAAAGAAGTACCAGTCCAGCACAGTGGCACATGCCTGTAATCCCAGCACGTTGGGAGGCCAAGGGAGGTGGATTGCTTGATCCCAGGAATTTGAGACCAGTATGGACAATGAGGCAAAACCTAGTCTTTACAAAAAAAAAAGAAAATTAGCTGGGTGAGGTGGTGTATGCCTGTGGTCCTACCTACTCAGGAGGCTGAGGTGGGAGGATCACTTGAGCCTCAGAGGTGGAGGCTGCAGTGAGCTGAGATCACAGCACTGCACTCCAGCCTGGGTGACAGAGCGAGACCCTGTCTCAATAAGTAAATAAATAATAAATAAAAGATCTACTAAAGTAACTGCATTCTTGAATAGGGATCAGTGCCAAACAGCAAATCTTTTTGCTTTGCAGGCCAGCTCCTTGGCTGTGCCATGGTAGGAGGAAAGCAATCACAGACAAGGCATAGATGATGAGCATGCCTGGCTGTGTTCTGGAACATTTTATCCCTGGATGCTGAAATTTCATATATGTGACATACACGTATGTTACATGAATTTCATCTGTGACACATTTTATTCATTTTCCCCCTACGTATTTATAAACTCTATTGTACACTCCATTCTTATCTGGTGGGGTGTACAAAAAGAGGTGGTGGGCTGGATATGGCACATGGGCCGTAGTTTGCCTACTCCTGTTCTTGACGATGCAATTACCTGATTTCTAAGTCTCATCCACACATGTAATTTTAGAAGAGAGGGTCATTAATGTTCATTTGCTTTCCTTTTAAACATCAATACATTTTATAGAGTACTTTCTGTTTCAAGGTCTGAAGGACAAGAAGGGGTAAAGTGAAATTCAGACCTCAGTATTGCGTCCTTAACTCAGTCATGTAACCAAGGAGGCCGTGAGCTGCAGATGTGCACCTGCATTACTATGGACACATCTGGGAAGCAATGTCGGACTCTTCACCTCGTTTTTATGCCAAAATGCGCTGATGTCTTTATTGGTTCTATTTGCCAACATTTTAATTAATTTCCTTTCATAGTATGTGAGGTTAGGTGTAATACTTTTCTTTCTGTCATGGTGAGAATAAGTTAGTATTCAAAACTATTTGTCAACATTTTCCACATTCCAGGTTCTATATATAGTATCTATATAAATTATATAGTATAATTACTATATGCAGTGATTATAAATTATATATATCATACTATATGCAGCATAATTATATGAATATGTTATATAAAGTATAATTTATATTTAAATTATAGTATATATAAATTATAGGCATAAATGTATATAAAATATAATTAAATATATAATTTATATAAATTATAGCATCACAATATCTGGATCAACCTAACATGAAATGCTTTTTTATCAAAATACTAGTGTAATCATTTCCAAATTATACTTTCTAAATAAGATTTTTGGTAGAATTGAGGCCGACTATGTTGGCTATATAAATTAACTGAAGATACTAAAGCTGGTATAATTGGCATGCTATTGATTTAGAAATATGAGTAGATAATAAAATACTTTAGGTATAAGACATTGAATTAAGTACTATTGTTCATATACTTTTCTTAATGATGACTCTTTAGATTTTATCACGCTAATATAAAAATAGACTAAAAATATTCCTTAGTTAACAAAATGATTTGGAATGAAAGACTTGAGGTTGCTTATTCAGGGAGCATAAGCGGGGAGACCTGAGAGATCACATTTTGAGCTTTGTGAGTACTTACACATTGCACGCTGTCTTCGCTTTCTCCTTTACTCTTTTCATCTAGCAGTTGTATTTGGAATTATTAACTTCAGACTTATTTGGAATTATTTGCTTCCTCAATTCCACCCACCCCTCCCCATATTAGCCTACAAGATCTTGAAAGGGAGGGAATAGGTCTTATTCATTCCATATTCCCAGGATGGAGCGAAATGCTTAGCTTAGTGTAGATGCTTAACACGTTTTTGTAAATGACTGAATTGCATTGGTTTGTGGTTCAACTTGTTTGGATTCATTGTAAGAATCTAATATTTCCCAAGTCTACCTTTATGTAGAGGAAACAGTATTCCTCATTTAGTTGTCTTTGCTTCCAGAGAACCAAGGAAAAAAAATCCCATATATCTTCAATCCTCTTATTGGAACCTTCCTGTCAAAACTTCATCACCTAGACACTTTAAAGCCCTAAATGCGAATTGCAACAGCTGTAGGTGTTTGAGCAGCAGATAAACGTTTTCTATAACTAACAATATCAATAGGGATGGCTATGAGCCTGTGGATAAGAGCGAGATGTAGGTGGCTGAGGGCTGGGAATAGGAGCAGGGTACGGTGCAGGCTGGGCACATGCTGATGCCGTAAGCAGAGTGACAAGCTGGCAAGTCTTAAGTGGAGATTCAAGCAGTTGCAGGGGTTAACAGAGGGTGTTAAAAGTTATGTCACTTGTTTTACTAGTACTGTATCTGAGGTGCTTCTCTGATTGTGATAAAGTACAGAAAAATGTCAAAACAAATTCAAAGTGACTTGAAGAACCTTGATTTACGCTCCTTGAAAATGCTAAGCATTTTATTGTATTGCACTTACCTATCTAAAAAATGGGTAAAGTAACAATTTAAATATTCCAAGGACTGTGAAACTATTTGGAAATCAGTCCTTTAGTGATACAGTGGCTCTGACTGAACCCCTCTCTTGAAGTTAAGCATCATAAGGAAAAAGTCTAAGCCTACTCAGTAAATCAAGAAACTTCCTAGTAGATTTTCTTCAACTCACTCAGAAATGTGATTAACAGGAAAAAAAAAAAAAGGAGAATCTTTTTAAGTGCCTGCCCTTCTTTAAAAGTCTGTGACTTTCCTCAGTTCATGGATGGATTTATCCTTCACTGGATTAATGAGCTCTGTGACTCCAAGAGGGCAATGACCCTTGCAGGACAGTTCTCAGGTGGCCTTGGGCCACCCAATGTCCTCCCACTTTTCACTTCCAGTTCTCAAGAATAACTGTCGAATGTGCCAGTAATGCAACATCCCGAGAAAAGGGGAGAACTGGCCAAACAGCCCAGGCTAGAAACCCCCAGAAACAGGATGTCCTTCGATGTTTCAGCCCAGCAGTCATGTGACACCCGGGGCATAAAACCCAGGGTGGGCCGCTTTCTGGGATCCCTCAGCTGTGGTGCAATTAGGGCATGAGCAGATGAGACTCTATCCTCCTGGGCAGCTTTCCAGAGCCTTGGGGGATCAGCTCATCATGAATGCTGTTTATCTGTAAGTAATATATCCAGTCTGTGTAATGTGCGTGCGTGTGTGTGTGTGTGTGTGTGTGTGTTCTGTTTCACCGGACTCAGGCAAGTAGTAACCAGCGCACAGTGAACCTGCCTCGGACCTCTCTCGTTTAATAAGGAAAGCTCTATAGAGTAGAATATATTCTAGACAACTACAAACTAGATGGAGTAGGTCAGGTGTCAGATGGGAGTTAAGCAGGGAAGTCTGAGTGACTCTCAGCTTAATCCTTAGGACTGTATTGTAGCAGTGTTCTCTACTTTCACCTTTTTCTCAATATTCCATTTTCATCCTGAGATATTATCTCACCCTGGGTATCCTAGGAGCTGAAATATGGTTCTGGTTTTATTTCTGCACATGGTAGGCCAGTTTCCCACGGCTAATACTGATGCTAATACCAATATGAATGCTAATACTATTTAATAGTAATCTCTTACATAGCACTTCTTATGCTCCAAGCTTCAAAGGTGCCCATATTTGGATATGGTTTTAAATATTGTTCTTAAGCAACCCCAAAGATTCTAAAAAACTTATTTTAGGCCTTCAATCATGGATTAGCACTCTACTGAAGAAATAAAACCCAAGGCAATCTCTTGCCAGCCTCAAGCAAAAGACTCGCCTATAGGACATTTATTTTGCTGGCCAAGATGGTTTTTCTAAAGTCAAAAGTGTGACTGGAGGCTACCTTTTGGGAGTGTTTCTGTGTGTGTGTGTGTGTGTGTGTGTGTGTGTATGTGTGTTTTGTTTTGTTTTTGAGACAAGGTCTCGCTCTGTCACCCAGGCTGTAGTGCAGTGTCACAACCACAGCTCACTGCAGCTTTGACTTCCCAGCTCAAGTGATCCTCCCATCTTAGCCTCCTGAGTAGCTAGGACTACAGGCGCATGCTCCCACGTTGGCTAATTTTTGTATATTTTGTAGAGATGGAGTTTTGCCATGTTGCCCAGGCTGGTCTCAAACTGTGACCTCAAGAAATCCACCCACCATGGCCTCCCAAAGTGCTGTGATTCCAGGTGTGAGCCACGGTGCCCTCAAGTATTTAACCTTGCCCTAGAAGAGGTCTACCCTTTGCCCACAAGGTAATATTGATTTGCTGGGGGTGGGGGAAGGGCAGGGAGTGGTTTGGGCTAGCTAGATTGTGACAATTTGATTTAGGGTTGGGTATAACACACCTTAACATGAAGAGTAGCCTTCCCAAAAGCCCAACAGTGTGATTTAGAGTAGGAGCTTTGTTTTGTTTTGGCGGAATATTTTGGATAAATTTATGGGGTACAAACAAATGCAGTTTTGTTACATGCATACAGGGCAAAGTGATGAAGTCAGCACCGTCAGGATATCCTTCACCTGAGTGACGTACATTGTACCTAGTAAGTAATTTCTCATCATCCCATTTCCTCACTCTTCCAAGTTAAGCTTCCAAGTCAAGGATGGGAGCTTTGGGTCAGGCCACCTGGATGAAGAGATCAATCATGTGGATAATCAATCAATCAGCTACATAAAGGTGCCGAATATAAATTCTGAATACTGAGGCTTGGGTGAGCTTCCCTGGTTGGCAATGCTCTATGTATATTGTCACATGTGGATACTGGGATACTGATGTGCTCTGAACCCATGGGAGGAAGACAGTGAAAACTGTGTCTGGTGCTTCCACAGCCTCTGCCCTATGTATGCCTTCCTTTGGCTGCTTTTGATCTATATCCTTTCCCTGTAATAAACTGTAACAGTGAGGATTACAATTTCAGTGAGCTCTGTCAGTCTCTGTAGCAAATTATTGAAACTGATGATGGTTTTGGGAAACCCTCAAACTTGTAATTTGTGTCAGAATTGAGGGTTGGCTTGTGTGGACTATTCCTTTTAAAGTGAGTAGTTGACTCAAACTCTTTGCAGTAGGTACAGATTCAACCTCCAGCATCAGAACTTCCTGGGGGGATTATTTAAAATGCAGCCTCCTACTCCCACTCAAATCTACTGAATCAGAAAGGTTGGGGAGGGCTGGGAAGCTGCATTGTTATTATTATTTTTATTTGAGACAGTGTCTCGCTCTGTTGTCCAGGCTGGAGTGCAGTGGCACAACCCCAGGTCACTGTAGCCAGGACTTCCTGGGCTCAACCAATCCTCTCACCTCAGCCTCCCTCCCTCCATCCTCAGGGACTACTGGCGTGCACCACAATGCCCAGCTATTTTTTTAAACGTTCTGTAGAGACAGGTTCTTCCCACGTTGGCCAAGCTGGTCTCAAACTAGTGGGCTCAAGTGATTCTCCTGTCTCTACCTTCCAAAGTGCTGGGATTGCAGGTGGAAGCTGCATTACTAACAAGTTTTCCAGGGATTCTTATGCATTGTGAAGTTGAATCCCACCACTTTCAGGAATGAGAACTGAATCTCAGGAGACATTAACCCAACCTATGACAAAAAATACACCAGAGAGGCCCTGCGCGGTGGCTCATGCCTGTAATTCTAGCACTTTGGGAGGCTGAGGCAAGTGGATCACCTGAGGTCAGGAGTTCAAGACCAGCCTGGCCAACATGGTGAAACCCTGTCTCTACTAAAAATACAAAAACTTGGGTGTGGGGGTGGACATCTATAATCCCAACTCCTCCAGAGGCTGAGGCAGGAGAATCACTTGAACCCTGGAGGTGGTGGTTACAGTGAGCTGAGATTGCACCTCTGCACTCCAGCCTGGGCAACAGAGCAAGACTGTCTCGAAACAAAACAAAACAAAACAAAACAAAACAGTCAGCAGTGATAACCCTGGATGATCTGTTAGGAAGGCTCTAAGGAACAGTTACTCCTTTCTCAGTTGTCTGGGTTTTACAGAAAAGGTGACAGTCACTTTCCAGGTCCCTGGAAAGGAGTGACCTACAAGATGTGGAGATAGGATTCACCAAAGAAGAGTCAAGGTGGCTGGACCCTATTCAAGGGGATCATGTTGAATAATAAGCACCTGGTCCATTTGGATTTCTGATTTCCACTGGGACACACTGGTTCAAATAATTTAGGTACGGTTGGGTGTGGTGGCTCACACCTGTAATCTCAGCACTTTGAGAGGCCAAGGTGGGCAGATCACGAGGTCAGAAGTTCAAGACCAGCCTGGCCAATATGGTGAAACCCTGGTACTACTAAAAGTACAAAAATTAGCTGGGCATAGTGGTAGGCGCCTGTATTCCCAGTTACTTGGGAGGCTGAGGCAGGAGAATCGTTTGAATCCAGAAGGCAGAGGTTGCAATGAGCCGAGATCGTGCCATTGCACTCCAGCCTGGACAATAGGGTGAGACTCCGTCAAAGCAAGCAAGAAGGAAGGGAGGGAGGGAGGGAGGGAGGGAAGGAAGGAAGGAAGCAAGGAAGGAAGGAAGGAAGGGAAGGGAAGAAAGGAAGGAAGGAAGGAAGGAAGGAAATTTCGGTTCAGGCCAGTGGTGCCTGGCTTACAACATTTTTGGGAGATGATGGTGTGCATCCCTTCCCGATTGCACATTCAGTGACACCACCTTAGCAGGCTGAAATTGGTCATGGTGGGAGTGTTTACCTCACAGTATATTGCACCACCACACTGGGTGTTAAATAAGCCCAGGCTAGTGCCAAAGGGAGGCAATGATATTTTCTCATCCTTTTACCTGATTGAATAACAGCTGTGATTTATATGAAAACACCTGGACTCTGGAAGGATGCAGAGTGCGATATCTGCAAATGCAAAGAACACCTGATAAAATAAAGGGCATTTGCATATCTGTGTCAGTCTGGGAAAGACAGTTTTCATTTTAATTTTCTGAGTGACATTACAGAAAGGTTGAAAGGGGCCATTTAGATATCAAGTATTATTTGTCACTCAGTATTCTTATAACCATTATTATAATGGCACAACCATAATGGTTTAAACACAGCCTTAGCAGTAAAGCTTTGATGTCAGAAGAAGAAGTTTTTCTGAAGTTGAATGAAGGGTATTCCTTTCCTTTGGCTTTGCTGTCAGCAGAAAAAAAGGGACTGCTGTGGGCAGGGTAGTGAGTGATGGGTAGTGCTGGATTGCAGTCTTTGTGTGCAGGGCTTTGCCTAGTAGTGAAGATATAGGTGAACCATGAATTCTGTGTTCCCTGGTATTTCATTCTACTTTATCTTTCACTGTACTTCAAAATTTTGAGCCAAGAAATTTCATTATGAAGAGGCCATTGATTGAACTTAAAGCTAATGCTGTCAGATGAATGTAAAATTCTGTTTTTCTGAACTTAATTATTAAGATCTTATAGGTGAAATAAAAGAACAGTTGATTTCTGCCTTGCTCTTGCCAGATTTTAGTATTTAAAATATTTATCTAGTGCCTTGGGCAATATTAAAAGTTTATCTTAATTGGGTTTGCATTTTAATTCTCTAGAATGAACTCACTAGGCATACTTATATGTCCAGAGACTTTTTAGATGGTGAGCCTACTTCTTAGAACCATACAGATTAATATATGTATTTATAGGAAATGTGTAAATGCCAGTTGAGTATAATTCCCATGAAACCTTTTTTAAATAGGTCAACTTTTAGACTTGTAAAAAACATTATTTTGTAAATTTTTTATTTTTCGTGGAACGAATAAGCATAGTCATAATTTTTCATAAAGCTAACTCTCTTTAACATTGCCTCCTTAAATTGCCACTGTTATTGTTATGGTTTTCTGGTGTAAAAGGTAACGCAGTTGAGAGGACAGGGAACATTTATTGAGCACTTACTGAATGCCAGATGCACTCCTAAGTACAGTATTTCATGTGCCTTATCTCATTTAATCCTCCCAGGAACCCTGAGAGATAAGCACAGTCTTGATCCCAGTTTATAGATAAGGAGACGGAAGCTTATAGAGGCTAGGAAACCCACCAAGGTCAGATTCTGAGAGGCAGAGGCAGGCTCAACCTAGATGGTCTGATACCCAAAGCTGTGCTCTTAACTCTCTATTTTTTCTCATACTCCATACAATACAAAGCAAGGGAAGACCTCAGAATTATTTCTCCACAGACACGTGACTCAGAAACAATTTTAGCACAATTTGAGGAGTTCCCAGGAAAGATCTCTCTCTTTTTGTTTTTTGTCATTTGATAAAATGAGATTAAATTTCTAAAAAGAGCATTTTGATTCTCGGTCATGACATTAGACAGGACATCCCAAATACTTAAATATCAAGCTTTGTCTGCTAATCATTGCCAGTAATTGATCACTTAGTGGATCAATTGAACAACTCTAGCAAATCAATGAAGTCATCCTCAAGGAGTTTCTAGACCCATGCAGACACATGAGATGCTGTCTCCCAGCACCAGGTAGTCTGATTACCACCATCAAGATCAGCTTCCTTCCTCCAGGGCACCAATGGTCTATGGCTCTTTTATTTTAAAATAAACTGCTGGAACCTCTTGTGCTCTGACTAGCTGGCAGCTCAGCGTCTCCTTCACGACCCGCCCCCTAGCAATTCCCTTACATATCTGGGCTCCTACACAGGCCTCAGCTGTGTCCCACCGAGTGCTAGCCGTCTTAGTTCATTTCACATGTTCAGTATCAGCTATTGTTCCTGAGTGCCTGGGCTCTGCCAGGTGGCTGGACCCTAGGAGACTTACAGCCTCAGCCCCGGCTCTCTGAGAGCAAGTGCTCCCTCAGGAATGCTTAGACTGCAGAGTTAAGCACTGGACACAGGCAAGACTCTTCTACTTAAAAGTAAATTATTTTTAACTGACAAATAGTAATTGTATACATATGTGGTACACAATGTGATGTTTATATATGTATACATTGTGGAATGATTATACAGTATCGAGCTGAGTAACATATCCATCACCTCATATACTTACCATATTTTGTGGTGAGAACATTTAAAATCTATTCTCTTCAGCGATTTTGAAATATACACTACATTATTTTCAGTTATGGTCACCTTGCTGTTCAGTAGATCTGAAAACTGATTTTTCCTGTCTAACGAGAACTTTGTACTCTTTGGTCAACTATACCAACTGTCCAACCCACCATTCCCAACCCTCCCCTTCCCTCCCCACCTCCCCTGCTCCCCCCCATGCCACCTCTGGTAACCAACATTCTACTCACTACTTCTGTGAGTTCAACTTCTTAAGATTCCACATATAAGTAAAGTGAAGTCATGCAGTCTTAACTATTTTGATATTCACGTCCTATAAGGAAAGTCTAGAGAGTTGGGCCAAGGTCAGATGGTGAGAGGGCGAGATGCCATGGAAAGGGGCTTGGAGTTTGACTTTCACGCTTTAAGCAGTAAGTGTAACTATTGAAGACAGACTTCCTTCCGTCCTTCCTTCCTTCCTTCCTTCCTTTCTTCCTTCCTTCCTTTCTTCCTCCCTCCCTTCCTTCCTCCCTTCCTCCCTTCCTTTTTTTTTTGATGGAGTCTCACTCTGTCACCCAGGCTGGAGTGTAATGGCATGATCTCGGGTCACTGCAACCTCCACCTCCTGGGTTTAAGCAATTCCCCTGCCTCAGCCTCCTTTGTCCAGCTAATTTTTGTATTTTTAGTAGAGATGGGTTTTTACCATGTTAGCCAGGCTGGTCTCGAACTCCTGACCTCAGGTGATCTGCCAACCTCAGCCTCCCAAAGTGCTGGGATTACAGGCGTGAGCCACCACGCCCGACTGTCCTTCCTTCCTTTCTTTGAGAGAGGGTCTTGCTCTGTCACTTAAGCTAGAGTACAGTGGTGTGATTTCATCTAGACCTCCCTGGGCTCAAGTGATCCTCCCACCTCAGCCTCCCTGGTAGCTGGGACTACAGGTGTGCATGACCATGCCTAGCTAATTTTTGTTATACACACACACACACACAATTTTTTTTTTTGTAGAGATGAGATTTTGCTTTGTTGCCCAGGCTGGTCATTAACTCTTGGGCTCTGATCTTTTCACCTCAGCCTCCCAAAGTGCTGGGATTACATGCATCGGCCACCATGCTCGGCCAACTATTTAAGATTCTGGGTAAGGATGAGACATGAAGAAATGGATATCTCATGTGAGAGCACTGAAACAGAAAGGAAAAGATAGTTTATGATCCTGACATTTTAGAGAACCTGTAAGCATGTCACCACGCTCTACAATCATAGGCTTAAATCAGACATTTTGCTGGTGGTCTTGGTGGGAGATTCAGGGGAATCTGGGGTCAGAGAAGAGAATTAAAGGCAAATTGTGTGTTAGACTTTTCCAGGGTACCAGAAACAGAGATGTTTTGTAACTTACCCGTAGTTGATTTACATGAAGGGATAAGGAAGAACACTGCCCGTCTCAGCCACTATGGATCAAATCTCGTGGGACAGGACTTTCAGAAGTGCTGTGCACTGCTCTAAAGGTACACTTGCTCAGCTCCTCGTGTCTTTTCTTCTGTCCCCAGGCAGCCCTGCCCCTGCTTTCCTCTTCAGCTCATAACTTCTGTTTGCTCATGGATTCTACCGCCTTAGAACTTCTGATTACTGCCTTTTTCTCTTCTCTCTCTTTAAGTTCACCCATCTGTTTTCTAAATCAGAAGTCACCAAACTTTTTCTCTAAAAGTCAAGATAGATATTAATAGTAAATATTTGAGTCTTCGCAGGCCCAGTGATCTCTGCTGTCATGACTCAAGGATGTCCTTGTGGTACAAAAGCAGCCTTGGGTGGCCTGAAAATGGATTTGTGAGGCTGTGTTCCAATACAACCTTATTTACAAAATGAGATTTGAATTGCATATAGGCTCAACATGGTACAAAAATATTCTTCTTTTATATTTTTCCAACCATTCAAAATAGTAAAAACTATTCTTAGCTTATGGTCCATATAAGAACAGACGGTGTGGCTGAATATGGCCTGTAGGCTGTACTTTGTCTATTCTTGGTCTAGATTCTTCTCTAATTCACATTTATATTTTACAGTAGAGGATACTTACTGGTTTAACCAGTGATCACATTTAAGGTCTTGGGCTTTGAAGTGTTTTTAACTAATTTTTTAATTTTTAATTTTTATGTGGACACATAAGAGTTGTGTACATATTTATGAGGTACATGTGAAATTTTTATACAAGTATACGATGGGTAATGATCAAATCAGGGTAATTGGAATATCAATCACCTCCCTTATTTATCATGTTTTGGTGTTGAGGACATTCCAATTCTATTCTTCTAGTTATTATGAAATACACAATAAATTGTTGTTAACTATAGTTGCCCTATTGTGCTACTGAACACTAGATTGTATTCCTTCCATCTAAGTGAATTTTCAGACCCATTAACCATCCCCTTTTTATCTCCCCTTTCCCACCACTCTTCTCAGTCTCTGGTTACCAGAGACTGTTCTACTCTCTACTTCAATGAGATCAATTTTAGATTCCACATATGAGTGAGAATATGTAACATTTGTCTTTCTGTGCCTGGCTTATTTTACGTAACATAAGAACCTCCAGTTTCATCAGTGTTGTTGCAAATGACAGGATTTCATTCTTTTTATGGCTGCGTAGTACTCTATTGTATGTATGTACCCTATTTTCTTTCTTTAACCATCCTCAACCTCACTTGGGTTGATTCCATGTCTCAGCTATTGTGAAAAGTTCTGCAGTAAACACGAGAATACAGATATCTCTATGATATGCTGATGTCCTTTCTCTTGGGTATATGTCTAGCAGTGGGATTGCAGGATCATAGGGTAATTCTATGTTTAGTTTTTTGAGGAACCTCCATACTGTTCTTCATAGTGGCTGTATTAATTTACGTTCCCACCAACAGTGTATGAGGGTTCTCCTTTCTTTGCATCCTCCCCAGCATCTGTTATTACTTGTCTTTTTGATAAAAGCCATTTTAACTCTAATGGGACAATAGCTCACTATAGCTTTGATTTGCATTTCTCTGATGCTTAGTATGTTGAGCTTTTTTTTTCATATACCTGTTGGCCGTTCATATGTCTTCTTTTGAGAGATATCTATTCAGATCTTTTGCCCATTTCAAAATTGGATTATTTGGGATTTGTTTTCTTATTAAGTTATTTGAGTTCTAGGCTTTGAAGTTTGCTTGGGGTCTGAATTCCAGGTCTAGCTGCATTTACTAGCTGCATAAACTAAAGCAAGTTATTCCAATTTTGGGGGCTTTATTTTTTTTTTTCCATTGGTAAAATGAAGCTAGCATTAATTCCTAATTCAATAGGTTGGTGCCAGAACCAAACAAGAGACTCTGGTGTTAAAGTGCTTAGCTCAGAACCTGGCACATAATAAGTAAACAGTAAGTGTTCACTGTGATGATGATGATGATGATGATGATGATTAGATAGTCCTTGGGCTTTTCCTGGCCTGCCTCTGCCAGGGTGACCCAGGAGAGAAAGGCTTTAGTCTAGTTTGTTCATTGTTATAATACATGATATTAGATGCTTAATACATATGTGTTGAGTAAAGATACAAATCCTCAGTTCTATCAGCTAGGGTAGGGTATCAGAGACCCATGAAACACAGTAACCTATATATGAAAAATCTCAGGTTACTACTCTCTCAGAAGGGGTCGGTAGGCTGGAGGATCACTCAAGTCATCATTTCCTGGGCTGATTTATTGATCATCTAATATAACAAACAAGGAAGAAGAAACACGTCAGAGGGCAGAGACTAGGGAGGCACAGAAGGGCTAGAATTGTTGACCTGGAGGTAAAGAAATTGCTTCAGGAAGAGGAGCAGTAACAGAGTAAAAGGAAAATCTTCTCTAAGGGCTTTATTAGTTTTAAAATATTTTCATTGTAAAGAAAAACAGAGACACATAAAACATAGAAATCACATGCATGGCTTAATAAATTATTAGAAGGCAGACACCACCTCAGGTCAAGAAACTGAACCTTGTCAGCCACACCAAAAGCTCCCTGCATATGCCCAGTCCCAATAGAAAACCCCTCTCTCCCACCATAAAAGTACAGTAACTATAACCCTCACTTGGACAGTAATAACTTGCTTGAGATTTTAAAAAACATAGTTTTATCACCCTGATGTGCATTCTTCAAAATACAGTTTATTCCTACCCATTACAAAAGTGGATGTCTTTTAAGACTCTTTTTAATGTGTAGGTTTCTCCTCCATCCCTTTCATTTTATTCCATTAGGTTGACGAACTTGGGCTGTTTAACCTGTAGAGTTTCCCATAGTCTGCATTTTGCTGATTGATACTCTTCACTCAGTTCAACATGTTTCGCTGTCTTTTGAATTTCCTGCAAATTGGCAGCTGAATCCAGAGACTGGATCAGACCCAGGTTTGAGCCCTTTGGCAGGACTAAAGGCGGTCTTTATAGGCTCTAGTGTTTCTTCTGGCTTAGTCATGAAGTCATCATTTCAATAATGATTTTTGGCAAGATTGTAAAGGATGCACAGTATCTGATTGTCTCACTTCTTGTGGTTTTAGCATCCATTGCTGCTAATTGTCCATAATGTATACTCATTCATTTGTGGCTGCAAAAATAGTGGTGTTCTAATTCTATCATTTCTTTTTCATGTATTAGTTGAAATACTTAGATAAATAGACATGTGCTTTCTTCTACTATTTGGCTCCTATTTGATATAGTTATTTTCCTTTATTTACTAGTTTTGAAGATAATCTTGTTCCTATCTTCTGAAATAGATAAAAAATAGCATAGTAAACCGTGGATTTAAAGACATTTTATAGCTTTAAATACATTATAATGATGATCAGCATTGGAGTTCAATTTGTCCAGTCTTTAGACAGTGGGGGCTTCTTCACTCACTCTGAGTCCTCATGGCATGACCCTCATGGTGATTGATAGTTTATTTGCTATTTCCTATTATAAAATGTTCTTTACTTATCTATACATTTCTTGCCTCAGAACTGGAATCAGCTATTTCTCCAATAAGACTTATCCTTTTTTCTTTTCTTTTTCTTTTTCTTTTTTTTTTGAGATGCAGTCTTGCTCTATCGCCAGGCTGGAGCGCAATGGCACAATCTCGGCTCACTGCAACCTCCGCCTCCTGGATTCAAGCGATTCTTCCACCTCAGCCTCCCGAGTAGCTGGGACCACAGGCACGTGCCACCATGCCCGGCTATTTTTTGTATTTTTAGTAGAGACGGGGTTTCACCATGTTGGCCAGGATGGTCTCGATCTCTCGACCTCGTGATCCACCCACCTCGGCCTCCCGAAGTGCATCCTTTTTTCTTTTCTTTCTTTCTTTCTTTTTTTTTTTTTTGAGACAGGGTCTCGCTCTGTCACTCAGGTTGCAGTGCAGTGGCATGATTTTGGCTCACTGTCATCTTGACCTCCCTAGCTCAGGCAATCCTCCCACCTCAGCCTCCCAAGTAGCTGGGACTTACAGGCGTGCACCACCACTCCTGGATAATTTTTGTAGAAACAGGGTCTCGCTATGTTGCCAGGGCTGGTCTCAAACTGGGCTTGAGTGATCCTCCTTCCTGGGCCTCCCAAAGTGCTGGGATTCCAGGCATGAGCCACCACGCCTGGACCCTAGTTTCTTCCAGTGACAAAAGATTTTCAAGGCCTCAAACTGTGTGCTAAGTGATGCTCATTGCTGCTAGGTTGGTCATTGTCTGCAGTTCTTCTTAGTGCCCTGGCTACAAAGAATATACATACATTTAACCAGTAGATATTTAAGAATTTATATTTTTATTTTTACTCAAATTTGAGATGACAAAACTTCAACTTAATTTCTCTACTACATCAGTATCTACCCCTTTTCTTGCAAAGCTGTCATGCAATTACATTCTATCCTTCTTTTTATATACCAAGAATTTCAATTCTTCAGGACATAGGAAATGATTGAATTAGAAAATCACCAAAGTACTCATTTGTTTTATCTCATATCACACACAACGATCTCAAAACAACAATACAAATATTACCACTAATGAGATTCCTAAACTTTCTAAAAAGGTTTTTTTTTGCATAGATTTGCTCCCTTCTCTCACTGTTTTTAAAAGTCATGTTATAACTAACTACCTATAACCATTATATACCACTTTCTCTGCCTTTTAACACCAATTTAACTTTACTTTTGTGGGTGAATTTATATTTAATGCTCACCACCAACCCTTAAGCAAATGTCTCTCTAGGTATTTTGGTTGTTTGAAGCTCATTCTCTGTGGTAGATTGTGCGGGAAAGGCTCATGGAACAATGTTTCCTGAGTTTTTGCATGTTGATCACAGTTGAACTGTACCCTTATACTTGAAAGTCAGCTTTGCTAGATATCAAATCCTTGGCTTACACTTTCTTTCCTGGAGTATTAAAAATATATTACTCTGTCCAATAGAGCTTAAAGGTACATGAAAAAAATATATATATATGTTTTCTTCTGGCACAAAGCATTCCTGCTGAAGTTCTGATGATAATCGAATTTTCTTTTCCTTATAAGTAACAAGGTTTGTTTTCTTCAAGATGCCTGAAGAATTAAACAAATATTTTTAGAGTCCCATAATTTTACTGGACTATGTCTTGACATTGGTCTTTCTGGATTCACAGGAATACAGTAGGTACTTTCAATATGGAGTTTAAAATTATTATTTCAAGGAAGTTTATGTTACTGTTTTTAGTATTTATTCTGCTTTCTTTTGTTGACTTTCTTATTCAGAAATTTGTATTAGCCATTAAAAAAATTTCCTTTTCTGTCCTTCAATATTGATCACTTTCTTTTATAATTTTTAAAGTTTTATGCACATATAATAGTTATACCTATTTATAGGGTACATGTGAAATTTTTATACAAGCATACACCATTTCATGACCAAATCAGGGTAACTGGGATATTCTCACCTCAAGAATTTATTTTTTTGTTTGTTTTAGGAACTTTTCAATTCCACTCTTCTAGTTATTTTGAAATATACAATAAATTGTTTACTATAGTTATCCTATTGTGCTACTGACCACCAGATAATATTCCTTCTATCTAACTGTACTTTTGCATCCATTAACCAGTCCCTCTTTGTCTTTTCCTCTCCACTACCCTTCCCAGCCTCTGGTAACCATCATTCTACTTTCTACCTCCATGAGGTCAAATTTTTTTTTTTTAAAGACAGAGTCTCGCTCTGTCGCCACTCGCCAGACTGGAGTACAGTGGCGCAATCTTGGCTCACTGCAACCTCCGCCTCCCAGGTTCAAGCAATTCTCCTGCCTCAGCCTCCCAGGTAGCTGGGACTACAGGTGCACACCACCATGCCCAGCTAATTTTTTTTGTATTTTTTTAGTAGAGACAGGGTTTCACCATGTTGGCCAGGATGGTCTCAATCTCTTGACCTTGTGAGCCGCCCGCCTCAGCCTCCCAAAGTGCTAGGATTACAGGCATGAGCCACTGTGCCTGGCCCATGAGGTCAAATTTTTAAGCTTTCATGTGTGAGTAAGAACATGTAATATTTATCTCTGTGCCTGATTTATTTCACTTAACAAAATGTCCTCAAGCTCTATCTATGTTGCTGCAAATGACAGGATTTCATTCTTTTTTATGGCTAGATAATATTCCGTTGTGTATGTGTGTTATATTCCAATATGTACCACATTTTCTTTATCCATTCATCTGTTGGTGGGTACTTAAGTTGATTCTGTGTCTTGGCTATTGTGGCTTGTACTGCTTTAAACATGGGAGTGCAGTTATCTCTTCGATTCACTGATTTATTTTCTTTTGGATATATGCCCAGCAGTGGGATTGCCAGATTCTGCAGTGGTTCTAGTTTTGTGAGGAATCTCCATACTGTTTTCCATGTGGCTGTGCAAATTCACATCCCCACCAACAGCATACTAGGGTTCTTCTTTTGCCACATTCTTGACAGCATCTGCCTGTATTTGGATCACTTTCTTTTGAATCCCTTTTGTATATTCCTTTATTTATTTTAGATGTTTAAAAATGTCATCTTTTTTTCTTTTAACCTATTTCTTGTTAAGACATTATCTGTTGTGTTTATAAGCTCTAGTGTTCCTTCTGGTCTAGTCTTCATTTCTAAAATGATTTTTACTTTAATTTCTGATTCTTTCCTGAAGTCTGTCATCTCATTTCTGCACTTTTTCAGTTCTGATTCATGTTGTTCTTTAACGTATTATGTCATTATCTTAATGTCTTAGGTTGTTTTGAAATAGTGGGTTTCGGCCAGGCACGGTGGCTCATGCCTGTAATACTACACTCTAGGAGGCCGAGGCGGGTGGATCACAAGGTCAGGAGATAGAGACCATTCTGGCTAACATGGTGAAAACTCGTCTCTACTAAAAATACAAAAATTACCTGGGCATGGTGGCATGCGCCTATAGTCCCAGCTACTCAGGAGGCTGAGGCAGGAGAATCAGTTGAGCCTGGGAGGCAGAGGTTGCAGTGAGCTGAAATCACGCCACTGCACTCCAGCCTGGGTGACAGAGCGAGACTCCATCTAAAAAAAAAAAATAGTGGGTTTCTGTTTTGATCTTTTATGAGGACACATCTTTCTAGTGTGCTTTCATTGTCTGTTGGGGTATTATTCCACTACTTGTTCTCTTCTTTCTTTATCATAACATTGTATGAGATTTGACCTCAATACTTTTCTGTTCATTTCTATGTGAAATAAGTTTTCTTGAACTTGAAGAATGAGGCTGGCTTCAGGGTAGGTGTTCTAACTTCACAGAGCTCCTTTTTCTGTTGTTCCTCTGTAGTGTTCATGAGTATGGTGGCTTGCTCTCTGAGACTTCTTGGCTCTCTTCAAACCCGCTTACTGTCGGTCTGGACCTTCCCTTGACTTCATCTTTTTTATCCCTGTCCTGCTCAGTACTGACTCCACTGCCCACTATTTCTGCTCTGTGTGGGGCCCAGGGATGCACTGTGATTTCTGTGGGTCCTAGGCCTCTGCAGGTTCCTTCCTCTATTAAAAATTATATTTTACAACTGCATTGAATATAAAGGCAAATCTATTATATATTAAAACATGTTCTTTGACTTAAAAGTGGATTTTTTTCCCCTTTTGATTTTAAAAGAAATTGAAATATTTCATTGTTTCCTAAAAGTATTGTGGGCCCCCGACGGTGTGTCTACAGTGCTCAATGGAGGACTCAGCCCTGGAAGCGACCCTGTCGTGGAAGCATGCCCTGGTGGGTGGTTTTTGAACATTCTAGTGGCTAGAATGTTTCAGCCCCTTCTCAGCCTTTGTGGGCCCCTTGCACTCCCGTGATACTGGATTGGCAAAACACCCTCCATTTTAGCTGTTCTTCTCAAATTCATCATGCTTTCTTGCAAGTGGAAGTTGGCATGTTGGCTCTGTGGGGGCTCATGTTCTCTGGCTCCTCAGAGGCCACCTGTCCCTGCGCTCTGCCTGAAATAATGTGCCCAGACTCAATTTTGTTCTTTAAAAGAACAAAATGGGTCATTCCAGGTTTATAGCTGTGCATTAGTCATGTGACCTGGCAGTTGGTGGAGTTAAAGAGATTACTGCATTTTGAGTAAATCTCCTTCTACACACGTGTTCCTACCATGTAGTTCTTTTGGTCACTAGTGGTTTGTCCCCACCTACTTGTACTCTGATGTGTGTAGGGACATGTTATCATCTAGCTTTATCGCAAATATTGTCTAGGGAATTTTGGTTTGAGGATCTAGTTTTTCTGTCTCCTTTGATGTGTGGATTCAGAGAGACAAAAACTGTCCTGTTCCTGCCACCATCTTTCTAAGAGCTTTGAATAAACTTCCCATCTCAATAAATTATGAGAACCTCTTCACTTGTGCCTCAAGTCCACAGTGAGAGCCCATTGCTCCCAAATATCCTCCTTTCTAAAATGCTAACAATAAAGGATTAATTTGGAGGTGACTAGCATGCTTTAAAGACACTGGTATGTTTGGATTGGTTAAGGGGGAGTAATCAGTGACTCATACATTGGAGTGAATTATTTTCAGAGAGCTTGGTTTTTTAAATTCACATTTAAGTGACATTAAGAGATAAGCGTGAAGTGGACATAAGATAATTTTAAAGTTGGGACCCTGGTAGGGTCCAGCTTCCAGGAACACAGTGGACAAAGGGTGGGGATTCTTAGGTAGGCGTGGAGGAATTAGACACACTTTACTCTGAATTTTGAATTTTCCGGATCCTCACAGTGTCCTAGGTACTTGAAAAGCCTTTATGTGGGTGAGAGGATTTCTACCTTAACCTTAGGTTTTAATGAATTATATTAATAAATGTTTTGTACTGACTAAAGATTTCATTTCTATCCATGGGAATTGAAATTGTGGTTGCCTAAAATACCTAGCAAGAAGAAAAAAAATCTCATAATGGAAGATGCCAGATTATTATTTTTCTTATTTGTATGTTTATATTTATTTTTACTTTTGAAACAGGGTCTCGCTCTATTGCCGAGGCTGGAGTGCAGAGGCATGATTCTGCAGTAGGCAGCATCTTACTGCTGGGTTCAAGCAATCCTCTCACCTCGGCCTACCAAGTAGCTGGTATATTCTCTGTGGTAGATTCTTCTGGAAGGGCTCATGGAACAATTTTCCCTGAGTTTCTACATGTTGATCACAGTTGAACATCCTTGGGATGTTCACAGCTGGGACAATAGGTACGTGCCACTGTGCCTGGCTAATTTTTAAATTTTTTGCAAAGATGGGATCTTGTTATGTTGCCCAGGCTGGTCTTGAACTCCTAGGTTCAAGTAATCCTCCCATCTGGGCCTCCCAAAGCTCTGGGATTATAGGCATGAGCCACCGTGCCTGCCTGTAGTTTATTTTATTATTATTATTATTTAGACACAGGGTCTCCCTTTGTCGCCCAGGCTGGAGTGCAGTGGCGCCATCTCAGCTCACTGCAACCTCCGACTCCCAGGTTTAAGTGATTCTCCCACCATAGCCTCCCAAGAAGCTGGGACCACAGGTGTGTGCCACCATGCCTGGCCAAGTTTTGTATTTTTTGTAGGGATGGGGTTTTACCATGTTGGCCAGGCTGGTTTCAAACTCCTGACCTCTAGTGATCCACCTACCTTGGCCTCCCAAAGTGTTGGGATTACAGGCGTGAGCCACCATGCCCAGCCTTGTATTTTATTTTTGATGTTCTTATGCCTCCTCAAAAATGCAGTAGTCTATTTAACTCTACCAGCTTCCAGGTCACATGACTGATGCACAACTATAAACCTGGAACGACCCATTTTGTTCTTTTAAAGAACAAAATAGTGTCTAAGCACATTATTTTCAGGCACACATGTGTGCTGGTTATTTACCTATTGTCTCTCGACTTCAAGCCCACCCTTCTCTATTTTACTTGGTGATACTAGGGGTAGGAGTCTGCAAACCTCACTTCTCACAATCCCGTGCAGTTGGCTTCCTGTAAGTTTCTGCAAATGGTAGACAATTAGAAGGCAGGGAGACAGAAAAAAAGACCTTCTATTTCTAGATCCTGTTAGCAACCATCCATTATTAGAAGAGAGCTAAGGCTCCCCTTCAAGCTTCACTGACATTCTCAGCACCAGCTAGGATGTGCTCCTCAGAGGCACCATCACCAGTCATCCTGCTCTTTCCCAGCCAAACCATCACTGTGCTGGTTTATCTCAAAGGTTTGAGCACTAGGTATGCAGGTCTCCTCCTTTGAGCTCCTAGATCTCAAAACCTCACCGCTTTCCTTTAGTTCGCCTGGCCTCAGGTTGCAAGGTACTTTCTGCAGTTACCATCACCCGGCTACCTCAGCCTTAGGGGCTGCCTTTGCTTTCGGTGATCACTGATATTTAGGTCACCTCAGAATCTCCTTTGCCCTTTCACCCTTGCAATTCATTCCTGGTAGTAAATTTCTTCAGTTTAAATCCCTAGTATACTTTTTGTTTATTGGATTGTTTATTTGAATTTGTTTTTCAAGCTCTAGTCATCTTTTGGCTGCTCTTCTCAAATTGGCCTGCCATGCTTTGCAGCGAGTACACATCGGCGTGTTGGCTCTAAGGGCGGACTCATGCTTTTCCTTTTATTGAGTGGGAATTACGTTTTCTACTTTTCTCCATTCTGAAACTCAGTCAACTGATATGTGTTTAATGAGGGCTTTTATATCCTTGTATTCAAATACTCAATGTGTTATTGCAAGGGGAAATAATAATTTTATAACTCAATATTGTTAAAGCATCGAATGTATACAAACTATTGTGCCAAGAAAATTAGATTTAGGATAACAGTACCATTTTAGAAGTGGGACAAAGGGATTACAAGATCAAACCTAAGAAGAAAGATTAAATAAATGGTTATTATTTCTCTAGAGAAGACAGGATGTTTAACACTAGAATTACAAATGATTTTATGGGAGGTAATAAACAGCAATTCTACGATCCATCTTGGGATAGCACATGATTGCATTTCTAGGGCTAAATGTGGCATAGAGGCTGAATAACAATGGCTTTCTTTCAATGAAGGTTGTTATAAGCTACTGTGATATAATGGAAAATCTCATTCTCTGAACATACACACACATTTCTCGCGCGCGCGCGCACACACACACACACATATATATGTATATATATATATGTGGTTCTTGTCTTCCTGGAGTGAGTTACTGGAGTCCTGCTGAGGACATGGTCCAACCTGTTAACCTATGTGTGGCTTTCTCAGGTTTTAGGACTGTACTTCCAAGAATTTATGATCTCCTTGGCTTTATTCACTCGTGGCTCTTGTTTTGTTGATGAAAAGCATACCCAGGGATCTTTATTCAGTTGGAGGGGCTGCTAATTGATTTTAAAAAACCCATTTTGTTCCTGGTCACTAACTGACTGATGGAACAGCTGCTGGTCTGACAAAAACCAGGCTGAAAAGCAGTTCCCACTATGGGGTGGTCTGTTGCCAAACATTATTGTTTTTGCTTATCACTGTAAAAGCACACCCTTACATATTCCCAGAGACTGGGTTGTGTTTTACCTAAAAGTACTTCTTCGCTGCCTTTAAAATAATGTCACCTTGAGAACAGGTGAATTAACCTTTGCATATTACATACAGAATTTGAAGTCTGAGCAGTTTTCAAGAATTCAAAAGCATGAGCCTGATTGTCCAATAAATAATTTCAGATACCAAACATTTTAAAGTTTAAGAATATTTTACTTGGCTAATAATGAAAATAATTATTTTTTTTTTTGTCGTAGTCTAGGAATCAGACAGACTGAGTCAATGTTGGCTTTATGAATATGATAGCATATTGAAAGTATTAAACTTCGCTACAAAGCAATAAACTATGTCTTTTCCTCAAAGATACTTAAAGCTAATACTATATATTTACATTTGGTAGCATTGACTAAAATTTCCCAATAATTAGTAATGTGACACTAATAAATAGAGAAACAGTGATTTATGAAAATAGAATCTCATATGTAATTAATATCAAATTGAAGGATATAATTATAAATTAGGCTAATATTATGTTTATTTTGAACATGATGGAATGCAGTATACCCAGGACTTGGTATCCTGAAGTAACCCAGTGATCATGTATATTTCTTAGAAGCCAAAGGGGTTAGGAATAGAAAAATATTGTCTTCTGTTGCATGAGAGAGAAGTCCAATAGTTTTTTTTTAAAAAAAATTCAATAAATCCTCACTAGGTATTAGCCTCTTGTTAATTATTGTGACTAGCAGGGAGTGCAAGTCAATGTTAGCGCCTTAATTGATTTTTGGTTGATTTTTAGTTTCTTTTGAGTTCCTGTGGTTGTAGCTGTAAAGATTTAGGTTGGAGCATACCCATTCTAATTTAAGAAAGTCTCTTTCTCTTACTTTTTCTCTGCTACCTAGGTAAGCTGTGACTGGACCAGGAGTCAGGAAACCTGATTTTTGGCACAACTCATCACTCCATAGCTATGTGATATGACCTTAACAAAATGACAGAAAATCTATGTGCCCAAGATTACCTGTTTGCAAATGGTTGTATTCATCTGTTCAGGCTGCTATAACAAAATAGTATAGTCTGGGTGGATTATGCCCAACGAAAATTTATTTCTTACAGTTCTGAGGGCTGGAAAGCCCAAGGTTGAGGTGCCAATTGATTCAGGGTCTGGTGAAGGCCCACTTCCTGGTCCATAGACCACTGTCTTCTGGCCAGAAGAAATTCTAGAATGGTTGAGGGACTAATTATAAGTGTACTAATCCCATTCTCATGACTTAATCACCTTTCCAAGACCCCATTTTCTAACATAACCTTGGTGGTTAAGATTTCAACATACAAATGAATTTTGGAGAGACATAAACATTCAGTCCTTTGCTTTGGTTCTCTCTCTCTCTCTTTTTTTAAAAAATCAAAGATTGTGCTTTAATTATTTTAAAGCAGTGGAAACTTGTTACTCAATACATTTGTACAGAGAAGCCCAATATATTATGAAATGCATTTTCTCTGTTGAAGGACGGGGAGAAGGCTGAGTGCCTTTGACGCTGCCTGTACCACTGTAGCTGCCTTCCTGCCTCTTAGTAGCCCTGGGAGTACTTGAAGGAACCCCTGGGTGACAAGGAATACCCTTTGAAGACCACAGGATCAGATGACCTACATGCTCCCTTCCAGCTATATGGTATAGTTTTAACCCAAATTTCCTTTATGATCCAGAAAACCCTATGCTTATTTTCATACCTATAATGAAAATCGTTTGTAAATATAAGGTTTAAAACATTCAGTATCTATCTATTATAGAAACATTCACTATATGTTTTGCTTGGATTCACTGTAGAGAAATTATTTTTAGAAATGAATGTATATATTATATATACATATATATATAAATCTTTAGGTATGTCTTATTACTAGGAGGTGATAAGAAGGTGATGATAAGATCATATGAAACAGTTTGGAATTTGACAATGCAATTCAATTTGGTTCCATTCAATGAGCATTTATGGAACACCTACTGTGTAGAAGCTACTGTGCAAAGCTGGATCTAAGGCTCCCAAGGATTACAAAGATGAATGACAGACTCTGCCCTCAAGTTCTTTTTGATGCCCTCCTTGTCAGAGATTTTAACTTTTTAATAGATTCTAAGTGTAAGAAGTATAAGGTGCCTAGGGAAAAAATGGTTTGAAGCACATAGGATAAATAAATGAATGAACAAATGCCATTGAATAGGTCAAACATCTTGTAGCCATGTATGGGCAATGGGTGCCAAGGGTCAAGTAAAAGTGTCCCCAGATGGAGAGCTATTCTGTCCTTCTTGTTTATTTATGTCGATCCCATCTATACTAATGGATTTAGCATGAAAGGAAGCAAGGTGGGGTGGGGAGGTGAGAGTCACTGCCTCTCAGACTTTCATCCTTCATTAATATTAACGCTGTCTTCAACCCATGCAAGCTGGCATAACACAGCCTAAAAGCTTAATACAAGAAAAATAGTTCTGGTGCTCCCCGATTCATTGACATCAAGCACCAAACGGTCTGCCGGTATACCATGTGCCTTCATTTTTGTCCAATGAAGAGGAATTTCCCGTCAGTACAAGTTGGACACAGTAAAGATTTTGTGTGTTCTCCCAAAAGTTTATTTCAATTGTTAAACAATTTTCCATCTTTTGGCCCACATTAACCCTGAATGAAAACACTTAGTGTGTAGGAAATTAATTTATTTTGTAAATCAGCATAAAATGAGCCCTTGTTTTAAATAGTAAATGTTTACTTGCATCCTTTGAATTCAATCCTGGGAGTCATTTTCCTGTAGCCCAGGAGTTCTGGTAAGCCCACAGACAGGGAAAGAAACTCAGAATGTGTTTGTGTGATCAGCTCAGGGGGTGTGTGCCCAGATCTGTGTCTGGTGAGCAATTCTGTTCTGAATTTGTGAAACACAAAGATCAAAAAGTGTCATTATATAGCTTCCTTGGGCCAAACACACTTTGGTAATAACTCAAAATATTCACATACAATGTTAGAATAATCTCAGAGATTAAAAAAATCAAGGCCCAGAGAGGTAATAAGACTTGTTCAAAAAATAGTCAGTGGGCAATTGGCAAAGTTGGTACCTTCCGAGGCCTCCTGCCTGTCAGTGTAGTATTCTTTATATTCAAAAGATGTCTTGTACATTCCCCAGAGTCACAATCTGTGATTTAGAGACCATTTTATTTCTAAGTGTGCTCAAACCGAAAAGCAAACAAAAGACTAAGCAGGTTTTTGCAACTAGAACCTAATTCCACCGCAGCCTCCCACTGCATCTGGCCTTTCATCTGCCCTTCAATCTTTCTTACTCAAAAGCAAACTGAAATATAGTTGATGCCAGAAATAAAGCAAAAAATCAAGAAAAAAAAAACCTTCCTACAAAAAGCCCATAAAATGAATTTTAAAGAAGAGAAACAAATATATTTCAGCTCTCTCTCCATTTCTCTTCCTCTATCATAGCCTCCTCTCCCATTTTCTCTTCTAACATTAAAAGGTCTGCACAGGAGGGCAGATACACACACGTGGCAAGAAGAGACCCAGAAGGTGGAAACTGTTTCCTTTCCTTTTTTTTCTTTTTAATATGAAGAGCTTTTTAGAATCGGCAGATGTTAGTACTTGGGTAATGGTGTCTTAGTTGTATTCCTGCAGTGTGTAGAGGTTTTGAGGGTGGCTTGTTAATTTGTGCAGTGTCTGGGATGCTGTGTCTGGGTAAAAGACAGACTGTGACTAGCAAGTGGCTTCTTCCGGAGGCCTGAGCCAGGGTCAGACTGGTAGCTGGGAGGTAAAAGACATCATGCCCACTTACCAATTCTGGCTGAAAGTCCTATTTTAATAACTTAATATTTACATCAAAATAGTTCCCCCCAAATCAACAAAACCCCTCAAATGCCGTAACTTTTAGTGCCAGCACTTTTCAAAGGAAGAGCAACTATTTACAGGCTTCTCATGCTGTCAAAATTTACAAGCTTTATTTAAATTGCAACTTATAATAATTCCTCAAAGTTAAAAGGAAAGCTTCCTAAATATGAGAGTTTAGAAAGAGCTCGTGGATGATTTTCAAGATTCATGTTTCCCCTTTCTTTTAGAGGACAAAAGAAAGCAAAGCATAAAAAGAGAAATGGTTTTTAATACTGAGTAGAAAAATGCAATATATACGTGCAAAATATATGCTCCATTTGAATTCGTATTTACATGTTTTGTAAGCTCAAATAATATATGTTTTTCATTATTTTAGTAAAATTAAAGAATGGGCATTCAGCTATCTTTAAATTTTCATATTGCTCATGCTAGTTTCGGCATGCCAGATCACTTTGGTATAATAAATATTTACACGAGTATTGCACAGATACTAAGACACTGTAATATTTTTCTTTTAAATGTGAATTGAAGAAAAAATATTAATAGATAGGCACATTTTTATGTTAGCCATTATTAGAATTTGCTAATGAGAAATCTGACATGCTATTTCCTATTGCTTTAATATGTTATGTATTATAAAATGTTTTCCCACATTATAGGCGTTAATTGCATCATGTTAAAAAAAAATCCTGTGCAATTTCTTGTGATTTATGGGTCTGCCATTGGTGACTAGGTGTGGGAGAACTTTGGCTTTTGTGGACTTGTTCAAGGAAAGGATGTGTGAAAAGTTGAGGAAGCCCAATTAGAGAAAGGCACTGAGAAAAATTTTTAAAAATCTATCCTGCTGAGAGGCAGGCATTTTTTCTGGATGACAAATGTCTGGAGTTCTCAGTTTTACAAAAAAAGAGTGCTCACCCCTGGCCTCTTATCCTTTTGTCATGTAGGTAACCTAAGCTGTGGAAAAAGAGACCATCTGGAAAGAATGCTGCGGTTTCACAGAGCCAACATTATTCTCTACCTCCCCTTCCTCTTCCTCTTTCTTTATGGATGGCAAACAGGGTTCAGATGACAGATTTTGGAAAATTGTCTTAGGAGATGCATTCTCAGGCAGTTCCAGTGTGTTGGTATTTGGGATGTTTCTGTGCATTTTTTCATACGGTTCAGAAGGGTGATAGGCTTTTTGTGAACTCCTGGGCTTCAAGAAGGCTATTATCTTCCACTTGGTTTTAATTGAGGAGTTTATAGGATCTTGCCACCTTGTGAGGTAAGTTAGACATAAATGCCTTGTGATTTATATGTGAAAGATTTTCCATTGTGTATCGACATAAATCTTATTAATCCCTACGTTTCTAAGATGTCATGGTCAACTGAAGAAATTCTTCACCAGTTTTCCTTGTAAATAAAAAATTAAGTGCAGTCTTCATTTTAAAATGATAGCGGGTACCTACTTTTACTCTATCACGATATCGCTTTATCTGCACTGTCACCTTAAATAGTCCTTTTAATTGTTTCAGGCCAACAAATAAGGTTTAGTAAAGAGAAATATACAAATTGTGCAGCTTATATTCTAAAAGAGATGCAGTATTTTAGCCAATTAGTAGGAGTGAAAAACCAACTTGAGAAATAAATCTGTAAGTGAATGCTACTGGTTTTAAAAGGCATCTTCTTGACAAAAATCAAGTGAACATTATCTCTAAAAATCTAATCTGAAGGCAAAACAGATTTGTTAGTGTGATTATTAAAATAATTGCCACCTTCTGGTGTAAAGTGATGTCAACAGTGAACAATCAAGTAATGCCCTTTGCTTTGGTACAGTCAAGCACTCAAAGCTACCGTGAAATAGGATTGGACGGGACCTTTCATTTCATATGAGAATTAATTCTCTAAATGCAGTGGAGAGGAGGCAGCTTATTTTTTCCCCCCAGCAAGCAGTTAGAAACGAGTCTGCGGGAGGCCATATTTTTTCTTACTCATTTCTTAGTGTGTGCATGTATGTTACCAAGTATCATGGCAAATAGTTTATTTTTTTCCATAGGTTTCCATCAGAAATGAAAAAAAAAAGGCGGGATTTTTCCAAAGGTTTTATGGGTTTAAGAAAGCTACACTTTGACATCTAAATTGTTTTCTAAGGATTGAATTAAAGGTCACATTTTTTCAACTGCAGCAAAAGCTTCACAGCTGCTTTGGGGTTCTCTGTAAGAGAGCACAGCTCCGTTCTGGATTTACTACAAATCTCTGCAGGAAGAGTCCATACACGTGCAATTTGTGGCAAACCTCAGTCATGGAGACTTACTCTTCTCAAAAAAGGTTAAGTTAGTAGCCATAAAGAGACTAGTGCCAAGTATACGCAGTTACTGAACACCCTGCCTTGTGTATTAAAAAGCATTTGGAAAGAAACAATTCTATAGCTTAAGACCTGGGGTTTAAGAACTTACTGACCTTAAATGCATTCAAAATAAAGAAATAAATATTAAGTATGTGATTTTACATGTAAATTTCTGTCTTTCACATCGCATAACATTATCTTTTGTGTCAAATCTGTTAACAATGCCTTTAATGTCTAAAATATGGCACATTTACCACTTCTTGAACTTCTACAGTTGAAAAAGCAAATACAAGACTGAAAAAAAATTACGTGATCAATAACACATTTCTTTACCATCAGATTATTTTTTCCATGTACAAAGTTCCTGTTTGATTTTTCAATTATTCAAAATGTCAGAATGATAGATATAAGAGAGTAACCAACTAACCAGGGAAATCTCTGCCTAATAATGTTCAATATAAAGATTCAGAATGATGCTTTATGATGGATTAAACTTTCCCCTGTTCTGCCTCATTAGGGTTCTCCCAATTTGACCCAATCCAAACCTATTACTTAATATATATCTAACAGTAAAATTGCATAAATGTTCACTAGGACAATAGAAGCTAAATGAGCAGTTTCAGATAATTTAATTAAGTTGTACGTCTTCTAATATAATTCCTTAAGTATGTGAACTTTTAACTTGTGTTAACTCAATTTCCTTATGCTTTCATTTAGCATTTGTTGGGGACATTACAGTGATTAGCCAAAGTCCTTCCAGCTACTAATGTTCTCCATAAATTTTGATTTAAATTGACTGTCACTTTCTCACTATAATAAAGTAGATATTTGACATCTCAAAAAAAGGGAACTGGTCTAGCATATTACGTTGTCAAGGGGTGGCACGTTTTTCTCTATCGCACAGAATCCACATAAAATACCCCTTAATAAAGGCAGTTCAGAGTAGGCAGAATGAAGTGGATTGCATACTACATATTCATAGACGTATCTACTCGTTAGCATTTCTTGACAAACTAGGCTCCTAGATGCCTTTGGTATTGAAAACACACATGGCATCATGTTCCCATCTAATTGTTTTGTATTTGGTAATTATCAACGTCAGCATTTAGGAACTCTCTGTATTACAATAGGAAGGTAGCAGCTGTTCTGATTCAGCTGAGGTCAAAAGCAAGACTTGGCCCAGTGGTCTAAGCCCAGACGCATCTCCTATGCTTTCTCGGTTCAGATAACTGAAGGGACAATCATATAATTATGCTTTGAAACTTGTCAATTAATATATGTGTTTTTCAGTATTGTATGTGTGTTGATAATTGTGGAAGCTGGGGGGTGAGTACATGGATGTTCATTATTGCTATAGTCTGAATGTTTGTGTCCCTGATAATTCATATGTTGGAATTCTGACTCCCAAGATGATAGTATTAGGAGGTGGGGCCTTTGGTGGGGGTGATTAAGTCATGAGGATGGAGTCATGAATGGAATTGGTACCCTTATAAAAGAGATCCTGTAGAGCTGCCTTGCCGTTTCTGCTATGTGAGGACATGAAGAGAAGGTGCCACCTACGAACAAGAAAGCAGGCCCTCACCAGAAGCTGAATCTGCTGGCACCTTGATCTGGGACTTCTCAGCCTCCAAACTATGAGAGATGAATTTCTGTTGTTCTTAAGTTACCCAGTTTGTAGTATTTTCTTGTAGCAGCCTGAATGAACTAAGGCAATTACAATCTTCCCTCTACTTTTGTACACGTTTAAACGACCCTAAACAAGTAAAATTATGTCCCCACAAATATATATCTACCCCAAACTCTCTTTAGTTCCAATAAAATGACTCAGTCAATAGGGTTTTAGTATCACCAATTACCATCCATGAAGTTGTCTTGTCACTCCATACATGAAAGCCCCAGTTCTTGCCCAGAGTGACCTAAAAGACCCCGGAATGCTAACTTTTTTTTCTGGGTTCATTGCTAGAATTTCTGCGTTGGATGTATTAAGAATCTTTGGGGAGCCAAGTCACTGAGAAGTATCAGGTATGCTGTGGGATAACTGCATGCAAGGGGCAGGAAGTGTCAGCCCCTCTGGCTAATGGTTTTCTCTAACAGTTTCCCATAAAACCTCTGCTTCTGCAATGTATTTGGCATTGGCCTTCACTAGAGATGGCCTTCTTTACAGTTAAAGCACTTGGTGCCCACAAAATATCACACTCCACTCTAGAAGCTTCTTGGCACCTATTCAAGAAAAGTATTACTTAAGTAATCATAAGATTAACTAATATTTATTGGGAGCTTACTCTATGTTAAGCAATTTGTAAGCATTTTTTTCATCTGTTCGTACAACCTTAGAATTAGCAACCAGTATGATTCTTGTTTTACAAATGGGACAGCTGAGGCACAGTGAAGTCTCCTAAATTACCAAAACTGGCAAAGCAAGGCAGCCCAACTTAGTTTTCTTTATTTTTTTGAAACAGGGTGTTGCTCTGTCACCCAGGCTGGAGTGCAGTGGTGTCATCACGGCTCACTGCAGCCTTGACACCCTGGGCTCAAGCAATCCTCCTGCTTCAGCCTCCTGAGTAGCTGAGACCACAGGCACATGCTACTATGTCCAGCTGATTTTTTTACTTTTTATAAAGACAGGGTCTCCCTATGTTCCCTAGGCTTGTCTTGAACTCCTGGGTTCAAGTGATCCTCCTGCCTCCATCTCCCACATTGCTAGGATTACAGGTGTGAGCTAGCATGCCTGGCCTGCCCAACTTTGAATTGAATGTTCTGTCATTACATGAGAGCGTTCAGGTTATATCCCTGTTTCGTTGGATGGGTGATAATATAATGAGGCTTCCATGCATGTTATGAATGTTGGATAGTACATTGAAAAGTACATACATTTTTATAACACAAGTAGTATCTGTTATTGAAAAATTTAGACAATATTTATAATCTAAACATAGAAAATAAAAATTACTACTAGTTTCACTACCTAGAGATCATGACTTTTAAGATTTCACTTTACATTCAAGTCCTTTCTATGCCTGTTTTAAAAACAGAAATTTTATTCTATTCATTTATTTATTTATGAGACAGGGTCTCACTCTCTTGGCCAGGCTGGAGTGCAGTGGCGCCATCTCGGCTCACTGCAACCTCCGCCTCCCAGGTTCAAGCAATTCTCCTCTCCTGCCTCAGCCTCCCAATAAAAATAGAAATTTAATTATACTGAGAACATTCTTTTATAATCTAGTATCTGATTTAATAATTTATCATGAACATTTTCCAACGTCTTGATATATAGTTCTATAACATATTTTTAATGGCTGTGTAATTGAATATTTTTATTCTGAAAGAAGTCAAGGTACGACATTTTATAGCTCCAAGTCCCAACCTGAATTTCACATCTGGCCTCAGGTGGAACTATTGCCACATCCTTATTTGCAGAGAGTTTTGATACGTGGGTTAGGCAGAGGTGATTGGTGATCAGCGTATTGCAGGAACAGATGCACATGCAGAGCTCACTATTCAAGCTCCTTTTCCTTCTTCAGTGTCTCTGCATGGTTAAGATAAGTGGATTATTTCACATATAACACTTCTGTAAATGGGTACTCCTAGACAAAGGGGTACAATAATTGGCTAACAGTGAAGCTGCATCAAGCTGTGGGAGGAAGGGGCAAAGGATTCTTGACATGAAGTAGAGAGCCTTGGTCACTTAGTTTCTTTTGCTTTCCGCACTGACTCAGCCTCAGGGTAAAGGGTGAAGTGACATCGTTACTGAGGTCTCCCTAGTCAAATGCAATCGGATTGACTGATAGCTCTCAGAACGAGATGAAATTCTCTGACCTGGGCAGCACGTGCTGGCCAGAGAAGACCGATGAGGAGTCAACTCTTCACTACTGCTGGACAACAATTTCAACATCTCATTTAAAACTGCAGTGAGTTAAGGTGGTTTCTGAATTATGTATTAAACTCAGCTTCCAGATATAGTCCTGGTGGCGTATTTCAGCTGAACGTCTCTCTGAAACATCAATGACCACAAACCGCAGCTCTTGCTCTCTTATTTGCTGGTCTGGTTGTCACTTCCTATAATTCTTTACTCTTGACTCTGGTATTCTAACACCTAATACTGAATTTTCAGTATCAAGCTACCCTCCACCTCCTTGCTCTTCATCCTTTGTCTTGTACCATGAAAACCTCTGTTTCCCTAAAAGCACATGAAGTCCGCCAGCAATTTTGACAAAAGCACGAATTATTGTCCAGTGGTGGGTACTTGGCTCTACCAACTCCTTTCCAGTGTCAAAGCCTTAGTTACACTCTTACTTATCATCACTAATGGACATTGTGGTGTTTGCCACAGTCTTCGGATTCATCAAGACCAGCTCTCAAAATACTCCCTGGCTTAGTTGCTGGTGCCAAGAATAGGTCTTGGCACCTGAATCTCTTTTATAAACTCTATCCAGCATGATCTTCCCATTCTACTTCACCCCATCCTTTCTTCCATTCATTTCCACAACTAATAATTAATATTACCCAAGTCCAGTTAAAATTGCTTCTGAAATACCTCTAAAATTTATTCCTGTCTCCATTTCTTCTGCTCCTCATCCCCTACCTCAGGCCACCCTACTCTTATTACTTGGATGTCTGCAGTGGCATACCAGCTGGCCTCTTCACATTGACACAGTTCCTCACCAGATCAGTTTTCCACAGCAATGAGAAGGGTTGTTTTAAAAAAATGTCAAGGTGGTCATGTTAAAATATTTATGTGGCCTATGAGTAGGATACCCATATGTCCAGTTTTGTTTTGTTTGTTTTTGAGACAGGGTCTTGTTCTGCCACACAGACTAGAGTGCAGTGGCACAGTCACTGCTTACTGCAGCCTGAAACTCCTGGGCTCAAGTGATCCTCCCACCATAGCCTCCCAAGTAGCTGGGACTACAGGCATGGGCTGATTTATTTATTTATGTGTTTATTTTTGTTGTTAATTGAGATGAGGTCTTGCTACATTGCCCAGGCGCATATATCCAGTTTGCTGGAACTATACCAGTTTTTGCTTGCTGCAATGATTCATAATGCCTCATTTACTGTTAAGAGTGTTCTGCTTTAGAGAATAAATTATATGGTTACATTACCTATAAGGCCACACCTCTACGAGCCGCCATCCACAGTGGGATGGGCCACTGCAAGGCAGTGCCATGCCCCCCCCCCCACCCAGGATCCTTGTACATGCAGTTCCTTCTTTTGGGAATGTTATTCAACCCCTTTTTCCTTTCAATCTAATTTTTACGTATTCTTCAGCTCCCATTAGAAAACAAGCTCCATGAAGGCAGGAACTTCTGTCTGCTTAGACAGCTGCTATATTCCAAGTGCCTAGAATAATGCCTGGCAAATAATGTGTAGTGAATTGGTTGAATAAATGGATCTTGAATCAAGCATTACTTCCTGAGGGAAGCCTTTCCTTGCCCTTCCTTCCTCTACCTGCCCCAGTATATTTTTGCCTTCCTTGTGAAATGTTGTTTAAAAATTATGTACTTTCTTTCAGAGATTTTTATCTCAATTTGTGATCATACAATCATTAGTTCAGTAGGCTTTGACTTCAATTGGAGCAGCAGCCATTTCCCTTTTGCTTATTTTGTGCCATGTATTGTCCGACAAATACATGTTAAATGAATAAATGAATGAATACTATGACAAATGCACTATATAAGGCGTTGTAGTGATCCCAAGAAAAATTGGATATGGTTTTCTAGAAGCTTATAATTTATTTGAAGGAGAGAAAACCCAAAAATATACAAGTTGGTGGCAGTACGAGATAATGAACTGACCCATAGGATTTTAGGACAAAAGACTCTGGAAATGATATAGATCAACCCTAATTCATCATAGCAGCATTAAGCGAGTATCACACAATGATGGTAGATCTGGATACTAAGTACTTGTGGATGTTCAGAGGTTGAAACATACTACTGTGTCCGTGAGTGTCAAGTAAAGATCATGGAAGAAGTAAACTTCAACTGAGTTTTGAGGGATTTATTCTCTACTAAACATTTATTATCTATCTATTATATAATAATAGCAAGAAGACTCTGTCCTTGCCCAAGCAGGGCAAGAGTCTGGTAAACTGTGTACTTTGCCCAAGCAGGGCAAGAGTCTGGTAAACTGTGTACTTTCCAGGCCAAATCCGGACACTTGTTTTTATAAGAGCTTTATGGGAACACGGCCATACCTATTGGCTTACATCTTGTCGATGGCTGCTTTTGAGCAGATTAGTTGCAACAGAGATCATAGGACCCACAAAGCCAAAAAATATTCATTATTTGGCCCTTTACCAAAAAGATTTGCCAACCCCTGAGTTAAACTCTCGGGGTTAGATGGAGGAGACAGCCATACAACTCCAAAAATTATGAGATATGTGTTTGGAAGAGACATATCAGAAGCTTCATGGAATAGACGTAGAAGAGAACATGTAGGACAAGGAGCCCAGAAGAAAGGATATGTGAGTGATGTCCTGAAGGAGCAGGTGGTCAGTGGAATTTGATAATAAAGGAGAGAGAGGCTGGGTGCCATGGCTCAAGCCTGTAATCCCAGCACTTTGGGAGGCCAAGGGGGGTGGATCGTGAGGTCAAGAGATCAAGACCATCCTGGCCAACATGGTGAAACCCTGTCTCTACTAAAAATACAAAAATTAGCCAGGCATGGTGGCAGGCACCTGTAGTCCCAGCTACTTGGGAGTCTGAGGCAGGAGAATCGTTTGAACCCAGGAGGCAGAGGTTGCGGTGAGCTGAGATCATGCCACTGCATACTCTAGCCTGGTGACAAAGTGAGAATTCATCTCAAAAAAAAAAAAAAAAGAAAGAAAGAAAGAAAGGAGAAAGAGGCTGGGCATGGTGGCTCATGCCTGTAATCCTAGCACTTTCACTGAGGCCAGGAGTTCGAGACCGGCCTGGGCAACATAGTGAGACCTCATTTCTATAAAAAAAATAAAAAAATCAGCCAGGCATTGTGTCACACATCTGTAGTCTCAGCTACTTAGGAAGCTGAGGTGGGAGGATTGCTTGAGCCCAGGAGTTCACAGCTACAGTGACCTATGATCACACCACTGTGCTCCAGCCTGGGCGACAGAATAAGACACTACCTCTTAAAAAGAAAAAGTTAGAAGATACACAAAGAACTAAGGGGAGACTTCAGGAATGTACAGATTTTATTTGAGGGTAAAATGCATAGAATTTCCTGCTTGGGCCACAGGTTCCTGTTGGGAAGCACAGGATGAAACTTTGTAGAGTGAGACTGCAGGGACTATGCAGAGCCTTGAGCGTAGGGCTGAAACATTTGAAATTCACCAACGAGGCCATGGGGAGATGTTGATGGCTTTTGTCCAGCACAATGACAGGAGAAAAGGAATGCATTTTTCAACTCTGAGTCTGATGAACTGGATTGGGAGAAAATCTGGGGAACCACAGAGGCCACCTCTTGAAGAAGACAGAAGTTGGAGAGTTGAGAGCAGCTATTAGTCTACAGACAGGTCTTGCTTTGTCCACATGGTATTATGAAAAACCAGCTGTCCACTGTTTTACATACATACATGCTAGATTTCTGCCAGATCTTAGAAAAATCAGTCTCTGGCAGTACTGGGCCTGCATCTTGCATGGCAACAACGAGCTGGAGCTGAGCCATGCTGTGTGGTGTTGGCCCCATCAGGCACCACTCTGGCCATCTATAATCATGTAACATAACCTGCATGGACACTGGAATTTGCAGCCTCTTATGACATAATCTGGACATAAAGTTTGAAACAGTCCTTAACTGGATGGGAGCCAACACATTCACCTTTCTTTTCCTGCCCTGATCTCTTAGCCACTGACTGTTCTTTTTGAAGTTTTCTGAAGATTCACCTCCTTCATTTTTGAACACCAGGTTTGTTTTTGTGTTGTAGCCTCTTAATTGGAGTATGATAGATGTTGTGAACATCTGCCTTGAGGACATGACCTCTGATTTAATTCTATTGTGGCATCTTCCTCTCTTTCCTCCCTCATTAATTTCTCACAGACCAATCTTACCTGTAAACCAAACGTTCTGACCCCACTGCCGCCCCACACCACCTCATTTCTTAACCTTGTAGCTTCAATCTATCTTTCTTACTTAAACAACAATAGCTTTTGTTTGTGCTTTTCAGCAGAGTTTGGATTTTAATTTTCCCTTAAACAAAAACTCTTTCTCCCAAGAAAGTTTTAGAGGGTAGCTTGTGTTACATTCTCAAGAGGAGTCTTTAAATTCCTTCACACGTCTTTCTCCCTTTGCCTGGCTGTTAAAAATGGGGTTCAATGCATTTTGACTCTTAGTGATGTGTGAGTCAAAGGTGCGTAGATGCTATAAAATGACACTTCATCTATTGTCACTCCTGCTGGGCTGGGGTGCCCCCCAGCTACCCTGCCTGGGACACTACTTACTCTGATGCATCCACAACTCCACAAACAGGGAGCAGGGCCCACAGTGGATTCTGCTGAGCAAGTGGTGCAGACACAAGTCTGTGTATAAAGCCTGGCTGTGATCTGGTTTCATGTGTTTTATGTTTCAAGGAAAATGATTTGGCCCTTGCGAAGCAGTTTAGGCCAGAATTCTGTGTCAAAAGCAGCTTATAACAGAGCTGGGACCCTGCCAGATGACTTAATAACTAATTTCTAGTATTTTGTTAAAATGCATATTATAACATTTCTGGGCTATTGGGTATCCAAAATTCAGAGGAAAATCTTACCCTAATTGGAAAATGCCAGCTGCAAACTTAACTTCTTCCTGCCTTGTCTGCAAAGTGAAGGGGTTAAAGTAGATGATCTTGAGGTGCTTTTATGCCAATTCTGTGAATAAAGAGAGGGATGGAGGAGCTTCATTGTCCATAGGGATTTGGGTTTTCATGATGCCTGAGCCAACTTTCTTGGACCAAGAAGCTGCTGAAAGGCCTGATTTCTCCCTGGGGTAAGGACTGAGGTGGGACAAGACTAAGTAGTTATACAGATAACCTGTGTGATGAAGTGGAAAAAGTGTGGATTTTGACTTCAGACAGACTGAGGTCCCTATTTGTTGAGCTCTTCAACCTCATAGTTATTTTACTCAACTTCTCTGCTTTTGTTCTCCTCTCTTGCTACATGAGGCCAACACACCTATTGTATTCGTTTGCTTGGGCTGCCATAACAAAACACCATAGACTGGATGGCTTAAACAACACAAATGTACTTTCTCACAGTTCTGGAGGCTGGAAGGCCAAGCTCAAGGTGTTGGCAGGGGTAGCTTCTGGTCAGGACTGTTCCCTCAGCTTGCAGATGGCCACCTGTTCTCTGAGTCTTCACGTGGTGATACAGTTTGGCTGTATCCCCACCCAAATTTCACCTCGAATTGCAATCTCCATAATCCCCATGTATCGTGGGAGGGACCCAGGTGGAAGTGATTGGATCGTGGGGGTGGTTTCCCCCATGCTGTTCTCATGATAGTGAGTGAGTTCTCACAAGATCTGATGGTTCTTCAAGCTCCTGGCATTTCCCCTGCTTGTTTGCACTCTCTCTCTCTTGCTGCCTTGTAAAGAAGGTGCCTGCTTCTGCTTTGCCTGCTGCCGTGATTGTAAGTTTCCTGAGGCCTCCCCAGTCATGCAGAACTAAGTCAGTTAAACCTCTTTTCTTTACATCAATTACCTAGTCTCAGGTATTCCTTTATAGCAGTGTGAGAAAAGACTAATACACATGGCCTGAGCTTTGGGCAGGCACAGAGAGGTCTCTGGTGGTTCTTCTTTTACTTACAAGGACACCAGTCCTACTGGATTAGGGCTTCACCCTTCTAACCTCATTTAACCTTAATTACCTTCCTAAAGGCCCTATTTCCAAACACTGTCATGTTGGGGGTTGGAGCTTCAAAATGAAAATTTTGAGGGATACAATTCAATCCACAGCACCTATCTTCGAGGGTTGGCACGAAGATGAGACAGAGGAAAATGAGTTGACATATGCAAAGCCTGTCATCAAGTTCCCAGGCCATTGCAAAGCCCTATCCAGAGCCACAAATACAACCCAAACGATGCATCACCTTAAGAAGGTGTTCAGGCCTCATAATATGTTTAATACAAAAAAATGATTAAGTTGCAGCTGATAACTTTGAAGTTTACTATGCAAGATACTTGATTATGCGTAGAGTGGAAGTATATATTCCTTTAAATGTTGTTTCAAATACTTTATCATCAACTTATTTGGTTTCAAGAATTAGCTAAGTTTTCGAGGAAAAGCAAAATTGAATGGGTAGAGAGCTGTTGTGCACTGCCTATCCCTTGGCAGCAGACATAGCTTACTGCTACAGTGTACCCTAGGAGTCAGCATTGACTGCTGGTATCCGCCCCACTGAAAAGAGTAGCCAGATCGTGAGCTCAGTGGAGGTCTACTGCTTGATTTCATGAACAACGTCTATGCCATTGTTTCCCAGAAGAAATACTGGAGACCTGGTACCTGTATGGGTGAGAGTTAAAAAATACTCCAGATACTTGACAGTTGAAAAGTATCCCACAAGCCAGTTAAGCAGTAAGGATTATCATCATGTAAGGAAAGGTATAAAGACAAGACAACTGGGCAGCCAGGAATGACCTCAAACCATGTATGGGTGATCAGACAGTGACGGCATTATCTGTCATTTTGACTGAAGCAAGCCCCCGACAAATAAGAAAATTTCTCTGCAATGTGTTGACATGGGCTCAAATGTTAGTGTTTTTTTTTTTAGGCTTTTATATAATTTTAAAGAATCTTTTGAATATGATGTTAGGTTTCTGTAACCATAAAGTCATATTTAAAAGGCCCTGAAGTACAGTAATTGGCCAAAAAAGAGAAGTGATTAAGAACTGTCCCTGGTGTTTGGCAGAGCAGCAGGCTGACTATCGTTAGCATTAATCTATTGTACATTTCAAAATAGCTATGAGAGAACAATTCAGATGTTCCTAGCATAAAGAAAAGATAAATATTTAAGGTGCTAGATATCTCAATTACTCTCACTTGATTGTAGAAGTGTATCAGATTATCACATGTACCTCCCAAATATGTATAAAATTAATATGTAGCAATAAAAAAAGAAAATAATGAAGAACTGTTATGGGTGTCAGTATCTATGATTAAGAAGAAATAGATGCCAGGCACTGGGTGGCTCACACCTGTAATCCCAGCACTTTGAGAGGCTGAGCCGGGTGGATCATGAGATCAGAGCTTTGAGACCAGCCTGGCCAACATGGTGAAACCCAATCTCTAATAAAAATAGAACAATTAGCCAGCTGTGGTGGCAGGCGCCTGTAATCTCAGCTGCTCAGGAGGGAGGCTGAGGCAGGAGAATTGCTTGAACCTGGGAGGTGGAGGTTGCAGTGTACCCAGATCATGCTACTGCACTCCAGCCTGGGCAACAGAACAAGACTCTGCCTCAAAAAAAAGAAAAAGAAAAAGAAAAGAAATATCATGATTTAAGTCTAGAATAATGGGAATGGCAAAGTAGATCTAAGTGCACTCTGAATCTGCAAGAAAATTATGTAATTAAGCAGGATCCTGGAGGCAGCCAAGCAGGTATTGGAATAATTATAATCGTTCACATTTGGAGATGCCTTAAGCCATTTTTGACATAATCCATAAACTCCAACCTCCAGTGTGGGTTTACGAAGCAATGTGTCAGGCACTGGCTCAAATAAGAACGTATTTGGAAAATAAAACAGCCATTTAAATGAATATATCCATAGTCTACGCTCTTCCTGAATTTATTTTTGTAAAGTTTTTTTTCTTCTTGGGGAAAAAGGGACCAACGCTTTGCCTGAATCAAGTGTCAGTCAGCTGGAGATGGCTTTGAAAGTGGGTCTTGAGGTGTCTGGGCTCATCCTTAAGAAGGACTTCAGAACACTGGCTGGAATGGAGGTGAAAGGAGTTCTGAAGTTCAAGTCTTTTTGAAAGAGGAAGAGAGCAAACCATGTCAACAGAAGCAATGAATCCAGAATTTCCCTGAAGGAACCTGTGTTAGACATAAAGGAAAGGTCCCCCCAAATCCTAGAAAGTGAGTATGTTGTGGAATATCTGTACCTCTGCCCATAGCCAGAGTTCATCTTTCAGACAGTACATTTCTCAATCATTGAAATTAGATAATAAGGAATTGAAACTCTCCTACCTGCTATTAACTTGGCTTCTTCTCTCTCTTTGGATCTTAGATTTTTGTATGACTGACTCGTCTGTCACTGCTTTACTCTTCCCATTCTATGTTTTTCTTCTGTGTATATGTGTATTTTTTTGTTTTTTTTGAGATGAAGTCTCACTCTGTCACCCAGGCTGGAGTGCAGTGGCATGATCTCAGCTCACTGCAACCTCCACTTCCCAAGTTCAAGCTATTCTCTTGCCTCACTCTCCCGAGCAGCTGGGATTACAGGCATGTGCTACCATGCCTAGCTTATTTTGTATTTTTAGTAGAGATGGGTTTTGCTATGTTGGCCAGGTTGGTCTTGAACTCCTGACCTCAAGTGATCCACCCACCTTGGCCTCCCAAAGTGCTGGGATTATAGGCATGAGCCACCATGCCCAGCCTATATGTATATTCTTAATCTTCAATTCAAAACCTTCTATTCATAAGGCATTCGCTGAGACTGCGGAGCTATGCAAAAGTAAGTAAGATGCTTTGTTTATGCATAAAACACTTACAATCAAAGCGGGGAAATGGACATGAGCTAATTAATGGTACATCATCCCTGCCCACAGCTGTGCCCTGCCTCCCACCTGTGCCTCCACTCAGAAATTCCGCCACCTAGAATTTCTTGCAGACTCATAATATATTGGGGCTGTCATGCCTCTCTGTCTCCGCACAGTCTGTAGCCTCTGCCTAGAAACATTCTTAACTTCCTTCTTCTCTTCACAAACTCTTATTTAATAATCACCTCAAGTATGACCTCTGGGAAGCTTTCCCTGACGTCCCAGTTTGATGTCAATGATCCTAAATTTCATACTGTAGTATTATAATGCCTTGCATTACAATAGTCTGTTTGATTGGCTGTCCTTACCTTGAAGAAGAGGGGACAGAAACTCCCCCCTTCATCTGTAGCTTTAGTGTCTGGAATGTAGAGAGTTAGAAGGCCTTTCAAGATTTCTGAGCAGAGGGAGAGCTGTCACGACCTGATTCTCTGATCTCCTGTGTGTGTGTGTGTGTGCGCGTGTGTGTGTGTGCGTGCGTGTGTGTATGTGTGTTTATGCATCTATGTATGTATTTTCCTGAGGGATGTCCCAGGTTTGGTAATAAGAAGAAAGCACTGACATTTACTTGGTGTATAACACACCCGCAGAAATTGGAAAATGAAGGGTTTGCACACGAGACTAGATCTGACAAAGGGGCAAATACATAAAAATGGGGTGCATACTCAAGTTGAGGAGCCCCACAAGGAAGCATCAGTGATATATGGCAGAAGGGGGCTGGAAGGAATTCCTAGAAATTTGGCTCTGATCAAGTCCTTCATGCTCATCTCTTCTAATTACAGTGAGCACGATGAGACCCAAGGAAGAGGGTACTGAAAACGTTGAATCCATTTCACAATGTTGTGATACAAAACAATGGAATATAACATCAAAATACTGTATCATGGAATGCTGACATTTTAATGCCAGAAAGGAGGTAGGAATATTTAGCTCCCCATGAAACAAATTATACTTTTGCTGCCTTGTTTATTATTCTCTTTTTTCAGAGTTACCTCTGCAAATTCTTTTTTTTTTTTTTTTTTTTTGAGATGGAGTTTCACTCTTATTGCCCAGGCTGGAGTGCAATGGCACGATCTCGGCTCACCACAACCTCCACCTCCCGGGTTCAGGCAATTCTCCTGCCTCAGCCTCCTGAGTAGCTGGGATTACAGGCACGCACCACCGTGCCCAGCTAATTTTTTGTATTTTCAGTAGAGACGGAGTTTCACCATGTTGACCAAGATGGTCTTGATCTCTTGACCTCGTGATCCGCCCGCCTTGGCCTCCCAGAGTGCTGGGATTACTGCAAATTCTTTAAATTCAGTTTTTACCTGCTTATTACTGGGTCTATTACAGTCAGGGAACTAGTTACTTTTCTTTATCACCTTCAAACTCACTCAGGAAGGTTTTTTTCTTCTTCTTGCACTGAATTACAAGCCGAGGTTTTCTAATACTGTGTTTAATTTCATTTTGTTATGTTTTTTCCTATCGTATTTTTCTAATTTTTAAAATATATTTTCCATGATGAGGTTTCTCTAAGATCTAACACCGATTAATTTATATCAATTTACAACATTTATTTTAGGATTATAAAACGTTCATTGTTAATGTTCGTACTCATAGATAATGCATATCATCAAGTTTTAATCCTGATCATTAACACATCTATTCATTTTTTACTACCAAAATTCTTCATGTTTAGAGATTACTCAAATATTTTGTACGGTTTATTAATATGCATCACCAGAAATATGTTTTTATTTACAACATTCTTGTGTACATGTGTGGGTGAGACCTATTACCAAAATATTTTAAGGAAATTATAATAAAAAGGAAAGGTTCATCTTATTAAGTTTATTAAATATTCTTTTATGAATATAACTCTGGAAGTTGTTTTCATCAAGCAGGAAAAAATAATAATACATTTCTTGCTTTTTTCATATTTCAGTTGCATTAAGACAGTTTAATTGCTATAACGAAAACCTTTCCTTAATTCTCATTTTAGAGACCAAAAGATGTTTTGTTTTAAATGTGAATCATAATGAAACTCCACATGCAGGTAGCATTTGATTTTTTAAACTTTAAAAGATAAAGATTCTGTATCCTCATTATTTGTAAGAATGGGAAGCTTCTTACAAACTTCCCATCGCCATTGCAAACCCATACTTTTACAACCATTGTATAAATAGGAAGCACAAATATGGATGTTTTTGCCCTGGTCACTCTCCTGGTTCCAAATCCATTAAAAAGGTGCCTTATTCTGTCTGAAGAGGGTTTGGTGGAACAAACATATGCTTTAGGGTTAGACAGAGGTAACATTCAAATCATCACTCTGCCACCATCAACTACAGAACTATTGAAACTCTCTGAGTCTCAACATCTGTATAAATTGGAGCTAACATCACTGCCAATTTCAAGGAATTGTCTCACGAATGGTAAGCCAGCATGGTGCCTGAAGTAGAAGGCATTCCAGAAATCACTAGTTCTTTTTCTTGGCAGATAACACAATCCGCTAGTGCAATGCAAACAATTACAGCTAAAATCACGATAATGTAACTGCACTGGAAGAAAAAAATGACCCTGAAAAAGCCTCAATAGAGAAATCAGACTGCCAGTTAATGGTAACACAAACTTTTTCAACATAATTAAAACATGTATTAAAGTAAGTAGATTAAAATCATCCTATACTTCCGAGACCAGGAATGGTTAGTCCCTAGGCAGAGCAAGGAGTCCCTCCACAGATGAAGGGCCTTGGAGAAATCACCACTATTCCAGCAATGGAGAGTCAGCTCCATCTCAGGAGGCAGAAACTAGGTTTCTTCAGGTAACTTAGAGCTCTTAAAAGCCCATTTGGGGTTTCCTCTATCCTTTGCAGCTCCTAGGATTTAATATCAACAGGAAGATTATTTTTTAATTATTACTTTGGGGTGTGTCTCCCAAAGCCTCGGTCAGGCACATTGTGAGTTAATGATAATGCCATATTACCTTTTTATTTTAGCCTCAAACTCACACTAAATACACGCAGTAATGTCTTTGTAGTCTTCAGTGAGGTGCACTGAACCCTAATGTTGGGGTTTGGGGAGAAACTCCTTTATGGCCACGAATAAGCTGCTGAAGTTTCATGCAGCGGAACACTATCCTGCCCTTTCATGAACACTCCATTCATCTGCGATGTGTCCCTCCTACAGATGTCATATCTAGCTTCTGCAGTTGTATTTCAGCATCACTCAACAATGAAGAGATAAGGTACTATCTCTAAACATTTCTGAGAGGAATGCAACCGGGCTGTCGTCACTGAAGTCTTACTCTCCTTCTGTTCAGGTCCGAAGGGCTGCAAATGTAAAGTGGGGGGATGGTAGACAGAAGGAGAAAGACACAAAGGACCCTCAGACTGGCTGGAGGGGAGGATCCCAGAGCAGAGGTACCCACAGTAGGTCCCGGCAGAGCCATGGTCAGTGAAAGGGGTTATCAAAGTGCCACTGAAAAGTGTGCCCTGGGCTCTGCCAATGTGTCCTCTATGTTCAAGCTTATATTTTAACTATAATTCTTACTTGAAACTGTGCAAAAAATAAATAAAATTTAAAAGAGCCTTAGACAGTGAAACAGGACTTTTTTAGTCTCCATTCTTAAGTTCATTTTCTAATGGACTTGATTAAAGCCACACATCTAGGCTGTGGTGGAACCAGATCAGAGTCCAAATCTCCTTATTGTTGTCATTGTTACTGATGTCATTATCACTAGTTACTGTCTACAGCCTAAGTATTCTTTTCTTTGCAGTTTGCTAAGTACATTATGCACATGAAAACGTTTGAGTTGACTTGAGTAGACATTTCTCCAGGAAGGTATACAAATGGTCAACAAATAAAAAGACGCTTGACAACATCAGTTGTTAGAAAATGTAAATGAAAACCAAAAAGAGAATCGCCTTTTACTCACTAGGATGGTTGGCATATTAGAAATGGGGAAAAAGTGTTGATCTGGACGTGGAGAAATTGGAACCCTTGAGCATTGCTCTGGAAATGTAAAACTGCAATTGCTGTGAAAAATCGTTCAGCTATTCCTCAAAAAGTTAAACATACAATTACCATATGACCCAGCAATTGGACTCCTAGGTGTATGTCCCCCAAATAGAAAACAGGTTCTCAGGCAAATACTTGCACACCAATGTTTGCAGCAGCGCTGTTAACAGCCAAACGCATATTGCTGGGATCACAGTCCTAGCTAGCAGCGCTGAAGCCCACCTTCCTGATGAGGGAATTAGCTGGTGAGAAAAGCGGTTCAGTAACAGATTCAGACAAAAAGGCTAAGATGCATCCTGCTTGGTCCTCCTCTCAGCCCCAGAATCTTACTGTCAGTATTTTGTTTCAGAGGGACAGTGGATGTGTGTGATGGGAAGGAAACTGGAGGGAAGTTCCCGTTTATAATGGATGTGCTTTGGATGTGTGTCTCTGCCCAAATCTCGTGTTGAATTGTAGTCCTTAATGTTAGAGGAGGGGCCTGGTGGGAGGTGACAGGATTATGGGGGTGGATTTCCCTCTTGCTGTTCTTGTGATAATGAGTGAGTTCTCACAAGATCTGGTTGTTTAAAAGTGTGAAGCACCTCCCCCTCTTATCTTTGCTCTCTTCCATCTGCACCAGTCATGTAAGATGTGCCTGATTCCCCTTGGCCTTCTGCGTGACTGTGAGTTTCCCCAGGCCTCCCCAGCCTGCTTCCTGCACAACTGTGATCCAATTAAACATCTTTTCTTTATAAATTATGCCATTTTGGCTGGGCTCAATGGCTCCCACCTGTAATCCTAGCACTTTGGGAGGCTGAGGTGGGCAGATCACTTGAGGTCAAGAGTTTGAGACCAGCCTGGCCAACATGGTGAAACCCCATCTCTACCAAAAATACAAAAATCAGCCAGGCATGATGGCACACACCTATAGTCCCAGCTTCTTAGGAGGCTGAGGCAGGAGAATTGCTTGAACCCAGGAGGTAGAGGTTGCAGTGAGCCAAGATTGCGCCACTGCACTCCACCCTGGGGAACAGAGTGAGAGTTGGTCTCAAAAAAATATATTATCCCATTTCAGGTATTTCTTTATAGCAATGCGAGAATTACTAATACAATCATTTGCAACCATGTGTCTCCCAAAAGAGCACCATCAAGGTTCTGTTTTTGTTTTCCTGCAGTGACTGTTACACAAATAATATGTAGACAAAGCCTGTGTGAGTGGGAGGAATTTTGGAGGGAGTTAGCTACAATCAAATGAACAAAGCATTATTTTATTTTCCAAACACTCCTGTTGTGTTTCTTTCTCTCTCTTTCTTTTTCTTTCTCTTTCTTTCTTTTCTTTCTTTCTGTCTTTTCTTTTTTTCTTCCTTTCTTTCTTCCTTTCCTTCTTTCTTAGGTGGAATTTTGTTCTTGCTGCTCAGGCAATGGTGTGATCTCAGCTCACTGTAATCTCCACCTCCCGGGTTCAAGCGAGTCTCCTGCCTCAGCCTCTCAAGCAGCTGGGATTATAGGCGTGCACCACCACACCCTGCCAATTTGGTATATTTAGTAGAGACGGGGTTTCTCCTTGTTGGTCAGGCTGGTCTCGAACTCCGGACCTCAGGTGATTCGCCCACCTTGGCCTCCCAAAGTGCTGGGATTACAGGAGTGAGCCACCGTGCCTGGTGTGTTCTCATTTCTATGCCCATGTCATGTCAGAACCTCTTCTCTTCGTGTCTGCTTAGCCGCAATGGCCTCCCTTTCCCAGTCTCTCCCCAGGGCAAGCAACTGCACCCTGCACGGTCACTGGGGTTTCTAAGCCCTGCTTTCTTGACATCTCTTCTATCTAAACATTTTGCATGGGTCCCCAGTGGTTACTCAATGAAATCAATGAGGTCAGATTTCCTAGTTTAGCTTTCAGTGGTCATCCACAACTTTTTAGACTCATTTCCCACGACTTCTCTATGTGAAGTCAATCCTTTTTTTTAAAAAAAAAAATGAGATAATGCAAATTACTTTACATGCATTATCTCATTTAAATTTTGCAATGCCCAACAAGAAAGGTATTAGAGAAATGAGGAGACCGAGGCTAAAGGAGGCTAACAAAACATATAACTGGTGAAAGGCAGGGGAAGGATTTGAACCCAGGTTTGTTTGCTGTTTAAACCCATGCTTTTAGGCATTGGTCTGGATTTTGCCTTTACTTCCTGCCTTCATATCATCTGTTCCTGCATACTATCCCAAATGCCGGCTCCATGAATGCCTTCATTCACTTTCTTCTCCTGTTTTTCTCTGACTGATATTTCTAACTCTCTGGCCTGGAAGGGTCTTCATTTGAATTCACATAGGAGAGCAAATGTTTTCTGTCTATGGCTGGCATTTTTCTTTCTTTTCTTTCTTTTTTTTCTTTTTTGAGACGGAGTCTCACTCTGTCACCGCTGGAGTGCAGTGGCACGATCATGGCTCTCTGTAACCTCCACCACCTGGGTTCAAAGGATTCTCCTGCCTCAGCCTCCTGATTACAGGCACCCGCCACCATGCCCAACTAATATTTGTATTTTTAGTAGAGATGGGGTTTCACCAGGTTGGCCAGGATGGTCTTGATCTCTTGATCTCTTTCGGCCTCCCAAAGTATGGAATTACAGGGGTGAGCCACTGCGCCTGGTCCATTTTTCTCTTTATAGTTTTAATCCTCACACTACTAATTTAATGATAGTACCAAGGAGGGCAGGAACCATGTATAATACTTCTTGTATCTCTGACCCTATCTAACACTATATCCTGTTCACAATAGTTGTTCAATAATTATTTGTTCTATAATTCTTATAGATTACCTGCCAGGGAAAAAATTTTGTTATGTAGATTTGTTTGTTAACGTTATTTATAAGATTGGATTTTATATCTAAAGTCTTTTTCTAAATGTAATATTTTGATGTTTTGGGAGCATTTAAATAAATAGGTTGAACATTAGGACAGTATTCCTAATTTTAACATGCGACTAAAGTGCTTAAAATACTAAGTGCTAAAACTTACTTTTATCCAAGTGCTTACTTGAACCAACATTGAGACTAAAGGGAAAAGAAATTACTGTATGCAAATCTGTTACTTTAAGCCTCTTATTCTCCTGAGTTTCATGATAGGTCCATATAGAGAAATTAATTTACAGAAGTAGTCAGCATAACTGCTAAAAATGCAAGCATAAACTACTATGCACTTTTTCCTTTGTGGGATTTCTGCATATTTCAATATTCAGTTCATCACCTTTAAGGTTTCAAATTCACCAGCTGTAGGAATACCTATCAGATTATAGTGCAGCACTAAAAATAAACTGATGTTATTGAAAATAAATGAATCAGCACATTCTTAGCTTAATTGTTTTCTCATGTGACTCATACTACTTAACTAACTTTTTCTTTGTGATTGTTCATTTATCATATCACAAGTTTCTTTGGACATCTGCTTCTTTAAGAAAGAAAGCACAGTCTTGTTGAAACATTAGCTAGTCTAGTTGAACATTAACTCTGTGGTCTGGAGTTGTAAAAGCAAGACATTAATGGGACCAGTTACTATAGATTTAGCTAAAAACCTTTCTTCATTTGTTTAAGACAAGGAAAACCATATTGTCTGTTTACCAATCAAATTTCCTTTCACAGAGCTCCTACTAAACTTCACAAAACCCTCTGCTTAGTTTAGGCCAGAGGATATTGTTGATGGAGCTCATCTCAAAATCACTTGGAGTCCAAAGTGTCTATGCAAAACCATTAATCTCAGAATGTGTCTAAACACCAACCTTGAGACAGGCTGCAATTTACTGTTCTCTGTGACAGACAAATAGCTAGGAGGCCTCTGTCATTTAACCCCAATGCTTTCGTTGGTAGTCATGGAAAGGTTTTGTGTTTCATACTGCCTTTTCATAAAAAGACTACAAAATCCATCAACACAATATAACTTTACCTATAAAAGGAATACCATGCATAGATACTTAAGTCATCATGTGAAAAATAAACAAGATAGTCTTTAAAACAATGTCATTCCCAAAGAATCAGTGTGGAGACATATTGATGGATTTTATTGCTGAAATTGCCAAGATATGGGCATTTAACTATTCTATTTTGACAAGGATGCGACTGGCCATGTCTTCAACCTGTATACACAAATACAAAATTGGAAAGGAGTCTTGTTTACAAAGGTAGGACTTGTCCTCTTTGCATTGTTGGAGCTTTTCACTTTTTTGACAATTTCTAAAAAGTAAACATATTCCTGGGTACACATTTCAGGGATTACCTGTTTAATTTGCTTCACTGTTACTACTAGCATGTGTTTGATTGGATCTCTTTATCTATGCTAGAGTCTCAGGCTAACTTGCATTTTGTGAAATACGTGTAACATAAGTAGACACTTAAGCTCAATCTAACATAAGGATATCCTCTTTATGTTAGAAATCATCAAAAAAGTGAAAAACTCCAAAAATGCAAATATTTAATTTTCAATTTTCTAATTTTTTAATTTTTTTGAGACAGAGTCTAACTCTGTCGCTTGGGCTGGAGTGCAGGGGCACAATATTGGCTCACTGCAGCCTCCCAGGCTCAAGCGATCCTCCTGCTTCATCTTCCCAAGTAGCTGGGACTAAAAAGAGTGTGACTTCAACACTGGTGAATTTTTAAATTTTTTTGTAGACATGGCATCTCCCTGTGATGCCCAGGCTGGCCTCCAACTCCTTGGCTCAAGGAATCGTCCTGTCTCGGTCTCCTGAAGTGCTGGGATTACAGGTGTGAGCAGCCACACCCGGCCCTTTAATTTTAATTTTTTTACTTTGAGTGACACTTGAATATAAGTGAGGCAGTTCCTATTGATTTTGCATAACCGCATGCCAATTACTATGTAAATAAATATGAGGGTATGTTGGGGAGCATTTTACAAAGTCTTGGAGGAGGGGATAATCATATTAGACCCTCATGGATTACAATAAGACCTCTTAGTACAGCATTGAGGGTAATCAAAACTAATGTATGAAATTCACACATGGTCTAAAGTGACAGGCCAGGAAAAAAAAGAAACCTAGATATATTTTAAATAACTTTAAATAACTAGACGTATTTTTTATTTTTAAGTGACTGATGGTAGAAGTGCAACAAATTAGAAAAGCAAGCAGCTAGATGGAGTGAATGCCACCTGACCCAAAGTCATACAAACTCTACTGAAATGACTACCTTATGTAGGCCATTGTTTTCCACTCGGAGCCCACTTCCTCACCAGTTGCAATTTGAAATCTGTGCAAAGATTTAGAAGAGGCTGAGATAAGTGAAAGGACAAAATTCAATACCAACAGCATCTCAAACTGCCTTCCTGTTCTCTGCCAGCAACTCAGAACAACCCCAGTAAAGGCGTGTTATAGAAGTGACAATTGAATCATGCAAGATCAACCTCATCTCGTGAGTTTCACCTGACAGGCAAAATTTGAACCACATCCTGAACTTTCAGAGACAGCTGACCATATTAAGATATTTGACCCCCAAATAGAGAGCTAACAAGTAAGTTTCAATATCATATATTACAAGTGCCACATAGCTGGGGAATGCCTATACCTGCCTTGAGAACAGATGCTTACTAATTTCTATAATATTTCAAATCATTGTCTGCAGACTTTAATTCTATAGCAAGTGGGCATCAGAAACATTCACTTTGGTTTACATCAGCAATTATGTGATTATCACTCTTAGTTTTAAGATATTTCAAAATTCATCCTCAGTTTATGTTTCTGTCTGTTTCAGTGATGGTCCTAGGTAACCCATAGACCAGGGGTCCTCAGTGCCTGGGCTGCAGATCTGTATGGGTCCGTGGCCTGTTAGGAACTGGGCCACACAGCAGAAGGTGAGTGGTGGGGCAGTGAGCATTACTGTCTAAGCTCCGCCTCCTGTCAGATCAGTGACACATTAGGTTCTCACAGGAGCATGAATCCTACTGTGAATTGTGAGTGAGAGGGATCTAGGTTGCATGCTCCTTATGGTAATCTAATGCCTAATGATCTGAGGTAGAATAGTTTTGATTCGAAACTATACCCCATCCGCCACTGTCTGCCATACGTGGAAAAATGGTCTTTCATGAAATTGGTCCCTGGTGCCAAAAAGGTTGGGGACTGCTGCCATAGACTCTATCTATCTGTCTATCTATCTATCTATCTATCTATCCAGAGTCTCACTCTGTTACCCAGGCTGGAGGGCAGTGGTGCACTCATGGCTCACTGTAAACTCAAACTCCTGGGCTCAAGTGATCCTTCCACCTCAGCCTCCTGAGTAGCTGGGACTATAGATGTGTACCACCACTCTGCTAATTTTTGTATTTTTTGTAGAGTTGGGGTCTACCTGTGTTGCTTAGGTCTCAAACTCCTGGACTCAAGCAATCCTCTCATCTTAACCTCCCAAAGTGCTGGGATTACAGGTCTGAGCCATTGTGTGTGGTTCCATAGACTAATCTTTTTTCTTTTTCTTTTTCTTTTTTTTTTTTTTTTTAAGACAGGATCTCACTCTGTCACCCAGGCTGGAGTGCAGGGGCACAATCATGGCTCACTCCATCCTCCACCTCCTGGCTCAATTGATCTTCCTACCTTAGCCTCCAGAGTAGCTGGGACTACAGGTGTGCACTACCATGTCCAGCTAATTTAATTTTTCTTTTCTTTTCTTTCTTTCTTTCTTTCTTTTTTTTTTTTTTTAGAGACAGAGTCTCACTATGTTGCCTAGGCTAGTCTTGAACTCCTGAGCTCAAGCAATCCTCCCACTTTGCCCTCCTAAAATGTTGGGATTACAGCCGTGAGCCACTGCACGGGGCTCCACATACTATTCTTAAGAAAATACCACAGTACTTTGTATTGGGAATATTGTCTTCAAAGTGGATGGGGGCATTCATACACATTACCTACAGTTTTAGTGGAGTTTCCCTTCCAGTAGAGCACCAAAACATTTGTTCCCTTTTTTTTTTTTATGTAAAATTACCTTAACATTTGTTCTGGAAATGTTATTGAAATCTAAAAGAAACATTCACAAAAAGAATTTGTGATGCTCTTTGAAAGTGCATTTTGGTAAACTGATTAGAAATTTTGACACTGATTTCCTTTAGGCGATGATATTCCTCTTAAAACTGTAATAGTTTCAATATTCTTTTATTTTTCATTGCTCTAAGTGCTTATACACACTAATTATCTCATTTAATCCTGACAATAGCTCTATTAAGTGGATATAATCATCTTTATTTACAGATGAGAAAAGTGACTCAGAGAAAGGTATGTCAACTTGGTAGTTTTATTTGCTTGTTTGTTTCCTTAAAGAGACAAGAGTTTCACTCTGTTCCCAAGGCTGGAGTGCAGTGGTGCAATCATAGCCCACTGCAGCCTCAAATTCCTAAGCTCAAGTGATCCTCCTTTAAGCTTTGTCTCACCTTTATTAAAAAGAATATTAAATAGTTTCAATATTCTTTTTAATAAAGGTGAGACAAACCTTAAAGAAACTAACATAATAATTAGCATACTCACGTTTCTTGTTCTTGAAAATCCAGATCATAAACTGAAGGTTACGGTTGTATCTGTAGCAATAAGATTGCACGTATTTGCTTCTAAAACCAACTGTGTTCTCAGTTTTCATCTTTGCCACTGTTGCAGATGCCACCTGCATATCCCAGCATGCCCTGCTGCTATCTTCACATCCGCCTCTCCTTAATTCTGCCCTGACACTGGGTGTCTGATCCTGGATACAATTTCTGATCTCTTTCCGCTTAGTCAACTCTAGCTTGCCAGAAAAAAACACACACGCACACAAAAAAGAGCTATGATTTCTTCATCAAAACTTTGTTTTAGCTCCGTCAAAAACAGTAAAAGCCAATTTCAAATTTCAATCATCTGCTTTTATTATACTCCAGAGTACCTTAACCAATATTTTACCTCTTCAGAGATTAACATGTTGCCCTTCAGAAAGGGAAAGGAACATTTTAATAATTGCAGATTAGGAACCTTAAAGAGTTTCTTAGGGAATGAAACACTAACTAAAAATAAATTTGATAAAAATATGAATTTTTTTTCCTAGAGGCTTCTTTATTAACTTCTTTTTTCAGTTGAAGAGTTGGATCACAGGCATATAAAGGTGTTAGAAGTAGGATCTGCTTATTATTTTTACTATAGTTCTCTCTTCTTTAAAGAAAAAAGGTGCAAAAGCACATTTGCTAGTGAACTTTATATTCTCGATAAAGAAGCTTTCTTCTATCTCTGGGGCCAGTTTTACTGTATCACTGTTAAGAATCTAAACGCCAAACCTGAATTTTATTAAATATATGTAATAAGTTGCTAAATTGTGTGAAATGGATTCAACATATGACCTAAAAGCTTATTGGCTTCTTAACCCTTTTGTAAATTTTACATTTAAAAAAATGTACTTTTTATGCTACCAAAGACAGCAGATAACTCAGGATGGAAGCAAATAGTATCTCTTGATTCTCCTATGCAATTAATTGGTAGCCATACAACTATCTACAGTCCCAGAACTCACCCTATGTGGAGAGAAAATCAAATGTATTCCAGTGGAATTGCATTTTTGCCTAAAAAAAATGAAAAATTGCCCCCCCCGCCCCAAATATCCTGCCTATTTTATGGCTAAAAGGACACCATGGGAATTATTTTGAAAGATATTACTTTCCTATTCAATTAAGAATTAGCAGGCCTGGCACAGTGGCTCACACCTATAATCCCAGCACTTTGGGAGGCCGAGGTGGGCGGATCACTAGGTCAGGAGTTCAAGACCAGTCTTGAACTGGCCAACATAGTGAAACCCCATCTCTACTAAAAATACAAAAATATTGGCTGGGTGTGGTGGTGTACGCCTATAATCCCAGCTACTCCGGAGGCTGAGGTAGGAGAATCGTGTGAACCTGGGAGACAGAGGTTGCAGTGGGCCAAGATCACCATTGTACCATTGCACTCCAATTGCATTCCAGCCCAGGCAACAGTGCAAGACTCAGTCTCAAAAAAAAAAAAAAAAAAAAAAGAAAAGAATTAGCAAAACCTGAGGGCCTCATAATATGTTCCATGACTTTACTATGCATGCAATCCAGTTGTTCTTTGCTTTAGGTAAGATGACTCTTTCAGATAGTTAACATAGTCAATGACGTACATATTTTTAAAAACTGATCTTTCAAAATGATTTATTTTATCCCTTAACACTTGAGGCCGCTATTTGGTTTACAAAGATGCTCAATTTTCTGGCAGAAATCCTCCATGGGGATTTCCAGTTTGTCTTGAACTCCTTTTAGGTGAAGGGCACCCCTCTTTACGTTGAAGTTTATTCCAAACTGTGTGATTACCTCACGAGATCAGTCGGCATGTAGGTAGGAAGAGAACCACATGACCAGCCAGAGGTGAAATGAACGATTTGGGGCCCAGTGCTATAGCTCACACCTGTAATCCCAGCACCTTGGGAGCCGAAGGCAGGAGGATTGCTTGAGGCCAGGAGTTGGAGAGAAGCCTAGGCAACATAGTGAGAACCCGCCTCTACAAAAATTAGCTGGGCATAGTGGTGCGCTTGTAGTCCCAGCTACTCTGGGAGGCTCAGGCAGGAGGAACGCTTTTGCCCAAGAATTCAAGGCTGCAATGAGCCATGATCATGCCACTGTACTACAGCCTGGGCCATGAAACAACAGACTTTGTCTCTTAAAAAAAAAAAAAAGATCAAAGATAAAGAAAGATTTGCGTCTAGGTAGATATAACTTCTTTATTTTCTTTCTTTCTGCAGCACTTCATAATTTCTCTCTGTCTCTCTCTCAGAAATTTTTCTAACCTTAAAATATCTGATTCCTCTAGGGTTCAATCCCAGTCTCTGAGGTCCATGCTTTATTCTCTTCCAGGATCCTTTCCTCCCCTAAACACTTACCATCCAATGCATTGTATAAAGAGAATTCCCAGCAGTAGATTTTGAAATGAAAGATGAAGTGTTGAGCATCTGAGCGTTTTCAGGTGCTGGTGTCAGTGCATGGAATGCCTCCTGTTGACAACGGTGCTATCACTGGGGCATTCGAGATCTCTCTATTCTGAACAGTCTTCAGAAATCAGCCGTATCTGATTGTTCTTTCAGATCAAATGAAGTAGGAAGACAAAGTAAGCTGAGCATATTCTTTCACTCTGCACTTTGTTGTTAAAAGGGGGAGGAATCCCACTAGGACCCCTAACTCCAAACTTTTGTCAGAATTCCTATTCTTCCTCCGCAGCTCCTATTATCCCCCACCCACCTCCCTCCATTCTCTGTTCACTGATTGTATTGAATAAATGTTTCTTTGCTCCTCTAAGGATTGTTCTGTACTACTAAGAATTAACTGTGGGTAACACCAAGGCAGACCACAGATAAACTAAACTAAAGGACATTTGCTGTTTTCAGAGAACATGGCATGCAGCTGCCGGCATTTAGCTTCAACCAAGATAATTTTCTTTCTTAAAAAGAATTGTAGCAAACTTTGCAATATCATTCTTGGAGCTGGTATTGCTGGAGTCTTTTTAAAGGTGGCTTATCCTGTGTAAAATGCAAAACACTTCAGTTTGCTCTCGAGGGTGGGTAGATGAGAAGGACACCAGTCTACGCTAGACTTTTTTTCTTTTAACCAAGAGCTAACTCTGTTGCTGATAAATGATCTTTTGAAGAAAGAAGATGCGGCAAAGTGCCTGTCATTGAAAACAGCAAGGAAAATAACAGTGTAGTTGGTCTGCTTCTTAAAATGTATTTCTTACTGGACACGGGAAATCATTTTCATCAAATTGGAATGTGACATAATGGATAACGTGTCAAAGACATTGTTAAAAAACAAACAAATTGGAATTGAGCTGCTTACAGTTACTCTCAGATCTCTCCATCAGTTTTACACATTAAGACGGTCGAGCATGCAGAGCTTATAAATTCTCCTGTTGGAGAGTTTTTTGGAGAATTTCACGTAACTCAGTGGGATCTTGGTGGGGACACTGACATTTACTACTGAGTTCTTTAATGACAGCTAAACAGGAGAACACCACTCCTAATTTACTCAAGTGCAATTCAATATCATAAGGCAATTTCAGAACACTGTTCTTTTATAAAACCAATTTTTGTGGTATGATTTTTAACTCTTTTATTTACTGGTTAATTCAGTTTGCTTCTCCAAGCCTGTATTCTCATACTGTACATGAGTTTTTGTATATAATTATTTTTTCTTCCGTCTAACACTTTCTGCTCTCATTAATCATATTTATATTATATACACACATATCTTTAATTTTAAGTGTAACATATGTTCCAAGTCAGCATTGCAGCTTAAGTCATATGGGTTTATAGCTCCTGTCCATCCACCCCTAGAACTATTTCTTTGTGTTCAACAGAGTGGCCAATGGTATGTCACTTTTTAAACTTACAAGATGGCCCAGTGTCCTGCCATTTCTCCAGCTGGTAAAGAGGTCTGAATAAGGGAGCAGGCAATTAGTGCTGTTAAGTGAGAGGGATGGAGTAGGGACGTGTTAGCCTCCTAGCCCCAGGAAGGCAGCTGCCTGCCTCTGCTGGGTGTCCAGAACAGATAGAGGCAAGGATCATCAAGGAAGGACTTCAAAAGTGACTTTGACATGCATTCTACACTCAAGGGAAGGGAGACTAATGAGCTAAATTGAGGCAGAGTGTGAGTGATACATATCACAAGGGGGCAACATGTATCATCTGGGAGGCTCCTTCCCTCCTTCCCTCCCTCCCTCCCCTCCCTCCCTCCTTCCCTCTCTCCCTCCTTCCCTCCCTCCCTCGCTCCTTCCTTCCCTCCTTCCTTCCCTCTCTCTCTCTATCTCTCTTTCTTTCTTTCTATCTCTTTCTCTCTCTTTCTTCCTTTCCTTTTCTTTTTCCTTTCCTTTCCTTCTTTCTGACGTGGTCTTGCTCTGTTGCCCAGGCTGGAGTGCAGTAGCACCATCATGGACCACAGTGTCAACTGCCTCAGGCCCAAGCAATCCTCCTACCTTAGCCTCTTGAGTAGCTAGGACTAGAGGTGTGCATCACCGTACTGGGCTAATCTTTCTATTTTTTGTAGGGATGGGATCTCACTATGTTGCCTAAACTGGTTCAGACTCCCAGTTCAAGCGATCCACCCGCCTTGGCCTCCCAAAGTGCTGGGATTAAAGGCATGAGCCACTGCGCCTGGTTGAGCATCCATAGAAACTGAAGGAAGTAAATGTTATTTCTAACTGGCAGGCAGTGTGGGTAGGTTGGTGGTGAGAAGAAGCATCACGGAACAGCTCGCAGGTGAACTTTTCCTGCCTCTGAGTTCTGGTTCTGAAATGTTCTTTCAGTGTTCTGAAATGTTCTTTCAACGTTCTTTCAAATGTTCTTCTCATATGGCATTAGCGCTCAGCCTGAAAGGCATCTTCCCCAAGGAGTCTCTCATGACCTCTCCTTCTAAGTAAAATTCTTCTGTTTTTCTTTTTTTTTTAATTTAAAAATGTTTAATTTTTGTGGCTACATAGTAGGTGTATATATTTATGGGGTACATGAGATGTTTTGATATAGACACGCAAGGCATAATAATCACATCACATGGAGAATGGGGAACCCATCCCCTCAAGCACCTACCCTTCCTGTTATAACCAATCCAATTACACTCTTTCAGTTATTGTAAAATGTACAATTAAGCTATTATTGACTATAATCATCATGTTATGTTGTCAAATAGTAGGTCTTATTCATTCTTTGTTTTTGTATCAGTCTCCTGTTATTCTTTATCAAAAGATTCTATTAATTTCTCTCCTAACAGTACGTCACACTTGGTCACTATGTAATCAAGTTATTTGCTTCACTTAAGCTGTTGCTAAAGAAATTAATCTCTGCAGGTGATCATGAGTCTCTTTCACCTCTTTATTCCAAGCACTGAGCACACCGTCTAACACTTATAGACATAGAATAAATATTTGCTGAACAAGAGAGTGAATAAATCAGATAGACTGGGTTATATAGAGATGGGCAGTGTGCGGGAGGAGAGAAGGGAGAGGCCATCTTAGCAGAGGAAATGTGTGCATCTTCTGTATGGCATCACAAAGACCGTTCAGCCTGGCTGGAGCACAGGGAAGATGTAAATGAATGATGCGAAATAAGTTTGAAAAGGTAAATGGGGAGGAAATGCTGGGCTATTGATTTTATGCTTGATTCTTTAGGTAAGGGAGAGTTTTTGAGCAGGTGATAAACATCATTCCCTTTGATCATCTCATGTCTTCAACCTACAGATGGGAGGAAGAGCATGTCTTTGCTTTAACTGCATCAAGTGTCAAAGCTATGATCTTTTGACCAGACCCATGGACCCCAGAGAGAGAGAGTTGGTTGGAGCAGTCAGGGACCTGGGATTTAAACGGAAATGAGTTCCTATGACCCGCTGAGTCCTACAGTGTGAAGGTTCATATCAGGCCAAGTCCAGCATCTGAGATCAATTCAAGTCAACAGATTAAATGCCTCTAGGGTGTGCTCAGCCCTGTGGTGAAATACAAAATAAATCAAAAGTGGGGTTTCCTTGCCTTAAAGAGCAGGAGAGAGCTGTCTCTGATGAAATTGCTGGAGCAACCTCCCCACCTGAAGGGGCTGCAAGGGACTCAGGCAAAACTCAAGTGCACAGGATTTCTCCCCATACAGAGCTGCCACCCTGGGGCCTAGGACATCGTTTGGCGCCACTGTGGATCCCTGTAGTCATGTGTCTATCCTGGATCAGACACAGCCCAAGAGTCAGTGTGAGTACGCCCTGGATGGGCAGTTAGCTGGCCAGGGCACTTGAGCTGTCTCTAAGCATCCATGTTTCATTGGGCAAGCCATTTTAATAATCAGAATGTGTTTATCATTTCAAAATATTGGGCATTTGTTAATTCATCAACTGCTTATTATGTATCCACTAAAAGTTAAGCACAGTGCTGAAAAAGCCCCAACTTTTCTGGGCTCACGTGAGAAACAAATCAGATAATGGTTGGAAAATATGTTTTCCAACTGCCAATTCCTATACAGTGTGAACCATTTTCAGTTGGTAGAGGAGTCTACACAGCTGCCTGAGGTAGCCTGGGAGTATTGAATCTCATTTGGTCATAGAAAATACTGCTAAAAAGCCAGGAGAGGTGGAACACACATGTAGTCCCAGCTACTCAGGAAGCTGAAGTGGGAGGATGACTTGAACCCAGAAGTTTCAGTCCAGCCTGGGCAACATAGTGAGATCCCACTTGTATTAAATATATATACATATATATATATTTCATATGTGTGTGTGTGTGTGTGTGTGTGTGTGTGTGTGTGTGTGTATATATATATATATATATATATATATATATATATATATATAGCTGAAATGCTATCTTTAAATCAGGACTTTAAGACCTAAATGCAATGAAATATACAAATAAAAAAATTCATCAGATTTTTAGGACACTTTTTAAAGCTGGAACCACAGAGTTTGATCCCCACATATAAAAATATTTATCTGGAGAAATGAGTTCATGCTCTCATCCTTGACTTACAGATACACTTTCCTCCCAAAGCACTCCTGGCAATAAGAGGAGGTCCATTGGTCCCCATTTCCCATCTGCTGTGATCCCATGACGACTTACTGGTCCAGAGTAGAGAACTCAGTTGTGGGGAAGGCTGAATAGGATGGGGAGGAATGGGGCCAGGGGGTCTGAGGTGAGGGCAAATGCAGAGCTCTGAGGTGAAGAGCTGAATGAAAGCACTGAAGGGTGAAGAAGTGATGTTTGTGGCTATGAAAATGAGGGGAAAAGGTACATCCTCGCTGCCATTAAACAGGCAGCTATTGGTGGCGAGCCTTCAACAGCCCAACTGGCCCTTGAGAAATGCCTCTGAATTTAGCTTCACTGCTGGCCTCTGTGGTCCCGAAGCCCATTTCCCACCTGTTGGTGGCAGCATCAGCTTGCACGCTTCTGTAGCCTGGGTTCTGTGTTTACTGCTTCCTTCTCTCCTCCATCTCGTTGACACTGTGCTCTTGGTCTGAGGACATGACCAACATCCAGCTGGGCTCTTTGATTGTGTAAATCGGGTGCCTGTTCCTTCATAAGAGGTCTCTGGATAAATGCCTCTCTAAGCAGCATCTTCATGATTTCTGGGGCTCGTAAGTGGTGATTTGGTAGAAATATTAATATAACCTACACCAGCATTATTCAGCCTTGGCACCATTGACATTTGGGGTTACATAATCCTTTGCAGTGGGGGCTTCCCCCTGTGCTGTAGGGTGTTTAATAGCATCCTTGGCCCCTACCTACTGGAGGCCAGTAGTACCCCTTTCCCAGGCGGTGACAAGGGAAAATGGCTCTTGACATTGCCAAATATCCCCTGAGAGGCAAACCTGTCCTCATTTGAAAACACAGAGCTATACAGATAAACTGGAACAACGCTTTAGGGTAATCTTTAGTGCTTTGTCTCTGACATGACTTTCGGAGAAGGTAACTAAATTATTGCAATGATCTTAAGTACCCAAAGTTTTAAAACCTTTGAAATCTTCAACTATCTAATTGTGTTATACAGGGCAATCTTACTATAACTGTAAATTATTTGTCCAGGCTATACCACATTTGTTCCTCCAAAGTAGGCACTTAGAAAATATTTGTTAAGTGAATAAATTATGCTCTTTGTAAAAGGAATAATACTTCATTTGCTTTTTTTTTTTTTTTGAGATGGAGTTTTGCTCTTGTTGTCCAGGCTGGACTGCAATGGTGCGATCTCGGCTCACTGTAACCTCTGCCTCCCGGGTCCAAGCAATTCTTCTGCCTCAGCCTCCTGAGTAGCTGGGATTACAGGTGCCCTCTACCACATCTGGCTAATTTTTTTATTTTTAGTGGAGATGGGATTTCATCATGGTGGTCACGCAGTCTTGAACTCCTGACCTCAGGGGATCCTCCTGCCTCAAACTCCTGAAATGCTGGGATTACAGGTGTGAGCCACTGTGCCCAGCCTTCATTTGCTTTTAACTCTGGCCCAAGGAGTCTTGAAAGCATCTTTTTCTACCATATTAATTGGCACACCAAGAGTAGATGTGAACTGAGGACTCAATAGAATGTGGACATTTTACGTTCCCATGCCAGCCATAGTAATCTCCAGTGGCTGAAGGTGATCTCTGGAGGCCATTTGAATATTCCCGTGCCATGTGGTTTAAACAATACAATTTTTTGAAAAATTAAGGTTGCATTCTTTTCTGTTTGGTTTTGTTTTTTGAGATGGAGTCTTGCTCTGTTACCCAGGCTGGAGTGCAGTGGTGCAATCTTGGCTCACTGGAACCTCTGCTTCTGGGGCTCAAGAGATTCTCCCATCTCAGCCTTGTGAGTAGCTGCAATTACAGGTGTGCATTGCCATGCCTGGCTAACTTTTGTATTTTTAGTAGAGATGGAGTTTTACCACATTGTCCAGACTAGTCTTGAACTACTGACCTCAAGCAATCTGTCTGCCTCGGCCTCCCGAAGTGCTGAGATTATAGGTGTGAGCCACCGAGCCCAGACACAATAGAATTTTCTTTCAGAAATCCTGCCCTAGTATCTTTCCTCCTCTTAATTGCTTCAACACATCACTGGACCTCTGCTGTAACACAAATCACTGTATTTGATGTGTTTTGTTTACGACTTATTTCCCTTAACAATCTGAGAACTCTTTGTGAGTCAGATAAATGTTTGATTCATCTTTTGTATTCCTCCAAAGGGAGACACACAAATTAAATAAATATGTATTTTTCAGGCCAGGAGTGGCTCACCTCCGTAATCCCAATATTTTGGGAGGCCGAGGTGGGTGGGTTCTTGAGGTCAGGAGTTTGAGACCGGCCTGGTCAACATGGCGAAACCCCATCTCTACTAAAAATACAAAAATTTGCTGGGTGTGGTAGCAGGTGCCTGTAATCCCAGCTACTTGGGAGGCTGAGGCAGGAGAATCGCTTGAACCTGGGAGGTGAAGGTTGTAGGGAGCTGAGATCATGCTTCTGCACTGCAGCCTGGGAGACAGAGTGAAACTCCACCTCTAAAAAATTAAAAATTAAAAAAATAAACAAATACATACTTTTAAAGAGTACCCTTACCTTTAATGACTCAATTTCCCCTCTAAGTAAATTTTCTCAATTACAGGCCAATGCCTGAGTTGTAATGTTCTCAGTCTGAAAGGATCAGCATGAAGTTCTTCATTGTTCTCTAATTTACACAAGATAGCCCCCAAGAGATATTTATGCACAGCCACAGCTCTCACCCATGGTAAAGATAAATAACTCCATTTACACTGTCACCGATGCCGAGATCTATGACTGGCACTTGAATCCTTCTTAGATTTTTCTTTTTTCTCTTAAACAGTAATCAAATCTCTCTCTTTGAGTGCCACTTTACCTTGATTTTGAAATTTGGCATTTAATGTAATAGTGATTTTAAAAATCCATCAAGAGCAGGGATATGGCTCATGTCAGTGAGAGACGTTATGCGTCAGTGCTTTGCACGCTGAACTTCCCCACTGAATCTAATGGGTGGTGTTTGAATGGGGTAGAGGACCCAGGAGGCAATTCCAGGTGACACTAGGTTGCTGACCACTCTGAAGAGCAGAATAGCTGAAATGCTTTCTCCGCCCACCTCCCACTGTCCCTTTCGGGGGGAAGAGGAAAGGAACTCTTCAAACTGGCTACCAGCTACACTAAGGTAGGTCTTAAGGTCAAAATCTGATACAGAAGAGGGAGTAGTGATTCAGGGTTTTCTTTGCACACCTCATTCTTCTGATAAAGGCCTATTGCACTTTATATAAATCTACTCTAAGATCATGCTCGCACCAAAGAACTTTTGTTCACTAAGTGTGTCAATGGTAAGTAATTGAACAGAGAAAAAGGATGATAGGTAGCTCTACAGCTGGACAGAGAAACAGACGCACACAGAAGCCAGCACACAAATTGCCAGTCTCTCCTTGAGTGACTCTGAGAAGTACCAGCTGCTGCCTGACTGCCCCATGCTATGTAGGTCAGAAGGATATGAGAACCCAACTATTAAAAACATCACAACAAAATGTACCCTTAGTTGGTCCTAAGGAGTTATAGAAAGCTCCTCTAATTGACCACATCAGAGCAGATTTTGAACTTCTTGCATGAAAACAACTTACCATTCCTGGTGATAACACCATTTACAATGAGGTTTTACTGTAAGTGTTCAGGAATAATAGACACAGTATTTTTAAATAAATGTGTTGCAACATGCAGGCAGTGTTTTCAAAAGCATCATCTGCTCTCCTTTTAGAAAGGTAGGTTGCTGCTCTGCTGGAAAAGTGAGATTGGCTCTCATGAAATTTTTTTCAATAAACAGTGTCTGAGAGGGATTTTTCTTTTTTGGCACTTGAATGGTATATATGTAAAAAGAAAAAGTTTCCTTTATAGAGGTACATAAAAAATCCTTTATCCTGAACCTGCTATTCGATTGAAGTCGCCTTTGTTAATTCAACTGAGTTTTCTTATGTTTACAAATTGAATATTTTTTTTTACATCTGACTTCTAAAAATTTGTTGTAGTTGAACAATTTATCACTATTAGTCTTGTTCAGATGTTATAAATCAACAAACAGCGTGATTATTTAGTAATAGCTATGTGATTGGATTAAATAAACATAAAATCTGTGAACTAAGGAGGTGTTATTTTTAAGAAAATTAGAAAAGAATAAAATGGAAGTAGATAGTAATCTATAGAATCCATATTTTACTTTGATATTCACCTTTACTTGTAATACTTAATAAAAAATACTTTCTCATTGGATAACAATTATTTTCTGGCTAATCATACTTTATCATAGTTTAGTATCCATCATCATTTGAACTCTGGAATATCTACATTTGTACAATAAGGAACTTTGCTAAAAATTGGCAGGAGGAACCTATGAAAATTTACTTTTGGCTTATAACAGTCAAATTGATTAAATGAATTCTTACATGAGAATTATTATGAGAGACTACTGATGAATTATTGGGGCACATTTAAGAGGTTTACTTAGGTAATATCTGCATGGCAACCACAAACTCCCATAGAATATTCCTTGGGGCCACTGCTGGGAATAGACTGGACTGCATGGATCACTGAGCTCATTTAGTATGACATTTCTTATATAGTCAGGCTCACAAAGCAAGAGATAAATCAGCTGTGAAAAACCTTATCTCATAAATAACGTCATAATTGGAAAGGATTTCAATCAAATGATCTGAAAGCACCTATAGTCTGATGAGGCTCAGTTTAGAGATCTACATTGCAGATGAAAGGGGTACGACGAGCTTATACGATACTGAAATCTAAGAGTCAAGGTCAGAGAATTCTGAGTTGCTGCCTCCACACAGTGTTAAGAATATCAGTCTTGGTTATTCAGAGCCATCTCTGTGCTCCTAGAATAGATGCCGCCTACTATATTATTTCCCAGGAAAATGGTTCATTTATTCATGCATTTTTTTTTTTTTTTGAGATGCTCTGTCACCCAGGCTGGAGTGCAGTGGCACAATCTTGGCTCACTGCAATCTATGCCTCCCAGGTTCAAGCAATTCCCTTGCCTCAGCCTCCTGAAATAATCTTGTGAAATAATCATCTCAAATAATAGTAATAGGTGCAAATTATTGTGTGTTATATACAAAGGTATCTTTATTTGTTTATTTATTTATAGACATGGGGTCTCATTTTGTCACCTGGGTTGGAGTGCAGTGGCAGGAACATGGCTCACTGTAGCCTTGACCTCCATGACTCAAGCAATTCTCCTGCCTCAGCCTCTCGAGCAGCCAGGACTACAGGAGCATGCCCCCACACCTGGTTACTATTATTATCATTGTTATATAGTTTTTGTACAGATGGGATCTTGCTATATTGCCCAGGCTGGTCTCAGACTCCTGACCTCAAGTGATCCTCCTGCCTCAGCCTCCCTCCAAAGTGCTGAGATTACCATGCTTGGCCTAAAGGTACTTTTACAATGCACAATTTTTGAACATTAGTGTACAGATACCTTAGTACATTGATCAAATTTTGTCTTCGTAAAACGATAGTAGGGAGGTATATTATTTCTATTGTACAGATTAAGAAACTGATATATAGAAACATAATTAATATTTCCAATTTTTAACAATTAGAAAGTGATAGAATAAGAATCTGAATCTCAATCAGTTCATTCCAAGACCTATGCTATCTCATGATATGAAATGGCACTCCCTGTAGCATTATATTTATTTATTTTTAGTGATTAGAAAACTGAAGGCAAAAAGGTACCACATATTTTAAAAAACTGTATAATCCCCAAGGAAATATGTTCTCTGATTCCTGAATTAATAAACAGAAGCTTCTGTCCTCTTGCCTCTGGTCATCTTGCTTTGCCCCTCTTCTGACTGTTTTATGTTGACAGCTCACTGCAGCCTCAACCCCTTGGGCTCAAGTAATCCTCCCACCCTGGCCTCCCAAGCAGCTGGGACTACAGGCACATGCCACCACACCTGGCTACTTTTAAAATTTTTTGTAGAAATGGGGTTTCACTATGTTGCCCAGGGTGGTCTTGAACTCCTGGGCTCAAGCGATCCTCCTGCCTACCCTTTCTAAAGTGCTGGGACCACAGCCTTGAGCCACGATACCCAGCCTAGATTTTAAATCTATGAGGTTAATGTTTATATCAGTTCACAGACTAAACTGAAACAATAAATTTCAGAACAGTGCTTTTTAACATGTTTCAAAGTGAGTTTGCCAACAACCTCTCTGCATTAAATAGTTATTTCTGCCATTTTTTACCATCCTTGGGACAGCCCCAACAAGTCCATTTTGCTCACTCTATAACCTCCCAATATAGAGTAAATTGCTATTCAATTTCAATTCACCCTTAAAAAAAAGAAATGTCCTAACAAAGGAAAATTTTTTCTAAAGTTCTGTCTTTTGTTCCTGTTCTTTCATAGGTTATGTACTTTAGCAAGAAAATCTGTTTAGCCTCTTAAACTTTTTTAAAATATTGAGGCTAGGATACAGACATGCACATTATACTTAAAAATTCCCTTCTACAAAATCAGATCCAAACATTCACAATCAAAGCATTCAATCAGCCTGAGTGCTTTTTAGGGTACAGATCCTCCTTAGGATTCTCTGAAATCAGACTGAAAACTTCAGAAAGTGACAGTTTGGAGACATTAAACCACATGCCTCACGCCCAGGTTCAGAGATAGCCCTGCTCCTTCAGAAGGACGAGACTAAGAAGCAGAGTGAAAAATTATCATCGTGTCTCACAGATTTAAAACTCTAACTTTTCCCCTGCACCAAATGCTGTGTCTGCAAAACACCAAAACATCCAGATGAAAAGTCAAATTTGTAGTCAGCCATTCTGATTTTTGTTCTACAAGACAACAAACATAGAGCTACTTGTAATCATCAGAGAGGCTTACGATGTTTTTTGACATTGTTAATTTATGCTGTTTCTTTCATCTCATCCACTTCTTTGATTATGCGCTGGATAGTGATATATCAGCTTCCAATCCCAGCTGAAGCAGGGAGGGACTACTCAGCTTGAGTATTATGTGGGCTCTCTGATTTCCCTTTCCTTTTCCCTTTTGGTCAATACGGCCGGAAAAAGAAATAAGAATTTTTATTCAAGACAAAGGCTTTGCAATCTTGAGTTCAATTTTATAAAGGCCTGGGAAAGGGTGGAGCTTACTGACAAAAAATGATAGCCTTGGCTAATCTGGGGATTTCAATTATTTATAATATTCCTTTTCTCCATTTTGAGAACAGACCACATAACATTTTATATGCTTTCTATCCTCTTCACTACCTCTTATAAACAAGAGCAGGATTCTGTGCTGTGGAAATTGTGTGATATTTAGTTTTCAGCGCCATTTTTGGAAAACATCATTTTGTCATATTTTAATTTAGGACAAGCTTCTGAGCATTAGTTAAGATATCTGAGTGACCTTAGGACATATAAAGTGTATTTATAATCACACTGGAAAGCATCGTCTAAAACGTATGCACTAGGAGCATGCTTACTAGATCTGTTCGAAGTCAGAAGAGGCACACTCAAGAAATCTTCCTAAATAATACAGTTTGAAGAAACTCTTTTGAAGTTTTTTTTCTTTTCTTTTTGTTGGGGTGTGTGTGTGTGTTTCTTTTTTTTTTTCTTTCTTTCTTTTTTTTAGTGCTTTTCCAAGGTTAGAAAGCGTGTAGTTAGTTGTTCTGCCTTCTTTAGGAAGAGCTTGGTGCTATGTGGATGGTAACTTTTGTTTCCTCATCAAGATATATATTTATATGTGTATTTTAAAGGTAGTGACCTACCTCCGTAGCTGCAACCATCACATATGAAAAGTTACCCTTCAATATGCATCTCAGAGGAACACGAAAACATTCAAGTTTCTATATTAGCTATTAAAGATGAACTGCTTGTCCTAGAGAAACTCCCAGTTTGGGAAGAGTGGAATTCGTGAACTGGTAAGAGAAGGATTTGAAGAGAGAATACTTAAAAGACAAGGGAGGATGACGTGTTTTTTTGTAGTGGCTTTCATAGGAAGTGCTTTTTCTAAGGCGAAATGCTGAAGACCTGAAGGAATCTCATCACCAATGGGCTTCTGAGAGCCAAGGATTGCTTTTGTACTGAATATTGAGTTAAACTTTTATAGTAGAAAACACACAGGTGATTACATTTCAGCTCAGAGTGACTGAAATTAGGTGCGTGACTCCCATTAGTAATAAGAGGAACTGTGCACCGAATTCCCTGGGTACTTCAATAATAATTTAGCCTAAAAATTTAATTTATTTGAAGTCTATTATAAAACTAGACAGATAGGTTTTTCACAGTGTATGCTTGTATCATGATTCACATTTGAATGAAAAGAGAAGTCAGGAGGAGTATTTGAGGAAAACATCAGCAGAACAACTTAGATAAATCATCACTTATCTAGGTTATGTGTATATTGCACTCACATTTCTAGAGTCTTTGTTTCTATAGGCAGTTGTACAAAATATAGTTCAAAAATTCTTACAGAGGATCTTAAAAGAACAGTAAATACACAATGGTAAATTATTAAAATCTACTTTGCATTAAGTTTTAGCTTAATGTAAAAGCCTCACCATTACCTAAATTGAGATCAAGGGAAGAGAGATACCCCATATACAGAAGATGGCACATAACATAGCTAGCTATTCATTCCAGAGTTTTATTTTTGTTTTGATTAATTACTCACTGGGCATGTAAGGATGTGTATGTGTGCATGTAGGAATGCTTATTAGAGTTCTCTCTTATCCCCTTTCTCTGAGATGCCCTTAGGGGAAACATAAAAACTCAGTGCCTGAGATGGATGTGAAAACGAAACAATAGTAGTTGCTGCTATTTTACACAAAATTACTCCACAATTTTATTCTTAAAAAAAAAAAGATGACTTCTATCTTAACTTCTCTCTTCTTAAATGGAATAGAAAAAACTCTTTTTGCAATACTGAATTTGTGTCAATGAAACACATGCATGCGCGCGCACACACACACACACACACACACAACTTGTTTTGAATAGAAAATTAATTCAGATCCAGTAACTTGAACACAAAATAATAGTGACAAAACCAGTTACTGTCATAGACTCTTAAGATTTATACATACCCTCTAAACTTCTAACATGATTTTATAAACTTAATATATTGTCTTTGAATGAATAGCATCAAAAAGAAATATGCTCATATAACTTAATTTCTCTGATGTCAAAATGTTAACATTCCTGCATATTAGTATTTTATAATTATTTTGTAATGTATTTAGAAAGTCCTTTACTTCATGAAAACTTTTTACAAAATTTTGTATTAAAATAAGAAACACACCATCAATTAGGAAAAAGCAAAGAAATTCAGAATTCAATCCATTAAGCCCAAAGAGTCAGGGCCTTTTTGAATGACTTGCTCCAGGACACTGAATCTTCTAGGCATGTTACTGTACACTCATTCTGAACGGGACACAGCAGATTTTCTCTTGTAAATTATTTTGTAGCCTCCTGGTAGAAGACACTTTCCACTTTGTGGAAAAAGCTCTCAGAATATGGTTTTAAATGAATCTGTTCACAAGGTTCAAAGACTTTAAATTACCAGACCATGGTCACCATTGAGAAAATGCATTGAGCTATGTCAAAGAGAGAAAAAAAATAACCAGGTACAAGTTTAATTCTCTAAGGTTGACATGTAAGTGCTGATCAGAAAGGATTAAGACTTCCTGAGAACAAGAGAGCTCTTCCAAAGTTGGGAAAGCACATGCACACACACACACACACACACCCCATATCACACCATACACACTCTATAATCCATTGTGTTCATTCTATCCTATCCTGGTAGAAAATTCTCTCTAGTCAAATAGCAGAGATTCTTTACTTTAGAATGTCCTTATTCATCTGATTTTCCAGAGAAAGAAAAGCCTGTAGAAATAGTATGAGAATCAGATTAATTATACTTTTTGGAATCATTTACCTATAGCTAATTCATGAAGGGTAATAGCATAAGTAACGGACTGCAAAGTAAACCATAGCTTTGTGAAAGTGACTTATTTTGTCAAGATGAACAAGCTGCATATTTGAAGAAGCCTCTAAAACTGGAGACATTTTAGTTCCTGGGACTTACCTTCTTTTCCTCTTTTCTTCTTTAGTTCTCTTGCTTGCGCAGAAATTCTAAATCACTTTGTCTTAGAAGAGCAGGAAATCTAGAATAAAATGAATAAAACACATAAACTGGAAGAAAATTTGATAAGATGGTTTATATGAGTAATTTTAGTTCTAATACTCTTTAAAAATTTACAGCTGTATTATAATAAGGGATTACTACTGATTTTTTAAAATTATACAGAAAACATGATTAATAATCATAGCAAGAATGTTTGTAGGGTACCCAAGCAGTGTGTCAAGCTGAGCTTTATTTTTTGTGTCCATATAGTCTTTGCTTTTTTCCCAGTAAACAGGAATACATTTATATGGCTGTTTATTATTAAAAAAAGTGAAATGTTTAAGAATTTACCTAAGCCCTGCCACCTTCCTATCCTCTTTAAAGGCCCTCTCATCCCTGACCCTGTTGCAAATTCCAATGACATGTTATAGGAATTAGATCAAGGGTGGAAGATACCTTAGGTTACATTGTGTTCCTAGAGCCCAGGATTAGGTTCACTGCAGTGTGAACTTACAAATATTTGTTTCTGGTAACAGAAGAAAACAAATATTTGTTTCTGGTAACAGAAGAAAAAAAATACATGAGTTTCCTATTTTTGCATGTCACAGCAAAAGTAAATCAATGCCTTGAGTTTCTCATTTCAGCAATTCAGTCTTTTGAAGCAGTTTCCAGTGTCAAACAGTGAGTCCCATTCTCTCTGTCCCCCTTCTTTCCCTATTCCTTACCTTACATTAAGAAACAAAAAATGAACACAAGAACATACAAACGAACAAACAAAAAACGTGAAGGATTTAGGAGAGGCAAAGAGAAGGAGTCAGAAATTACTTTTAGGTTTGAACCCTGTTGACTAAGAGATAATCAATATGATTATCATAAAAATGGAAACTGGGAGAAAACTAGTTTTTCAGAAAGCTGGGCTGGGCATGGTGGCAAGAATGAAAGTGGTGACTTGGGAAATTGAGAAGTGTGAAAAAGGACCGGAGAGGCTGATTGGGCAGTATGATTGGGCATTAAAAGTAAATAAGCACAAAAGATAAAGTTAGAAGTCTAGGGAGATTCAATAGAATAGTTTTATTTTAGACCTTGTTAGGAGGTTTCCAGATTTTCCCAAGAAACTGTGTAAACCACTAACTGAGAAATAACCCGACGTGGGAATTTGCTCTGCAAAAACCTGAAAGTCAAGGAGGCACAGAAGATATGGAAAAGAGTAAAGAAATAGATGACTTTGAAAACCCAATGGTGTGTTCAATTGATTGATGAAGGCCTTCCCTCCATTCCTTCTCCCTCTCCTCTCCTCCCCTCCCCTTCCCACCCTTCCCCTCCGCTCTCCTCTCCTCCTCCGCCTTTCCCTTACCCTTTCCCCTCCCTATCCCTGCCGTCTTCTCCTCTCCCTTCCCCTCCCTTTCTGTCCTCTCTTGTCCCTCCTGTCTCCCCTCCTTTCCTTTCCCTTTATTCCTCCCTCCTTCCCTCCCTCCCTCCCTTCCCAACTTCCTACTTCTTTTTCTTCAATGATCAATTTATTTAACTGATATTTACTGAGCACTTTTTAAAAAAAATTAGCATTGTGCCAGGTACTAGACAGGGACCGGAAAGTGGTTCTAAGATAAAGAATCTGTGGCGGGAATGAGGTTACTTCCTGGGCTTTTTTGTTGACAATCATGTTGGTGACACTTGTCTATTCCAGGCTATCTTGTGCTGTGTGTCATTTATGTATGCATATTTCATGTATGTATGTGTATGTGTGTGTCTATCACTATACACATGTTATAGCATCATTCATGTTTGTCTTCTCTTTCTCATTAATTCATCAGATTTTTTCCACACAGTGGGAACCTGAAATAAGATACTGCATATAGGTCCTCGGTACATTTATTTAAAAACATTCCCACCACTTCAGACTGACGGCTGTGTACCTAAGCACACTTTTTGTTCCAGTGCTGCCTTGGCCCAGCAAACAACTGTTAGAGATGAACCCAATGAAGGGGGCTTTCTACAAAACATCAAGGGGTAGTGGGAGAACAGATGAGGCGTCCTGACATTGGAAATGGTTTCCTGAGCAACAAAAAGTGATTTAACTCCAGTATGTGGCAATCCGTGCCCACAGGTAGTATTCCTCTATTGAAAGAAAAACAATAAAAGTCTTTCAACCGAGAAAACAGGATTCAAACATCTTGAGGTGTTTGAGCCACCATGCACTGAAAATAAAGTCAGTGGTGGACTGAATGCTTTAGCTCCGGACCTCAGATGGCTCTTAAAAACACAAAAGTTTTGAATCAGTGTTCTAGGGTTTCTAGAGAGTTGGATTTGAATTTCATCTTTTAAAATATGTATTTTATGGCTGGGCATGGTGGCTCACGCCTGTAATCCCAGCACTTTGGGAGGCCAAGGTGGATGGATCACTTCAGGTCGGGAGTTCAAGACTAGCCTGGGCAACATGGTGAAACCCTGTCTCTACTAAAAATACAAAATTAGCCAGGTGTGGTGGTGGTAATCCCAGCTACTTGGGAGCCGAGGCCGGAGAATCGCTTGAACCTGAGAGGTGGAGGTTACAGTGAGCCAAGATTATGACATTGCATTTCAGCTTGGGCAAGAGCGAAACTCCATCTCAAAACAATAAAGACAAAATAAAATATGTATTTTAGTTTCTTGAAGATATTCAAGAAGTCTATAGCTCTGCATTGGTCTTGAACTCAAGTCTGTGTGGATCTTTCCATATGTAATTGTTGCAGTGTGGGTCCTACCATAGCAGGGATGTTACAGGTTCAGTGAAGTGCCAGATGCTTTAAGTGCAGAATCTAAAACCAGACTGTCTGTGAACAGACTCTGCCTCTGCCACAGAACAGCTGTGTCTGTATAATTTTGAGCAAGACACTTGAACAGTCTATTCTTAATTACTGTCACTTTAAAATGGGCACGAAACAATACCTTCCCATGGGTTTGTTACGAGGATAAAAAGAGTTAACATTTGTAAAGCACTTAAAAGAATACTAGTAAATTTATTAATTTGAAATCCTAAATTATAAATATTTATATTTATAAATGAAGATGAATAATTTTGTCCTAGTTAGTGGAAATCATTGCTTTTTAGACCAGGAACAGAATCTTGATTGGTAAGAGGAAGTTATCAATGAATCTCTGTCAAGGGATGCTTGAGATTGGACTCAGAATGAAGCTAGTCATGTTCTTCTAGAGCCAACTCGCTTCTCAATTAGCATAGACTATCTTGAGATGAACAATACAGGATGTAACAAATGTGTTATGTGTTCAACATACTTGAGCAGGCCAGGTGCGGTGGCTCATGCCTGTAATCTCAGCACTTTGGGAGTCTGAGGCAGGTAGATCATGAGTTCAAGAGACTGAGACCATCCTGGCCAACATGCTGAAACGCTGTCTCTACTAAAAATACAAAAATTAGCCAGAAGTGGTGGCGGGCACCAGTAGTCCCTGCTACTCAGGAGGCTGAGGCAGGAGAATTGCTTGAACCCAGGAGGCGGAGGTTGTAGTGAGCCAGGATCATGCCACTGCACTCCAGCCTGGTGGCAGAGTGAGACTCCATCAAAAAGAAAAGAAAAAAACTTGAGCAGAATCAGGCAAAGTAGAAAAAGTATAATGAGAGGTGTTTGTTTGTTTGTTTTGTCATTAGGGTAGTTAAAATTTGGCCCAGGCACATTGGCATGCCCCTGTAATCCCAGCTACTTGGGAGGCTGAATGGCTTGAGCCTAAGAGTTTGAGGCTGCAGTGAGCTATGATGGCACCATGGCATTCCAGCCTGGGAGACAAAGAGAGATCCTGTCTCTACAAATAAAAATAAAAATTTTTCTTAAATCCTCGGTGTCTTTATGTATGAATATGTCCTATGCTCCTCATCAAGTTTCAATTTTGCCTTCAAACAAATCACAGTGAGCATAACAGTAAGATGCAGATTCTTCCTGTGTAAATTCACTAGCTAAACACCATAGGAAAAAAAACATATCATATGCAAAGAACATTTAAATGTGCCAATAAAAATAACATCAAAGAAAGTTGCTGCCTTGCTTTTGAGGTGGCAGCTCGCTCCTGCAGAAAAAATGATTAAATTTTATTCTACTGATACTGAACAACTATCTCCTAGGAAAATACATTTGATGTAGAAGTTTGGTGATATGGCTCAAAGAATCTAAAACTGTACTTACTATATATTTGATAAAGAAGTTTGGCCAGGTACAGTGGCTTACGCCTGTAATCCCAGCACTTTGGGAGGCCAAGGCAGGAGGATCACTTGAGGTCAGGAGTTTGAAACCAGCCCGGCCAACATGGTGAAACCCAGTCTCTACTAAAACTACAAAAATTAGCTGTTTGTGGTGGCACATGCCTGTAGTCTCAGCTACTCAGTAGACTGAGGCAGGAGAATTGCTTGAACCCAGGAGACAGACGTTGCAATGAGCTGAGACTTCACTGCTGCACTCCAGCCTGGGCAACAGAGTGAGACTCAGGTTAAAAAAAAAAAAAGGAATTTGGAGTTGGAGAGAATATGAATTATTTACAGTTTAACAGAATGAGAGTACAGCTACATAGAACTCCATTATTTTTATTTTTTTCCATCCTGCTAGTATAAATGAATATGAGGAAGACTCATACTTTATAAAAAGTATATAACACATAAGAGGAAGACACAGTTTAAGAGATTAGGGCAGTTTTCAATGCACCATGAAATTAACTGGCAAAAATACACTGAAGTCTGTTGACTGCCAAAACCATTTCAGAAAGTAAATTGAGCTTATTATAGAAAATATCAGCAAGATAGTTTAATAAAGGTTTGGCTGAGAAGTATTTAAGTAATTTTTTTAATCAGCAAAATACAAAAATTATCCGAGTGTGGTGGTGGGTGCCTGTAATCCCAGCTACTCAGGAGGCTGAGGCAGAAGAATCACTTGAACCCATGAGGCAGAAGTTGCAGTGAGCAGAGATTGTGCATTGCACCTCAGCCTGGGTGACAGAGTGAGACTTTGTCTCAAAAAACAATAATTTAAAAAAAGAAGACAAAAATAATTTCAATAAGAAATCAAATTTTGAATTATTTCTGATAGAAACAAACCTTCTATGGTGGTATTTGCAACCTTACAAAATGACTTCTTAGAATCTATCTCACAATGTTAAAAGATGCATTTGGAAAAGAAACAAAAAAACCCCACCAAGAACCATGGGACTATGTAAAAAGACTGCACCTATGACTGATTGGGATACCTGAAAGAGATGGGGAGAATGAAACTAAGTTGGAAAACATACTTCAGGATATCACCCAGGAGAAATTCCCCAACCTAACAAGACAGGCCAACATTCAATTCAAGAAATCCAGAGAATCCCAGTAAAATATTCCATGAGAAGATCAAGACACATAATCCTCAGATTCTCTAAGGTTGAAATGAAGGAAAAATGTTAAGGGGAGCCAGAAAGAAAGTCCAGGTCACCTATAAGGGAAAGCCCATCAGACTAACAGTGGACCTTTCAGCAGAAACCTACAAGCCAGAAGAGCTTGGAGGCCAATATTCAACATTCTTAAAATAATTTCCAACCCAAAATTTCATATCTGACCAAACTAAATTTTGTGAGCAAAAGAGAAATAAAACCTTTCCAGACAAGCAAATGCTGAAGGAATTCATCACCACCAGGTCTGCCTTATAAGAACTCCTGAAGGAAACACTAAATATGGAAAAGAAAAACTGTTACCAGCCACTGTAAAAATGCACCGAAGTACACAGACCAATGACACTATGAATCACCTATATCAACAAGTCTGCAAAATAACCAGTTAGCATCATGATGACAGGATCAAATTTATACATAACAATATTAACCTTAAATGCTTATGGGCTAAATCCCCAAATAAAAGACACAGAATGGCAAGCTGGACAAAGTCAAGACCCATTAGTTGCTGTAGTCAAGAAAGCTATGGATATGGTTTGGCTGTATCCCCACCCAAATTTCACCTTGAATTGTAATAATTCCCATATGTCAAGGGTGGGGCCAGGTAGAGATAATTGAATCATGGGTGTGGCTTCCCCCACACTGTTCCTTTGGTAGTGAATATGTTGCATGAGATCTGATGGTTTTATAAACGGAACACTTGCCTTGCTGCCATGTAAGACATGCCTTGTCCTCTCCTTTGCCTTTCACCACTTGTGAGGCCTCCTGAGCTATGTGGAAATGTGAGTCCATGTGACTTCTTTCTTTTACACATTACCCAGTCTTGGGTGTGTCTTTATGAACAGTGTGAGAACAGACTAGTACATCCATCTCATAAGCAAAGATACATCTAGGCTCAAAATAAAGGAATGAAGGAAAATTTACCAAGCGTTGGAAAGTGGAAAAATTCAGGGACTGCAATTCTAGTCTCTGACAAAATGAACTTTAAACCAACAAAGATTAAAAAAAAGACAAAGAAGGGCATTGCATAATGGTAAAAGGTTCAATGTAACAAGAAGAGCTAACTATCCTAAATATATATGCACACAGTACAAAGCATCCAGATTCAAAAAACAAGTTCTTAGTGATGTACAAAGAGACACAGACTTCCACACAATAATCATGGGAGACTTTAGCACCTCACTGTCAATATTAGACAGATCATTGAGAGAAAATTAACAAAGATATTCAGGACTTGAACTCAGCTCTGGATCAAGTGGACCTGATAGATGTTTATGGAACTCTCCCCACCAAAACAACAGAATATACATTCTTCTCAGTGCCACATGACACCCTAAAATCAATCACATAATTGGATGTAAAACACTCCTCAGCAAATGCAAAAGAGCTGAAATCATAACAGTGTCTCAGATCACAGAACAATAAAATTAGAACTCAAGATTAAGAAACTCACTCAAAACCACACAACTACATGGAAATTAAACAACTTGCTCCTGAATGGCTCCAGGGTAAATAGCAAAATTAAGGAAGAAATCAAGAAGTTCTTTGAAACCAATGAGAACAAAGAGACAACATACTAGAATCTCTAGGATGCAGCTAAAGCAGTTAAGAGGAAAATTTATAGCACTAAATGTCCACATCAAAAAGCTAGAAAGATCTCAAATCAACATTCTAACATCAAAACTGAAAGAACTAGAGAACCAAGAACAAACAAACCCCAAAGCTAGCAGAAGACAAGAAATGGTAACCAAGATCAGAGTGGAACTGAAGGAGACAAAGACACACAAAAAACCCTTCAAAAATCAACAAATTCAGGAGCTGTTTTTTTTTTTGAAAAAATTTATAAAATAGACCTCTAGCTAGACTAATAAAGAAGAAAAGAGAGAAGACTCAGACACAATAAAAAATGATAAAGGGAATATCATCACTGACCCCACAGAAATACAACCAACCATTAGAGATTATAAACACCTCTATGCAAATCAACTAGAATATCTAGAAGAAATGGACAAATTCATGGACAAAACACCTCCCAAGACTGAACCAGGAAGAAGCTGAATCCCTGAATAGACCAATAACACGTTATCAAATTGAGGCAGTAATAAATAGCCTACTAACCAAAAAATGCCAGGACCAGATGGATTTACAACTGAATTCTACGAGAGGTACAAAGAGGGGTGGGTACCATTTCTTCTGAAACTATTCCAAACAATTGAAAAAGAGAGGCAACTCCCTAGCACATTTTATGAGGCCAGCATTATCCTGATACCAAAACCTGACAGAGAAACAACAACAACAACAAAAACTTCAGGCCAATCTCCCTGATGAACATCAATGCAAAAATCCTCAATAAAATACTGGCAAACCAAATCCAGCAGCACGTCAAAATGCTTATCCACCATAATCATGTCAGCTTCATCTCCAGATGAAAAGATGGTTCAACATACATAAATCAATAAATGTAATTCATCACATAAATAGAACTAAAGACAAAAACCACATGATTATCTCAATAGAAAAGGTCTTTGATAAAATTCAACATTCTTTCATATTAAAAATTCTCAATAAAATAGGTATTGAAACAGCATACCTCAAAATAATAAGAGCCATTTATGACAAACCCACAGCCAATATCATACTGAATGGGCAAAAGCTATTCCACTTGAAAACTGGCACAAGATAAGGATGCCCTCTCTCACCACTCCTATTCAACATAGTATTGGAAGTTCTGGGCAGGGCAATCAGGCAAGAGAAAATATAAAGTCTATTCAAATAGGAAGAGAAGAAGTCAAACTATCTGTTTGCAGATGACATGATTCTATATCTAGAAAACCCCATCGTCTCAGCCCAAAAGCTTTTTAAGCTGATAAGCAACTTGAGCAGTCTCAGGATACAAAATCCATGTGCAAAAATCACAAGCATTCCTACACACCAACAATATACAAGCAGAGAGCCAAATCATAAATGGACTCCTATTCATGATTGCTACAAAGATGATAAAACACCTAGGAATACAGCTAACAAGGGATGCGAAGGAACTCTTCAAGGAGAACTACAAACCACTGCTCAAGGAAATCAGAGATGACAAAAATAATTGGAAAAACATCCCATCTTCATGGATAAGAAGAATCAGTATCATGAAAATGACCATATTGCCCATAGTAATTTATAGATTCAATGCTATTTCCATCAAATTACCATTGACATTCTTAACAGAATTAGAAAAACTACCTAAAATTCACATGGAATGAAAAAAGAATGCATATAGCCAAGACAATCTTAAGCAAAAAGAACAAAGCTGGAGGCATCATGCACCTGACTTCAAACTATATTACAAGGCTACAGTAACCAAAACAGCATGGTACTGGTACAAAAACAGATACATATACCAATGGAACAGAAAAGAGAACTCAGAAATAAGGCCACATGTCTACAACCATCTGATTTTCAACAAACCTGACAAAAACAAGCAATAGGGAAAGGATTCCCTATTTAATAAATGATGCTGAGAGAACTGCCTAGTCATATGCAGAAAAGTGAAACCAGACCCCTTCCTTACACCTTATACAAAAATTAACTCAAGATGGATTAAAGACTTAAATGTAAAACCCAAAACTCTAAAAACTCTACAAGAAAATCTAGAAAATAGCATTTAGGATGTAGGCATAGGCAAAGATTTCATGATGTAAATGTCAAAGGCAATTGCAACAAAAGCAAAAATTGACAAATGTGATCTAATTAAACTAAAGAGCTTCAGCACAGCAAAAGAAACTATCATAAGAACAAACAGACTACCTACTGAGTGGGAGAAAATTTTTGCAATATCCATCTGACAAAGGTCTAATTCCCAGAATTTACAATGAATTTAAACAAATCTACAAGAAAAAGCAAACAATTCCATTAAAATGTGGGCAAAGGACATGAACAGACAGTTCTCAAAATAACACATATTTATGCACCCAACACACATATGAAAAAAAGCTCAATATCACTGATCATTAGAGTAAGGCATATTAAAACCACAATGACATACCATTTCACACTAGTCAGAATGGCAATTATTAAAAAGCCAAGAAACAACAGATGCTGGTGAGGCTGTGGAGAAATAGAAATTCTTTTACGCTGATCGTGGGAATGTAAATTATTTCAACCATTGTGGAAGACAGTGTGGCGATTCCTCAAAGACCTAGAACCAGAAATACTCCTTGACTCAGCAATCCCATTACTGAGTATATATTTAAAGAAATAGAAATCATTCTATTATAAAGATACATGCACACTTATGTTCATTGCAGCACTATTCCTAATAGGAAAAACATGGAATCAACCCAAATATCCATCAATGATAGACTGGATAAAGAAAATGTGGTACATATACACCATAGAAGAATACTATGTAGTCATAAAAAGTAACAAGGTCATGTCCTTTGCAGGGACATGGATGGAGCTGGAAGCCATAATCCTCAGCAAACTAACTCAGTGACAGAAAACCAAACACTGCATGTTCTCACTTATAAGTGGGAGCTGAACAATGAGAACACATGGACACAGGGAGGAGAACAACACACACTGGAGCCTGTCAGGAAGTGGGGTTGTGGGAGGCAGAGCATTAGGAAAATAGCTAATTCATGCTGGGCTTAATACTTAAGTAATGGGTTGATAGGTGTAGCAAACGACCATGACACATGTTTACTTATGTAACAAACCTGCACATCCTGCACATGTATCCTGTAACTTAAATACAACAACAACAACAAAGATGCAGTGATTAAACATAAGACAACAGACCAAAAAAAAAAAAAAGAAAGAGAGAGAGAGATGCATGTGGAAATGTGGAAGGTGTTTTCTGCCAAAAAATAAAAAGTTATATGTGAAACATGTTAGCTAACTCCCTCCAACCTGAATATTTATTAAATATAAAGAATGTTAGCAGTAGTTGGATATTGTGAATGATCCAACTAATTTTCTACTACTTATGTTTGAAGCTTCTGTTAGTTTGATCCTAATTTTTGAAAGGTAAACATATTCTATTTCAATTTATTTTATTTTTACAATTCTTCATATGAATATAAGGATAATACAATGCAATCAAAATATCAATGACATTCCTATCAAAATATCAATGACATTGATATCAATTCCAATCAAAATATCAATGACATTCTTCACAGAAGTAGAAAAAACAATCCTAAAATTTATATGGAACCACAAAAGACCGAGAATAGCCAAAGCTATCCTAAGGAAAAAGAACAAAACTGGAGGAATTACATTACCTGACTTCAAGTTATACTACAGAGTTATAGTAACCAAAACAGCATGGTACAGGCATAAAAACAGACACATTGATCAAATGGAACAGAGTAAAGAACCCGGAAACAAATCCACACACCTGCTATAAACCATTTCAACCAAGGTGCCAAGAACATACATTAGGGAAAAGATTCTCTCTTCAAAAACTAGTGCTGGGAAAACTGGATATCTATATGTAGAAGAATGAAACTTGATCCCTCTCTCTCGCCATATCCAAAAATCAAATAAAAATGGATTAAAGACTTAAATCTAAGACCTCAAACTATGAAACTACTACAAGAAAACATTGGGGAAGCTCTCTAGGATATTGGTCTGGGCAAATATTTCTTGAGTAATACCCCCCGAGCACAGGCTACCAAAACAAAAATGGATAAATGAGATCACATCAAGGTAAAAACCTTCTATACAGCAAAGGAAACTATCAGTAAAGTGAAGAGACAATCCACAGAATGGGAGAATATATTAGTAAACTACCCATCTGACAAGGAATTAATAATGAGAATATATAAGGAGCTCAAACAACAATATAGAACTAATCTAATAATCCAATTAAAAATGGGCAAAAGATTCGAATAGACATTTCTCAAAAGACTTACAAATGGCAAACAGGCCTATGAAAAGGTGCTCAACTTCATTGATCATCAGAGAAATGCATATCAAAACTACAATGAGGTACCATTTTACCCCAGCAAAAATGGCTTATATCCAAAAGACAGGCAATAACAAATTGCTGACGAGAATGTGGAGAAAGGGAACCCTTGTAAACTGTTGGTGGGAATGTAAATTTAGTACAATTATTACGGAGAACAGTTTGGAAGTTCCTCAAAAAATTGAAAATGGAGCAACCATATGATCCAGCAATCCCACTGCTGGGTATATACCCAAAAGAAAAGAAATCAGTATTTCAAAGAGAGATCCACACTCCCACATTTGTTACAGCACTGTTCATAATAGCCAAGGTTTGGAAGCAACCTAAAGGTCCATCAACAGATGAATGGATAAAGAAACTGTGGTACATACACACAATGGAGTACTAGTCAACCATAAAAGAATGAGATCCTGACATTTGCAACAACATGGATGGAAGTCATTATGTGAAGTGAAATAAGCCAGGCACAGAAGCACCAACAGTGCATGTTCTCACTTATTTGTGGGATCTAAAAATCAAAATAATTGAACTTATGGAGATAGAGAGTAGAAGGATGGTTACCAGAGGCTGGGATGGTGGCAGATGGGTCAGGAGGAGGTGGGGATGGCTAATGGTACAAAAAAAAAATTAGAAAGAATGAATGGGACCTAGTGCATGATAGCACAACAGGGTGACTATAATAATTAACATTAATTGTACATTTTAAAAATAACTAAAGGAGTATAATTGGGTTGTTTGTGACATAAAGACACAAATGCTTGAGGGGATGGATATCACATTTTGATGTGACTATCATGCATTGCATGCCTGTATCAAAACATCTCATGTACCCCATGAATACATACACCTACTATGTACCCATATAAATTAAAATAATAAATTTTTAAAAAGATTCAGCTACCTTGTTTTTGAAAGAAGCCTGAGTATAAAGAAATATATAATAAATCATTTTTTAAAAATGTAGATTATAAATAAATACTGCATACATAAACATGTAAACAAACAAGCACCGAGATCTACCCATCCCCATAACAGGTAGTAAATATTTCACACTTTTCTATAACATTTGAATTGTTCCAGTGTTTGTTTTATGGCCTTCCCCTCGACTCTCATCATTAAATGTTTGCTGGATCGGTATATTTAGTGTAGAGATTGTAAAAATTTCACTTTCTTGTAAGCAAAACAAATACAAAACAATGTGTGACTTTTTGTTTTTTGGTAATAATGCTTTTTAAGGAAAAATATTTTTCTTCAAATTCTTGATTCTGCATTTTCCATTCTGACCAATATCTAATCTTTTGAATGTTGTTTTTTCCCCCAAATCTACATTTTTACATTTATTATTTTTCTTCATTGTTAACAACAGATTTAAAAGCGGAAATGTATAATCATGAGTGCATTATTGCAATGCTCTCTTACAGGGGAATGAAGTGACTTGACACTAAAATCAAGAGAAAGTGCCGTTATTTTACATCCATATAACTCCATGATCTCCATGGGTCCTAGAATTCTTCTAAATTATTTTATTATTAATACATCATATTTATGAGAGTATGACAACCAGTGGATTACAGCTAGAATGAATTTTGGTACAGATGATGTATTACCCTACTACAAATTATATAAATGAGAAAAATTGTTCTTTGATCTTTAAAAATAAACTTTCTTTGTGGTTTATTGTTCACAAAATACTCCCCTGGCAGGAAGTGTTTAAAACAAACACGCAAACAAATAAACAAACCTTTTTGCCAGATTCCAGGTAGCACCTGCTGAGATACAATTTTCCATGCACAGGGGGCCAGTGATCAGTGGCACACTTCAGCTCATTGCTGTCATAAACCAGGAGGGGTTGGTCAGAAATTCCTCCCTATGATATAATCTATGTTCAAAATTTGTCTGGTAATCAGGGTAGTTATATCTTTTTTGACCAAAAAACTCCAAATGTTTCTGTTCCAGGAGGACAGAAAAAAAAATACTATGATAATTATAGTGAAGCAAATCAAAAGCAAATTGTTTCAAGTCGGTATTTACCCTTTAGACATATTCTCAGATTCATCAAGCTTTAAGAAATAGAAAAGATGTAAAAATATATAGCAGCAACCCAAAATCCCAAGTGTCTTATAACAAAGCTGTTAAGTATTTTTATGTGCCTTCGTGATGTGTGGAGTGGATCATTGGTATTGGTAAGTGGAGGTTTGGGAAAAAAAGAAAAGTTTAAAAGAGGAATGTTTTCTTAAATAAATGGAAGCCAAGAATAACTTTCATGCCATGCTGTAAGTGCCATTTCAAAGCTCTACATAAGCTAAAACAAATAAACCACCCCCATCATTTTGACCTAGATTACTGCTTAAACAAAGGTACATATTCTTAATTTACATGAAAAGCAATTAGGTCTGCTGCTGACAGCACTGTGGAAAAAGCATCTGCTCAGAGCAAGCTTTTATATTCAAAAAAAAGAAGCTGGAAGCGTTTTTTTCCCTCTCTTCAGCCCACTACCCTCTTTGGCCCAGAAATGCTATTAAAATGTTTAAACTGGTTTGGTTAGTGGATTATCATTACTGTTATACATTTTAAAGTATGCTTAAAAATTATTTTCTGATTTCAGCCCAAAATCTGACATTTCATGATGTTGTTTGGTATTTAAGAAATGGCTAGGAAACGATATACTATTTTTCCCTCTTTGGAATGCTTTATGAGCGAGCTAGACTTTAAAAATACAAAAGAAAAAATAAATTGGGAAAATTATGACAGGAATATTTATGTTAAAATATGAATTTGTTAAGCTAAATATATTTTTAGAGTGTCGGTATCTTTGTTAGACTTAGGTGTGTAGCAAGACAGTAAATGGCTCTTTTTGGAATTTTTTTTTTTTTATTCAGGGGATACATGTGCGGGTTTGTTACATGGGTATATTGTGTGATGCTGAGACTTGGGCCTCCTAATGAACCCATCACCTAAATGGTGAACATAGTGCCCGTAGGTATTCAACTTTCCCCACCACTTCCCTCCTTTTAACATCCCTAGTTTCTGTTGTTTCCATTTTTGTGTCCTTGAGTACCCAGTGCTTCCACTTATAAGTGAGAACCTGCACTATTTGATTTTCTGTTTCACATTAATTTACGTAGGGTAGTGGCCTCTTGCTGCATCCACATTGCTGCAACGGACATAATTTCATTCTTTTTATGGGTGCCTAGCATTCCATGGTGTATATGTACCACCTTTTTTTAAAAAACCCAATCCACCATTGTTGGGCACCAAGGTTGAGTCCATGATTTTATTATTGTGAGCTAACAAACACGTGGCTATAAACATACGAGTGCAGAACAATTTGGTAGAATGATTTATTTCCTGTTAGTATATACCCAGTAATGGAACGACTGGGTCAAATGGTAGCTCTGTTTTTAGTTCTTTGAGAAATTTCCAAACTGCCTTCCACAGGGGCTGAACTAGTTTACATTTCCACTAACAATGTGTAAAGATTCCTTTTCTCTGCAGCCTCGCCAGTATTTGTTATTTTTGACTTTTAATCACTGAAAGTTTTTTTTCTGATTAGAAAGATGATACATGCTTTCTTCAATAAGTAAATATTGAAGGGAGAAAGTAGAAGATTAACTACTATTTACACCTTGATATTACATTTTCTCACTTAAATTTATTCATTTATTTGTTTATTCATCAAATATTCTTTGAGTACTACCATTTTCTAGAAAATTCTTAGGTGAAAGGGAGACAGTGATATGCAAGGCTAGCTACATTCTTGCACTCATAGGGCAAGAAGTCTAGAGGATCTTTAAACCAATGGACAAATACCTCTTAATTACAGATTTTGATAAATTCTTTAATGGTAAAGAATGATGTTCTAAGGAAGGATATACTAGAGGGTATTTTATAATCTTGGGTGTCTTTTAAAGTTTTCTGGGGGAAATTGAGTGAAATATGACTAATCAGTAGAAGTATTTAGGTGAAGTGAGAAAGAGGAGAGGGAGAGGGAAGGATATGCAAAGACTCAGAATGGGAGGCTGTGATGTAATCAAAGACTGGCAAGAACTATTTACGGTAGCAAAGACATGGAATCACCATAGGTGCCTAGTAGATTGAATAAAGAAACTGTGGTACATATACAATGTATATGTACATGGAATACTATATAGACATGAAAAATAACAATAGTATGTCCTTTGCAGCTACATGGATGCCCCTGGAGGCTATTATCCTGAGTGAATTAATGCAGAACTGGAAACCGAATACAGCATGTTCTCATTAGTGGGAGCTAAACATTGGGTACACATAGATATAAAGATGGGAAAGGTAGATACTGGAGTGGGGTGAAAAAGCTCCCGTGGGGTACTATGTTCACTATTTGGGTTATGGGTTCAATAGAAGCCCCAACATCAGCATTACACAACATACCCATATAACAAACCTACACATGGACTCCCTGAATCTAAGAGAAAAGTTGAAAAGAAAAATCCAGAGGGAGAAATAGCAATAATAAAATAAAATAAAAATAAGAAAGACAACTGGCAGGACTGATTGGCAAGGAGGATGTGGTGCCAGGCGAGGCTGGAGAGATGGGTAGGCTAAGCCTTGAGAGTGAGTGCAAAAATCAGTTTTGGTTGCTGTCCTGGTAGTGATGGAAAATCACTGGAGGACTTTAAGTTGAGAAGTGATATGATTTCATTAAAATGCCTACTTTGAAAGATTACTTTTATTTTCTTTTTAACTTTTAAATGGACATAATAATTGTATATATTTATCGGGTACATAGAGATGTTGCAATATATATAATGTACAGTGATCCGATCAGGGTAATTAGCATATTCACTATCTCAAACCTTTCTTATCTCTTTGTGTGGGGAACATTCAATACCCTCCTCTAGCTATGTGAAACGGTGTATTATTAACTATAGTCATCCTACAGTGTTATAGAGCAGCACAACTTATTCCCCCATCTAGTTGTAACTTTTTTATCCTTTAACCAGTCTCTCCCTATTCCCCTTTTCTCCCAGATTACTTTTTACTTTTTTACTTTTTTTGAGACGGAGTCTGGCTCTGTTGTCCAGGCTGGAGTTCAAGCAATTCTCCTGCCTAGCCTCCCCAGTAGCTGGGATTACAGGTGCACACCACAATGCCTGGCTAATTTTTTTTTATTTTTAGTAGACATGGGGTTTCACTTTGTTGGCCAGGCTAGTCTCGACCTCCTAACCTCAAGTGATCCACCTGCCTTGACCTCCTGCAGTGCTGGGATTACAGGTGAGAGCCACTGTGCCTGGCCCCAGATTACTTTTAAAACACAGCCAAACACGTTTAAGCTATTCCCAAAGCAGTTCAGTCTGTTGAAGAATACTCTGTCTTCCTCAACCAAGTAGCAAAACCCAGCTGGGCACAGCGGCTCATGCGTGTAATTCCAGCACTTTGGAAGGCTGAGGCAGACAGGTTGCTTGACCTGAACTCAGGAGTTTGAGACCAGACTGGGCAACATGGAGAAACCTCGTCTCAAAAAAAAAGTACAAAAATTAGCTGGACGTGGTGGTTTCTGCCTGTAGTCCCAGCTACTTGGGAGGCTGAGGTGGGAGGATCGCTTGAGATTGAGGTTGCAGTGAGCCAAGATTCAGCCTGGGAGACAGAGCAAGACCCTATCTCAACAACAACAACAACAACAACCACAACCACCCAAGTAAATATCTTTTTCTACACTAATTTTTCCAAGAGAAATAAGGTCAAGACTACAGGTCAGCTTTGGTTTGGCGGTGTCTACTTGATATTTAACTATTACTTTGGTTTTTGTTTTTTCACAACAGAACTGATGTGTACAAGCAAGATGCTTCAGTGGAAAACAGTGGGAGAATTGGTCTCTGTGTTGAATTGAGGGGATTGGCATTAAACCCTAGAGAAGTGAAGACATCACACATATGGCAAAGGGGAACATGTCCAATCCACAGTATTTTAGTCATTCCCACACCGTAGGTAGTGAGGAGCAGAGGAGGGAGCTTTGACCAGTGGTGATGGATGCAAAGAATCAGGCCTCAGGCCGTGGCAGGATATGGCTAGCATGACTCAGAGGGGGCTTGATGTTTGTACATTCAGTTCACAGGAATCTTAGGGGGTTGTTGAGGGATAGATCTCCAAACTGAGGGTGAGGTTGCTATCAGAAGTGTGGCCATCAGATGTTGTGTAGCCAAAGAAAGACGACATATTCACTAAAAGGTTGCTTTTTGAGAGTTGCTTTAGAAATGGAAAGGAAAATGCTGTCGCTCACCAGGTAACCAGGCAATAGGACAGTAAAATACAAACTGGGCCAAGCCAGGACCTTGTTTCATGGAGACCTTGCTGACATACAACTTTGACTTTTCTTGGTTTTGGTAACCCTGGGGGCAGTAAATGCTTGCACTGTAATCTGGACACTGCCCCCTACTCATTGGATGATTCTGGGAAACTTCCTTAATCTTTTAAAGCCGCTGTTTTCTTTACTATGAAAATAAGAGTACAATCCTTACAGGGGTACTGTAGAATTGAATGAAGGTTATGTACAATGTCTGGCACTAGATAACCACTCAGCAAATATTAGCTATGATTAACTCTCAAAATACGCAGTAAAATGTGATTTCTCTGTTTCTTGGTTTCTACATCTATGCAATTGGAAACAGCAAACTGTTAAATCAATTTTATTTGTAAAGTGTGTAAGGAATCTGAAAGGAAAGATCACTTTGTCAAAGTGAAATATTCCCAACAATACGATGGAAGATTTAATCTAAGCTAGATAAATATTATTATTCTCATTATACAAAGGTCAGAATGATGCTGGGAACTAAAGCAACTTGTCAAAAAATGTCAGAGTTTGAGATTAGAATGCTGGCTTTCCTAGCTCCCAGGAATACTGTTAGACAAAGACTTTCTGAAGCAAATAATCCCCATCCATTCAAATTATTTCAAACATTCCAAATGATTACAACTCAGTCAATTCCTTTTTTTTTCTTCCATTGAGCTTACGTCTCTGAATTAAGCAAGTAGTTGAGAAAATAAAATCCCACAAATATGTGAGATTGCAGGATTAGCTAATGAGGGTGGATGGCTGCTGAGGACAGAAAGCTAAGGATCCTCTTTGTAGAAATGTACAAGCCGACTAGAAGAAAGTTAGCAATTCAATCTCATACCACATAAATTAATTAATATTGAAAACCCAAACAATCAACCCCTTCTAGGATAGACATAAACAGTAAATTATCTGATTGTACAAACCAAATAATTACTCATCCAGAATTAGATGCTCCCTAACTCCAAATGATCAGAATATCATCACCAGCAGTAGGAAAATATATAATACGATGTATTTTCCTGCCTCACCGTAAATTTCCTGTGGTTGGCATTATCATTGGATATAATATCATAAGCTCCGTACCTTGCTCAGTAGCTTTAAGACCTTTGCTCTGTTTTCTACCCCTCTAAAGACATCACAAATAAATTATAAAGTGACTTTAGTTTGTAAAATAGCAAAAGAAAATTGTCTTAGTTAATCTCTCTAAATGTGTTCGTGGGCTTATAGGAAGTTCCAGTTCAGGTGCTAACGTAAGCCCATTATGCCAGTCAGTGCTAAAACAATTTATAGGATTTTGTCACCCCCTTCACAAGGTCCTCATGTGAAGCATGTAAGAACTACAAGAAAAATTCCTTTAAAAGTCTGTATCATTATTTTATAGTATGGAACTATATACTATTTAGGTCCTAGGCTCTTATCTAAATAAGGAGGGTGTGTGTGTGTGTGTGTGTGTGTGTGTGTGTGTGTGTGTGTGTGTTTATTTTATAATGACACAATTAAACTTATTAACAAAGAGTTTATTGTGAAAAAGATGATTCTTGGAAATCATATACTCTTTTGTAAACAGAACAGGCTAAATATTATACACAAGTATAATATGATGTTCCTCTTTCACTGCAACTTTAATCTTAATAACTATGTAAAACTCAATCCAGGAAAAAGTCAATTTTATTATGTACACAAGCAAGCCAGTTTTCACTAGGTAGAGTAGAAAATGAGAAGAACAAACACACAAGCCTCTCAACCAAACTTTTTTGGTGTTCACACTTCACCAAACTTCTTGCATTTCTCCTGCCTGTATTTTGGCAGGACAGGGCGAAGCACAGCATGGGGACTGGTGATAGCCATTGCTGGGAGGGCAGGGTGAGGATGGGAACAGAGCACTCTGGTGAAGGGGAGAGGACCGGGGGAAGCAGGACCAGTCACCAGGGAAATTGGCTAAAGGCAGGTAAGTCGCTTTGTGGCCTGTATCTAAAATCAGCAAAAGACTTTAACTTTGCGTGTGGTCTTGTCTATGTTTGGAGCATGTGTTCATTGTAAGGTAAACAGTAAGTGGGTATTTGGCAAATTTTCTGACTTTTGGTAAATGAACTCCTGATAAAATCAGAGAAAATCTGACTATCCCAAATTATGTGCTCTTTTATACATGTTAAATTCTTTTGAATTGGAGTTTCATTTATACAGACATGAAAATGATTGTGACTATAATTTTTTTTACATAAAATCAATCGATCCTGGAAAGACAATCTAAAGTGAATACTAACAACAAACTTCGAGGTAGTTTTTGAAAAAGGAATAAATCATCTTCATATGTTAAAGGACTGTATTCATTGGTGAAGGAATTATTAGTTTCTAATGCTATTATTTAAAGATATGATGGGTATACTTTGGACCCAATCACCTGTTTCCAATGCTCTGTCAAGTAAGTAAACATTGCCAATGGAGAATGCTAGATGTAAACTTGGCTGGTGGATCTTATCAGACCCTGTATTCACAACTTGATCCTGAAATTGCTCTGCTCTCAAAAGTCCTGCTGTAGCCAAGGGGAAAATGCACACAGACCAGGCTCAAGAACCCTAGCAGGAGACATCACTGGGGTTGGTAGGTTCAAAGCAGTTGCAAAACCTGCCTTAACAAATACACTATCTCAGGAAAATATCTAAAAACAAAGACTTGCCATGGTAACAAGAAGGTGAAAGCAATACTGTGTTCCTGTGAGAGAGTTTAGAATTAAGTATGTTTTTGTAAATATCGAAGAAAGTTTTACTGTTTGTGAAATGGTGAATGGGATCATCTCAAGTGCCTCAACTGTAGCACCAAAATTTTGAGAAATTCTAATAGGAACATGGTATTAACAATGTGTCGTGTGATAGAGCACATTTCCAGACACTGTCTCAGTCATCTGCATGAATAACACATTGAAGGAGAAATGTCTCTCTAACAGGAAAAAACCTAACACACCCACATTAAGTTGAGTCATCAGAGAGGAATCTTTAACTGCACAGGCATTTTAAGTGGCTGAAGATGATATCAGATTCCCAAAATAATCACTCAAGATTGATTTATGAAATTTCATTGATACAAGCTTAATGATATCTAGGTTTATGTTAATAGACTTTAAAGGAACAAACCCTGTGTTTTAAGCTAATGATGGTTTTCTCTAACATACTAGAGACAAAGTACAATAAAGAGGGTCATCTTAAAAATTTAAAACCATGAATTAAAAAATGTAAAACAATGAAATTACTGGGGTTTTTGGACACCTGCAAAGGAAACAACTGTGCTCAGTGATAGCTGCCATTTTAGGAAATCCAGTAAGAAGTCCAAATGGAGAAAAGCAAAGATGTTCAGGATGCTATTTTTAAGTGTGACTTTTCTTTCTTCTATCTCTGATATTAACATTCAAACAAGACAAAAGGGGATCAGAGTAGCTGTATGACCACCTGGCCACCATGAAACATAGTTGAATCCTCAGTTATTGTCGACAACTAAACGGCTTTTGTGGGAGCAGGGCAGGCAGCTGATGGTGGTCCCAGAGGAGCCCCGAGCTCGCACAGGAGTACCTGAGGCATATCCTGGCATCCGCTCAGGCTGTGACGATGGCTGTGAACACCCCTTGTGTTGACAAAGTAGAAAGAAGTAGGGCAGAGGAATTCTTCCCTTAAATTCTCTTTTGAAAATAGAGTATAGTCTATAAAGGAAATGCATATGTAAATGTGCTATTAGGGGTCTTGTGTCCCTTAATTTAAAATTCTACACGTCATTTTAATTATTTGCAAGACTATTTTCTCTAATTCCAGACTTTGCTTTTGTAGCAACTATAACAGGGATTGGCTTGTTGGGCTTGGTAAACTTCACCATTATTTAAACATTTTGCTGATCTCCCTGCATGTCGGTTGGAAAGGTCGATCCTTTCTAGATGGGTGTTTGGTCCCAAGGCTTGCTCTCCTGCTCTTGGAGCCTTCTGCAAAGACTCTCCCGCCCCGGTGCACCTCATAAGGACCAGCTTCCTAAGGTTTAGTGAGGCTAAATGCTTCCCCAGTGTCCTATCCACACCACTGCAACCTATTTGTTTTGTTTCTCACCTCAGGATCGGCTCGCCTGTGCCTTTCAACGTGACAATTAGCTAATTTAATAAATCTAATTTAGTCTAACGTGCTGCTGAGACACACTCATAGGAGGGGCCCTACCATTGCCTCTGGGTTTTTTTGTTTTCCTCCTAGGATCTTCTTTTCCTCACAAAATCTGAATTTTAATAATATGTTCAAGAGGAAATGGGCTCCCTTCTATTTCAGAAATAGCACATAAATTTCATCTTTCGAGCCAGCTTTGGTTGGCTGAGATGGCTACGGCGTGGATTCTGAAGTCTAGTCTAGGTGTTTTGGGAAAGGGTTTTATGATTGATTAGTGATGTCATTATAGGTCAAGGAATGGACACCATATATATGACAACCTTGCTCTATTTAATAGAGCCGAGGCTGATGGTAAGTAGCTGCCCAGTGTGTGAGCATGTTAGCTCACAATTTTACTAATTTTAGGGTACCAACAGTCTTAACACTTATATATATATACACACACACATATATGTGTATATATATAAAATATAAAGCATTATACTGTAGTACTTTATAATATATATCATATAAGTAAAACATATAGTATATAAAGTATTCCATACATAATATAGATTTATAGTTCTATAGTTCTCTATATATTATATAGAGAATACTTTACTCACAGAGAAAGATTACATCCCTCATTCAAATGAAAATGTAAATTTAGACAAAATTTGACTTCTATTGGTCAACTTTGGACGGTTCCATCAGTCATATTCATGTCACTTGTAGATGCTAATCCAACAGATTCTCTCTGAACTCCAGAGCTTTTTTTTTCCCAGAGGAGTTTCTCTGAGTTCCAGGCTGGTCCCTAGAAGTCCTTGATTTGTTGACTTTAGCATCAGAGGAGAAAGGGAGGCCTGGATTAGTAGGTAGAGCTCAGGGAATAAGGGACAAGTGTAGGAAAGAAAAGCATTTTGGAATAAGGAATGTTCGGTGAATCTAAAGAAATGGGACTGATATTCTTCTGTGATTGGAAGCTCCTCTCTGACGGCAGTCGGAATGTGCATTGAACAAAGTTAACATAAATTCATAAGGCAAGGGCCTCCCTAGGGAACGAGTTTGGAAAAGAACACTTATTTGATTGTTCTAAGCTTTAGAGCATCTGCTAGGAAAAAGAAAAACACCAGTGTTAGTGTAGTCACAAATTGGATCCTTACACATTATTTTGAAAAACACAGGAAAAAACTCTAAAGCTTCATTTTAGTAGCAGCAGCCACCCTGGTATAAGACAAAGTCCTGGGCCCAAGGCTGAGATTGAAAGACGTGGGATGCAGTTTTGGAATTAAATACACCCATTTTTCTCTTTGAATGCCTACCATCTATTCAAGGAGAAAAGTGGAGAATTGTGATATTATGGGCAAGTAAATCGATGGAAAGGTTTTTTTTTTTTTTTTTTTTTTTTGAGAGGCTGAGGTGACCAAAACACTATGAAAGTGCAAGGTGAAATGAGCTCTAAAATAAAAAAAAAAGAAAAGAAAAGGTAGATGCTTTAGATGCTTGCTACAGGAAAATTTACACAAAAAGATTCAAACCAAACAGATATTTTTGGGCCCGTCATGAAAAAATTACTAAAGTGCTTCTCTATTTCTTTACAGTTATTCCCTATTACCACTTCATCTAATGGAGTTCCCCCAAATGTCATGATCCTTGTGACAATCCACCCCAGACTATGGTGAGAGACCCAGAGCTACAGCAGTTTTGGTGGTGGTGATTATGACATTGACCTGAAGTAGGCAAGAATGTTTCTCAAGAGGTGAGAAATTGCTAAAGAAACTTTCAAATGATCCAAAAAGTGTTATCCACTACAGATGGCAGGTATGGTCCATAAAATGTAGGTTTCTTTCTCTCTTATGTCTCCTTAGACTTTAGTAAAGCTTTAGCTTCTAGGATGCTTTGTGGCTATGGCTGATACCCATGACGAGTTAGATAATTCTTGCATTCTTTACTTTCATCCTGTTGGTATAGGATGTGTGGTCTTCTAGTAATGTAATGTTCCTATAATCCATAATTATATTGCTATTTGTTGAAATTTGAGCTGATTTCAGAAGGATACAGAAAAATTAATTACTGCCTGGAGTTAGTGAAGGTTTGTGCATGGAAGCCCAGGAGAGGAAAAATGCTAAAGCAGGAGGCAATATGCTACGAGTTCTGGACTAGAAAGGCCAGGATGATTGTTCTATCTAATGATGATCACAAATCTCCTCATAACTTAATGGTACAAAATAATCATTTGTTATGCTCACAGAGTTAAGGGTCAAGAATTCAGACAGAACACAGTGGGGATTGCTTGTCTCTGTTCTGTGGTCTCTGGGACCTTAATTGGATGACATGAAGGCTAGGGACTGGAATAATCTGAGACCTTGTCATTCACATGTTTGCAGCGGATGCCACCTGTTGTTTGGGGGCCTCAGTTTTTCTCTATCTAGGTCTCTCCATGAAGTCTCTTTGAATGAGCATAGCTTGGTATTACCCATAAAATACTGGTTTATTTCTCCAACTAGGCATCCCTAGAAAAGGGGCTAGAGGGGAGCTATATTTTTTTAAATATGACCTATCCTTGAAAGTCACACAGCATCACTTCTGCCTTAATGTATGTTTGCAGCAGTCATGATCCTGCCCAGACTCAAAGGAAAGCTGAATAGACTCCACCCCTTGATGGAGGGTAGCCACGTTCTGAAAGAGCATGGGCTTGGAGATAGTATTGCAACCCTTTTTGAAAAATGCAATGCAGTAGTAATTGGAATGCAGGAGACAGTGGAAAATTAGCTCAAAATGAAGCTGCCAAGGTGGGCAGGGATTGGATTATACAGAATATTGTATGCCACATTAAGAGTCTTGGTCTTTTTTCTAAAGCATATGGAAAGTCATCAAGAAATGTAGGCATGAGAGCATCAAACTATGAGTTACTACAGCCCAGATGATGGACTGGAGTGAAGCAAAATTGGATGTGGGGAATTCAGTTAGGAAACTTTTGGTGACCAGAGTTGTAGCAAGATACAGGGAGAAAGGAATAAACATAAGAATTAAATAGGAAGTAAAATCAAGTGGATCTGCATATGAGGAATGAAAGAGAGGGAGGTGCAAAGAATAACTCTCAATGTCTGGGCCGTGCAACTGTGAGTATGATGGTGCCCATCAGTAAGATAGGGAAAATTGGAGGAGCATCAGAGTTTGAAGTAGAAATATGAGTTCAGTTTTGGGTTTTAGAGAGATATGAGTGGACACTTTCAAGTGTGCAGTAGAATACATGGAGCTGGACTTCCAAGAAAAGGTCAGTGCTGGAGATATTTATTTGAGAGTCATCCAAGTATAGTTAGTAATTGCAGGCACTGGCATGGATGGAATTTTCTTGGGAGACTGTAGACATTTAATCTAAAATGTTGACTGAATACAGAGGATAGTTTTTGCAAAGCAGCTGGAGAAGATGCAACAGAGAAGCTAAAGGGACACTGAAGAGAGTGATGTCACAAAAGCCAAGAGAAGGAGTGGTGGGGCCAGGGAACTGCTGATTGCAGAGAATGCATCTGGCAGTTCACATAAACTCTAAATGTGTTCATTGGATTTAATGACTTTTGTGATAAAGACTCAAATAACTTCTTAGTATGTCATATAGGACCTTGCTAACGAAACTTTTAAAGTTTTATTGCTGTTTTTAACCTTCTAATATTTTTCACTAAAAACAAAATAGGAATTATGAAAAGGAATTAATTTCATAAAGCATAACACAGAGGTATTAATTTCATAAAGCATAACACAAAGGTATTAATTTCATAAAGCATAACACCTTGCTGTGTAAAACACAGTATTATTTATTCCACTAAAGGTATCGTAAAATAAGGGAGAGAAGATTTTAAAATAGAGTTGGATATCAGGCCTTTACTCAGGAACATAATCCATACTAATCCTCTTTTTTCTTTGAAAAATCAGAGTTAAATTACTTTATTTTAACTTGTAGCACTTTTTATAACACATCTATTGGTAATTATTTATTTGTAAATCAAATTTCTGTATATATTGGAATATGTGTAATTACATATGTAATGTATATGAAAATATAAAATATTATTCAACTGTTTTCTGATAATTTCTCTAAATCACATATCTATTTTCAACTGTCAATTTTTAATATATTTTCATGTAGATACTTGTATGTACATATGTATAGATATATGCATGCAAAGGGCCTATTAAGCTTAATGTGAATGTTTTCTTTTTCAGAAAAAAATTTAATTTAGTAATCCTAAACTGAACATAAGAGCAAAGTAATGCTTCATTATACTTTTATAAATAGCTGTATTTTATCAAGACTAAAATAGTTTTGAGGGACAAGGCCAAGACAGCTGACTAGAAGCTACAGCATTTGGAGGCTCCCATTGGAAAAAACCATAATAAGCATGTGAATCCCTCACTGGCAACCAAAGCATCAAGGTTCTCTCATCAAAATTGACTAGAAGGCTGGCGTGACCCATAGAGAGAAGGAAGAACAGTGTGGTGTCTTGGCCCGCCTGAAAGCCACATGGGAAAGGGGAACCCTGCTCCTCAGCCAAGGGACGTGGTGAGTGAGCATGCTACCCAGCTTGGGAAACTGTGCTTTTTCCACGGAACTGTGTAACCCATAGATAGGAAGATCTTACTCACAAACCCAGGCCACCGGGGCCTGGTGTCCCACTTTTGGAAAGCAGATTCTTACAGCCTCTCAGCTGGAATCTGCTTAAGCCTACCAAACTCCCGGGAGGAGGGGTGGCCAGCACCTGCGGCAGCTGCCTGCTGTCTAAGCCATTTGAGCTCTCTGGGGGAGGGGCAGCAGCCAGCACTGGGACTTGCAACCACCTAACACCTAAGCTCCTTGGGCAGGGGAAGGGCAGCACCCATTTCTATAGCTCTGGCCGTACTTTTTCCTTGCTGAAGCCAGGGAGGCTGGATAGCTTGATCCCAAGACTCGTCCCCACAGCCCAACACACCAGATGTGGCAATCTGTGGCCAGAGTGCATCATCAGGCTTAACTCTGATCAATCCTTCCTCAGTGGGTGAGGCATCCCTGCAGGATCTCCAATAACTCCAGCCAGAGGCTCAGGGACAGAATTCAGATCTTCCTGGGCCTGAGCCCCTGGGGGAGGGGTGGCCGCAGTCTCTGTGGACTAGCAGACTTAGCCTCTCCTCCTGGTAGTTCTGAGGAATCCAGGCAGCCCTGACAAGTTGGTTTTCCCCCCAGTGAAACACACCCTCTCCACCAAGGGACAAAGTGCCTCATCAAATGGGTCCTGCTTCCCATGCCACCGAACTGGGTGAGACCCTCCAACAAGGGTTGTCAGACACCTTATACAGGAGTGATCTTACTGGCATCAGGTTGGTGCCCCTTGAGGTCAGAGGTCCCAGAAGAAGGAGCAGGCACCCATCTTTGCTACTCTCCAGCCTCCTTGAGTGATATCTCCAGGCACAGGAGTGAATCAGATGAATAAGGCCTGAAGTAAAACCCCACCAAATTGCAGCAGCCTTATAGAAGAGGGACCTGACTATTGAAAGAAAAACAAACTAGCAGAAAGTGACAACAGCATCAATAACAACAACCAAAAGGCCCCCACAAAAACCCCATCCAATGGTCAGCAGCCTCAAAGGCTGAAACTAGACAAACTCACGAAGATGAGAAAGAATCAGTGAAAAAATGCTGAAACCCCAAAAGGCCAGAGTGTCTCTTCTCCAAATGATCACAACATCTTTCCATCGAGGGTGCAGAACTGGAAGATCAGATGGATGAACTGATAGAAGTAGGCTTCAGAAAGTAATAAAAAACTACGATGAACTAAAGGAGCATGTTCTAACCCAATGCAAAGAAGTTAAGAACCTTGATAAGAGGTTAGAGGAATTGCTAGCTAGAATAACCAGTTTGGAGAGGAACATAAATAACCAGATGGAGTTGAAAAGCACGAGAACTTAGGGAAGCACACGCAAGTATCAACAGCCGAAGAGACCAAGCAGAAGAAAGGATATCAAGAGATTGAAGACCAACTTCCTGAAATGAGACATGCAGACAAGAATAGAGAAAAAAGAATGACAAGGAATCAGCAAAGCCTCCAAGAAATATGGGACTTCATAAAAAGACTGAACCTACGATTGACTGGAGTACAAGAAAGAAATGGAGAGAATGGAAACAAGCTGGAAAACACACTTGAGGATATTATCCAGGAGAATTTCCCCAACCTAGAAAGACAGGACAGCATGCAAATTCAGGAAATACAGAGAACACCATTAAGATACTCCATGAGAAGATCAACCCAAGAAACATAATCATTAGATTCTCCATGGCTGAAATGAAGGAAAAACTGTTAAGGGCAGCCAGAGAGAAAGGCCAGTTGTCTTACAAAAGGAAGCTCATCAGACTAATAGCAGATGTCTCAGAAGAAACTCTACAAGCCAGAAGAGATTGGGGACCTCTTCAAGAAAATAATTTTCAACTCAGAATTTCATATCCATCCAAACTAAGCTTCATAAGTGAAGGAGAAATAAAACCTTTCCAGGCAAGCAAATGCTGAGGGATTTTGTTACCACCAGGCCTGCCCTGCAAAAGCTCCTGAAATCAGCACTAAATATGGAAAGGAAAAACTGGCAGCAGCCTCTGCAAAAACACACCAAAATATAAAAACCAGTAACACTATGAAGAAACTGTGTCAACTAGTGTGCAAAATAACCAAATAGCATCATGATGACAGGATCAAATTCACACATAGCAATACTAACCTTAAATGTAAATGGGATAAATGCCCCAATTAAAAGACACAGACTGGAAATTTGGATAAGGTGTCAAGACCTATTGGTGTACTGTATTCAGGGGACCAGTCTTACATGCAAAGACACACACAGGCTCAATATAAAGGGATGGAGGAAAATTTACCAAGCAAATGGAAAATTAAAAAAAGCAGGAGTTACAATTCTGTCTCTGAAAAAAAAAAAAACAGACTTTAAACCAACAAAGATCAAAAAAGACAAAGAAAGGCATTACATAATGGTAAAGGGAACAATTCAACAGAGCTAATTGTTCTGGATATGTATGAACCCAATACAGGAGTACCCAGATTCATAAAACAGATTCTTAGAGACATACAAAGAGACTGAGACTCCCACATAATAAAGGTAGGAGGCTTTAACACCCCATTGTCAGTAATACACAGCTCAACGAGACAGAAAATTAACAAGGATATACAGGACTTGAACTCAGTTCTAGATCAAGTGGACCTAGTAGACGTCTACAGAACTCTCTACCCCAAATCAATAGAATATACATTTTTCTTAGTGTCATATGGCACTTAGTCTAAAATTAACCACATAATTGGAAGTAAAACACTCCTCAGCAAATGCAAAAGAACTGAAATCATAACAAACAGTCTCTCAGACCACAGTACAATCAAATTAGAACTCAGGATTAAGAAACTCACTGAAAAACACACAATTTCATGGAAATTGAACAATCTGCTCCTGAATGACTCTAGAGTAAATAATGAAATTAAGGCAGAAATCAAGAAGTTCTTTGAAATCAATAAGAACAAAGAGACAATGTACCAGAATCTGTAGGACACAGCTAAAGCAGAGTTCAGAGGGAAATTTATAGCACTAAATGTCCATAGCAGAAAGCTAGAAAAATCTAAAATCGACACTATAACATCACAATTAAAAGAGAGAGGCAAGAGCAAACTAATCCAAATGCTAGCAGAAGATAAGAAATAACTAAGATTAAAGAAGAATTGAAGGAGACAGAAACATGAAAAGCCCTCCAAAAAATCCATGCATCCAAGAAGTGTTTTCTTGAAAAAAGTAACAGAATAGATAGATTACTAGCTAGATTAATAAAGAAGAGAGAGGAGATTCAAATAGACACAATAAGAAATGATAGAGGGAATAGCACCACTGACACCACAGAAATACATACTGCCATCACAGAATGCTATAAACACCTCAAGGCAAATAAACTAGAAAATCTAGAAGAAATATATAAATACCTGGATGCATACACCCTACCAAGACTAAACCAGGAAGAAGAAGTTGAATCCCTGAATAGACCAATAATAAGCTCTGAAATTGAGGCAGTAATTAATAGCATACCAACCAAAATAAGCCCAGGACCAGATGAATTCACAGCTGAATTCTACCAGAAATATAAAGAGGAGGTGGTACCATTTATTGTGAAACTATTCCAAAAAATTCAAAAGGAAGGACTCCTCCTTAACTTATTTTATGAAGCCAGTATCATCCTGATACCCAAACTGGGAGGAGACACAACAAAAAAAGAGGAACTTCAGACCAATATCCCTGATGAACATCAGTGCAAAAATCCTCAATAAAATACTGCAAACTGAATCCAGTAGCAGATGAAAAAACTTATCCACCAAAATCAAGTTGCCTTCATCCCTGGGATGCAAGGCTGGTTCAACATTTGCAAGTCAATAAATATAATCCATCAGATAAACAGAACTAAAGACAAAAACCATATGATTATCTCAATAGATGCAGAAAAGGCCTTTGATAAAATTTAACATGGCTTCATGTAAAATACTCACAATAAACCAGGTATTGATGGAACATATCTCAAAATAATAAAAGCTATTTATGACAAACTCACAGCCAATATCATATTGAATGGGCAAAAGCTGGAAGCATTCCCTTTGAAAACTGGTACAAAACAAGGATGCCCTCTCTCGCCGCTTCTATTCAACATAATATTGGAAGTTCTGGCCAAGGTGATTAGGCAAGAGAATAAATAAAGGGTATTCAAGTAAGAAGAGAGGAAATTAAGTTTTCTCTGTTTGTAGACTACATGATTTTATATTTAGAAAACTCCATTGTCTCAGCCCCAAAGCTTCTTGAACTGATAAGCAACTTCAGCAAAGTCTCAGGATACAAAATCAATGTGCAGAAATCATAAGCATTCCTTAACACCAACAATAGGCAAGCAGAGGGTCAAATCACGAAGGAACCCCCATTCACAAATTGCTACAAAGAGAATAAAACACCTAGGAATACAGCTAATAAGGGATGTAAAGGACCTCTTCAAGGAGAACTACAAACCACTGCTCAAGGAAATCAGAGAGGAAACAAACAAATAGAAAAACATTCCATCCTCATGGATAGGAAGAATCGGTATCATGAAAATGGCCAGACTGCCCAAACTAATGTATAGATTTAATGCTATTCCCATCAAATGACCATTGACCTTTTTCACAAAATTAGAAAAAACTATTTTAAACTTTATATGGAATAAAAAAAGACACTGTAGGACACAAGAGTTCTAAGATGGCCGGTTAGATCCAGCTCAGGATTGCAGCTCCGAGTGAAAGTGCAGAGGGTGAGTGGATGCCGCATTTCCTGATGGATTTTTATTGCCCACAGACCAGGAGATTCGCATGCGGAGGAGCCCCACGGGTCACCAGTGCGGCTGTTTTGGCCGGTGTGGCTGTTTTGCCTGAGCCCCAGCGCAGTGGCTCCCAGTGCAGAGTAAACGGGACTGTGTTCCCACTTATCCCTCAAGGGGAGCTGAAACAGGGAGCCAGGCCAGGAGATTTCCGGGCAAAAAAAGCGCCACAAATCTCAGAGCCGCGGTTTCAGTAGCGCAGTGGGTCACCACACGGGAAATCGCACAGATCCTGGCGCCTATTCAACAGGCAACCAGGACACCTGGGAGAGGGCTGACCGTTCAACGAAAAAATAAAAGGCTCTGAGGCAGGGAGCCAGGAGATCAGGCCCGGCTGGTCCCACCCCCACAAAAACAAAAACAAAAATAAAAAAACAGCAATTGGAAACGCTCTGGGTTGAGAGTTTCACAGCAAGCACAGCTGAACCCGGGATGGTCCAGCTCTGTGGGGGAGGGACGTCCACCATTACTGAGGCAGCCTGCCATTGCTGCGGCAACCTGCCGTTGCCGAGGCAACCCACCATTACAGAGAAAGTCCATGATTACAGAGGCGGGCCAACAATGCAGAAGCAACTCTAACTACACCCATATAAACAGGACTGCAGGGAAGTTCACACAGCAGGTGGGCGGAGCCCACAGCAGCTCAGCGAAGCCTCTGCAGGCTGAGAGTGACTAGGCTGCCTCCTTGTGGGCAGGGCAGCCCTGAAGAAAAAAAAAAGGCAGCAGCACAGCGGAAACTCATAAAGCCCTAACTCCTTGGGACAGAACACCTGGGAAAAAAAAAGGGGGTTTATGAGTTCTGCTGCTGCAGACTTAAATTTACCAGCCCAGCAGCTCTGAATGAACAATGGGGCTCACAGCTCAGCACCTGAGCTAATATAAAGGACTGTTTCCTCAACCAGCTCCCGACCCCCGTATATCCAAAGAGTCACCTCATAAAGGAGAGCTCAGACTGACATTTGGCAGGTATCCTTCTGGGACAAAGCAGAAGAAGAAACTGGTAGCAACCTTTACTGTTTGGCAGCTGCTGCAAGTGATCCCCAGGCAAGCAGGGCCTGGAGTGGACCTCAGCAGTCCTACAGCAGAGAGGCCAGACAGTTAAAAGGGAAACTAAGAAACAGAAATAACTTCATCAACAACAAACAGAATATCCACTCAGAGACCCAATCAGAAAGTCAACAACTGAGAGTAAAAATAAACAAATAAACAAAAAGCAGGAGATGCAATTCTCGCCTCTGATAAAGTAGACTTTAAAGCAACAAAGATCAAAAGAGGCAAAGAAGGACATTACATAATGGTAAAAGGATCAATGTAACAAGAATAGCTAATGATTCTATAGATCAACGAGATAGAAAATTAACAAGGATATTCAGGACTTGAACTCAGACCCGGAACAACTAAACTTAATAAACATTTATAGAACTCTCCACTTCAAATACACAAAACATACATTACCACCTCACACCTATTCCAAAAGTGACTATATAATTGGAAGTAAATCACTCCTCAGTAATCGCATAGCATTTCATAGGTTTAAATGAAATATTGGTTGGCTGTTTGTTGTTATCTTCTTCCCTTATTCCTTCCTGACTACATCATTAAGTATAATTATCAGTATACAAGAGGTTTTCAATACCCATTACTAAATTGCATTCTAGCCTGGGCAAGAAAGCAATACTCCCATTCTCTCTCCCTCTTTCTTTTCCTTTTTCCTCCTCCCCATTCTCTCTCTTTCTCTTTAAAAAAAAAAAAAAAAGAAAGTCAACAACTACAAAGCCGACAGGTGGATAAATCCACAAAGATGGGAAGAAACCAGTGCAAAAAGGATGAAAACACCCAAAACCAGAACACCTCTTCTCCTACAAAGGAACACAACTCCTCACCAGCAAGGGTACAAGACTGGATGGAGAATGAGTGTGATGAAATGACAGAATCAGCCTTCAGAAAGTGGGTAATAAGATACTTCCATGAGCTAAAAGAAATGTTCTAACCCAATGCAAAGAAACTAAGAACATTGAAAAAAGATTTGATGAAATGCTAATGAGAATGGGCAACTTAGAGAGGAATATAAGTGAATTGATGGAGCTGAAAAATACAACACGAGAACTTTGTGAAGCATGCACAAGTTTCAACAGCCGAATGGACCAAGCAGAAGAAAGGATATCAGAGGTCGAAGATCAACTCAATGAAACAAAACGAGAAGGCAAGACTAGAGAAAACAGGGTAAAAAGGAATGAAGAAAGTCAACAAGAAATATGGGACTATGTGAAAAGACCTAATCTACGTTTGATAGGTGTACCTGAATGTGACGAAGAGAATGAATCCAAGCTGGAAAATACTCTTCAGGATATTATCCAGGAAAACTTCCCCAACCTAGCAAGGCAGGCCAATAGTCAAGTCCAGGAAATACAGAGAACACCACAAAGATATTCCTCAAGAAGAGCAACCCCAAGGCACATAATCGTCAGATTCACCAGGGTTGAAATGAAGGAGAAAACGCTAAGGGCAGCCAGAGAGAAAGGTCAGGTTACCCATAAAGGGAAGCCCATCAGACTCACAGAAGATCTCTCAGCAGAAACCCAAAAGCCAGAAGAGAGTGGGGGTTGATATTCAACATCCTTAAAGAAAAGAACTTTCAACCCAGAATTTCATATCCAGCCAAACTAAGCTTCATAAGTGAAGGAAAAATAAAATCCTTTGTGAACAAGCAAGTATTCAGACATTTCATCACCACCAGACCTGCTTTACAAGAGCTCCTGAAAGAGGCACTACACATAGAAAAGAACAACCAGTACCAGCCAATCCAAAAACACACGAAATGGTAAAGAACAGCAACACAATGAAGAATCTGCATCAACCAACGGGCAAAACAGGTGGCTATCATCAAAATGGCAGGATCAAATTCACACATAACAATATTAACCCTAAACGTAAAGGACTAAATGCCCCAATCAAAAGACACAGACTGGCAAATTGGATAAAAAGCCAAAACCCATCAGTGTGCTGTATCCAGGAAACCCATTTCACATGCAAGGATACACAAAGGCTCAAAATAAAGGGATGGAGGAAGATTTACCAAGCAAATGGAGAGCAAAAAAAAGCAGGAGTTGCAATTCTCATCTCAGATAAAATAGACTTTAAAGCAACGAAGATCAAAAGAGACAAAGAAGGACATTACATAATGGTAAAAGGATCAATGCAACAAGAAGAGATAACGATCCTAAATATATATGCACCTAATACAGGAGCACCCAGATACATAAGGCAAGTTCTTAATGACTTACAAGGAGACTTAGACTCCCACACAATAATAGTGGGAGACTTCAACACACCATTGTCAATATTAGACAGATCAACGAGACAGAAAATTAACAAGGATATCCAGGACTTGAACTCAGACCAGGACCAAGCAAACCTAATAGACATTTACAGAACTCTCCACCCCAAATCCACAGAATATACATTCTTCTCAGCACCACATCACACCTACTCTAAAATTGACCACATAATTGGAAGTAAATCACTCCTCAGCAAATGCAAGAGAACGGAAACCATAACAAACAGTCTCTCAGACCACAGTGCAATCAAGTTAGAACTCAGAAATCAGAAACCAACCCAGAACTGCACAGCTTCATGGAAACTGAACAACTTTCTCTTGAATGTTGACTGGATAAACACTGAAATGAAGGCAGAAATAAAGATGTTCTTCGAAACCAACGAGAATGAAGACACCACATACCAGAATCTCTGGAACACATTTAAAGCAGTCTCTAGAGGAAAATATATAGCAATAAGTGCCCACATGAGAAGAAAGGAGAGATCTAAAATTGACACCCTATCGTCAAAATTAAAAGAGCTAGAGGAGCAAGATCAAAAAAACTCAAAACCTAGCAGAAGATAAGAAATAACTAAGATCAAAGCAGAATTGAAGGAGATAGAGACATGAAAAACCCTACAAAAAATCCATAAATCCAGGAGCTGGTTTTTTGAAAAGATCAACAAAATAGACAGACCACTAGCCAGATTAATAAAAAAGAAAAGAGAGAATAACCAAATAGATACAATAAAAAATGATAAAGGGGATATCACCACAGATTCCACAGAAATTCAAACCATCATCAGAGATTATTATAAACAGCTCTATGCACATAAACTAGAAAACCTGGAAGAAATGGATAAAGTCCTGGACAGTTGCCTCCTCCCAAGCCTAAACCAGGAAGAAGTCAAAATCCTGAATAGACCAACAACAAGGTCTGAAGTCTAGGCAGCAATTAAGAGCCTACCATCCAAAAAAAGCCCAGGTCCAGATGGGTTCACAGCCGAATTCTACCAGACATACAAAGAGGAACTGGTACCATTCCTTCTGAAACTATTCCAAATAATCCAAAAAGAGGGTATCCTTCCCTAATCATTTTATGAGCCCAACATCATCCTGATACCAAAACCCGGCAGAGACTCAACAAGAAAAGAAAACTACAGGCCAATATCCATGATGAACATAGATGCAAAAATCTTCAATCAAATACTGGCAAGCCAATTACAACAGCACATCAAAAAGCTTATCCACCATGATCAAGTAGGATTCATCCCGGGGATGCAAGGCTGGTTCAATATATGCAAGTCTATAAATATAATTCACCACATAAACAGAACCAAAAACAAAAACCACATGATTATCTCAATTGATGCAGAGAAGGCCTTCAACAAAATTCAACAGCCCTTTATGCTAAAAGCCCTCAATAAACTAGGTATCGACGGAACGTATCTCAAAATAATAAAAGCTATTTACGACAAACCAACAGCCAAAATCATACTGAATGGGCAAAAACTGGAAGCATTCCCTTTGAAATCTGGCACTAGACAAGGATGCCCTCTCTCACCACTCCTATTCAATATAGTACTGGAAGTTCTAGCCAGAGCAATCAGGCAAGAAAAAGAAATAAAGGGTATTCAATTAGGAAAGGAGGAAGTCAAATTGTCTCTATTTGCAGACGACATGATTGTATATCTAGAAGACCCCATCGTCTCAGCCCAAAATCTCCTGAAACTGATAAGCAACTTCAGCAAAGTCTCAGGATACAAAATCAATGTGCAAAAATCACAAGCATTCCTATACACCAATAACAGACTTAAAGAGAGCCAAATCAAGAACGAACTGCCATTCACACTTGCTACAAAGAGAATAAAATACCTAGGAATACAACTAACAAGGAACATAAAGGACCTCTTCAAGGAGAACTGCAAACCACTGCTCGACAAAATAAGAGAGGACACAAACAGATGGAGAAACATTCCATGTTCATGGTTAGGAAGAATCAATATCGTGAAAATGGCCATACTGCCCAAAGTAATTTACAGATTCAACACTATCCCCATCAAGCAACAATGACCTTCTTCAAAGAACTGGAACAAACCACCTTAAACTTCATATGGAACCAAAAGAGAGCTGCATAGCCAAATCAATTCTAAGCAAAAAGAACAAAGTGGGAGCCATCACACTACCGGACATCAAACTATACTACAAGGCTACAGTAATCAAAACAGCGTGGTACTGGTACCAAAACAGAGATATAGACCAACGGAACAGAATAGAGGCGTCAGAGGCAACACAACATATCTGCAACCATCCAATCTTTGACAAACCTGATAAAAACAAGCAATGGGGAAAGGATTCCCTGTTTAATAAGTGGTGTTGGGAAACTGGCTAGCCATATGCAGAAAGCAGAAACTGGACCCTTCCTGACACCTTACACTAAAATTAACTCCAGATGGATTAAAGACTTAAACATAAGACCTAACACCATAAAAACCCTAGAAGAAAACCTAGGCAAAACCATTCAGGACATAGGCGTAGGCAAGGACTTCATGACCAAAACACCAAAAGCATTGGCAACAAAAGCCAAAATAGACAAATGGGACCTAATCAAACTCCACAGCTTCTGCACGGCGAAAGAAACAGTCAATAGAGTGAATCGGCAACCAACAGAATGGGAAAAAATTTTTGCAGCCTACCCGTCTGACAAAGGGCTGATATCCAGAATTTACAATGAACTAAAACAGATTTACAAGAAAAAAACAAACAAGCCCATTCAAAAATGGGCGAAGGATATGAACAGATACTTTACAAAAGAAGACATACATGAGGCCAACAAGCATATGAAAAAATGCTCATCATCACTGGTCATTAGAGAAATGCAAATCAAAACTACATTGAGATACCATCTCACGCCAGTTAGAACGGTGATCATTAAAAAATCTGGAGACAACAGATGCTGGAGAGGATGTGGAGAAATAGGAACACTTTTACACTGTTGGTGGAAGTGTAAATTAGTTCAACCACTGTGGAAGACAGTGTGGCGATTCCTCAAGGACCTAGAAATAGAAATTCCATTTGACCCAGCAATCCCATTACTGGGTATATATCCAAAGGATTATAAATCGCTCTACTATAAGGACACATGCACACGAATGTTCATTGCAGCACAGTTTACAACAGCAAAGACCTGGAACCAACCCAAATGCCCATCAATGATGGACTGGACAGGGAAAATGTGGCACATATACACCATGAAATATTATGCAGCCAACAAAAATGATGAATTCGTGTCCTTTGTAGGGACATGGATGAACCTGGAAACCATTATTCTCAGCAAACTGACACAAGAACACAAAATCAAACATCTCATGTTCTCACTCATAGATGGGTGTTGAACAATGGGAACACATGGACACAGGGAGGGGAGCACTATACACTGGGGTCTGTTGGTGGGGAGTAGGGGGGACAGCGGGGGTTGGGGAGTTGTGGAGAGATAGCATGGGGAGAAACGCCACATATAGGTGAAGGGGAGGAAGGCAGCAAATCACACTGCCACATATGCACCTATGCAACAATCTTGCATGTTTTTCACATGTACCCCAAAACCTAAAATGCAAAAAATAAATAAATAAATAAAATAAAATAATTAAAAAAAAAGACACTCTATAGCCAAGACAACCCTAGGCAAAAAGAACAGAGCTGGGGGCATCATGCTTCCTGACTTTATACTATAAGGCCACAGTAACTAAAACAGATATATGTTTGGTACTGGTACCAAAACAGATATATAAACCAAGCAGAACAGAGACCTCAGAAATAACACCACACATCTACAACCATCTGATCTTCAACAAACCTGACAAAAACAAGCAATGGGGAAAGAATCTCTCATTTAGTAAATGGTGCTGGGAAAATGGGCTAGCCATATGCAGAAAACTGAAACTAGACCTCTTTCTTATACTTTATACAAAAATTAACTCAAGGTGGATTAAAGACTTATATGTAAAACCAAAAACCATAAAATCCCCAGGAGAAAACCTAGGCAATACCATTCAGGACATAGGCATGGGCAAAGACTTTATGACAAAAATGCAAAAATCAATGGCAACAAAAGCCAAAATTGACAAATGGGATCTAATTAAACTAAAGAGCTTCAGCACAGCAAAAGAATCTATCATCAGAGTGAACAGGCAACCTACAGAATGGTAGAAAATTTTTGCAATCTACCCATCTGACAAAGGTCTAATATCCAGAATTTACAAGGTTCTTAAACATATTTACAAGAAGAAAAAAAAAAACCATCAAGAAGTGGGCAAAGGATGTAAAGAGACATTTCTCAAAAGAAGACATTTATATGGCCAGCAGACATGAAAAAAATGCTCAACATCACTGATCATTAGAGAAATGCAAATCAAAACCACAATGAGATACCATCTCACACCAGTCAGAATGGCAATTATTAAAAAGTCAGGAAATAATAGACACTGGCGAGGCTGTGGAGAAGTAGAAATACTTTTACACTGTTGGTGGGGATGTAAATTACTTCAACCATTGTGGAAGACAGTATGGCAATTTTTCAAGGCTTTAGAACCAGAAATACCATTTGACCCAGCAATCCCATTACTGGATATGTACCCAAAGGAATATAAATCATTCTACTATAAAGACATACGCACATGTATGTTTATTACAGCACTATTTAAAATAGCAAAGACATGGAATCATTCCAAATGCCTATCAATGATAGACTGGATAAAGAAAATGTGATACACCCATGACATACACCATGTAATACTATGTAGCCACAAAAAGGAATGAGATCATGTCTTTTGCAGGGACATGGATGGAGCTGGAAGCCATCATTCTCAGCAAACTAACACAGGAACAGAAAACCAAACACAGCATGTTTGCACTCATAAGTGGGAGTTGAACATTGAGAACACACGGACACAGAGAGGGGAACAACACATTAGGGCTTGTTAGGAGGTCACGGGTGAGGCAAGGGAACTTAGAGGATGGGTCAATAGGTGCAACAAACCACCCTGGCACATGTATACCTATGTAATAAGCCTGCACATTCTGTACATGTATCCTGTTTTTTTTTTTTTAGAATAAATAAAGAAAATTTTTTTTTTAACATTAGCCAACTACAATGTTTTTCCCTATTGGCATTAAGACAGTGAGAATAAGAAAACAGGCTAAGTCTTGAAAGGTCTGATTTTTTTTTTTTTTTTTTTTAGTATTCATGAATGAATTAGCTAAATAAAATTATATGATATATTGACAATATTTATTGGAACATGAAACTTATACATGGATAAATATTTTTCAAAATTCGAAGAACTATAAGACTGAAAGTTGTTTTAAGAGAATTGCACATGGCAAGAAAAGAGTGTAGGCTGGTAAATCTAATCCTTGCTTTGTAAAAAGTTAGAGCGGTTGACATGTGTAGTGACTGATAAACACTGTGAGATATAATTTCCCTTGTCACCGTCACAATGTTGACAACCTGAAGTTCACAATGTGTAAAGAACAAGAAAACCAAGTCAATATCATGTCAGTTTTGCATATAACAGTCATGCATCTACTTGCAAAACAAATAAGAATAAAAAATCAAATCATTATGGGAAAACTTACAATGTTGTCAAATTTTACTTAGTTTTAAATATATTCTTATAATTAATTATGAGGCATTTTGTCAAAATGACTAATATGTATATATGTTGACTTAGTTTCAAGCTGGCTACCCATGGGGTATAATATAAAGTCTAATTTTATCTCTAAACCTTTGTATTGGGTCATCTGACTTCAGGTCATTTGGAAGAAGCACTGGTTAGAAACTTTGATCACAGTATTCTAAACTGCAAAAACATGTTGGTAGCCCACCTGCTTACACTAATTTATATACAGTGTTGTTTTCCAAGAATCCTGAGAAGATGGACATAAAATATAATTATAATTAGAGAGATGCCGAACTACAAGAAAGTAAATGTGGGTACTTAGTCATCAAGAATACCTGCTGATTCCTAGGTAGAGCTGATACTTAACTTACCTGCATGCTGTGCATCTACTATTTGTATTTCCAGAAATACTCATTATTCAAATCACTAGTGGCCATCCGATTAAAAAAATGACCAATATATCTCAATTGAACAAGCATAATATGTCAATTGATCTGATGACGGTTATATACAAGTTAGTTGACATAACGGTCTACTACACAAAAAAGTCAAAATCAAGAGTGAAGGTCAATTTGAGCTTTCGTATGAAGGCTGAGTATTAGGACATAAGGTAAAGGCAAGTGTTGGTGGCTTCAGGGAAAAATGTGATGCAGGGATATGGATGTGAATGCAGGTCTTCCCTCAGAAAGAATAGTGGCCTATAGCCTACAATTATGAATAATGAAAAGCCTCAATTCAATGTTTTATTATTATTATTCTTAAGGACACGAGTAACAGTTTTTTGAGGTCCAATTGAAAGTGTGTTGATTTTAAGAAATTGATTAAGGATACTGGGATTCAATAGTAGACACCAAGTTAAGTTTGGAATCATGGAACCAGATAAACAGGTAGGAACCGGATCCTATTGGACTGAGGCAGGACCTAACTACTAGTGAAAAGCAGTATTACCATCACAGGAGAACCAACTGATGATGTTGAGTTCTCGATCAGAGTGAGTCTTCTGGTTCCTTCAGCCTAAGCCTAGACTTAATGAAGAGTCTGAGGAAAGATCAGACTTAATTCAGCTGGGGAAATGAGGAAATGGAGAAGGTGCAAAGAGCCACAAGGATTATTACTGACAATCACCGAAAAGGAGAAGTTCTTTCTCCCTCTGTCTCTCCTGTGATTATCTGAACCCCTGGTCTTCATCAACTCTGACTTGTTTCATGGGCATCTCAGGTGCTAGTGAAATAACAATAAATGAGTTAAAGTAAACATGCTTCCTGTCTCGGGGAAAAAGTTGTGTCTGTTTTTGAGAGTTTGCTTCTGGCAGAGATCTAATATAAATGGGATTGAGGTTGCTTTCAAGGCATTTATATATTTCTCCTACAATATAAAAGGGAATATGATTAACTTTTCTCCTCAATAAGTGGAAAACGAAGACAACAAGTTCAACTGGAATCTGGGAAAACATTAATGACATTTAAAGCCTTTTCAAAAGCTTCTTTATTTGTATGTGATGTTTGTAGTATTATAAACTTAATACAAGTTCCTGTGCTGAATGATCTACGGAATTTATAAAGTAACAATCATTGAAGCAATCAATCAACTTGATCTCACTTTTTCCTTTCTTTCTTCATTTTAGAAATACCTTAGGTCTCTCATATAGAATGAAATCCACTTAAATAATCTCAGAAAAAAGGCTACTTCTCTCTTTTTATGTGTTGCTTATCTCTGAATTTTTAACAAGTCTAAATATATGTGCCAATATTCTTTAAAAGAACTCAGTGTACTTTAGAGATACACAACTGAATTCTCTAAGTGCACAAGTTGTTCCTCAAGTACTTGCCAGTATGATTATATATTTTTTTCAGAATAAATACGTAGCAAAAGTAGTAGCTGATGGAAGCTATAATTTACTAAGTGGTACCATGTTGGTCTAAAAGAGTCATTATAGCTTCTAAAAGAAACAACCTTCACAAGGAAGTTTTGGTTTCCTATCTTGTTTGGTTAGTTACTGAATAGTAATTTGGTGTGATATACCACCTTCAAGTGGAGGCAGGTTCCATTTAATAGACAGAAGAACTGAAGCCCAGAGAAATTCACTCACATTCAGCATTCATGTATATACAGAGAATAAGGAACAGAGACCACTTCTTTTTATGCCAAGACAAATGATAGTTTCCAAAGACCACCCACACTTGCTAACTATGTTATTTTGTTTCTTCTATGTGCAGCCAATTTTGTAGAAGTTTTTTTTTTCTTTTATATTTAAAAACACGAAGACCCATTAAGCTAGGGAAAATATTTTATATTTGAACTACCTAATGCTGAACTGGTTGACCGCAAACAGGTTATATAACAGGATGAAAGTGAGACATTTTAGATAGGGATTTAAATACAAATACCTTGGTGGGTGGTAGCGGTGATGGTAGTTTTGAAGCTTTAGAAAAAATAATAAGATTTTCTGGTTTGTTCTGTTCCATGAATTATTTAAAAAATTTTTTTTTAAAAAGGAAAGAAAACTGCCTTTCTCTGCTTCAGTCAGGTCGTTAATTCTTCAAAACATTTCTGAGATTGCTCTTTCCAACTTTCATGTTCAAAATTATCATTTTAGACTTTTTTTAATTATATAATCAGTCACCACTCAACTTATTCTCCCTAATCAACTTAAGATAATAGTCTTCTTTCTGGACTTAACAGATAGTTTAAGAAAGCCTAACATGACTGACTTCCCTAATTTGAAAAATGTAAACCTTCACCTTTCCCAAGTTGTAGACTCCTGTTTCCTTAGATGAAGCAAGAAATATTTTGAGTCGGTGGCTCTTGACCAAGCATGCATTGGTACCTGGATATTGTGGGTTGGTAATAAATAATCAATTGAAGCAAATGTCTCTGGCAGCAATATCACCTGAAAGCAAGAGGAAATGCTTGCAAGTAGAGACCACCTTATAAATATCAGATACAGGACATCTAGGCAAATGCTCCCCTGGAAAGTGCTTTTCCTGCTTGAGAATGGTTTCCTTTCGAAGGACAGGTTCTCAATTCTTTGGGAGAACTGATTCTTCACTAGAGAAGGCCTGTGGTGATCAAGGAGGTCCCGGTGGTATAATTTTAGGTTTTGCAGAATTTTTCCATTGCTTATTTTCAGCACTACTGCTATTTCATCATTTCAGTGATTGCTCCCCCAACACTGACTGATGATTTTATTGGATGCAGAAGGGGCTGAGTTGGATTATATTTCACTGAACAGCTACACAGTCTGAGTAAAAGCAGCCTTTGGAAATGAAATAATCCCATCTAATTGACTACAGTGAAAAAGAAACAATAAAATCAGTCGATGTGACATAGAAAATCCAGCGCTAGAATATAGACTAAATTTTCACCAAATTAAAACCTCTGAAGTCTATTGATAATAATTTCAATCAAATAGATTAAAGTAACTATGGATTAAAAGTTTTGCAGGTTTGGAAGGTATGGAGTTTCTTATTATTTTATATTTAACATAAAGGTTAAACTCATTAAATACTTAATAAGCATAAAGTTTCTAGGAGCTAATGAATTGCTGCTCTTTTCCATAATGAACTTATATCAAAATTGGAGGACCCAGTTTGAGGTTGAAAATGAATTCTCGATATGTCAAATCCTGAATATAGCATTGTTCTATTAACATTTCCATAATAACAAAACATCTTCATTAGATTTTTTTTGTGAATGAAACTTATGGATGGGCTGTATTTTGAGAAGTGATACAGGCTATCATAATATTAAAGAATCGTGGGGGTCTTCCACCTCATTTTACGTCTGATGTGTTGTATGACATTTGGTAGCTCATGCCATATTGTCACTTTTAGATGCGGATGTAACATAAACTCATATTTTCTCAGGAATGTTATGGCACTAACTTTACCCCACAGAAGCACTGTATTCTCATTGCTTTACAAGTTTTGTATACATATAACATTCTTTCTCAGCCCCACAGCCACCTAAAGTGTCAATGGCAAAGCAGGCTGTCCTGCAGCTTCCAAGAAATGGAGGGTAAAAATGCGCCAGTACCTTAGGCCAATCTCAGAACCTTGCCTGTCTGTCCTGGTTTCTTTGTACCATATACTTATTGAACATTCCAAGCCATCTTGCCACTCTCTGAAGCACCTGCCTGGTCTTTAAGTCCTGACTTTTTCTTTTCACACTCCTCTTACCATTCACAAAGTCTCTTTTTAGTAGAAGAGAAATATGGAGCAGTAAATGAAATCAAGCATATCCTGTAACAGAAGGATGAGAGACAAGGTTGTTGGTGCCAGGAAAATCTGGCAATTGTGACAGGGGCTCAAAATCTGGAATTAAAGGGAAGGACTCAGGAAATCAGAATCAAGTCCTCAGAAACCGGAATAGCGACTAGCGCTTAACCACCAGCCAAGAGCTCCACTAACTGCTTTACATGTAGTTTTTCCAGTTCTTCCAGAAGTGAATGATGTTTTATCATGACCATTTTACATCTGAAAAAAACTGAAGTTCAGAGAGGTTAAATGTCTTGCCTCTGCTCAGAGAACTAATAATTGATGGAGCTGGGTATTTGACCAAGGCAGTCTGATAAAATGGCTAGATTTGGATGTTATCCTGCTTCAAGATACCTCTAGAAGACCCAAGGCTTTTTCATAATAAGGAAGGAAAACATACAGTTATTGGAACTAAGGTGGGAAGTTCTAACAGGAATGGGTTAACGTCGATTGAATGGCTGGAGAGTTTTGAGCTTTTCTGCTGGGTCATGTGGAGGAATTGGTCTCAACATCTACGGTGGGGTTGTGTTGGCAGGGCTGACTTAAGTAGTTCCCCAGCACCTCTACAATTGAGGAATTACTCATTATGGAAGCAGACAGCTAATTGCACACCGTAAGTTGAAGAAAGGCTGCACAGGCAGCTCAGTCAGGCTATTTAGGTACTGTTTGATCTCCATACCTGGCTAGCATAGCGGGGAAACAATGTCTATCTCAGGACATTTTGGAGCAAAAGATGGATTTTGATACAGGAGAGAACAAAGCCTAATTGCTCAGTGTTTGGAGCATCCTTATTTATTCTTTCACTTTATTCAACATTGGCCTCTGTAGGTGATGTTCACCTAGATACTCCTTGTGGGCACGGTCCCTCTTAGGTTGGCAAAGTCATTACCAGTAGAGAACAAACCACACTCAATTAACACATGGCTCAGTAGGCAGTCATCAGCTAATACAAACTCTTGCATTCTGTGCATGATTTTAAAAAGGGTGACAAATTAGGAAATGACCATGACCCTCATCAGATGTTCATGAGAAAAGAAAACTCATTATATATCACAAGTGTTCAGTGATTAAAAGAATTTTAGTGGCAAACAGCAATATCACACACAGAACTGTTGTGGAAACAAGTTGTCTCTTTTTTTGGCTACTCATTCCTTTAACTATAAGAATCTATAAGACTCTTTTTGTCCCGATGAGACTGTGAAATCTTATACAACTTTTCAATTAAAAGACAAAGCAGAGTAAATAAATCTAATTGTTTGAATAAGATTATAAATCCTGTTGTCGCAGCAGTAAAAGTGGTTTGGCTTAATCCTTTTTTGTACACTGGAAAGTAACTCAGTCTGTTTTTATTAGTTTAATTTTAAAAACAAATCTCTATTGAATTGGTGAGTGTTACTGTCTCCATTTTACAGATAAACAAATGGAGGAACATAGAGCCAACGATGTACATTGCATCACATAATATATCACCACAGCTTGTCGTGAAATTCCCAGCGATGCACCCTCAGGCTGAGTTATCTCCATGACACACTCTATCAGTCACTCACTTGATGCTTTACTGCCATATTTTTGGCAAACATACATCTATTCGATTTCCCTCCTGCCTAGTGTTTTGATCGGGCCTTTCATGAAATGGAATAGATCTTTAACAGAGAGCCATACAAGTAGGCATCTGTGGTCCTCTTGGGAGAATATGAGGCCAATATGATCTCATGCTAGGAAATAGAAATATTCCTCTTGACAGCACTTCGGCAACATTAAATAAGTGCATGTATGTACATACTCACCCACCTCATTTAGGTGGTCCATGTTTTTCTTCTCCATTGAAAGGTGTCACATATGCACAGGCAGCCTCAGGCTTACCTGCTGAGGACTGAATTACAGAAATAACCCATCAAGATAAAATGGCCACTGTCACCTTTGCTGGGCTTGACACCAATAAAACCAGCTATTTACAAATCAACTAGAGATGTTAGACAATTCATGATGTCTGAAGTGGAAAAAGTGAAATGAATCTGAGAAGTAGAATGTGGCTGACGTGCACAGTAAATGTGACTCATTTCTATGGTGGTCTTCTGCCTCGCTACAAAATCTGCAGACAACTACGCCCTAAAATTTTTACTTCACTATCACAAGCATTAAAATTGCATTAAATGATTATTTCTTTGCATCGAAGCTTACTGGTTGCACAGGAGGCTTAGGGAGACCATCAGTCATTCATTCATTGTGTGTTGCCCCATTATAATGGGTTCCTCAGAAGAGCTGGTCCAGACCAGCTGCTTCCTAGAGAGAGTCATCTTTCTCAGTCAATCTCACCACCATTAACGCAGTTTCTTAGACCTCGAATATAGTGGCCATCCTTGTTCCCACATCCAGTGCATCATCAGGTTCTGCGGATTCTGGTTTCTTTGTCCCCAACATACACCGAAATCAGAGCACTTCCTTTAAGTGCTGCTGGAGTAACCTTGATCCAAGCCACAGTTGTCTCAGCTTAACCCCTTCATCACCTTCTAAACTGCATCCCTTCAGTGGATTCTCCACTCAGCAAACAGAATGATGGGATAAAAGGAAATCAAATCAAGTCAGCACCTATTCCCTAGAACTGCTTCCCTGGACAGCAGTGCTCCTCTCTAGTTCTTGGTTCTGTCCACGTTCCCCTTTCACTCTCTGCTTCAGCTGTCCTGGCATTCTTTTTGTTTCCTAAAACTGCTAGGCTCCCTGGCTTCTCAGAGTCCTTGTGCTTGATATTTTCTGCTTGTAAGCACCCCTCCTGGGTCTCAGCATGTCTGTCCATCATCCATTCTTGCTCCCAGCCATCTGCTCCAGGGGTTTCCTGAACTCTCCTGGCTAAAGCTGACCCCTTCTTCTGTACTGTCTCTGCCCCCACCAGCCACTTCACCCTCCACTGTCTGCACAGCCTGGATACTTTTGTGTTTCTATGCTGGTCTTCAGTCCCCCAGGAGAAGGTAAGCTTGAAGGCATTTTTTTTTTTCCCGTAGCAACCTGGGTTTCTCTAGCAGAGGTTGGAATATCCTAGGTGCTTGATCAATAGCGGTCAAAACTAACCACCATTCCAATGCTTTCCTCTTAACCCTCATCTACCGTCATTCGCTCTAGGTTACTGAGTTTGCCTGAGGGGGAAGGGAGCCTATTTTAGAGTCTGGAGCTCTTGAGGGAGGAAGGAAAGGGCTAGTAAGGTGTCACTGTGGGAATCAATGTCTTAGTCTCCTGAGTGAGACATCTGGGACCTGTGAAAAGAGGTGGCAGCTTTCCCTTATAAATCTTACTTATTCTGAAATCTGGGCCACATCTGAGTTAAAGATGAAGGATCTGGTTTTGGATCCTGAAATAGATGACTATTTCATCATCTACAAAGTGGATCTAATTACGGTATCTGTCTTGTAGGATTGTAAGGAGGTATAAAATACTGAACACAGAAGCTAATCTATAGCAAGTACTCAATTAAAACACACACACACACACACACACACACACACACACGGGCCCCCCACAAATACAAATGATTGTTTTTGAATTCAATTATATTTGTGGTTAATTAAGCTTAGGACAACCATTAACATAATTTCTATGGGAAATTATATACCTAAACAACCAACTCCCATCTAAATGCCTTTTGCAATGCAACCTGGTTGCCATTTGGGAATTACTTGTAATGAAAAATATTTGTGCTTACATTTTGTGACTGAGCTGCTTTCACAGTCCTATTTTTCTAGCACTCACCCCATTGTTATTGAACAATTGACTTAGAGTGCATATTCACTGTACAAATGGGGCAAAAGCAGATATAATTCATTCTATGTTTCTTTTTTTGGCGGGGGGATGGAGTCTCGCTCTGTCACTCAGGCTGGAGTGCAGTGGTGCAATCTTGGCTCACTGCAACCTCTACCCCCTGGATTCAAGCAATTCTCCTGCATCAGCCTTTGGAGTAGCTGGGATTACAGGCACACATCACAATGCCTGGGTAATTTTTTGTATGTTTAGTAGAGACGGGGTTTCACCATGTTGGCCAGGCTGGTCTTGTACTCCTAACCTCAAGTGATCCGCCTGCCTTGGACTCTCAAAGTGCTGGAATTACAGGTGTTAGCCACCATGCTGGCCTCATTCTATTTTTTCTGAGAAACAAGAAACTAAATATAAATAAGTGTAATTCAATTGCAATGAATTGTAATCACTGTGCTTTATAATACAACTGAGACAAAAGAAATACAGAAGAAATTGTTACATTCAAATTGTATCTGAAAGGCTTATGTGATAGGCTGTGAAGGACCATTACATCCTAATTTATTCTACTTTTTGTTATTTACTCTGTTTTTCATTAGCTAAACATTCTAGCTAGTGAAAGCTGCTTTAATCTTGGAGACTAATAGTTTAAAAGGATGAATCATGCAATTGAGTTTTGCTTCTTTCAATTTTGTTGATTTCTTAATGATTTCCTTTAGTTACATGAAAATGTTCTATTCATAGATTTTATCAATACAACTATTGGCTGCCTGAAGAAAACAATTCAAGCCTTAAAGAGAACAAATTGAATTTACCAAACAAAAAACAAAACAAAAAAACCCACCAAAAAACAAAAGACATGGTAAAACAAAGCAAAACAACAGAAGCTGATGTTTTGGGAAGCCACTGAACTCTTCTGTAAAACTACCCAGCGAGGATGTCTTGTCTACTGACAGACAGACTTGTTGAGAATAAAATAGGTATAACATATTACTTTTTAAAACAATTATGTATCTTAAGACGTTCTTACTGTATCTCCTTCCTATTCAAAAGCATCTGAAATGATTTGATTTTTATTCCCTTTATCACCCCTATCCCATCCCAATTTGAATTCTTTACATAGGAAATTTCCCAAAAGATACTAACTCGAACCAACCTGATAATTGTTTCATTGCTTATTGTAAAACAATGCACTTCAAAACGTATAATGTTTTCAGATTTTAAATCAATCCTGTGATTTCATTACAATGTTACAATTGTGAAATTATGTGGTTTTTCATAGTTTCACAAATATAGTAAACATTTAAAAGTAAACTAAGTTGAGAAAATGGTTGTATGAATATAATGAACATATTTCATGATGTAAAGACATATATACAAACTTTGAGCTAAATATATTTATCAAATGGAGAAAGAAAGCAAACCCACTCTTAATATTTCCCCTAAGTCTTCTAAGTTTCATCTGGGGACTCTGCAGAACCTTCTAAATTACTTATTTAAAAAAAAATGCTGTCTCCAGTGAACCAACAGGCAGCATTCTTAATTATATGTCTTGCTCTTTGCATATATATATTCATTTTTCTTTATTAGATTTCAGTGTGAGAAAATTGTACAGATAAGGTAAATGATAATAATTAATAAAATTATTTTAATGCATTAGCTTTAACAAAATGTCTTTAAAGTTCGAGGCATAGGACATGATTGGGTACAGGAAATAAAAGCATTTCTTATTTTGTATGCCTCCTGGTTTAAATGCAAAACACTGGCATAGGTTCATGGTAATTCTTATGAATGCTTTGAGGAGTCACAAATGACTGTGTTTCTGAAATCAGTTCATTAGTTTATCTAATTTATTATGTCCATACAAAAATGCCTCACCACAGCAGACACAGCAAAGTTGTTCTTTCATATTTAACTACTAATTAATTAGATAGGAAGTTGCTCACGATTACTATAACAGCAATATAGTTTTTATGTTCCATAAGCGGTATCATCTAATATTTCAAGGAATGATGCTATTTTAGCGAGTAAGTCCAGCTTATCACAAAGTACACTGACCCCTTAACAGGAACATAATGAGTGAAGTTAGCATCTGTACTTGTGAAATAAAAACTTAACATCAACATGCCTATTAACAAAATGAGAAAAAACTAATTAAAGCAAATTAGCCTAATGTGCACATGCTGGATAAGATAGATTACTTCTAAAAATCCGAGAAGATAATAGTACCCATATGGGATATGTTTTTGGCATTTTTCATATAAATTGGACAGTTTTAGAGGATAAATATGGTACAAAAGTCCTTACAGGCAATTATGTCTTTACAATGCTGGTGTCTGACATCATAAAAGTATAATTTTAATTGCTATTAATTGCATTAAGTCTACTCTTATTGAATACTTAATGCCATCTCTGACAGTAGTACTAATTTATAGACTTTAATGAAGCTTCATGGTAGAAGTATGGAATTGTAGAGCCACTGAAACTATATTTTAAATAGTACATTTTATCCATCAAGAAGTTCTAGGTATAAAGGCATTTCATTGGATATTTTTTTCTTTAAAAACAGGTTTGCATTTCTCCCATTATTTTTGTGTGATCAAGTGATGTTGTCAATTTTTTTGTAAGATAATTTTGGGAAAAATGCTTCTAATAATATTTACCACACATTTGAAACGGCCATTGCCTCCCCATTTGTTATGTATCAAAATATACCTGAGAAAAAATAAAATTACTAACTTGCAAAATTTGTTGCCATAATTCAGACATCTGGTCTTTTTCAGGAGGAAGTCATTTATAATATGTGAAATGTAAAGAGATACAGAGTAAATAATAAATATCACAAAAGACAGAGGAGACTTCCAATGAAACAACAAGATAAATAGCTCTATCGGCATTGCATCTATCAGTTGGCATTCATAGTAATTCTTCTAGTGCCACCAGTTACCCGAGGTCTCTGCTGTTAGTGTGATTTGCATTATTAAATTATGAGAAATTCATTCATCTCCATCAGTGCTAGTTTCAATATTTGTGAATTAGTAATCTGCCTGGTTGCACTAATGGGAGAATGCATCCATTATTGCTTTTTCAATTTGTTTTCATGTTCATTTACTAAAAACATGCTATTTGAAAGTGTAAAGGCACCATACAGGAGACAAATTGAGTGCAAGAGAAATCTTTGCTCTCAGGTACTGAGACTTTTGGTAAATTCTAGCCTGTTATTTCTGCTCAAAAAGCCATGCTTAATAAAGTGAACAAGCACAAATGTCAGGTAAAATATGCCATGTACTTTTATATGCCCTATCGATTTTTCCTATAATTAAAGTGATGAACACACACTGTTTGGTAATAATGAAGCTAGATCTCCATTTGAGAATTTTTTAAAGGTTTAGCAGTCAGTTTCAGCCTGTTGCCTTTTGGTAAAATATCTTTGCTCAGATTTCCCTAGGGACATCTAAGTAAAAGGCAGGATTGTGAGTAGTAAATCTAAGGATTTTTAGAAGTCTACAAAAGTTTCAATTTCCTTAAGGTTCAGCTTCCACTGCCTATAAAAACAGGGGTTGGGTTAAAATCTCTGGAACTGGACTCCCGTCATTCCAATGCAGTATCATGGCTGACTACAGAGGTAACCCCTTCAATGTTATATGGCCCATTTTCATCCTCAGCCTAACTTTGAAGGCTATTTTAGATTTCAGTCTCTTTATTCACTCTTTCATGCTGAGAATGTCAACCAATTAGTGCTACTTTAGGTAATGCTTTTCATGAGGCTGACACTGGTCCATAAGGAATTAGACTGAGACCACCAACCCATTTCACATGGGCCAGTGAGTAGCCATTGGACGGTGACAACTTTTGATCACAACCTGTGTTTGGGTTCAAACCAATTACTTAACAGCGACAGGTTCCATACCACCCGATTAAGCCTGTGTGTCATTCAGGCACCCAGATTAATTAAAACAACAACTAGGCGGAAACCTTTTACATAACTTATTTCCACTGCTCTGCCCACCATGATCACTGAAATGGAAAAGGCAAGCTAGTGCGAATCCACATTGAATCTGAGCGCTCAGACTGGCGTTGTCAATTTTTGCTGCTCTCTGCTAGTGGAAGAGGAAAAGGATCAATCTAAACTGAAAAACAGGATAGAAAATATCTTCTCTTTTTTTTTTTTTTTTTAGTTTATAAGAGGTTGAACTTTAGGGGAGCATTTTTTCCTCTTAAGTGAAAAAATATTTTGTTGAGTAGTTCATTTAATTTGCTTCTAATTTTGCTTTAAAATGGTTTCCTAATTATGAAAGTAATTCATGCTTACTGTTGCATTTCAGAAGATACAGGAAAGGCTAGCCCAAGTACTTCTTTTGTTTTATTTTGTTTTTGAGACAGGGTCTCACTCTGTCACCCAGGCTGGAGTGCAGTGGCACGATCTTGGCTCAGTGCAACCCACACCTCTCGGGTTCAAGCGATTTTCCTGCCTCAGCCTCCCAAGTAGCTGGGATTACAGGGATGTGCCACCATGCCTGGAGATTTTTCTTTCATTTTGTATTTTTAGTAGAGACAGGGTTTTACTATGTTAGCCAGGATGGTCTCTATCTCCTGACCTCGTGATCCGCCTGCGTTGGCCTCCCAAAGTGCTGGGATTACAGGCCTGAGCCACCCTGCCCAGCCTAGCCCAAACACCTCTAATCCTCCCCGACAGATAACAAATAATTGTTAAAATTTGCTGAAAATCCTTTTAGTTTTTTAAAAAAATTATGTATGCTTTGACTGCATGGAATCATCACCTTGATCCTTTTTTGTTATTTGCTTGCACCCCTTAGTAAATATTTTGTGAATCTGTTTTCTATCAGTGATGCTATGCAATGACACAAAGGTATTTTGCCTTTCTTTCTCCTTTGAAATTGTCTGTTTGGCTCTCTAGATGAGAAGTTCTGGGGTTTAATATTAGTGTTTATTAGTATTGGTAGGTAATGGTCAGGCTTGTGAGAGTCACGGAGTAGGCTGTTGGTGGGCTTCCAGCAGCAGCAGCCTTCTACTGATAACAACCTCCTCGGCAAGCTGCTTATTACTACACAGCTTTCACCCAAAGGGAAAAGCCAGGTTAGTGGAACTTTATACATAATCCTCCCCTGTGGATTTAGAGGGGCTCCTTATCACTCCCATAGAATCGGGTAGAACTCCCATAGGACCTGGACATTAGGATGCTATTTTTTCAGGATGAAAGTCATATGGTTCTGGTTTCTGTAAATCTAGTGGCTAGAATGTGGCATTTATCTATTAGGTCTGATGGAGGACATTGGATTGCTATTCAAGGACTTAAAAATAACTTTAATGAGGACACCTCAGAATAAGGAACAAATTCTAATAATTGTGTATTCAATTGTATGCATGTAGTCTATTCATGGTCCCTCTGAGCTTGCTTGCTTCATAAGAAGAGACAATTCCAGCAACATTTTTATTGTTTTGCTTGTTTCATGGCTGTATTTCCAAAAATACTTACATGTCTTCTTTAATTATAACTTGATTAGGCTAGATGAGGCTTAAATAGCATACTTCAAAGCACCTTTAATAAAATATCTACTTTTATAGAGGAAATACATACAAGCTTAAAAGAACCTTTCTTTTTGTAGTTTGTTAGTACTATACATTGCATACTAAATGAGATATATACATGTGTAATCAGTAGAGGTTAGCTCTGATTAGACTCTGAAAATATTCATAATTTGGTAAGAAATCATTTATGTACAATAATGCTGTATAAGACCTAGCATGGTTTTAGCAAAGTGCATCATCAGTCTCTCTGAAACTAGTAAACTGCATTTCTTATGAACATATTTTGTTATGTAGTACACGAAATCTAATTAAGACCTGCCTACTCTTCAATTATTTCAGTCACTTATAGGTTGAATTTTCAGATGTAAGCATTAAAAAACAGGTCTTGGTGGGACAAGTCTATTCATTTGGAACATTCAAGCCAGTTAATACCAATAGCTGCATGCAAGTCAATTGGTAATCACTAATGATCAGAAAAGTTAACATAAACTGATTGATGATGGTGTAGTCCTTTAGTTTTATGTGCATAGACAGCCAGTTTGGCTCAACATTAATCTTTTACTTCAACAATCCTATAAAACTTGTCAGGAAGAGTGAAAAGAAAGAAAATTGATTAAATGGAGATATTGTAAGTGGACTGGGATATTGGAATCAACCTCTTGAAAACTGTTAATTTAAATACTTTTACAGATACGTTAAAGAAAATTTCTAAACTTTTTTTTTTAAGCAGTTTGTAAACTAGTCTTTAGGGTACTATATTCTGTTTTTGCTCCCTCACTCTTTACCCTTAGGTGAAAAGACATGCCTTTTTACCAGCAGCTGAAGCCAGCTCTCCTTTAAACACGGCTTCCATGACAACACCATCTCCACCCTGCTTCCGTCCCTCTTTGTGCCTCAGGACACAGAGCTGCTCCTTGTTTTTCCACATCTGTCCTTGTGAGTTTCTGGACAGTTGCTTTTCCATGGAAATTGTCCTCCTTTATGCAGAGTCCCTACCTCCTATTCCCCTGGTCTACTTCACTCTTGGCTCCTGAAGACCATGGGCATATTCGATTCAAGTCAACAAGATAATCAAAACACCATTTGTCCCCAGTATATATTCATTAAATTAATAAAAAAATACAAGATATTTGGAGGTGTTCAGGCCAAGGTCTACTGCAGTAGAATTAAGAAGCTTATAAAACAGGGTAAGGCAAAGATGTCTTAACTACTAAGTGGGGTCAGGGGGCAATAGACAAGACACACCCTCAAATTAAAAGACTCTTGATGTGCATAGTCCCAGGATACTGATATGTTTTGAGCAGGAAGAGGTGTCTCTGGCACTTCAATTCAGTACTGATAAACTTGACCTAAGTCCCTCAAGAGAAGGCACTGAAAAAAAGTAAAAGCAGGCCCCTTTTGGGGCATCTACTAAATAATCATATCAATGACAATAAGAGCAAAGACATGTGACCTTGGGCAGGTTACTTAACATGCCTGTATCTCACTCAGTTCCTTCATTTATAAACCGAGATTAATTATGATGCCACTTTGGAAGGAGACTATGAAATTTAAGTGAATAATTTCATGTAAAATACTTAGAACAGTACCTGGTACATAGTCCGCAGGTTAGGTAATATTATTATGCTATCATCATCATCATCATCTTCCACAAGAAGAGTGGTGACAGTAGAAACAACAGCAATATTCCTGGCTTTTGGTCCACTGGTTTTTGTAGATGGCAGTAGCCAAGGACAGAGGAAGCAGAAGGAGCTGTTGCTGAATTAAAGCCCCAAATGGATGAATAACCACAACTCAGTGGAGGATCTGCAAAAGTGACAGGTAACGGGTTGCTATGAGAGGCTGATGATTAAAAATGGACGGATTTAAGATGATATATTATATGTGGTGAGAACTAGGCTATGATAATGATGGCACAGCAGGAAATATGATACAGGCAAAATAAAATCAAGTGAAAGGAATTAGAGAACATTAGGAAGTTCAAGAAGTACAAAGATATGATAGTGAAGGAAGGCGTTAGGCGAAATAAGATAGGAAGGCTGCAGAGACATCGGGGCCACGAGGACGAGAGGCGAGGGACAGATCCTATTTCTTTTGGAAATTGGGCTGGGAGTTTTAATTTCTTTCGACTCTCATTTTTAAAAAATCCATTTCCTTGTTTAACCCCCTACCCCATTTAATTACGAACCTACCCATGCTTTCATTTCTCCCTTGCCCCTTCGTCTTTCCTCCAGCTCAGCATTCTGTACTTTGTGCCAAAAACGTCACCTCCGTCCCTTCCACATTTGTTTGTCAATGCCTTACCCCGTGAGCTCAATGTCCTCCTTCTGCCCTTATTACATTTGCTGGAATATTGTCACTCATACAGAAAGAAAAAATATATATATCTTATATCTATCTATCTATCTATCTCATATATATAAAATTATAAATATATATAATTTTTGTTTAGCACTGAGTCTATTTTTTTGTCAGCACTGTGAAGCTAAAGGGAACTAGAAATGTGTACTTCAGCTATGACATTTTCCTTATACTGTTGTCTGACAGAAATTTAGAAAAATAACAAAACCAAAAGGTGATTTCTGCTGAAGTTCTGCATTTTAAATGGCAAGCTGAAGGACAGCGCTGCATGCATATTGAGCGAGTGGGTTTCTAGTGATTCAGGTTTCAGTCGTAACCTGTGGCCAAATGGATCAAGTGAATAATGGTCAAGGCTGTGTAAAAGGATTGTCATCCAGAGAAACTGGGAAGCACAATTCCTTTGAATCCGTATCAAACTGAGAAAAAGATTGTTTAGCGCTACAGTCAGGTGTAGTGCAGGATGAAGAGGGGAAACAGCCTTTTATCTCTCTCTCAGGGGCTCCGTTGGATTTTCTTATCGGATCCCCTTACACGATTGCAAAGGAAGCTTTGTTCACATTTCCTGATTGCCAGGGGCTTGGGATGATGTAAAGAGCAGGACATTTGGAGTCAGACAGCTTAGATTCAAATTCTGGCTTTGCCACTTAAAAACTCTGTGACCTTGGTAAGAGGACAGATGAAGAAATGGCCAGAGAGTAGATGGGGTCAGGGATAAAACAGGAAACAGTAGAAGGGAACCAGGTACAGGTCACAGTTTGGTCAGTTTTGTTTTGGGATGGGTTGGTTCTGGAATTCTGTTGAGAAGATATGTTAGAATTAGAGATACTGATTTGGGAGTCGTGGGCATTGCGGAAACTGGAAGAAAATAAAACACACCCATTCATTCTCCTATCATTGCTCCATAAGTACTGTTCATAGTTTGGAGAATTTCTTTATACCATTTGTCTCAATTTTCCCAATAAATATTATGCAAATGAACACCTTTTTGTGTTTATAGATGTATATCTATGTCATTATTTAAATGGCTGCATTCAGTTTCCTATGTTCACTCTTAATCCTTTGTGGATTTTGTAGAGCTAGGTATGATCGCTAAGAAAGCATACTGAGGGAGAAGAGAATTCAACCAAGAACTGGAACCTTTACACATAGATGATTGGAAGGGAGAGAGTAGGCTGTTAAGAAGAGTGGGAAGAGGACATGCTTAGAGCCAGATGAGAACCAACATCCCACAACGCTGTAGGTATGAGCAGTGGAAGTTTAGAAAATATTGAAGGGAGAGTTATGGAGACTGATTCCAAGGGCAAACCCCACCAGATTTGGAGATGAGGATGTTCTTACTTATCATGAGAAAACACTAAAGGTTGGGATTGGGAACAAAAGAGCTCCTGAAAATGTTAGCAGCAACACAACAGAGCTAGAACACCCAGAAGAGACTGAACATGCTGGAGAAATGGGATCCAGAAGAGGTGAAATGGTGTGAAATGCTGGATGGAGTGGGATCAGGAACACACACAGAAAAGATGACCCCCGGGAGCAGTAAGAACACCATTCTTCAAGAGAAAAAGGAAGAAGGAGAAATGAACGCAAATGAGTACTTGTGAAGTGCAGAAGAAGAAACGTGAGGGAAATCTGCTGGTTTCATCTTGTCAGTGCAATAGGAAGTAGAAATAAGAGGCTGGCAGAGATTAGGTGAAAGGAAAGATGTGGGCAGAGCCATCCTGAAAAATGTTTTAGGCAGATAATAGAAATTGAAAGCCTTGGTTGTTCAGCCAACTAGAGTTCTAATAGGATGCTGTGAATTTGTAGCCTATTCAATCTGTGGAGTTTGACTTTGGCTAGTGGGTTTTGTCAGAACCACTGGCTCAGTTCTGGATTGAAGCATATAAAAAATGTATAAAATAGGGGAAAAAAGGTACAGGTAATTAGAGGTAGGTGAAGAAAGAGAAAAGGAAACCTTAACTAGGAGTGCCACGACAAAAGTACTGAATTATAGGCTACACTTGCTTTAAAAACAACCACTAAATCATATTCAAAACTTGTAAAACAGATACATAATGGAGTGTTATTCACATTATATAGGGATAGTTTATGCTAGGAAAAAGAAATCCCACCTTTTGTTTCTTTGAATTGCTCATTGTTTATTTAAAATTCAATTTGCTTGACAAAAATTTAATTTGCTAACATTTTTGGAGACACACCTATGACCCAAAGTGAGGTTTACTCCCATTGTTCTGCTTATGCAGAAATTAAAACAAGGGTGGGCAGTGCACTTAGCACTTAGTATATCATCAGTTTCTCTGCTGGCTCTGTGGTTTTTCTTGAGACAGAATTTTAAACTCCAATCCATTTCCCTCATTCACAAAACCAAGAGAATAATCTCTGCCTGTTTTAGAGATGAAGATTATTTTACCTAGTGACAATTAATGACCTGATATCAGTAAAGCAGTCTTAGCTTCTTGCAGATAAAAAGTATGTGTCCTGAGATTTCTACATTAGTCTTGTTTTTTCTCAATGGGAACCTTAGCTGATTTGCTACAATAAAACCTGAGGATGTTTCTAGATGTTCTGGGGACATGGGATTTTAAAATGTGTTTTTTTCCTTCTATGAGTATTACCATGGAAAATTACGCAATTATATACATTATTTTTCTATCATGAAATTTTTGGAAGCAGCAAGGTACATACTTTATGTATGAAGATATTACTACACCTCTGAAAGAAATGAGCTACAATTCAGGTGAAGAGTCAGGACACGTAAGACTGAACGAGGATTTCCCTTTTTTCTTAAAGATTGTATCTGATGTCTTCCCATTAGCAGCTGTCACTACTGGCCAGTGCAGCAATTGTACAGCGATCATTCTTTCCCAGTATAATTCGATTTCTCTGTTCTTTGGTTGAAAAGACTTTTCCCTAATTCTCTGGTGAATTACTTTTTATTTTCACACAGTAGTGTACAAATTAGTAGTCAAATTCATTTATTTCAAAGGCATGCATACACACACAAACACACACACACACACACACACACACACACATTTTTAGACAAAAAGCAAGCCATAAAAAAGCCGATGAGATTTTGGCATTTCTTTTGAAATTTATGCCTTAGTACATTAATGCCATAGTAATTCCAAATATTGTTACTCTATAATTTACTAGAGATTACTTTGCTTTGGAACATGCTACTCTGCCCCTGTTGGCTTTAGGTTAATGGGCAAATAATACATGGTTTATAATCCTTTGTAAAAGGGTTTTTTTTTTCAAGCACACAATGAAACACATATACACACACAATGTGAGTAAATAATACTGAATGCATGATTCAAAGCGGGCTAGAACAACTCACAAGAATTCTAGAGAGAAAAAAAGGAAGTCACTTTTTCTTTCTTCCTGGACATTTTAAACAATCCATAAAATAGAAAATAATACTATTTCTGCACTTATTTTACAGGGCTGTTATAGGTGTACATTTTCTGTAAATTGCTTTGGATTTCATGGTTAAAATGATGCAGATACAAAATATGCTCCAATAATTTGGGTGCATGCATTTATTTATTTGTATTTGTATTAAATACAACACGTTAGCAACGGAATGAGTCAAAGGGAGAGAATGGTGGCCCAAGAGCTGTCAAGATTGAAGTGGTGCTGCATAACTGCTCTGAGATCAGAGGAAAATGCAAAGAACTGAGGAGGATTAAAGAGACTCCAGGAAGCTTTATGAGACCCACAGACAAAAAAGGGACAGAAAGTGAAGTGGGGATAGAAAAATGAGTGCAGCAATGGGAGCATTATTCCATCACTAAGAAGGCAGAATCTCACTTAAAATACAGGTCAAAATTGATACTCATAAAGACTAGGATCATCAGAGTCAAAACATTATTTCTCTTTTCAAAGAGTAAAGATCAAGGGGCATCTTATCAGGTTTTTAAAACACTTTTTTTTTTATTGCACAGATTTAGAGTACAAAGATTTGGGATTTTTGAGATGAGTTGAGTATATTACAACTGAATTCATCTGTGTTCTATATTTCTGTGACTTTTGTCATCTGTGTTCTATATTTCTGTGTGACTTTTTTCCCAAGTAGATGTAAAGAATAAACAATATTTTGTCTGAGAAAAAATCGGTCCCAGTGCATATATTCTAATAAATGGAAGTAGATTGCATCGGATATATGGTTGATAAATAACAGAAAATCATTTAAAAATAATTTCTGCTTGTATTGGTAATTATACTTAAGCCTTTTGAAAAAGCAAAATGAACTTTGACCTAAATTACTAAGGAACTGTAAGACTTAGCAAGCCTTGGGTTTCTGAGCAAATGAATAAAATATTAATAAACATGATCACACGTTTCTGTTGCTGAGACAGAAGATGTTGATTGTGAATATAACCACTTGAGAGGTGTAAGCAATTATATACTAAGCCTTGGATTTCAGTCATCCCGAGAAAGGGTATCATTATCTTGGCAGTTTAAAGCTATCTAGAAAGTGTAGAGTAAGAGTCTGGAATTCTGTGTGCACCTGCTTGTTTGCTGGTATCTCTTCCCTAGGTCACAAGATTTTTCATGTGAGAGCTCCTTCTCTCTAATACACTGTCCATGGTGCTGGGCGTGTAACATGCAGAAGGAATTTTAAATAAATTAATACCTATGCAGGTACTTCTGTTGACACTTGAGTGGTCCTGAACACACATACTGCTGCATTCTGGCTGAGAATAACTTGGAATTGATTCATGTGTGAATGTCTCCCTATTCTTCTATTCTTTATTAAACAGTATTGCATTAAAGTATTCTGGCACGCAGAGAGGTAAAATACAAACATTTGTACAAATCTACAAAATGACTTCTTCCAGGGAGGATATAAAGACTGTTCCCAAATCTACTAGTTTCTTGGTATCACCTCAACCCTGTCGACCCCCAGCCTTCAGGTAACAAAGCCAAAATTAAAATAAAGTCGTTTTATTTGGTAAATCAAAGAATCTAAGTTTATTTATTGTAACATCTTTTCTTTTTAGCATTATAAAAACAGAATACCGAATGAAAATGTGGCAGTTGGTGCATATTTTTTAAATGAAAGAAATTGTTCCCCAGAACTTTTCAATAAGAGAAAGCATGTGACCTCCTTTCTGTGAGACCCACAGTACAGTAAACAATTGAATCCATATTCAGCCAGATGCTTCCAGTGTGTAAATTACTCCCTGGGTAAATGTTAGGCACTTTTGGAGCCGCATTAACTCTTTCAGGCTTCGAGTATGCAATTTAGTAAATTACTGCTGCCTGTACTTAATGGTGCTCCAGGGACTGAAAAAGATTAATGTAGCTCCAGAAGTGCCTAAGTTACTCTCAGGGAGAGCATCTGACTGAGTGGAAGTAGCTTGTGTCTAATCATTCTTTGTAAAAGGAGGTATTCTTTAAAATTCTTTAAAATAAAGTTACCTTCATTTTCAATACTGTACGTCCCCCTCCCAAAGGCATACATACTAAGACTGAATTGTTTTCTTTTTGCCTATTGAAGATGAGGTTTATTTTTTGGAAAGGTTTTCACTGACTCCTTTCTCTGCAAAACATCACGGTAGCTGTTAGTTCTTGTTCAACGTGGTCTTTTTGTCATTTTGGCTCAGTTGATTTCATTCTGCTTAATCGCGCCGCTGAAATTCCCTCCTCTGAAATCATCTCTTACTGCTTTTGCTGTTACTTCTCTGATAGCCATCGTCTTTCTTTCATATTGTTTTCTCTTCTGCTCCCACTGATATTTATTATGGACCCCAGCTTGGCTCCCTCCTGGTCTGTATACCACAGAGATTCATTGATTTCTCTCAGGTTCAAGGTCTTACGTGGGTGTGATCCACCCCTACAGGCAAACATTCACTTCCCACATATACTACCTCAAATCTGATTCCAGTCTATGGGTTATCTTAAATTGGGTGTCTCATGACCACTTCAGTACCTGATGAAGGGGCCAACTTATAGATCAACTCATCACATCTTATCTTCTCCAGCCACAGAGGGTCTTGTCAGAAGCCTGGAGTAGTAACTGTCGTTATTATAATACTAAACCTTTACTTTCCTCCTAAAGCCTATCCTTGTTACAGTCTCTTGTGACTTTTTCCACTTTTCTTTATTCATTGTCACTTTGGACTATCTTTATCTACTCCTTTTCCATACCCAGGTGATACATTCTCATTTTGCTTATTAGTTTTCCCAAAATCCTACCAAAGTCCAACCATTCCAGCTTCTACCTGACTAAATGAAAGCGATGTAATGCTTTCTCTTTCTTATCTGTTTTGATGAAAACTTGTTTCTCTATATAGAATTTAGAAAAGCTCATACAATATTAATGTAATCTACTTATAATCTCTTGTTTTTAATACCTCTGTTTTAGTATCAATAGATTTGAATATTTACGGTGGTTTGTCTTATATACATTTTTAAAGTACAGCTATTATACCTGTTACAGTTAAAAAATAGTAATGCATTCTGTAAGTCTTCAAGCCCCTCCTCTGAACCTAACAAGATCTGAGGTGCCCAAAAGCCAATAAGAGAGTCAAAATGTGCATGAATTATATCGGAACTATTAACATGCATAAATTTGTTAGTTAACCTGATGAGGAAATCGGAAGTAAATTGTAGGTGGAGACTTTGAGGAAGACAAGACAGGCCATCAGCTGTAGAAATAAAAGAATAGTTCATAAAAAGACTTGGGACTTGATGAGTGAGGACTGGACAGGCATAGGAGAGGGAAGAGGGCATATAGATGTTGGGAACTACAGGAGAAGGAGAGGCATACAGGTACCATTAATGTGGCACTGACAGGGTGTTGGAGTTCTGGACTGCCTCTTGCCCACGACTAGACATATTAGCACAATAAGACATATACCCTTTCCATCCATTTTTATCTTATGTTTTGGTGTTTATTGAAATATCATCTAATGCTTAGTCCATTAGATATCTATTCAGGACATTGAATTCATTACAGTAAAATGATTTTTAAAAATAAAAAAAAGAAAGGAAAAAATAGGCATACTTTTTAGAATTTTGTAAAAGATGAGAAGCAAAACCAAACGCTGTCTTATATAACAGTAAAGGAATTACCAGACCTAATTCAATGTAAACATTTTCATTTGTATTCTACTTATTGTTAAATGACTAATTGATATTTTAAATTTGAAAATTAGAAATTGGATCTATGGAAAAAGAGCTGTGAATTTTAAGACTACAAAACTGAAGAACACTTATAGAGTGAGATTAAAAAAAGAAAAGATTGCAAGACAATGTGAGTGAGTTGATTTGGTCCAATAGTACCCTTTGATACATATTCTGATTGTGATTATGGTACATGTATTAGGTTGAATGTATGGAATTGCTGTAATTCAGCCATTTTTTAACCCCCCTCTCCATAAGGCAGTTTTATATAGTTCAATTTAGACATTTTAATGAAACATATTTGGCTATGAAATTTATTTTATATTTGTAATTTTGTTCCAGCCCTTGCCTGGACTCTCCTTTCAGACCACAACTTCCCAGGAGATATAGGACCTTGGAGGAGGAAGTCCACATGTGGGAGAGATGAGTTACCAGGAAGATAACTTTGCACTCAGGAGGCTTGTGAAGCCCAGAGGAGACTGCTGTCTGTCTGCGAGATCCTTTTACCCACATGGCAGAATAAAAATATTGCCTCTGACATTAGGGAAATGGCACTCCCCTCCTCCACTGTTTTATAAGGTCAGAACTGGTCCTTCAACCCAAGGAAGTTGCTGCCTTTGAGCTGAAGCTGGTGAGACAGATCTGGGGGCTGCAGGAAAAGGGGGTTCAGTTTCCTTTTGTAGTCAAGGCAATGTTTTTTCCTTTTCTGAGACAGAGTCTCGCTCTGTTGCCCAGGCTGGAGTACAGTGGCACGATCTCAGCTCGTGGCAACCTCCGCCTCCCGGGTTCAAGTGATTCTCCTGCCTTAGCCTCCCGAGTAGCTGGGACTACAGGCACCTGCCACCACACCCAGCTAACTTTTAGTATTTTTAGTAGAGGTGGGATTTCACCACCAGGATGGTCTCTAACTCCTGACTTCATGATCTGCCCACCTCAGCCTCCCAAAGTGCTGTGATTACAGGTGAGAGCCACCGCGCCGGGCCGGCAACTTCCTTAAAAAGAGACTTTCAAACTACCTGGAACCCTGGCCACATCCTCATGGAACCCTGGCCACCATCCTCATGGAACCCTGGCCACAACTACAGTGAACTTACCACTTGGCCTGGGTCAGAAGTAAAACAAAAACTAAAACAAACAAACTTAAAAATATAAAGATAGAGAAAGAAAACCACCTCAGTTTGAATCTGGGGTTGTCATGTCCAGCTGTTTGACATTGAGCAAGGCACTCCATGTCTCTGAGCCTCAGTTTCCACAGATTGTAGGGCTGAGTGAGATGACAGTGTGACAGTGTTTACACACCACATTGGTCAAGGGGCTGAACATCATCATTTGGCCAAAAGCCTGACAAATAACACTGGTCCCCAGACAAGCAACTCTGGTCCCTCCGGAGCCCATGCCAAGAGCTCCTGTGCACAGGACACCTGGGTGGCTGGAATCAAGGTTTCACTTCTCTGCCCAGACTTTCACTTTATATTTACCTTGCTTTTTGCTCTGTATGAAGTATTTTATTTCAGCCATAATTTTTTTCTACTTTAGAAAGCCAATAAGAATTAATCAATCAATAATTGCATTGATGGGGGAAAAACCAATAAAAGTAGAACCATAACAGGGCTTGAACTTAATAACTTTGAAATATAAAGGGGAGGCTTTATCCATGGGAATTTACAGATATTATTTGGCCACCAGACGGCTTCCATATTTCTTCATTACTGCAATACAAACATAAGAAATACGAAGGAAAAAAACTCTATATAAGTGCTATAAATTTCAAGCTGAATTCCCTAGTCCATACCATGGTAGTCATCCAAGGATGTCATATATCTATCTATCTATCTATCTATCTATCTATCTATCTATCTATCTATCTATCTATCTATAAAGTCAGGCTTAATTTACCATATAGTTTGCTTCTTTGACAAAAATGTAGAATAGTTAAGTTTAGGAAAAACAAATATTTGGAATATTTCTCCTTTTACAGAAAGCTTTTTTTTTTTTTTTTTTTTTTTTACTTAAGCAATCCATAGACTTCAAAGATTAAATTTTGTAACCCATTACCCATTGTGGCTCTCCTCAAAGGTCTTCTTATATTCTTTTAAGTAGAACAAGAGACTACAATTCATACTTCCCTTTTCTATTTCTGGCCCTTTATTTCATACGTTCCTAGGTTTCAGATAGTGAGATGGCCTTTTGCTGCTTAATTCCCACCTGAACTTTCCATATAGGCTTTATAGTCTTTCTTTCCCCTTGAACAGAAAAATCAGTCAGTAAATTCTCTTTTGTTCTTTTTCTTTTTTCTTTTTTTTGAGATGGAGTCTTGCTCTGTCACCCAGGCTGGAGTGCAGTGGTGTGATCTTGGCTCACTGCAGCCTCTGCCTCCCGAGTTCAAGCGATTCTTCTGCTTCAGCCTCTTGAGTAGCTGGGATTACAGGCACACGCCACCATGCCAGGTGTAATGTCTGTATTTTTCATAGAGATGAGGTTTCATCATATTGGCCAGGCTGGTCTTGAACTCCTGAGCTCAAGTGATCTGCTGGCCTCGGCCTTCCAAAGTGCTGGGATTACAGGCATGAGCCACCGCACCCAGCCCCCTTTTGCTCTTTAACGAAACCCATAAAAATCTGTGCTTCACTTATGGCCCAGCCCTTCTCATCCTGGTTCTTCCAGTAACCAGATGTGAGAATGTGGGCAAGTTGTTGGGCTTCTCTATGCCTTGGTTCCCATCATGTAGAGAACAATTCCGGTAGCTGATACCATAGGCACCTTCCAGCCACAAAAGTTCCGATTCTATTTTCATTGGTTGAATTTCTCTTTCAGCCACTTTAACGTGGTTCATGCTGACCATTTCCACTTTCCATGATTATTCTTCCCGTCTTCATCTTCTGTCACCCTGGCTTGCAGATCTGTTAAAACTACTTTATTCTCTTTGCTTTACTGCAACTTTACTTGGAATGACTTGGCCTCTTCATAATCAACATGAAAGGCCTCTCTCTCAGTCACTCTCCTTGACTTTGCCATTGTCTTTGATACTGATTGTTCTTAGTTTCAATCCTCTTCAACCAAGGGCTTGTGAACATTATCCTATTCTGATTCTCTCTGATTACTTCTTTCAGCACAGGCTTTAAACAGATATTCACGGTCACTTCACCCCTGATGGTGAGCATCCACAGGAAAAAGATTGGTCCCAGGTAAGACAGGAGGAAAGCAAAGTCCTTTACCTTCTTAGTTCCCCCTAAAAAACCCACCCCAGATGCTCTGATTTTGTGAAAAAGACACCCTCAAAAGGTGAGTCTTCCCCTATCTTAGACCCAGGGATCTGGGCCTCTCTTGTGGCTCTCTCTCTCTTTTATTGCTTTCACATTTATATGACAACTTATCCTCTCAAAACTTCATTTCTTATTTAGTAAAACATCCTTAATGTAGCCTTCCAGAACTGTCTCTTCGTTTTTCCAAATGATCAATTCCCTTAATTAGATTAATTAATCTATGCTAATGCTAAGGAAAGAGTCACATTCGCTGTGATACAATAGAAACAGGATGGGCTTCAAATGCAGAAAATCCTAGGTTCAAATCCTATGTCTGCTTCTCAGGAGCTGTGGGACTTTTAACTTACTTAATTTACATATATTTACTTATGTAACAGGTAATGATAGCATGTTTGCTGTGCACTGTGTTCTGTTCAAGGAACTTGAAAAGTGGTTCTTTTTAAAAAGAGATTTAATTCATTGAATTCTTAAACGACCATATGGGGGTAGGAACTGTTGTATTTCACAGTTGAGGAAACCAAAAAACAGAGAGGCAAAGTACTTTGCACGAAATTGCAGAGCTACGGAAGAGGCAAAATGGGGATTTGAAGCTGGGTGGTCGAGTTCATGCTGCTGAGTGCAATGCCATGCTGTTGCTCTTAGCTCAAGCTGGCTCAACTGTGCAAACAAGGGGTGCATTTTCTTTGCAGTGTTGTTGGCATTAGAGATGGTGTCTATGTCACATAGCACAGGGCCTGTTCTATACTCAGCTTTCAATATGTGGCAACTCATAACTCCCTTTTCTCTTATTCTTTTGGTCACTCTGAATCACCTTTGTCGGTTCCTTCTTTTCTCGCCTGATTTAACTCTGGAGGATCAAAGGGCTTGGTTTGTAGCTCCATCTTCTCCAGGTCATGACTTGAAATACTATTTGTATCTATCTGGACAACTCCCAAATTCCTATCTTTAGCTCGGATCTGTCTCCTGAACATTAATTTGTGTCTGTATAATTGCCTATTCAACATTCCCACTTGATTTCTAATAAATATCTCAGATGGACTATTCCAAACCTGCTCACACCCACAGCCTTCCACATCCCAGTTGACAGTAACTCCACCCTTTCAGCTGTTTAGTGCAAAACTCTTGAATACATTCTCTGTTACAGGTAGGACCGAATCCTCCGAGACGACGCTGAAGTACCTGTGGATGAGATAGGGTCTCTGCAGACAGACAAATTAAAATGAGGCTCTAATCCCAATATGACCGATGTCCTTATAAAAAGGGAATTCTAGACACAGACAGAGAAGACATTTGGAACACACAGGGAGAATGCCAGCAGCAAGCCAAGGAATGCCTGAGGCTACTGGAAGCAAGGAGGGTAGGCCTCAGAAGAAACCAACCGCACTGACACCTTGACTTTAGACTTGTGGCCACTAGAACTGCCAGACAATAATTTTCTATTGTTTAGGCCAGCCAGTTTGTGGAACTTTGTTATGGCAGACAAATGAAACCATGCATCCTCCACTTCTGTCTTACACACGCTGTGCAATCTTTTAGCACTTCTTGTTGGTTCTACCTTCCATATTTATCTCTAAGTGTCTCCTCACCCCCTCCTCTGCTACCACTGTGCCCTACGCCTGAGTCCCTCCATCCCTCACCTGATCCCTGTAGTAGCAGTCTAACCAGTCCCCTTGCTTTTACCTTGGTCTCCTTCCAGCCTACTTCCAATGTGGTAGCCAGATTGGTGCTCTTAAAACAGTAGTAACTGCACTCAGACCTTTATCGCAGTACTCTTGTAAACAGCAAAGTCATGGAATCAACCTAGGTGTCCACCAACTGTTGACTGGATAAAAAAAAATGTGGTATATAGACAAAATAAAATACAAAGCTGGGCATAGTGGCTCATGCCTGTAATCCCAGAACTTTGGCAGGCTGAGGAGGGCAGATCTCCTGAGGTCAGGAGTTGGACATGGCGAAACGCTGTCCCTACTAAAAATACAAAAATTAGCCAAGCATGGTGGCACACGCCTGTAACCCCAGCTGCTCGAGAGGCTGAGGCACAAGAACGGCTTGAACCTGGGTGGTGGAGGTTGCAGTGAGCCAAGATTGTGCCACTGCACTCCAGCCTAGGCAACAGAGTGAGACCTTTTTTCAAAAACAGAGAGAGAGAAAGAGAGAGAGAGAGAGAGCACTACTCCGCTCCACAGACATAAAGAGAATGAATCATGTCTTTTGCAGCAACATGGATAGAACTGGAGGCCATAATCCTAAGTGAACTAACTCATCAGCAAATCAAATATCACACATGTTCTCACTCATAAGTGGGATCTAAACAATGAGTATATGAACATAAAGATGGAACTAATAGAACTGGGAACTCTAAAAGCAGGGAGGACACGAGGAGAGTGAGGTTTGGAAAATTACCGATTGGTTAGGATGTTCAATATTTGGGTGGTGGGTACACTTGAAGCCCATTACACCCTCCACCATTACATATGTAATACCCATGGAACAAACAAGCACATGTACCTCCTGAATCTATAATTAAAAAAAAACGGGGGGTGAGGGAAGGAGTAAGATCATGTCACTTCTGCTCAGTGTTTTTCACTGGTAGTAAACGTATTCCATTTAGAGGGAAAAGCCAAAGACTTTACAATAGCCAAGGAGCCTCAACAGTCTGACTTTAAACCCCTTATTCCACTGACCACATTGCTGCTTCCCTCTTGCTCATTCAGCTTATGCCACATTGATTCGTGTTTGCTGTTTGACCATACCAGGCACTATTGCCTTACGGCTATCACGAGAACACGGCTCATAGCTCCCAGCTATGTGCTACCCATGCCAAGATTATGCTCCTACCCAGCCAACTACTGAGCCAGGCCATTTCTTCTGCACGCAGTACTCCTTGAATGAGCAGCCTTGCCTGAGTGGCTCCCCACTGGTCTGTCTGAGGCTGTCTCAGAGCTGCAGTTCAGTCTGAGGCTCTTGCTGACCAAGCCTCCTTCCTTCCCTCTCTCCTTTCACAGGGATTAGGCCGGCATTATGGTTTGCAGGCTCTCCCAGCCTACCCCTGCCCGTGTCCCCTTTATCTGGCATGGGCAATGGCCTCTTTGTTCTTGCTGTTTCCTCTTCTACAAATACTTCTCCAGTTATCTCCCGGGATAACTCTATCTTCTCCTTCAAGCCTTTGCTTAAACATCGTCTTCCTAGTGAGACCTACCCTGAGCTCCATTTACTTTATTCTACTTATTTTATTCATATTTATTTTTAGCCATAGGGTCTGGCTCTGTCACCCAGGCTGGAGTGCACTGGCACAGTCATGGCTCAGTGCAGCCTTGAACTCCTGGGCTCAAGCAATCCTCTACCTCAGCCCCCGAGCAGCTTGGACTAAAGGCATGTGTTACCATGCCCAGCTAATTATTTAAATTTAGTTTCTTTTTTTTTGGAGACAGGGTCTTGCTGTGTTTCCTAGACTAGTTTCAAACTCCTGGCCTCAAGCAATCCTGCCGGTTTACTCTCTTAAAGCTGGGATTGCATGAAGCATAGCCATATAAAACAGCATCCCATCTCTGTTTTCTCTGCTCTGGTCTTTTTGCTCAGGATCCTTTTTTCTGCTTGTCAGTTTCTAACTTGTTATAATTTACTTAGCTGTCATGCTTACTGTTTGTTTTCTATCCACCCTAGATCCAAGAGATAGGATCTTCATCTTTTGGTTCACTGGTGCACCCCAGGCACCTAGATCAGCGATGGCAAATTTAAAACATTTAAAAATGATACCTTCCAGTTATTTGCACATATGTTTAGAATTTTACTGCATATGTTATAAGAGGAAGGATCTAAAAATAAGTTTTTATTCTTTCAATGATGTCAGGTTTTCAATTTTGATGTTGCACCATTCCTGTCAATATTATAACATATAACAGCCCTGGCTGTCATTCTTATGGTCCGTTTATAGCTTTTGATTCCAGTTTTGTCAATAAAGTGTCACTCTGCTTGGCCTATTAATGGACTAGATTCATACCCCAAAGTCTGCTTAACACCTCCACTGCAGTCAGGGATTTTTTTTTTTTTTTTTTTTTTTTGGCAAAACCAAGTTCTCTTTCGTGTAAAGAGCAAGTAATCAATCAATGTGTATAACAACGTGTAATGAGTAGGAACCCAGTCCACAGACTCAGGTCAGCTTAGAATACTGAATTTCTTTTTTTTGTGGATCAGCTTAATTCAGAATCCAACACATGATGTCCCTGGGGTCTGGAAATTCAATCTCAGTCGAGATTGTGTGACTTACGATGGATTCAGCTGCTCAAGAGTTCCCTGCAATCGCTGGGCATCAGTCAAAGATACTGCTCAGGCAACGTGGTCTCCACAGGTCTCTGGTCTCTGTGATTTGGAGAATTTTTAGGGAGACTGGAGTTCATTGCTAGGAGTTCAGCCTCCCTAAAGTGTCATCTAGACATGTTCTTTAAGATCTTTCTGGGTAACACAAACTCATATTTCAAGGTTAGCATTTTAATAAATTATCTTGATTCTAATAATGGGGGAATGAGTTTGCATTTTTTTTTTTGAGACAAGGAGGTGTCACTGTGTCATCCAAGTTGGAGTGCAGTGGCATGATCTCAGCTTACTGCAGTCTTGACCCCTCCAGCTCAAGTAATTCTCCCACCTGAGCCTCCCAAGTAGGTGGGACGGTGGGACTACAGGCACACGCCACCATGCCCAGTTAATTTTTATATTTGTAGGGATGGGGTTTTACCATGTTGCCCAGGCTTGTCTCCAACTCCTGGGCTCAAGCCATCTGCCAGCCTGGTCCTCCCAAAGTGCTAGGATTGCAGATGAGAAAAACCACATCTGGCCCATTCTTTATTACAGAGAGATGTTCAGCTATTTTCTCTCTCGGCTAAGTCTCTGGAAAGTAGTTTCCCATACCTTTTATCTCCATTTCCTATGTAACATGGAGAGAAGAAAATACTGATGCAGTTTGCTAAGTAATCTTCCTGGATGGAATCATGAATCACATATACCAATATGGTAGCAGAGAGGTTGTTGATATTATTATGATCAAAGTAATTCAATTAGCTCAGACTGACATACTACTCAGTGGCTATGTCAACTTTCCCACCCCTGGCCAGGTACAGTGACTCATGCCTGTAATTCCAATGCTTTTGGGAGTCCGAGGCAGGAAGATCTTGAGTCCAGGAGTTTGAGACCAGCCTGGGCAACATAGCAAGGCACCGACTCTACAAAATGTTTTAAAAAATTAATAGGGCATAGTGGTGCATGCCTGTAGTTCTACATAGTAGAGAGGTTGAGGTGGGAGGATTGCTTGAGCCCAGGAATTTGATGTTACAGTGAGCTATGATCATGCCACTGCACTCCAACCTGGGTGACAGGGTGAGATGCTATCTCAAAAAACAAAACCAAACCAAAAACCCAACACCTTCCCCATCCCTGGACGTTCTGTTTTATGAAGAACAAGAGCGTAGAACTGTGTTAAGTTAGTATATCCAAACTCTCTTAAGCTTGACCCTGCCATGAATTTTTCTAGATTTGGCTGCACCGTGATTTTGGGTGTGGATAATATTTTGTTTGTCCTGCTTTTTCTCACTCTCCCCTCTTCCTCCCTCCATTTTTTGTCTGTTTCTTTCATTAAAAAATATTTCTGAGAGCCGACTACATGCCAAATACCAAGCTAGGTACAGAGTATGAAGGGGCAAACAGAACAGACCTAATTCTTGCTTGCTGGGAGCTTGTTCTGTTGTTTCCAATTCCATTCCTGATCTAAAAACAGTATCTGTTGTGTTGGATAATAAATGTTCGTTCTGTGACAGTCTTATATATTTCCTGAATATCATTTAAAAATTACCAATAATTGGACTGGGGTCAGTGGCTTATTGCCTATAATCCCAGCGCTTTGGGAGTTTGAGGTGGGAGGATCACTTGAGCCAAGGAGTTTGAGGTTGCAGGGAGCAGTGATCGCACCACTGCACTCCAGCCTGGACAACAGAGTGAGACCTCTTCTCCGAGGAAAACAAAAAACAAACCAGCCAATATTGAAAGTGTGTCATCAAAAACACTTAATAAAAATCTTTCCTAGTTGCATGGCATTTATTGTAGGACATGTATTTGCAGCTCACAAAAATATCATTTATTTATATTAATTTTAAATTCTCCAAATACATGGTATAAAACAAACCCAGAATTATTCTTTTAGTCCAATGCTTGCTGTCAAACCATGGTTTGAGCCGCCAGCGGCAAAGCTGAGGAATGCTGAGACAAAAATCCAAGTGGGGAGGAGATGAAGGAAAGTCGGCAGGGCCTCTGGAACCCTGATTAAGTGGGCCCCTGAAATAACTTTAAAATGTAGACTTTAAAAGATATATCATACGATCACATAAAGGAGGTGGTTATGAATCACTGATGGTGGAAAAATTCTCAAGGAGAGTTCTAAAAACTGCTTGATGTTAAGCAGATGCATTATCTTTCAGATTGAACCATAGGAAGTGAAAGTTTCAAGACGATAGACAAAAGAGTATTTTTTTTCTTTTATCTTGATAGTTGGGACAAAGTTTCTATCAGAAAATCCTCAGGTCGGCAATGATAATTTTAGGTAGTTTTCAAAGCTTAATTATACTGCTCTGTTGCCTTTTATTAATAGTTACCTAATTTGCTGTAGATGCTGACAGTGAATTCTTATTTATTTAATTTTTAAATTTTGAGATGGAATCTCACTCTATCACCCAGGCTGGAGTGCAGTGGCGTGATCTCGGCTCGCTGCAACTTCTGCCGCCTGGGTTAAATCAATTCTCCTGCATCAGCCTCCCGAGTAGTTGGGATGACAGGTGCCTGCCACCCTGCCTGGCTAATTTTTGTATTTTTAGTAGAGACAGGGTTTCATCATGTTGGCCAGGCTGGTCTTGAACTTCTGACCTCATGATCCACTCGCCTGGGCCTCCCAAAGTGCTGGAATTACAGGCATGAGCCACCGTGCCTGGCCAATTCTCATTTTTTATAATTCAGTTTTGCAAATATTTGGAAATTTCACATATAGCAATTACTTATTTACATATTTTTAACACTCATTATTTAAATGACTACCAGTAATTTAGTTTTATGAATCAATAAAAGAATTATGCCTAGATGAATACTACTTAGCTTTTAAAACAAACAAATATTTGAGATGAAGGTGTTGTCTGAAAGCTATCAATTATAGTTCAGAGATTTGCTTTCTGAAATTATTCTAAATAGAACAAATAGGGCACTGTCTTTGAAAGTTATTTCATAATTAAAATCAGTCATAAAGAAACTCAACTCTATTTATTTCTCTAAGCCTTGCTTACTTGAATCTTGCTAATAAATAAAGAACACAGCTTAATTTATCTTTAATTTAAATCAGTTAACAAATTAACAAATTAAATACTGAGTTTCTTAATTGTTTCTTGTCAGGTGGTATCCAAACTTGCAAAATGTTTGCTCACCTGGGTGAGATTTCTGCAAAATGAGAAATAGATCTTCTACTTTAATGTAATTACTGAAATAATAGCACCTTATTTGGTTTGGTGCTTACCAATTTATTATGTACATTAACACTATGGAGCTCAGCCTTTTTGTTGTCAAACGCTGGTGGATGTAACTGAGAAAATGTTATTTTATATATTTAGGTATCCTGAACTGATTTGCATTTGTTTACATTCGAACACATTTACTTTTGTGAGAGAGACAAGATAGGTATTCCAGTTAATGCTCACAGTATGTGTTGTATCTGAAAATGTCATATGTCATGCATATCGGGGTGGCAAAAATGTTAAGAAAGACTGAGGAAACATATTCTACCATATTTTATGTTCAATATATGTCAATATTCCAATTTGAAAGAGGAAGGCCCAGAAACTCAGACACGTTAAATCACTGGCTGATGTCACAAGACAGGAAAAGGGGTTAAATCAGAATTTTCTAACTAGCAAACTATAACATCTTTAAAAGGTTCAGAGTATTTTCCAGAGTTGTTATAAAACATGGATGACTTTAGTAATTTTAAATAATCAAGGGCATGTTTCCAAGTGATTATCAATGAACATCAATGTTATTCAACATTTATAACATGTTTGGCAGTGGAACAATACACCTAATTGGATTTTCTGGATCCTGTAAGTTTTCATCCCTTGTTTTGAAGCTTAAAAATTAACAAGCTAATGCTAAGTTTTAAAAAGTAACGTGTGTGTGTGTGTGTGTGTGTGTGTGTGTGTGTATAGGGGAAATAATTACATACACACGTACATGCATATATATGTATAAAAATATATATATAATATATATCTTGTGAAAGAGACAAGAGAGGTATTCCAGTTAAAGCTCACAGTATGTGTGGTACACAAAAATGTCATATGTCATGCATATCACAGGCATATATTTACATATGTGTGTATGTAATGATTCCTCCAATTTTTTAAAATAATTTTGGTAGGAAGTTAATATAAGACCTACCCTGTTGTCCAGGCATGGTGGCTCACGCCTGTAATCCCAGCACTTTGAGAGGCCGAGGCAGGTGGATCACCTGAGGTCAAGAGTTCAAGACCAGCCTGACCAACATGGAGAAACTCTGTCTCTACTGAAAATACAAAATTAGCTGGTGTGGTGGTGCATGCCTGTAATCCCAGCTACTCGGGAGGCTGAGGCAGGAGAATCGCTTGAACCCAGGAGGAGGTTGTGGTGAGCCAAGGTCACGCCATTGCACTCCAGCCTGGGCAACAAAAGTGAAATTCTGTCTCAAAAAAAAAAAAAATCTACTCTGTTAACAGAATTTTTTCCATACCATACAGTATTGTTAACTCTAGCCACAATGTTGTATGATAGATCTCTAGAACTTAATCATTTTGTATAACTGAGACTTTATTTATACCTATTGAATTGAAAGAAATTCCAAAGTAGTAATAATGATGAACTATAGGTAACATGATTCTTAGTCATTTTTAATTTCATTAAAAAGATCTTCTGGGTTTTTTGGTTATTTGCAGCATTAGCACTCTAGATGCTTTTCATCAATGAGTTTTTTGTTTTATGAGTCAGGACGAAAATGCTTGAAGCACACCAAGGAAGAATAGAAAGAGCTAGATTCTTTGTCTCTTGCCACTGGCAGAGCAGTTGTGGATTAAGAGCTTCCTAACCCAGAGGTCCCCTCCATGCCTCAGTGACAGGTAACCCTCACCTAGCAGGAGTCAATAACAAACATGACCCGAATGCCAGTTCTCAACTTACATGTCCTGCCTTGAGGCTCTGGGAGGTATGGCTGGACAGGACCTACTGGGGAGGACCAAGCATGGCATTCACAAGCCAAGAAGGAAGGTGCAGATCTGGGTCACTGAAGGAAGCTTTAGTTCTGGAGAGGTCTCCCGAAGCACAACAGGAGGTCTCACTCCAGGTAAACACATATCTCAGGCAAGTTAAGTGGTTGCATATCCTCCATCCGTCATCATGCATTGAGTTGTGGGGACCCAAAGTGGGCTTCTGGTGCTCAGAATACCAGGACCTCCAGGAAGTCTGTCAGCATTCAGCAAGGCTCAGACCAATGGAGTAGAATTGGGGAACAGAACTGAAGTTCCTGTGAAGAGACTGGTGAGAGCAGCCATGGAGAGGATGAGTTTGCGCTGCACAACAATGGAAAAGTGATCTCAAGCGAGGCACTTGGAAGGAGGATGGAGCAGCTAAAACGTGTCAAATATTTCAGGCGTCAGTCCATAAGCCTGGGGGGTAGAACTGAACAACACCAGCCACATCGGTGGCTCTGAGATGGCAGAACCATACCTCACCCTGTTTTACTGAGCCTCTATCCTACGGTCACCAAAAATCTCAGGGGGTTGCGTGTGTGCTATATCATGGGGAAACGTTTTAGAGATTTTAAAATGGCCCCTTTACTCCTCCCGGGAAGAAAAGATCAGCCCTTAGCAAGGACCAAGCCAACAATGCAAAGTGACAGAGATATCCAGCAGCCACACGCCCGCTGTCCCAAGGAAAGCCAGCACGGAAACGTGCTGAAGACTATATTTGCTTCATTAGAGAAAGAAACTTCGTAGGCTTCAAACTGGTGCTAGCAATTGGACATTTCCAAAAAAATTAACAGTAGGAACAAACATTTGTTGAGTCATTTATTGAATATCCTCTACCGGCTACATGCTCTTTCACGTGTGCTACACACAAAGCACAAAGCCCTGTAATAATCCTGAAAAGTAATGTGATATCTCCATTTTACAGCAGAGAAAGCTGGGGTTACAGAACAGGGCAGGATCACCTGTCACATGGGTGGTTGGCTGGACCCATATTTGGACCTTATTCTCCTGTCTCCAAAACCTGTGCCCCATGTATCTCAAATCAGGCTGCAAAGTTGAGGAGAAGCATGCTCTTCACAAATATCCAAATCATTTCTGTAATTTGCAATTTCTAAAAGAGATGAAGTAGGCAAGCGGGGAGTGGAAGGAGCCCTTCCATGCAAAGTCTCTGCTGTTTAAATAGCTGTATTAAAAGAAATTTGATGTGGCACACGCATGCTAGAGAGAGAGAGAGAGAGAGACACAGAGTGAGAGGAGGAAGGGGAGGGAGAGAAGGAGGGGGAAGAGAGAGATTGTCTTCACATGGCATTCTGGAGGGGCTAGAGAAACGCTATCTGTGTTCCTTAAACACTAATAGGTGGCCCAGGTGGGTCAAAGAAGAGCCCCAACACCAAGTAAAGATAATGTCTTGCCACTTTTGTGTCTAGAGAGAGGCATAGTAGAGGTGGGAGTCAATTTACTAGCTATTGTGAGAAGGGTCTTGCCCATTTAAAAGATGGACTTGTTTTTATTCTCTCAGAGATTAGGTTGCTGTTAGTCCACAATGTCTTCAAATCACATCTGAAACAAGTATTTATTTCATTCTCTGAGCCTTTACTAATTCTTTGCCAGAACCTTACATCTGCCCTTGGGCCTTCTGGGAGACAAGATTATTTCAGTTCCCATTTTATTCTCCTTGATTGGCTTTATTTGGGGAAGACAGAAGACACCAAGTGAAATCTTGAATGGATTTTCCAGCCTTCTGCCTGCTTGACTTTTATATAAAGTGAGAAATAGGCTCAACATTAGCTGTGGCCTTCTGAGATAATCTAATAGAGAAAATCTGCAGAGAGCTTGGAGAATGACTTCATAATATTAAGTAAAGAAAAATGCTCCACCATATGGGCCCCTACCGAGTGTCTAGAGGGCAGACTGATGCCTGGGGCAGGATTTTTGTTTTTTCATCTCCACCACCCAAAACGGAATGACAGGGAGCCCATTTTGGTATCTGCTGAGTAACTCTCCCTATGTAACTCACTCTCCACAACATCTAGGCACACACCTGCTGAGGTTTGTGTGCCATGATACTTCATGAGGTCTGTGGCTTCATCGGGTGTCAGAAATAACTGCAGTCTTTGTTGTTATCTATGGAAAGAATGACACAGCTGCTGGTCTACAGTCAAATTGATATGCAGGCATTTTAAGAAATTGATAAAAGATGATAGCTTTAAAAACTCACTATTTTGTCATCCCTAATGAAATAATGGCTCTAAGCAATTATCATCCAAAGATACTAAGGCTTCGAGGTGAAAGGATAGGGACCTTTCTAATGGATAGATCAGGCAGACAACACCTGAACCCATGGATCAATCTTCGCATCACTCCGAGTGATGAGATGTGAGAGACAACACACAGAGCCACTCTATAGAGATGATGGAATTCCTTGCCTCACCTTCTCTTGTAAAAAATATTCTGAATCTCATCAACAGATTACTGGCATTAAAAAGGGGATGGAGGTTATTATGAAATACAGGAGACACAGGAGAAAAATACCATGTGTGACTCTTGTTTGGAGCCTGACTTAAACAAACGAATTGTAAGATGACATTTTTAAGACAATCAGAGAAATTTCCAAATGTGCTGAACATTAGCTGCTATTAAGTACTTATTTGGGGGTAAGGTTGGAGAATGGCATGATGGTCTTATAAAAACAAGGAAACAGGAGGGTCATAAACAAGCATCCTTATCTGTGAGAGCTTTATTTTGAAGTATCGGTAGGTGAAATGATTTGCTTTAAAGTGATTCAGCAGGAAATAGATAATAAATAATCTGGAAGGAATAAATGAACCCAGATTGGCAATATGTACATGCTACTTTTGATTATGCTTGAAAATGTTCATGATACAAGTGAAAATATTCAGAGCTTTTGCTGTCTTTAACAAAATACTCTCTCCTCTAGAAGTCCTGTGGCTTCCTTTCCATAAGGAAGCAGAAAGATGAAGGATTAAATGCAGAGAATATGACTTCTTGTTACTGTTATTTTTTTAAAAATAAGGAGGAAGTTAATTATCTCTTCAAACAGCACACACGCATTATGACCTGTTTACCTACATAAATGAATTTATTTTCATAATTTTATAATTAAACTTCTCAACAGCAAACTTGTATCAGGAAATATTTTAAATATCTAACAGAAAATTTAGGATTTTTAAGTTTCAGAAATTTATTTTCAAGTTTTAGGTTTTGTCGCCTTTTAAGAACAACTGTTCCTATGTTTCATTGGCTTAGAGACTTTAGATTGTCAAGAAAAAGCCATAAGGTGACTAATACTGATACTACCATGAACTTTTTCATCAAAGGGGTTTTGCTTTTCAACTAGAGACTCCTCAAACTCAATGGATCAATGTAAATCTTATTCTACATTCTCTTTCCCTTTCGATTTTAAGTTTCATGTTTGTTTTCTAAATGTTTGTCCCTGTATCTACGTTTACTCTCTCACCTGTGGCAAATACATGTTTTATAGCTCACTCTCTGCTGGTACTTGTCACATGTGGACAATATTCAGCAGTGCATGCAGTATGCAAATAATGTCATGCAGATGAGAAGAAGAAAATAACCCCATCAACCTCTTCCCAATTTTATATCAGAATGGCTTTTTTTCTAGCAACATTAAGGAACTTAGAGTGTTGGAGGGATGAAGAGAGGAAGAACAGAATTGAGGAGGGATGGCAGGGTTGGGTGAAAGCAATGCTACTGTGCTACACAGACACAGGAATGACAAAAGAAAGGAACACAGCAAGGCTTTTCTTCAAACAGAACATGTATGAAAAAGCTCATTCAAGCTAGAGTCATCTGACACACACAAACAAAAGTAGCTGCCACTAGACAGATATAGTAGCTTACTGGAGATTGAAGTTCTAAAAGCTTTGTAAAATTATCCCTCATCTTTTTGACACCCTAAGTCCATATCTTACTTTGTTGGTGGATTGGCCATTTCCTGAGGGGCTGTGTCTAGGTGCAATTGGAGCAAATGCCTCTGTGGTCACCACCTAAGGCAAGAGATACTTCTAATTTCTGAAACCATCTGGTCAAAAGCCCTAATCAATGTATTTTTTTTTTTCAAGGTACATCTTATGCCCCTTAATCCCTGGAGACCTTTTAGGAGAGACCTCAAAAAAAAAAAAAAAAAATCGAAAGGTCATTGCTTTAGTCTGAATCAATTCAATAGAAAATTTTAGGAGAGGTGAGCTTTTCTCCAGCTTTCTTGGATTTACTCTTTTTCTTACATCAAGTATAAAACATCCCATAAACCATAACAGAAGAGAGAGTTGGGCACTTAGCCTTGACCAATATCTTTTAGGCGTCATCTTCCTAGTATTAAGTACCCAAAATTAATTACTTATAACACACAGGACTCTTTATAAATTCTATGTGAATACCTAAAGTGATCATTTTTCATTGCACCTACTTATACAACAAGCACCCATTAAGTTTTAATTATCTCTTCTCACCAAGCCTTTCATCTTTGCGTTCTATCCACTGCTAGGGGCCTTTGAAGATGGAGACTTGGATTTAATATATACAGTTCATTGAAGGGCTTACTTTGGGCCATTCAGGTTCAGAGCTTGTTGATTGAAGCTATGAGGCCAACATGTTCCTCATACACACAAAAATTCCAATTCCCTCTGAATTCAAATTACTATATTTTCTTAGGGAATTGGGGCCAAATTTGGCCTGCAGTATCTATATCCCTTCTAGAATGGAAGTTCCATGATGAGATCAAAGCTTAAAAACAGCTTTCTTTGTTCTTTTGGGCAAATTCAGCTTTGAAACTTAACCAAAAACATTGTTGCCTGCAAGCACTGGCTCTACAGAATTATACAACAGATGAAGAGAGAGCAGAAGAACGAGGAAAAAGGGAAAGAGAAGGGAAGACAACAAAAATACGCAATTAGAAGCTTCTTTATATTCAACTAGTCATTGATTTCTTTTAATAAATTACTTGCCTTACTGACATATAGCATTATTTTGAATTTTATTTGTTTATAGCTACTGAAGGATCAGGCTCCCCATCTGTTTGAGACAGCACTGGTACAAGCAGTATGGCCAAATCTAATTATTTCTCTTGCTACAGTGGTAATATGCTGTATCTTCAGAAGAAATCGATTCTAAAATGTATTCAAAGAAACCAGCTCACAATCCATGTCAGAGTATTCAATAAAATAAACTTTGCTGTCTGGAAAGTATTGAGATGCGTTACAACTCCAGGGTTGGAATAAACAGTGGAACTGCTCTTGTTTGAAAGGCTGCAGCAATTCAATATTAAAGAAAACCACTCACTAATCACTCAATAGATAGATGTAGATTCATTAAAAAAAAATTACATACCATTTATTTAATTTTATTTCACTTCCTTTAGTCTATGTGTTGATAACGAAATTGGTATTTGAGTACTGGCATTTGAATTTTGAGATGCTAAGAACCTGGCAAGAATGAAGTGTCTCTTACTTTAAGCATCACTTGAGTGTCTTCTATACAGTTAGCTGTGACTGTAAGCTTTACTTTGGAGGCAAAAAGAAAGCAGTTAATTTTTGTGTGTGTGTGTGTGTGTGTGTGTGTGTGTGTGTGTGTGTGTGTTTAAAGGTGATCATCATGCCATGTAACTTATACTGGGTGTTTTATCACATGTAAGATAACACAATGAACTCTTAAGCTATACAGCTGGATATTGTTTGGCACCAAAACAACCTGTTTCATCCAAACCAAATTCCTTTCCTTAATCCATTCAGCTGGGAAGCAAACTTTCCTGGCATTGTATCCACTGCAAGTTGCAGATACAACAATATCAAAACTGCTACCACCAACGGGTTAGCACATACAGTGCTTGATTGCATGTAACAGAGAGGACAGACATTAAGTTACAGGAGAAAAAGCAGAGAGATCAGATCTGCTTACCCATCTTACAAGTACTTTACTCAACTATTTGCTGTTAATAACATTCTGGAATTTGGATCCTGGCTGACATTTTCAAACTTCATTTATATGATAAAAACGATTTGGATGCATTAAAATCAGAGTGGGAGAGGCAATTAGAATAACTTAAAATACAGTATGAGTATTTAATTTTAGATGCCTTGCTTATGTCTAATTTATGTTAGGTAGAGCTGTACACATTGATCGGAGTTTAACCTGCTTTTAAACTGTCTTTTTCTAAGCGAAAATACAGTTATGATAAAAATAATAATCTCACTATGTAGACTAGTTGTAGACTATGTCCTTTCTTCTTTCCCTCCTTTTTCTCTCTTTCTAACTTGTTTTGGGTCTTAGTCTATCATTTTCACTTATATTGAATAAAGATTTTGGCTTAAAATTTCAATTTTATCTTTCTAAAACAGTATTAGTAGGTCGCCATCATAAAAAGAAAGTAAAACTTGGCAGCAGTAGGCCGATGGTGGAACAAACAAGATTTTTACTTTCTTAAAGAAACTACATGAAAGTTGTATGAAACTACATTTTGAAATATCCCAAAATAACAGATTGTATAGAAACCCCTGCAGAAACACTATATGTTGACTATTCAGAGACCTTGCAAAACATTTATAAGTATATTTTTTATCATGTTCAGTAGCTTAAAAAGTAAATTCTTTGTCCCTACCCAAGTTTCTGAGTGCACTGATCCAAGGTCATTTTAAATGATGAAATAATAAAATGCACCCATGTAAACAATTGCAAAAGTTGTGTGTTACCATTGAAGTTTGGCTTAGTTACGTGGCGCCTGACCTTTTCTCCTTTATTTTGCTCAGTCCCAGCACAGAAGTGGAGACTCAAGTTGACAGCAAGCATCAGGTAGCTTTAAGCAACAAGCACAGTGGTTCCAATTATTTTGAGGTAGTGGGTGCCCATGCATAATTGCTTCCACATTTCTTATTCCTAATTTGGGTTTCTCCGGAGCTTCATCATGCCCTCTCTGAGCAGGCCCTTTGCACCCCTGGGCTAGATCAGACACCCAAAGCCATGTATTCACTAGTGCAGGGTTACCATTAGCAATCTGCAATGGCTGTCACAGAGTTATGTGATCAGCAGGTGGTATTCTGTATGACCAGAGTTTCTGGGAAGATAACGCGAAAATATTCTTGTGGGAGAAATAAAAGAAAATAAGTAATGAAATTGGTACTCTAAAAAATATGTGGTCAAGTAAGCTTAAAAGTACATTTACTGTACTTCTGTTCTAAAAATTATATATAATCATTTTACAGGCAGTCAATGACTTGAAACCTAGACTGTCTGCTAAAGTCATAGTATATACAAAATTGTAGATGTTTGGAGGTTTCTCCATTGTTTTAGCAGAGACTATCAGCCCTCTTTATTTAAAGGCTAGCATATCCCTGGGCAAATTGAGTTTCCATGCTCAGTTGATTCAGAGCCTATTTCAAGCAAAGGCTGCCAACTATGTCAAAATGTATACCGATTTTGTGATATACATAGTTTTCCAAAGGACAAAGTGAGATCACCAGTCTCAATCCATTTGTGACTTGACTTAGATTTAAAGTTGCCCTCAAGAAATAGCTGGCTGGTATTATAAGTGTACTCAAATATTTTTTATTGAGGTAGGTCGCTCCTTATCCTTCAGTTTACCGATTATGAGTCACTAAAATTATACTGAAAAATTAAAAAAAAAAAAAGTCCTATTATTGAGAGAATCCATTACATTAGTATAAGGCAAAACAGCCTACTTACAATCAACAGGACCATTGTAGGGAATTTGTTCTTTTTGACATTTTATAAAAGAATAGCTCTCCCTGCAACATTAATGCTAAATAGATGGAAAGTGTATGAAGTATAAGAATATACACAAATTGCATTTTAATTCCTATTTTTCTTTTAAAGGACGTCAATGATAAATCTAAATGTGGTTTAAATATACACTTTGCTTCAAATGTTTAGGAAATGATGCCTAACACAGAGAAAAATAAAGCCATTAATTTTCCATCTGTATAACTTGCCCTTGAACTTTATTTGACATTTCTCATTTGCTTTTGCAATATGAAGTCCAAGATTCCAGTTTAAAGGATGCAAACATTAGTTGCTTCCGCCTCTCTACCCCTATTTTTAGGATGTGGGCATTTAGTTTTCTTAATGCCTATTTTATATGGACATATTAAATACCAATTTAAGTGGTATGTGACTAACATCTATTACCTACCGAAACTCCATATATTTCTACTTTTGAAGGCTTTTAAAATTTCCATTTGGAATACTTTACATGAAAATACATCACCAACAATGTAAAATTTGTAATATGAAGTAACTTTTTTTCTTTCAACATTTTGTTGGTATGTAAGTTTTTCCGCCCTCCCAAGTGAAAAGACAGAAAAAGATGAAAAGGTACAGTGTGGGGTGCCGGTATGCAGGTGAGCTGCTACCTTAGCTGGCCACCCTTTGTTGCTTTAATGGAACTCTGGATTTATTAAATTCATGAACTGAATTTGAATTTAAGCAAATAATTGTATTCCGTTCTCTCTTCCTCCCAGCACTCTTCATTTGTTCTTTTTCCACTCCCTCCCTTCTTCAAACAAAATGAGCATCTACTGTTGAAACAGGGGCTATGTCAGACACTGGAGCTACGTGGTTATCCAAACAGAGGCTGCCCCAGCTTCAGTGAGTGAGTCAGTCAGTGAGAGAGACAGGCAGTCAACAGATACTCATAGATTCCTGTAATTACAAAGTGTGACAAGGGCTAGGACAAAAACCACTGGGAGCCTGAAGTGTGTGCACTGGGACACCCCATTTAGATGCAGAGTTGAAGAAAGGCTTCTTAGAGGAGGTGGTATTTGAGTTCAGTGTATCATAAGCAAGCAACAACAATTTTTTGAAGATATGATGTGTACAGAATTTTATACTTGATTCTGAAATTAAAATTAATAATAATCAATTAACGAACCCAAATAAAAAAAAAAACCATTCAATGCTCTGATTCTTCACCTCAAGGATTTTTATGGTAGAGTTATACTTGTGTATTATGATTTTATTAGTGAATTTTCTATATATACAGTTATTAAAATATGCTTATATACATTCTCCCACATAATCATCCATTAACCCTGTGCACTAAATAGGTAATTGCCTTATTTAATAAATATTGATTTTTCACTGTGTCATGTATTCTGCTAGATTCTGAGAATATGGTATTGAAGGGGAAACTGTCACTGGCTTCTACAATTATAAACAAGTATTCTAGTGGGATGAATATCATGTATGTGAAGTTTTCTCTTGGGGATCAACTCCTGGTGGTTTGAAAGACATGGGAGGACTCTATATTTCTGGCTTGAGGTCAAGGGAGACATCCTGTGAAGCAGTTTCCAGCCTACCCACTCGACATAGGCAGAAACTCAAGCCCATAAATATTAGACAACTAACTTCAAACCCAACTTCAAACATCTCAAGAATTTTACAAAATTATTTTTAAAAAACACTGTCTGAGGTAGAGGAGAACAAGTATGATTTACTCAGATTGTTACTGTATTGTTCATACAGCTACTCTTATCCTAATTTAGGATATTTGCGTTCTAAACAGTTTAAATAGTTTATAAACTATCAGGCAACTAGAAAGTCTAATTCTTATTGTTTGATAATGGAGTCCAAAAAAGCAAAAACAAACAAAAAGACAGAAAATCTGTCATTTAATTTATCATTGAACTGATTTTCACTCTCACTTTCTCTGCAGAGGTACTTACTCACCCCTGCAACTGCCTATATTGGGAAAGATGGAACCAGAAAAGGCAAGATTATGTGTCTACATTCAGGAAGAAAGAAAGACAATCTACGTTTTAAAATTCCCATTTTAAAGTATAACCTCAAGTATAATTTACTTTCTTTGACAGTATAAGAGACAGCATGAAATGTGCAAAGGACTTTAGTTCAATGAGGCTTATGTATGAGTTTTAATGGAGAAGGTTAATTTTTAATTGCTTCCAAGACTTCATAATATGATAGGAAAAATTATCAAGAGATAATTAGAAGAGGATGATATTATAATCCCCAAAGAAAAACATATTTTGTAAGCGAACCAGAAATTCAGCACAATCTTAAATTATAACCCCAGTTGGATGGGATTGGCATTTTTGTAACACAGTGAAACAAGAATATTTAGCGCACTGAGCCACAAGGTTGACTTTGTTGATCATTCTCTATCAAAATCCAAATTTTTAAATAACAGTACACCACTGGACCCAGATTCAATGGTTTCCCAAAAACCAATTTTTACTGTCAGATGTTAACAAACTAGTGTCAGCCTTGTTGGATGATTTAGATGTTCCTGAATTGTTAAGATGTTCAGGGTGGCCCATCATCATTGTAAATTACAGTAGTTCACAGCAATGATAAATGTTTCCCGTCTGCCGATATACTGGCACATTTAAATTATGTTGCATTACTATTCTGTCTCTTTAACAAGAAGAAAATTAAGCTTCAAGTTTAATTAAACATTATTTTAAAAATTGGGTTTTGGTTTATAAAATTCACCCTGTGATTCTTCCAAGTTCCTTACTTGAGAAAATAGATTGCACGTTTCATTGGGATTTGACCTTAATTAATCCTGTACTTTGTGATCCACCCCCTTGCTGAAATAGTCTTATGAAAAGGAATGCAAGCTATGGGCTAAGATAACAATCGGTCATTAACTTCTGTGTGTGATGCTGGCTGTGGTCCATGAGCGTGGAATTCAAAACCCATTGTACACAGTAATGTCCAGGGCTTAGTGCTCTATGGCTGAGAGACAAAATAAACTACGCAGAACAGCATCTTTACACAGTCTACATGGATTTACACTAGAGCAAAGGCTCTGAAACATTCATAATGCAGCATGTGCATTGGCATCTAATCCTGCCGTGTCAGATTACACAGGAGATGGGTCATTCCAACAATGCCAACTGAAGTAAACAAGCAAAAATGATCACTTTCCAGATACCATTATTTCAGTAAGAATGATTTGCAGAGTTATTACTTAAAATTTTAAAAATATCTGATTATTTTCTTCTAATGTTTTAGATAGTATCCTAGGGCAGTAGCTCTCCTTACTAACATAACTTGACTGCCTTCTAAATAAGAAAAGGGTTTGAATTGATAAATATTTGTTGCTTGTTGATCTAAATCATATGTAGTCCAGATAAATATAACACATCTGTAGTACTATTAATAAAGCAAATGCCTATAGCAGCTGAAATCTACTATGTAACGTAGGTTTTTCTTTTGGCCGGGACATTCATCACCTCCCCAGTAAGTTTTTAGCCTTGGGAATCTGAAGAATGCCAAGTGACGATTTCCTTGTATTTGTGCAAGTAATCAAAGAAACATCTTGTAACTTTCCAGCACAGTAATGATGATTCTACATTTTATAATATCATTTTCAGATTCAAGATGGCTTTTCTGATCTTTGGATACTTTTCATTCATCTCACATTTACTGAATACTTACTATCTGCTGCATACTCTTCTATCTACTTGGAATATAGCAGTGAACCAAGTTAAGAAAAGTACCTGCCCTCATGGAACATACATTATAAAGGTGTAGATACTCATACCATGAGAGGTTGGCATACAACTTTTGTCATGGGTGTTTTTTGAAAATGGAAGACACTTATGCAATATTCTGAGAGCATGAATTGTTGCTCTTATATTTTAGTTACTAGGCACTATGGTCTATATATTTGTGTCTCCTCAAAATTCCCATGTTGAAATCCTAATCCCCAAGGTGACAGCATTGAGACTGGGGCCTTTGGGAGGGGATTAGGTCATGGAAACAGAGCCCTTACGAATGTGAGTAGTGCCCTTAGGGAAGAGACTCTGCAGGCTTTCTCACCCTTTCTGCCATTTGAGGACACAGAGAGAAGACACTGCCTAGAAACAAGGAAATGAGCCCTTGCCAGACACAAAATCTGCCTTGATCTTGAACTTCCCAGGCTCCAGAAATGTGAAAATCTTCTCCTGTTGATAAGCTACACAGTTCATGATAGTCTGTGATAGCAGCCCAAACAGATTAAGATACCAAGTGCTTCTATGTCTTGAACATGTAATACCACCTTGTGTGGTTCCTTTCATTTTCACGTCCATGAGAATAACTTTAGTCTGTATCATGGCAATAACCTTCTAACCGATCTGTTACCACCTAACCCTCTCCTGACTAAAACTCACTTTGAAAATTAATTAAATTAAATCATTAATTATTTCACAGTGAGTCTATGTAAGATGCTCCGAATCTTCTTAAAACACTCTTTCCACCATGGCAGGCCTTAGTTAAGTGGCTCCCTATTGTCGACCAATTCCAGCTAATCTGCTAAATCTAGGACCTGTGCCCCTTCGTAATCTGTACCCAAGTAGTCTTCCCAAACACTTGGTCCTCTCCTCCCCACAACAAGTGCTATATTGCCATCCGACCATCCTTTTATCACTGCCATGATTAGCTGTACCTCTAGTAATTCTATTGCAGAGGCCCTCTCTGGCTGGTAAGGGCACTTTAAGTCTTTGCACTTGCTGTCCCCCTGCCTGGTATGGTCTTCCAGGTATTTCCCTGGATGATTCTCTCCTTTCAAGTATTGGCCCAAATGTCACTTCTTCAAGGAGGCTTGAGAATCAGGCTCACATCAATTCACGTAGCTACTCCCTCAGTGGTAAGGAAGGGCAAGGAAGCAGGTGAGGAAAAAATCAGAATTGTTTACAAATATACAAAACTCTGCCTTCCCCTCCCATAATACAATATCCAGTGGAAGACTCCTTATCTGAAAATGTAATAAGAATCTCTCTAAATTGTATAATTATTATATCCTAGAATAAGAAAACTATGGCTTTGTGAGTTTAACCTATAAGAACCCTGTGAGATAAATGTCTCAGTAAATGGTTAAGGAGAGTTTTTAAAAGTCTTATGCAATATTTATTCCAATGTTTAAACTAAAAATATAAATTTAAGAAATAGAACCATACGTATGTGGTCACTGAATTTCAAAAATGGTGCCAAGGTAATGCAATGGGAGAAGGATACTCTTTTTGATAGGGTGCTGGAAAAACTGTATGTGTCTAAGTGTGTGTATATACATATGTATATATATATATATGAACAAATGTATCTCATGCCTTGTCACAAACTATAAGCAGAAGTTAACTAACAATACAGAACTATCCTAGTTACAGATCTAATCATAAACACTCAAACTATAATTTTTGGAAGGAACATAGAAAATCTTCATGACTTTGGGATAGGCATATATTAATATTTCTTAGGATGCAAAAAGCAGAAACCACAAAAAACTTTATCAAAATTGATATCCATTAGAATTAACCCTTAAGAAAATGAAAAAAAAAAACCACTGACCAAGATCTAGAATCCAGAATATATTACCAACTCACTAATAAAAGACAAATAATAAAAAAGAGAAAAAATATGAATGGAGACCTGCAAATAAAGATTACAATAACCAATAAACACATTTTTAAAAGCTCAGGATTATTAGTCCATAGAAATGGAAATTAAAGTCACAATGATTTATATCTGCACACTCAATAGAACGGCTAAAATTAAAAAGACTAACCATACCACACGTTGGTGAATATGTAAAAAACTGGAATTCTCGTCAATTACTAGTAGGAATGCAAAGTGATACAAACACTTTGAAAAACTGTTTTCCAGCTTTTTATAAAATTAACATATGTGTAGTATATGACTCAATAATTCTACCTCTAGCAATTTTTCAAAGACAATGAAGACATATGTCCTTATAAAAACTTGTACACAAATGAACATAGCAACTCTATGCACAGTAGTTTAAATCAGAAACAACCTGAAAATATCCATCAACAAATACAAAGGTAAACAAATTATATTAGGTGTATTCAATGGAATAATACTTAGCAATAAAAAAGAATGAGCTGCTGATACATGCAACAACATGGACACATATGTAGTATAAGTCAATTTAAATGAAATTCCAGAAAAACCAAATCTAATCCCTAGTGACAGAAGCTACTAGTTGTGCCTTCCAATCCGTAGTGAGAGAAGACAGTGGTTGCTTGGGAGGATAGGTGTGTAGGATTGAATAGGAAGGGTCACAAGAAAACGTTCAGAGTGATGGAAATGTACTATACTTTGATTGTGGTACTGGATACATGATATATAAATATGTCAAAATTTTTTGAAATACACACATGGGTGAATTTTATTATATGTAAATTATACTTCAATGTCAATAAGACATTTAAAAAATACAATCCTGAGCTTATATTGCCACTCATGGTTTATAAAACTCCTTCCCATACATTATTTTTGACCTCAAGCAGGTGGAGGTAAGTATGAGCTGGTGGTGTTTTCTTGCCATTTTGCTGTATACATCGATCTAGGAGGACAGCCTGGGGATTAAGACATGATGGTGGTGGGCTGACGTGTGTGTGTTTGTGTGTGTATATGCATGCATGCTCATTCATGCATATTACAAAGTATAGGTACATAAAATATCCTTCCTATGTATTCAAGTGATTAAGTATGGTCCCTTGACATGCACAAAGATGATGATGATGATGATGATGATGGTGGTGGCCATAATCATCATCCAAACCACACATCATAATAAAAGCATCCACCTCATGGTGTTATACTGAGGATTAAATTTGACAGCAAATATAAAGCACTTAGGACACTACTTAGTGATTGGTAAATACACAACAGGTGGTAACCGCTATGATTAGTGTGATGTCACCCTTTATACTTCAATGCTTTTGTATTTAAAATAAGGATATAAATAAAACCCATGTTTCAGGATCTTTGTGTGAGTTAAATGAGATAACGTGTGAAATCAGTTGCATCATTAGCCCCCGTGGGGCCATGGCCACAATGACTGTTGAATGCATGTAACTGGGGCCCAGTACAAAAAGGTCTATCCAGGGAGTAAAAAGACTCCGGAACGTGGATGAGATCCCTTTCTTAACGAGAGGAGAATGTAAACAGTGGCAGCTCTGCTCTGGATGCCTCCCTCCCACGCGTCCCCCAGAGCCCGTGGCTGAAAGTTCACTTTGTGCAAGCTCACCTGATGTCCAAATCTGAGGCCCTCCCCTAAGAAATTCTAGGGAGTCCTGCCTGCAAACTTGTATCTTGATCTCACATGTCCTCTGCACTGAGCGTTGGCTGAGCTGGAAGCAGCCCAAAAAGGAAACAAGTTAGACCGAGTCTGTCTGAGTCATTATTTCTTTTGAGTTGTTCATGGGGTGGGCCTAGCACAACGCCTAATGAATTGTCTCCGTTCTTCCCTTCCGAATATTGGTGTCTATCATTTTACCACATTTTGTCTCCTCATTCTCTGTGAAGAGCCCACTCTCTGGAACATGAGAACATAATTTAATTGCTGCTGCTCTGAATTTTCTTTGCTTAATGTGTTGTACGGTAATTCAATTACCAGCGGCAGACAGGTAGAAGACTTCCTCAGTCTATTTATCCACTTAGCAGAGAAAGAAGAAACTGAATTTCCAGGTCTACCTAAAATGGAGTGTGGCTATGCAGCAATTTCCAGATAAGGCTCTTATTCATTACACAAACAAAGAAACACAACCTCTCCGATTTAAAAGAGAAGAAAAAGGCCCCAATTTAGAAACACACCGGTGATTTGCTTCCAAAAGAAAGGCAACACAAATAGCTTTATAACAATGTAAAAGTATTTCCACAGATCACATCCCTAATTAGTTTTATGAGTTTAAAAGCTTGCTTTACTCACGATAGGCATTATGACAAGGATGGAATAAACCACAATTCTTTAAAAAGACTAATTCTGTGACTATAATACCATACAATATAATACAGCAATACTGCAGACTTTCAGGTACGTATTTTTAAAAACAAAATACATCCCACTAGACAAGCAGCAAGCATTGAAAAACCCTATAAAATATAAAGAACAATTCCCACCCCTTGAACTCTTTTACCATAGGTTTACAGCTTTCAATTACCTTTTCTGGAACTGCTAAAATCATAATTGGTGTCCTCTTTTCTGTTAGACATATTCTGTTCTCTCTTGTTTGTTTGCTATTGCATGTAACTGTAAGTAACTTAAGAAAAGCATGTACCAGTCTGAGAAAGATGCACTTTTTGACCACAGTGAACAAATGCACTTAGGTCTGAAAAGTTAATAGATATCCTTGGTGAGCCTCCATGTGTCCATTTCCATGTGCAGCAAAGCAGAGTGGCACTGGATACTGTAGAGAAAGCAGAAATGCTGGAGGCTGACATGGTCCTAGGGTTTGGATTTCAAATGTGGACTTTGTCATTCTTCCTTTATTTTGACTGCAGAATGAACTGTGAGTCTTAATGCCAGCTGACAACTACATGGTACTCACCAAGTGTCAGCCTCTGTCAACATGTCACATGCAAAAACTCATAGGTTGCCTAATTCAGGTCTGTACACTCATGCTAAAGCTCCTGTTTCTAGCACTTCTGATATGCTCTAGAAGTCATTGGGTCTTTTCTCTTTGCAGCTCTAATTTTGAGACAGGTCCAGGGTTAACAAAAATAAAACAGAGGCTGTCATGCATATGCAAGTTTTTATTCAATTAACTTGGAATGGAAGAGAAAAAATGTGTGTGGGCTTCAAGTAAGATACTGAAGAATAAAGGCATTGAGTGCAAAAGGTATTTTTAGGTATCCAATGTGGAAAATTAATAAGGAACTCTGGGAAAAATAACATAATCCAAATTAGGATTTTTAAAGCTGACCTATGGTTGTATCTTTTTAAAAAATTTATTTGTTTGTTTATTTATTTATTTATTTATTTTTTGAGACATGATCTTGCTCTGTTGCCCAGGCTGGAGTGCAGTGGCGTGATCATGGCTCACTTTTACCTCCTGGGCTCAAGCAGTTCTGCTGCCTCAGCCTCCTGAGAAGCTGGGACCACAGGCACATGCTATCATGTCTGGCTAATTTCGTTTATTTTTTGTAGAGACGGGATCTCACTATGTTGCCCAGGCTGGTCTTGAACTCCTGCGCTCAAGTGATCCTCCTGCCTCAGCCTCCAAAAGCACTGGGATTACAGGCATGAGCCCCCATGCCTGGTTGTATCTTCTTACATAATCTCTTAATGTAGTATGGAGAAATTTTCAGATGTTGAGAAAATGGGTTCACAGTTTGTTAGTAACAGTGCATGAATACAATGTATCCCCAATGACCACAACAATATTTTACTTCATTTGATGACTGTCCACTGTGTTTTGGGCACTGTCCAAGGTTCTGGGCCAACAGCAGGGACCCAGATCCAGTGCCTCTATGGAGCTTCTATTCAACTGGAACAGAGAGTTGCATAATAAATGTTCAACGAATATGGAGTAACATGGTGTTAATATGCACTGGAGCAAAATATAGCAAGAAAAGGCCGAGAGAATACAGGAAGTGAAAAGTGAGGTTGCTATTTCAGTTAGGATGGTCAGGGAAGGGCTCTCTGAGGAGGCAGCTGTGCAGAGGCCTGGAGGAAGTGAGATTTGAGGGAGAGGAACAAATAGCAAGGGGAAAGACTTGGAGGTCAGAGGTCACTTGGCATATCCACAGACCACCAGGGAGGTAGGGGCTTGAGAGGAAGACTGAGGAGGAATGTGGCGGGTGTGTGCTCAGAGAGGGTGTGGGTGAGGGCAGGCCCATTGTGAGGACCATTGTGAAGCTTTCACTCTGAGTGAGATGGCCAGGCATTGAAGAGATGGGTAGAGAATGGCAGGCTTTGACTTTCATATTAAAAAGGACATTCTAGCTTTCATGTGGAGGAATAGGGTCCAGGTTATGGCTCTTACAATAATCTGGGTGAGACATATGTTGAGTTGGGCCAGGGTGGTAGAGGTGCAGGTGAAGAAAAGGGAGGCCTGATTTTACATTGATTTTAAGGAAAATAATAGGATTTGCAGATGGATTGGAAATGTACTATGTGACAAAGAGCAAAGACAAGGATGACCCTGGGTTTTTGGTTTCATTCGTAAGTCAAATCTTCAACAGCAGTTCCTTCTTTTGATCCCTAGTCTTCTACCTTAAAGGCAAACATGAATAAAAGGTCTATAAAACCTACACCTTTTGTAGTTGTTCTATTAAGAAGATGATGGACAGAGTACATCTACTGCCCAGAAATAAATTCAGTTTGTATATAATTCATTTGAGGAATTGTTCCTGAACAGTTACCCATATGTACACTCTGCATGTAATGCTGACAAGTTCAATTTCTGCTTGGGTTAATGGCCACATAAATGTCTTTTACACAAGTTAAGGTTGCTTGGAGGCAGGAATGATTTCCAGTTATTTTCTATGTTTTGCATTGCTAGATAGGCTTTTTTCAAACTTGCTGTTTAAGGTCTAGCCTCTCCTTTGTACTGGTGGGTAAATCTAATTAACATTAATGAGAGTCTTGTGCACATATTGACAGGATAATAGACCTTTTAGGATGGTTCCTCCCCTCTTGCACTGCCACTCCCCCATTGCATACTAGCTGATTATTTCATTAGGCAGCAATATAAACCCAGGCAGGAGAACACACACTTTGTGGAAATTAAACGGGAAAATCTGCATTCATCCACACTTTCCTTTGCATTAGGGTGAAGGCAGTGGGGGTGGGGGTACTCTACAGCCACCAGAGAATCTAGCTGTCTTCAGACAAAAACTTTCATGAAGATAATTTTCCAGCCAGGTGAGGTGGCTCACGCCAGAAATTGCAGCACGAGGTGGGCAGATCATGAGCTCAGGAGTTTGAGACCAGCCTGGCCAACACAGTGAAACCCTTTCTTTACTAAAAAAAAATACAAAAATTACTTGGGTGTAGTGGCATGCACCTGTAATCCCAGCTACTCAGGAAGCTGAGGCAGGAAAATTGCTTGAACCCGGGAGGTGGAGATTGCAGTGAGCTGAGATTGTGCCACTGTACTCTAGCCTGGGTGACAGAGCTAGACTCTGTCTCAAAAAAAAAAAATATATATATATATATATAAATACACAAATATATGTATATATACACACATATAGATATAGGGGTGTGTGTGTGTGTGTGTATATATATGTATATATATAATTTTACTAGGCTACTCAAAGTTATGTATGTGTCTACCTATGGCTGTTTAAGAAAAAGTGACAATGTCCATTACATCTAATTCTAATTTTCATTACAAGCAAGTTGGTAGAGAATCGAGGAGAACATCAGCATGGCCTGGGTGGCTTCTTAGGCTTTGCACTTGCAATGAACAGAAAGGTGAGATTCGTTACAGATCTATGAAGCAATCACTGTAACTAGATAGGCATTGGTATGGGCTCTAGAAATAACGTTTTCATATGGGACTGCTTTTTTAACATAATCATTTATTGAGCTGGCTCCATGGCTCACACCTGTAATCCCACGGATTTGGGAGGCTGAGGAGGGCAGATCGCTTGAGCCCAGAAGTTCGAGTCCAGCCTGGCCAACATGGTGAAATCCTGCCTCTACTAACAAATACAAAAATAAGCCAGGCGTGGTGCTGGACACCTGTAATCCCAGCTACTCGGGAGGCTGAGGCAGGAGAATTGCTTGAACCCAGGAGGCGGAGGTTGCAGTGAGCTGAGATCGTGCCATTGCAATCCAGCCTGGGCAACAAGAGCAAAACTCCATCTCAAAAAAAAAAACAAAAAAAAAAGTTAAGTATTTTGTAGCCTTCATAGAAGGTGGAATAAATTATTGTATGGTTGAAGGCAGATCAGTGGTACTGGTTATAGTTTTCAAACTTCAGTTACCAAATAAAACTGTGTCTCTTTGAGAGTGAGTGCTCACTTTTCTTCAATAAGGCTGTCTCAGAGAAGAAGCTGCAAGTGTGAATTTATTTTTTTTCCCTTCCCAAACTCGAGAGGTTGTGAGTCTCATGGAAAAAGTGTGATATCCTAGAAATATTGAAAGCTTGCAGGTTTGCTTGAATCTAAACTTTTCCTCTTTGGGGTGGCATCAGTTAAACCCATCAGTTAAGAGAGCTTGACCCATTTAGCCATGCAACAGCTAAACCCTTAATCCGAACAGATTCATTTTACAGTTCAGATTTTGCCACTGATACTGCACTAATTCATACTCAAAGGTCAACATGTTAGAGCAAAAAGGGCTTTTTTCTTGGGAACTTGAGAACTTGAGGAGCAAAGACTTTCCTATCAAAATGGGTGCAACTATCTGTAAGATCTCATTATTTCCTATTTTACTTATGAACTGATTTTGCTGTAACTTCATATGCAACATTTTTCAAATATCCAATGAGATCTTTAATATACAAAGAAGAGAAGGATAACACTTCTCAGTATTTTCACTGATTTATTTTATCAACAATCTTTAAGAATATGAATGAGTTAATAAAAGAGCCAATGGGAAGAATAGAGACAGACTGTAGAAATACCAGTGCTCACATAGGTTTTGAACCAAAACCAATCACAAGTCTAGGAAAATATCTAGCTTGTGAATTATAAAACCTGTCTATTAAAACAATAAATTTGTCTTTTCTAATGGAATTAAACTTTTCAATAAAAGACATTTACTCAATTTTGCATTTTTTAAAGTAGCAGAACAGACTTTGCCACAAGTATACCATAGAATTTCCTCATGCATACATATCAATTTATTATTTTAAAAGTGTGTTCACATACACTGTCTCATGTGAGTCCTAGAATGTAGTCGTGTTTATAGCCTCTGTGCCTGACTCACAGTAGGCACTGAGTAATCAACTCTAGTAAAAATATAATCATCCTGCAGCCAGGAGAGTTATTATTAAGCCCATTTTATAGATAAGAAAATCAAAGCTCAGAGCATCTTAATGAATTTTCCTAAGTCACAACATGGTCAGTGATTTACATGGGATTTGAACTCAGTGTTTCCGATGCAACTATAGTGCTTATCATACCGAATAAGAATAAAAGAATTCTGAGTTGGAGGCTGAGCTTAGTGACTCATGCCTGTAATTCTAGCACTTTGGAAGGCTGTAGTGGGTGGATCATGAGGTCAGGAGTTCAAGACCAGCCTGACCAACATGGTGAAACCCCATCTCTAAAAAAAAAACAAGAATTAAGAGTTGGAGTCAAATCTTTTTCTTCATGTAAATCAGGCATATGAACCAAGGATTGGATTTTATCTAAGATTTTCTCCTGACTTGATTATCCCTTTTTTATACCCACTATTTTCTGAGCCTGCTCAGAATAAATCATAAATACGTGTAACACAAATTGTTTATAAAATATTATTCATTTACAATAGAACTCCAGTCATTCTTTCTTTAATTTTTGTATTTGTGTATTTTAGAAATTATTACCTCCCAGCTATGTAAAAGCCACTAAAAAAAGAACCCAAGGGAGATATAAAGATAAATTGGCCATGGTCTTTGGCCTTGCTCTCAACCCAGAGGCAGAGGTAAGAATCCACACTACTAATAACTATAATATAAAATGGAGTGTAATGAATGTAATGAGAGAGGTTTGGACAAATTACTGCAGTAATTCAGAGGTATAGGGAACCACTTTCAGGGACTCTGAAAAGGCGTGGATGAAAGAGATATCCTTCAAACCATGTCTTGAAAGATGAGTGGACTTTGGTAAACTGAGACTGAAAGATATTCTTCTATCATGTTGCCAAAAGGTAAAAAGAAAGATAACATTTATTTTTGGTGAAGGTGGACCTTTATATGGGTACTTTTATACACAGTTGATGTGAGTACAAATTGGTTAGAGTTTTGGAGAAAAGTTGAGCAGTAGCTGGTAAATATTAAAATGTATATAACTTGTGGCTTGGTAATTTACTTCCAGGAATACATTCTAGAGATATACTCGTGTGTATGAGGGTGTTGGCTGCATCATCATTTGTAATGGTGAAAAATAAAAACAACTGAATTTTCCCTCAACCAGTGACAGTCACGTAAACTGAATAATTATGAAGAACAAAAGTGTGCAATATGGAATCATCTTTATGATAAACAGGAAAAAAGACCAAGTCATAGAACAATAGGGACCTATCTGTATATGTAAAATTTAAAATAATCATACACAGAAAGCAACAATAAGAAAATGTGTGTGTATATGTATTTTTTTAGACTCTGTGTGTGTGTGTGTGTGTGTGTGTGCACGTGTGCTTATGTGAATGAATACATAGGCATAGGAAAAATGTCTTGATGTTTACCAATCAAATTAATTACAAGGGTTACCTTTGGGAAAGAGTCAAGGAGAACTTCTGTTTTGTTGTATTGGGAATGTTTTACAGATATTATTTATGTGTTTTGTAGATAATTAAAGACATATAAAAAGTCGGTGCTCTGTCAACATGAGAACAGACCTTTAAATGCTTCATTTCACTGATCTGCTTGACTCCACATAGTCAACCTGCTTGTATATGAGGTTAGAGGTGCCCCAAACTCATACACAATCAGATGGACTAAATTACCTGACTGTGGAAGTTGTACAGAAAAAGTCTCAGGCAGGCAATCGGAACTAAAATTGATAGCAGGGGCCCCTGTCAGTCAAATAGCCTTATGCCAATTCACAGTGTGAATGAGGTAACAACAATCTTTCCAACCATGGTAACATTCCCACGTCTTCAAGTGCTCTGAGCGGCCATTTGCTCTTCAGATGAAAGCGGCAGTTGTTCCTACTGGTATACTGTTCTTCATTCTATTCTGAATTATTATTTTAATTCTCCTCTTATCATTCTCAGGCAGTTTTGCCCATGTTTCTAGGAATATGTACTGCCTCTCGGGGTTAGCCAAGCAGCCCATTCTTAACCCCTAATTTAAAATCCTGCCATCTACAGCTTCTAAGTCTTTCCAAAGCACTACATTGCTTATCTTTCCCTGTTGAAACAAGCCATTCACGTTTCCTTTCTCAAAATTACTTCCCTCCCAAAACCAGAAGTGAAGTAGTAGTTTCCCTTTAACTTCATCACATTAAGGTTGTCTTGGTGGGCACATAGATGTGAAAACTTTCTTGACAATATACAGTGACTTCCCTGAGATGCAAACCTGTTTCAGTCACCTGACAGATGAATGAGCAGTTTAAGTGGATAGCTCCATGCAGTATTTTTGCAATTAGGATTATGTTGCAAGTGGAAGAGGAAGGAGGGAGGCTGGTGTTTGTATGCAAGTGCTAGAGGGGTGTGGTGGCAATGACAGGATGTTGTCTGTCCTGTCTGGGCACCCAGGCTCTGTCTGCAAATGTTTAGGAGGGTGGCCTGTTGGCAGTAAGCCAAACAGTTGTTCACACGAAGGTTACAGTGAGGCACAGTGTGGCCCAGAGTGGGCAGTCAGGCACTGTCCCTACGTCAGAGACAGGCATGGTGGCTCCAGCATCACAGACAGGATGATGGCTTCAGTCAGCGGGCACAGAGGGCGGAACTGAAGAACAAGTCTATACTCTCTCAGCAATGGTAATTTTTTTTTTTTTTTGAGATGGAGTCTCACTCTGTTGTCAGGCTGGAATGTAGTAGCGTGATCTTGGCTCACTGCAACCTCCACCTCCCTGGTTCAAGCAATTCTCCTGCCTCAGCCTCCTGAGTAGCTGGGATTACAGGCACGCACCACCACGCCCAGCTAATCTTTGTATTTTTAGTAGAGACAGAGTTTCACCATGTTGGCTAGGATGATCTCGATTTCCTGACCTCATGATCTGCCCATCTCGGCCTCCCAAAGTGCTGGGATTACAGGTGTGAGCTACTGTGCCCAGCCAGTGATAGTAACTTTATGTATTAACTTGAGCAGGCCAAGACATACCAAGATGTCTGGTGAAACATTATTTCTGGGCATGTCTGTGAGGGTGTTTCTGGAAGAGATGGGCGTTTTAATGGGTGGGATGAGTGAAGAAGATCCCCCCTCACCAATGTGGGTGGGCACCATTCCATTTGCTGAGGGCCAACATAGAACACGAAAGCAGGGGAAGGCTGAATATTTCTCTTCTGGAGTAGGCACATCCATTATCTCCTTTTCTTGGGCATCAGAGCTCCAGGTTCTCAGGCCTTGAGGACTCCAAGACTAATATTAGTGTCCCACCCCTCTTCAGACTCAGACGGAATTGCACCACCAGCTTTCCTGGGGCTCCAGCTTGCAGATGGCAGATCATGAAACTTCTCAGCCTCCATAATTGAGCGAGCCAGTTCTCATAACAAGTCCCCCTAACATATCCCTAGAGATCCTACTGGGTTCTAGTTCTCTGGAGAACTCTTAATACCGGCTACTGGTGCCTAGAGACTAAAAGGGCTTGTACAAGAGACAGAACTGGACAAAACCAATTCTGTGGGATTAAGTTTATTAGTAAGCAAAAGAGATACACAGCTTGGGTCTCTCAGAAATTTAAGGAGTATTTTATAGGAGGTTGAGGCTCTGTGTGGCAAGATAGAGAAAGAGCTACGATTTGAGTTACTGTGATTTTGATCCGGTCCACATCACAGGCTGTGGGCCCTGGAGAAACGTGTTAGATCAAAAAATTAAATAATAGGGGTGATTGCTGTGTCAGCTGATCAGGCTATGATGAAGCTGAATCACAGCTGAATATCAATTGTAAAGCCTTTGCATGTTTGTTCAATTGCTTCTACAGACTGTGCAACAACAGTTTTCAACATTTAACTCCAAATTCTGGTGGGCAAGGAAGTGTCACAAGCAATTCCCAGAATCTGTTTATGCATCAAAAAAGATTAAATAAGTGAGTTTAATTAATAATGGCTTGCATACACCATTATTTTTCAAATATATATTGAATTGGCATGGAAATGAAAATTCACCTACTACAATCACTGAAATAATAGTAAATTTTTATTTCTAAGTGTTTCCTAATGCTGAAACAATAATCTTTGGAGTCAGAAATGGTTTCTGACAAAATTTTGCAAATATCTGAATAAACCCAAACTCCTGTTGTTCTCTCCTTTGCTCATAATCTGATTGGCTAAAGGCTGGAAATAATTGACAAATAGGAACAACCCAGGGCAGGTCTTTTTAAGTAGTTTTCAAGGCAAGGCAAACATAATGCCTAACTCTAGCCGTCACTGAGAACCTTGACATTAATCTTTAAATCCTCTATTCTCAAATTCACAGAATGTTACAATGGGATCCAGGAACTCCACCACTTTCAGCATGATGTAGAAAAGCCTGCATACTAAAACCCTTATTTTGCTCTTACATTTGTAGACATAAAACACAAGTTTGTTCAAAAGGTGTTTTACTCCTAAAATGTCTGAATGGCAATTCTTACAGATATAATCTATGTGACTCTTTGAATATGCCAAGATTGTCTTTATAATTTCTAGAAAATAAGTGAAAATGTCAATATTATTAACCTGTTATCAAAGGTATGAACATAAAGGTTTTTAAATTGTGATTAAATGTTGAAGTACCTGGAACTAATTAAAATGTGAGTAACTATAATCCTAAGTACCTTTACAATATGTATTTTATTTTGTACCAGAGTGAGGATATGAAATTGACTTTCAGACTTAAAAATATTTTTTCCATTCTGCCTTATTTCATGAAACAAAACAATCTAAATAGGCTTTAAGATAGTTTCATGTTGCTTTGAATAATTTAATGGCCAAATATTTTTCCCAGTCTTTTATCCCCTGGTGTAGTGTTTTTCCTTTGAGCTCCTTATCTAATCGCTGTAAATGACAATATGAATTATGTGTAGAGAGCAATAAGAAGAGAAAACTCACTATATGCAGTCTGATATTTGGCTGATACACATCCACATAGCTGCACTGGTGGCTAAGAAAATCTTGGGTGTTGGTTGGTAAACAGCCACCCCACTGGTCCCTCACCCAGGACTCTGGCCCTCTCCCCAGTCTAGAAAGTAAGGGGTATGTTAGGCACTCAGAAGGCCTGAGGGAGTTCATATGTCACAGAGATGGTCAGCTATCACCACTGACTGCACAAATCTTATTTAACCACCTCTAACTCCAAACTGATAATTTTGGATAAAAACCAGAATTTGGAGTAAAGGGGAATGGAAAATTAAAAAAAAAAAAAAAGCACAACATCATAGCAATGTTGAAAAGAAAGAATGGGAAATTTCTAGGTGAAAAAAACAGAAAGAGATCTGAAACTGATACTGAAGTCCTCTGGGGAGCACCACATTGGTGCCACTTGGCACCTAGAGATTAAGAGGTGACTGTCCATCTGAGGCCAGAAGAGGTGCCCTGCGTTCTCATACAAGATCACTGCCAAAAGCAGGTCACTAGAAGGGCTGCCTCTTTTGTGAACAGTTTTTCCCATTATCCAGGGGAGAGGCAGGGAATCCTTTTGTTTTTTAGGCATTCAGATAGAAGAGTCTCCTGTGAGAAATTTTAACTCCAAGCCTCTTCAACATACAGATGTGGGGATTAAGTTTAAAATATTTACCTGTGATATGGACAGTCTCATTCCAATTCATGAGACACTTGTGTCAGTCCTATGAAACAACTGGAGCTGGCAGGGAAAGGAAAGGTTAAAACAAACCTCTAGAATCATGTCCATAAATCAGGCACGAGGGATGTTCCTCACCATTGGGAACCCCATAGCAGCAACCACAAACTATAAATGATGAAAACAAATCATTTCTTCACGAATGAGAGGGAGTGATCAGATGTAAAGAAGAGGAGAATTAGCATTTGAAGTTATTGAGATAATGGAAGGGTAAGAAAAATTAGAAAATAACTGTGGTTAAAATAACTAAAGTGATAAAATGATAGAAAGAGCACACCCATCTAGAAAAGAATGGGTGGATATGAGAAACCAAATAGAACCTTGTAAGTGGAAATTATTGAAATAAAAGTAAATGAGTTTAATAGCAGATCAGGCAACAGGTAGGAAGAACTGTAATTTGAAAGGTATATTTAAGGAAGTCATCCAAATGCAGCATAGTGATATTAAAAAGTAATAAAAGATGAAATGGAGCTAAATAGCTATAAAAAACATTGAACACAAGTTCTGGAAAGAGAGTAGAGAATGAGAAAGAGGTGGTGTTGAGTGATAATGGCTGTAGATATTTCTGAATTTAAATACACGAGTTTTCAGATTATGGAAGTGAACTCTGATGGAGGGATGTACCTGATCTCATACATGGCTAGTGGGAGCATAAATATTTCCAAACTCCTTTGAGAGTTACTTCTAACATCTAAAGTTCTCATTCCACCTCCCATTCCCATTCTCCCGGTCTTCTGAAGCTTGGGGAATGGTAACTCCATCCTTCCAGTTATTCAGGTTAATAACCATGAATAAATACTTGATTTCTCTTTCTCACACCCAGTATCTGATTCATCTGGAAATTCAGATGGCTCTATCCTCAAAATACATCCAGAATCTAACCACTTGCCAACATAAACACTGCTATCTCTTTGTTTTGAGATGCCATTAACTGCTGCCTGGGACACCATAATGCCCTCCTCATAGACTTCTCTAATTCTACCATATTTCCAACACAGCAGCCCCCGTGAAATTTAAAAATAAGAGTTATGCCATGTCACTCCTCGGTCACACTAAACTGACCTTGAGGGTTGGTTACCATAGGGCTTTGTGCTGTTTCCCAATATCTGCCTAGCTCACTTCTTCACCTTTGTGGAGTCTTTGCACAAATTTACCTTTTCAATGAGTCCACGCTATGTAAAATTGCAGTCTTATCACAATATCCTGCCATGAGATTCATAATTCCCTTTACCCTCCTTTAATTTTCTGTAGCACATACTATTTCCTATTATGTTATATAGTTTATTTATTATGGTTATTATTTGTTATCTGTGTTCTCCTAACAGCATATGTGTTGCACTAGGCTGGTTTTTTTTTTTTTTTTTCAGTAGGGCAGAATTTAACCCATAGTCAATAATCAGTAGATAACTGATTGAAACAGTGATGCTGCAGAAGCTAAATATGTGTGTACTGCATGACATGGTTTAGAGGACATCCATAGTCTTGTATGTTTGAAATATTCCTTTAGTAAAGCAAGCTCAAATTTCTTAAGTAAAAAAATACTTTAATGTTCAGATCATGAAGAAAAGGGGAACTGGCACTATTTATTTTATATTCTAAAGGAACAGACCAACTTTACGTTATAAAAAACAAGACAATTTGTGTATTTGGAGAGTTTATATTTTCACTGAGCATACTTCAAAGTTATTATTATCATTGTTATCTTTTATTAATGGATTGCTTCAAAATAATGCAGCAAAAATCCCCAAGAAATCAGAGCTAGAACATAAAGAACATCTGCATAAAGTGTGCATTTCTGCTTAAATTCCTCCAGCTTTCAGTGTTTCTTCACTTAGTCAATTGCTTGCCATGATATTTTGAAAGTCTTTATTAGGGAGACCAGGGCAAAAGGAATAAATATTTAGAATATAATTTAAAGCAATGAAATAAAATAGGGGTCTGTGAAGAATACTAACTTTAATAAAAGGACTCAGATAAAACCAAGGCCCTAAAAGATTCACCCTTGAGGAGGCAGTGGACACCTCTCTGCTTTGGGGTTCTCTAATCAAGCAGTGTTCTCCACTCACCCTGGCCCCCACCATGTGCTCGGTGCCCCCTACCCCGGCCCCTTATATAGCTGTCCAACAATGGACACATTCTTTCCCTTAGTTCAATGAGAAGATTGGCGCTTTCAAAACTAACAAAAAGAAATGGGGAAATGAACAGATCACGGAAGAGGTACAAAAACAATTTTGTTTTGCTTTTAGAGCACAAGTTTCCGATCTTACCATTTTGCCCTCTCTCCAAGGTTCGCAGGCATGCCTGACTGTACTGAAACACTGACAGGCTGATCACAGTCACAGCTCTTTCTCTGTGGTTCTTATTTTATCTTCCTGGCCTGTTTCCCGTGGAGGACATCACTCTGAAATCTCCGGGAGCCTTTCCTAGGAATCCTATCACCTTTTTGGTGAATAGACAGGCTGCATGCCGATTCCAGAGCACACTCAAGTGGCTGATACCAGAAATGAGCCCCCTGCACCCTTACACAGAGACATACCTTCCTTCTTGCAGGGCTAGGATTATAACCGTATCTCAGTATAAGAAAATACTAGAAAGTATATAGAACAATAATAATAAGGAGAGGGTTTTTCTTTCATGGGTAGAAACATATTTTCTTTCATACTTTAAGTGTGAAAGAGTGTACAAGATTATTGTTATAATTATCTTCATTTAATCCATGCCATTTTTTTTCTTACATTACTTATTAACCCCTAGAAAATAGAGTTGTCTTTATAGCATATTCTAAAAATTCAGGCTGAAGCAAAAGAAATTCTGTTCTTTAGTGCTAACGTACAATTTCCAGCAAAAAACTAGGACAATGTACCATTTATGTTTTATATTGCAGTAGGACTTTGAGCCTTTTCCAAAAGCCCTTTCACAAAATTGATAGATTATTCTTCCTATTAAAAGAGTCTTTTATTCTGGATGCCAGACCTAGTTCTTAGGGTTGAAATATTGCTTTAGCTTTTTTTGCGACCACAGTGGCATTTCACTGCTGAATAAAGTTACAAATTGTGTACCTAATTCTCCAGGGCACAGAAAACTCTCAGAGGGCTTGAAATGGGCACGAGGTGGGGGATGCGTTTGTTTGTTATTCCTAAATAGGCCAGATAAGAGTCCATGAATCCATGAACATTTCTATCAGGCTGTATGCTGAGCATAAAGAAGAGCATTTGGTTGGAAATATGAGTTCTAGGCTTTTATCGGCTACTAAGTGACACTGCCACTTTAACAGTGGACAACAAAAAGTGAATATATAATAATAATGATAATTTATTGAGTGTTTTGTAAATATCTCGTGTTTGATATATATTATCTCTGACCCCCTCGACTATTCTGCAAAGTAGGAGTTATTATCTTTGTTTTAAAATAAGAAAATTGAGGGAGGGTATAGAGATAAATTAATTAGTACAGCTGGCAAGAGATGCGGTTACAATTAGAATACAGAGCTTTCTAAAGATTATGATTTTCTGGAGTATTATGATGTGACCTAAATGACTAACTCTCTACATCTTGGTTTTCTCATCTATATAATAAAGGCAACTGGTAACATGACCTCTAAGGCTCCTTCTAGGTGTGAAATGTTATAATGTCTAGAATATAAGCTTAGCTACATGTAGCAGCAAACATGAAGTAAAGCTAGCTTAGTTCCACATCCAGATCTACTTGAAATTACTTACTCATACAACTAGAGCCAAGGAATGATGGGAACTGAGAACCAGCAAGAGGTGAAATTGTGTTGTGTGTGCCCCAGCTACTATCCTCAGCGGCTTGGTGATACAGGAGGGGCCTGCGGAGCCTTGGATGGAATAGCGAGGAGATAATCATGCTCACCTATAAACCACATCTTAAGTGGGGTCATGGTCTCTTCACTGGGGATGGAGGCAACTTGAAGAGACTTTTTAAAATTTCCACTTTGGGAGAAAGGTGACTGCCAGGTTCAAGACTAAAGGTCACATTTACATTTATCAGAGTTCACAATCTTTTTCCTCCAAGCTTGTTCTGAGGTCTTATGAAATAAATTTCTATAGTAATGAATTCAAGAAAGTTCTCAGCTTTTGTAGTAGGGACCAGGGTATGAAACAGCCCTGGAGGCAAAGAAATTGGTTTAGAAGGAAGAAGTTAGCGACAGGCCTTTATGTAGTCATGATCCCTTCTGTGCCTGTGTTCTTTATTCCTCTTTTCTTCATCCCCTGCATCCAATGCATGTGTCCTGTTCCATGTTCTTCCCATGTGTATGCAGAATCCTCACACTTCAGTCATCACTGTTGCCTACCCTAGTCTAAGCTACCTTCAGCCTGGATGCCCTTCTTCTCTTCTTCCCTCCCTAGCAACCTTCTTCTTGCCAAAGTTGTACTTTAAAGTATAAACTGGGTCATGGTGCTCCCTTGCTTAAAGCCCATTAATGGTTTCTCAATGTACTTAGCATCAAAAGCAAACCATTCCTCTTGGCCTAGGAGGCCCTCCACAGTCTGGGAAGGCCACCTTGCTAATTTCATCTCAGGTTACCTCCTCTACTGACAGCTTTGCAGCCATCTTGGCCTTCCTTCTCTTCTCTGGATAGTACAAGTTTTCTCTACTGTGAGACAGTACAACCTCTCTGCATAGTACAAGTTTTCTTCTCTGGATAGCACAAGTTTTCTCCACTGTTTTGCACAGGCTGATCCTTTTGCTTGGAATGCTCCCATATCTGCTTTGCCCATGGCCGCCTCCTTCCTATCCTGCAGATCACAGGTTAGATGGCATCTCTTCAGAAAGGTCTATTCTGGTTTCTGTACGTAGTTAGATGCCATTCTCCCCATTTCTTATCTCTTTGTAACAACACACTGCTTGCTTTCTTCACAATGCTTATTGCAAATTGTTTTATTATTTATGAAAGCTTCATGGGAGGCAGGAAGCATTTTTTTCTTTTCCACCTTTGTGCCTAGAGCCTAGCACGGGCCTTGATAAAGATAGTGGCCTGCTGCTCTCCCCTTCTGCTTGATTTAGTCCTGGTCTTTCCTTGGGTCTTGGTTTAAAGCTCAATTCTTCAGGGAGGTCTTTCCTGTCCCCCAGATTAAGCCAGATAGGTCCCCTGCTCTTCGTTTCCATAATTTCCTGTCAATCCCAGCCATAACGCTCAACACATTTCACTGCCATCATTGTTTGTATTTGTCTTCCCTGCTATTCTCTAAGACTATTACTCATGATGACAAAGACTGTCTTGTTCAACCCCAGATGGCTGGCACCAACAAAGGACGAAATCAGGAAATGATGAATAGAAAGAAATGGTTATTGAAAGAGTGTGAAGGGTAGGCAAAAGAGATGACTCACAATTTCTACAAAGCAATTAACCACTTAAAGGACTCAAATATTACCTATCAGCCACTCTCACATCTGCTCCGTCGCCTAGGCTGGAGTGCAGTGGTGCAATCCCGGCTTACTGCAACCTCTGCCTCCCAGATTCAAGAAATTCTCCTGTCTCAGCCTCCTGAGTAGCTGGGACTACAGGCACACACCACCACACCCAGCTAATTTTTTTGTATTTTTGGTAGAGATGGGGTTTCACCATATTGGTCAGGCTAGTCTCGAACTCCTGACCTCAGATTATCCACCCGCCTTGGCCTCCCAAAGTGCTAGGATTATAGGTGTGAGCCACCGCACCCAGCCCTGATTTTTAATTATGCACAATAAAGCACTCAGCACTGAGCAACATTCATTAATCCTGTAATAAATACCTATTTACAAATATGAACTAAGTACCTATTATGTGTCAAGCTAGAGTTACATAGCTTGGATATGAATGAGGATATGAATATGTATGCTATGAAGTAAATAGGATACATGACATATGAATGATATAAAACAAATGCATTTGGAACCCAGATCTGGAAAGCAGCTGTAATAGAAGTGAGGTTTGTTTGAGGCTTCACGAATGGGGGAGATTTCCATAAGGCTAGACGTCCATAGAGTGTGCTTCAAGAAAATAGAAAGGCACCAGTGCAGAGGAGGGTAAACCTGAGATGGACGTGGGGCTTGGCTGGATTCAGGAGTTTTGCAGACCACTGGGAGGTAAATTTGGAAGAGCTGGTAAAGGCACCCGATCCAGGAGTGCCCGGCATGCAGAGGTGAGCGTGTGGGCTTGTATCCAATAGAGAGAGGCCACCTCTTGGCAGCTTTGAGAATAAAGAGTGGCATGACTGGGTGCTTGAGACAAGTGCCATAGTGGAGCCCTGTAGCTGGGCAGAGAGAGACAAGACTGAATTTTTGAGGCTTTATTTTCAGGCATGAGGTAGCAAAGACATCCTTTAGAAAGTAGCAACAGAAATAGAAAACAAAAGAGGAATAAGAGTTTCTGCAAAGGAAGAACTAGCCTAGCAGGCTATGGCGGCTCATAGCTCTTGGGACAGAGCTCAGAGCTCAAGGTGGAGATAAAATAATTACGTTTTTCACAGTGTAAAGAAGTCGTAATATTCATCTCATCTTCCTTTTTTATAAAATGACACTAATAATTCTACAAACTTCTTTTCTGGGAATACTATTCCTTTTGAAAACAATCACAAATGTTTTTAGTTCCGTAGAGATACAGGCGTTATTATTAATAAATTGTCTTTTGATTTATACTTCGTTTTGCCTATCTTGAAAATTACAATAAAACAAATTGAAAATTAAATGCCAATAAAATGACTGTGAGTTTCCTAGTTGACTGTATGTGAGCCATGTGCAATTCAGAAGTTTTCTTCAAAGATTAGAGGAAGTCCTTTTATAGATTTCTAAGGGAAGAAGCAGAATCCAACAAATTCTTTCCTGGTTAATCAAACTACAGAATTTAAGCAAAATAAACTGACTTAAGCTAGCATCACATTAACTTAAAACAATTTTTTTACATTAAAAAATCATGCTATTTCACATCAGCTTTTCTTCTGAATAAATGTGAATTAAAATATAAAATTTAGTCCCTTAGTTTCTAGCACTCAAACACTAGGATCTTAATAATTTTTGAAAACAAAAATTTTATGTCATTAGACACCACATTTTCTTTCTACTGTTAGAGTTCAAAAAATAAAGAAAAAAGAAAAAGAATTGACCTAATACGACCTCTTTCTGGTAAGTTATATTAAAATCTGAAGTTATGCTAAAAATCCTTTTTAAAGCCTTGGTCCATCTTTTATTTACTGTGTTGGATTGTAGACTAATCACTTATTTTCTCATTCAACTCCCATCCATAACAATAATTTAAAACCAGCTAATAAACATTATGGTTTGTTAGAACTGCTACCGATTAAATCTTAAGTGTCTAATACATACAAATATAAACAGAATGTAATTAGAGCTATTTAAAGAACCCATTTTTAACTTAGATTAACCATACTTTCCATTTGCCGAGGATAAACACTCATAAATGAAACCCATTGCTGAGCAAGAAGCAATTACTTCAGTTTAAAATATTAATATGTGCCGCCTTTTAAAAAGCCATGGAAAATCATTTATGTAGTGCACTGTACAGAATGAAGCCATACCCGAAAGGAAGAATGGGATAGTGTTGTGTGTCCTAATTGAGAAGCAATCAGCTGAGGTATGGCATGTCCTTACCCTCTATGAGGTCCATTAAAGTTCGCTTCGATTAGAGCATTTTCCAACATCATATTCCTACGTATATTTAAGCGTGATCTAAAAGCCCACACACACAAACACACATAGACAGAGAAAGGGCAGTTTTACTGTTGAAAAATCAATTTCATCAACCTGTTTCTGGGAATAATTGAGACACATTCATAACCTAATAACTGATTTAAGCATATTAAATAAAGATAGCCTGGAAGAGAAGTAAATGCAGACATCCCATATATCTTAATTTCACATTTCGCACCTAAAATTACACAAAAGACATATTGAGTCTGACTGAATGTAGCTAACTATGCAATTCTACAGTATTTTTTGTGATATTGTAGGCTGACTGAAAAGCTTGGTTTGGGTTAGAATGAAATTCAGTCTAGTTAAATGCATGCATTTTTAGTTGCTGATACGAGTTAACCACAGGTCAAATCCGGTTACAATGAGTACCATTATCACAAAATGCTTCTAAGCTGGTCCCAAAAGTCTTCAGAATAGGGCTTTGTTAATTTTATCACAGTGACACCCACTAATGGAAGACGCTAGACAGACCTATTAACCCTTGGTTTGCTTGAAATGGCTACGGTCTTTGGAAGTCTCTTTGGTTACATCTCTGAATATAATATGATGCTGGATGGGGGTGTAGGTATTTCAGTATCAGAAGACAAAAGTTCATAGAACAGATTTGTGCTGTCAACAGCTCATGCTTGTGAGTATAATTGGAATACTGTTTTTAAATGGGACCTATTTTATTCATGACAACCAAATTACAAGGCAGATGAATTCAGTAGATGATTTGCATTATGGTGATATACCTTGAACTCTAAATAAAATTTATTATTTTAGGACCACATCTTATTTTTTTTCTCATGGATAACTGTAAGACAATATATTTATTAATCTTTCTAAAGCTCAGTTCAGGAACTTCTAACCTCAGGTTTGATTGGGTTTCAGAAAGGTTCATGCAGTCATACATTTTCTTATTTATTTACTTTTTAAATTATACTTTCAGTTCTGGGATACACGTGCAGAATGTGCAGGTTTGTTACATAGTTATACACATGCCATGGTGGTTTGCTGCACCCATCAGCCAGTCATCTACATTAGGTATTTCTCCTAATCATGTGATCTACAAACAGAGACAATTTGACTTCCTCTCTTCCTATTGAATACCCTTTATTTCTTTGTCTTTCCTGATTACCCTGGCCAGAGTTTCCAATACTATGTTGAATAGGAGTGGTGAGAGAGGGCATCCTTGTCTTGTACCAGTTTTCAAAAGGAATGCTTCCAGCTTTTGCCCATTTGGTATGATATTGGCTATGAGTCTCTGTCATAAATAGCTCTTATTATTTTGAGATACATTTCATCAATGTCTAGTTTTTTGAGAGTTTTTAGTGTGAAGAGGTGTTGAATTTTATTGAAGGCCTTTTCTGCATCTATTGAGATAATCATGTAGCTTTTGTCATTGGTTCTGTTTATGGAATTATGTTTATTGATTTGCATATGTTGAACCAGGCTTGCATCCCACAGATGAAGCTGACTTGATTATGGTGGATAAGCTTTTTGATGTGCTGCTGGATTCGGTTTGCCAGTATTTTATTGAGGATTTTTGCATTGACATTTATCAGGGATATTGACCTGAAACGTGTGTGTGTGTGTGTGTGTGTGTGTGTGTGTGTGTGTGTGTGTGTCTGTGTGTATCTGGTAGGTTTTGGTATCAGGATGATGTTGGCCTCATAAAATGTGTTAGGGAGGAGTCCCTCTTTTTCTATTGTTTGCAATAGTTTCAGAAGAAATGGAACCAGCTTCTCTTTGTATCTCTGGTAGAATTTGGTTGTGAATCCATCTGGTCCTGGGCTTTTTTTTTTTTTTTTTTTTTGGTTGGCAGGCTATTCATTACTGCCTCAATTTCAGAACTTGTTTTTGGTCTATTCAAGGATTCAACTTCTTCTTGGTTTAGTCTTGGGAGAGTGTATTTGTCCAGAAATTTATCCATTTCTTCTAGATTTTCTAGTGTATTTCCATAGAAGTGTTTATAGTACTCTCCGATGGTAGTTTGTATTTCTCTGGGATCAGTGATGATATCCCCTTTATCATTTTTTTACTTTGTCTATTTTATTCTTCTCTCTTTTCTTCTTTATTAGTCTGGCTTGTAGTCTATTTCGTTAATCCTTTCAAGAAACCAGCTCCTGGATTCGCGGATTTTTTTGAAGGCTTTTTTTGTGCCTCTATCTCTTTCAGTTCTGCCCTGATCTTAGTTCTTTCTTGTCTTCTGCTTGCTTTTGAATTTGTTTGCTCTTGCTTCTCTAGTTCTTTTAATTATGATGTTAGGGTGTTGATTTTAGATCTTTCCCAGTTTCTCCTGTGGGCATTTAGTGCTACAAATTTCCCTTTAAACACTGCTTTAGCTGTGTCCCAGAGATTCTGGCATGTTGTGTCTTTGTTCTTATTGGTTTCAAAGAACTTTTTTATTTCTGCCTTAATTCCGTTATTTACCCAGTAGTCATTCAGGAGTATGTTGTTCAGTTTCCATGTAGTTGTGCAGTTTTGAATGAGTTTGTTAATCCCAAATTCTAATTTGATTGCACTGTGGTCTGAGAGACTGTTTGTTATGATTTCTGTTCTTTTGCATTTGCTGAGGAGTGTTTTACTTCCAATTATGTAACCAATTTTAGAGTAAGTACAATGTGGTGCTGAGAAGAATATATATTCTGTTGATTTGGGGTGGAGAGTTCTGTAGATGTCTATTAGGTCCACTTGGTCCAGAGCTGAGTTCAAGTCCTGAATATCCTTGTTAATTTTCTGTCTTGTTGATCTGTCTAATATTGACGGTGGGGTGTCAAAGTTTCCCACTGTTATTGTGTGGGAGTCTAAGTCTCTTTGTAGGTCTCTAAGAACTTTCACTATGAATCTGAGTGCTCCTGAATTGGGTGCATTTATATTTAGGATAGTTAGCTCTTCTTATTGCATTGGTCCCTTTGCCATTATGTAAAGTCCTTCTTTGTATTTTTTGATGTTTGTTGGTTTAAAGTCTGTTTTACCAGAGACTAGGATTTCAACCCCTGTTTTATTTATTTATTTATTTATTTATTTATTTATTTTGCTCTCCATTTGCTTAGTAAATATTCCTCCATCCCTTTATCTTGAGCCTATGTGTGTCTTTGTATATGAGATGGCCTCCTGATAGGTCTTGGCTCTTTATCCAATTTGCCAGTCTTTTTTTTTTAAAGACCAAGTTTCACTCTTTTTGCTTAGGCTGGAGTGCAATGTTGTGATTGATCTTGGCTCACCACACCTCTGTCTCCCAGGTTCAAGTGATTCTCCTGCCTCAGCCTCCCGAGTAGCTAGGATTACAGGAATGTGCTGCCACGCCTGGCTAATTTTTTTGTATTTTAGTAGAGACAGGGTTTCTCCATGTTGGTCAGAGTGGCCTCAAACTCCCAACCTCAGGTGATCCTCCTGTGTAGGCCTCCCAAAGTGCTGGGATTACAGGTGTGCTCCCCAGGTGCTTTGTCCCAGGGAGATGTGAGCTTTATCTATAAGCACCCAGCCCAGTCTATGTCTTTTAATTGGGGCATTTAGCCCATTTACATTTAAGGTTAATATTGTTATGTGTGAATTTGATCATCACAGTCATTATGATGCTAGCTTGTTATTTTGCCCATTAGTTGATGCAGTTTCTTCATAGTGTTGATGGTCTTTACAATTTGGTATGTTTTTGCAGTAGCTGGTACTGGTTTTTCCTTTCTATATTTAGTGCTTTCTTCAGGAGCTTTTGTAAGGCAGGCCTGGTGGTGACAAAATGTCTCAGCATTTGCTTGTCTGTAAAGGGTTTTATTTCTCCTTCACTCATGAAGCTTAGTTTGCCTGGATATGAAATTCTGGGTTGAAAATTCTTTTCTTTAAGAATGTTGAATATTGGCCCCCACTCTATTCTGGCTTGTACGGTTTCTTCAGAGAGATCTGCTATTAGTCTGATGGGCTTCCCTTTGTAGGTAACCCTGACCTTTCTCTCTGGCTGCACTTAATATATTTTTCTTCATTTCAACCTTGGTGAACCTGATGAGTCTTAGGGTTGCTCTTCTCGAGAAGTATCTGTGTATTTCCTGAATTTGAATGTTGGCCTTTCTTGCTAGGCTGGGGAAGTTCTCCTGGATGATATCCTGAAGAGTGTTTTCCAACTTGGTTCCATTCTCCCCATCACTTTCAGGTACACCAATCAAACATAGGTTTGGTCTTTTCACATAGTCCCATAATTCTTGGAGTCTTTGTTTGTTCCTTTTCATTCTTTTTTCTCTAATCTTGTCTCTACACTTTATTTCATTAAGTTGATCTTCAATGTCTTACATCCTTTCTTCTGTTTGATCAATTTGGCTATTGATACTTGTGTATGCTTCACGAAGTTCTCGTGCTGTATTTTTTAGCTCCATCAGGTCATTTATGTTCTTCTCTAAACTGGTTATTCTAGTTAGCAATTCCTCTAACCTTTTTTCAAGGTTCTTAGCTTCTCTGCATTGGGTTAGAACATGCTCCTTTAACTCAGATGAATTTGTTGTTACTCACCTTCTGAAGCCTACTTCTGTCAATGCATTAAATTCATTCTTTGTCCAATTTTGTTCCCTTTCTGGCAAGGAATTGTGATCCTTTGGAGGAAAAGGGGCATTCTGGCTTTTGGAATTTTCAGTCTTTTTGTGCTTGTTTTTCCTCATCTTCATGGATTTATCTACCTTTGGTCTTTGATGTTGGTGATCTGGTGTTCTGAGTGGATGTCCTTCTGGTTGATGTTGATGCTATTCCTTTCTGTTTGTTCGTTTTCCTTCTAACTGTCAGGCTTCTCTGCTGCAGGTCTGGTGGAGTTTGCTGGAGGTCCACTCCAGACCCTATTTGCCTGGGTATCAGCAGCCAAGGCAGCAGAACAGCAAAGATTGCTGCCTGCTTCTTCCACTGGAAGCTTTGTCCCAGAGAGGCACTCACCAGATGCTAGCCAGAACTCTCATGTATGAGGTGTTTGTCGACTCCTGCTGGGAGGTGTCTCCTAATCAGGAGGCACAGGGGTCAGGGACCCACTTGAGGAGGCAGTCTGTCCTTTAGCAGAGCTTGAGCACTGTGCAGGGAGATCGTTGCTCTCTTTAGAGCCAGCAAGCAGGAATATTTAATCTGCTGAAGCCACGCCCACAGCTTCCCCTTTCCCCAGGTGCCCTGTCCCAGGGAGATGTGAGTTTTATCTATAAGCCCCTGGCTGGGGCTCCTGCCTTTCTTTCAGAGATGCCCTGCCCATAGAGCTAGTCTGGCTACAGTAGGTTTGCTGAACTACAGTGGGCTTTGCCTATTCTGAACTTCCTGGTAACTTTTTTTACACTGTGAGGGGAAAACCGCCTACTCAAGCTTCAGTAATGGTCAATGCTCCTACCCCCACCAAGCTTGAGCATTCCAGGTTGACTTCAGACTGCAGGAAGAATTTCAAGCCCGTGGGTCTTAGCTTGCTGGGCTCTGTGGGGGTGGGATCCACTGAGCTAGATGCTTGGCTCTCTGGCTTCAGTCCCCTTTCCAGGGAGTGAATGCTTATGTCTTGCTGGCATTCCAGGTGCCACATAAACTCCTGCAGCTAGCTCGGTGTCTGCCCAAATGGTTACCCAGTTTTGTGCTTGAATCCCAGAGCCCTGGTGGCATAGGCACCCAAGGGAATCTCCTGGTCTGTGGGTTGTGAAGACCATGGAAAAAATGTAGTATCTGGGCCAAAGTGCACCATTCCTCACAGCACAGTCCCTCACAGCTTCCCTTGGCTTCTGCGTTGATCTTGCTGGGAGATAGATTCACAATAGATTCAATAGATTGAAATTGAACTTTCTGAGTCGAGTAACTTGGAAACTCTAACATTAGGAAAGCTCATTTAGGAATACTATGACAGATGTCTACACCGGCCCCTCTCCAGTGCCATCCACACAAACAAAAAAGGAGATGCTGAATGTGTTGCTTTGCCAGATATAATGTGGACCAGAGTTCTACCAAGATTAACTTGAAACAGCATTATTAATGATGGCACCTCAAGGAATGACTAAGTTGCACTCCATAACTTTATAAAATTTTATAACCCATCAACTAAATTGCCTGAATTAGTTGACTTTATTGTTTGTTAAATGCTTGACAGCCAATAGATTTAATACATTGTTAATTATCCTATTCTCCTTAAAATAGTATTTTCATTTTTATAACCAAGAATATTTAGAGGCTAATTAGAAATCCAGTAATGTGAATTGTAAATTATGTGTAATTACAATAAAACTACTGAAGAATAACACACATTACTTATAAATTGTAACACTGTGATAAATTAAAGCAATTACAGGTAAACCAATAATGTTCTTTAATTAAGTAGTTATGAATGAGAATTTGTGCTTTGCATTTACAATAACCTATAAGGTTGGAGATTGCATTTATAGCTCCTGCAGAAATCGATTGCACTCTGCTGTGATACTTTGCTAAGAATAACTTCTAAGTTCATTACTGTCATTATGCCATTATCATGTAAAAACACCCAGGATTGTTAAATGTAAGTGTGCTGACAACCAATCAACCATCCTTCTTAATATAATTATAATTATGTCACTATCTCTTCTTATGCTTTTATGAATCTGTGAAAAAGTTCAGATTTCCACCAGTCTTCAGTATTGGTTGCGAAGGAATAGAAGTTGCTCTGTCACACACTTACTGAAAATACTATTGTATTTGACACTAATAAGGCTATTCATCCTCATAATTATCTTACTTTAACCTGCCGTTTATAAGATTATAGCAATATTTTTATGTTGCCACATGTTTATTATTTTATATATTGTTATAAGGTGAGGTAACTCCTTGACATGTTCAAGTTGCAATCAGTGTCACAGTATGCATAGAGAGGAGACCCTGACAGACCATCTCTCTGTTTTTAATTCAAGTCATGTGTTTTGTGTGTTCAAACAGGTCTCTGAAGGAGAAAGAGAGCCAGTACACATTGGTGAAAAGGGGAAGAGTTGGAAGGTTCACATGATGAGAATTTGTTGATCCAGATTATTTAAAAGATATATATTTAAAGGAAGAACACTAAAAATGTAAGAAAAGGATTCTGAGTTATTCAGGTATATATATGTTATTAATTTGCTTTGAGACATTAACAATGAACAGTTCTCCAATAAGTGAGGAACAATTAGACTACTACCATAACATAATATTCCAAATACAGTATTTTGAATATTCTTGAGTGATATGCCCAACCAGGGAAAGTAATATGCATGGTAAAGACTACCCATATCAGTGATGATTGTCAGGTCTGAGGTTTCACCCTGCATATAAGCTAGTAAGCCAGCCAATTAATGTTTCATGGATACTGGCACAAAACACAAGACTCCTGGGTCAGAAACAAAGACTTTGGCACTCATGGGAGTGATGTGGGGGGAGGCGGGGGTGCCAGATGGATGCTATACAAACAATGGGTTTGCATGTAGCCACGTAACACTGAATTTGGGGAATCCATTGCTTTTACAGCAAGCAGTAAGGAAACAAGCTCTTTGTCCCAGAGAGAGAAGTGAAATCACCTCTCTAGGTTGCTCTGCAGACATGACCCTGAGAAATAGCCCCAGAAAAGAGCAGTCAGGGCTTTGCATTCTTGATAAACCCAGTAAGACATGTAAGAGCCGAAGAGACTGAGGGAGGACTGTCTTTTTCAACGAATACGATAAATTAGTATACTTATGTAATGAATGTACAAATAATATGTTCAGGAGCTTGATGTACAACTAGGTACAGCAACAGTTTTTACACACTGATTTTAAGTTCAAAATTCTGTTCCTAGAACCATGCTTACCTCCATATATTAAAACTTATTTAAAATGGAACAAGAAACTTCTGGGAAGAGGTACCCTTTGATATACTTCCTCACTGTATTGCTCTTTAACTGATGCTTCCAGTCTATTATTTCTTTTGAACCACTCATACTGTTTCCTTTCCTGTCTTTAGTTCATTGCTTATCAAATTAGCTTTCAAACTGTGCCTTTACTGAAATGGTAGTTTAATATGTTGCTTTACAACTTGATTTGCTTGGTATATTTAATTGTGGGGGCTAACAATTGGCTTTGATAAGCCATTTAATACATATTTCTTAAAGAAAATGCAAAGCACTTGAAGCCATGATGTATTTTTATGCTCTATGTTCAAAGTCAAGTCTCAGGTTTTCATTAGTTTTGCAGAATGATCCACTGAACTTTTTAGGCAATGGGGCCACAGTTTAATGTGTCCCCAGACTTTATAATGACCAAACTCTAAAGTTTTCTGTAACTGGTTTCCAACTCTTTTCCCACCCTTTCTCATTTTTTCATGAAAATTTTGTTGTTCTCTACAATGCACACTCATCTCTTTTATTTGGGTTTATAATTTTCTGTATTTCATGGTGAACAACCTTAGTGGTCCCTCATGCTGATCGTGATACTTGACTGAATGAAAAGGACAAGGAAGGGCATCTGAAGGAAACAACTTCATCATGTCCTTCTCCTGCCACCTTTCAACCTACTTTCAACAAACTGTAGTTTCAAGCCTTGGGGTAAAAATCTCAAGTAATCTCATCCTTTTAAAGATTACTTTCAGGTAAAAAGTTAATGGCTCCTCAGGTTTGGCTTTAAAAAGCTGAATTCAGGACAGGAGCAGTGGCTCACGCCTGTAATCCCAGTACTTTGGGAGGCCAAGGCGGGTGGATCACGAGGTCAGGAGTTCGAGATCAGCCTGGCCAATATGGTGAAACCCCGTCTCTATTAAAAATACAGAAATTAGCTGGTTGTGGTGGCGGGCGCCTGTAATCCCAGCTACTCAGGAGGCTAAGGCAGGGAGAATCATTGGAACCCGGGAGGTGGAGGTTGCGGTGAGCTGAGATCATGCCGTTGCATTCCAGCCTGGGTGACAGGGTGAGACTCAGTCTCAAAAAACAAAACAAAACAAAAAGTTGAATTCAGGGTCAAACCTCAAATCTTTCTCTAATTCTTTTCTTCCCAATACAACAGACACACACACACACACACACACACACAGCTGCCTTGCTTCTGCTGGGAAGAAACCACCTGGTGATGACTGTGTAGCTCACTCCCAGCTCAGCTCCTTCTGTTCTGGTTGGCCTCCAAGTTGGTGCTGAAAAAATCAGACATCATCAGTCTCTGGATTTCTCAGACACCAAAGACACACTAAACATTTTGGGTGGCTGTCCTTAAGTCCTCCTCCACTGGATTAAGTTTACAGGGAAACACTCCCCTGCCTGGCATCATGGTACCACAACTCCCCAACTGTTTCCCAAAGGAATTCTTATCCTCTCGGGTTGGATCAGACTTCAATGTCTTTTTTATACCTTTGAGGTGGTTTGGCACCTATGGCTTTGGACCCAGGTTCTGTTTTATTTTGGGGCATGGGGGTAGTATCTCATCCAAAAATTCAATATATGCGGAGGAAACAAAGTTAATATCCTATTAAAGTTGCCTTTTTGTATTTAGTTATTTTTTGAAACTATTATTTATTTTTTGTCACTCTTACTACGTTGCAAGCCTTTTGAGGATAGGGTCCATTTCTGATACTTTTTCTTTGATCAGTGAATTGGGATCATCAATTTATATATCTTCAGGGACAGAGAGGAATAAGAATATATACATGAATGAAGCAGACAGATAGGAAAAAATGAGGAGTATTAAATTTCCTTTTTTTTTTTTTTTAAGGAGAAGTCAAGCATCTAGAATTTTATGGAAATTATTGATGTATTAATTGAAAACCTGTAAACACATTAAAATCATGTCTGCCCAAAGCCAAAATAATCAGTACATTTAATTTAACAAAATAACTCCATTATTGGGAATAAATGAAACTAATAATTGAATATTTGACTTTTAAACTGGTTGTAGTTAAGCTTTTATTGATTTAAATAATTGGAATCTATTTAACAAACTGTTCTTTCATTTAAAAAAAATACATTTTTGTAAAATGTAGTCTGCCTGTAGACTAATAAAATGAAGAAGTTAATTTATCTTTTCTTACCATTTGAGTTATGGGTAATTAAAAACTATGTTTACCTTCTGTTTCGAGAAAGTCAGTTTCTAAGTAAACAGTATCTTAACAGTTTGAATTGTTCCAACTGTTTTCTAAAAGTTGAGGAAAAGCTATTAAATATTTATTATGTTTTATTATGTTATTCACTGTTAGAATGAATTTGCAAATTTTATTAATACTATTCAGAAAGCCATGAAAAATTATAATTTATGAATGAAAAATCAAATCTAGCAAACTAGTTATCTGAAAAAACTTACACTCAGAAATAAAATGCATTGTCCAGTGCTTTCCTGTAGGTCAGTGAGGCCACAGAAGATTTTAGAGAGAAGAAACTGATGAAAAGTGAGAAATAGAAAAGTAGCCTAAGAAAATATTTTCAGAGTATAACAACAAAATGAAAGAGTTGGTTAGAAGTCTGAAGAACAGGCCAGGCATGGTGGCTCACACCTGTAATCCCACCACGTTGGGAGGCCGGGGTGAGTGGATCATTTGAGGTCAGGAGTTTGAGACCAGCCTGACCAACATGGTGAAACCCCGTCTCTATTAAAAATACAAAAATTAGCCGGGTGTCATGATCGGCACCTGCAGTCCCAACTGCCCAGGAGGCTAAGGCATGAGAATTACTTGAACCTGGGAGGCGGAGGTTGCAGTGAGCTGAGATCACACCACTGTACTCCAGCCTGAGTGACAGAGCAAGACTCTGTCTCAGAAGAAAAGGAACTATGCTGAGATGCTGAGCACTGAGTGGAGAGAGGAGCTAAGAGCTCCTGAACTGGTGGATAGGCTGCTGCTGCAGGACTTTTCCTCCCAGCTCCACCAGGAAGCTTTCTTTCCACTTCTGTGATAGCTTGCTCCTTCTCTGCCCTTGAGGATTTTATCTCCAGGAAACAGATAAGAAAAAGAGCAATTACAATTACATTTCAGTGAATGCCTACTTGGAAAGTTTCTGGGTTTCATTAAAAGTAAAACAAACAAAAAAAGAGAGATGCTTTTAAAATTAATACATGTTATGTGCTATAGACAACTGGGGTAGTGCCACTGGGCTGTTTGTATCGATCCCTTTTACACTGTTCTAGTTTTCCTTTTCCTATACCCACCACCTTTGAACGCACACCATAATATGCTTATATCTACAATTTACTCTTTATGTTCTGTATCTTTTTGCCAAAAATGTAAGCTCCACAAATGTAGGGATCTTTGCTTGCTTTGTTTGCTGGTGTGTTACAAGCACCCATAAGAGTGCCAGGCACATAGTTGGTGCTCAGTAAATATTTATAGATTGTTCTATAAAGAATGCATATGATAAACGGAATGGCAACATTGGGAGATACTGTAATAGACCTGAGAAAGGATTTCTGTAAAATCAGAAAAGATAGAAAACCAATGGAACTTGTTAAATATTTTTAAAATCAGGCTTCACAAGTTACTTAGACATAATCCATTCAATAAATTCCAAGTCCTGATGCTTCTACTCTTAAAATACATCTCAAACACACCTTTCCATTTCTATTTGTGTCATACTTTCAACAACCCTTTTTCTAGATGTCTCAACAGCTTCCTTGCCTTTTCATCTCAGGGCCTTACATCAAATAAGTCATCTTCAATCATTCATAGGCTTGAGCCGATTTATGTATGACTCTTCCGTGTCAGACATGGAGATAATGTTTATTAGATGGTTTTACATAGTTTCTGCTTTCATGGAATTTACAGTTTAATTTGGCAGACGGGCATTAAACAAGTAATGATCCAAATACCTATAGGACTATAGCTCTAGTTTGATGTTGGAAAGGACAGTTTGCCTTGAAGGTATATCTAGGGGAACTAATCTAGCCTAGAATTTCAGAGGAGAATCTCTTCCTGCGAGAGTGATGTATGTGATGAGATTTGAGAGAAAGTGGGGACACTTTCCAAGGGAAGAAGGGGAGAGAGTCTGTTATGGGGAACAGAATATGTTAAACTCCTGGGGTGGGAGGGCTGGGAGAACCATCATGAGTGAAAACTCTGCTCGGTTGAAACCAGGTGGTGTATGACTTGAAGGGGCCTGACATGGATTTTAGACTTTAATCTAACAGCAATGAGAAGCCACAGAAGGATTTTATTTGAAGAATAAACTTGACCCAAATCTGTAAAATCACACTGCCTGTATCGGAGTTTTCTTCAAGCCTCAGTGGCTCCCTAATGCCTGCTGGGTACAAATCTTAATAATATCTTATCCTGTAACTCAAAATTGTACATGCTAGTCGTGGTGTTTAATCTTAGGCTTTTCCAATGATACACACTGGACTACCCCTGGCCCCTTGAATCACTTTCTTGTCCCTCACAGTCAAATTTCCCTTCCCTCCTCTCCCCTCCTGGTCTCCCCTCTCCTCTCCTCTCTGCTCCTCCCCTCTCTGCTCCTCCCCTCTCTGCTCCTCCCCTCTCTGCTCCTCCCCTCTCTGCTCCTCCTCTCTTTTTATTTCTTTCTTTCTGATTGAATGCCTATTCTGCCTTCTTGGTTTAATATAATCTGTTCCACATATATCCTTAGATTCAGATCAATTATTGTCTCATCTTTTTCTTTGAATCACGTTCACAGCATGTGTAATATTTTCCTCACAGAATAGTGACTTTCTTTCTATCAAAGCTCCATTAAAATATCTTTTCCTTAAGGACTATGTCTGATTCTTCTTTGATATCTCATAGGAAATTCCTCATACCGAGCACGTAGCAGATGTGCCTCATGGGTATTTGTGAAATAAAGTATCTAATACTGTCTTTCTGAATCCAAGGGAAAGTGCTGGAAACATTCAGAAGATTATTGCAAAGTCTAAAATAACAGTGGCCTTTTCTTTCTTAGCCCAAATTGGTAAAGCAGCAGGATAAAATATGCCTGTATGAATGTCAGCAGCATTCTGGCTTCACTTACCTACTAATCTAGCCCAGACTCACTCTAAGTCATTTTAATTTTGCCTCCTAACAGTTGAAAATGCCTTGTCCCCCTGATCTCCTACTGTGGCCTCCAACCACTGACAGTTTTTATTTCATGGGAAAAGCAGGAGACTGGGAGAAAACAGCCTAGGGTTCAAACTTAACTTCTGTGACTACAGCCAAATCCTAAAACCCTTTGATTTGGCCTGATCATCTGTAAGTGGAATGGACAGTTTCCAAAGCTTGTAATGCTAAACAATGAGCAACGATACATAAAGAACCTATCCCAGTACCTGGGACATCAAAGAGGCTCAATGATTATCAATTCACTTACGGTCTCCTGTCCACAGTCTCCTGGTTCAGTAGAAAATTCCGATCTCTCTCTCTTTTTTTTTTTTTTTAGACAGAGTCTTGCTCTGTCACCAGGCTGGAGTGCAGTGGCACGCCAGCAAATCTGAGCTCACTGCAACCTCCGCCTCCCGGGTTGAAGCCATTCTCCTGCCTCAGCCTCCCGAGTAGCTGGGATTACAGGTGCCCACCACCACACCTGGCTAATTTCTGTAATTTTAGTAGAAGTGGGGTTTCACCATGTTGGCCAGGAGAGTCTTGATCTGTTGACCTCTTGATCTTCCTGCCTTGGCCTCCCAAAGTGCTGGGATTACAAGTGTGAGCCACCGCGACGGGCGAAACTTCTTCTCTTTTTCTTTCCAAGAGTTACTTCAGCATCTTTGTTATTTATATCATTCATCCTGTCTTCTTTGGGTTGTAGCTCCATTAATTAACTCCTCTTTTCCCTCTCTCAGTGTCAGCCATCTTTTCCCTTGACTTCTTCCTTCTTTTCTGCTTTCAAACACACTCAGCTCTCTCTCCATTCCCAAACATCTTATATCTTAGCAGCTATTTTATGCATTCATTCATTCGAAAGCAATGATAAACAACATATATGGGCAATGCTAGGTACTGGGGCTGTAAGAATGAATACAATACTGTCATAGGTTTTGTGCCACATTAGGAGAGACACGATGTATAAACAAATCATTAGTTAACATGATAAAATAATTCAACAGAACTGCTGAAAAGTTCTATGGAAGCATGGAAAGGAGGCATTCATTTAGCCTGGAGGATTAGGGGTGGCCTCACACAGGAGGAGATTACTGAGATAGGTTGTGAGGCCATTGCTGGAGATTAGAAGGTATTTTATTTTGAAGGGTCAGCATCAGCAAAAGCAAAAGGTATTAAAAGTTAGAACCTGCTAAAGAAGGGCAAATAATGTAGAAGTGATTGTAGCAAAGGGTGTCAGTTGAGAGTAACCTAAATTGGGAGAACTTTGAAGTCTTTAAGGCAATGGAAGCCATCAAAACATTTTAGCCAAAGGAGTGATATTGCTACATGTGGATTTTAGAAAGATAAGTTTGGGTAGAAAGAAGGATGGTTGAAAAAAGAAGGTTAGAAGTAGAAAGCCCAGTTGAGAGGTGACTGCAATAGACAAGGCTAAGATGATATTTGGCTCTTGCTCCACCACCATCTTCTCCATTCAACATCACTCATCACATCGCTTCTCGGCCTCCTGGCTAAGCTCAAGTGTGAATATCACCAGTCACATCCTATGGACAAAATTCAATGGCCCTTTCTTAGTCCCCGACTTCCTTTGTTTGCAAGGTGTATGTTATACCTCAAATCATCCAGTTCTCACATCTCCTTACTGTCTTGGCTTCTGTGTTAGTGCACATGGCTCATTAACCTTATCACTCTTTCATTCCTGCATCAGCTCTTGCTTCAGTGCGATGGACAGCTCATTCTGGTCTGTTTTCTTATCCTTTCCATGTTATTTTGCCTATATTTTCACCCTCACCCACGTATTCAAGTATCCTTTCCAAGCAGATTAAAGTCAAACATGTGACTCCGGTGCTGTTACTGCTTTAGAGCTTCATTTATGCATTTCCGAAGGTCTGCTGGATATTTCTACACAGAAGCCCCAGCAGCTCATTGACCTCAGCATGCTGTAACTCTACTTCAAACTCACGTTTCCTTGCATCTTCCCCAATAGTGCCACCATTCTTCTTATCTCTCAGGTAGAGATTCAGAATCCTGAGCTGCACCTCTTACTTTTCTTTCATCCCCTGCAATAATATTTTTTTTTGAGATAGAGTCTTGCTCTGTAGCCCAGGAGTAAGGTGGCATGATCTCAGCTCTCTGCAATCTTCACCTCCCGGGCTCAAGCGATTCTCCTGCCTCAGCCTCCAGAGTAGCTGGGATTACAGGCTAATTTGTATTTTTAGTAGGGGCGGGATTTCACCCTGTTGGCCAGGCTGGTCTCGAACTCCTGACCTCAGATAATTCACTTGTCTCGGACTCTGAAAGTACTGGGATTACAGGCATGAGCCACCACACCGGACCACATGCAACAGTCTTAAAAAACCCTCACATTGCTTCTTCCTAAGCAATGATTCCTCAGTCATTTCATTCTTTCCATCCCCACTGCTACTTTTCTAGCTGTACTTATTTTATCGACTCACGTCACAGGTATCCAGACCACTTCATATTAGAGAAATCTGTGTATGCTTATCATATTCTCTAAAGGTTGAGCATCATGAGGGCAGCAGGTATGAGAGCTTGGAATGAAGATTCCTAATGAAGCTTGGAGACCCATCCTATCAGAATCCTGTCATGTAAGTTTATCCAACTGTCACCTTTCCCTTGCCTTTTCCTCTTCCTCATTCCTGAAAGCTCCAATGTGGAATTTGAGCTGAAAATCACCACTAGTGCTTAAAATCACAGGAGCTTAAATAGTTTGTGGCCCTGGTCCACCCTGTCTCTGCTTTTATTACAGTACTAGGTTTCTTCATTTTAGAGACAGTATCCTTGGTGTGTGATCCTGAAATACACTTGAGGTACAGAGACTCTGTGTCTTGTGAATTGTAGCGAGATGCCTTATTTGTGGTAGGCCATAATTATTTGCTGAATGACTAACAATTTATCTAATCTAATTGATTTCTACGCCACTGATATTTGTATGTTATTTGTGTATTTTAATGTACGTAATTATTGAAACATTAGCAAGTATTTTCTGCCCATTTTAATGGCTCATTACCTTCTATATCATGTTATATCCTGGTTTATATAAGAACATCTGTGTCTAATATATTCCTGTAAATCATCCCTGTTCATTTTCATAAGGATATTAGACTCAGCAAATATGTGTCATGTGGATTTTTATGTGCCAGCCTCTGAACATCACAAAAACTTCCCAGAGCCAGAGATAACTGCACTGAATCAGCTGTTCCCAAGTTTACTTTTAACCATTGCTCAAATTAGATATCTATGAGCTCCCCTTAGAGTCCAATCCCAGGCTGCCAGCTGCTCCAGATGTAAGGAGCTTTTATAGCCTTCAAACACATTTTATCTGTCATCATTTTCATCAACAGGAATATCTTTCTCTTTCTTCTCTCTTATAGAACCTGGTAAACAAGGAAAGAGAAAAGCTTGGCTTTATTGTAACTCCAAAGAGGTCAGTCTGTGGGGGGAAAAAAACAACACAGCGTGTCTTTCTTTGCATGTCTTTCCATGTGGCTCTTCAAAGGTTTATCAACCACCACCCTAATCCATTTATTGAAGACGCTCAATTTTCCAAATGGCCTTTTCTTTGGAATTCACTGGAAATGCAGCTTGAAGTGACAGAAAAGAGATAGAATGCAGTAAGGTTTCAGCGCTAATTGTGTCTCTACACATTAACTGATCATGTGTTCTGACCAGATTGCCCATTTTTTTCTTATCTGTAAAATGGGCTGTGATTTTGAGAGGGTTAAATACGAAAAATGATTATAAAGTTTCTAAACAAAATAAGCTACAAATAAATTTACATACCTTTAAATTCTAAGCACAGAGTTGGGATATACTCAAATTTTCCAAGATGTAAAGTAAAAGGATGTGCATTGCAGCAGCGTTGACTATAGCAAACAACTGGAAACAACTACGGAAATTATTAAAAGGGAGTTAGAGTGTAAATTATGAGATAGCCACAGCATGGAATATTATGGAGTCACTTTTTTTTTTTTTTTGAAACAGAGTCTTGCTCTGTCGCCAGGCGCCAGGCTGGAGTGCAGTGGCGCAATCTCGGCTCGCTGCAGTCTCCGCCTCCTGGGTTCAAGCAATTCTCCTGCCTCAGCCTCCCGAGTAGCTGAGACTACAGGCGTGCGCTACCACGCCCAGCTAATTTTTGTATTTTTTAGTAGAGACGGGGTTTCAATATGTTTGCCAGGATGGTTTTGATCTCTTGACCTTGTGATCCGCCCGCCTCGGCCTCCCAAAGCGCTGGGATTACAGGCGTGAGCCACCACGCCCGGCTTGGAGTCACTTTTATAAAGTCATGTGGTTTTGCATAGCTTATAAAAAATATTTCCAAGGAGCAGTATTGAGATTATAAAGTGAGGCCAGGCACAGTGGCTCACACTTGTAATCTTAGCACTTTGGGAGACTGAGGCAGGTGGATTACTTGAGCCTGGAAGTTCCAGACTAGCCTGCACAACATAGTGAGATGTGAGACACACACACACACACATATATGTACATATGTATATATATTTTATAAATAGTAAAAAGTGAGGTATACAGCCCTTATGTATATGTTATAAGGTATAATAAGAAAATAATTTGTGTGCACATAGGCTGCTATATATTTTAACAGATATATTCTGGACTAAAACATAAAACTGATAAAATGAAAAACTCAGAATAGGATGACCGAGGACAGGAAGCTGTCACCACTATATGTTAAACACGGTGTCTATATTTGCATACGTTTTATTTTCCTTATAAAAATAGCAAGAATAACATGAATAGTGTAACAATGAGACTTTTTGATATTCTTTTGTATACATTTGTTTAAAAAACCAACATATAACCTAAAAATAAATTTTAAAAATTCTATAAAATTTCAGTGGATATATTGACATAAAAGACTGTTTTGTCATACAAAGAATATCAAAATTCAGTCACAGACCCAAAGAAATTAAGTCTAGAAGATGTGTTGCTTGTAGTGATTTGCTATTGCGTAGGTTAATGCTATACATTGTATTGGGGAGAGTATGTAATTAGCTTTTATCAAGTACCTGCTATTTCCTTCGCCCTCGAACACCTAGTGTGTAGGTATAAAAAGATTGGAAGGCATCTCGTGTTCACTGCATCATATTGTTTTTTAAAATCTAAGAAATCATTACTAGATGATATACGAACAAATATAGTATGATGTGGGTGGGGAAATTCTCCCCAGCTGTGCTGAGGCAATGCGCATGTGGATCCGGAATAACAGCAGCCGGGCTGAGTCACCATGTCTGCCCCTCTGAGTTGTTGGGTGAGGCGGCTGAACCTAGGGAATTCTGACTTGCCCAAGGTGAGCTGGATGAACTGAGTAGTGACGATGTCTCTAATCATCCCATTTCAGTACAAGCCTTTATCCATGGCAACACACATTCTGTGGTCAAGATGTGGGGAATAGACCCACCTGATTTAGTCCCCAGGATACCATAGATGGTGTTTACTTTGCGAATAAAGTATTCAAATTCACAGAGATTAAATAATTTGCACAAAGACACAGGGCTAAATAATAGCAGGACTGGAATTTAAACTCCTGTCTGACTCACTCCATTGTTCATGGTCTTAATGACAGGAGTGAAGATACATAGGTGGGAATTGATAAGGTGTGTAGGGAAAACAGCCAGCTGAAGGCTTGTTAAAATAGTTGAGAGAGGCCGGGTGCCGTGGCTCACGCCTGTAATTCCAGCTCTTTGGGAGGCTGAGGCAGGCAGATCATGAGGTCAGGACATCGAGACCATCCTGGCCAATATGGTGAAACACAGTCTCTACTAAAAATACAAAAATTAGCTGGGTGTGGTGGCACAGCTACTTGGGAGGCTGAGGTCGGAGAATCACTTGGACCTGGAAGGCAGAGATTGCAGTGAGCCAAGATCACATCACTGCACTCCAGCCTGGTGACAGAGCGAGACTCCATCTTAAAAAAAAAAAAAAAAGTCGGCCGGGCGCGGTGGCTCAAGCCTGTAATCCCAGCACTTTGGGAGGCCGAGGCGGGTGGATCACGAGGTCAAGAGATCGAGACCATCCTGGTCAACATTGTGAAACCCCGTCTCTACTAATACAAAAAAATTAGCTGGGCATGGTGGCGCGTGCCTGTAATCCCAGCTACTCAGGAAGCTGAGGCAGGAGAATCGCCTGAACCCAGGAGGCGGAGGTTGCGGTGAGCCGAGATCGTGCCATTGCACTCCAGCCTGGGTAACGAGAGTGAAACTCCGTCTCAAAAAAAAAAAAAAAAAAAGTCAAGAGAAATTCTTCTAGGTGCTACTAGCAAGAAAATAAGAAAGGAATTCAGAAAGGCAAGGCAGAAGCCCAGTTAGAAAACTAATGAAATAAAGATTTCCAGGAGACTCTATTGAGCTAACCCATAAACGTCATGTTCAAATATTCTAACACCTATAACCAAATAGTGGGAGTATTAATAAAAACCTCTACATCTCGCTTGTATTTCTTTTCCCGCAGGTCAAATCTGCAATTCACTTTAAGGTTAATGGCTGTGTCTTTGAGGTATATTTATTGTGCTTACCTTTTAAGGGTCATACACATAACTATGATAACCTAATTTATCGCTTATTCTGTATAACACTATCTTTTACTCCAAACAAAAAATTAAACTTCCTACAAACTCTACAAAATTGCATATTAAAATATAATACACAGGGTGAATAAAAATTTTACACAATGACAGGTTTAATTTTGTTTATTCTGTTAGCATCTATTCTTGAAAACTAGGCCCTGAATTTCTCTATTTATGCTCCTAAATTCAGAACAGTCTAAAATGTCATTTTTATTATTCCTTATATTAGAGTGCTTAAAATTAAAAACATTCATCAGAAAATTGCTGTCTTTAAAATGTATCACCCAATATGGAATGTAAATATTAAATTTAAATATTTTAAAATTAAATTATTATTTAATTTATAATTGCAAGAGCATAGTGTAGTTGGGCTATGTGTGGGTGGACAGCTCTGTTCGCAGGCAGAAATATGTCCCTTAACGCCACTTTAAAAGCCACAAACCAAAAACCTTCAGCTGCCAGACTGAGGACAGAAAGGTTAACGAAAGCCAAAGGGAAACTGTCACTACTAGACATTTTGAATCAGTCCCTAATTATTGAAAGTCACTTTAAAATATATGGGCACACTGAATTTTCAAAACTGCCTTTATGGAACTAACAACATAAGAATGAACTGATATTTTTTCAGAAAAGAAACTATAAATAAATGCAGAGGAAGAAAGGATGGAATAAGACAAATACAGTCACTTGCATTCCCAGCCATGAAATATAAACATGCAACCACCATTTTATTTAAAAATAGAACTTGTATAGCTTAGCACTCTTGTCCTAAAACATAGTTGCGGTCAAGAACCTAAAAATACACGTTTTCTTATTAAGATGGTAACAAACCCTTCTGTGCAAGAATTAGACTTTATATAAACTTCATATATGATGCCAGTTCTAGTTTGTAAATAGGAAATATTTCTTTAAATGTGTAGAGTGTCTTGTGCATTTCAGAACATTACACGTTCATTGTTTCATCTGAATCTTGAAACGCTGAAGGACCTTTCTGTTCATTCAAGCACATTGCCTCTTTCAGGGTCTGCTGAAATCCCACTTGTTCTATGACTCCTGCATTGGCTGCCCGGGATGGGAGTAATTCTCTCTCCTCTGAGAGCTTTGGGGTGATGATCTCATACGGAGATGGCATTGTCTTGGGTTTGCTTTTCCTTTCGTCCTTATGATGTATCCCTGAGTTGTCTCTCATGTCACCCTCTCTCCCTCTTCCCTTCTCCACGTCTCATCTCTGAACTGTAATACCCAGCGCAGGACTCTGGCCTGGATTTACAACTAGAGTGTCTGTGGGCTGACATGCCTCTGTGTCCTGGCCTGCACACGTGCCTTGTATGGTCTCTAGTGCTTGACCATGTTTAGCTAACATGTAAAATCTTCAGAGATTTCATAGAAGAATATGAATTTCTAGTTTTTCTTGAGGAAGTGGAAGACCTGGCTACTCTGGGCCTGTCTTACTTCATGGCAGTGACTGTCTAGGGACAATGGGGGGAGCTTCCCCTTTAGGATTTGCACATGCACTCCAACTTGCCATAGTCCTCCTGGCTCCCTGTGGCACCCCTACTTTGAAGCATCATCATGAATTAGTGACTGTCATTTTTTTTTAATGACAGAGAAATACCTATCTTCACTCTGATTTTTATTAAAAGTGAGTTGATAGGCTGGGCGGGGAGGTGGGTGGATCACCTAAGGTCAGGAGTTTGAGACCAGCCTGGCCATCATGGTGAAACCCCATCTCTATTAAAAATACGAAAATGAGGCCAGGTGTGGTGGCTCACGCCTGTAATCCCAGCCCTTTGGGAGGCCGAGGTGGGTGGATCACAAGGTCAGGGGTTCAAGACCAGACTGGCCAACATGGTGAAACCCCGTCTCTACTAAAAAATATAAAAATTAGCTGGACACTGTGGCTTGTGCCTGTAATCCCAGCTACTTGGGAGGCTGATGTAGGAGAATTGCTTGAACCGGGACCAGGGAGGTGGAGATTGCAATGAGCCGAGGTGGCGCCACTGCACTCCAGCCTGGGCTATAGAGCTAGACTCTATCTCAAAAACAAAAACAAAAACAAAAATATGAAAATCAGTTGAGTGTGGTGGTGGATGCCTGTAGTCTCAGCTACTTGGAAGGCTGAGGCAAGAGAATCACTTGAACTCAGGAGGTGGAGGTTGCAGTGAGCCAAGGTTGCACCACTGCACTTCAGCCTGGGGGACAAGTGAGACTCCATCTCAAAAAAAAAAAAAAAAGTGAGTTGAGAAAAGAAAGCAAGAAGAAGCCTAGTACGGTGGTGTCACATGCCTGTAGTCCCAACTACTAGGGAGGCAGAAGGGAGAGGATCGCTTGGGCCCAGGAGTTCCAGTCCAGCCTGGGTAACATAGCTAGACCCATCTCTAAATAAAAGCAAAAAAACAAGAAAAAGCAATAAAGGCCATAGTCTGTCCTTCATCACGTACTTTATCTTAAAATTTTATTTATTTATTTTCTTGAGATGGAGTTTTGCTCTTGTTGCCCAGGCTGAAGTGCAATAGTGCCATATTGGCTCATGGCAACATCTACCTCCCAGGTTCAAGTGATTCTCCTGCCTCAGCCTCCCAAGTAGCTGGGATTACAGGCATGTGCCACCACATCAGGCTGATTTTGTAGTTTTAGTAGAGATGGGGTTTCTCTATGTTGGTCAGGCTGGTCTCGAACTCCCAACCTCAGGTTATTCACACACCTTGGCCTCCCAAATTGCTGGGATTACAGGCATGAGCCACCGCACCTGGCCCATCACTTACTTCTTAACTCTGAAGCCCATACTTCTGGTTTCTCACCTCAAAAGAAGAATCCGAAGTAGCTTTTTCTTGAGGATTAAGTAAGGTAAATAAATAATAACTATCACTCCTGGGTAACAATGATCATGTGTACATTTTTGGCCTGCAAAGTGGATAAATTAAATGTATCTAGTCCCCAGTTTGTTGGAAACCTTTGGGAGAGTTCTCTGGGACAGGAGGAGGCCCTTGAACAGAGTTTGGAATATGAACTATTTTTTTATGCAGCAACTTAAATTTCCATCTGACTGTCTATTATCCTTATAGACCACTGGAGTGCTTCCTCACTGATTTAAAGACTTACTATGCAATGCTGGAGAATGCAGATATTTTGAATAACACAGTTGATGAACTTCTTAATAGAATCACATTGACAGCTTCTTACCATTTATACACACCTTCCCAAATTGCCCTGCCTGACATTTTATCTAGTGCCTTCAGGGCTGGAATTACTATGGAAAGTTATTTATCGGACAGTCTGATGTTGAGAGAGAACAGAAGTTGCTTGTTACAGTTACTAGATGTAATGAAAAGTATAAGAAATTGAGTAAAAAAGTATGTACCACCCAGATCTGAAGAATCTGAACTTCTGAAACCGAAGTTGGAGCAATGTCATTCTGTTGAGCTAGCACTTAACATAATTTCATTAAGTGCAACATAATTTCGAGGAAGAGGAAAGATTGCGAAGATGATGATGAGGCCTCAAAGAAATCCAGACATGAAGAGGAACAGACTGATGATGACCTGGTAGACTCTCTCTAACCATTTCAAGTTGGACTTGTCAATACAAATTAATCAAGAGAATTAGGACGCATACCAGGCTTTTAAGGTGAGTGGTGGCTGTGCCACTGCACTCCAGCCTGGGTGACAGCATTAATAAATAAATAAATAGTATCATGTGAAAACATCAAAATATATTAAACATTTCTATTTGTTATTTAATTTTTTTCTTTCATAGTAGTTCATGTGAAAGAAAACATCTTCAAAAGAGCCAGAAGAAAAAAAAGCTCAGTTTATTATCAGCAACATAACGGGCACATGTCGTTACTATCCTTATCCTGTGTGACGCTAGGGAATCCTTTGAAACTGAGCTCTCTCATGGGATCACCTCAGCAGCACAGGTTAGATCTGCCCAGCAGCTAGAACTCATGAGTCAAGGCTGTGAGTCATTGTCTAACACATATTTATTAGATGCCTACTATGTGTCTGGCACTGTTGTAGATACTTGGTATCTATATTGTAAACAAAGCAAATCTATTCCCTGCTCTTATGAAGGCTTACCACCAGAAAGTGAGGGAGATAGCAAATACATACTAAAATATATATAATTGTGCCAGGAACAATATGTGCTATAAAAAATAAGGCAAGGCAGAGGAATAGAGAAAATATAAGAGCATATACTATCTGTATGAGTCCATTTTCACACTGCTGATAAAGACATACCCTAGACTGGGAAATTTACAAAAGAAAGAGGTTTATTGGGCTTACAGTTCCATGTGGCTGGGGAGACCTCACAATCATGGCAGAAGCCAAGGGAGGAGCAAGTCACATTTTACATGGATGGTGGCAGGCAAAGAGAGCTTGTGCAGGGAAACTCCAGTTTTCAAAACTATCAGATTTCGTGAGATCCATTCACTATCACGAGAACAGCATGGGAAAAGACCTGCCCCTCCCCATGATTCAGTCATCTTCTACGCAGTCCCCCCCACATCATGTGGGAATTATGGGAGCCACAAGATGAGATTTGGGTGGGGACACAGAGCGAAGCCAGATCACTATCATATACAGCTTGGAACAAAGGGATGGCTCTCCAGCAGGGACCTGAACGCAGTGAAGGAGAGAACCATAGAGCATTTGAGGGAGGGGCATCGCTGGCAGCCAGGACAGAGTGTTGTGAACAGTGACAGAGACCAGTGAGGGAGTGACAGATCCTTGAGAGATTTGCAGGGGCCACATCCCTTCAGGCCTTGTAAGCCATATGTAAACACCTAGATTTTAATAGTGATCAGAAAACCTTGGAATAGTTTTTTGAATTTTTTGATTTTTTAATTATTATGGTCACATAATAGTTTTATATAGTTATGGGGTACATGTGATGTTTGGATACAGGCATCAATGTATAATGATCAAATCAGAGTGACTCAGGCATCTATCACCTCAAGCGTTTATCCTTAGAATAATTTTAATCATGTAAGTTACATGATCTGCTCGGTTCTAAAAGGCTGCAAGGTGGGTCATAGGCTCTGGGGAAGAAAGAGAAGAAGCAGGAGAGAGTCAGGAGGGTGTGAGATCCTCCTTGGATCACGTGAGGAATGACAGTGGCTTGCATCAAAAGCGGTGGCAGTGGAGGATGTGAAACAGACAGATTGCGGCGATGCTCTGGGACTGTGGCTTCAGAAGAGATCTTGATACATAAGAGTATCAAGTTTTTGCAGTACATATGGAAGCAGATATCAAGAGCTCAGTTTCTGCCTTAAGTTTTAGATGCCCAAAGAACATCCAAGAGGAGATGTTGAATGGACAGTTATATACACATCTGGAGTTCAAGGGAGAGGCTGGGGCTAGAGATAGAAAGTTTGAAATCATTATTTTATAGAGACAACATCTAAAGCCATGGAACTGAACTCATCAAAGACTTGAGTGTAGAATGAAAAAGAAGAGCCAGGAGGACACACTTAGTGGTCAGGCCCAGAATGAGCATGCGTTGGTCAGATTAGAAGGCATAGCCAGCACAGTAGGAACAGAACCAGAAGGGGCCATCCGAGGGGCCCCAGGTTGCATTCAAATCTTGATTTGTGAAGAAGGGAGCTTGCTCCCCAAGGTGATGTATTTTTAGACCATAGGTGTTTTAAGTATGGAAGGACCTTAGCAGTAATATTTTGCAAGTCCTGCACTTTACAGAAGTTGATACTGAGACACAGGGAGGTTAATTACCCAAAGTCACACAGTAATTGGTTTGAGTTGATTAGGGATGATGTGTTCCGTTGGAGAGATGACAGGCTGGGCCAGAGGTGAGTATCACCTAATGAAGTTGGAATTGTTACCAGTCACTTCTATCTCTAGACAAGAAAAGGAGGAGACAGGAACAGTCACAGGCATCAGCTGTTGAACTTGTTTCTCAGAAATGCAGACTTTTACAGAGCAGTTTCTGTATGCATAATACAATTCCAGATACTGTTCAACTGTAGAGTAAGAAGGCAGATATTCTCTCCTCCAAGGTTGTTTTCTTCAAATTGGTGGAAAAGTTGAATGACCTATAGCAAGTATATATATGTATATATATATACACACACACACACTCACACACATAAAAATTTATTCAGAAATTGAGGTTTGGTATTTTTTTAAATCAGAAATTAAGTAGCTCCCAAAGCTTCCTTAAGAGAGTGTCATGAATAGGATCCCTAGTACTAGGTGAGGCATTCGATGACTATTTGCTGAGTAAATTAAGGCCTTCTGCTTTCCTCAGTAGGAAACCACTCATGGGATAAAGCAACCAAACTGAAAGGATAGAAGCATTTTTCCCCATATTTTAAATTAAAAAGTTATATTCATACAGGTGATACTGAAATCAATACCTATTGTAAAACAGAATGTTCTTAAATATTCTACCACAAATGCTACTTTCAGTTAATCTTCGCCTCATCACTCAGTATCATGTGAAAAAAACCTTTTTGTTCTCAATAAGCACATGCTTTGAATATCTAAATGCGTGTGTGCCTGGATAACATTGATGGGCCTTGGTCTCAGAAACCAAGGACACTGATGGGAACTGAGGATTTATGACTAAATTTGGGAATCACTTTCTGCTCTTTTTAAATTTTACTTTAAGTTCTGAGATACATGTGCAGAATGTGCAGGTTTGTTACATAGATATACATGTGCCATGGTGGTTTGCTGCAGCCATCAACCCATCATCTAGGTTTTAAGCCCTGCATGCATTAGGTATTTGTCCTAATGCTCTCCCTCCCCTTGCCCTCCACCTCCCTACAGGCCCGGGTGTGTGATGTTCCCCTCCCTGTATCCATGTGTTCTCATTGTTCAACTCCCACTTATGAGTGAGAACATGTGGTGTTCGGTTTTCTGTTCCTGTGTCAGTTTGCTGAGAATGATGGCTCCTAGCTTCATCCATGTCCCTGCAAAGGACATGAATTCATTCTTTTTCATGGCTAAATAGTATTCCATTGTGTATATGTGTCACACTTCCTTTATCCAGCCCATCATTGATGGGCATTTGGGTTGGTTCTAATTCTTTCCTATTGTAAACAGTGCTGCAATAAACGTACATGTGCATGTGTCTTTATAGTAGAATGACTTATAATCCTTTGAGGCAAAGACTTCATAACTAAAACACCAAAACCAAATGCAACAAAAGCCAAAATTGACAAATGGGATCTAATTAAATTAAGGAGCATTTGCACAGCAAAAGAAACTATCCTCAGAGTGAACAGGCAGCCTACAGAACGGAAGAACATTTTTGCAATATACCCATCTGACAAAGGTCTAATATTCAGAATCTATGAGGAACTTAAACAAATTTTCTGCTCTTTTAATAGGGTTTTTTGGGGCTCTTTTTAGATATAAAATATATCTATCTCCAAATTTTAAGAGAGAGAGAGAGAGAGAGGTGTGTGTGTGTGTGTGTGTGTGTGTATGCTTACATGCACATGCATTTACCCCTTTATCTAGAACATATGGATTTCCAGATTTTTATGCAAACCCATACGTTTCTGTCTGGCATCATATGGTTCTAATTTGATTAAAGCTATCCAGTCCTGTAATGTGCTTCTTTGTTACGTATTATCTAACCCATGAGTGAGAATTCCCATTACAGAAGGGGGAAAAAAGAACTTGCTAAATAATCCTTCTGCAGTTTTTCTGGCGGGAATGAAAGATGTGAAAACTTGATAAAAACATAAAAATTTACTTTATAATAATATTTTGAAGACTCTGATATACCCGGTATTTTTGGTGGTATTTTATATTTTAATTCATAACTTTACACTAAACAAGATCCCAAAGTAGGAAAACATTGTGATAAAATTCTATGATTTTAAATATAGCGGGCAGCTGGAAAGAAAGTGGAAATGTGTATGCTGATGTGAGGGGTGTGTTAGGGGCTTTCAGCTGTGAGTATTTTCAGTAAATATCTGCAAATATTATAGCGCACACGCCATGGGAGAAGGATCATAAAGCTCATAGGATCTCATGACATATTTGGTAATTTCCACTAGAAATCTCTAAAATAATTTCTTATAGACAGGATCAGAGGCTCATCTAAATAAATGTTTTGGCCAACACTGATGCCTTTTCCTTTCAATTGGGAGATCAAATATCGAATTTTGCCTCAAAGGTGGGTCCAACTCTGGGTGGCCCCAGGGGGCAGGCTAGATAGATGTTTGCTTTTGGTTGGGTTTTTCCCTTGCAGAGAAATTGTAAAATTTATTTCAAGATCCTTACTAGGGTGGCATGAACAGTGGATACGGTCACTCCATGAGGGACCTCACCAGGTGACTTTGGTCATGTGATTCCACCCAGTAATTTTGATTCATCATGACAGACAGGTTCACATACACTTTTTGGCACGGAGGTGGAATATACGTGTGACCTCTCACACCATTAGAAGTTTCTTAATTATAGAAGGGCTGTGATTTTCGGGAGGAAGTTAGTATCAAATTCATCCTGTCCTTTGATATCATTGAGAAGGGTTGCTGTAAGTCAGCATCATTGGTTTCCTCTCTGTACCTCAAAGTTTGGCCCCAATCTGAAAGAAAGTTAAAAATATGAAAATCTACCTGCCTTGGAGAAACTGATGGAAATGGGAGTGTGTGCACACGTGGGCAGGTGCACAGAAACTCAGGCAGAAATAGATGCCTCTCAGGGAGCTGATTTGCCACTTGAGAGAGAATAAAGAACTGGCAATATCCAGATGTTATAATTCTGTTCTCAATGATACTACTGGCAGCTCTGGTGCTCCAGGGGAAAGGAAGGGAGCAGGTATCTCCCATGGTGAAATCACGGAGGAGAAAGACTGAAGCCTATTCTTTGTTGCACTTCACACTGAGTGCTTTACACAGAGCAGAGGCCCAATTAATGCTTGTGGAATTGAATTTATTGAATTGCACTGAAGGAAAAAGAGGACTCAAGGGGCTTAGAGACTTCAAGAGTATATTGCAAGAGGGTCAGTTTCAAGTCGAGACTGAAATTTTAAATCTCTGGATTTGTCTGTTGTGAACTGGAGATAGATAGATAGATAGATAGATAGGTAGATAGATAGATAGAAACATCTTAAATGGGAAACAAATAACAAATATACATATTGAAACTGCTGAACATTTGGTATTGGACCATATTTATATATGATACGTGAAGAATATACTGATTTTCAATTAACATTATTTTAATGCATCTAAGTCAAAATTTATTTACTTTCCTTTAAGTTTTTGTGAAATTCTGAATGATGATAACCAGGTAAAGTGATGAAAAATTGTGTATTTTTTAGTTAATTAAAACTCCTAATGGAAAAAGTTTATCCATTAAATTTGAAGAGTGAGTTAAACTATTTTTGAATCTAAATTAATCTAAAAAGCCAAAATATTTTTGGCATTGGCAATTGGGATGCCTTTAGAATGTTCTCATAAATCAATGAAGATTTAAGATCTTCCTCAAATTTTGAATATAAACTCATATTTGGGCTGTGATGAAGTGTGAAAAATTTCAGCATGTAAGTTGTTATTTTCATGAATTTATGAGTGTGTGAGAACATTTCTCTGCTAAATTAATTACAGCAATAAATACTACAACCAATATAAAATGAAAGGTAAAAAAAATTGTCCTAAAATCTGTAAAATCAAGAAGAAAGGTCAATGGAAAAAAGTGAGATTTTACTTCAAGAATAAAATATTCAGGGTAGTTGATAAAAATACTGTTAGGATCCTATTAAAAACAAAAAGAATTGGGTAAAATTGGTTTAAAAATTGTTGTTGGTTTTCTTTCACTTTTTGTAAATACTGTACTAAGTTTTTTTTTCTATGTTTCTCTAATTCTTGTAGTTCTTAAGTATTCCTTAATTTTTAAATCTATAAGCAAATAAAAACAAAATTAAATTGCTTTACCTAATTCTTAAGGATAAAAAGACAATATATACCTCCAGATTTTTTATTTTTAACTTCTGAGATAACATGTGGACCTAGAACTAGTTTTCTAATTAATCTAGTACTTTTAGTTCAAAATAATAAAAAACTGCTAAAAGATGAAGAGAGACCGTATTAAAAGTAATATAAAAACATCACATGACTTTTACTTATTTTCTGGGGGAAAAACATTAGCTCAATCACTTGTATTATTTTTAGATTAAATCTTTGAAAATATTCGGTATAAACATTTTAGAATGTAGGAAACAAAAATTTCTATTACAATGAATGATAAAGTAAAAATGTTGCTTTGTTTTTTAAATTGTTAAATAATACAAGTTAAATAGTACATTAAAGACTACCTTATAATTTAGCAACTGCTTTATCATTTCAGCAGAATTTTTTTTAGAATCAGTAAACAACAAAATAAAAGATGTAATTACAATATCTTTAAAATACCATTTACACTGAAAAATCGTGAATGAAATGCATTTAATGGTGAAAATTTTGAAATATTATAATAAGTGGAATGTTTGGACCCTTGGGACCACATACAGGTGACAGATGAAAAATATTAAAGGAGGTATTTACCACAAAGAATATTTCCCCAACAGAAATTTAGAAAGGGGTCTGGTCTGATGGAGTAATGGGTTATATGAAAACTTTCAAACATCTTAATTCAGGAAGATGAATGTCAGGAAGCTTAGTGAGTTGAAAGAGTTCGAGTTTGCTGATCAGAACATACAGCAATATGTATTTCAGTGGGACCAGAGAATAACCACATGAAAACGTGAATAAGCAAAGATGATGGGTCTTAGACCACCTTCACTTTCCTTTCCTTCATGTTAATAATCAGAAGAAGTTTAATCAGTGAAAAATTAAACCAACAACATGCTTTAGATATAAATATAGAAGAGATGAATAAAACTGTAGAACAAAACAGTGAAAAAACCTAGAATGAAACACTGGAAATAGTAACTATTTTGTTATCCATTGACAGAACTATCACAAAGCGATGTGTGTGTGTGTGTGTGTGTGTGTGTGTGTCTGTGTGTGTGTGTGTAGCTACAGATGTGTTGACTTACCTACTACTGCTTTTTTCAAAGATTATATTTAAACACAAGCGAAGAAGTACCACTAAAGTATTTTTAGTATGAACTGATCCTTTTACATTTCCTCTTTTCAATGAAGCTGGATTGCATGAAGTGAATAAAGCTGCTTTACTTGATCTTATCAGCCTACAGCAGATGAAGAAAGAATTTCTAATGGCACCTACGTCATTGACTGCAGTTTTTAGAGAAATAGAGAAATAGAATTGTTGGTGAGTCATATGGCTCTTACATTGCTCTAATACGATGGCAGTTTTGGTGAGGATTTTGATATTTAATGAGTGCATAAGGGCAGAGCAAGTCTTTTAAGCCCATTTCTGATGAAATTGTAACCATGTAACTTCAGAATAAGAAAAAACGGGGGGGGAGTAATAAATTTCTTGATCAGATAATGCTGACGGCATTAGAAGAGGCCAACATTGATATAGTTAATGAATACATTCTTTGCACAAGTGTGTCACTATCGTTGGCCAGCATAAAAACTGTCCTTGCCCAATAGTGTTTCCTCAAACGCTTGAAATTGAAGAAGATAAAGCTTAGTATTTCCAGTGACCTCCAACTTTCAGATTTAGATATAGATGATAAGCTTTTTGAATCAAAATCTTTGATCAAAGTTATGAATCTTGTTCTTGCAAAGCTGTAAGAAAACTAAGGTGCTTCTAAATTTTAACTTAAAGTCAGTATCGTAGGAATGCCAAGTTTAAAAATGGAACAATGTTCTACCTTACAGTTAGAGTTAGTATGAAATTAGTTCAGAAGAGACTGATTGGATAGTTACTTGTAAATGTGTTCCTGGATACACTTAACCAAGAAGAAGGATGGAGGAGCTCTTCTTTTGACTAATAACAGATTTCATGCTCTTTAGTATGTCTTTATATCTGTGTCAAATCTGAAATCAATGAGCTATGGATAAAAAATGGGCCGAATACTGGAAGATGCCAATAAGACCCATTCCACTTAACCTTTCATTTGTGCCAAAATAATTTGTTTGAAATGCTGAATTCATGTGCTGAATAATTTGTCTGAAATGCTAGGCTATAGATCTGGGGGCAGAACTAGTGAAAAATAGCCAGCTTTGGAGCTGGCAGGTTGAAGGGAATAAGAACATTTGGGCTAAAGTGAATCCCTGTGGAGGAATGGAGCCTTTTCAGGAAGGGAACGTCAGAGTGAAAAAAAGGAATTCTTTTTCAGGGCTAGGATGGATAACAAAGGCTACACAAGGTAGGTAATAGAAATTTAAGTTTCTGAAAGATGACTTCCAGGAAGAACCTCCCCCCACCCCACTGTGTGGAGACATATCTTGGGGTTTAAGATATGTAAGAGGTCTGTGATGCTGCAAATTCTTTCTACCAGGCATGGCCTCATGGGATTAATCAGAGCCCAGCTGTGTGGAGGAGGAACAGCTGGAATATCTGGGTAGGGGCTAAACGAGGGCCTGGTAAGCTGGTAACTACTGAGAGATAACATTCCTTCGGAACACCCAAGCCCACTGCTGTGGCAGGGAAGAAAAGGAGCTGGAGGCCATAAGCCCTGGTCTTCCACTCTCATCAAATACATCCCAGTGGTCAATGCATGCCACCAATTTTTGCGAGAATCCTTGTTTCTGATGTGTGTGTATTTAGCATGTACTATGTCTTCAGACGGTTCACATTTAATATTTTCCCACATGGCTTTGAGATGCATCTGGGGGAAAATTGGTGCTGTCACCTTTCAGGATGAAGAGGAAATGCTAAATTTTAATTACAAGCAATATCAGGATGTCTTTGAGAACATTGTTCTTAACTTCAGTAAAACTTTTTGGTTCTTTTAAAACTCCTTTGCATGGTATCTCAGAATCACAAATTTTAATTTTAAAAGGGATCATCGTGATGAGCTTATTCAACACTTACATTTTATAGGCAACAGAATGGAGGTGTAGGGGGATTAAGTGGCTTGCTTAAGGTCATTTTCATAGAAATGAAAAAAAAATCTTGAACAAATTTTCTAGCTTTTATATTGGGGGAAAAAGACCATTTCCTTATTCACTTCCCAACAAATCACTCACCCCCTGTCCTGAAGCTCAAGGCCTGCTCTCTTCCATGGATACTCACATTCCCTTGATTCACAACTTGACGGTAAGTGGACTGGGGAGGAAAGTCTATTAAAGACTATGCTGTTTAAACATAGTGCTTACATTTTAGACACAGTAGGAATAACAGTAGAGAAAGCAATTAGCAGGAAGAATGTCAGGAAGTGAGTCTACGAAGAAAAACCACTACCTTTAAACAGTCAAAGAAAGCTTGGATATGTAACAGACTTTTGCCAACGAAGACATGATTAAAATAAATTTTGAGGTGGTCATGGTGTGAGGGGGTTTATATAAAGAATACAGTTAGGCTGGGTACAGTGACTCACACCCGTAATCCCAGCACTTTGGGAGGCCAAGGTAGGAGGATCACTTGAGGCCAGGAGTTTGAGACCACTCTGGCAATATAGTGAGACCTTGTCTCTATAAAAAAACTTAAAAATTAGCTGGATGTCCTGGTGGCATGCCTGTAGTCCCAACTATTCAGGAGGGTGAGGAGGGAGGATTGTTTGAGCCTGGGAGTTCAAGACTGCAGTGAGCTATGATTGCACCACCAGCCTGGGCAGCAGAGCGAGATCCTGTCTCAAAAAAACAAACAAACAAACAAACAGTCAGATAGAAAGTTGAATAGAAAAGATGGAAAGATGGAAAGATTCAGGGGCTGGGAGCCTGAGTGTGTACTGAATGAGGGCACTTAGATCTATGTAACTGTGTGTGCTGAGATAATGTTTATCAATGGAATAGCTAATGATAAGTTAATTAGGATCTCTTATATAGTTTGATTCAGAAGGAAAGTTATTATTTGACTCATGGAATGACCTGAGCCTTTACAGATGTTTAAATTTGCCAAAATACTAATTTTGTTTAGGCCCTCAGAAAAAGATAAAAGATAGTCAACGGCACATACTTACACAATACAACCACATTATTTCCACTGACAGGGAATGAAATCCAACAGTTACTATGTATTTATTAATTTAACAGCATATGCTAATGTGTTAAACCTAACCTCCTGCTTATTAGAATGAAATAAATGAATGTTATTAGAAATAACATTACAGGTCAAGCAGAAGATAGCCCTACACAATATTCTTGCTGAATAAATAAATAACTCTGGTGGGTTGACTTTTCTAAAGGAGACATCAATTGAAACAAGTGATTAAAGCTGACAATGGAATTGTACAAATGACCCTAATTAATGAATTTTCTAATATTTTTCATGTTTATAAACATTAGCCCATGTTTATACACTATGTGCATAAATATGCATGCTTTACAACGAGTGGCATCTGTAACTGGATACAAATCATGCTGCTCTGTGGCATCTGTGAATTCTGACATATTCTATTGTAAGCTGGAGAAAGTTCTAATTTCCAATTTTTTTTTCTGCTACTGACTTGGAGACCGTTGACTTGGCAAAGCCCCTAACCTGATCTCAGATAAAACCGACCATTTACAAGACATCAAATCTTCTGCAGCTTTGGATTAAGGATTCTGACCTTGAAAAAAAAAATTCTACTTCCAATCACCTCTTCTCTTTGTAAATACGATAAACTGATGGCTATTTTGCTCATACTCCCTGACAGTAGTAAGATAATGTCACTCTTCAAATAAGTTCTTACTTATTGGTTACCTTTTGATGGGTTTATCAGCTGCCAACAAATAATGGAGAATTATTTTGGTGAAGCCAGTCACGCCAGTCCCATAAATGAGAACATCCCTGTGTGAAGTCTGAGCATTACAGGTGGGTCTCCATGGTACAGGGTCCTGAGAGAATTCGAGCGACTTCCATGCTCTTACTTGTCTCCCTAGTCCTCATGTAATTATAGTAGAAAGCGCCATTAATCATTACCTCATGACTGGTATGATGACAAGTATATGGGCTTAGGTTAAAGGGTAGTGTTACTGTTTCATTAGGAACTCTGAAATTAGTAATATCATCCTTGCCCCATATCCTATTAACGAAGATCAGATCCTTATCCAAAAACATGAGAAGCTCATAGTTGGTGGTGTTCTCTTTGCAGGTGTTTGGGTTTTTAAATTGTCTTTTCTTCTTACCTGCTAGAACTCATTTTTTGTTCCAACTTTTCAAAAATGTAGACAGGATTAACTACCCCTTTTTCTTCCCTCCTACGTATAAAACACAACATCTTATGTTTTATGTGTGTTTATTGGTAGTTTTATAAGCACTAAAAATGCTTTGCTACATGTATTGTTCTCTAAAATATACATATTTTAAATGTATAGGAAAAATCATAAATTATTTCAAGGGCATTGGTGAAATATCAGGGTGGCTCTGTATAGTGTGGGACTGTCTTGTGTTGCCAAAACATTTTAACCTACAGCTGTGCTCTCCTTTTCTGATTAAGCATTTAAAAACCAAATACAAATCAAGTGTAGAAACAGGACCAAATACTAACAAAAGCATTTTTCTTTCATCTTCACAAGAACATTTCATTTGGAATTAGTAGTTTCATAAAAGCACAAATATAAATGTCAATGAACTGTATATTATACGGATGATATTGCAGAAACAAAAATCTTTGCATTTATTGATATCTAATTTGGAAACCAGAAAATACTGGATGCATCCTAAGAGGAATAGTGGTGGGGGAAAGCAGAGGTAGATACGTCTGCCTCTACACTTTTGAAATGTGTCTTAGATGACTATAATTTATTTGCTATATTATTATGGGTTAACATTCAGGTCTATTCCATAGGTTTATAATTTTAGTGGGCAGAAAAATGCAAAACAAGTCCAGAGTGTGTTTTAGTGAATAGAACCCCACTTGTTCTGTACTTTTTCTTGGAGTTACATAAGAATGTAGACATTAATTCTTGGCATTTATGGAACACCTTTTTTGTCATTTAAATTCATTTTTATTCAGTCTTTTTCATTTAAGCATGCTTCAATGTATTTATAATAAATGAGAATACATATAAACCTTCCAGAACATCTCTGGGAATACGGAATTATATTAATGACACTCTTAATGTCATTTATTTGACATGGGATCTGATTATGCCATTAAAGACCTAGTTCCTCTGATACTCACACAGGGATTAGAAATAACTGAATTGGGGAAACATCCCAGAAACTAGGAATAGTTATTTTTAAATTCAATGGCAGAATTCACACGCTTAAAATGGTACAATTCACAGTTCTTCCTCTTCTGGAATGTTAAATCTTGTTTGAGAGGAAATTCGTATATTCATGATAAATTAGAAAACAATTTAGAAGCAACCTATAAAATAGAGTGTTTTGGTCTGTAAGTGCCATTCAGAACATGAAAAAAAAAACACTGTGGGCTCATGTTAATTCAGACAAACTTCACAGAGAGGGCAAATTTTGAGCTGCATATTTAAGATGTGCAGGATTTAGCAGAAAGAGAGAAGAAAAGACTAGGAGTGAACAGGAGCATGTGATGGGCCAAGGTGGCTAGAAGTGCTGTCAGAGGCAAGAAACCATTCCTCTTAGGATGTATCAAGAACATTACAAGATTGAGAAAGTAAACTGGGACCAGTTCATACGGACCCTTAATGTGGGGTTGAGACTTTCAAATTTATTTTAATATGCAAAATAAGCTAATACAGTTTTTTTTTTTTTTTTGAGATGGAGTCTCGCTCTGTTGCCCAGACTGGAGTGCAGTGGTGCAGTCTCAGCTCACTGCAGCTTCTGCTTCCCAGGTTCAGGTAATTCTCCTGTCTTAGCTTCCCCAGTAGCTAGGATTACAGGCATGCACCCCCACACCCATCTAATTTTTGTATTTTTTAGTAGAGACGGGGTTTCACCATGTTAGTCAGGCTGGTCTTGAATGCCAGACCTAGTGATTCACCCACATTGACCTCCCAAAGTGCTGGGATTACAGGCCTGAGCCACTGCACCTGGCCTGCTAATAATAGATTTTTAACAAATGAAATACATGGTGAAAACGACTGTATTGTACAACCAACATTAAATAAAATGGTGACCCTCAGAAACTAGGTAGTCAACTATTAAAAATGAGAAGTAAAGTCATGACGGTAAATTAGAACAACAGTAGTATGACATGAGGAGGAGAAATAAACCAGAAACTTTATGAAGCATGTGTACTAGGACTCAGCGTCTACATGAGTGTGGCATGGGAGGGAGATGCAATGAAGTTGACTTCAAAATATGCAACTCATGAAAGCAAGGTAACATAGGAGACATTCATTAAAATAGAAAGTGTCTTAGTCTATGTTGGGCTGCAACAACAAAATACCACAAATTGTATGTAATTTGCAAAGAATAGAAATTTGTCTTTCACAGTTTTGGAGGCTGGGAAGTCCAAGGTCAAGGCACTGGCAGGTTTGGTGTCTGGTGAGAGTCCAGTCTCTGATTCCAAGATGATGTCCTGAATGCTGCAGCCTTCAGTGAGGACAAATGCTATGTTCTCACATGGCAGAATGCGAAAGGGTAAGAAGGTTGAATTCCCTCTGTTAAGCTCTTTTAGAAGGGTATCTAATTCTACCCACGAGGAAGGAGTCCTCATGCCTTAATGGCTTAATCACGTCTTAAACAACCTCTCCCCTTTCCCCCATATTATCACACTGGCCACACCTGAATTTTGGAGGGGACACATTCATATCATAACAAAAAATTAGACAAAGGATTCATTTTTGATCATTACATACACTAGATTTGACCTTACAAACATGACCACCTGATTGGACATGTTCTGTAAACAACTGGAAATAAATTAAGGATAAAGGCTTCGGCTGAAACTGCAGGTTTGATAATGAGCACATAGGTAATAGCTGACATGACAAGAGTGGATGAGCAATCTAAGGAATTGGATAAAGAAAGAAAAGCAGAGCAAGCGTAGAAAATCTGAGAATTTGATTTGAAGAGAAGTGGCAGAAATAGAAGCAAGAAAGGAGATAAAGACAAAGAAAATAGGCCGGGCGCAGTGGCTCAAGCCTGTAATTCCAGCACTTTGGGAAGCTGAGGCGGGCAGATCACGAGGTCAACAGATCAAGACCATCCTGGCCAACATGGTGAAACCCCGTCTCTACTAAAAATACAAAAATTAGCTGGGCGTGGTGGCATGCGCCTGTAGTCCCAGCTACTCGGGAGGCTGAGGCAGGAGAATTGCTTGAACCCGGGAGGCGGAGGTTGCAGTGAGCCAAGATTGTGCCACTGCACTCCAGCCTGGCGCCTGGTGACAGAGTGAGACTCTGTCTCAAAAAAAAAAAAAAGAAGAAGAAGAAAAAGAAAAAGAAAATAGGAAAGATATGAGGATGGCTAAGAGCAGTCCAGGAAGAGGCTGTGAAGGAGGAGATCATGGTCTCAAAAGCTGCAGACATGGCGGGTGCTGAGTATTAGGAAAGACCGTCTGGATTTGTACTACAGGGGTTGTAAATATTAGATTAAATGGATTGTTTAGGGAGGGAATCATTTAGTGCAAATGTTAGTTTCTTAAGATGACAAGGCTTCAATTTATATTTTAGATGCATTTTTCTCCTATTAGGGAACGGGTAGCCAACTCCTCCGTTTGTTTCTTACAAGAATTTAGCAGTTCAGCTGAACTAATTTAAGTTTTTGAGCTTATGAACAGCTGCAACTTTGTATTTAAATTTCATCTGCTCTCTGTCCTACTTAATGTTCCAGTAACAATCCATCTTACTTTCAAGTCTGACAATTTCATAAGGGTATTGACCACCCACAGAGAGTATGCCTTCAAAAGGGAAAGCCCTTTAAGAGCTGTGTTGAGTGAAGCAAAAATGCTTAGATTGTAGTCAATACTATTAGAACTGAACTGGGATAAGAGTGCAGTGATTCAGAAGAATTAGTTCCATTATTTTTACTGATGCTTCAGGAAAGTAATAGCATCCAGGAAAACAATAGAATTTAGGGCACTGTGATGGTCATTGGGATACTATGCTCTGTTGTTGAACAGTCCACTAAAATATTTCAGTAAAAGTGTAGTTAAACACATAGAACTGAAGACTGCACCAACCCTACAGACACTAATGATTTTCCATATAAATGGTTGGGGCCCCTTTAAGTAAAAATAACGAACAAGACTATATTCTACTTGCTTTATAACAGACACTTCTGATAAGAAGTGATTTTATTCTAATAATAGAGTGGGGGCACAGTTTAGTCTAACACGTTAGAATAAATTGCTTGATTTTAATAATCTTAAGTGCAATTTTTTTAAAAAACCCACAAAGAATATTGACATTTAGAAACCTTTTAATAGTAGCATAATTCCTATATATAAAGCTAAGATAGTAAGGGATCTAGTTTTTTCTTCTTTCAACTGAGCTGCTTTGTATTTTAGTACTTTTTTATTTCTTTGAAAACCAGATTCCTATTTATAAATATTTCTGAATCAGGACAGTACTCCTTTAAATTAAGTCTGTTCCTGAAGTGACCCATATCTGGCCATCGGGTAACCTGTATCAGGTAGTACCACATGTTCACAATCAACCCCAGCATGCACCCCTTGGGCTGATAACTAAAATGTGACAATTCTGATAATTAAACCACCTAAAGCCAGCGGCTGATGTCTTGCATTAATTCAAAACAGCTTAAGGTGAAACAACGCACTATCCAATTACCAGAGACATGACTATATACGCTGGCAACCATGTCGGCATGGCTTTCCTCAGATACGCTGAACCTGATACCTGACAAAAACTGTAATTTAAACAAATGAAGGGGGTGGTTGATGGATTGTAGCCTGTTTAATCTAACTATTAGTCCCTCTGAAGACTTCGCTTGATTAGCAAGGCTGAGTAGGTCAGAGGATGACATTTTCCAATCAACCTAACATTCACGGAGAAATTATATTTTTCTGTATCATTCATTAAGAGCTAGTGGAATTCAGATTTTTGGCTTATAAGGAAGATCCCAATTAATTAAAATAATGAAGAAGAAAAATAAAAGCAAATTACTTTTATACTGGGGTTTAGTTTTAACATTTATATGCATGGATTCCATCAGCAGTAGAGGATGTTAAGAATTTCAGCACTCTTCCCAAAATGCAACCAGAAAATCCTACAATGGAAGGCACAGTTCCAAGGATTATATTTTTCTGTATCTTTGTTGTTCAAAGCAAGAGCAGTCATGAAGAACATCATTAATTTCAGGATTAATTTGTAATTATTGCCCATTCAATTAGATGGTTCCCACCTCTTCTCTACCACTACTACCACAATCATTAAATAATATTGATTGTATGCCAAAAACTGCCTCAAAATGCATACCATGTGTATTAGGCTGTTCTTGAACTGCTGCAAAAAAATACCTGAGGCTGGGTGATTATTTTTTTGAAAAAGGTTTTATTCCTGTTTACAGTTCTGCAGCCTATACGGGCAGGGTGGTGCCAGCATCTGCTTCTGGTGAGGCCCTCAGGAAGATTCCAATCATAGCAGAAGGGAATAGGGAGCCAGCATATCACATGGTGAGAGTGGAAGCAAGAGAGCAGGCTGGGAATGGGAGTGCCACACACTTTTAAACAACCAGATCCCACGTGAACTCACGCATCACCAAAGGGATGGCGCTAAGCCCTTCGTGAAGGATCCACCCTGTGATCCAATATCCCCCACTGGGCCCCACCTCCAACACTGGGCATTACATTTCGGCGTGAGATTTCGAGGGGACAAACATCCAAACCATATCACCATGTAAGTGTAGTGTGATGGTTCATTTAATGTATCAACTTTAGTGGGCTAAGGGACGCACAGGTAGTTGGTGGTCTGTGAGGATGTTTCTGGAAGAGATCAGCATTTGAATCGGTGAACTGACAAAAAAGATCCTTCTCCCCAGTGAGAGTGGGCATCATTTAATCTCTTGAGGGCCCAAATAGAACAAAAAGGTGGAGGAAAAGTGAATTTTCTTCTGTCTGAGCTGGAACATACATCTCCTGCTCTTGGACATTGGCACTCCTGGTTCTCAGGCATTCAGACTAGAACTGTGACTTATACCATTTCCCCCTCCTCCGATCACCCGCTGCCTCAAGGCCTTTGGACTGAACCACACCAACAGCTTTCCTGGTGTTTTCAGTTTGCAGATGTCAGGTTGTGGGACTTCTCAGTCTCCATAATCACATGAGCCAATTCCTGTAAATCTCTCTCTCTCTCTCACCCCCCCGCCCCCGTGACACTCACATGCAGATATATATTCCTATTGAATTATGTTTCTCTAGAGAACACTAATACAGACAGTGAATTTAATCTGATTGGAATTTGTTATTTTCATGGATTATCTAAACATTTACGTACAAGCCTAGGCTCTATCAGAGTGCAGGCTGGGAAATGATAAACTAAAATTGAGACTTGGCCAGGCACAGTGGCTCACACCTATAACCCCAGCACTTTGGGGGCCAAGTGTGTGGATCACTTGAGGTCAGGAGGCCAACATGGTCAGCCTGGCCAACATGGAGAAACCCCATCCCTACTAAAAATACAGAAATTAGCCTGGCTTGGTGGTGGGCACTTGGAATTCCAGCTACTTGGCGGGGTTGAGGCATGAGAATCACTTAAACCCAGGAGGCAGAAGTTGCAGTGAGTTGAGATCACTCCACTGCATTCCAGCCTGGGCGACAGAGCAAGACTCTGTCTCCAAAATGAATAAATAAAATAAAATAAAATAAAATAAAATTGAGCCTCATCTGGGAAGCTGTTTAGGATTATTGTGTATGAATTTTATTGCTTGCCATTTTTCTTATGTGTACATATATAGTGAATATATCATAGACATGAAATAGCCAAAAGTTAAATCCTTGAGGTCCTTCAATCAAGGGAATGTCCTTGATAGTTTAAAGGAGGAAAAGTGGTTTGAATTCAAGATTTTTGTATTGTAGAGGCTATTCTAGGTTGTTCCCCATTTTGAAGCTGCATTTTATCTTTAAAAAGCCAAGGGATACAAAATTATCCAATGTATCCTGGAGTCTGAGAGGCTGATCAGAGAGTGTGCAGAAGAGATCCACTGTTCTTAGATATGAAGCACTGAACTTGAAATTTTGTAGTGAAGAATGTTGGAAGAAGGCAAATGCCCTTAGAAATACTGTAAGCAGTTGTGGTTGCATCCAGGAGTTAAAGCATGATTGAAGGAAACATTCATTCTAATGAAGACTGGATAGATATGCACAGAGAAAGAGAATGAAGAGAACTAAATGGGGAAAAAATGAGAAGCAGAATAGTCCTTTAGCCACCTACTAATAGATTAAAGGTATCATTAATTCCTAATAAAGAGAAATTGGAAATAGTCATTAGAAATCAAATGTATTTTGTCAAGTCTATCATTAAGCTTACATTAACAGCCTAGTAAATACATTTAGTTATTATTAATGTATACTGTAAGTTTAAGTTCTGGCTGTAAAATTTCTTTTTTTTTTTTTAATCACACAAATACATGTAAAGATAGTCATTTAATTTGTGAAGACCCAACCAGTAACTGAAGCTTAGAATCTGGGATTCAGAAAGGAATTTTTTTTTTTTTTCTAGTGTTCCTAGTGCCCATTATAACCAGTCTATCAGACCAGCACTTAGGAGAAATAAGGTGAGCAGGAAGAGAAACTTTTTAAAGTGCACTGTAGAAGAACTCAGGAAATAAAACAGGAAAGTATTTAAAGTATTCGCTGGGTTCTTAAGAGCCAAGTTTCGTCAAGGTAGCTATTTTCTCTAGCTTCCAGATTTTATTTATGTTGGCTCAATGGAAAACTTTCCTCATGGTAAAGGACATTCAAGCAGGTGTCAGGCACTAGGAATAATATCAGATATTCATTACCCAATTTAGAAATATCACTGAATTAAAACTGAATTAAACTGAATTAAAACTGATCATTAACCCAAAGTTTATTAGTAAGGTGCAATATCAAAATTAAACTAGTAACAATGTAAGATTTTTAAACAAAATTTTAAAAATTACTTTTAAGTTTTAGTTTGAATATAAAATGAAGGCATGTGAAATTAGAAAAGGAAACAAGAGATTTTTCTTAATGATGGTAATAGATAGCTGACTATTAAGTTCATGTGCATAATATAGTTGATTTGCATCATATGTTAGATATGTAGAATATGTATAAATTATTAACACTGAGTAAAATAGAAAATCCAGAGACATGCCAAGAATCTGTATGATTTAAATGTATCTAATTGATGATTTTCATGTACTGAATTAATATTTATCTCAAAACTTTGCTTCAAAATTAAAATACATTTGTAGTTCATTTAATTTAATATCTAGCTACTTTCAAAATTTTTAGCAAAACTTAATGAAGAAAAACTTGTAGAGGCTGGGCACCATGGCTCACGCCTGTAATCCCAGCACTTTACAAGGCTAAGGCAGGCCAATCACCTGAGGTCAGGAGTTTGAGAGCATCCTGACCTATATGGTGAAACCCCATCTCTACCAAAAATACGAAAATTAGCCAGGCGTGGTGGTGCGCTAATTCAGGTACTCAGGAGGCTGCGGTGGGAGAACTGCTTGAACCCCGGAGGCCGAGGCTGCAGTGAGCTAAGATCGTGCTACTGCACTCCAGCCTGGGTAACAGAGGAAGAGTGTCTCCAAAAAAAAAAAAAGCCCAAGAAAAACAACAACAACAACAACAAAAAATGGTAAGAGAAAATGCTGCCAGATTTTTTTTCCAGCAGGTTGATCTACCTATTAAAATGTTCCTATAAGAAATGACTTGCCTAAAAACACATGTATGGAACTGCACTGTCAAATCCGTATATAGAAGATTAACTAGCTTTTAAAAATTAAGTTTATTCTTCAAATATTTTATCTCTAAAAATGGCCCAGTGAAAATACATCATATTATTATGTTAACATGTTATGAGATATAGGAATAGCTAATAGAAAAGTATTACGTAAGTGGCATTTAATTTTTGAAATACTTAATTTTTGAACTCGTAGTTTCATCTTAAGATGCTATTTGATATAAACCTTGGTCCCTATGCATTATTTTTATGTGAGTCAAATGAAATGGAGATGTAGCTATGGGAGTGATGTTTTTTCATGTCCAAGTAGAGGTTGTGTTGCTTAAATTCTAGTCAATGGTCTTAAAATCTTGAATCTCTTCAAAGTTTTTGAACTTGTAGAGTTTTTGCTTAGACTGTGGGACTGAGTGAAAAACTTTCAATGATTGCTAGTGGGCATTCTCAGAAGCAAGTAGCTGATCAGAACAAGGGGAAAAGAAAAGCAACTTGTAATGCTTATACATTATGTAAAAAGCAATGTGAAAACATTTGAAAGTTATATTGATCAATGAAGAAAATTAAGAAAAATTTCATGATGCCCCTTTGATACCAAGGTCTAGAAAGTTTGTAATTTTTTTAAAGAAAGAAACAAACAAAAATAAGACTTAAAAAATGTTTTCCATAAAAGCATTTCCAAAATTTTTAGAAAAATTAAGAAAACATTTCCATAAGGAAAATTGCTGTCAGTGAAAGTCTCAAATGAAATCATAATAGATAAGGGAATAATATCAAAGGAAAACCTTGAGGTCAGCAAAGTAACTGAGAATGATTTGAATTGTAGGGCTATTTAAGAGATAGGCAGATGTTATTTTAGATGATTTTGCTAGTATTTTGACAACTCAAGGAACAGGGAAAAAAATCTAAAGACTGAAAAGGTTAGATTTTGTTTTTTAAAGGAAAGGTATAAAATTGAATATTATCCAGCCATCGAAAGAAATAAAATCCCTATACATGCTACAACATGGATGAATCTGAAAGCATTATGCTGCTAAATAAAACAGACACAAAAGGACAAATATTGTATTATTCTACTTATACGAGGTACATAGAATAGAGAAATTCATAGAGACAGAAAGTAGAATAGAGGTTCCTAGGGGCTGTGGACAGTGAGAATGGAAAGTTAGTGTTCAATGGGTACAGTTTCTATCTGGGATGATGAAAATGTTAAGGAAATAATGGTGAGAATTACACAACCCTGTGAATGTACCTAATGTCACTGAATTTTATACCCAAAATGGTTAAAATAATAATTTTTACATTATATATATTTGTTATAATAAAACTTAAAATTAGAAAAATTTCAAAAATAAAGAGGAAATTCTTAGTAATTCAAGTCAGTTTAGCATGCATTGTTCCTATGTATTCAAGACAGGAGACCTTGAACTAACCAGGCTAGCCACATAAACTGGTTACCTGGGATGTGAGGTTCCATGTGATGTCCAATTGCCAGATAAACTTATCAGTATGCCATGAAAAATCTATCAATTCATTTAGAATTCCATGTAAAAAATTAGAATTGTTCCACAGGGTTTTGTCCAGAGAACACAACTATTTAATATATTTATCAAAATGTGTTACTTCTCCAAGCGACCAAGATGCAGCCTCCCATTCATCAATGAGGACCCTGCAATTGAACATACTTCCATTCATTTCTTCTGGCTACCAGAAAGCTCAAACAACATATGATGGTCAGCAACAGACTCATCTTATGATTGGCATATGTCTACTCTTCCTGGCATTAATCTTCCATTTCTATTTATAGTTTATTATTTCACTGTGGGATTGAAAAATTGTATATTGCTTCCAATTCTTTGTGAAAAGAGGTGGGCTGTAAATTCATAACAATGTAAAAACAGTTTGATCAGTGACATGGTATCTAGTATGATGGGTATCTGCATTAAGTTTGCAGAGCATGGCTAACATGTATGATTTGAATGAGCTGGTGGACCTCTCTTCAGTTTGACTAAACACACACACATGCATGAGCACACACACACACACGTGCACCCACACAAGTTCTTAGCATAATGTTTTGGTATTAGCTCTTTGGTCTCTTTTCTTGGGGAGTTTACAGTTCAGTCAGAGGAGTAAGCTTTTTTACCCATCATTTGAAATGTTAGATGAACTAAACTGGTTATTAAAGAAGAAAAAAAAAGATTAGTTGCAAAAAAGATAATATTTAGTAAGCACAACTTCTGAATGCGAAATGAAACACAAAATATTCCATTCCTTTGAATAGGGACAATCTCCCAGAAATATTTATATATTAAAAAATTAAAATTATAATTGAAAAATTGTTCTATCCAGAGTGGGCTGCTGTTAATTTGACATTGGTGATTGTTCTGAAATCACTCCCTACTCTGTTGGCCTGTTTCTCTTAATCATACCTTTTGAGAGCTTAATCTGATGATTGTAAGTCATTACTTCTATGCTTGGTGACTCTAAGTTACATCTCCCATTTTTAATCTTTAAAACTCAATCTATTGAACCAATTTAGAAGAAAGTGTTGGACTAGCTGAATGGACTGTGAAATTATTACTGAAGCCCTTTCTAGCAACAAAAGCCTAGATTTAATTATATGGAAATATAAAGTTTAGAATTAGAGGAGACCTTAGAAGTAATTGGTTTTAATCCTCTGATTTTATAAATAAGGCTTTTGATGCCAGGTGTCTGAAGTCTAACTAATGAGGGGCAAAGTCAGGGTTAAAAACCCAGCTTTTTTGTTTTCCCAACTGAATTATGATGTACTTGAGAATGGGTATCCTCCTATATCAATCTTCACCCTCAAATTCCGAGAAGTGGGCCTCTGTGGCAGACTGTGGGGGCCCCAGTGCTAAGAACAGCTCCTTCCTTTGGAACACTGAAATATACATTCCAACACTGAGAAAATAAAGGCTCACTCCTTTAATTTCTCATTTAACATTTCCTTCCTGCAGAAGCCCAAGAGTACACAAAGTGATGAGGAACAAACGTAATGAATGAATTCCCAGCTCCCATGTAGAGGTATAATTAATCCATTTGCTTCTCATTTTGATTCTGCACCTCCCTTAAAATTTATTATTAGTCTAGCAGATGCCCTCTACAAAGGGTTTTCCTCATAATGAAGTCAGAGCCTGGAGAGTCAGGGTATTGCAGCTGAACTCTGCAGGCAAACAGGGGGACTGCAGAAGTCCTTGAAAACATATGTTCTTTTTACTAAAACCTTGAACTTCCAGAATTAACTTGAAATTACACTCGAGTATTTTCACCCTGCAGTGTTTTGACTTTCTGAACCGTGTGCATGTTTGTCTCTCAATCAAAAATGTACAAAATCACAGAAGTTGCATGAATGTGAGGAATAATGCAGAAGCTAATTCTAATTGAGAAGACTGTCATTAAAAGTTGGAAACTAAAAATTAGGTGATTCTTATGGTCTAGATGCCCAGCAAGCAGATAAATATATCAATTGTTTGGTTTCTATGTTATAACTTTTGCAACCACTTCATTTGGCTGTAAGTGTTAGAAAACTCAGGCAACCCAAGGGTTAAGATCTGGCGTTTTTGTTTTTGGCATCGTCTCTGTCACAGTTCTATAAGTCTCCAGGAAACACACTCCGTCCCACTCATATTTCATTGGCTTGTCACAGTTTTAATAAGTGCTGCTAATGCTAATAAAAGTAAAGCAAAACAAGCCAAGGGGTCAAAAACAAAGATCAATTTCAAGATCTAGAATATATTTCAGGACCTGAAATAATAGTGCTTTGAACATAATATGTGGTCAACAGATACTACGCCTTTCTTTCTGGCTTCAAATATCACTTTTTCCTGATATTTGAAGACAGATAAAATGAACATTTGAAGACATGAATAAATATATTCTTGTTCATTTTGTCTGTCTTCTGGACTACTTCTTTTAACTTATTCTCCTTAACTGCCTTTTTTTCTTTAACTTGTCCCTGTGAAATTACTTTCAATGAGTTTCTTTCTTCTTACTGGTGTTAGGTTTAGTAAATTAGTGAGAAGTAACATAATGGATTGAATCATCATACTTGCCTCTAAATGATTTTAAATCCCCTTTCCCAAAGAGTATCTAAAATTGTGCTATTCTTGTAATCAGATGGTCAGGGAATGAATCTTCTGGGGAATGTGGAGTCAAAGTAGAGCTGAATTATCTCTAAATGGATAGAGTGGTGGACTTTCATGCCTGGGATTTTCTCCAGAATTCTAGCTTCAAATCTAAGGCTACTTTATGATATATTAGCTCAATGGGTTATTCTTACTACATACTTAAATGCACTTTGGTCAAATAACAGAATGATAAGCCAAAACACAAACAAACAAAAAACAAACCCAAAACATGACTCTCATGTTTCAAGAACAGAAGAACTGATCTGACCCTAACCTCTGTTAGAGCCACGGGAGCTGGCACTGGAAGTTGGCCACAAGGAGAAGGTCTTGTCATTTGCCAGGTGAACTGAAACTCCTTTGTGAGTTTATATGAATTTTTAACTAAAGTAAGGGTCTCTCTCTACATATATATTTTCTAATCTGTTTTCAAAGGGTAGGAGATAGAGCTTATCAAATAATTTTTTTTCAGCACCTCAGGGACTATTGTAGTTGTTGATTATTTTCCTGCATTCTATCACCTTGTCAATATCACCATTTTCACTACTTTTACTATGTTACTGAAAATGGGGTAATAAACTTGAATACAATAAGTTGTCATTATTTTTTAACCATATATTAGTCAAAATGATAAACCAATTGATGATAATCACACTTTAATTCCCCTATGTCTTTTGTTGTTTTTTAAACCTTTTTCTGTATCAATTTTTAATAGTTAATATTCACACATTTATTTATTAACATTTACATATGTATTATTTGCATGTTACTGATATTTGCATATTTGAGTGTTCATTAAATATTTAAACAATTTTCCTATCAGTTACTCTACCATATATTTCTAAAAAGTCCGGAATGTCATCTCTGTTTTATAAATCAATAAGACCACAATCACCTGTGTAGGTTATTACTGGATAGCAAACTTGCTAACTTCCTCAGTTGGAAAGGAGAGAAGGAGTAGAGGAAGGTGCCTTTGGCTGGTATAGGTCAGGAATCAACATGAGGCAGAGTTTAACAACGTTTCAATTATGAAGTGAATGAATAATATTATGAAGTCTCATGAAAATTATAATAAATTATTTCAGAGAACAGGAAGGGCAATGCAAATGAAAATCCCATAATATTTATCCCATCCCCATTGACTATGCAAGAGTTGAATTCTGGAAAATTAACTTAGACACACTAAAAAGAAGTTCACTTATTTTATTTTTAAAATCCAATCTGAACATGTTAAAAAAAAACATTTTTTTTCCTAACTTCGGTACGTGCATGACGCTTGCAGGTGGTGATATTTGACGGATCACTTTGGACTGCACAATCAGCGAAGTGCCACAAGTGTGTCTACTAATTTTATGAGAGGGGATACGAGTTCAGGGTCTCTGCTAAATATCGTCACATCTGGGGTTTCCTCCTAATGATCTCTAACATTCTATGAGTTAGAGGAATACAAGATATTTTAAAGAAAATAAAATTTACCTCATTAACCATTGTTATTGCTGTATACAAAATTTTAAAAACCATGTCTTATCAAATTTAAATGTTGCTGCAGATATTAAACACATTCCCATGAGAAGAGATTACGAGTAGGGTCAGTGACCAGGCACCTTGTTCTCTAAGTTGGCAGTGATTTTCCTTCACTGCTTCTGTCAGTTCTACCTAGTTTTTAGTAGACTGTAGCTACTGCTGGGAGACATGAGAAATTTCCTTTGCTCAAAATCAGTTAAGAAGGTCGTTGAAAACATTTAAAATGTAGTTGGAGGTAATTTCTGTCACTGAAAACTCCTCAGAGAATTTCTTTTTTCCATCTTCCTTCCTTCCTCTCCCCCGACCTCTACTTTCTCCCCCTGCCCTTACTTTCTTTCTTTTTGCCTGTAATGATTTCTCAAAAAAACAGCAGTTCATTATACAAATGGTACTGAATATTATTCTTCTGAATTCATGTCACTTGACAGTGCTGATTTCTGTAGGTTGGCCCATATATTTCTGCACATGGACTCATCAAATAGTAACAGTCTTGCTCTTCTATGCCAGAGAGAAATTTACTGGGATAATACACACAGTATCATGGAGCTGCAGTTGATTCTTAACTGTGAAAAGAGAATAGACTAGAACTCTACCCTTCCACTAGGGTGACGCAGCCTGCCAAGGACAGAGGCAACACTGATTAGGTCACAGACAAATAGACGAAGAGCATTCATAATCTATATAGATAGAGAGGTAGACAGATAGATGAGTAAGTAGGTAGGTAGGTAAGTAGATAGATAGACACACAGATAGGTAGGTCGATAGGCAGACAGGTAGGTAGATGGATAGATGGATGCATGCATGGATGGATGGATGAATAGATGATAGACAAATGATAGATAGACGATGTGACAGATGGATAGGTAGATAGAAGCATTATATATAGATAGATGAATGTATGGATAGACAGATGAGCCATCATCTTATTAAGAAATAAATAAGAAAACCAACATATTATAAAATATTAGGAAAAAAAGCTTCTTTGGGACTATATTTAAGGTATACTCTCAGCATTTACAAGTGTGAAAATAAAGCAGCAACTACCAAAAAAATAAAGATCATAACCAAAACAGCATTTCAGAGTAGATGATGTGCTGCTCCATGAAACTAAAGAGCAGACTAGGTCAATACACAGACATACTAGACTATCCATGATGTACTACTAAGAACTTTCCCCATTTCCTTCATTTAGCCCTCTTCTCTCTTCCCCTCCTTTTCCTGCCCCCACCTCATTTTCTTTCCTTTCTCTCTATTTTTCTATCAATCTAATTATAAAATCTGTTACCTATATACATACCTATCTATCCATTCACCGAAATATGATGATACACAGTCTTGTATATAAGTTAAACACACAGCCGGGCGTCCATCATTCTCAAACTAGGTTCAGTCATTTTCAGTGAATTCTTTCATGATCTTCATATGATCAGATAATTAGAATGGGTGAAGCCTACCTAAGGACTGAACAAGATGTGGTCTCATGTCTGGTGCCTACAATAGATCCACCCAGTAAGTGACAGCCTTTATGTCAGCTGCCTCATTTCAAATTAGTAATGCCACAATGTGCATCAAGAACCTTAAACATGTTTAGCAGGAATGATAGAAACAGCCATATGCCTACACTAGGCTCCTTCCTTTCCACACTATCAGCAAACTCTGTCTTTAGTCTGGGCAATCCATATCCATCTGGAAGACTGCATTTTCCAGCCTCCATGAAGAAGCTGTGCCTATTTGACAAGCTCTTGGCCATTGGTGTATAAGCAAAGCAGCATGTGGTACTTCCTTAAGGCCTTCTTAAAGGAAGGGCTGGCACCCTTCTTTGTTCCTTCCTCTTGCTGTAGGCCTGGAAGAGAGATGTGATGACTGGAGCTCCAGGTGCTGTCTTGGACTTGATTCAATACCAGAGGGGTGGATGACTAAAGGGCTAGAAAAAAATCCCAATGACATCATGGAGCTGCTATGCCTCGGGATTTGTCTTAAGAGAGAAAAATCAATCTCTGTATGTTTAAATCACAGTTTTTGGGCAATCTCTTGATATGGATAAACATAAATGCTGACTCATAGAGTAGGTAAAACTAAATACAATTTTTCAATTAGTATGAAACAAAATATAGCTATAAAAAAAGCATCTGCTGTAATTGGTTTATTTTGTATCTTCCACCCTTATTTTTTAATCTCTAACCTAAGTTGCTTAGATTTAATAAAACAAATGTTGCATTTAAATTTGTCATTCAATATTATTTTCAGCACGGATTACAATTATGTATCACCTTTATTCCTCAACTCAAATCCCACTTCACACATAAAGTCTTACAAGAGGGAAAAATGGTTAAATCCTTCTAAACTCCAACAGCACTTAAACAAGCCATTCCTTTGACATGTAGATTTTTATAAATTTCACTAGATCACAAACTCCTGGAAGGCAAGATCTGTGTATGTTACACAGCTCACAGGAAAATGATTGATATTCAATGGGTTTTAGGTAAGTGTTTATTGATATTTCTGGTTATATATATATCTTATATAAAATACAGTTTCCAATAATTGAGAAAAGATAAAATTATTATTAATAATATAATTATTTCTTTATTTTTATTTTACCAGTTTCCTTCATAGTTTCAATTATTTCCTAAAGGAGAAATATAAAAGCCTAAAATATATGACCTTGCAAATCAAGGAGAATAAAATCTATGAATATCCGAAGTCCTAAAACTTTTAAATGCTATTAATAAAGACATCAAAATTCTGTTCAAAATACTTTGCATATCTAATGTTCTTAACAAAACATGCATTTCAAGCAGAAGTTTTAAGGGTTTTAAATCACAGATTTTCACAGCACTTCCTTCCGGCAGCTGATGAAAATTGGATAATATACAATCAGAACACTTTTTCTACACATTTTAAATTGATTGAAAAATAGAAACAGATTTAACATTCAAAAAAACACATTTGCAACAGTTATGTAAAAATGGCTTGATCTGATTTAGTAGATACTAGGTATAGAAACTTGGAGCTGACAGCATTCTTTGGGATGTTTTAAAACAGAGGAACCGTATTACAGCACCCAAGCTGCCACTCTCTCAAAGTAAGTGCCTCTGACTCACAGTTTGAATCTTCCATAAGGTCTATCATAAAAGAAAACCTTCCACTTAATGAAAGGTGTTCCTCATATTTCATGGTTGGTAAAAGTCTGCCATTAAATAGGTTATAAATAGTTTCAAAATAAAAACATAAAAGTAATAAATTGCCAAACATGTGCTATATGGAATTACAAATTTGCATAAGATTTGAAAGTTCAACATTTATTACTTTCTTCAATATGATATATAACTGGGTGATTGCAAAATAACTAGATAGCCATTCAAGTTGTGAGACTGCATTAACCAGGTGTATATTCAAAGAAAATAAGTGACAAACAAGAGTATTTGTCTTATATCATGCTTACTAAGCTATCAAGGCATTGACTCCATGGCCAGAAATATAGTCCAGAGAACATCATAGCTTTAAAGAAGAGGAGGCATATTTATGGCCAAATATACCACATTTACTTTCAATGCTGTTTTGCTTAAGTAATTCATCCTTTCCAAATGTAAGAAAATATGAGACAGTTTCTTCTGCATATTTTCTGTGGGGTGCTCGGGCATATTCAAGTTATTATATGTTTTTCATACAGCCAGGTAATGATAGCTGAAATGTAAATCACTAAGTTTGCCAGAGTAACTGAGAACAGAAGCTCCAGAATGAAGAACAAGTCTTAACTGCTCCCCGCAAATAATACTTTAAGGCCTCTGTATTGGCGCATGTGTACCAAGCCAGGGCCTTGAATGTAGACTCCATGCAGGAAATTCCATCTACCATGGCAAGGCAACTCAATGTGTTGTCTTTTGACTTCTTGAGAGGGAGAAATTTGTGAGTAAAGGGGACATGTTTTTCCTACTATAAGAAATTTTCTAATAAAAGTACGGTTTGTGTTATGCAGTTTATTCCTCAAAGGCACATTTGAAACCTGTTTCATAGTCTTAGAGAATGGAGAGGTAGGTTGTATGAAGACTTACAAACTGGAAAAAAAAATTCCTAAAGAAGAAATAACAACATTAAATTTGGAAAAGATAAACTGAATATTAAAAATATTGAATAATGAAGGTAAGTTTGGACTATAGGATTCTCTAACAAATCATGATTATTAAGATTTATAAATAGGATAGCCAGGCCATTTATTACAAAAGTGAGGATTTTTTTTTTTTTTGAGATGGAGTATTGCTTTGTCACCTAGGCTGGAGTGCAATGGTGCAATCTCTGCTCACTGCAACCTCTGCCTTCCAGTTTCAAGTGATTCTCCTGCCTCAGCCTCCCAAGTAGCTGGAACTACAGGCACCCACCACCACACCCAGCTATTTTTTCTATTTGTAGTAGAGACGGGGTTTTTCCATGTTGGTCACGCTGGTCTTGAACTCCTGACCTCATGATCCACCCGCTTTGGTCTCCTAAAGTGCTGGGATTACAGGAGTGAGCCACCAGGATATTTTTGAGAGTGAAATTAATAATGAGCATTAACTGGGACTACATTAGGCAAACAGGAGACATACCCACCTTATTTATGAGAGATTGGTGGATATTTTATTTGGCTAGATTTGAAGATGATGAGATGTCCTTTTATTCTACCAAAATGCAGAGACTCATTGCAATTATTTTGTCTATCACTAAAAAACATGACAAAACAGAAGCACCTCAACACATGGCCATGATGGAATAACTGGCCCTGGATGTGTTCTCCCATCCTAAACAACAATAAAACTGGACAAAATCTATACGCTAACAGTATTGAGGCAATGAACAACAGGCAGTGCAGGACTGATCTTTGATGGAAGGGAAGTACATAAAGAGGACTCTATATTTGTCCTGGCTCCCTGCCTTGTGGCAGTTTCCAGATTGCATGCAAATAAGTAAAGCCAAAGTAGAGCACTGTGTTAACATTAAACAGAGGAGGTGGAGATCAGGCGACGGGGCTGCTGTAGCATCTGGAACGTGCATGGTAGGGTCCCAGAAAGGAGGACGGTGCAGGGTAGGGACAGGAGGAAGGAATAGAAGTTAGTATGGAGTTTCTGTGGGTCCTTGGCTAAGACTTGTGTTGTACAAATGGAAGGCAAGATTCCATGCGATCAAGCAGGCACTGGTTAGTTGTTATGAGGCTGAGAGTTAATCTCTCTGTTTATTTCTTTTATCATGCAGGATGGAGAGAAGTTGATGCCAACCCAGTCTGAATGGAAGAATGAAAGACAGACATTTTATAATAGTAAAAGTGTTCACTGATTAGGAACTTACAACAGCGTCAACAGCAGGTATGTGTGTATGCACATAATAACAGAGATTCAAAAATGTGTGAAGCAAATGTCGACAGAAGAAAAAAAGGAAAATTGACAAAAACCACACTAACAGACATTTTTGACACTTCTTTCTCAGTATTTTGTAGAATAAGTAGATAAAAAATTGTTAGAATACAGAAAATGTTAATCACATTATCGACCAGATTAAATAAATTAAATTAATTAGATTAAATAAATAGAAAAATATTAATATTAAATAATTAAATTAATAATATTAAATAAGTTGATATTTATAAAACACCATACTCAGTATTTTTATTATTTATTTTACGTAGCATTATTACGCTACATACTCAGTCAGGTGAGGTGGCTTACATCTGTAATCCCAGCACTTTGAGAGGCCAAGGTGGGTGGATCACCTCAGGTCAGGAGTTCAAGATCAGCCTGGCCAGCGTGGTGAAATCTCATCTCTAATAAATATACAAATATTAGCCAGGCATGGTGGCAGGTGCCTGTAATCCTAGCTACTCTGAAGGCTGAGGCAGGAGAATCGCTTAAACCTAGAAAGGGGAGGTTGCAGTGAGCCAAGATTGTGCCACTATAGTTAAACCTGGGTGACAGCATGAGACATCATCTCAAAAAAAAAAAAAAGAAAACACAACAAAACAAAACACACACACACACACACACACACACACGCCATACTCAATAACTCAGAGTATATATTTCTTTCAAATGCACTTAAAACATTTGCCAAGATAGATCTTGTGTTGATGCTGGGTTATAAAATAGAATGTTTCAATACATTTTAAAAGATGGAAATCTCACAAATCTGATGACAGTAGAATTCAATTAGAAATCAATAAGAATAAGACATATAGAAAATCCTCAAATGTTTGGAAATAAAACAACATGCCTCTAAATAATGCATAACAAAAGAATAAATCATAAAATAAATTAGAAAATATTTTGAGTTAAATGATGATAAAAACACCATGAATAAAAATTTATGGAATGCACTTAAAACAGCAATTCAAGGAAATTTTTAGCCTTAAAATACTTATTAATTAAGGCTGAATGCAGTGGCTTATACCTGTAATACCAGCAATCTGGGAGGCCGAGGTGAGCAGATCACCTGAGTTGAGGAGTTGGAGACCAGCTTGGCCAACATGGTGAAACCCAGTCTGTACTAAAAAATGCAAATATCAGCTGCGTGTGGTGGCATGCCCTGTAATTTCAGCTACTTGGGAGGCTGAGGCAGGAGAATTGCTTGAACCCAGGAGGTGGAGGTTGCAGTGAGCCGAGATTGTGCCACTACACTCCAGCCTGGGAGACAAAGTGAGACTCCATTTCAAAAAAAAAAAAAAAAAAAAAAAAAAAAAATCACATTAGAAGAGAAGTAAGACTTAAAGCTAATAATTTTAATTACCTCCTAAGTATCTGGAAAAAGAAGAGTGCACATAAAATCAAAGTAAGAAAATAGTAAAAATAAGAGAATAAAGCAATTGAATTAAGAAAAAAATAAAAATCAAGAAAATCAAGAAATTCAAAAGTTGATACTATATGTTTTTCATAAGGCCAGGTGATGATAGCTTAAATGTAAATAAGTAAGCTTGTTAGAGGAACTGAGAACAAAGGCTCCAGAAGTAAGAACAAGTCTGAATTCCCCTTCCCAGTAATACTTCAATGCCTCTGTCCATTCTCACACTTGTACCAAGGCTTATAAAATTAATGTGTTCCAGCAAGACTAATCAAGAAAGAAATCTGAAGATACAACTAAATATCAAAATGAAAGCTGGAATATGATCTGAATTCATGGAGACATTCAAAGGATGATAAAGAAATATTATGGACATTTGTGTAAATACACTTTAGAACTTAATAAGTATATTGAACGACACTGTCACATGACAATGCATACTGGGGCCTATCAGAAGGCAGAGGGTGGGAGGAGGGGGAGGATCAGGAAAAATAACTAGTAGGTCCTAGGCTTAATACTTGGGTGATGAAATAATCTGTACGACGAACCCTCATGACACAAGTTTACCTATGTAACAAACCTGTACATGTGTCCCTGAACTTAAAATATAAGTTTAAAAAAAGTTAAAAAAGTAAAACACTGCAAATATTAACACAAAAAAGCTGAAACCCTGAATAACTATATATAGTTATATATTCACACAATTATTTCAATACCGCAACCCCCCCCACATATATATGTATGTAAGTATATATATATATAGTTACTCAGGTTTTCAGCTTTTTTGTATATATATCTATATCTCAATTAAAAAGCTCCTCACCAAGATAACTCTAAGCCTACATGGATGCTCTGCTGAATTTCTATGTAAATTTTATGAAATATATAAATCTACACAAATTATTTAAGAAAACACAAAAGGAAGAAATATTTAAATACTTTCTAACTCATTTAATGAGGCCAACAGTATCTTGGTAATAAAACCTGACAAAAATATTTCAAGAAAATATAGAAAACAATATTTCTCCTGAATATAGACATAAATAGGTTTTGACAAAACACTGTCAAGTCAGATCTAGGATGACATAAAATAACCATACATTATTACCAAATGAGAGTTTATCCCAGAAATGCAACATGGGTTTAGCACTTAAAAAATGAATTTAATTCACCAAATCATCAGAAAAAGAAGAAAGACCATATAACAATTTTAACATATGCAGGAAGAAAAGCTTTTGACAAAGCTGAACACCCCCTCATTATAAAACACACTTAACAAAGTAGAAGTAAAAAGGAACCTCCTTAGTCTGAGAAAACATCTACAAAATCCTTAAGTTAACATCATACAATGTGTAAAGAAAAAGACATAAAAGTCATAAAGTTTGGAAAAGATGAAGTAAAACTCTTTATTCATACTGAAAATGACCATTTATATAATAATTCAAAGGAATCTATAAAAAAATTACTAGAGAGCTCTAAACTGAAAAATACAAAATATTTAAAAAGATCTAAATAAAAGGAGAGAGTTACCATATTCATGGATTGGGAGACTCAAAATTGTTAAAATAGCCATTTTTCTTCAAATTGAACTATAGATTCAATGCAATGTCAATCAAAATCTCAACAGGCTCTTTTGTAGAAAATGACTAGTTGCTTCTAAGATATATATAGAATTGTAAAAGATCTAAAGTGGCTATAAAAAGTTCATGAAAAAGAAGAATAAAATTGGAGGACATATAATTTGATTTTAAGACTACAGTGTTCTTGGAGTGATATTGATATAGGGATAACAGAATAGATCAATAAAATAGGATAAACAGTTCAGAAATAGACACATATGACCCATCAACTTTCACTAAAATGCCAAAGCTGTTCAATTTGAAAAGAAGTGTTTTGTGCTTTAGTTTTTTTTTTGCTGTATTGAAATAATTGCATGAACATATAAAAATAAATGCATCCCAACCCCTACTTCACACTAGGCATAAAAACTAATTCAAGATTATCATAGACCCAACTGCAGTAAAACTATAAAGATTTTTAAACCTAGTATTGGCAAATATTTTTTTAGAGAGGCTACAGAAAGCATCAAGAATAAAAGAAAATATTGATTAATGTTATCAAAATTTTAAAAAGCCTATTTATAAGACATCATTAAGAAATAAGACAAGTCACTAACTGAGTCAAAATATTCGTAACACATAAAATGGACAAAGTTCTACCCAAAAGATATTTTAAAGGCAAATATCCAAAAAGCAAATACCCAAATACCTGAAAGATATTTTAAAAGCAAGTCAGACAAGCATATCTAATGGGCAAAGGACTCAAATAGACATTTCAAAAAAGTCAGACTCATGAATAGCTAATAAGCTCATGAAAATATGCAACATTAGTCATAAGAATAATGTAAATTAAAGCCACAGTGAGATCACAAGAAAAGCTAAAACCCAGAAGAATAATAACACCAATTATTATTTGGGACAAATTGAACTCTTATACATTTCTGATGAGAATGTAAAATGGGACAGAGACTCAAAAACAATGCTAGACAGTGTGTTATAAGACTAACCAGAAATTTTACTCCTTGGTATTATCCTAAGAGAAATGAATACATATGGCCACAAAAAGACTGTTAGGAAAATGTTCATATCAACTTGATTCATAATATCTACAACATGGAAACAACCCAAATGTACAGGGGGAGAATGATTAAAAAGTTGTGGCATATTAATCAATGAAATACTACTCAAGAGTAAAAAATAAATGTATGACCACTATCATACTCAACAACAGGGATGGAACTCAAAAACATCACATTGAATGAAAGAAGCCAGAAGCAGAAAAGCACAGGTTGTATGATTACCTTTCAATGAAGGTCAAGGGTAGGTAAAACCAACTTTCATGATAGACAGAACAGTGGTTGGTATTGGTGGTGAATAAGTAGAATTGATCTTGTCTTAATTATAAAAATAACTCCTTGTTTTTTTTACATTAATAACTCAATGGAATATATTCCATATGTCTACTTCTGTAATTTCCCACATTTTTTACGTTGAGATGTTGTCAAATTGTGCATTTTAATGTCAATTTTATTATTTTTATTTTTTTTTTAAGCTTTCTTGTGGTATTTTATTTACTTTCTCCTAATGTAGAGATATATCCCATTAGGCAGTGACTAGGTTATCTCTTTGTTTTCAAGGGTATCAAGCAAATTCTCAGTGCACTCCATAAATGCTAATCTCATATATATCTCTAAATCTCAAGGTCTTGGTTTAAAAGAAATTTATTTTTTAAATTTTTGTGGGTACCTAGTAGTTGTATATATTTAAGAGTGGTTACATGCGATGTTTTGATACTGGCATGAATGTGAAGCAATCATATCATGGAGAAGGGTGTATCCATCCTCTCAGCATTTATCCTTTATATTACAAACAATTCAATTACTTAATACCAATTTTAACTTTCCAACTCACTAAATGCTTTATAACATGCATAACCTTTAAAATAAATAGAAGCCACCTAAATAGTTTTAAAGAAAATTAATTACCTAAACAAATTAAATATATGTTTAAGAACACGTAAGTTGACACAGGTATACAGAGGACTGCAAATCCCTCTAAACTGAAGTGTTTCCTAAAATTTAAGAGCAAAGTCAAGAAGTTCTTCTGGGTAACAGATAACGTAGAGTAAATAAGATGAGATAAAATATCACACTGTGATTTGCAGATTAACAGCGACACTAAAGGTAAAGAAATGGTTTAGATGACACATCATTTTTATGAAAGGACCAGATGCCCTAAAATGGAAATTGATAATGTAGGATCAGAACCCTAACATTTAATAATAGTATTAAGAAAATTGGTCAGCAACAATTTTTTTTGGAAATTTAGAATAGGCAGAATTCCTAGTATTAAGTGGAGCATTCGAAGTGTTAGGATTTAATTCCTACTTCTTAGGAAGAGGCCTAAAAATTAGCAGGAATCAGGAGACTGATTCTCAGAATAAATAACTGAAAATGCAGTTATCTTTCTTGAAATAAAGAAATGTGATCCTATTTTGTCATTTGTTATGCTAAATACAATAAAGCCTTTAACAAATGTGTTATTAAGCCGTTAGCTGATCTAAATGTACCTCTCTCTTCTTGGTTGCTTTGAGAAACCATGCAAAATCTTCATCTGATATTAATTACCAATTTAATCAGTCAATGCTAAAAGAAAATCTTTTGCTTTCATTATAAAAGACAGTTGCTGTAAACATTTGACATGATGATCTTGGGCAAGTTGTAATTTATTAAGCACAAATATGAGAAAAACACAAGTAGAGGCTTAATCAGCAGTGACCCTCGATTAAAACAGGTGATGCTTGCTGGGGTTGAGAATAAAGGTGGGACAATGCCAATTAGTTGTCAAATCATCTGGCAAAACAGCAGTTACATAAATAGAAAATCGCTTGGCCTTCTTGTTTTTTTCAATTTTGTCTTTTTTAAGTCCTTCAATAAATAGTTCGTCTGTTTATATAAAATTTAAAAGCAGGGGAAATAAATCTGTAGTGTAAGAAGTCATGATCCTGGTTAGCCATGCTGGGGTGAGGGAAGGGAGGTGGGAGGGGGTGTGACTAGAAGGGCTGGGGGCTGATGACATCTGTTGAGGTGTGGATAATACCCTGTTCATTAACCGAGTCCTCATTCAAGGATGTGCTCATTTGGCGAAAATCCATCAAGCTGTGCACTTACAGCTCCTAGGTTTTCTAAATGTATGTTATACTTTCAAAAAATTTCCCCTAAAATATAAATTCTTTCCAGAAATATATGGAATTACCTCAATATTGTGTCAAAACTTAAAGGTTTTATACTAATGTCTGCAAGAAATAACAGTTTTCTTGAAAACTTTTTCTCAGTTTCCATGATCGACAAGAAAATATACCAGAACATCTAAAATTGTTATTAAACAGGACTTTAAACAAAATGGAGTCATAAATACTATCTTTGTGCTTACCATCGGATTTAGAAATTTATAAGCTACTTACCAAAAAGGCGTGTTCTCTCTCAGTTTTGTGGCAGTTTGCTCATTAGAGTTGCCAAGCAGAGATATTGGTTGTGGTACAAGCCTGGAAAAATAGAACAAATAGAAAAATTGCTATTCTATAAAACATTAATACTATCATATCTGGATATGTTACCTATCTCATAATGTATTTTTCTACATAACTATAAAATGATAACTTGTTCCCTCAGTCATGTAGCAAGCAATTGCTATCTTTGCAAGTACCAGGTGGTACAGGACATCTGTAGCTGTCTATGGTAAAACTTTTTCTTCAAGGAAATTAAGCAAACAACGAAGAATAATAAACATAGCAAACTGATGAGTATCATAAAGGAGGTAAAATCCAATGTTATGGGGATCAGGAGGCAGAAGACGTGACTTCTAACAGGGAGAGGTGAGGTTTTTTGGAGGAGGTGAGGTCTAAATGAAGGCTGAGGATGCCTTCAAGGTGGTGGGCAGGGTCTGGGGCAGGAAGATTGGATGGGGGGCAGCCCATGTACAGGGAACAAAATGACCAAGTTACAGAGTTTGAACATAATGAAAATAAGAAGGGAAATTTGATGCATATCAGTTTGATTGAAGGAGTTTTTCAGAGGGATTGGAACTGAGGTGAAACTGTGAGGCTAGAGATTAAGTCACTTGTAACAATTTGGGCACTGTGCTAGGCCCAGAAATTTAGCAGTGAAATTAGAAAAATATGAGCCCAGGCCTCCTGGAATTCCCAGTTTATTGAGACTAACTGATACAAGGGATTGTAATAATGCATGATGAGAAGTAGAGGTTTATTGGAGAATCTGTAGCAGGGTAATCAGTGTGGTCCAAGGGTCAGAGATTTTAAAAAACACTTCAAGTCTCAGAAAAGTGATCATTAAGGCAATGAAGTTAGATGAGATGGCCAAGGGACAGTGTAGAACATAAAGAGGGAGGAATACAGAGAGACTCCCGCCTAGGAGGGAGGAAGCTATCAGAGAAGAGGAAGGAGTCTCTGAGACCCTGGCCTTAGGAAAGACCAGGGACGGAAGTTTTATGGAGGAGGCCATGTCCAAATGCAGAATGCTTTGAAATTTAGGCACGGTTAATACTGAAAGTAGTTATTTGTCTTGTGTTTTGTCTTGGATAGATTAAAAAAATGATAACAGAAATTGTGGGGCGATGAAACTGGTTTGATACTGAGTTTTTCCACACAAACATCAGAGCCCTTGTTCTCTTTTCTGAAAAGCAGCCTCTCGTGAGCATTATGCAGTGATTCAGGATTTAGCTTTGCTAGGGTTCTCAGATTAGAACAAATGACAAAAAATACTTATTTCAAAAGCTATAAATTATAAATATATAATTGCAGTGACTTCTCATTCTTTTACAATTATAGGATTTTTATTACCTGCAATTATATGCCAAATAAACAAACCAAGGCAGTATCTAGATAAACTAAGGAACCGAGTGGAGGAGCAGTTGGTTTAGTTGTTTAGTCCGTCCTAATTAGGAATTAGACAGACGCAACTAACTGATCATTGTGCAGTTAACCAGGAGGATGTTAGAAACTTCTAGATTCACTGTGATTTGGGTGATTTTAGCTATAGCTTATAGTTAACAACCTTGATTTCTTGAAAATTACAGAAGATAGAAATAGCATGTTAATTTATGGAGAATAATTACTTAAGGGTGCTATTGAGTTTAGCCATGCAATCAAGATTATGGTTTCCAAATATCAAGTGAATTAAAATAATCATTGACTGTTAACTTCTGCCTTGCAAAAACCATTTTGAGCTTTCAGAAATTTGATACCCCTTGAAAATATTTAGAAAAATAACTAAGATCTATGGATTTAAAGAAAATGAATATAGTATACAACTTAGAGCCACTGGTATTCTGTACAGGTTTATAAACAGTGGTAACCAAATGTTTATTTAAAACGGACTTACACTGACCAATTTCTCTGTTCATAGATAGACATTTTTCTATATTCTGAGATTTTTTTCCAATCAAGTCTCCTTAAATATATATTTGGGGGATTTCGATAAGAATCACAATACAAATGGAAGAGGAGTGCAGTGACCAGATTTCTAAAGCTCTACAAACCTACGGACATGTATCATATCTCAAGATCAGAGGAAAAAAGTGTCTATGATGAAAATAGACAGAGTGGAAAAAAATGGTTATTTCTGTCAGTGCTAAAAAGCTTAGAGAGTCACTGATTAAGGTCACTGCCAATTTTGTCAATGAGGAAAGTGCTTTAGCAAGGCTTCAACCCCTCATCTTTGCCATCCTCTGTGTAGGCAAGCGGATGACGGTACTGTCAGCGTGTCCATGATCAAACACTAAGAGGATTCAGGGTCAACCAGACCAGAACTTTTTAGCAGAAAACTGAAGGTGTCTAAAACCAACTCCAAAGAATGCATTTTGTGTCTTCTGTCCCTTTGTCTCCTGCAGGGCCGTCATCATCGGCAACAAGAAAAAGAAGAAAAAAGGACGGAAAAAATTAACTATTAGCCATAGTCACATTTGTCCCTGGTTTTTCTGGAAATAAAAAGTAAAATCTCCAGAAAGAAGCCTTCCTTTAAAGATTTATTAATAGAATGACAACTTTTCACAACAGCTAGTAAGATCTAAATCCCATGCTCTAAGCTAATATCCAAACAGCGTATTGCCAATCAACAGCCAGCTCAGCTTGCCTTGTTACTCAAGTGGAGTTTATTAAACACTTTTTCTATCTGTAAGCTCCACAGAACGGTGAAGGATGCTTGTAAGTCAACTCCAGTAGTACTTGAATAATGTAACTGGAAATTATAACAGGAGAAGCAATAGTTATTTCACATTGGAACACACTTTATATTACTTTGTAAGGGTGGCTTGATATGTCCAGACAAGTAGGTGTCACCAAGCCTTCATCTGAGCCATACAGCCACCTCACTGTAGAGCAAGTGGAGAACAATTAATGCAAGATGCAGCTCCTTAATTTGGCTTCGATAATTCAGAGTCTTGGGAAAAGGAGGATGCTCTCTAAAAAACACTCACTTAAATGGGTGAGAGCAATGTAACACACAAAGCTCTAGTTAAGGAACTGCTGGGCATCAAGATTCCATTCTCCATCTGGTATATTAGGGCTCTAAGATCTCAGTTTAAACCTATAAGGGCAGTTTAATCCAACAGCTGGTTGTCATCCTATCAGAACTCCCGTATCTTATATGGCCCTGATCCATATCTCAGCTGATTTGACCACTGACTACTTTGCTGTTGCCTCTAATTGTTACCTGCACTGGTTTCCCAGTTCATGGTCTAACCAGATTCTGATTATAAGATGTTTTGTATAGTTAGATAGATCATTATTCAGATAGATCATATAGCATATAAAGCATGCCCTTTATACTCCTGCAGCAATTAAAAGTTCAGCCTGATGGACAGACCTTACAGTTCTTTGCCTTTTATAGTTGAATAATGTGCAGTTTTGTAGAGGCTAATGGATATGAGTTGGTGCAAGATACTATTCATAAACTAACATTAGTATACTACCAGAATAAACTGAGAACTCTAAGCCAGTATTTCACTAAGACATTTGACTACAACCCCATGCCTGAAAGCCTTGCAATGCTCCTGGGATTCATGTTCACATAAAACTTGCTGGATTTCTTGAAATCTAGGAAGGCATACATGGTTATTACTGCTGCTTTGGTTGCAAACTGACATGAATTAACATATTTGTAGCATTATTAGATTTTATATTTGCTTATCATGGGCTGTGCTGCATTGGTACTATTTTATAATATATTGATTGTTATTTTATTACAAAGTATGTTGTTATTATGGGGTCTTTTGTCTTACTATTTCCACTGTACATAGTATGGGGTATGTACATCACTAAGTGAGCCACAGTTGAGAGGTTTGAAAATCACTGCCATAAAAAGGTGGAAGTTAGCACACAAAAAGTTTCATAAGTAGGGGCCCTGAAATAATGATTCTTGGCTGTGGTCAACCACCCTTAGATCTCTGAACCCAGGAGAAAGGCTTAGGGGAACTGGGTACCCGAGGACTGGTGTCAAGGGCGGGTAATCCACTTGACACTCTTGCCCATGGTCAGCCTTGTTTGTATATTACAGAGATCCCAAATTTGTTTCAATTTTGCCTTCTTATTCAGGTATCATGAGAACAATTAACTTTTTTTTTTGCCTATAATTTGTTTTACATAACATTACTAGAAATACATTTTCTACCCAGAATGTACATTACATTTTCTATTTGTCTTCAAACCAATGTAGCATTTCTTCATGCCTTTTATGCATGATATTTACTGTCTTTGACATTTTTATTTAGTAGTCAGTATTAATAAATCTTCATGAGAGTAGCAGAGTCATTATGATTTTGTTAAAAATGCATTGCTTACGGTTCTTTGAAGACGTATGAATGTTGGGCTAAAAAGGCAAGCCATCAAACAAAGGAACAAACACTGTCATAGAAGCAATCTAATTCATCTTTGCACTGGTGAAATTAATATATTCGCCGAACTGTTAATTTTTTTTCTGAGCTCTAGTTTTTCTAATTCTTGAAGTATTAAATTAGGGTTAAGGTAGCACTTATAAAAGTTAAAAATGTATATAAATCAGCTCACAAATATAGCTACATAGTTTCTCATAAAAACACCCAAAAATCATTAACATTTTTCATGCATATTTGTGAAGGACATGATTCATGGAGCATTCTTTCTGATATCTGAGCTAAATTTCTCATTTGTACCTGCATTTATGTCCCTCGATAACTTCAGAGAGAACCAGGATATTCTTTACTTCTTATGGTATAGACTATTTTATAAAAAACTAAATCCACTTGAGTTACCATTCATATTTCATATGTTTTATTCCCTGGAAACAGTGCTCTATTGCTCTAAACTGGACGTAATAGTCTAGTCATCAAAATAATTGAGGAACAATAATAAAATAAATATAATACAGTTTCATATATGATATAATGAAGTAGCAATTTAGAAAAACACATTGTTTTTATTCCATTTTTTATTGAGAAAACACATGGAAAAGAAATTTGCTAGAGTGCCTGGCACATCATAAGACCTGAAAATATGCCTTGTTTTGCCCCCTTTTTGTCTTGCTTCTCATAGCAGTTTGCTCTGTGACAAAACTTGAGATGTATTTTTTTCTGCAGGGAGGCACTTCTGCTAATGAAGTTTAAACGCTTAGATTGGGGTGAGAAAAAAGAAAACGGTGGTATTTGTAAAAACAGATGGAAAGGGAAATTGAAAATATATTTTAGTGTGTTATCAGATAAAATGATTTACAGAAATTCTAATTCTTTTATGGCATTTTATAAGAAATGGTTTTAGTTTATGGTCTTTTATGACCCTAAACTCTTTTACATGCAGTTCTCCCTAGTTTCATATTTGTAGAAAAGTGTGTGTGTGCGAGTGTATGTGTGTGGTGTAAGTCTGGGTAATTAAAAGACATTACCCTGCTCCTTTTTAAGCTTAATCAAATATCTATTTTGTCTTTAAGGAACACTTTAAAGAGATTTCACTTTGTAACACCTTATCAAATAAAGACATTATCTACAAAACACATCTTAAACATTAACACAAAATTTAACAGTTTCCGCCCAAGCCAAATACAAATCAATATTGAAGAGGTGAGCAGAGATCAGAAGAGGAGGTCACAGGTTCAATCTGTGGGGATATTTCTCATAGAGGCTCAAAGCAAAGGATACAGAAATCACTGTGGCAAAATTCCACAAGTGAGTTCTCTTACTGACAGTGAAATCATCCATATTAATCGTATGTTAACAGAAAAACTCACAGAAAGAATAATTTCACAATAAAGTGATTACTTAAAATAACTGGGGCAGGTTGGTCGAAGGAAAAAGAGGTAAATAGAAGTAAAATAAATATTTTCATGGTACAAAATATATTCTTCCATTAAACCATCACAAAGCTAGTCAAATCAAAGACGATGTTTGAGATGTTATATGTTATCAATAAATGTACTTATCTGGGCACATTATAGCCATTTTGACAAGGCATAGACTTAGAAGTATTAGGGATGTTGGAAGATGGAAAGAAAGAAAAAGGAAAAAGAGAAAGAAAAAAACTTGAACAAATAAGTATAGTTGAAACATTCAGCAAGTTCTAGCCCTGCTTGAAGTGTTGTCCACACAATGAATATTTCAGATGCATCTTGAGATCCTTATATTTTTCAAAGACAAGTAGACAAGATGCATTTTATGTCTTTTAAAGACTTCTTATTGGCATACATGTTGAAAGACCGTGTCGAGATTGAAAGGCAGAATGTTCCTCAATAGCTATGAAATATTTATTCCACCTTCTTTCATAGAAAAGACTGAATTAACTTCGTGACATGAAGCTCTACTAATAATGCCAACAAAATTACACATCCTGTATTAAATGCCTATTCTTAAAAAGTGAGCCAGGTCTTGTGTGTTTTAGATGATCAGAGAGAATAATGCAAGTTACAGTTTACAGCGTTCTTATAAAAGATAATAATGTATTTTCAAGCTTTATAGCATGAGGGACACAAGGTCTGCTGAAGATTTCTTAAGAAAGATAATGCTGGATGACTTTTTTCCCCAGGATTATTTAGTTTCTTTGTTTTTAATTTCAAAATTACATTTCTTTTTCGATATCAGACCCTGCTTGTGAGAACCTTTTGTATATAAAAATGCTGGAGCTATACCTTTGAGTATACTTTTTATTAAGCAAGGCAAAGACTTGTGTGTCTCCAAATATTGCTCAAATCTCCAAAGCCAGCTGAAAAAATAAACATAATGTGATCTGTAGCCCAAAAGTCTGCAAATGACTCCATATGATGTTAAAAAAACTATGATTCCTTCTAAGCATTTCTTGGAGCCAATGATCAGCAGTTTTGTTTAACTAAGCATTTCTTGGAGCCAATGATCAGCAGTTTTGTTTAAGTTCTAGGACCCCTGAGCCTCCATAAAAATAACTTTGAAATATTATATTATGTGTGAAAATTTTACACACATGCACATTTATAATCAGCAGACAGGGCCTCTGCCCTTCGTCAACCTGATAATCAACCGTAGGGCCTACTCAAACATGAAAAAAATAAAAGATTCAGAACTCTAAAGCACATAATCTTAGAGCCATTTAGAACCATGTGTATTTCTGAAATCCTCTATTACCACAAATCTCTTGGTTGTATTTTCTATGGCATTGTCTGTTTCTCATTATCAAAGTCTAAAGAAATTTGATACAGTCATGTAACACTTGGCAAAGGAGTGTTAGAAAAATGCATTCCAAAGTGCTCAGCTTATCTTTTCTTTCCAAAGCAGTAACTACTGTCTGGCTTTACTCTTCTGGAGAAGCCAACTGGGAGGGCGAAGAGGAAAAAAAAAATCAAACTAAAGTAAATTAAGCAATGGCCCTGTGCCTGAAATAATCACAGATGTCAGCTTTTCAACAATGCATTGTAGTTAACAGGCGCTTAACGCAACATTAACATGGAGAATTCTTACTCTGTAAAGTCACCTTTTGCCTATGGAGTGTGTACCATGCCATTCTTGGAAGCAGGTTTAAGGTGGAACCAGCCAGAATAAGATGATATGGGCAAAGGTTGAGGTTTGCATTGCCTGCAACGGTAACAATCAGATGGCAGTTGGCTTCAGGAAATCAGAATATGAGCTCTCAGGGATGGTCTAAGAGATATTTTACTCTTTATTTTGGCCAGAACTCAGAGACTACATGTCATCCTTTTTTAAGCATCAAGACATTAAAGAAAGTCTGAAGAACAAAAATGTAAATAATAGCTTCAAAGGAAGTTTTGTGTGCTTTACTCCAACAGGTGATTGTTTTTTTCTGCTCCTGTAAATCAGTTACATTATTCAGATATTACACAAAATAGCATTCAGACAATTCTAGAAGCACATCTGATCAATTAAGATAAAACTCTGTTTTTGCAATTCAAGCTTTTAAAAAGCATTATAGTTAAAATACACTGCAAAGACATGCTGGGATAATTGGTTGTCAAAGTACATTGGTACCACTGAGTAGTCTTAAAATAGCAGGAAATGCAACTGAATACTGGAAAGGAAATCACTATTTCACTTTCTCAAATAAAACATATTGCACCTCTGAGTTCACAATGGGATATTTGCTGAGAGCCTGTAATTAACTCATAATGATGAGAACCACAGTAATAAACATTTCCTTAGCAAAACACTCACTTGTTTTCATACTTTCCTACTTTGTTGCTATTTCCTTGTCAGTTTTTTTATTAGCTTGTCACTATTACTCAAGAAAATAATGGAGAAAAGGGTGAATAATTTTCCTAGAAAGGGACTCTTTTTAAATGTTATATAAAGAAAGGATACTTTTTGATAAAAGCTATGGTATCATCAGACACTTCACATAGCATAAGGAGAAATTAGGGATTTTTTTTTTTTTGACTGAGTCTCGCTATGTCGTCCAGGCTGGAGTACAGTGGCATGACCTTGGCTCACTGCAATCTCTGCCCTCTAGGTTCAAGCAATTCTCCCACCTCAGCCTCCTTGAGTAGCTAGGACTACAGGCACTCGCCAAAAATGAGGGAATTTTGACATATATGTAAAATTATTTTACTTTGAAAACCCAGAATCAACAAGACCAACGCGCCCCTCAACTGAAGATCACCTAGAGCAGCTGTTTCCTGCCTCCTCTCCTGCTTGTCTGGCACACAGCTGTTGGATTAATTTTCCCAAATACCTTTTCACCATGTCACTCCCTTGCCCCAAACCTTTCAAGAGCTTTCCAACACCAAGAGTACAAAGCCCACATTCCTTGGCCAGGCATTAAGCCCCCTGTATAACTGGTTTCAATTTTCTTTTCTTGTCTCATTCTCCATTATTCCCTTACAATGCAGCAACCCATGTGAACTCTCTGGCCTGTCTAGTCAATTACTTTTGAAAAGGCTATACCTTTTTTCTTTTGCTGTTATTTCCTCAAGGTCTTCACTGTCTGGGGTGCTCCCCTCCTCCACTCCCTGGCACATCCTTCAGCACTGGTCTGGATCTTAGCACAGGCTGTCAGGTAGGATTGATTACCTGTTCTGCAAATGCATCCTGGCTCTGCATAAGATTGCAAGCTCCATGTGAGCAGGAATGTATCATATACTTCTCTGTGTCTCCTGCCACTTTTAGCACAGTATCTGGTATTGTCTGGCACTGGATAATTAGCTGTTGGTTGATATAACAGTACTTACTATAATACACAAAGCATTAGCCCAGCATCTGATATGCCTCACTAGTGTCCTTTAGAAATAGCTGGTTCATTACCAAAACCCCCAATTTCTGCCCCCCACAAATTTTCCTATACATCCTTAAAGTAAGAGTAAGGCAAAGAATAAAGCAAATAAATCTTACAAAGTATTTGGGCTGAATTTGCAAAACCTATAAATCTAAACTTTATTTATTGCCTGTCAAGATATATGCCAAAATTCAGGAGGCTGAGGTGGGAGGGGCCATTGAGCTGCTGCAGTGAGCTGTGACTGCACCACTGCACGCCAGCCTGGGTGACAGAGCAAGATCCTGTCTCAAAATAATATATATATATGCCAAAATTAAATGATTTTAATACATGTAAACAGTAATTTAAAAACTTAAAAATACTATACTCTAGGTATTTAGAAGTAGTTGAATGCAGCATGCGTTCAGGGTCAGTGGGTCTAGTTTTGGCTGTGAGTGTGATGGCCTGGCTTGGGGAGGAGACTCTGGTTACAGCTGCCTAGCAGGACTCACTGCTCCACATGTCTCTCTCCATCCTCTCTCCTCACAGCAGATAGAGCCATGTTTCTCTAATGAACTTCAGGTCACGCTACTCTCTGCTTAAACCCTGCCAATGGCTTCCCCATTACACCTGCATAAAAGTCCAATCTCTCTTTTTTGGTGGTGGTAGGGAACAGGGTCTCTCTCTGTCACCCAGGCTGGAGTGCAGTGATGTAATCTCAGCTCACTGCAACCACCACCTCCTAGGTTTAAGGGATTCTCCCACCTCACCCTCCCAAGTAGCTGGGACTACAGGTACGTACCACTGTGTCCGGCTAGAGAGAGAGAGAGAGAGAGAGAGAGAGAGAGAGAGAGAGAGAGTGTGTGTGTGTGTTTGTAGAGACAGGGTTTCACCATGTTGTCAAGGCTTGTCTCAAACTCCTGACCTCAAGTGATCCTCCCGCCTCAGCCTCCCAAAATGCTGGGATTACAGGCATGAGCCACTGCACCTGGCCGAAAATCCAGTCTCTTTTTATGACTTACAAGGCCTGTTGCTGAAATCTCATCCACCCCTCTCCTCATTCACCCTTCCCCTCACCCGCCCCCTCCAGCCACCCCGGCCTTCCCTCTGCTGGCTGTCTTTGTGTTTACTGTTGGTCCAACCAAAACCTCTGCCCTTGATCTTTTCCTGGCTGGTTCCTTCTGTTCATTCTCAAACATTTCTCTTCAATGAGATCTTTCTTAATCAGCAAATCTAAATTCAGTGGCTCTCATTCCTTCACCTTAGCCTCCATCACATCACCCAATTAAAAAAAATATGTTCCCTAGTGGTATCTGAAATAATCTCATTTATTAAGTAATTTGCTTGCCTGTGTCTCTTCTTCCACCAGAAGTAAACCCCATTGAACTTAGTATCTTTTCTCTTTGGATCATCATGGTTTGCCCCAGAAATTGCTTTGGCATGTAGCATGTGGTCAATAACTATTTGTCAAATGAATAAACTTGCCTAAAGTACACAACCAGTAAGTGACAGATCAAGCCCTGAAGCCCAAGTCTGCCTGCCTCTGTAGGCTCTGTGGTGCTGCCTCCTGCTCTGTCCAGGTGCTGCTGTGCCCCAGACTCCACTTCACTGTCTTTACCACTGAGCGCTGACTTCCTCCAATGTGTACAGAATAGAAGCCCTGGATTCAAAATAAATACAACAGAGAGAGCCAGTATGCCTGCCAGTCCAGGGGGAGCAGCCTGCCCTGGGCAATCGCACAGGACTGGGACCACAGAACCTCATCCCACAGCAGGGAGTCATCCCAGAAGTGTCAGCTGGAGGGGCAATCACACCAAATCACTTACCACTTTGTTAGAAACAATTCAGCACTATTGCCAATGTAGAAGGCATGGGCATTGATAGAACGGGTGAAAAAGGAAATGTCTATGTGGAGGACACTATAGAAGGCAAATCGGCAAGATTTACTCATTCATGAGACATTGGAGAGAGTAGGTGAAGGCCATAGAAAATCTCAAATGGGCTGACTGGGAAGAGGTGGTGTCATTGATAGAGGTCACACACTCAGAAAGAAGAGGAGGCTTTGCAGATGAAGCCACAGGGGACACTGAGGACTTATAGATTTATAGGTTTTAGATTTATAGGTCTTGGCATATTGTTGGTGCTCAGAAAGATTTGTCCAATATCCCAAATTCCCTTGGAAAGTTAAGAGGAAGGAGAACATTGAGGTAGGAGTAACTGTAAATTCCTCACTATCTGGAACCATGTGCCCCTCCCTCCCTCCCTCCTTCCCTTTCTCTCTCTCTCCTTCCTTCCTTCCTCATTCTTTCTTCCCTCCCTCTTTTCCTTCCTCCTTGTGTTCCTCCCTTCTTTCTTCCTCCTTCCCTCCCTCTTTTGCTTCCTTTCTTCCTCCCTCCTTCCTTCCTACCTCCTTCTCTCCTTGCTTCCTCCTCTCCTCCCTCCCTCCCTCTCTATCCTCTCTCTTTCTCTCCTTCCTTTATTCTCATTTTCTCTGTTTTCTTTCTTTTTTCATAGCACTTGATGTACAACTATTAATATGACAAACACTCCATAAATACTAGTCACATAAAGATTTGAAAAGCAAGACTTAACTAGTTTCTACATCTTAAATATTATTTATGTTCCGAGGAATTTTACACAGCATGAAGAATAATATAGTTCAAGTAGATATGCCCACTGTAGTTTTTGAACATCTCAGGCAACTATGATTCACTTTCCTTATTTGTAATTTGGAGCCAAACAAACCCCTGTAGGCTTCTTCTGAGAGTTACCAAAAATAACGTACTTGGGACGTTTAGCAGGATGCTTGAAGCATAACTGACACTTAATAAATGATGAATCATTAATATTGTCTCAATTTTCCTGATTTCATGTTGGGCTTTTGAGAATTATTATATAAGTTTAGAGAAGTACATGCCAATCTTAAGCTTGCAAGAATAATCTTACCTTATCTTTGTTAGAAAACATCTATCAAGTGTCTAATTTCAGGTGATATTTTGAAAGTACAACTATAAAATTAAGGAGTAATGTCACTACTACCACATTTTATCCAAAACACAAAGAAAGGTTATGGTGTATAATAACACAATAACAAATTAAATATAAAATTTTACTTCAACCTACTCCCATTGGCCCATTTATGTGAATATCATCTTCTTTGTAGAAATAATATTGCATTGATTTATTTCACAAAACAGAACAGAACTCAGTGGTTATATGTTTATTTTCTGTTCTATTTCTCCAAATTAGATTGTCTATCTCAACCACAGTATATACCCAATCTATTATTTTATTTTTTCCTGTAAAAAAGCAAAAGTGGAAAAGGCAGCCTCAAAAAAAATATCCATTCTTGCCAATATTCTAATCAAATCCTTATGCTAGCTAAAGCGTATTCTGTAGTCTCTTGTTAATCTGAGAAGGCAGCCTTTTGGGGACAGAGCGTTCCTCATATAAGTTCATCACGAGCTAGCACTGACATTGACCATTTTGTGATCCTTCATAAATGATGACCAACTTAAAAACCGGAAAAACAGTACATAAGAATACCACAGGGATTGACCTCTTGGGCCCTACTGACCTAAAATTACGTGAAATGTTAAATGCATTGGAAAAACAGTAATGAAACATACCAATCTCAGACAAAGGCTTGCAAATCATGTTTCCTGGTACAGAGATTGCTTTAAAGACGTGAACGTCCATTATGGCATGATTCGGCAACAATTTATTTGCAATTTAACAGCATAGTAAAGTCAAACATTACCATTTATTGCCAGTTGGAAAAAGGAAAAAAAAAATGGGAAACTCTGTGTCTAGGGAGGGATTCTGTCATTTGGCACATTTGCTGGTTCTTAAATTAACTGCTTTTCTGAATGAGCTTGCCTATGAGTGTGTGGTAGCTCAGTGTTCTTCTGACTAATTCGGATTGCTTGAGGCCAAGGAATCATTGAGTGGTTCCATTCATGAACAACAGATGATGCATGGCAAGGCTGCACGGCTCTTAGAAGGAAGTTAGCTACCAAAAGCTGTACTATACCAGAGGGGGTTTTGATAAAACTTCCATCCAGGCTACAAATTGTAGACATTGATTTGAAATAAATTGTGACTGATGATCAGTCGATGACGATTTCCATAATCATTATGCCATCAGTAATTTATCAAGGTAATGATATTTGTGTCCCTGATGTCACATTCATCCTGTACTAAGGGACTGAAGAACATGCTGTGATTTTTAAAAGCCCTTATTAAGAACCGACTGGTTGTGTTATACTTCCAACCATAAAGTAATCAGTGGGATGGCTACAAGTGAATAAAACATTTAAAAAATCCTGCTAGGTTTGTAATAAGATTCTTTCAACAAACTCTTCTATAGCACGAAGGCAGAGATCTTATGCTTACAGTATTTTAATTAAATCTCCCTTATCAAGATTGTTCAGCATAGTTTGCCAGTATGCTTTGGAAAGAGCTATTACAGCACGCTGGGCAGAGCAATTTGCCAAAGAACCTCCTCTTAGCCCTCCTGGACCATATTTTCCCAGTATATTTCCGTTCCCTTTCAGATTGCCACTATTTCCTAACAACTGTGATTCTTCAGCATGTGTATAGTCAACAGATGCTTCCACATCCTGCATTTATTCCTGTTAGATTTCAAAATCGCTGAACAATATTCCCACCCTTATTCAGAAAAAAAGCTAATGACATTAAACACTAAATGTCATAAGTATCTCTTCACCAAAAGGGAAAGTGAGCTGAGAAAGTCAACGAGAGTGATATAATTAACACAATTAACAAACGTGTTTTGAGATTGCCATTATAAAATGAATTACGATTAGATTGCAAATGTTATAGGATCATTTATATTTTCATGCAACACGGTTTAAATACATATAGCCCAATATAGTTTTGAGAATTTCATGAGTAATTCTAGTTTGGCAATGTAAAAGTTTAACTGAAGTTACAATAAAGCAAAATACTTTGGTTGGAATCAGAAAATAGAGTATCAGATATTTGTTTTAAAACTATGTATCTAGTTTGTGGAGACAAATTCCTGTGAGGAGATCATGCATCTAACTCATGTCCAGGAGGTCCACAGTTAGAGATCAAATAATCAATAACGTTTCTTGACATTGAGTAGATAAACTGGTTTTTCTAAACACTAAAAAGTAAGTTGATAAAACTATAGATCTACGAATGTCTATTTGTTTTAGAAAAATGCCTGTCTTCACTAGTCTGAAAAAATTGCCACAACTCTGTGATCTCACCTCTTAAGGTAAAGACTTTCTGCATACTGCCTGGCTTTTGTTCCTGGCTTTATGATTCATTCTTATTGTGGTAAAATACACATAACGCTTATCACTTTAACCATTTTTAAGTGTAAGGTTCAGTGGCATTAAGTACATTCACAGTGTTCCGTAACCATCACAACTACACTGACTATTTCATTTTTAAGCTGTTGCTTATCCTTACTTTGTCACCTGTAAAACAGGGACAATGATTATCATAGCAGCTTTGTATTGTTTTGTGAGAATTACATGAAATGATATGTGTTATGCTTGCCTGGTCTATACGAAGTGCAGAAATATTAATACATACTCCTGTTGTTTTGAGTTGTTTCTTCTAATGTAGACATCACCTCTTTTAAGAGCAAAAATAATTACTAGAATATCACAAGGGAATACCTTATATTTATTTTCTAGAGAAGGCTATGTATTACACAAATATCCCATTGGTTCCTCACCATAAAACCCCTTGCAACAAAAAAGAAGGCTGGATTTTGTTTTTTGATTTTACAAATAGGAAAAGTGAACCCCCCAAAAGAGTAAATCATCTACCTAAAGTCCCACAGTCAGTGAGTGGTAAAGTTAGGACCTGAACCTGGCACCTACCACTCGGGGTATCCAATTATAAATGTTTGTTGAATAATAAATGAAGTAAAAGAAGTTACGGTTTCTGACTTCAAGTTCTGTATTCCTTCTGCCACACAACATTAACTTATTTGTGTCCAGTCAATTAGATGTCCACACATCACCTGATTTATTAGTGTGGCGCTTTTTTTTTTTTTTTTTTTTTGAGATGGAGTCCTGCTATGTTGTCACACTGAAGTGCAGTGGTGTGATCTCGGCTCACTGCAACCTCCGCCTCCCAGGTTCAAGTGATTCTCCTGCCTTCTGAGTAGCTGAGTTTACAGAAATGCACCACCACATCCAGCTAATTTTTTGTATTTTTAGTAGAGACGAGATTTCACCATGTTGGCCAGGATGGTCTCAAACTCCTGACCTCGGGTGATCCACCTGCCTCGGCCTCCCAAAGTGCTGAAATTATAGGCGTGAGACACCGTACCTGCCTTAGTGTTCTGCTTTTATTCAGCACTCCCATTTGCTAAGACCTTCTCTTGTAAGGTATTTAAAGCCTGAGGATCCACTGTGGGTTCTCACTTCTTTGAATTATTTGAACTTGACCTTTCTCTTGGTTTGGCTGGAAAGAAGTGCCCTGAGTTGACTTTTCTCTTGGTTTGGTCAGAAAGAGGTACCCTGGGTGATTAAAACTGGAGCTTTGAGTTTGATGGTCTGTTCAACAGGTAGGCTAGTGGCTTTGGAGATCAGTAAAAATCTATGACCCGGCTTTCTTTGGGCACGTAAAAAGACATTTGTCAAGAGACAAACAACTTTGTAGACTTAAACTATCACAGTGGTAGCTGTATTTTATGTACTGATAGGCCTCTGAGCAAGGTTTAGAATTCAGAGTATGCTGAAAGGGGTACCAACCCTGCACTGTCCTGATGTTTTCCTAAACATGTTTAGTTAGGTAAATATTGCTTCTCCTTACTACGGATCTGTTACTCTTTTTGAAAATTATTGTTTGTCTTTGAGTAGTGTGGATATGCATGCCTGTGTGTGTGTGTGTGTGCGCATGCACGCACATGCACACACTCTTGATTCAGTGCTTGTTGGAGTACCAGGAAAAGGTGGGCTTGTATCTATCCTACACAGTGGGAGATCTTTAAAAGCGTCAGACTTGAAATAATACAACCCTGTCTAATGGTTTTACTCTTCTCGGAGTGCTAAAACTCACCTTGGGCTGTCCTAATGGAGCCGCCTACCCCATGAAGGTCATGGTGTATTTCTATTCTTGGTAACTCAGAGTTTGGGACATGGAGTGTTACACTCCACTATGTTCTATAGGATGACTATGAGAGTGCTGGGAGGGTTAGGGCATGAATGCTAAGGTGATGTGAACCTGCGAGTAGGTGGATTTGCCCAGAGGAGAGTTAGAAAGCCGTATTATGATAGTTTGTAAAACTATTCTTTCAGAGGCAAGTAGTCCTCAGACAGGGGAACAAAGCCAGGAAATAAGCAGGTCTTGTAATGGAGAAGGAGGCTGACACTTGAGTGATATCTCTAAAAGAGGTATCTCTTTTGGAAGTGGGTTTCCAAGATCAGCTCCTCAGCAGACCATGGATCCCTTGCACCAGAGTGAGCTGAGATTGAAAATGCAGTACATCCATTCCCCTTCCCAGGTTTATCCTGTCTGTCTTCTCTCGCAGCAGCTAAGTGTGGGAGATGAAACGGCTTCACCTCCAGTGGTGATGTAATTTGAAAACTAAATAATTTTGGATGTGTGGAATAGAGTGAAGGAGAAAACTGAAAATAAGAGGCAATATACTTAATTATTTCAAGAGAACGGTAACTTGGGCTGTATCTTAAAAACACTCAGTGGAACAAAGGATGCTTTATTAGGGTAATGGAAAATAAATTATAATACCAATATTTCACCCATTATATTTAGAATATTTCAATATTAAAATTTAAAATGTGGGACACATATTGGCACATCACAAAGCAGCAGTAATTCACCTATTTAAAAAAAACATGTAAGGAGGATCTATGTATTTCATGCAAATAATAGTCTTATAGCAATAATATGGTTTACAGAGGCTCAAGCCTGTAATCCTAGCACTTTGGGAGGCCGAGGTGGGTGGATCACAAGGTCAAGAGATCGAGACCATCCTGGTCAACATGGTGAATCCCCAACTCTACTAATACAAAAAATTAGCTGGGCACGGTGGCGCGTGCCTGTAATCCCAGCTACTCAGGAGGCTGAGGCAGGAGAATTGCCTGAACCCAGGAGGCGGAGGTTGCGGTGAGCCGAGATGGCGCCATTGCACTCCAGCCTGGGTAACAAGAGCGAAACTCCGTCTCAAAAAAAAAAAAAAAAAATAATAATAATAATATGGTTTACAGAGTTGTAAAAAGTATAGATCAAAATAATAAAAAAAACCCTCACTATAAGTACTACCATACTATAGAAATATGGGTTTTTGTTCAATTTCAAAGTTTTGAGAAATAAATTTCCTATGTAGCCTTTTCAAACAAATGCCATTTAAAAATATTTTAAATGTCATATGAAAGAAGTAAATACCAAAATTTATTTCTAGACATATTTGATATGAAAATGTATCTGATTTATATTAACAGCATATAAGGTGACTTATATGCTATTAAAATTTTATATCTTGTTAATCAAATCATGTTGACTAACAAAGTACATTAAAGCTGTTGGAGATATATTCGTAATTTTTACTTAAGTGAAGAAAGGGTTACTGAGAAATAGGAGAAAAATGAGAATTGAGACTAAGGAGAGTAAAAAGAAGTAAAATTAAAAATAAAGACAAAAGCATCAGTAAGAAAGAAATAATGAATGAATGAATTGGGAAATACAGGAAGGAGAAGGGGGAAGGAGAATGGTGGGAGGGAAAGAGAGAGAAGAGAAAGGCAAGAAGGAGAAAGAGGAATAAAATTTGACAAGGTGTATTCAAGGTGGGGCACTGGAGGGAGAGAGGGAGAGAGAGAGAGAGAGAGAGAGAAATAGAGGCTTTAATCACAATATACACCCAAACCAAAAATAACAGCCATGCCTAGCTAATCCACCTTCCTCTTAAAGGGGAGTAACATTAATTTTGGTCTTTCATTCAACCCATGGCAGAACTATAGAGATTATCCTTGTGTCTGTCAGCAGATCATAATGGTTATTTCAGAATTTTCTAAGATAATTTAGAAAAATTCCAACAATGTCTGTGTAATGTCATACAAAAGGACGTGGGGAAACTCAACATACATCAACTTGAAGGATGACACCATCTTCCATTAGCTTGCTTTTGCTTTGACTTTTTAAGTGGCTTTTAAAAACATTTTTGAATTTTTAAACACATTAAAGAAATACTATAATGCTTTTTAGTGTGTGAGTATGTAAAGTACATTTTTTTCTGTAGCATAATTGAAATCTAATTAATCATTTTCTCTGGAGATTTTTTTTAAGACAATTTATTGTGACAACAATAGGAAAATGACTTTGCTCATCATTGCTGAAAATGTTTCTGTTGGGGCAACAATATAATTTTATGAAGGCTTGCACACATTTATTAGTTATATTCACACAATTTACAAATGAAATTAACAGTCCAACTGAGATGCCTGTAAACTCTCACATCTTTCTCAGAATAAGAATTGTTTCTTCATCTTTTAAAACAAGAAACTGATTTATATAGTTATTTCAGCTATACTAATGTCTTTTCCATTCACGAATTAGGGGAGTAATGTTCCCCCTTTAGTTGTAGACTGGAATATTAAGTACTTTTACTTATGACTGTGTTACCACTGATACAATTCTCTGGAAGACCCTTCCCTGTAGCTAAAATGTGAATGCTTAATTGTACTGTTTATGAGTGAACTGCAAATATTAATGTCAAATGGTTATTTTCTGCTTATTCATCTGGAGCTCACAAAAACAAATGTTTGTGTGGGTTGTTGTATATATTGGCTCCTAAAGGAACTTGTATTCCTCCTCTTGGATTGTGGCATCAACTCAAACAATCCCTGAGAGCAGCCTGTTCTCTTTAAGAAAATTCCAGTAGCTAAGAGGTTTGGAACACCTGGATTACTCCAGGTCCTCCAAACCGTGTTTTACATTTGAAAAATTAGCCTTGGTGATTCTGGGCTGACCCTGATTCATCAGGTCACTTTTATTCCATTGTAAACACATTTTTACATCCCTCAAATATTTTGGCCTTAAACGAATTTATTCTTTGGGATTTGGATATTTCCAATATGTGTTATATTATTACGCTTACCACCAAGAATCTTGGTAATAAGTGAATCTAAAAACCTTTGGTATTTGTTCTGATGTTGGGGTTGATTTGATGACTGATATCTGTCATGGTGAAAGCACTCAGCTTTCCATTATCATACGGTGTTAACACAGGCAGCTAGAACACTGTTTCTGGATACATGATAACTGAGTTGGATACTGAGTACCCACCATCCTTCATATTGCACTGCAGTGAGGTCATGCATGAAAATAATAACATGTGGACATTTCTAGAAAAGTTCCTTTCTGTTGTGTCCCATCGATAAGACTTTAAAGGATTTTGAATCTACTTCTGGCTTCATCACCAACAATCTTAGACCAAACTTCTTCATGTTTCTGTGTCCTCGTTTGTAAAATAAGAGTCACTAGATGACCTATAAATCCTGTAGAATAAATGTTCAACTCTGCGCACTTGGATGTGAACTTAGGGTTTCACAGGAGAGCACTAGGGACATTGGCAGATTTTGTTCTTTCTTAGTTCACTTCAGTTTTAAGGTGAGATTCTAAACTCCATGATTTCTAAAAATAGAAATGTATTATTGATTTGTCTATTGGCAGTAGAATAAATAAAAGGCACAATGTAAAAGTATCACTATATTTCATACAGTTTTGTGCACCCAATCGACAATTATAATTTTAAAATAACAAAACAACTCTCTGGTCATTAATTTCAGTTTCAAATAATGTTTCTTATATAAAGAAGGACGGACATTGTGGATTTTATAGACTTTTCAGTCCTGAGCAGGTTTTTTATTCACACCTATACTGGAATACAACTTTTTGATTTAAAAATTATACTCTAATATAGACTTTCTTTCAAGTTATTTATAAATAATCTTTAACAGAATCCCTGCCCCCTTTTTTTTGAGACAGAGTCTTGCTGTGTCGCCAGGCTGGAGTGCAGTGGTGCCATCTTGGCTCACTGCAACCTCTGCCTCCTGGGTTCAAGAGACTCTCCTGCCTCAGCCTCTGGAGTAGTGGGGATTACAGGCATGCACCACCACACCCAGCTAATTTTTGTATCTTTAGTAAAGAGGAGATGAGGCTTCACCATGCTGGCCAGGATCTTCTTGATCTCCTGACCTTGTGATTTGCCTGCCTTGGCCTCCCAAAGTGCTGAGATTACAGGCATGAGTCACTGCTCCCAGCCCTATTTTTAGCTCTAATATTTAATCTAGGAAAATTAATATTCTTAATTAATATTATACACAATATATGTATGTACACACATAATATAGTTTGTATATCAGTATATCTGCCAAAAATATATATTTATATAAAGTATATAAATTTATAAAATTATATAAATTAAATTTATATTCTTTATATTTATATAAATTATATATATATTTGGCAGATATACCGATATACAAAAAATATATATTTATATAAAACATATAGTTGATATATCAATATATTTCTATTTGCATATAAATGTATATATTTGTAGATGTTATATCAATCATATATTATAATATGTTATATGTTTTTCCCCAAGAAAGGAGGAAAGATAAGAAGCAAATGCAATAATTTTGGATATTAAGTGGATTTAACTTTTTCTGAAAAAATACAGGTCATAGAAAGCCCATGAGTAGGGTAGGACTGGAGAAAGATTGAAAGGAAACCAATGCAAATGATACCTCCTCAAATAAACAGTTGTCTCTTTACCTTTAATATGATTATGGCACCAGGTCTATTTTTACTTAAAAGAAAATAGTGACCCTCAAGAGCAAGGCAGATTTACTCTCTTATTTTCTAAATTTAACCAGTGAAAATTACCTTAATGCTAAATGTTTAGGTATGTAAAACTGTGAAATTACTAATTCACTTGTATTCTCTGTTATAATGTTTTCCATATGGATGGGATTTTCATATCTAAAATAGATCCACATGGAAATTGTGAAGCCATGAATTTCCTCCTGATGTAGCAACTAAGCTTCCAGCTGCTGGCGTCTCAAAAGCAGCGTTGTCTCACCACAGGACAGCAACGTCATTGCAAACCCCCTGTTGCCACACTTTGGGACGAAGGGCCTAGGAAATGGGAGGGCAGCTCCTATTTTGGCTGCACTGAGCAAAATTTATTTTTGTTGAAGGATTAATTTCATAGCCCACAATTTATCAGTTGTATATTTAAATGCATTTGTACACTAAAATATTATTTCTTAAAGTGTGGTTTGTAAATCATTAGCATCAGAATCACCTGAGGTGGTTGCTGTGCTACAGATTCCTGGGCTCCTAACCCAGGATTTACAGCGGAGATCCTGTGTGGGATTTCCCTCCATTATGTCTCAGAATGTAGTACATAGTCTAACACGCAGTGGTCAATTAATAAGTATTTGTTCAGGGAATGAACTAATGAACACTAAAGAATAAGAACCATTACTTTAAAATAACAAAAAAAATTAAATGAGTAAATACAGACCCAGACAAAACTGTCCTGTCTCTTAATAATCTTCAAAAAATTGAACCAAAATGATTCAAACAAAATTCTTACTTACTAAATCTTTAAGTTGAGTCAACAGGAAATTAGATTTATGTTACCACAGTTTTCCCTGGAGAGAGCCTTACAAAGACATAAAGTATTCTATTAAACAATCAGACTGTTTCTAGAAGTTTTTTTCTTCTTCAGTCCTGCAGAGAAGCTCAAATACTTAGCAGTAGTCTATATTTTCTCAAAGCAAGATTTTAAAAAGTTAAGATAGCATTTCAAAAATTTTAAATATTTTCCTATGTTCATTTTTATCATTTATAGACAAAGTGACTTTTGAATTTTAGACAATAACCAGTTCTAACATTTTAAAGATATTCCTAGAAAATCATATAGTCAGGGAAATAGTAAGAATGACAGGAAAGAGGCATTTAAACATATTAAAGAACTATGTAGGAAAATGACTTCAAATGCCTAAAAGTAAACAGCACAGTGAAGAAAGAGCATGCATATGAGAATTCAGAAAGAGTTTCAAGTATCACAAAGAACCTTAGTGTAAATAGGAATGACCAGGCTCTGAAAGCTTGAAAGTAAGAAAATGAAGAAAGGTGCAAGATGCTAATAGGACAGAATAAGAGGATCAAGCCACTGAATAATCCTTCCCTGAGAGAAGCACATTTTCCCTCTTCCAGTTTGAACAGTGTTCAGGAAAACAGGATGTAAACTGCAGTAATGACTACTATATCTTTGTAGAAACTCAGGTAATGGTTTATGTTTAGTGTGAGACTAGTTAAATTTCTTGGTGTTACAAGTCTTGTTTTTAGGTATAGAGCAATAGTGAATGCATGAATCCAGGAAGGTCTTATCAATCATGTGGTGCAAAGACCAAAGCTGGATCTCCATACCTGCCCTTGCACCTGACCAGGAGGGATGGCAAGGTAAGTGTGCCAGATAGGGAGGTTGCACAAACACTTAAAGCTATGTTAAGATTGTATGTATGTGTGTGTATGTATGTATATAAGAGATGTAATCTATATTTCCTTCTCCATCCACTAACATTTTAACTGAAAAAAATAGAGATTTATCCAGTAGATTTCATATTCTAGCATTTGAAACAATCACTACAGAGATGAATAAATGTGAAAAATTAAGTCCATGTGTTGTATGCATTTCCTGGATATATAGCAAAATTTGAATAAAATCATCTCACTCTCATCACTTAACATTTTATAATTCATTTGAGTCTTATTATTATAAAGTTTTAATGTTTACATTTAAATACTCCTGTTAAAATATTTTTTAAAAAAATTCTGCTTACTAAAATACAGTCTCAAGTTTTGAAAAGGATAGAAAAAATTTTTTAGAAAACAATTCCCAGAACAAAGTCAATGCAGTAGAATATTTAATTGAATGTCTTTAACTATACCAATTTAGAAACAAAGTAGACTTATTGATCCCCAATACTTAAATATCACATTGCATGAATAACAAATTATATAAAATATGTAAAATAATAGTACATTAGCTTAAATAACACTAATAAATTGCAAAGCTTAGCATGAAATTGAAAATCACTAATGGAACACTATGCAGTTTGTTCATGCAACAAGCAAAGACTCATACATAATGTAAAAGTACAACTGTTAGCAGCAGGCTCAGGCAGGATCATTTAAATGTGGTTTTATGGACAGGCTGGATTGATCTGGGAAGTGGCTCCTAAGGAGATGCCATGTACCCCGAAGAGCATCTTGGGAGATTGCCATAATTTTCCACTTGTATCTGGAACTCCTATTATTTAGATCATCTATATCCTTTCCATCCAACTTTATAAGGAGAAAGAAATAGAATTATATAACTGATATAATATCATTAGTAATAAAGAATAAAGACCATTTGATCTGAGGTGTTCTATGGCATATTTCCATTTTGTGTTTTCTGTGGTTTGAGTGTGTCCCCCAAAGTTCATATGTCGAAACCTTAATCCCCAATGCAACAGTGTTGTTGAGAGACGGGGTGATGAGGTCATGAGGCTTCTGCTTTCATGAATGGGTTAATGCCCTCATCTCAGGAGTGGGTTAGTTCCCATGAAAGTGGGCTCCAATAGAAGGAATAGTTTGGCATCCTTCCCTCTTCCTGTCTTTCGCACACTCTTTTGCCCTTCCGCCTTCCACCAGGGGATGAGGCAGCACAGTAAGAAGGCCCTCACCAGATTCGGCCACTCGCTCTCAAAGTTCCTAGCCTCCATGACATTTATCCAAATACATTTCTTTACTTTATAAACTACCCAGTCTCAGATGTTCTGTTACAGCAGCAGAAAAAAGACTAAGACAATATTCAAGTTCTATGTTCTGTAAATTTAATCAAATGTTTTTCATTCTGCAGACAACACTTAATGTGATGAAAACTAAAAGTGTGCCTAAAAGATGAGATTCAAATTTTTGGTATTCTGGACCCTCACAAGATTTAAGATTCAATATCATACAGAAGTTAGTATATATCAGGGGCTACCTTGGACCCCATTCAAGGAAAATGAGTTATTGAACATATTACAAGCAGCTTGTTAGGACTATGTTTCAACCCTAAGTTGGTCCCCAGGCATGGAGATTGATGATAACATTATTAAGTCAAGCTCTAGTGTTTTCTACTTTCATTTTTACCTTAATATCACCTCTAAATTTAATTGGTATTTCAAAAGAGAATATAGTTTGAATTTGAACATTTTGTATCTAAAGGTGAGTGTAAGGATGAGTTTGAAGGTGATATGAAGTTGTCAAAAGTCATAAAGCTGCTACTAATTTCAAGATAAAAATAAATTGTGTTACGGAAGGAAAAGCTTAGTTAATACAACAGGGAATATAATAACGAGTTCACCTAATATAGTCCCTAAAAGTGAAGAGAAGGTTTTAGTCAAAGGAACTTAGAGAAGATAGAATCTGTTTGTAGCAAAACACTCTAGGGATACAGAGTAAGTAAAAATAGAGGTTTGTCCTTCACTCATTTCTATCCTCAATGGCTCATTTATGAGCTTCTTCTGAATTATGTTCCCCACAGGCTCACTTAGGAAACATGTAAGTGTATGCTATGTCCATCCATCATACTGTCTATTGATACTTCAGTGATCAATAACATCAATACACACAATTTCAATGTTAACGTTTCCTCAAAAAAAGATAATTTGAAGCATACTTAATGCCATGATGTGTACCTAACTGTAGAGGTGTCTGGACTTGGTCTACCATAAACAATTGTGATTATGCTCAGGTGACCTCTTAACATCTTAAGCTAATTGACCCAGCCAGAGAACACCTGCTTCATGCATATAATTTGCTACTACCAAGTATTAAAATAATGAATGGACCAGCCAAAAGGGAGTTGCAGAGGAATATTTAAAATGTGGTGCAAATATTAAGTTTTAAGAGATTGTTATAAAACTCATATATGGGGGATTGGTTAGTTATGCACTTAAGCCAAGCCAATTTAAAGGCTTGTTATAAGAATAAAAGAAGATAATGAATTAAACAGGCTGTCATAGAATTCGATGTTTTAAATAGAATAGAGGCTTAGAGTAAAATATAAATCAGTGAAATAAAAGTAAAAAATGACCAATGTTAAGACAGTAACATTAGCTTCTTTCTCTCTTGATTTTCATGGATAATTAAAACATTGTAATTCCCAGTTTTTCTTTTTAGAAATATCACAGTTAATCCTACAAAGCTTCTTATCTATTATTTATTTTGATAATATTAAATTATTACATTTGACTAGCCTTTTAATTTATTTAGTAACAACCCTTATAAATGTTATCACTAGAATGTATTCTTTTAATTTTGCATGTAATTAACAGTCTTCAACTCAGAAAAACATCTATGATGTAGTAAATATATATAATATGTGAAAGATGATGTAGATAATCCACATATATAGATACGGAATACGATAAGTCAAGGCCACTTTATCTGTAAAACTCCCCTTTGAGTTGATTTGAGTTTTTCGGTTTTAGCAGTTAATAGGCTCCAGTGCCTGCTGCTGACATTCAAGAGGCCTTATTTTTGTAAATGTCAATGTTTGGATTCTTTCCATGGTGAGTGGCACATAAAGTTAATTGATACATTGATGTAATTTTTTGGCACTCCAAAGAAGAAAGCCCCCAAATCAGCCTTATGCTACATTTTCTGAATATACAAAAGAAATGGACAGAGGAAACGTCAGGAGTATATTGTTTTAAATGACATTTAAACTCCATTTCAAATGGAGTAATAGTAAGAATATTTAAAGAACCAAAAATTTAAGAGAATTGAAATGTCAGAAAAATACTATAAGGAAAGAAAAGCATGTAAGTGCCAGAAAAACAAATACATAAAACCAAATCTGCATTTCTAAAATAAATTATAGCATATGATTCTCAAACTTGATGATGTATGGGAACAAACAGCATTATTTATTTAAAATGGAGATTGCAGGCATGACTATGAGAGATTCTGATTCAGCAGGTCTGAGGAGGGACCTAGAAATACACATGTTTAATTACCTCTCCAAGATGTTCTGATGCAATCGACCCTTAGTACACTTTGGAAAATGCAATTTTTTTTTTTTTTTTTGAGACGGAGTTTCGCTCTTGTTACCCAGGCTGGAGTGCAATGGCGCGATCTCGGCTCACTGCAACCTCCGCCTCCTGGGTTCAGGCAATTCTCCTGCCTCAGCCTCCTGAGTAGCTGGGACTACAGGCATGCGCCACCATGCCCAGCTAATTTTTTGTATTTTTAGTAGAGATGGGGTTTCACCATGTTGACAAGGGAGGTCTCCATCTCTTGACCTCGTGATCCACCTGCCTCGGCCTCCCAAAGTGCTGGGATTACAGGCGTGAGTCACTGCGCCCGGCGCGGAAAATGCAATTTTAACATATGAATATTTATACAGCTAAAGAAGAGGTACTGCAAATTACTGTCCCTAAATTTTAAATTGTTTTAAGAAAATATATTTAATAAAAAAGAAGAGTATTTATTATATGACATAAAAGATCAAATCATAGAAGGTAATAATACAAAGATATTCATCTGAAAATGCATAGATTTCAGACCCTATACACATATATCTACATTCCATAAGAATACTTTATTCCAATACTAGTTTTACTAATAGATTCTCCAAATTTAGACGAGAACTCTAATTGAACTACAATGCCCATTCAACTTCAAATCATTGATATTTCCTAAAACAACATGGATTGCTAGAAAACCTAAAAAAAACTTTTATAAAGTAGACAAATAAACCTCTTTCAAATATAGTCATTCCAGAAAATACTCAGGCTAGTGACTGAGTGAAAGTGAAAACCAGCAAAGTAAGGGAAGTCATGATTTTGCTTTGTGGAGCATGTGTCTAAAATGTGATCTTGACATTTCTGTTCTCCTATCCTTTAGAAGTTGAGGGGTTCCAAGCCCATGGTTCATATCATGTGTGGATTCTAGTAGGAGAACCTTTCCCATCCATGAACCAGTACCTAAAGGGGTAAATAATTAGCAGTGGGGGATGGGAAGACTGCAAGAAACCCCTGCCCAGAAGACTGCAAGAAAAATACTCCATGTCATATTTTGGAATTAGACAGGAATAATGTTGGAAATGTACCCTAGTAATTCATAGTTATAAGCCAGACGTCACCAACCATTGCAGCCTTACTGTCCTTAATTCATAATTTTGTGGCTTACTCAAAAACCTCAAAATAGTATTTAGTCTAGAGTAGACCCAGATTGGCAGTGCTTCAAAAACAAACACACTCATTTCTGAGAAATCTGGTTTATATAAAAAAACAAATAACAGAACACAAAAAACAAACAAGATGTTATAAGTAAAAGCCAGCAGAATTTACAGACAGCAGATTTAGGCCCATAAAATGTTTGCTTATTAAAATTATCAGTCACAGAATGTAAAATAAGTATACTAAAATGTCTCAAAAAGTCAAAAAGAAAAATATCAAGAAAATAACTTTTAACATAAGCATGTAATAAAATGAAACATTTAGTTGATGAGTTGAACTGTAGTTTAGACACACCTAAAGAAAAAACAGGTGACTTGGAGAACAGAAGTAAAAAATTTATGTATATAAAAATTTGATTCCTGAGACGAAATGCAATGAAAACATGCAAGAGAGGTTTAGATATTGAGGATATGGTGGGAAAGTGTAACAAACTTCTTGCTGAAGTTTCAGAAGAAGAGGAAGAAACAAAAATGACTGAGGCAACACTTAAAGGGATATTGGCTAAGTCTTTTCAGACTTATTGAAAAGATATCAATCAATTTATTCCATAAATCTAATGAAATACAAGAAGGATTCATAAGAAGCAATGTAAATCTAGGCATATTGTAGGGAAACTGCAAGATATTAAAGACAAAGAGAAGATCATAAATGTAGCCAGACAGAAAAGACAGATTCACTTCATAGAAGCAAGAGTTAGGATATCCTGTGAATTGTCATCAGAAACAACAGAACAAAGAAGACAGTAATATCCAATAATATGTTCATTACACATAGAGAAAAAGCTCCCTCAAACTTCTCAACCTAAAATTCTATTTTTTTAAAGAATTGAGATGAAATAAAGATTACCAAACAAAAACTGAGAAAGTTTACTACCGGCACACCCTCAACAAAGCTAATTTTAAAAGCACATATGAGACAAAAAAAAAAAAAAAAAAGAAAAAAACAAGAAAACAAAAATAAAAAAAGAAAGATTAAAAAATAAAAGCATATATGAGCATGTGTGTACATATATTACATATTACATAAAATATATTTTGTACATATATATGGATACATATATATCCATGCACACAAAATATATGTATATGTATATAGATATAGATATACATGTCTATATCTATACCCTTACATACATATATGCACATAGACACCCATACAGACAGAGAGAAGATATAAAAGCTAACAACTATAAATCTGGGAAAGGTATGTATGTGTATTATATTATTATTCCAATTTTTTCTATAGATTTAAAATTATCTTAAAATATTAAAAACATCTTAAAATATTAAAAACAAAGTAATATAATAAAAATGATAATAGAATCTTCCCATATGTTTATAAATTAAGAAACCTATTTCTAAACTATTCAGAGTCAAAAAAGAAATTATAATGGGAATTATGAAAAACATAGAAATGAACAAAAATGAAATAACCAAATTTCATTACCAATTTTCCCAAACTTGTAGAATGCAGTTGAAAAATACTTAGAAAATTTAAAGCCATAAATGCTTATATTAGGAAAGAAAACTAAGAATTAATAAATAAAACATTCATTTTTAAGAAGTTAGAAAAACAGCAACAAAATAAGAGAGAAACACAGACAACACAGAGCAGAAATAAAATAAAAATGAAAATAAAAGGAGAGAATTAATAAAGCCAATAATGTTTTCTTTGAAAAGCCTAATGAAATTGCCAAACTCCTAGTGATTTTTCAGGATAAAAAGAAAAAGAAATAACATTAAAACTTAAAAAATAAGAATGCTATAAATAAGACACCCCAGAATAAATTTTTGTCAATAAATTTGAAAACTCATGAAATGAACAATTTCCTAAAATCTAACTTATCAAAGTAACTTGAGAAAGAATAGAAACTCTTAATATTGTCAATCTTCTAAGAAATTTCATCTGTAGCTGAAAATCTTCCTGTCAATAAAACCCCAGACCTAGTCTTTTTTAAGAGTTTGGTCTATCATACATTTAAATAACAAATGGCTCCTATTCTAAACTAGTGATTCTAGAATGTAAAAAAAGAGAAGAAACTCTCAAACCCATTTTATGAAGCCAGCAAATTCCAGATGCCCAAACTCGACAAAAAAGTATATTAACACATCAATTCTTTTGAAGTGAGCAAATTCTAGATGCCAAAACATGGCAAAAAAAGGATATTACCAGATCAATTTCATTCATGAATGTAGGCGAACAGATCCTAAAAAAATATTGGTGCATGAGATCCGTAATGTACAGAAATGTAATTCTTATAACAAAGTGCAGTTATTTTAGAAATGCAAGTCCACTACTAGAGGTTTCTAAGATTTTCTTACTTTTTTGTTTTTATTTTTATTGTTTTGAGATGGAGTCTCGCTCTGTCACCCAGGCTGGAGTGCAGTGGTGTGATTTCGGCTTACTGCAATCTCTACCTCCTGCGTTCAAGCAATACTCCTGCCTCAGCCTCCTGAGTAGCTGGGATTACAGATGCCTGCCACCACGCCCAGCTAATTTTTATATTTTTAGTAGAGATAGGGTTTCACCATGTTGGTCAGGCTGGTCTTGAACTCCTAACCTTATGATCCACCCATCTCAGCCCCACAAAGTGCTGAGATTACAGGCATGAGCCACCAAGCCCAGCCCTAAGATTTTCTTATATTGGCATCCGTATTCCTGGGCACATGGTAGAATTTCATTTTCCCCACTTCTGTATAAGGAGTTCTGGCAAAAGGGTTGTGGGCAGAAGTGTTATGAGCCACTTCTGAACTAGAGCACTTAATTGCCACAGAAAGATCTTTCTTTTGATTACCTGTTCCCATGCTATGATGAATGTGGAAGCATGTGTGTCAAGGTGGTTTGCCCATCAGCTCAGGTTCTGGAATTACTAAAATGAGCATAGGTCCCTTGCTCAAACCTGTTGGACATGCAGCATTGATTGCTTTAACTAAAATGGTGATGATCACATGCAGCACAGCCTAGCCTATAATGACAGTTCCACATGGTTGATTTAATATTGGAAAATTGGATGTAATTCACCATATTCACAGATTAAGGAGAATAAAATAAACAATAAATGTGAAAATAAGCCTGTGATAAAATTTAATATTCATTTATAATTTAAAAAACTCTTAAAAAATAGGAATGCAAGTATTTTGAAAAAGGACAGTATCATTCAAAACAGCAAAACATGGCTGGGCGCGGTGACTGATGCCTGTAATCCCGGCACTTTGGGAGGCCGAGGCGGGTGGATCACAAGGTCAAGAGATGGAGACCATCCTGGTCAACATGGTGAAACCCCGTCTCTACTAAAAACACAAAAAAATTAGCTGGGCATGGTGGCGCGTGCCTGTAATCCCCGCTACTCAGGAGGCTGAGGCAGGAGAATTGCCTGAACCCAGGAGGCGGAGGTTGTGGTGAGCCGAGATCACGCCATTGCACTCCAGCCTGGGTAACGAGAGCGAAACTCCGTCTCAAAAAAAAAAAAAAAAAAGAAAAAAAGAAACATGACCAGAAGGGCACTGGAAAGGATTCTGGGGAGAGAACAATTAATGAGAGTCACTTTTGTCCTCAAAGACCTCACAGTCCATCAGGTGGTACCCATAGAACTTAGGGTGCTGTCAGGTCCACCACCCATATCCTCCCCACTGTCAAAAGCTGTACAGAATAGGGAGACAGCCAAACATAGTTACCAAGGTCAAAAGGACCAAGATTTGGGACCACCCAGAATAGATTCTGGAAAGTAGAACCCCTTTTGAAGGAAAAAAAAAAATGTATTCACTGTTGCATTCTTAATCAGACAATTAACCAAGTGTAATTACTGGCTACTGAATAAGATAACTTGTAGTATTTATGTCAATTACATGCACATCTTTTTAATTCTTTTAATTATGTACCTTAATGATCTTACTGCTGATAACTAGAAAACAACAAGGTTTGGTAAACATGCAAGCTTCATCACGTTCTTCATTAAATAACTGGAGTATTATATCATTAGATCTGTCAGATTTTAGCTGAATATGCAACAGACTTTCCCGAATCACAGGAAAACGTTTTTAACTCATACAAGCAATCTGGAAATGATTATATTGGTCACCAAGAGTGGTTGACTTTGCTCATCACTTGCAGTAAGTTGTCTTTCTGTGATCACTCAAGCCTTATTATTCATGTAATTACTGTAATCATTATGACACTAATGACTGTTGAAGTCTAAATGTGTGAAATTAATTCACTAACAAGTATAAATATGTGTCCATGAAGGGCCAATATACAAACTAGAAAATGAAACTTCATTATTCTGCTAAAAATGAGAAATTAGCACCAACATTAGAATATCAATAGGGTATATGGATGTTTTGTGACTGTAACCATAGGTTGACCATAGTTAGATAAATTTAATTATTAATATAATTAATCCATATGGGAATGAATACTCAGAGTACACATAACCCTTTTCTAACAGACTGAATTTGAAAATCTAGTTCAGTTTCTTGAGCCCAAAATAAATTAATTCATAAAGGTGACCTAATGGTTGACACATTTTAGAATTTGAGGGTGACCTGGCTGTGACAAGCCACCCCACTGATCACCAGTGTTTTTTCAACTGATCTTACTGGCTTGTTGGGTGCCCCCTTCCCCTCCACAGTTCTGTGTCTGTCCTTCCTGAGGCAGAATGCTAGGTCAAAAAGGACATTTTAAAAAATATTACAGAACTGCCCATGTTGATTTCTGTTTAGATAAGTAACAAATTTCTAGATTTTCTGAACCTACTGGAACGGAAAAAAAATGGCACTTGAAAATTAATAATGGGAATAAGACATCCTTTTCTTTAGAGCTCCTATGTTTTGTAATCTACTCCTAGACCAGCCCCCCAAATCTGTCCCCAACAGGTTGGCTGTGGAATTGCATGAGGCTCTTGTTCTCTGATCAAAAGGAAAACCACCTGCCTGACTTTCCATCTCGTGAAGAGCGGCTGGTATACGAATGTGTGACAGGATCACTCGTAGGTTGTCCAGGAGGCCAACCCTTCCTCCCCCGCTTCCCCTGCCCCATGCCCAGGATGAGGGCAGGAACTTGAGTTTGTCCTGGTGAGGTGGGATCCCAGGTGCAGGTGCATACCAGCTGGAGGCTGCTAGTGCGCCAGTTGGCGCCTATGAGTGCAGACACACACTTGCTGTGATTCTGAGCCTTCCTGCATCCCAGCTCCCTTATGTGTTAAGCCCCCTGGAATACTGGTGATTAGGCCCATATTTTAGATTGGTTGTGACTGACAGGACAGGAAAACAATGCATTTGAAATAGCAGCATAAGTCTTCCTTACAGATTTAGTTGAATAAGTTGGGCATCTCTCTTTAGTCTAAAACAAACAAACATGACATGAAATGTGTTGCTGAAAATGCCATATGTCTGAGTTGGAGAATAAAAGGTTTCATTCAATAAGAATTTGTCAAGCAACCACCAAGAGTGAGGCAATGGGGCAAATGCTATGGGCCATGAAAATCCCCTTCCATTCTTTCTTCATTTATTTTGGCAAATTTATTTTTTCTTGTAAGTCTCATTTCCCCCTGCTGCATATATGAATCTGAAATGCATGTCAATGGAGAATACAATTGGTCTTTTCCTTAAAACGTCCAAAGCTGACTTAAAAAGAAAAGCCATACTTTAACATTCTCCAAGTTGGAGCTGCCTTAATTAATGAGTCAGATTTTGAAAGCAAGATTTAATAAGTTCTCAACTAAGTGCCAGGTGCTGCGTTAGGAACTAGGTAGACAGAAATGATAGCAGGACACCCCTTGTCCTTGAGAAGCCAAGAGGCTACAGAGAAAAGACATATTACCAAGTAATTCCAATCTCATTTAATACACGGGTCAGTGCAAGTTGTTAAAAACATGACTAATTATGTCAAGGAAAGCAAAAAAAAAAAAAAAAAATTCCAGAGAAGTAGATAGGTATAGAGGAATGGCAGCGAGCAGAATGAATGCAGGGAGGTCTAAAAGCTGGGTCCTCTCCTCCTCTCCCCAATTAAAGGTGTGAATTTGTCATGCTTGAATGTCAAAGAAGTGAAGGAGGAGAGGTGGGGTCATATTTGAATGGGCTGAGTAGCCTTGGAAATGGATTTGGATAAAATGAGTTTTATCCTGAAGATAGCTAGAAACTAATCAGAGGTTTTAAGCGTGGGAGTGACATGCTTTCCTCTGCCCCTCTTTTAACTCAACATTTTCAGGATAGCATCGAAAAGATGGAAGAAGAGTCCAGTAAGGAAGCTACTGCGATAGCCCCATGGTCAGTAAGTGGAATCCTGAGTTAAAGTTGTGACTGTATGGATAAAGAGGATGAGAGGATGGGGAGGGTAGAGATTTGGCAGCTGGAATGAACAGGTCTAGTGATAACTCACTAGAGATTTGAGGATGAGAGGGAAGGAGACTCCAGTGCCAATGATCCCTGATAGCCTCTCCTGGAATTATCACCTCTATTGTTGGGAAGTTTATTCTTATACCAAACGGCGCTCTCTTTTGATCTTATTTAAGTCTTGAGTTCTCTGCAGAAATGGGAAACAATTAGTCAGCATTCCCATGAAAACCTGATGAATAATTGAAAACATGTATTGGAACTGTTTTTAAGTCTCCCTTCTCTAGATTACACAATCTCAGTTCTTTCAGACCTAGAATATTTTACTGAGTTTGTTTGGTTCTCTGTTTCTCATTTATTTTTTGCTTGTTCATAACCATCTTCCAAATGTCCAGGACACACTCAGGGTGATTGTGTCCCCCGCTAGTTTGGAAAAGATTCCTCATCTTCTGGAACACAGTCCTTTCATACTTGAGTGAATGTTGTTGGTTACCCATGGGGTACATTTCACTCTCTTTGGGCACTGGGCCGCCCCCCCAAACGCACACATCTCAAGGAATGCCACCCATTCCCTCTACCCCTCAGCCAGCCCCAATGTGGTTCAATTGATTTAAAAGTAGTTACATCACAACAGGGAGTGAAGGGCCAGGGTCCAAGAATGTGAGGAAAGGTTTCCTAGGGGAATCTTGGAAAGTTTATCTTTACTTGTTCCTCTCCAAGAAATAGCTGAGGCAGGTCTCCTAGCGTATCTATAGACGGCAGATACTTCATAGCCATAGAACAGATGTGTCATAGATATTTAGCCTGGAAATAGCCAGCTCCTGGTTTATGGAGGTGGAGAGAGCTAAGAGGATTGCAGAAAAATGGACCCAGCCATTAGGCTAACAGAACACTGAAACCCCATCCTTTCTCCTTCCATGTTGCCATTTTGGCAAGCCAATCAGTTTTCTTACGCTTTAAGCTAGTTAGAATTACGTTCTGTAGCAGGGAAACAAAAGCAATCCAAGTCTTGCATATTGTCTTCTTATTAAGACGTGCTGATGTCAGATTTGCTTTTTTAAAAAAATGACTAATTAGCAATAATCATGCCACGAATAAACCTCACTGGCTATGAAACTGCCACTGTGGCACATATACACCACGGAATACTATGCAGCCATAAAAAAGGATGAGTTCATGTCCTTTGCAGGGACATGGAAGAAGCTGGAAACCATCATTCTCAGGAAACTAACACAAGAACAGAAACCAAACACTGCATGTTCTCACTTATAAGTGGGAGTTGAACAATGAGAACACAGGGACACAGGGAGGGGAACATTATACACTGGGGCCTGTTGGAGTGGGGGTTAGGGGAGGGATAGCATTAGGAGAAATACCTAACGTAGATGACAGGGTAAACTACGTTAGGTATTTACCGCAGCAAACTACCATGGTACGTGTATAACTATGTAACAAACCTGCACATTCTGCACATGTACCCCAGAACTTAAAGTATATTTTTAAAAAAAGACCACATTGTAAGCCTCCTATTTCATTGTTTCAGGTCTATTTTCCATATATTTTAATCCACCCTGTATTCAGCTCTTGGGAACCCACGATGGAGAAGATAAACTATGTGGAAAACTGTGGTCTCCACTCGGAGTTCATGATGTGGTATGGCAGACAAGGGACACCATGCACTTCACAAACAGCAGGGACAGCACGCGGCCACTCTATGGGGGAAAAGACAGGTGTGGCAGGACCAGCCCTGGAGTGCTGAGTGGAATTCGGGAAGACATTTCTGGTGAAAGGAGGAATAAGAACAAAGGCATGTTATGTTTTGGAGGCAGAGAAGAAGTGGACTGGTCTGAAGCAGTATCTGTCACCTGTGAGGCCATCGGAAACATAGGGTTGAGTCCCTGAAAGCCAGGCAGAGAGTTTGAGCTTCTTTTATAATTAGGTAAAGGTACACACAATTTTCCTCCCACGTAATTACCTATTGCTTCCTACTGTTCCTCCAAATTTCTCCATACCATGAATGACCTGAGGGCAGGAGATGGTTCCTTTACATTACACACACACACACACACACACACACACACACACACACACAGTAATATCAGGGTTTTTTTTTGGCACATTAGGCAATGTTAATTGTAATGATAGGTTAATGCTTTCAGGGTTAAAAAACTGATGGCAACAATATTAACTAATAAACCATTTGGCTTTTCTAACTTCTGTAGCAGAAATAAAACTGGAAAAATAAGAACTCCATGAGTCTCAAAGGAAGACTTATTAGAGTAATATGTACAGATGACAAACTCACCTCAAAAGAGTATTGCTAATCAAGGCACTGCAAAAACAATTTTTTTTGCAATCTTTAAATGTAAGCTGAAAAAAGCACAAAAGTAGATCATAAAATCTTAATATTTGTGGGAAGTGAAGGATAAGAATTATAGAATTATCTGTAAGTCATAGTACATCTATTTTTAAACACTATATAAAAGGAAAAAATTGAGTATTTGTCTTCATGTCATTCATATTAAATTTAAAAAACAAACATTGTCAGGGATTATGAAAAGCCAGTTTTTTGGGGTGGGGAGGAGAGAAGGATTTTTAAGATGATAAGATCATTTTTACTTCGATGAGGCCAGTGTCTAACTGAAATGCTATGCACATATGCACATGTAAAGAAGTTGTAGGAAAAAGTCCCCCAGAATTCAGGCACAAAGTTAGGGAAAAGTCATTCTGACATTGAAAATAGTAAAAACTCCAGTCAGCATAGGTAAGCTTAACATTACGGGAGTGACCTACACTCAGGAAACTTGGGCGATGAGATCAAGCTGGCCAGGAGACTTTCCAGGACTGTCAAGTAGTTAGAGATTGCTGGTTTGGGATGGGCAAACTTATTAATTAGTGTTAGGCATTACTGTGTGGCAGGCACGTGGCAAGGCAATTTATATGACATAATACAGCCCCATCTTTGTCCTTTCACTCTGAGGGATGTTATTTCCCCAGGTTTATAGGTGAGAGAACTGAGGTTAGAGAGACTGAGAACAAGCAAGTTGGGGCCAGGTGCAGTAGCTTATGCCTGTAATCCCAGTACTTTGGAAGGCCAAGACGGGTGGATCACTTCAGGTTAGGAGTTTAAGACCAGCCTAGCCAACATGGTGAAACCCATCTCTACTAAAAATACAAAACTTAACTGGGCATGATGGCATATGCCTGTAATCCTAGCTACTTGGGAGGCTGAGGCAGGAGAATCGCTTGAACCTCGGAGGCAGAGATTGCAGTGAGCTGATACCGTGCCATTGCACTCCAGCCTGGGCGACAGAGAGAGACTCTGTCTCAAAATAAAATAAAATAAAATAAAATAAAATAAAATAAAATAAAATAAAATAAAATAAAATAAAATAAAAGAAGCAAGCTAGATGCAACAGTTCTTGTAGAAAACATCTGCAGTGAAAATCCATTTCATCTAAATGTAGCACTCTTGAAAAGCTCACACAGAAAGCTTTCTATTAAGACTGAGATGCTCTTCCACATTTTTCCATCACACCCTCAGCTTCCACCAGGCAGAGAACTTGTCACCCAGTGTCTGAATTACTAGTGTGCTTTTCCTTCTCCTGCTAGATCCTTGAAGAACAGCACTGTGCCTTGGTCCCCAGGGACCCCAGAAGCACACCTCGAGACCATGACTCAAGAGCAAGTGCTTAATTTGGAAGGCGAAGGAACCACTGGTGGGCAGGTGGAGAAGTGAGCTAAGGGAGAGAAATAACCATTAACAGGTGAATTCCCAAACCAGCTCCCACCATGGGTGACTGGAGCTTACTCACTCTGGGGGAACTCAGAGGCCGGTGCAGAACCTGAGAACTAGTCATCTCCCTGTCCCATCAGCACTGCTGGAGGGTTGCTCCTGTGGGGTGGGGAACGTAGGTGCTGGCCCTGGATGTGGGAAGACTGAATGGGAAGGGGGGTCCAGCAGCATCTGCTACATGATCCTTCATACCTAGCCTGGAGCCTATTGCAGAGCATCTAGGCAAGAGTCATTTGTTGAGTGAGACTGTCATTCTCCTTTATCAATCTGAGCATCTATGCTCATCTATGAGCATCTGTCTAGAGTGAGTTAGTTCTTCTAAACCTGATCAACTTTAGATCAATTGACTACATTTAGTTTCCATACATATAAAGTTTAGGACCAAACACCAAACCCCAAACAATTGCAATTTTACCAATGAATTGTCTGAAGTCAACAGCAGGTCATCCCCTTTAACATACTTAGCCCCATCAATATACCTCTTTATTCCTATCCATGTATCAGCACCTAGCAAATACAGCATTTTGGACAAAACAGCATTATAGTTGCTGCACTTGCTGAAACACTGTAAAATCTAGAAAACAGGAAAATTTCAGAAGTTCTGAATGTAGCTGAGAAGGATCCAGTGTGGCTGTTAGTTAACAGTGATAGTTTCAGATGTAAACATAGAAATAATTCACTCTTTTGTGATCTAATTTTAGTGAACAATGTAAGGTAAAGCAAAAAGTCACCACATGAATTCAAAGACCCTGTTTAAGAGAAGGCCTGTGTGCGTGTGATTTAAAGTACTGTCTCACCTATGTCTGTGAGATGAATGAGAGAGGTGCAATGGGTTCATGTCATGGGTCCATGTCACCTTGTCTGGGATAGTGATGGCACCTCCATGCATGATACCAAGTAAGACACCACAGGGTATCCTTGACAGACAGGGTGGTATCATGGGAGGACAATGGAACTTAGAATTAGAAATCCTGGGGCCAGGCATGGTGGCTCACACCTGTAAGCCCAGAACGTTGGGAGGCCGAGATGAGTGGATCACTTGAGGTCAGGAGTTCAAGACCAGCCTGGCCAACATGGTGAGAATCCATTTCTACTAAAAATACAAAAAATTATCTGGGTGTGGTGTCACAAGCCTGTAATCCCAGCTACTTGGGAGGCTGAGGCAGGAGAATGGCTTGAACTCATGTGATGGAGGTTGCAGTGAGCTGAGATCGTGCCACTGCACTCCAGCCTAGGCAACAGAGTGAGACTCCAACTCAAAAAAAAAAAAAAAAAAAAAGAACAAAAAGAAAAGAAAAGAAATTCTGGGTTCAAGTGTTGTTTTGTCGTTTACAGTGTGTAATCCTGGGCAAGAAACATGAACTCTTTGAGCCTTAATCTCTGCATCAATCGGATAGAATCATAAGGCTACTTCATTGGGATGCTTTGAAGATTCATGCAAATAGTGGGCTTTGTAAACTGTAAAGCACTGTACAAATGCCATTAGTATGGAAAGAAATAAAAAGGGATGTTATTTAGCATCCTCCAAACTCCAGAGAAAAGCAAAGGGGCTCTTTGGTGTGGAAGATTTTGGCCTGGGCAGTCTGAGAGTCCATTCACCATGATGGCGCCACAGTCAGGGGCAGCAGAGGGGACGCCAACCTTGGCAGTGAGAGAAGGGGCACATCAGAACCCACATGTGGCAGGGGTAGCTTGGCTTCAGCCTCACCTCCCTGGAACCACGGCACTCATCAGGATACTATGAAAGTTTGGTTTAGTCAGAGAAAACGGCTCTGCCTCAAAAAGGTTCAAGGAAGAAACCTCAGTTCCTAGAAACCAGTTTCCAAGCAGACAGCACTCTTTCTTTCTGGAAGCCAGACTGGGGGCCTGAACACAGAAGATGATATCCCTTACAGAGAAGGAGGAGGAAGAGATCACTTTTTTTAAAAAAAATGAATTGGTTCCCATTACTGTTCCAGTCACAAACACTGTCTTGTCCTCTTTTGTGTTCATACCTGAAAAGAATCAGCATGCAAACAGCCTGTCAGTACTTTGCAACCATGATTCTCACAGGGGCTCTGTCTATAAAAGACTATTGCTTGGTAGGCATTGCTCTGTTCTCCTTGCCGGGTTCCGATTGCCTTGTTCCTGGGATGAAGCATCACAGCCCCAGAACCTCATGAGCTGTGGGTCACCCACTCACTCTCGCTGAAGAATCAATGATTGAAGCCGTAGTCTGTTTGCAAATCGTGACTGTCAGAGAGGCAAGAGCTTCGCAAGGCATCACTTAAACTGGATTATTCTTTGTAGAGGAGGGCACATCAACAAAGAATCTGTTGCGTGTGCTAAGCGGGTATTTTAGAGGAAAGGCGCCGTGCCGGTGTATAAAAATCTTTTGTGTGAGCTACTTTTAGGATCCTCTGGTGGAACAAGGAGCCACGCTGGCTTCTGGCTCTGCCGACTGCTCACGGCTGTTTGCAGATAAGAACAGAGGCAAATCTGAACTCTAGTTTATTTCTTCTTTGCAAATCAATGTGCCCTGAATTAATAGGGAGGGGGGAAAAGCCTTACAAAGTGTATTATAGTTGAAGAATCACCAATATTGATCTTAAAGAGTTACCCTTGTCTCCAGGGTCCTGATACCACCTATCAATTAGTGCTAGCAGACGCAATCAGTTGGGGGACGAGTAACAGCTTTGCCGATTCCATAGGGCTTTCCTGTACATGACCTTGTTTGTTTTGTTTAGTTCTGCTCCTTGGAAGGTAGGGAAAAGAGAAATGATTGCGACTCCTGCTTTGTAGGACTCTCTGTCTGGTGTTACCCAGCTAACACAGCCTCCTGGTTCCAAATTCTTGCCATTTCTGCAACACCACACTTCTTTCCTGGGAAAGAAGAGGAATGTCTAAGAGAGGCTAAGTTTTTCCACTTTCAGTGGGGACAAACAACAGAATTTGTGAATTTTATCTTCTCTTCAGAGCAGTGGCTCTTAACCCTGGTTGCACATTAAAATCGTCTAGGGAGCTTTTAAAGGATACCTTTGCCGGGACCTTACCCCATACCAATTAAATCCAAATCTCTGGGGGTGGGCCTAGGCAGCTGTATTTTTCAAAAGCTCCCTGGGTGATTCTAATGTGTAGCTAGGGTTAAGATTCCTTGCTTTAGAGTAATCATCAACAAAACACTGGTTGCCTTTTTTCCACTTTTAAACCACTTTGGGAATGTAGTAATGAGAAATCCTAATCACCACTTGGCTGATGGCCTCAGATGATAGTCCCTGGCCTTGGTCCTTAGTAGGGATTCAAATTTATCTAGAGATTGACTGACATGAGATGTTAAAGAAACGCTCTCACGCCTGGATCTGTAACAGTGGAGCTGTCAATCCAGAAACTTTGTAAGACAAATAAATTACTTCCTGATCCCTTCACACCTTTTAATTATGTTACCTTAATAGTTTTACTACTGATGACCAGAAAATTAACACTTATCATTGATAGTGCTACCAACATCTAACAATTGCTTTTCTTTATTAAATAGCTAGTGGCTGTTTTTCTCCTGCTTATTTTTTTAGTTATCAAATAATTACAGATAACTATTCGTTTCAAGGTTAACTTAGTAATCCACCCGTGAATACACACCATTCTTTGGGAAATTTTATTAAGAGTTAAGGCATCATAGGACTAAATATATGTAAGTGGAGTCCTTTTATAGTTATTTACAAAAGTAACTCATTACTGACACATTTGTGCTGGATGTACATAAAAGACTCACTTTCTATTAGGTTTATTGTTTTTCGTGTACGGGTCTCTTTAAAACATGCACTAATTGGCAAGCGTATTTCTCAGGAGTCAATCCTGTACTAGGTTTTGGGATCACAAATAGAATATACTCTGGATAATCCCCCACACGAAATGTGATGATGCAGATATCAAAAAGCGGGAGTGAAGAAGACAGAGGGACTTTAGGAGGAGTTGGCTTTTCATTGAGTCTGTTTAAGCCATTTCTAAATAAACACTTTTGGTCTTGAATCTCCAAATCACCATATTCATTGAGTTCTAAGGCATATGTTTTCCACATTTTATTTTTTTAAAAAATCGGAATATTTACAAATTGAATCTTTTTGTTCTTTTGAGTACACTTACGTTAACTGTGTGTTTTGTGATAGAGGGTATTTTACTGTCAATAAAATATGGCATTACATTTGCTAAATTAATTTCCTTTCTGATGTGTACCAAATATCGAAATTCAAAATTAATAATGCCTTTCCCAGTCTCCTTCGGTGGGACTACAATTTAGAATACCTTCCAAATCCCTGTACTTCTATTTCTATACCAATAAAATGGTGGGTAATACCCGATTTAGTTTTCTATTTTTTTTTTTACTATTTTTAGAGAAAAATATTAATAATGTCAACTAACCTGAGTCTTCAAAAAATAGTTTTTTAGTGCCAGTAGGACTACTGTAGTTTCTTATGCTAATGACACCGAGGAACACATTCTAGTAGGGCCATTGCAATCATTTCTGAGGACGGAATGAAAAATGTGACAGGTAGCCCATAACTTTACACAACTGTCAGTGACACGAACTTGATGTGCCCAGTGACTAAGTCTGTCCTCAAATGTCAGTGAGTGTCTACTGGTCTCAATGCATTGTAATCTGGTGGCCTGAAATAGTTAATGTGCTTCCCTAAGCAATCTACTTTCCGCCAGGGCATGGCTAGGACACCGGGTAGAATTTAGAGTCCGGTGAGAAGATCATTTTTCATTCATTTTGATTTGTTTTCCATTGTTGCAGGTGCTTTGAATATTAAGTGTTGCCTGATTAGTAACTCATGTTGTTATGATTTAGCCACTTTTCACCTTTTCCCTTCATATGAAATTGGAAGAATATGACATTTAAGTGTATATACTTTTCTGGTTTTAGACTTGGACAGTTGAGATTGTGAGATTGTTATTTTACATAGTGCTGTATCACTACCAAAAAAATGTTTGCTGAGAGAGCTGTCTTACAATATGCATATTGGACCAACATGCTTGTAGCACTCTTAATAGATTATGTTGGTCGGGCACAGTGACTCAAGCCTGTAATCCCAGCACTTTGGGAGGCCAAGGTGGGTGGATTGCTTGAGGTAGGAGCTGGAGGCCAGCCTGGGCAACATAGCAAAACCCTATCTCAAAAAAAAAAAAAAAAAATTAGCCAGGTGTGGTGGTGCATACCTGTAGTTTCAGATAACTTGGAGGCTGAGGCAGGAGGACCATTTGAACCCAGGAGGTGAAGGCTGCAGTGAACTACAATTGTGCCACTGCACTCCAGCCTGGGTGGCAAAGTGAGACTCTGTCTCAAAAAATACATAGGTTATGTTATTAGAAAAATATGAAAAAGCCCCAGTTGCAAGTCCTTTGTAAGACTAGGCAGTATGTTCAGCAGGAACTGTAAGTGTCTTCATATGTCTGTATCTTTTTAGGATGCAACAATTTTTAAAATGATGTCGTTTCCCTTGTACACAAAAGCCGTCACTTCAAAAGCCTTTGATTAATTCGTGCACAATCAAGGGCATATGAGATAGCTGCCATTTAGTGAGCCAAAGCAATCCAATGCCAACTGCAATAAACCCATCAAGCTGTCATCGAGTCAAGCTGTGAGAAAGACGATGACGATTACAAGCAATAGTTTCCTTCAGTGGTTTCATAATTTCAATTTTTTGTTACATTTCCAGATTTCCAATAGTTATAGTAAGAATGCTTTAGTAGAGAAATCTTTTCCCCAGGGGTTACTATCAACAACTTAGTGTATTGGTTTTTTTCCCCATCATTGATTCAAGTATAGAAGCTCATCAGGCAAGAAATATTGTGATTACAGTTGTATATAAATTATTTAAAGGGGTTCAGCCAATCAAAACAGAGATCTAAGTGACTATTTTCCTCTTGATGCCTTTGTAACTCCTACTCAAAAAGCAAATTTCTGATTGATAGAATAGTTTTGAAGTTACTTCAAAAAGACCATTCTTTTGGATGGGAGGAGGATCTCAATACGAATGGTTCACATACTTCGACGGTAGCTCTTTCATGACAACTTTACAGAGGAGGACGATAGAGAGCAAAATAACAACCACAAGCAGGGGGATAGGAAGTGGAGGGAGACAGTGATAGAAGGCAAGGCAGGTAATTAAGGTCTAGCCTGGAAAAAAGAAGATTCATGTATTCAGAGGTTCCTCACATATCCCATCTCCTGCTAAAGAAATTAATCACTGTTGAATAATCGGTTACCAAAAAGGTCTCATTCAATAACCAGTTTTCGCCCACGCCTTCCAATGGAAGCATTTAGCACTCTGCAGAGAGCTGCTATCATGCTTGACTTTATACTCTGAATATCACCTGTGAGAAACAAAGTGCTGGTCATTTCTCACCTGTCTCAATTAGTTCGTTCCCTGCATTTTGAGATCTTTCTTTTTCTCCCCCCACCCTTTTTTAGATGTCGTTTCATTGCCCCATATGATTGTATGTCCACTCTTAATTAAACCTAATAGTCATAGGCTAACTCATTTTAGAATCTGGGGCATTTTTTTTCTTGAATTTTGTAGGAGAATTAGTACACCTCCCTTTCATTCACCTAAAATTAAGCCTGGAAAACCTAGAATTCCTAAGAGCTAGCGAAGATATCCTCCAAAATTGCCAATAGTGGATGCCTTAAATTTGGAAATGCATTTTAAAACACGATTACTTTGTTCTCAAAGGACATTCTGCGAGTGTCATACATACTTCTCATATGTTAAGCAGTGGAGTTAAGACAGGCACTGAATCTCCTAACTGATGGCATTAATGGAAAAGTGGAAAAAAAAAATACTAAACAACCATTCTGAACAATATGGAGAATGAATAGACTAGTCTGATAAAGTTTTTAATTATACTTTAGTTTTTGTAAAGGGCCAGTTCAACAGATACGAGTTTTGAAATTACACAAATGTAGGGATTACAAAAATAACACTGTCTCTTTCCTTAAATAAGTCTGTTTCCTTTAAAAGCTTATAATACAGTGTAGCATCCCCCATTTTTGTGATTCTCACTGCAAATACTTCACCAAAACTCCAATCAATTATGCAGTCTCCATTACAAAGTTTGAGGATTTTAAAGTATCAAAAAGAAACAAGAGGTAATAAACTCACTATTAAAGCATTTAGCCTGGCAAGTGATTTATCTCTGTTCCTTTATCTGCTTAGGGTTTTTATTTCACTGTGTGAGCAAATTTCTACTGACAAGTAATTTTTGGAGAACAGCCAGAAGTGGGGGGTGGGAGGCAGGGAGAAAGATCTCCTAAGATATCAAAGACTTGAAAAAAGAAACCTGATGAAGTGACATTTGTGGTTTCGAAAATAATACACCTCCTCTAGTCTCCCGTTCATTTACCAAAGAAAATCTCTCTTGTTCTTTAGCTCCCATTGTGTTATGTAATGCAATGTATAGAATAATTGTGAACAAAATAATTTTCTGTATGAGATATATAAAATCATTTTGACCTAAAAAATCCACTTAAATGACAGAAACATGATCTATTGTTGCCTTGTATATCCGAAGATTTTCCTGATGAGACTAATCCTGTATAACTGAGTTTGAATAGAACCAAAAAAAAAAAAAAAAAAAAAAAAATTGCATGGCAGAGTAGCTTAGGCAAAAACTAAAATGCTAGCCACAGGTGAATTACTATTATTATTTGTTGATTTGGAGGTCAAATCTTCTGAGTAATTTACACATAGTAGGCCCTCAAGAGATGGATTTCATTAAAGTGATTTCTCATTGCCATTTTCTAGAAATTATTCTTATTTTTAATATGCTACCTCATTTAAGCTCTCTGTACAGCAGCTGTATAAATACCTCTCATGCAGAAACCACTTCTTGGCAAATACAGCAAGGCTGCTACAAACAGGTAAATTCATGTATTCCACAAATGCACGTATCATGTGACTTATAAATATTTACTTGGTGTTCACTAGCATGAAGCACTCTGCTAGGTGCTGTGGAATTTTAAAGAATAATTAAGACAGAGTTGTGTCTTCAAGGAGTCTAATTATTGACAAAGGATTATATTGTAGGATAGAAAATGAGAACTGTGACAAAACACCAAAGGGGATTCAAAGGGAGAATAGATTATTTCCTTCCAGTGGAATCTTGGAGGGCTTTATGGAGCAAGAGGCACTTCAGTTAGACCTGGAGGAGTGGGCCAGGAGGGGGGATTTGGGGATCCTAGCAGATTGAGATGCAGCGAGGAAAGCCACTGAAGCAAGAAGGCACAGAATTTGCAAAGAGCAGAGGGAAGTCAGTTTGGCCAGCATGTGAATGAGAGGGTGGCCATCAGAGACTTTGGTGCATCAGGGTTCCAAGCACTGCCATCTACATGGGGCTGGAATGGCTCTGTCTGGAATTCCTCAGGGGATATTCCACTTGAGTAACAGGCAGAACGGCCCAACCTGGAACCTGAAACAAAGACAGCACCGTGGCAATCGATATTCCACTTTTTTCTAAAGTCTTAATATAGACACTTATATCTGAGCACCTTTAAAATTTAGGTTGTGTCGAAGAAGGTCTAAAATTCTACAGGAGGGAAGAATTTTTAAAAAGGCGATGATATAAAATACACCAGGGAAAAACATGAGCCTCTGAACCACATGTGCTGCCACTGGCATTCAAGAAAAAGCTAAACCAGTTGGGGGGAAATAAGAAAGGGATATCGTTTCCTAGAACAACACCCCAAGGCCCCCATTAGAACATGAAAATATTTACAGTGGTGGTGCTTTCGCTATGGGATTGCATGTTTTCCTTGCAAATATTTAACTTATGCTTTTGTGAGCCATGGCACATGGTATAAAGAAAACAGTATGATCAAAGCTGATGTTGAGGGGTGAATGCTTTTTATCCCAAACTACTGTGTGTGTGTGTGTATTTAAAGAAAATTTCTAGTTAAATGTGCCCATTACCACTAATTATTGCAACTAACAAAAATATGAAAAAGTTTCTTGTTCTTAATGTACTGTGAAAGTATACACAGAAGTAAAAATCGCCCAAATTATTGGAGTCTTTTGCTTCATAATTTAATAATAATAAAACTTCTTTTTCATCTATTTACCCTGTCAGCCAAAAACAAAGTGGAATTGTTCTAGGAAATAAATCACTTGAACAGTGGAGGAGAGTTGCCCCAACTCAGCCAAAAGTATGGATCTCAGAGCCTCAGAGTTAGGAGCTGCTCCCAGCCTTCCTCCCTAGATGCCTCACACCCCTGCTGGATGACTTCCAAGCATCACAGCTCTGGATGGCCATGCATCTTCTGTGTACAGACTCAAACCCAGGTGAAACCCATTTTATGAAATGTACTTTATATAAACCTAATTTATTAAAGAGTTGCATTCATTAATGGATTCTTTTTTTTTAGTATGATTACTCATAGAAGCAGGGAAACTGAAAAGGCAATATTGTTTCAATTACTGTTTTTGTTGATAAAACTTTTGAGAACGATAGTTCTAGATCAGGGGTCCCCAATCCCCGGGCCAGGAAATGGTACTGGTCCTTGTCCTGTTACCAACTGGGCCTTACAGCAGGAGGTGAGTCGAGGGAAAGTGAGCATTATGGTCTGAACTCCCTCCTGTCAGATCAGCCAGGGCATTAAATTCTCATAGGAGCGTGAGTCCTATCGTGAACTGCAGTGGGAGGGATCTAGGGTTGAGTGCTCCTTATGAGAATCTAATGCCTGAAAATCGGAGGTGAAACAGTTTCATCCTGCAATCATCCCCCCTACTCTACATAGTGGAAAACTGTCTTCCAGGAAACCAGTCTCTGGTGCCAAAAAGGTCGAGGACTGCTGTTCTAGGTGGCACGTGATACTTTACGGAAAATTATGAACAATCCTGCTGGCACGTCAATGAGATTACAGCATATCTGTTCACCATGGTTATGGGAATATATTAGCAAAAACTGTCACCTCTGCCTGTGTTCTTTCTCCCTTTCCCGGGGTTAAATATATTAAATAACATATTATTTTTATTACTTTTATTTTTTCTATGGAACTTCTAATTAACTTAATTTATTCATGTGGCATTAGTAATTGTATCTCATTTTGGGTGCAACTAGGCAGACTGGGCGTCAAAAAAGCTTGATAATGGACAGACCCATCATTTAGAGGAGGTAGTTTCAGCAAATCTGGAGTGTAGGCACCAGAAGGCAATCCCACAGGTACGCAGGCATCAGAAGGAATCTCATGGTAGATGACAAGAGGTATAGCCAGGAAGGGGGATAATTGGTGTCAGAAAGATCCTTCAGGGTTCACTTTCATAGGCAAGTGAAGATCCAGAGGCAGGTGGATGGCAATGAAGGGAAGTTCTAAAAACAAAGAGCTGGGACATAACCATGGCCATAGTCTTCATGGGCAAGACTCATACAATCATCAGGTTCAACCAGAGAAACAAGCCAGCAAGAGGTACATATTAAGGGATTTACTGGCCAGGTATGGTGGCTCACACCTGTAATCACAGCACTTTGGGAGGCCGAGGAGGGCAGATGACCTGAGGTCAGGAGTTCAAGACCAGCTTTGCCAACATGGTAAAACCCAGTCTCTACTAAAAATACAAAAAATTAGCCAGGCGTGGTGGTGGCTGCCTGTAACCCTGGTTACTTGGGAGGCTGAGGCAGAAGAATCGCTTGAACCTGGGAGGTGAAGGTTGCAGTGAGCAGAGATTGGGCCATTGCACTCCAGCCTGGGCAACAAGAGCAAAATTTCATCTCAAAAAAAAAAGAGAGAGAGCGATTTAGTGCACCATGGCACACATTTACCTATGTAACAAACCTGTACATCCTGCAGTTACCCTGGAACTTAAACATAAAAATAAAAGCAAGGAGCTGGCATATGTGGTAATGGAGATTGGTGAAGCAAGATCACAATCTGTAGGGTGGGCCGTCAGAAAGAGAAGATTTGAAGTTGGAACTTCTACAAGTTGAACCCATAGTCCCCAGGCAGAATTTCTTCTCCAGGGAAGCCTCAATTACGTTTTCAAGGCTTTCCAACTGATTGAATCAGGCTCACTCAGATTATCTAACACAGTCTTCCATACTTAAAGTTAACGATTACGGACTTAAAATAACATCTACAAAAATACCTTCACAGTAACACCTAGAATAGAATTTGAGTGAATAATTGCGGACTATACCCAGCCCAAACTGACCATCACAACTCATGTCTGAAGGACTGAGAAAAGCAAGATGAAATATTTCAATCCCAGAGAAATGGTACAACTGAGCTAAAGTAGAAACAGTGTAGGTCTCTTAATAAGTCTCTGAGTCAAAGACAAAATTGTTTTAACTAAGGAATGAAGATGATAAGATACAAAGCAGATATCAGGACCAAAGAGACCAGACAGAAACCACTACAAACACTGGACCTTGTAAGACCCCAGCCTATAGGGAGTTTTGGTCTTTGTCTTCATTTGTTTGTGCTGCTATAACAGGATACAGCAGACTGGGTAATTTACAAACAATAAAAATTTATTTCTCACAGTTCTAGAGGGTGGGAGGGCTGGGGCCAAGAGGCCAACAGGCTGGGGTCTCGTAAGGGTTCAGTCTCTGCTTCCAAGATGGCACCTTGAAGGTTGCATCCTCATGTGGAAGAAGGCAGAAAGGCAAAAATGATGAGCTCCCTCTGTCAGACCCTTTTATAAGGGCATCTAATACCATTCATGAGGGTAAGCCTTCATAACCCAATCAATTCCCAAAGGCCACACCTCCCAATACTGTTGCATTGAGGATTAAGTTTCCAACGCATGAATTTTGGGGAACATACATTCAGACTATAGCAGCCCTTGAGCCTTCATCTCAAGGTGTGGTTTAAAAATCACAATCCATAGGGACCAGGAGACCTTTAGGAGTAGGGCAGGACTTCTAAACCAGAGGCAGTTTTGCATCATCTTCCCAAGGGACATTTGCCAATGTCTACAGATACTTCTGGTCATCACAACTGTAGGGAGGTTGCTATTGGCATTCAGTGGATAGCTATCAGTGATACTGAGGAAACTTTCTATAATTCCCTTTGTGGCCCCCACAATAAAGAATTATCCAGCTCCAAACGTTAATAGTGCTAAGGTTGGGAAGCCCTGGAGTAATCAACATAGGCAGAAGGTATTCAATATTCAATCTAAAGTAATCCTAAACTTTTATATAACTCCTGAATATCTACAGAGCTGATGAGGCAGCAGCAGCAACAGCCCTGTGTATTCTCTGGATGTGTATGGCATAGTGAAAGGAGCCTGAATTTAGAGTGGAGTCCTGAGTTCAAAGCCAACTGTGACATACACTTTACATGTGCACCTTGGGCAAGATGCTTAACCTCCTGTAGCCACAGTTTACTTATTTATAAAATGAGAAACTATCTTCTCATAGGATGATTGAGAGTATTAGTGATAGTACCAGATACATGTTAGTTACCTTTACTTTTATCCCAAGAAAATACTCGGCAAGTTATGACAGTAATCTAGCCAAGAGAGGATAAGACTATAACTTAAGCAATGACATTATCAATGCATAAACATGACTCTATTTTCAAAATATTTCTTAGAATCTACAAGACTTGTCGACCTCGTGGATGGGGAAGGGAGGAGGGAGAAGAGGAGCCAAGGATGAATAGAGTTGACTGGTGGCATTATGAACTGAGATATGAAATCAGCAGAGGACCCAGTTGATGGGGGAAGAGAATGAATTCAGTTTCAGACATGTAATATCTTGGGTGCCTTCAAGAAAGCAAGATGGAGATACAGTGGTCATGCTTAGAGTTTGCAATCCAGTTCCACATACATTGTTCTTTTCAAACTTTGATCGTTCTAACAACCTGGCAAAAGTCAGGCTTTATTATTTATAGTTTTTAGATGTGGAAACTGGGCTCAGGGAGCCTAAGTAAATTACTAAAGACCATCAGGACACTAGGGGATAGAGTTTTGCTTTCACTCCAATTCTTAGTAATAAGATTTTAAAAAACAAAATGCCAGATGTGGTAAGTGGCAAATGGAAAGTGAGTAGAAGAATCAGGTTTGATTGTTGTTGGTTTGTCTGTGAGGGGTTTACCTGCTCCTCAAAGATTATGAGGGTTGGGCAGAACAGAGCACTCAGATGCAGGTTCTTAAGATGGCACCAGTCAGCCACATTGAGAAGTCAGGACACAGGTTGCTGAGACCACTGTGAGTGGAAACGTTTTATAGTTCATTAACTACATGAACACAGGGGCTGAGAGAAATTTGAAACAAAAATGTTAGCAGGCATTGCCAATTCAAAAGAAAATGCAATGATCATGCTAATCAATGGAAAGATATGAATGAACAAATTTTGATTTACCCGTAAGTTTTTAGAAACACATTTACTGAGACACATTTTAATCTCTGAACATTGATGCTTTTTCATTCCAATAGCAATATAAAGCATGCTATTCTGAGAAAGAGCTCTGAAAAGGCTGGGTTTTCACAGGTTTGTTTTTCACAGTTTTAATGCTTCTGAAGCCTTACTTTTGGCCACGAGACATATATTCAAAAATGCTCTAATGAGACCAATTTGATTTTTAATTTAGATTTTCTAAATACAAGTTTCTGAAAATTTCATCTAAGCAGCCCCCACCCTCTGCTTATTTCTTGGAAAATGACAGCCTTCGGTCTCCCAGCTGTGTGATCAGGGAGGGTCTCTTCCTAGTGGTTAGAGCAGCAACATCGAGACTGTCAAAGGAGATGTGGACTGTATTTGTAATCATCCTCTATGTTTTTCTAATATCTTCTATATTCAAGTTTCCCACATTTTGGGGGACCTATTTGGCCATTTTCAATTCAAGTTTCCCACATTTTGGGGGGCCTATGAGGCCATTTTCACTTTGCTAGTGTATCATTCATTTCCTCTACACATTTTTTTTTTTTTTTTAAACAGAGTCTTGCTCTGTCGCCCAGGCTGGCTTGCAGTGGCACAATCTCAGCTCAATGCAACCCCTGCCTCCTGGGTTCAAGTGATTCTTCCGCCTCAGTCTCCCGAATAGCTGGGATTACCAGCACCTGCCATCGTGCCTGGCTAGGTTTTTTTGTTTTTTGTAGAGATGGGGTTTCACCATGTTGGCCAGGCTGGTCTCAAATTCCTGACCTCAGGTGATCCGCCTGCTGTGGTCTCTCAAAGTGCTGGGATTACAGGTGTGAGCCACTGCGCCCGCCTCCTCTACGCCTTCACAGACTGCCATAGCTGCATATTGTATTTCTTTAACATGATTTTAATCCAATCTCTTTTGCATCTCTTGTTACACTTCTTTTATTCCTAACCTTGAATAGATATATTTTCCTTTTTCTCTTTTCCTAAATCAGGCTCTTGAGGGGTTTATCTATTGTATAGGCCTTTTTAAGATGTAATCATACTTTCTATTTTTTTGTTTTTCATTTCATTAGCACCAATTTTTATGTTTATCCAGTCTCTCTTAGGTTCATTTTATTTGAACTTTTGTTCTTTCTAAATGTTTGAACTTTGGTTCTTTATATAATAAGTTCCTCTTCCCTCCCTCTCCTCTGCTTCTGCTCTGATTATGGATGTTGCTAGTCCCAAATGTTTGCTATGGGAATAGGGCCTAGATGTTTTGGAAAGGTCACCTTTTTGTAAATTATTTTATAATTTTCATTTGATTATGATCAGGAAAAGTTGCCTGTCAAATCTTTAAAAATTTATTAGGGCTTTTCTTTCCCAAATAAACTACAGAATTTTAAAACTGCTGTGCGTGCACACACACACACACTTAAAAATATATGTGCTTTCAAAATCGGTCTCTTTCCTCTGAGGGGCTCTACAGGTATCCATTCAGTGACGTTTATTAACTGTATTGTTCAACTCTTTTATGTCCTTATTTTTTGTCTACCCAATCTGTCCAATCTTGAAAGAGGTTTCTTGAAAATGCTCAAAAAGTCTTTATTTTTGTTAAGCTCTCCTTGCATTTTTAATTGTTTAAAATTCGCTAAGGATTTTGGTCCATACTGGTTTATGGCTAATATTTTTGGTTTGTAAATTTTGGATAATTACATACTATATTGTATCTTTTCATAATACTCCTCGTCGGAAAGTCCACACGTCATACCCATATACCATTAGTGTTGCCCTTGTTGGTTTCTTTTGTTTTACATGCATCTAGTACACATTGCCTTTTCCTTATTTTCAAATTTACTGCTGTTATAAATATGTTTTCTGTAAATAGCCTAAGGTTCCATTTTGTTTCTTAACCTTCTCTAAAGTCTCTGCCTTTTAATGGGATGAGTTCTTTCATGCATGATTAGTGTAATCATTGAAATACTTGACTTCGTTCCCTTTGCTTTACTTTATGGTAGTACAGATTTCAATACATATTTCTTCATTACTTTTTCATGTTTCATCAAGCGACTATTTTCTTCTCCCATTTGTTTTTCTTATTAATTGAAAGTTCTCTAATTTTCTAATCCTTTGCAGGTTGATTTCCCTTTCCCAACGCTTATTCAGATACATATTTACCCACTATTATTTTAAAACAAGATACTGACTACTTCCCGCATCTTCTTTTACCTCCATAAGACAAGGCTTAGAGGAATATTTCGTCTTTTCCCCTGGATTTTCTTCTTTCGACTCTTCTCCCTAAGAGGGGACACTGAAACTCACTGTCCTCACTCTCAAATTATAGGTTTCTTCGAAAATTTGGTTACTATTTCTTTCTTACATTGAAATCTGCTTCATTTCTGGACTACCCCTTACTAGTACTTTGGTCTTTTGGATCTCACTTCCTGGCTCTTAATGTTTTCTTCATGTTTTCATTTGTGTGTGCTGGATCTGGGTTTAAGGTAAAAACCACCTTTATTGAAGTCCACTAATTTAGATTTCAACACTGCCTTTCTCGTCTTCAAACAACCTATTGGAGATGTGTAAGTCATACAATTCCTGTGTGCTCGATGCTTTGTTCGTTGCTGCTTTGGGTATCATGCTTGATTGTTAATAGCCCATAATATTCCTAGGTGATCAGAGTCGTAGTCTAGTTCTTCCAAGGGCTGTTTTCCTGGACACTTAGTGTTTGATCATTTTCACTGGCTTTCCACTCTCTTCCCCATTCCTGTGTGCCACCCCTCCCCACAACATGAATGGGATTGCTACTCTTATAAGAGAGAACCCAAAGAGATCCCTCACCTTTTCTACTGCGTGAGGTTATGGTGAGATGGCTGTCAATGAGAATGCAGGCCCTCACCAGTTGCAGTATCTGCCAGTGCCTTGCTCTTGGACTTGCCAGCATTCAGAACTGTGAAAAACACATTTCTGTTGTTTGTAAGCCACCCAGTCTATGGAATTTTGTTAAGGTATGTTGAAGAGATTATCTTCAAGAGATGGAAGGTAGAACATTCTCTTCCATAGTGGGTTGGTTGGGTGCCTCAGGAGGCAGCTATTCCTCTCAACTCAGGTAGATTCACTATCTCCTTTCCCTGGGAGACAGGGGTTTTAGTCCTATTAGAGGACTTCTTTTTGGGTTGTTGGGACCAGGAAGACTATTTTGCAGCAATTTGTATGCTGTGACTCTGATCATGGTGAACCAAATTCCTCTGCATCCCTGAAATTCTGATCCATGCTCAAGTAATGCCCAGGGTGGTATCCAACCTCTCATGTGACCACTCTGGTAAAGAGCCCAGCTCAGCTGTTCTCCAGAGCCCAAAATATTAATGATGCTCATGTGTCTGCAAGTGCAGCATTTACTGGACATAGGAAAGGCAGAGAAATTGGCACTCAGAGTGCAGGGAAAGTAAAATATTAAAGTCCAGTCGCTGTCTTCTAGAATCCTCTCAATGTGATGCTTTTAAAAACATACAGAAAAGTGGTCTTTTAAAAAGACCTTTTGTTTGGGTCAAACTCTCTATAAGCATAAATAATCACCATAACTAAGTTTTACTTTATTAGCATTGAAGTAGTATCAGAAAGTCATAAATTATCAGTCAAAATCTTTCTAAAGTTAAAAGCAGCAATTGAAAAACTAGTATTTCAGCCATGGTAGTTTTCTCATCCTTAGAACAATGACCTAAAATTCTAACGAATACTCTTAGATATTAGGAAGAAAAAAATGTTTAGTTAGTGAGACTCTAGGATATTGGAAAAGAAAAAAAAAGTTTAGTGTTGTAACAGTTATTATGATATCTCAAAGCTTAATGAAAGTCACCAGTTCTAAAAACTTTCAGGACACTTTAAGTGAGCCAAAATATTTGGTCAGATTTGTGTCATGTTGACCCAGGCCTCTTAGTTCCTAGTGGCTAGAATGAAGCAGAAAAAAGAAACAAATACAAAATATGTTAACTCCAGCCAGATACAGTTTTTAAGAAAAGAGAAATCAATCATCATCAAAAGGCAATATTTGCTCTAAACATTAAACATTTGTGCCTAATCACCCTCAATCTAGTTTTCTGAGAATGTGCAAGTAATTCACAGTCTGAATATTCAGGGCAATGAAGTCCAGGGTGTTCTGTAGACCTAGTGTTATGGTTTGGCTCTCTGTCACCACCTAAATCTCACCTTGAATTGTAATACTTCCCAAGTGTCAAGGGTGGGGCCAGCTGGAGATTATTGAATCATGCAGGCGATTTCCTCCATTCTGTTCTTGTGGTAGTGAATAAGTCTCTTGAGATTTGATGGCTTTATAAGTGGGAGTTTCCGTGCCCAAGCTCTCTTGGTTGCCACCATGTAAGACGTCCTTTTGCTCATCCTTTGTGTTCCGCCATGATTGTGAGGCCTCCCCAGCCATGTGGAATGGTGAGTCTCCGGGTATGACTTTATTAGCAGCATGAGAATGGACTAATACACCTAGTTAACTCATAATGCATTTTCTTTACTTTGAAAATGCTTTTAGAACTCTTGTATAAGTTTATGCCAAAAGAACTTTTTTGGCCAAAATATTGGAACCAGTGTTGGAAAGATACAGTCTTAATTACCACTTCTGTGGGCCATAATTAAGAAGAGATACATGATGAATTTTTGGATGCTATTTGAACCAGGTATACATAACAAAAGTAACAGTAAATATATGTGAGATACTCACAAGATACATAAATAAGAATAATTAGGAAGAAAGGTATTCAATTCTTAGGGTAGAAAAATAGCCTGTCAAATGATTCTTTCAATTTTCAAGGCTGCTACCTCTAAAATATTCTGTAGTGCATATTCATATGCTTATAGGAAGGACATTTGGCTTGGCAGACATATCTCTTGAGTCAAAATAATTCAACCTACTCCAAAATCTTAGCTGCTTACTGTGTATATCCATATGCTGCTTCTGCCAGCCTCCCAAAATCAACTGATCCAAATTTGGACACATTTTCTTCTATCCCCTCTTTCCTCATAACTCATCTCTCCTCTAGCAGCCTCTCTGTATATTAATATTTCCATGTAGTCATCCAGGCCAGAGAAGCTAGGAAGCTACATTATCTTCCCACACTCCTTAGATGCAACCACACTGGACCACTTGGCGCTCCCTGAACAGCCTCTGTCCCTGGCTTTGCATATACTGTTCATTTAGCCCAATACTTCCTCAAGCAAATCTTACTTGAGGAAATAATTCTCCTTCTTCAAGGCCCACTTCAGATGCCACTGCCATAATTCTGTCCTGTGGATCCTTGTTTATATCACTTTCTTTCTGTTTATGCTGTGTTCATTGCACATGTATATATCTCTCACCAGATCATACTCAGTAGTGTTGAGGGATAGGGTTCCAAAGGGCAGTGTCTGATATGAATAACATAGTCAACAAAAACATTTGTTCATTCTAAACCTATTACTGCACAAACATACTTCACCCACTACCCCCCAGCAGAAACTCAGGAGCTATGAGTGAGAAATCTAATAATTTTAGATTTTTAAAACTGAGAGGAAAGGGGACTCAGATTCGTTCATTATTTACCGAGTGCCAGATGTTTCAGATAATGTGCTGGTGCCAGAAACCTGCTTGCCTGTTTCTTTTGCAGAGGATCGTACACAGCTGCTGTTGGTATTCCCACTTCATGGCTGCAGATACTGAGGTTCGGAAGTTAAGTAGCTTGCCAAAGGTCAGATAACTGGTAAGTACAGAAAGTAATTTTGAACTCCCTTGTGTTTGACTTTAGAGAGTGCTGCTTTTCTCTCACGTTCCACAGTCCTGGATACTGTGCTTGTTACTTTTTATATGAATTGTCATTGCTTTTTTTTTTTCTCCCTGAGAGAAGTAACATGATTTATTTACCTCTTGATCTACCTTTGTATTAGTTTTTTATTGCTGCTGTAACACATTAACACAAGCTTAGTGACTTAAAACAACACAAATGTATGCTCTTACAGTTCTGGAGGTGAGAAGTCCACAATGAGCTTTAAGGGGAGAAAAGGAAGGTGCCAGTAAGGCTAGTGCCTTCTGGGGGTTCAGGGAGGAATGTGTCCCCTGCCTCTTCTCCATTCCAGAGGCTGCTTGGGTTCCTGGGATTGGGGCCACATCACTCTCCTCTCTGCTTCTCACATAACCTGGCCTGCCTTGGATGTTCTTGCTTCCTGCTTGTAAGGACCCTTGTGATTACAATGGTCCCCCCATAAGCCAGGACACTCTTCCCTTCTCAAAATCCTTAATTTAAATACCCTTTGCCATGTAAAGTAACATTAGTAGATTCTGGGGATTAGGATGCAGACAACTTTGTGGGTCATCATTCAACCTTCCACAACCTCATAACTGAAATATGTGTTAGTAAAATAAGATCTTTTCTTTTTTTTTTTTTCTGAGGCAGAGTCTCACTCTGTTGCCCAAACTGGAGTGCAATGGTGCTATCTCGGCTCACTGCAACCTCCACCTCCCAGGTTGAAGCCTCAGCCTCCCGAGTAGCTGGGACTACAGGCTCACATCGACACGCCCAGCTAATTTTTGTATTTTTAGTAGAGACAGAGTTTAGCCATGTTGGCCAGGATGGTCTCGATCTCTTGATGTCGTGATCCACCCGCCTTGGCCTCCCAAATTGCTGGGATTAGAGGTGTGAGCCACCGAGCCTGGCCATAAGATCTTTTCTTCAGCGTAGTAGCACAGGAAGCTAATTGGTGGATAACGAAGTTGAATCAGGGATGTCCAACTCTGTAAGTAGTTCAGGGCAATATACAACTGAACTGATGAGCCACAAGCAGAGACACCTGTTTAAACAAACACCTGAACCCTGGATAATTGTGATAATTATACGTAAGCACTTGTTGGCTCTATAGAATTTAAAACATACTTGCCATTATTCATGGCATATGGTCACAAAGCCCCAGAGCCATTATACTTTAAAAATGAAACTTACATTATTTACTGCACTCTGCTGTACAGTGGTCCTTTTGGAATTTGAATAAACACCCTGTGGTCAAAATTCCCCATAGAAATGCTCACTTTCCTTAAAAGTGTATGTTAGTTTCCTACCCATGTGAATGGGAAGTGGCTCATTTTGACTTCTTTCTTTGTTAGCTTCTTCAAGTGAACCAATCACTGAAGCCACTCCTGTGATAAACTGGCAGTTAAAAGACTCAAATGTCAAGATGTTTTTATCAGCCACATCAACAGTAACTTTCAGATTGAGTAGTTTTCTCTCTGGTGTATGTCAAATCTTTGGCATGCCTTTTTTTTATCCCCCTTGCAAAATAGAAATTGCTTACATGATAATAGGAACTTCCTGGCCCAATTGTTCACACAGCTCACCTACAATATCCTTCACCTGTTAGTGAAAAAGATGATGGGATGTATTATCCTGTTGCTGTTGAATGCCTATTAGCTCTGAGAAGCAAGTACACCTCCTTGTGTGTATCCAGTATGTGATCGTAATAGAATTCCATTTCGTGGTTTGTGGAAAAAAAGTGTTTTAGAGCTAACCCACGTGTGTTTTCAAATTTCATACCAATATACACTCAGCTTCCGAGCTGCTCACTTGCTCGCTGGCTTGTATCCCATTTTCACATGCAATTTCTTTATTAATTGAAGGGAATATGTAGGCAGGCATCTAGATGTTTAGGAAAATAAATTTCTATATTTCGAGCATTGCCTTGCTGTAGATGCAAGATGAAATAGATAGGTAGACATCTCGGATCGCCAGTGAGGTTTTTTATTTTTAAAGACAGATTATAGAAAGTATCCTTCTCCATGCCTCCCAACCTGAATGCTTCCACTACAATTTTTTTTCTATTTAAATATTGCTCTGCTCCATAATCAGTAATATAATGACCTATCTGAAAATGCCATATGTCATCAAACTATTTGGCAGCAAAAACCTATTTGAGACCCATTATTTAGTGACAGCAGTGTTACTTGAATAAATAAACTTCATTATCTATACGCTCCAATCCATGAACATCTGTGAATGAAGAGATATAGCATATTGATTTTGCTATGGTCCTTCTCTGCAATGTAGGTAGCATTATATCCGCTTTCAGTTTCAATGGCCGGCCGCGGTTTAGAAATAAAAAATCGTTATCTGGAAACCTCTCAAACCAACAGAAATGTAATCAATTTTTTATCTGTGGTTAGGCACTGGAAGTCAGTGGTGGATTTTCTATCCTCAGTGTTCTTATTCTTTTGTTAAAATATTTAGGGCGCTCCCATGGGAAATACTGTATCTACATTGAAACTGTTTACATTAGGAAGTGAAAAATCTGCTCTTTGTATCTTGTTAGCCACAAACACATCCTTGTCTCATGGAGTCACTTCCCCTAGAGGATTACAGGATATAGCTCTCCTCTAGTTTCTGAATATCCTCCTACTGAATGACTGAAGCCACAGGGTCTCACTACAACCTTGATTATTATTTAAATTCAGCATACAATTTCACATCATGTAACTTAACTCCCTTTCAGGTGAGAACATACTAATTTGACGTCTATCAGTATTCCCATTAATGTTCTTTGGATGATTACAAAAGAAAAATAATTCTATAATGGAAGATATGATAGAAGTGTTCCTATGATTGGTAACATGTCTTAGGTAAATGATCATTACATTTAATAAGTTATATCTTTTTAATTTTTGTTTATTTATCCATAGTTATGGAAGAGCCACTATTGTTCAAACATAGTCAGTGATGGAAAGGTGAAGAAGTTACGTTCTCTCCTATTGAGGAGTTTGCAATTTGTCTAGTAGGAGGGAAGATACTGCTTACAAAGAACTACCATGCAGGATAGAAAAGAACAGATGCCATGGTAGAATAATAAATGAAGAACTATTAATTATCTGGGATGGGAAACTTCCTAGAAAGAAAGGGAACAGGAGAAGGCCTCGTGAAGGAGGGACATTTGTGGTGAATGAAAGTTAACAGTGACTAATTGATGGAGTATCTACACTGTGTGCCTGACAGTGATAGACAAGGAAGATACAGTCCAACCATGGAGAAAGACCTGAAATAAGACTTTATGCCAAAATGAATCAGTTACAAATGTGTTACATCTGTGAGGAAACATAGGGTTTGATGAGCACCCGGAAGCAAAGGCCCTAATTTAGGGATTCTCTGATTATGTTGGATCTTACTCTGTTTTGTCCTGCTATAACAGAACACCTGAAGGTGGGTTTTTTTTTCTTTTCTTTTTTTTACTTGAGACAGAGTCTCACTCTGTCACCAGGCGCCAGGCTGGAGTGCAGTGGCGCAATCTCGGCTCACTGCAATCTCTGCCTCCTGGGTTCAAGCAATTCTCCTGCCTCGGCCTCCCAAGTAGCTGGGACTACAGGTGCGCACCACCATGCCCAGCTAATCTTTGTATTTTTTAGTAGAGACGGGGTTTCACCATGTTGGTCAGGATGGTCTCGATCTCTTGATCTTGTGATCTGCCCGCCTCTGCCTCCCAAAGTGCTGGGATTACAGGTGTGAGCCTCCATGCCCAGCCGAAGCTGGGTAATTTTTGAAGGACAAACATTTATTTCTGACAGGTCTAGAGGCTGGGGAGTCCAAGATCAAGGCACAGGCAGGTCTGATGCCTGGCGAGGGTCTCGTCTCCAGTTCCAAGATGACACCTTGAAGGCTGCGTGCGCTGAAGGGGAGGAGGAATGCTGTTCCTCACAGGGCAGGAGGGTGGAAGGGCAACGAAGAAGCCCTTTTTAAAAGGCATTAAGCCACCCAGGGAGGTGGCACCCTCATGGCCTAATCACCTCTTAAAGCTCCCGCCTCTTTATACTGTCACAACGGCAATTAAATTTCAACATGAGATTTGAAGGGAATAAACATTTGAATGTTCAACCATAGTATGTAGTATTTAGGCTAGGGGTGGGGACAGCCAGAAGGGGAAGAGGCCTGTAGTGGAGTAGGGAGGAAAGAAAGGGCAGAATTAAGATCCAGTTTGTCCCAAGACACAGCTATGGGGATGACACATGTAACTACTGTAAACACAGCTCCTTGGGGCTTCAATGTCACATGGGATTCATGAGCAGATATAAGAATTTATGGGTGCGGAAAGCTGAGCTGAAAAGGGACAAAGCAAACAGCTAATTATTGATTACGTGCTACAGACCACATATTTTATCAAGTTCTTTATATATACACATTACATTTAATTTATAATGTTTTTATAATTTTACAGAAAAGGGAAATAAAGATTTAAAGGCTGAATGATTTCTCTAAAATGATACTACAGGTTTGTAATGTTCACTTTTTACCAGAAACTGTTGGAGGGTGGGTTAGGGGAGGGAGTCTGAATCCGGGTGGAATCATTCTTATTCTACTGAGAAAGAGATGAGAAGAGATTAGGCTATTCCTCCACAGATGGAGAACTTATAGGCAGAGAGTCGGGATTAGAAACTTTACATCAATATAAGTGTCATCAATCAAAATTGGAGAAAGGGAACAAGATGAGAAAAAGTTTAAACATGGAAATTTCTCACTCTTTATTGCTTCAGAATTAAGCCCCCATAGTCCATCAAATTCCATAGCAGAGCTTTGCTAAGGGTCCTTTGCAAATGGGTGACATGTGTACAGTGAGATATTTATCCTCTCAGCCCTCATAGTAAAGAAAACAAGTTTGTTGGGCGACACACACACACACACACACACACACACAGAGTGTTTGTAAGGATCAATTGAATGTTGAGAACATAGAAACTCTGAACAGAACCTCAGAACAGGAACTAGTCTGTGGATTCCAAAAGGAAATTCTTCCCTGAGGACATGATTTTTCAATGGGATTTGAATGAAGGCAAAATAATGGGGTGGTCTAGGGGAAGGCTAAAGAGACAGGGAACTATAAGTAGAGTGAAGCCTGCATGGAGGTAGAAACGGCCAACGTGGTCTGCACTTTCAGAGGAGAGTGCCAAGCAGCAAGCAGACAAGACAGAGGGGAGAGTGGAGAGGGTGGAGTGGTGGTAAGCGGTTTTGTGTGAAAGTTAAAGGATTTGGGTTTTCATCTTAATAGAAATGGAAAACCATTGAGTCAAGGAAGGTAGGTAGGCTGGCGAAACTTTCTGTTGGAGAAGGATGTTCACATGATCAGGTTTTCATTCGCAGATAACTGTGGAGAAAGTCTGAGCACAGCAGAACTTTGAGGAAGCTGCTGCAAGTGCAGCTTTAGGCTGCATGATGGCAGCAGGGGCAGAGAGAAGCAGGTACTTGTGGAGACCCATAGGAGGCTAGATGGAGGAGAATCAGGGGACAGGGGAGAGACAAAAATCCAGCAGAGTGAGGTGGGGAATTGGGGAGGGGTGAGAAAAGGCACCCAGAGTTTTGTCACAGGCTCCCCTGCATACAGGCATATGGTCTGACCTCCTTCCCCCCGACCCCCCAGAGAGACAGGGTTTCTGGCAATGTTGTCCAGGTTGGAATCAAACTCCAGGGCTCAAGGGATCCTCTTGCCTCAGACTTCTGAGTAGCTGGGACTACAGGTGCCTGCACTACAGCAGGCATCCACTTTTGACTTCTTTTGCCCCAAAGTTGATTTAAAGTGTTCTTTTTAATTCATCGTGACTACACCCAACACTTTACACGTCTCTACCTTTCCTACATTTATTTCAACCTCCTGGAATCACCTTTCCCTCTGTAACTGCATTTCAACATCTTGTATATTCTTTAAGTCTCAGATCAAATGCCCCGCTTTTCATGAGATCATTCCTAATTTGAAGTAATTTCTTCTTCTGTGTATACCTTAACTTTAATGATCTGTGTATTTCAACATGTATATTTTTCACTTTTTATCTTGTGTTTATTATTTGTGTGTCTGTCTGCTTCTCCTTTAGGGCTGGATAGAACAGATTTTATATTTTATCTGCAAACATCTTTCAAAGTTATTTGCAAACATCTACCAAAGTTTGCAAACCAGTTGGAGTTGGACTGATAATATTTTATTTTTACAATAAAAAGTTGTATTATTTGTCAATTAATTTGACATAAAAATCTGGATTTCTAGTTTTTCTGGAGGAAACAAAGGCTCAAGTCATCTTTTATTTCCTTCCTTCCTTCCTTTCTCCTCCCTCCCTCCCCTCCTCTTTTCGTCCTCCTCCTCCCCTCCCTTCCTCTTCCTCCCTCCCTCCCCCCCTTTCTTCCTTTTCTTTCTCTCTCTCTCTTTCTTTCTTCCTTTCTCTCTCTCTCTCTTTTTTTTTTTAGAGATAATAAGGTCTCAGTCTATTGTCTACACTGGAGTGCAGTGGCACAATAATAGCTCACTGCAGTGCTGACCTCCTGGCTCAAGCAATCCTCCTACCTCAGCCTCCCAAGTAGCTGGGACCACAGGCTCATGCCATCACACTTGGCTATTTTTTTTATTTTTAATTTAAGGGACAAGGATCTTGCTATGTTGCCCAGGCTGGTCTCAAACTTCTGACTTCATGATTAAATGCATGATCCACAGTACCCAGCCTCAAGCCATCTTTTGGAGTAGGCACGTGCCCTCTGACCTCCATGCTTGCTACTCCTAATTGTCTGTTAATTCCCCTTACTGGCCTGGCCCCTGGAGGCATCTGAGTTTAAGGCACTGGTCTAGACATTCTTATTGAGTTTAACAAAATCTAATTAACAATAGTGTGTTGAGCTACTTAATTCAGGACTGATTGGTGAGGTCATCTCAGGTAAAATGTGTCCAATATCATTTCTAGGCCATTATTTCAGATAATTTGTAATGTCTCTCACTAGAGAGAGGGAAGTGTGTAGGTATGCATCTAATACAACAGCTCTGTCCTTAGTCTAAACTTCAATTTCCAACGTAAAGACACATAAATGTATGTGAAGAAGGAACAGAAAGCTGGATATATTCTTGATTGAATTAGCATTGCTTGCTTTGTTTGTAATTGTTTGGATATTTATGGAGCATGGGAGGGGGAGTTGGATTGTAACTGACGGAGATTGTGGCTGTAGACAATTGGGTCTAATTGAGTTATGTGGCTTACACAGTGGATATTGCTTCCTGGTTGGAAACTGGTGCAAGCACATAAATAATCAATTTTAGTAACAGAAACGTGAGGGTTAGAAATTCTTACTAACTCATATGTGTAATGATGAAAAAAGGATATACCATTCTTAATCTCTTATGCTCTGATGTTATGAAATAGCCTCTATTCTAATGATATGCTCTTCCAAATGACTGAAATTTAGCATCGTTTGTTGGTAGATGAGAAAAGTAAAAATAACCCCCCTGCCAATGAAGTAAAATATCAGGAGGAATCAAAGTAATTTATTTGATATTACTGTGTATTAAGCACTTTTTCCTCCCTGCATAAAATGGAATTTAAGGCTTATAAATCACTTTTTGAATCATTGGGAATCTTGATGTTTTCTGAAAATGGAACTATAAAGAGTTCAAATGATAAAAATAGAGAGCTAAAGCACTTGACTGCTCACAAAGGTATAAACAGATAATTAAATTTTAAAGATGAAAAAATCAACAAAATGTGAGTGCCTCACTGACAATACAGAGACCAGAGGAAAATGCATCAAGATAATCTCAAACATATATCAAAGGTTAATATATTTTTGAGTTTTTGATCATAGAAAATTTGAAATTTGCTTTTGAACTCCAAACCAGTTATTTAAAAATAAACCTTTCTGATTTCTAATCTAAAAGACCTATTTTTTTTTTTCTCTTCTCAGAATCTATTTCTCGACTCTGAAAACAATGATCACGATAAGAAGTATTCTGTTACAAAGTCTTCTATGACACAACATGTTTTATGGGCTAGAGGGGATTCCAGTGAGTGAAAAGTTATGGCAAAATCTTTATATCCTGTGAGGTTACATAATTCTTTCCGTAATGTCCTCAGCTGCAGACATTTATATCACTTGTCCTGCTCCAGCACCGTCTCTGAGTTCATCTCCTAGGAACACAATGGCCATAATAGTGTCCATTATAGCTGCTATTCTTCTCAATTGTAAAGGCACAGTGAAATCATGGGGATGAAGCTGTGCCTTGATTGGCTGTTAAATTGCGATCAATGAAAAGAATTTGTGCCATAATTTTACAACCAAGCAAGAACTGGCCATCCTGGTGGTAAATCAGCATGTACATACCATCAAAACTAAAGTGTCTCACTTGGATAACTGAACTGAATTTTCTTTAAGACTATGGGGTACAATACAAGGTACATTTAAAAAAAATCTGCTTGGGCATTTTTCTGCCACCTGGGTAAAAAGAAATAACATATGAACAAGGACAAAGTTCAAATAAGAATGGTGACTTGCCTCTAAATTATAGCTTAGTTGCATCAAGTTATAAAGGAAAACCAATGCTCCTTTTAATTTAATAGGAAGTGAAAATGACAAACATGAAGAAACCATTCTCGTGGGTCAGCAAACTTTTCCTCTAAAAGTCTAGGAAGTAAATATTTTAGGCTTTGTGAGCCATATATAGGCATTTTGGTATATGTATATATATTTTTTACAATCCTTTAAAAATGTAAAAACCAGGCTTACAAAATGGGCCAGCCTCAGGGCTGCAGTTTGCAGATCCCTGATTTATATGAATGCTTATAGATGTGAATTTTAATAAAAGCTCAATATACATCTCTTTTGATCTCCTCTATATGGCCCCCTCCACCATCCTCAGGTTCACCACCTGGAGAAATGATCTGGAGAGTATTTCTAGTTTTTAGACCAATGCTTGAAAGCAGTAGCCAGGGCTGTCTCTGTGAAATGTGGCTGGAAAATAAATCCTGGCAAAAGGACTTTTCCTATTGTGCACATCTATAGTCTTTCTTGGCTTTGCAGAACCTGTCTCTGTTCATCTCTGTCTCTCAGAATTGTAAAGAGTCTCAGAGAAAACAAGCGAACAAACAAACAAGCAAAAAACAGAAAAAAATTATCTTCCCAAAAGCCAAGAAAAAAAGCCAAGAACCTCAGTTCTAGACACACACATACACATGACCAGATACCCCCTAATGCCTGCTTGTGGAGCCAACCTGTCTACCATGATAATTGCTTCCTTGTTCAAAGGACGGCTGTTTGCAGCTGTGCTTCACTGTAACCTTGAACTATTCCTTCTACCCTCTCAGCTGCTTCCCAACTCGCAATAACACAATTACTTGGTCATTTTGCTGTTACCTTCCCTTTGCCAGAAGTTATACCGCAACAGGCATTTTGCAGTGCTGTTCCTCTGAGTTGCCCTGTTCTGGAAATGCCATCTGGTCTTTAACATTCAGGAAACACACCCGCATTTTATTCATAGTAAGAGTAATAACAGGTTACAGTTAGTAAGTACCTATTCCACCCTAGGTACTGTTCTCAGTGCTTGATATAAATAACTCATTTAATCCTCATAATAATCCTAAGAGGTAGGTACTACTACTATTTCCATTTCACAGAAAAAGGAAGTGAGAGACAGGAGTCAGCCACCTGAACAACCAGAAGCAAGTCACCCGAATTGTTCCCTTTATAGGTAAGGAATGCCATTCATTCATTCATTCATTCATTCATTTTGAGACGGAGTCTTGCTCTGCTGCCCAGGCTGGAGTGCAGTGGTGTGAGTTCAGCTCACTGCAACCTCCACCTCCCGAGTTCAAGTAATTCTTCCACCTCTGCCTCCTGAGTAGCTGGGATTACAGGTGCCCGCCACCGTGACCCGCTACTTTTTTGTACTTTTAGTAGAGATGGGGTTTCACCATGTTGGCCAGGCTGGTCTCAAATTCCTGGCCTCAGGTGATCTGCCCACCTCTGCCTCCCAAAATGCTGGGATTATAGGTGTGAGCCACTGTGGTCAGCCTAGGACTACTTATTTCTTATTCCCATATGCCCAGTGTGTACTCTGACTGGGTGGATGTTTTTAGTGTAATTGTTTCCAGAATAGTTTTGGCCATTTGTTCATCTGGTGATCACGGTTCAGTCTATATAGAATATACAGATATCCTGGTCAGGCCATTACATATTTAGGAGTCTGCAAACACGTGGCTCCCATCTTGAATCTCGTCCTCATCAACATTACTGTTGTTTTTAATGAGTTAGTTGCAACACTGACAATTATGTGTATTTCAGAGGAAAATCTTAATTTCTGGCTGTTTTTTGAAAACCAGAAGCTCTGGCAATCCTGGGCTTGCATTCTGGCACAGTGATAATTGGCTCCATCAGTCGCCTTATCCTGGACAGTTGCTTTCCAGTTTGCCTGTCTTCGCAGACCATCCACTCATCGGCATTATGTGCCTAGCTCCTGAGGGCTTTTGAATTCCCACCTCCTAATAGACAGGCTGCTTCTGACTTGTTCACCCAAATAGACCACATTGTACTGTGATTCTTCTGGAAAATGTATAGACTTAGTCAAAGCATGCTGCACTAGAGCTTTAGATCCTTACAGGATAATTTATAACCTCCCCATACTTTCCTTTGTACTCATCTATTATCATCCCAGGCATTTACCTGCTAAGAAAGTGTTTGGCGGTGTATAATGCGCTAGCCTCTTTCTGTTCCTTTGCTGTTTTGAATAGCTCTGTCAGCGTTCTCAGTGCTTACATGACTTAGGTAATACATGTCTGCTTCTATTTTCTGGTGTATTTTGTAAAAGTTTATAAAAGTAATTGTCAGAAATGATTGTGCTCTGATTAAATAAATATGCTATTGAGGAGTTAGGTACACAATTTAAATATGGCTTGAATAATTTGTTAGCATGTCTGCCAACTTATTTCAGTAGCTTTAAATTATAGATACGTTTGTAGAAGCACCATCCTATTTTGCAAAGTTGACAGCAATAGCTGTTTCCTGAATGTATTTGACATTATTTTCTACATTGTTTTATGCCAATCACATTTACCACAAACTGCTTATTACTTTATTGCCGAAAATGGCAACATGTATTTATTTAGCTTTTTATTTTAGAATCAGCAGGCTATCACTTGCTTTATTAATCATATCCAACCTTGAGGATTATAGCCACTGGTTTTCAAGTTTATCTAATTGCTGCTGCTCAAAAACTGAGAAATCAGTAATGTAGTTATGTCATCTCCCTTGAGGAATTATTGTTTCTAAGGATATTTGTTAGTGGGAAAAGGGAGGCTTCCAATTTATACATTAGTTTTCCATAGAGAACAGTGCGTAAGTGGCCTTCTAAATTTTGTTTTAGGAGGTTACCCTTGTTAAATGTGAGGCTGACATTTCTTTATGCATCACTTCTTCTGGTTCTTACAATTTAGAAAGGTTTCCTTTTCTTGTATTTTCAGCCATCTCCCTGGATCACACTGTTACATTAGTTATAAAATTAAAACTACATTTGTTAACTCACATACCATCATTTTTATTAGCCCAGCAGAAAAGTCAATATTTCTAATTTCTTGCCTCTGGATTTATGCCAGTTTTGATGTATAATAACAGCCCAACAAGGCAACATAATATATACTAACCCAAATCTATAAAGAAGGGAAATGAAAGTCAAAGTAATAAAAAAAAATTACTTGGGAACCAGAGATACGTGAAGCAATCTGAAACAACAGTTTTTCCAGCCTGAATTGGTTTTTGGCTTTTAAAAAGGAATGTACCTTAAGACATTTAGAATTTTAGAAGAGAAGGTATTCAATCTTCTTCTTTTCCTGTGGAACTTATGAGGGTCTTTCCTCAGCATCATGATGCTATCCCAAGATGTGCTGGCATATATAAAGTCGAGAAAGCTGGGCTCCCAGCCATTTGGGAATCTGAGACAGGAGAATAGCTTGAACACAGGAGGCGGAGTTTGCAGTGAGCTGAGATCGTGACACTGCACTCCAGCCTGGGTGACAGAAAGAGATCCCATCTCAAAAAAAAAAAAAAAAAGGAAGCTGAGTTCCAACTTGCATGACTCAAGATGATGCTTTTTGCTGTGCCTCAGTTTCCTCATTTGTAAAATAAGAGGTTGGTTGAGACTCAGCTGTTGTACTTACCAGCATATGAGTTCTATGATTCTGATTCCTAAGAGAAAAAAAGACAAAAGTACACACACACACACACACACACACACACTCTCTCTCTCTCTCTATTTTAATATATGCATTAACATGTCCTTTTCAAGAGAAGAAGAAAAATAGGAATGAAAGAGAATAAATAATGATAAAAGATAGAACAGTGAAAATTGCTGAAAAATGTAGATTCTATCATCCATTTCCCCCACTTCATTTCTGAACCATAAACGTCACCAGAGAAAATAGAAAACAGAGAAAGCTGGTTCCAAATTTATTCTCATAGTCAGAAAACACAGGTAGGGTTATTGCCTCACAGTTTCCTTCCTCTTTTCTTATCACATTATTGTCAAGGCAGTGTTATGGTTCCGCCAGGGAGAAGCCCCCACATTACAGAGCCATGCATGGCAATAACAGAACCTATTTTCAGTCTAGCTGTTAGTAGTCCTCATTCACTGAAAATAGTCACTGCGAAGCCTATGGGGGATGAGTTCAAACACATATTTAGACACTTCAGCTATGATGTGTCTTCCTTCTTGGGCCCAAGTCCTCTTGCCAATTTTTTTTGTTAATGCCTATGAATTAAATACAAGGTCTTGGCTTATAAATAACATGTTGGGGAAAGATGGAGCAGCCTTAGAGTTAGATATATACACATACATGTATATGTTTTGCTGAAGGACTGAATTAGTAACACCAATAGAGTCTGCTATACTAAATAAAAAATCAGAAACAACCAGAGAAAAAGGAGAGGAAGGAGAAGGTCTGTCAGCTTCGATCAGAGAGCAAGGAGACAATGGTCTCGGGAGCCCTATCTGGAGTCCAAGGCCCCTTCTCTGTTCTCCTGGGGCGTCCCTTTCGCCATTATGTATTGGCCCTTTTTTGTTGCCTGCAGTTCAATACTGAAAGCAATGTTGACCATGGCGAGCAGTAGGGGTCACGTTATCAGTAGCAAGGTAAGCTTCATAGACTTCTTTTAGAATTGAGAGGAAGGGACCAGTTTAAAAAAAAAAAAAAGAAAGAAAAAGATTGAAAACACTCTCCCTTTTACAAAGAAAAACCCCTATCCACAAAGAAAAGGGGAGGGAGCATATTTTGAAATAGTAAAACCTTGTTGAGTGGGCACTACGTGGGCCCTGGACTGGGGAGGGGCTCATACCCTGGCCTGTGGGCCTCCCCCTTTGTCATCTGAAATAAACTCACCCGCAACGTGGAAACAGTACAACGTCCAAACATCCTTCCCCGAAAATACAGAGGGCAATTTTTCGACTTGCCCTGACAGGATATAAGAATTTCCTGAAATGTAAAAGTGGATTAATATGTCTGGGTAGGATGAAATGAAAGTGGTGATGCAACATCACCCTTTGGAACGAAGAATCCATTTCTTAGTTGAGGTTGTCCACTTTATGCAACATCAGTGTTCTGGACAGGTTCCAAACCGCTCATACTTTTATGAACTCACTCCTACTGACTATATAGGCTGCATTGTAGGTGATAATCTCTCTCACCCCTTGTGGTCAAGTCATGATGTCATCCTGCTGATTCATTCTACTCCCTCTCTCATATGTGGGCCCCCACCCCTCCCCTTCCTCTAGGGTGATGCTCATGTCCCTGCCTCTGGCAGAACCCTGGCCATCTGTGCTGCAACCTCTACCCGGAAGATCTTCAGGCCACTCTCCACACGCCTAAATGCTATCGCACTTTCAAGGGTTTCCCCAAAGACCATCTCATTGGTTATTCCTGCTGAACTCCCAGCTGAAAGTAATCATTCCCCCACTGACCATCACAAACTTCCGTTTGAGCTTTTCCTGCGGTATGTGTCTCTTTCTTCTGGAATAATTCATGAATGTGCCCTCTAGCAAGGGCAGGGCACTTGTGGGATCTGCTTTGATTGGGTCCTAGACCTAGTGGCTGTCTAATACACTTTTGATGAATGAAGAAAGAAATGGATGACTATAAGGAACACAGGTAACAATAAGAAATTCAAACTCACTGTTACACTTAATACTATTATGCTCCTCCTCCTTGATTCTCTACCTTGGTTGCTGGCAGCTGCAACCCATGACAACAAACATAAAACATTTCTGATGCCACTGTTTATTCCGTATCTCATATCCAATCAATTGCCAAATACTCACAGACATATTCCATCCCCTTTCTTCCCATATTCAGGCCTCTAGCCTGTCTTGTCTGGATACTACAGTGACTCCCTACTGGGTCTTTCTGCTTCTGTGCTTTGCCCATTGGAGTCATTTTCCACCTAGGTACCAAGACACAGCTATCTAAAACACAAACCCAACCCATGTCACATCTAGGTTATACCTCCCCATGGATTCCTGTCATGTAAAGGTATTTTTATATGGCATATAGTACCCTCTTTGGCACCTTGTCTACCTCTCCAGGTTCACCTCCAACTCCAGGTTATACCTCCAGTCACATCCAGGTTATACCTCCCCATGGATTCCTGTCATGTAAAGGTATTTTTATATGGCATATAGTACCCTCTTCGGCACCTTGTCTACCTCTCCAGGTTCAGCTCCAACTCCTCTTCCTTTCCCATGTGCCATGCTATTTATTACTTTGATATTTTTCTCAATTATTATTTGTCTTTTGAGTTATCAGTTGAGGAAATAATTTGTTTTTACCACTGGCACAACCAAATTACATCAACCACCTGGTGATGGCTCAGTAGCTCAGCAACTGGTACCAATCATCCCCTGAAAGAGTTGACTGAATGCAACACATGACACCAGTCTTTGTTTAGGCCAAGTTGCTATGGACTGAATGTTTACATCCCCTGAAATTCATATGTTGAAGCCCTAGTAACCAATATGATTATATTAGGATGTGGGGCCTTTGGGGAGTAATTAGGTCATGAGGGTGAGGCCCTTGTGATCAGGATTAGCGCCCTTATAAGAAGAGACAAAGGGGAGATGATCTCTGTCTCTGCCATGTTAGCATACACCAAGAAGGTATCTGTCTGTAAACCAGGAAAGGGATCTTCACCAGGAACCAAGTCAGTCAGCACCTTGATCTCAGACTTCCCAGTCTGGAGAACTGTGAGAAATAAATTTCTGTTATTTAAGCCATTCAGTGTACGAAATTTTTGTGATAGCAGCCTGAACTGACCAAGACAAAAGTGAATATTGAGAGACACAGAAATAACCCCTAGCAAGCATGCAAAGGTAGAAATGATTCTGCCTAAATAAACTATCAGAATAGCCAACTATACAAGGGGTTGCAGGTTACTGCTGTTAGTGTAGGTGTTAACTATAGAACAGTTTGCCAACCTGAATTACCTTGCAAACTGAATTTCTTCAGTGAATTCCTGAACTGATGTAGCTGAGATTTGGAGTAGGGATAAGAAATACAGCCTTTGAAAAAGTTCCTCTGAAGTAACTTGAGATACAACTTGCAAATTACTGGAGATTATTTTAGTTTTCAGTTCCTGAAATGAATCCCAAATGTGATTTTCGTACATCAACTAAATTTCTTTAATCCAACTCGACCAAGACAGAACTAGAATGTTCTTCAAAATACCACATAATAAAAGTAGTAAAAAAATGCCACACACACACACACACACACACACACACACGGGGTGGGAGTGGGGAGAGAGAGAGAGGAATATTATTCAGCCTTAAAAAGAGGAAAATGCTGTCTTTTGAGACATTGAATGAACATGGAGGAGAGTATGTCAAGTGAAATAAAAAATAAACCAAGCAAAGAAAAGCAAATACTGCAAGATCTCACTTGTATGTGGAATCTAAGAGTCCAATTCACAGAATAGAGAGTAGAATGGTGGTTGCCAGGGGCTGAGATGTGGGGGAAATGGGAAGACGTTGGTCAAATGGTACAAAGTTTCAGTAACACAGGATGAATAAATTTCTGGAGATATAACGCACAGCATCATGACTAATCTATTGCACACTTGAAATTTGCTTAAAGAGCAGATCTTAACTATTCTCACCACACACACACACACACACACAATCACAAGAATAATTAGTTTTATTGGGATAATGACTTTGCAGTGTATACATATGTGAAAACATCACATTGTACACCATAAAAACATATAATTTTATTTGTCAATTATACTTCAATAAAGCTGGGGGAAAAATAAAAACAGTGGCTCAAGATATTTAAAGTATAATAACAGAGAAAGGGAGTGGAGTGCTAAAGATGTTGCTAAGCTTATTTTTGATGCTTGTTCTGTACTTATCTTAAATCAAAATGTTTTTGGATGTTGCCAGGTGTTATTAATCTTGAAACACTAAAACAATAGGAGGTATATAAAGTAATAAAAAAAGGACTATAGGACCAGCCCTAATCATAATCTAAATAATGGGAAATACAATAAAACAAATGAACTGAAAACACTGAAAAATACTTAACAGCATTCCAATTGAAAGAGGCAAGTATTCCATTTGCTAAAATGATGTGAGCTTTTCTTAATTCAGATACTCATGCAAGCACAGCATTTTCTTCTTTGTGTGTATGGGAAAGCCAGCCCTTTTGAGAGTTAGAATAGCTTTCAAGACTCCCGATTTAAATTTCAAACTCTTGATCATAGCTGGGGAGCAAAGGTTTTCATCTTGGAATTGGAAATTGAGTTCTTTAGCTCTATACCAAGTGATAATATTAAGCATTTTGTTGTATCCACCATGCAAGCCAAGTTCCCCACTGTGCCTTCAAAGCCACAGTGAATGAACCATATTTGGATTTGCTTATCAGGAAGAGACATTTAGAAAGACAATGCACTTGTCCTGCAAGACTGAGACTTCTGATGCTTTTAGATAGGCCTGTGGAGAGCTGCAAAATGGGCCCTAAAATCAGGCTGACATGGTTGCTTAACAAGCCTCAGCATGCTCTGTGGGCTCAGTGAGTTTGTGGTGTCACCCACAGGGCTGCTGATGGCAGCCATCATAATTAGAACACATGAATCAAAAACACCAGGTGAAGATTTTGCCTTAGAAGAAAGAAAAGGCAGATGGAGGGAATTACCATGCCCTTTGACTATTAAGCTCTTTCATGCAGCTGGATTGCCAGCCAGCTCTGGCTGCATGAATGAGCTTAGTGCAGTTTACAGAAGTCTCACCCTTCCTGCTACCAAGCTTCAAAGGGGCAAAGGGAGCAGAAAATCCCTTCCATGTCAATTTTTGGAAGAAGTAAAATCTTAGCGTCTCTTCCAATATTTGGTAAAACAGGTAACAGTGTTCGTCTTAATTTATTTTTTTTAATATGGAAAATGACTTGGCAATCTTTTCACAGGAAAAAAAAACAACTCTATAACCTCAAAGGATATGACCTTGAAAGAGATTTGCTGAACTTTAATATGACTGGAGTTTTTCCAACCTTTATGGGCTCTTGATTTGAAAATCTACCTAACAAAAGCTCTGCCAGGAAAGCTGTTATTACAGAGATGCTTCTCAATAGGGAGAAGTGGGTTAATTGCAAGCTCTCCAGTAAAATAAAGGAGGGTTTTGAAAACAAGTGGAAATTTGACAAAATGTATTGCATTGCTTTTATGGAAAAAAAAAAAAACTATGAGGGAGAAACATTAGAAATGGCAAAATGTCTAACATAAATAGATGTTATAAAATCTGTTGGAAGAGGCTAGTCGAGATTTCAGATTACTCATAAAAAATTGCCCATCTGACCTTGATATGAATACAGAAAGCCATTAGCAATCAAATTTTCAAACATAATTGTATACTAAAAAAATATGTATTTTTCCCTATCAATTTATGTTGACAGGACCTAGTTTAATACCACAATGTAGACTTATTTACGTTTTTATCTTCTTTTCTGGTATATTGCTTTTGAGATTAAGTAAGCATAATTCATGATGAAGAGCTTACCAGTAAATTGTGAATTTGTTCAGAGAATTTCCTTATAACATTCTATGACTTTCATCAAAATTTAACTTCCATGTTTGAGCCAAAATAAAAGCTTCCAAATACACAAGAATGTTTATGTTTTCCTATCTAAAAGCAGTTGAGATATTTTTCTTCTAACAAAGTTAATCTTAAGGATATTCTTCTGACCTTAACAATTTTAAGAGAAAAATCACACTGTATTATTACATCTGTGACTTAACTTAAAACAATATCATTTAATATAATGTCAGTGGATTCAGATTACTTTGAAAGGAAGACTCAATACTATTTGAATGGGTTTATTATATGTAAGTCAAAATTCAGTTGGAAACTCAGAAACGCTGTTATCATGTAGACTAATAGGAATCTTTACTGAATCCATCAAAGTAATTAGAGAGAAAATTGCATTTCTGTCCGTGTGTCCTAAGAGTAGCTGTCCCTGGAGGATACATGCTTAATTTTGCCTATTAAATAAATGAATATTCTTGAGAATCCACAGACTCAGGTAAAAACACAAGTTACCCATTGCCTACTTCTGTTTTAGTACTAGTTAAAATAGACATTTCTCTGTCTGTTTTGAGCTTAATTTGGAAGCAATTAACTATTTTATATGAGATGTAATAAGGGTCTCCAGTGTAGGGAACACAGCTACCTGCATCAGTTGTTTAAGACTTGAGTAAAATCGCGTTCACATTCAACATAGCTCCAAATGATAACCCATTCCTTACTGCCGAATGCTCTTTTCTCGCTCATTTCTTAAAAGGTGCCGGGCAGCCTACAGTGGGGTTAAGAGTAGGCTAAAATTACCAATTACTTTTATTCTTATATTACTTTCCTGAGATTTATATTTGATCACTGAAAAGGTCAGAAATCCCAATAAATAAAATTCTTCACACTGTGTTTATAAACACCATCCCCGATGCCCAACTTTACCTTATGTTTCATTTTATAAAATTATGATTTACTTTTTTGTTTGTAAAATGCAATTTTTGTTGTTATGATTAAAGCCAAAATAGGATAGAGACTTCAAACACGATTTAAAATTGACTATTTCATTGTGGGAAAAATAAGAGGCATTTAAAGAAGTCAAAAAACGTATCATAGAAATGTGGCCATCAAAACAATAAGTACCCCCCAGAAAAGATGACAGAACTTGGGTAGCTATGTGGCCATATTCCTCCTGACCACTACACTGAAGACATTGTCTTGTTCCAGGCAATTTGCCTACCATGCAAGTTATCTAGCCCCTGAGCTTTAAAAACAGCTCATTCCAGTTGGACTCCCTTCCTGGAGAAACTGCTTCACTTTTTTCTGAGGGTTTCCAGTATATTCTGTACATGCCCCATGAAAGCATGTATCATGAGGCCCTGCAATCATCTTTTACATAGTTTTGCCTACAAATAGACTCTTAGTTACTGCAGTACGGGAGCCATTTCTTTGTACTTGAACCCCAGGACCAAGCAGAGAATCTGGCACAGAGTAAGCAGAAACGATAAGCAGAGGCAACTTGCCTCTAAATATCACCAGAAATTCCCATTGAGGAAGATTCTCAGTGACAGCCAAAGATGCCCTCTGTTTCCTCTCTCCGTGAGCAGAGATTAAGAAGAATATGGTTCAGTTTAGAGCCATTTCTAGGTACCGAATGCCTCTGAATATTTAATTGTCCTTTCCTAAAAAATGTTGAGAATTAAACTAAGAAAGGCTTATTCTTTTGTGTCTAGATTGAAATGTCTGCGATGGAACGGATAGGTTTCCTTTCATTATCTTTACTTCTCTGTTAAGATGTTTCTTTGTTTGTTTCCACTCATTAGCAGTAATGTTTCTATTTGTAGTTTCTTTTCTGTTTCTAAAGACAGAAGTTATACTTTGCAGCTTGGACCTCTTGACTCTAACCATGTAAGAAACTTAATAAATAATGATGACTGATCATATACACAATATAATTAATTGTTGTTGGAGTTTGCTTTTAAAAAGCACCACATTGCAAACACAATCTTGAAAATGTTTTTAGGAACAACGTTCTATTTAGTGTTTAGCAAACCAAATCGTTTTTGTGTGACTGGACAAAAGTGAGCCACTTCTTCTACCACCTCTAAAAGAAAAAATAATTTGTTTTTTCTCTCTACTGCCACACTCAACACAGAACATGTGTGGTAGCCAAATGTGTGTGGGGTCTTTCCACACACACCAAGCAACCCTCCGGGGACACCAGCTGGCTATCTCATACTTCAGTTCAATTCTGACACTTTCTACCTGAGATAGAGTCAGGGTGCTCAGGTTGGGGCTCAGTCCCACAAGACCACACCCTGTCTCTGATGCCAATATTCAGAAGCAGACTGTCACATATACTTCTGACCCACTCACCGTAAATTGGAGTCCACAATCCCCTTTTTAGGTTCTATTAATTTACTGGGCTGGCTTGCAGAACTCAGGGAAACAAATTTACATTCTACAAAGGATATGGATGACATGCCAGGTGAAGGGATGTGTAGGGCCTAGGACATGGTATTGGGGAGAGGGTGGCAGACCACCCTCCCAGGACTTCCATGTGTTCAGCAGCCTTGAAGCTTAGCAAACACCTCCTTCTCCTTGTCTAACACTTTGTATAAAGCTTGATCTCTAGCCACGTTTCCTGGAGGTGGGTAGGTGGGGCTGAAATCCTATAACTGCTTGGTCTTTCTGGTCACCATCTCCATCCTGCGTCTAGCTGAGGTGCCCAGTCTAAGTCTTTCATTAGCATAAACTTAGGTGTTATAAAGGGGGCTCTAGTAGCTCACGCCTGCAATCCCAGCACTTTGCGATGCCGAAATGGGCTAAATCACCTGAGGTCAGTTCAAGACCAGCCTGGCCAACATGGCGAAACTCCATCTCTACTAAAAATACAAAAGTTAATTAGACGTGGTGGCACATGCCTGTAATCCCAGCTACTCAGGAGGTTGAGGGAGGAGAATTGCTTGAACCCAGGAGGTGGAGGTTGCAGTGAGACAAGATCAGGCCACTGCACTCCAGCCTGGGTGACAGAGTGAGACTCTGTCCCAATAATAATAATAATAATAATAAAATATAAATAAATAAATAAATAAAGGGGGCTCTATAAATAACAAAAGACACTCCTGTCACTCCAGAAATTCTAAGGATTTTAGGAGCTCTGTGACAAGAACTGGGGCAAAGACCAAATGTATTTCCTATTAATTACCCTCTTAGCACAGTGGATAGTGCATCAGTTTCATATTTCACATTATACCGTACTGCCTAACCAGTATCCCAGCAGTGTTCAGGGCTTGCCTAAACACCAAAATTAGCAATGGTTGGAGTTTGCCAGAAATGGAGCTGGTGGCTTTAATTGTGCTACATGCTATGCAGTCAAAATTAAAAGATAGGGCCAGGCGCAGTGGCTCATGCCTGTAACCCTAACACTTTGGGAGGCTGTGACAGAGGGTTGAGTGCTTGAGGGCAACAGCTTGAGACCAGCCTGGGCAACATAGTAAAACCTCCTTTCTATAAAATGTTAAAAATTTAGCTAAGCATGGTCGTATGTGCCTATAGTATAGTCCTAACTACTTTGGAGGCTGAAGCAGGAAGCTTGCTCAAGCCTAGGAATTCCAGGCTTCAGAGAGCTCTGATTACGCTACTGCACTTCAGCCTGGGCAACAGAGCTTGCCCCTGTCTCTAAAGAAACAAAAAGAAAAATTAGAAGATGGGAGACACTTTCTGCATGGTACCTAGAAAGTACAGTGGTAGGCTAGAGAGTGTGGGTTTCGATCCTGACTCCTTTGCTTACTGTTTCCTCAGGCAAATTTCCCATTCAGAAAATTGGAGTATTAATAGTAACCTATCTTATCAGGTTGTCGTGAAGATTAAATAAGGAGCAGATGTAAAGTGCTCGGATTAGTGCTTGGCATCTAGCAAGAGCCCTTTAAGTGGTTACCTCGATGATGAGGAAGAAAATAAAAGATCTACCATTCATGGAATTCTGTTCTTAGTACCCAACACAGTGCTGGGTACTTAACATATATTATAAATCATAATCATCCAAGACTGGAGGCAAATAAGGGATGACAGTAATTCTCATCAGAGGGTGATAAAGATTCAGATTTAGATCTAAGTAGCTCCCCAGTTAGTGCTTTCTTTAATTTAAGGGTGTTAACAGTAAAACCAAACTCTGTAAAATATTTTACAGAGATTTATTCTGAACCAATATGATAAGTGACCATGGACCAGAAAAAAATCACAAACCCAAGAAGCCTTGGGTAAGTGATCTCAAAGTGGCTGGATTACAATTTGATTTTATATTTTATTAGTATTATTATTATTGTGTTTGATACAGGGTCTCACTCTGTGGAATGTAGTGGTGTAATCTTAGCTTATTCCAGCCTTGACCTCCGGAGCTCAAGTGATCCTCCCACCTCAGGCTCAGGCTCCTGAGTCTTTGGGACTACAGGTGCCCTCTACCACGCCTGGCTAGGTTTTATACATTTTAAGAAGGCAGGAGTTACAAGCAAAGACAAATCAACACATGAAAGGTATACATTGGTTCGGCCCAAAAGGGCAGGACGTCTTGAAGCAGGGTTTACAGGTAATAGGCCAATTCAGACATTATTTAATTTGTAGTTGGTTAAAGGAGTAAGGCTCTGTCTAAAATGTGGAGTCAGCAGAAAGGCATGTTTAAGATAAGGATGGATGTAGCAAGGTGATGATGGCCTGCAGGTGTGACTCAACCCTTGCCTGGCATGGCCTTAGGTTTTGTTTATCATTTGGTATCTTAATTGTCCAAAGAGTCTGTTCTGTCAGTCTTATGATCTCTATTTTAACATTGATTCTGGTCTTATTGTGCCTAAAATTCAAACAGGAGGGGATGAAACAAGGTGTGTCTAGTCTCCCTTCCAGTCATGGCTGGGAATTCAGTTTTTAAGGTTTTTCTGGGGTTGCCTTGATGAAGAAGGGATGTATCAGTCAGTGGGATGCTTAGAATTTTAGTTTTAGTTTACAAAGGGGACATGAGAGAGTGTCACAGGGCAAAGACAATTCTTATTTGCTCCCAACATTCTTTAATACCTAGAGAGCCTTTTCTGGTCAGAAGATAGCAGAGTTAGTTCTCTGTACTTTTGTTATATCTTACAGTTGTCGCAAGGTTCTGTTGGGGCTCAGCAAGCTCTACCCCAAAGACTGGCACCTTCACATGCTCAGAGGCTACAGAGCCTGCTTCAGGATCAAGATCCCTCTAACCTTGCCTTGTCCCCCAAGTGCAGGGAGAGATTCCCGATGGAATTTTCTTATCTGACCATGAAAGCTACTTTTCAGGGGGAAAAAAAGTGATTACCTTAAACACTCTTCCTAGCTCCCTAGAGATCTCATAACTAGAAAAGATCAACCTCCAGAGAAGACACTGGGAGTCCTCACCTCGCCCAGACAGACTTTGAGTCTGTTTTCTGAGGGCAGCTCCAAGAGATTGGCTGGGGGACTTCATTGCATCTTTGTTTCTGTGCAGCTCCACCACTCACCCCTCACCTTCTTTAGTGTCTGCCTCTCCCACCTCTTGGGTCCACCCATCTCTCCACTATGAAGAGAGTATTTTTTTTTTTTTTGAGATAGAGTCTCGCTCCTTCACACAGGCTGGAACACAGTGGCGTGATCTTGGCTCACTGCAACCTCCACTTCCCAGGTTTGATTCTCTTGCCTCAGCCTCCTGAGTAGCTGGGATAATAGGCACACACCACCAAGGCTGGCTAATTTTTTGTATTTTTGGTAGAGATGGGGTTTCACAACGTTGGTCAGCCTGGTCTCGAACTCCTAACCTCGTGATCCAACCACCTCGGCTTCCCAAAGTGCTGGGATTACAGGCATGAGCCACTGCGCCTGTCCAAGGAGAGTATGTAGCCATCAACCATGTGGCCCCTCTTTGAGCTCATATTTTGTATGACTTCTGTGCACATGTATGTGCATGAATACATTTCGTGTGTCTTGTCTCCTATGGATCTACCTTTTGCTAGATTTTCAGTGAAGCTTCAGAGGGTGAAGAGGATGTTTTCCTTCGGCCTTTACAGTACAATGGCTGTTTGGTACCACATTTTGGTACAAAGAGTGTCACATTTGCAGAGGTGACTGTTTAAAGGCTGTTAGTCCCACAGTTAATAATTACTATCAGATTGTTTTTTTTCTTTTACATAGGGGATTTGTCTGAGAATTCAACTGGTGTAGCATTTTGCTCTTTATGCTTCTCATGGTTTGGCTTGCATATGGAATCACAGAAATGATGTGATAAGATCAGATATAGTTTTTTCCTTACATCCCAGCATGCTTCATATCTTTCATGGCGTTAGCTTATCTTCAGGCATTGTTTCATTTATATATGGTGACATGTAAGTCATGCTTGTTAAGGTAAATTGTTGCCCTACTCCCAGATTAAAACACTGTAAGACTATTCCACTGTACTCAGAAACGAAATGCGTGTGTGTGTGTGTGTGTGTGTGTGAGAAAGAGAGAGAGAGAGAGAGAGAGAGAGAGAGAGAGAGAGACAAGACAGAAAGAGAGGTACAGAATGAGTATCCCTTATCTGAAATGCTTGGGAACTACAGCTGTGTCAGATTTCATTTTTCAGTTGGGTGGGGAGAGGCAGTTTTTGGAATATTTGCATTATACTTACCAGTTGAGCATCTCTAATCTGAAAATTTGAAATCTGAAATGCTCCAGTGATCACTTCCTTTGAGCTTCATATTGGTGCTCAGAAAGTTTCATATTTTGAAGCATTTTTGACTTTGGATTTTCAGAATAGTCATATTCAACGTGTATATGCACGTACATATTAATTATGGTAGTATGTGTCAATTCAAGGCCAAATATAAACCACATTTTTTCGGATGCCACAGTAGGCTTGCCTCTTTTGGGTCTTGAGCCAATAGGAGCCAAACTCAGAAGAGCTTTAGGAGACAGTTTGAAAGTAGCTGTGACTTTCTGGGGCAGGCAGGGCTTGGCCCCAACCACAGGCCTGAGCACAGGATTACCATTCCACCCTTTCTGATTTCATTTATTAAGCTTTCTAAGATGCCTCCTGTAGCCTCAGATAAATGAATCTGAATATTATCATCTATCTAGGAATCTACTTATTCTTGTTCTCCTGCCATTCAAAGTATCATCTCACGGCTCCAACCTCTCATATGTGCCTTCATTCAGTATTCAGCTCAGAACTCACTCTCCCCTTAAGCCTTTTCTAATTCCTCTTAACTTTTGTCACTCAGCACTTATGCACATCTTCTCTGCATTTCCATACTCATTTTATGCTTTGTCATGAAGTGTTAGGAATACTCTTATTTGTACTTTTATTAAATTATTTCAGAAGTGCATGTCATTTCTCCAGCCACATTTTAAGTTTCTAAAAGCCAGGTGATATATTTTAAGTCTGTCTTAAAATAACTTAACTCTCACTCCTTAGGTCCCATTATGTTACTCCTTTTACACTCAACAGTAAGTGTTCATTGAATAAACTTAAAGATGGTAAAGGGGAAATTGTGTAGAGAGTATATATATTTTCTGAGTCATGAATTATCACATTGGGATGATCATCCCTTGGTTTGAAATATAGTCCTCATAAGAAATGGGCAGAAAGCGTTTATCTGGAATGAGAAAAAAAATCCTCTCATAAAAAAATCTTTTTTGAGAGATTGAAAATTCAAATGAATATGATACTTGGGAAATCACAGGGAAAATAATTTGAAAAGACAAAACATAAATAGTTGGAAAGGCTAGACTAATTGTAAATAAAAACACAACAGAGAGAAAACCAAATCTGAAAACTATTCACCAATCTCACTTATGAATATAAAATAGAGAAACTATAAATAAAATTTTAGCAAATTAAATTCAATAATAATATTTTTAAAATTGTCATTAAGCATGTTTTATTGTAGAAATACAGAGAGAATATAAATTAAGATATTTTACTAATATAGTATATTGAAGAGAGTAGAGATAAAATCACATGATCATTTTCATAGATACTGAAAAAGCCTTTGGTAGAACTTGTCACTCATATCTGACTCAAATAAAAACATAAATTTTACAAACATAAGGAAGAAATATTCCTTATATAACAAATGGCATGTATGAGAAAACAATTAACTTAGTGGTTAAAGAAAGAAAAAGACCCATTTCCATTTAGAGTAAAGAACATGACAAGAATGGTCATTATTGCAGTAATTTTTCTTTGTTGTTTTGGATGTCCTAGCCAGAGCAATAGAATAAGAAAAGTAAATCTGCAGTGCAAACATTGAAACATAATACATAAAATCACACTTCAGAAAATGCAACAATTTTCTACTTAAGGAGTCATCTGGCTTTGGGAGGCCAAGGCAGGAGGATTGCTTGAGGTCAGGAGTGCAAGACCTGCCTGGGCAACATAGTGAGAACCCCATCTTTTCAAAAAAAGTAAAAAACTTAGCTGATAATAGTGGTTCACACTTATAGTCCTGGCTACTCTGGAGGCTGAGGCTTGAAGGGCATCACTTGAGCTCAGGAGATCAAGGCTGCAGCAGTGAGCTATGACTGTGCCACTGCACTCTAGTCTGGGCAAGAGATGAAGGCCCTGTCTCAAAAAAAACCCAAACAAATAAAACAACCACAAGGAAAGCTAGATAAAACTACATATTTTTGGCTCAGAAAATTCAGTATTTTAAAGAGAAAAATTCTTTTTCAATTAATATAAAAACTGAATGCAATTCTGATAAAATGTTCATGGAACTTTTAGGACGGGAATAAAGAGAAAATGATTCTGAAACACATCTGGAAGAGCAGCTGTGTGATGATAGCCCTGAAAAGAAAAACTAATGTGAATGTTTGGGGAGAAATTTTTCAAGAAGATTTTACAATGAATTTTACATACACACAGCAAATAGAATGGTGTGGTATTGTCACCAGAACTGGCAAAGCACACCAAGAAAACAAAGGCAGTCAGAGGAGACAGATACAGAAATGGGCACCAGGCATAGGGTTAAGAATATAGTTTAAATTAGACAGAACTCTTCCTCTCATGGTTTACCAAATTATGTAAATAATTATTGAAGATTTAAGTGTATGATATAATAAAATAAAAAATTATAATATAGAATTGAAAATATTTGCTAAGAAGCAGGATTGATAGAAGACAGCCTATAGAACTTTATATTTAGAAGATACATCCCAGGATGGCTTTGGACTGTGTCAGCTTGGTTAGGTTGGAAAATGAAACTACATTTCCCAGAATTCCTCTCCTTATATAGTTCTTGTTTAGAACTGGCTAACAGGAACATTGATCAAGACTGGAAGATGCCTGTGTTCATTCTTGGCCCATGCAGCAAAAGCGGGGGAAAAAACTTAAAAAAAAAAGAAGAAAAAAAGCTTTGGAAGATGAAAATGAAGCAGCAGCCTTTGCTCTCTAAAGGACATCATGGCTAGAGGCAGTGGAAAGAGATGCCAAGGTGCTGGTAGACTAAGCGTATCCTTCCTCTCCCAGATGGCCCATCACCAGGTGCATAAACAAGACCTCCATAGACCTGTCCACTATACTCCTTTGTAGACTCACTCCCGTAGCTGGATATGACTTGCTTCAGGAGGGCTGGTGAATAACTTTTTCCTAATTCTCCAACTCCTCCTTTCAGACTCTTATTTCTTCTGCTTCTTCCTCAGTGATATAAAACCTAATCCCTATTATAATTCCTCATTCCATGATATGCACAGTAGTTCCTCATCTCTATTTGAACTGATACACCCAATGAGGACATCGATCAGCCTGAGAGTGAAATTCCAGTAAGGAACTCTTGGACAAACAAGAAAAGTTTCCAGAGCAAAGGTACTTTTATTCAGATGGATGCTGCTGACATGAACTGCATTTCTTTTTGTGTTTCTTTTTACAGTGAGAATAGTGAACTCAACTTCACGATCCAGCTCAAAGCGAAGATTCTAACTAAGCCTCCTTGCCTTGCTCAGGTTGTCTGAGCAGGGGAAAAAAGGATTTACTTCTCGATCAAGGCAAAATTGACTAATAAAGTAGAAGCAATGAAACATTAGGAGAAAGTGGCCATCCCATCATAAAGACACCAAGCCACGCCAAGGAAACAGGGTGGGATCTTCTGCTTGGCCTAAACACCAGAAAGCCTTTTTATTTTCAATTAGATAAAAGGTTGGTAAGTTTTCCTGTTCTTCATCTCTGAAAGGTTAGCTAGATCAAAGAAGATGATCAAATTAAATTCTTACAATAAAGTTATCAACACTATACATTTCTTACAATAAAATTACTAACATTAATACAAGTGCCTATGCCTTAGTGAATCTTGATTTAAATTAAAATAAGAAAATATTTTTACGTAGGTGATTGTGAGTTGTGAAGAACACAGATAAAAGGCCATCCTTTTTCTGCTGCTGAGGTACTATGTGATTTTTAGCAATGTTACGTAAGGGACATAAGTTGTAAGGATATATATTTTTCATGGGTTTCTTATTAATTGAAATAAAAAAATAAAATTCAATTATCAGAATAGTGCCTGACATATGAAAGTTTGGTATAGATTGTTGAGCAAAATTTTTTTCTCTCTCTCTGGTATGAATCCTGTGAAGACAAGGATTGCTCTAGGAAGAGCTGAGTTCCAGCATAAGTAATGGGTAGGTAAAAGCAAATTTAACAGTATTTAATTATAAGCTAAGTCTCCTGTCTTAAGCTAGCTGTGTTTGGAGTATGATGATAATTTGCCAATGAGATTATGTCTCAGCTACTATTAATCTTTGACGAAATGTGACGTAACCAGATAGAACTTGGGTAAGGTGGAATGGAGCAAGTGTCATGATTTTCAAAAGTGGGAAGAAGGAGAGTTCCACATATTGTAGTCATAAGTGTGACATATTTAACAATTTCTATGTGATATTAAAGTATATTCAGTGATTTTTAAGAAGTCGAATACATTAGTAATAGGAATCAGCATATGTTCACCCCAAATAATCACTGACTTACTAAGAGTAGAAACTAATTTATTTTAAAAATTAAGATAGCTGACAAAGCCTTGCAAAATAATCTTGTTGACAAAAATAGCAGGAACAAATGGAAAGACATCCCATGCTCATGGATCAGAAGAATTAGTATTGTTAAAGTGACCATACTACCCAAAGCAATCCATAGACTCAATGCAATCTCTGTCAAAATACTAATGACATTATTTACAGAAATAGAAAAAAACTGCCCTAAAATTTGCATGGAACCAAAAACAGAGCTGAAGTCCAAAGTAATCCTGAGCAAAAAGAACAAAGCTGGATTTCACAGTATCTGACTTCAAAATTTGTTATAATGCTATAGTAACCAAAACAGCATGGTATTGGTATAAAAATAGACACATAGACCAATGAAACAGAATAGAGAATCCAGAGATAAACCCACATACTTCTAGCCAACTCACTGTTGGCAAAGATGCCAAGAACATACATGGGAAAATAACATCTTGTTTAATAAATAATGCCAGGAAAACAGGATATCCATAGGCAGAAGAATGAAAAAAAGATACTTAAATCTCACCATATACAAAAATTAAGATGGATTAAAGACTTAGACATAAGACCCCAAACTATAAAACTACTAGAAAAAAGCGTAAGTGTACACTCCAGGACATTGGTCTAGGCAAAGATTTTATGGCCAAGACCTCAAAAGCACAGGCAACAAAAAGAAAAATAGGCAAATGGAACTTAATTAAATTAAAAAGCTTCTTCACAGCAAAGAAAATAACTGAGTAAAGAGGCAACCTGTTGAATGGGGCAAAATATGCAAAAACTATTCATCCAACAAGGGATTAATATCAAGGCTGCACAAAAAACTCAACAGTAGAAACAAAACAAAACAAATAATCTCATTAAAAAGGGGGCAAAAAACTTGAATGACATTTCTTAAAGGCGGATATAACAATGGCCAACAGGTACATGAAAAATGCTAAATATCATAAATCATCAGAAACATGCAAATCAAAACCACAATGAGGTATCATTTTAACCCAGTAAGAATATTATCAAAAAGACAAAAATAACATATGCTGGCAAGGATGCAGAGAAAAGGGAACTGTTATACACTGTTGGTGGGAATACAAATTAGTACAGGCATTATGGAAAACAGTATGGAGATTTCTCAAAAAACTAAAAATAGAACTACCATATGATTCAGCAATCCCACTACTACATGTTTATCCAAAGCAAATTCATATATCGAAGGGATTCTTCCACCTCCATATCTATTGCACAACTATTCACAATAGAAAAGATATGGAATCAACCCAAGTGTCCATCAACGGATGAATAAAGAGTATTGGTGTATATACATAATAAAATACTATTCAGCCATAAAACAGAGTGAAATCTTGTCATTTACAGCAACATGTATAGAATTAGAGGTTATAATGTTAAGTGAAATAAGCCAGGCACAGAAACACAAACATTGCAAGTTCTCACTGATATGAAGGACCTAAAAGCATTGATCTCATGGAAGTAGAAGGCTGAATGATAGAAATCAGAAGTAGGAAAAGGTGTGTTGGGGTTGGGGGTGGATAAGAGATGTTGGTTAACGGGTACAAAAATATATAGTTAGAAAGAGGGCATAAGATACAATGTTCAATAGCAGAGCAAGTAGTTACAGTTAACAATAAAGGGTTTTACATTTCAAAATAGTCAGAAGAAAGGACTTAAAATACTCCCAACACACAAAAATGATAAATACATGAGGTGATTGATATCCTAAATATCCTAATTTGATCATGACAAATCCTATGCATGTAACAAAATATTACATGTGCCCCCATAAATGTGTACAAATATTATGCATCGATAAAAATAATACGTAAATAAATAATGCTGGTGACAACATGGAGGAAATGTAGGTTGGATGACAAAATGGTGAGGGTCAATTTGTAAGCATCCAAATGAAGACACTCGAAACCAGGATTTATTAGTGATTTGGCATCTGCTTACGGAGAAGAAGCTACAGTTTATTGTGGGACTGTGTCTTTAGTTCTTCCTGTTTGATGATTTAATAACTTGGTAGAAAACATAATTGGTACACTTATTAAATTTTCCAATATTGCTAAGTCAAATGAGGCAATTAATCCATTATGTGACAAATTCAGGAACCAACAATCTAAAAAAAAAATCAACCAGATGAGATTTTGCACTGTAACCAATAAAATGAATTCTAATGGGTGCATATATATACATATATAATTGCTTAGATACAAGAAACTCACCCCTAAATGAAAACCAGAACCACCATGTCCAAAGCAACCAAAATCAAACACAGAAATAACAATTGTGTATATTAAGGCAGGGAAAATTCTTACTAAAAATAATTTAAGAAAGACTCTTGTGGAGAAAAGACCAGAGGGGTTGGCTGATATCATACTTGGTATAGTCAGAATGTTCTGCCTCATAGGAGTGTTTTGTAAAGAGAAAGGAGAATGATGGCTCCGGCGAAGTGAGGACTCTACCCAGATCTCTTTCCACAGTTGACAATATTTAGTCCAGAGGAAGGATGAACTTATATAGGGATTATGACTCCAGCTGAAGGAGTTGCAGATTTTTAGCACATAGCAGGTGCCGACAAATATAGCCATGAGGGGTCATCTTATAATAAAATTAACAAGTTATAGCTAAGTGGAGGCAGATTCGGGTTTAATTTTGAAAAAGAGGTTCAATGTCTATTTCTTCATTGGGAATACTGCAGAGGAGATTCAAGCTCCAAGTTGGACAGGATACCTGTCAAAGCCCCTTAAAACTGAACATTATATTTGTCATTTAGTGTCACAGTTATTCAAAGTACTTTGAAAATTTAAAGAGGTGCAGTTATAAACATGACCTAATACAATAAAAATAAAATATGCTAGAAACAAACACACACAAATTTTAAACACAACAGACCTCACCCTACTGATGTGTGGAAGCATTTGTTTCAGGGTCACAGAGAAGTATAAATCACTAATTCAGTACTGGTGGTGTGGAGAGTCCAGCAGTTCAAATTAAGAGTTAGGAGTTTTCACCTCAATATTCTAAAATCTTGTGACCAAAACAGAAAGCAACTTAAATTTCTAGGGCTTCTAATATAGCATTTACAGCATAAGTTTGGAGCAGATAGCCTTTTAGGTACATTTCAACTCTCAGTTTTATAAATGTATACACAGATAGGCCTGTCCTAAATGGAAGCTGAACTGTAGCAAATACGAATCGGATTCTGCCATGTAGAAATGGGACTGTATTCTACAAAGCAACAACTTTTGTGCTGCTATTGACTGTATCTTAAGAGTTCCATAACTGATTTGGATCTTCACAAAGTAAAGAGAAAGAGGTAATTTTGATTTTATCTTTGCTGAAGCAAAAAAGAAAAAACTCCTTGGGTGAAGGAGTTTTTGAGGGAAGGCTAAGGAGCTGAGATTTAACCTGAAGAAGCAAAGATTGGGTGAGTGGTTCACAGCAATAATCAGTTACAGGAAATCATATGGGTGCTAGTGAGCAGATGTTTTCTGTCAGATGAGAGCCCAGCAAGAGAAATGAACTCAGAGACTTAAGAGTAAAGTGGAAGGTGTTTTTATTTTTATTTTGGGGGAGTGTCCTATGTCTTTAAATGTTTTTGAGATAATGAACTATGTTACCAGGGAAAGTTGATGAATCTCCTTATCTGAAAGTTGTTAAGAAAAATTGCAGGATTCTCTGTCAGATGTAAGTATAGTTCTAGATGACCTTGTGATATTTTCCACTGTATTACCCATATAATAAGGTGAAAATTCAGATAACATATGGAATTCAAAGTAGGTTCATCTTGAAAAACAACCAAGGTTTGTAGTACACCGGCTGATGATGTGATTTCATTTGGTTGTTCAAATATACTCTTCAAGATACTGTTTAACCTTAGTATTTGAGAAATGGTTTGCCCTGCTAAGAGTCAGGGCTGAGTATATTTTTACTTTAGTTGACAAAACCAGGGATTCTAGTGATAAAAGTCCTGTATTCCTTGATGAAGTTGAACTACTTGAAGTTGCTTCTGCATTTTAGTTGTTACAACACATTACAATTTTTTAAAAATCAAAGTATTAGCTCAGTCAGATCCTTGCTTATTTAGAAAAGGAGCTTCAGTGCTATCACTTAATTTTTCCTAATAGCTCATATAGTTTAAAAATGTTTTCTATTTTCAAAATTATTATTATTATTATCTTGAGACAGAGTCTTGTTCTGAGGCCCAGGCTGGAGTACAGTGGCCCAATCTCAGCTCACTGCAACCTCCGCCTCCTGGGTTCAAGTAATTCTCTTGCCTCAGCCTCCCAAGTAGCTGGGATTACAGGCATGTGCCACCACGCTCAGCTAATTTTTTGTATTTTTAGTGGAGATGGAGTTTCACCATAATGACCAGGCTGGTCTTGAACTCCTGACCTCATGATCCTCCCACCTTGGCCTCCCAAAGTGCTGGGATTACTGGTGTGAGCCACTGCGTCCGGCCAAAATTATTGTTTAGTACAGTCATATCACAAGTTTTCTTTGCATGATACATGTTATACAGTAGGTGTTGTGCTATTTACATAATTAATATAATTTAAAAAAAAATCTCAGCACCCAGATGCTTGGCTATGTTTTCTTTTCTTAAAGAACACAGAGAAATTTTTTCAGACTGTTAGCTAGTCCAGATGTTTTGGGCAGGAAAAGGTTTTGACTAAGGTAAGTGTAGCATCTTTAGAGTTTGAGAGAACAGCTTGGTAAGCAGTTCTTTCGGCTGTACACCAAAGCCTTGTTTTGCAAAATGTGGTCTGCGGAACTGGCAGCATCTGCATCACTGTGAGCTTGTTAGATAGAAACGCAGAATCTCAAACTACTTAACCAGAATCTGCATTTAAAAAACACACCCTGTTGATTTGTGTGCACATTGAAGTTTTAGAAGCATTACACTAAATGACTCTTGGGAGCAGAGACGGCTTGGTTCCTAATCAAAGACAGGCAGAGATGCAGAGTATGTCTGCTGGGCATCTCTGAGGACAAGGCAGAGTTGTTTCAATCAATCCAAATGAGAGATTGATACATTTCCATCATTGACATTGACCCCCTATAACAGTGAATCTTGCTTGGAAGCCTCGTGGGTACCTAAGCTACACCTTTACCAAACTTGCTTCTTTTCTGTAACCCTTGGCATCCACTGGCCTAGAGGATACAGTCCAAAGTACATGTAGCATAACATAATTGCATACTACATTTCCAGTGCATCACCTATTAAATTTGAAGGAACATCTCTTCCTGCCATCCATAAACCCTCCATTTCCACAAGATCATTCAACGTACCTCTCATATCTAATCTATGTACTTGTTCGTGTCTTTTTCCCATCCTGGAATTCCTTTCATTCTCTCTATTTCTGTGGAAATTCTTCACATCTTTAAAGGCACACATTAAAGCTTATTGCTGCCATGAAATATTTCATAATCAGAATTCTACCAGGCATGCTCATAACATCTTATTCTCTGCATGTGCCATGGTTAAGAGCTTTGAAGATTCAGGAACCCGGACTGAACACCCATTCCTTACTGAAGCTGCAGGCTTGGCCAAGTTTCTTAGTTGGTTGGATCCTTAGTTTTATCATCTGTTAAATAGGGATGACAATAGTGTCTTCCTCAAAGGATGACTGAGGATTAAAAGAGATAATGGTATGAAGTGTTTGTAACAGAGTGTGGGGCACGTAGTAATTTTGCAACAGAGATTTACTGTTATTGTAATGAGAACGGTCTCAAGCTTTGATGTACTAACATGCATATCATAGAGGTGTTTGTGGGGCAATGTGTACATGATTTCCATCCTACTAAATGATATATTTCTTGAGTATAAATATAAAATTTTACCTGTGCACTTCCTCACTCTTAAAACAGTGATGTTAGCATTGGCAAGTGATAGCCTTACCACGATAAATTGCATCTAATCATAATTTTTTCAATTGTAATGTAAGTCAATTTGTTATTTTGGTTTCAAAAATACTATGAATGGTCACATTTTCTGTAAATTATTTATTCATATACATAACCCCTCATCAACCTTCTCATCTACATAGTAATTTTTAAAAACTTTCTTCAGACAGCTTTTCTGTAATATCATAATCACATTTATGGATCTTCCTTCCAAGACCCTCCACACTAACCCCCCATCTCCAAATTGCATATTCAAGAATTAGATTGTATTGGGTTCTACTCCTTCCCACTCTAACTAGGCATAGCCACTGAGGGTTCCAATGTGTCTCATAACTTTTAAACACAACTGTAGTTTATTTTCCAAAAATTGTACCATATTATTACTGTATAAATTCTTAACTATTAAACATAGATGATATGTTTTCCCCTTAGTTTTAGGCTCTATAAATTTAATAGACATTGGTTAACACAAGAATTACAATCTCCATGAAAGGAATATAGTAAATGATTAGACAAACATCTAATAAGTATAACATCCAATTCCTCCCATATATTATAGCTGCAAATAATAGTACACTTTAAATGTATTTCATTCCCAAAACCAATGATTAAAAATAATGCAAAAAATTCCATGAATTAGTTATTAGACACCACACTGAATCAATGCAAATGATTTGAGTCAATTTATTTGTACCTGGATGTGAATATATCTGATGGCTTTATGTAAAGATATTTAATGTTTTAACCCACTGATGAATGATCAGATTTTAAAATCAGAAAAATGTTTTAATAATAATTACATATGCTTTTATTAAGTGCTAACTGTAGCTTAAGCATTTGACAGGTTTATATTATTTAACCCTATAAAGAGGAGCCACTATTATATCCACTCTGTAGATGGTGACACTGAGGCTTAACGGGTTTAAGTGCCCAAGGTCAACATCTAGGAAGTGATTTAGCCAGGATAAAACCCAGGCTGTAGATTCAATGCTATCCCCATCAAGCTACCAATGACCTTCTTCACAGATCTGGAAAAACCACCTTAAACTTCATATGGAACCAAAAGAGAGCCTGCATAGCCAAGTCAATTCTAAGCAAAAAGAACAAAGGGAGACAACGCCACACATCTACAACCATCTGATCTTTGACAAGCCTCACAAAAACAAGCAATGGGGAAAGGATTCCCTGTTTAATAAATGGTGTTGGGAAAACTGGCTAGCCACGTGTAGAAAGCAGAAACTGGACCACTTCCTGACACCTTACACTAAAATTAACTCCAGATGGATTAAAGACTTAAACATAAGACCTAACACCATAAAAACCCTAGAAGAAAACCTAGGCAAAACCATTCAGGACATAGGCATAGGCAAGGGCTTCATGACTAAAACACCAAAAGCATTGGCAACAAAAGCCAAAATAGACAAATGAGATCTAATTAAACTCTAGAGCTTCTGCACAGCAAAAGAAACAATCATTCGAGTGAATCGGCAACCAACAGAATGGGAAAATATTTTTGCAGTCTACCCATCTGACAAAGGGCTAATATCCAGAATCTACAAAGAACTAAAACAGATTTACAAGAAAAAAACAAATAAGCCCATTCAAAAGTGGGCAAAGGATATGAACAGACACTTTACAAAAGAAGACATACATGAGGCCAACAAACATATGAAAAAATGCTCATCATCACTGGTCATTTTAGAAATGCAAATCAAAACTACATTGAGATACCATCTCACGCCAGTTAGAATGGTGATAATTAAAAAATCCGGAGACAACAGATGCTGGAGAGGATGTGGAGAAATAGGAACACTTTTACACTGTTGGTGGGAGTGTAAATTAGTTCAACTATTGTGGAAGACAGTGTGGTGATTCCTCAAGGATCTAGAAATAGAAATTCCATTTGACCCAGCAATCCCATTACTGGGTATATATCCAAAGGATTATAAATCATTCTATTATAAGGACACATGCAGAAGAATGTTCATTGCAGCACTGTTTACAATAGCAAAGACTTGGAACCAACCCAAATGCCCATTGATGATAGACTGGACAGGGAAAATGTGGCACATATATACCATGGAATACTATGCAGCCATAAAAAAAGAGTTCATGTCCTTTGTAGGGACGTGGATGAACCTGGAAACCATCATTCTCAGCAAACTGACACAAGAACAGAAAATCAAACATCGCATGTTCTCACTCATAGGCGGGTATTGAACAATTAGAACACATGGACACGGAGGGGAGCACTACACACTGGGGTCTGTTGAGGGGAATAGGGGAGGGGCAGTGGGGGGTAGGGAGGTTAGAGAGGGATAACATGGGGAGAAATGCCAGATATAGGTGATGGGGAGGAAGGCAGCAAACCACATTGCCATGTATGTACCTATGCAACAATCCTGCATGTTCTTCACATATACCCCAAAGCCTAAACTGCAATAATAAAAAAAAAAAACCCAGTCTGTGTCATTCTAAAGTTTACACTTTAAGCACAGCAATCTTTCCTTTGCATGTGGAAACTGAAGCCCAGAGTGTTTAATATCCAAGGTTATATACCATTTGTTAGTGACAGACAAAGTCACATTTCTATGCTTTTTCCAGAGTCTTTACAAGAGTTGAGTTAGATCGTCTGCATGAATATCTTTTAAAGATAATAAGTAAAGCTGACTTAAATGACCCCCTTAAAATCGTGGCTACCCTATAAAATCCAATCAAACAATTATCAATTCCATAATGAAATTCACATATCAAAAAGCTCAGATAAGCACTCCTTGCTAAAAGAGAAAAAAATCTCTTGAAAACAAGAACTAAGTTTCAATGAAGGTCATTATCTTGAAAGCATTCAAATGTTCATAATGAAACAAAATTTCTAAGTCAAGATTTAAAAAAAGGAAAGGAAATGGAAATAAATGAGAGAGATGGCAAGATGGGTTTCATATTCTCTAGACATTTTATGTTTTAATGTTGTTCTTATATTTTAATTGCCTATAAGATTGAGAAACCATTGAGGGCCATAAATATTTTATATCTCCTGTTATCACATCATAATAAATCATTTGATATTTGTGTCTTTGATAGGAATGTAGCCAATACAATAATAAAAGCATACTTACAGATAACTTTCAGTTTGATAGAAAAAAGGCATAGCATTTTGTGATATAAATTGACACTGGTATCATAACATAATACCATGCTAATGAGAGAAAAAACTAAAACCATATGATAAAGGAACACTGAATTTATGTAACATTCTGGTTTTTCAGAAAGACTTTAGTGTTGAATAATTTCAATTTGCCTTTAAAGCTAAGATGTATTTTTCTACTTAGAGTATGACTAAAGAGTCTGAAAGTTTTAGACAGAATTGTTTTAACACACAATAATTAAAATAAAACTGTGAGGTGGAGTTTTTCAACCTTGGCACTATTAACATTTTGGGCTGGATAATTTACTGTGAGGAGCTGTCTGGTAAGTTTTAGACCAGTTAGCATCATCCCTGGCCCCTACTCACTAGAATCAGTAGCAGGGCACAAATCCCTTTATTTCTGATAATCAAAAATGTCTCCAGATATTGACAATGTTCCCTGGGGCACAAAATTTTCCCTAAATGAGAACTACTGCTTAAAAGTAACAGTCGAAAAGGTCAAATAATTGTACTTTATGCCCTTTATCCAAAACTCTGCAAAATAATTTTCAGATTGACTAGTTTTTGATATTCACGGTCCGCATGTCTACAGACGAAGGTTTAAATAACCTTTTCCAGTTTTCAGTTGAATAGGCATTTGTCGTCTGCATTTACATTAAAATTATTACTTGTCAATATGCATTAATTTAAATTTACAATCAGTTACACATATGGATTTTTCTTAAATCTGAGGATACCTAACCATTTTCATGGATGTCCTCTTTTTCACTTAAATTTCTCAGTCTTCCTGATTAGATGAATGTGATTTTCCCCTTCTCATTTAGATTAATAGACTATATAAAAATAGGCCTTAAAGACAAGTAGTTTGGGATTTATCTAAAATTACAATTTCCCTGAAAAACTAATTCATAGACCAATTTTTCCAAAAACCGTGCTCTATGAATCACCTGTCTCAGAATTTCCTGAGATGCCTGTCAATGTTATAAATGATTGGTTCCCTTCCTAGACCTACTGAGTAAGACTCTCTGGAATAGGATCCAGTGATCCACATCTTAAGCCCCCCAGGTGATTCTGAAGCCCCCACATTTAAAGGCCATATACTTAGGCCACAGAGACAAGAAAAGCAATGTGCTACTGATGATTCATTCAATGGCAATTATAATGTATTTATTCCTTGCTGGACCTTGTTCGATTCCAGCTTACACATCATAGCCACCTTATGTTGATTGGTGATAAAGCGCTGTTTCACTAGAATTTACCAAATTTTAAGATAGGCATAGCTTCATAAGGGTGCTCCTCTGTTAGGTAACATTTAAGTTAAAGCCTTCATTGATCTTCTTAAACTCACTAATGAAAAAAATAACATGATTGCTTGTATATGAAAATTTATGCAATTGATATGAATTGGATTTAAATCTATAATACCTTTTTATTTAAAAATACTTGATATGGTTTTGCTGTGTCTCCACCAAAATCTCATCTTGAATTGTAGTTCCGGTAAATCCCACCTGTCATGGGAGGGACCTATTGGAGGTAATTGAATCATGGGGGTGGGTCTTTCTCAAGCATTTTTTCATGATAATGAATAAGTCACAAGAAATCTGATGGTTTTATAAAGGGAATTTCTCCTACACAAGTTCTCTCTTGCCTGCTGCCATGTAAGACATGTCTTTTGCCTTCTACCATGATTGCGAGGACTTCCCAGACGTGTGGAAGTGTAAGTCCATTGAATCTCTTTTTCTTTACAAATTACCCAGTTTATGGTATATCTTTTTTTACCCAAGTGAAAATAGACTAATATAATACTCATTTGAAAATTCAAAGGAACTATGAATGCAAAGATTTAAATACCTATAGTTTCTCTTTCCATGCTACTCTTCCACTTTTAAGGTATTTCAAACAATCACTTCTAAAACTCAGATTTACTAACTGTAATTGTATATTTTTTAATAAAAAATTCTAAATACACAACCTTGAAATGCATAGGTGGTTCCATTCATCTCTCTTAAGTAAAAAAATAACACAACAATTACTGCTTCACACTCAAATCTTAGAAATTCTAGGAGGCTCTGTTGAAGAGTAAGAAAGGGAGCTCTTTCCATTTTTAGCTTTTCCTAATCCAAGTTCAGAAAAGTTTACTCTTAAGTGCCACAGGAATGTGAAAATATGCCAGGTGGTTACATACTCTTTTTGCTAAGACTGATGAAAATATCAAAGGGGTGGCAATACCATGTAATCCAGTGAGGGCAGGCACAAAACTAAAGTAAAACAATTACATAGGGACAATGCGATTTGTCAGAACACTCAATGCTTCAATCATACTGCACCTATGTCACCACATTTATTTTATTCTCAGTTCTATAATTAAGTATAGTAAATGCTCACCATCAATTTTTGGTGACATTCCTCAGTTATTTCTTAGTCATAGAAAATTAATCCTCCAGTAGCTTGGTAAGGAAGGGCTTTTGAGTGCAATATTCTCTGAATTCTTATTCATTTAAAACTCTTTTTCTATACTTCTAATAGAAGGATTATTTTTCCAAAGTCTTTTAAGGGTTTGGCTGGATATAAAATTTGTTTTCATACTCTACAAGCTGCTTTAATATGTTGCTTTTGAGAAATATGGTGTTACCCTAATATTTATATCCCTACAAATAATTTGATATTTTTGCTTGGAGGTTTTGATTTTTGTTTTCTACTTCTTTTCTTTTAAGCCTAGAATACTAGAAAATGTCTTGGAGTTAATTGTTTTGTGGCAATTTTTCAAGGTCTATGGTGAGTCGTTTCAATACAGTGGGGTTCAGGTTCAGGTTTAGGTTTCTTTAATTTCCAGAAGTTTTCTTGAATTCTAGTTTCACATGTTAACTCTGTTCACTATTTTATTTTTCTTATGCAGGTCCTCCAATTATATGTGTATTGGACATAGACACATATTTGCCTACCTGCTGTTTCAGCAAATTTCTGTCTCTTTTTTGCCTCTTCTTATTTCAGCTTCATCACGTTGTTGACTTTCCTGCCAAGCTGGGGTGTCCCTTACTGGATTTTCACTTGAATATATTCTCTTACTAAATTATTTCTTATTTCTGAGATTTTGTTTTCTTTCAGTATACTTCTTGATTTTATTTGAATTTCATTGAATGTGTTTTTGTTTTCTTTTTCTTGTTTCTGGCTTTAAGTTTTGAATTTCTGATTCTATTTTTTAAAGTATCTCCAAATTCTTGTTTGATGATTCTACATTTAAATTGGAATACTGTGTTAAGAATTCTCTTCTGCTTTGTGGTAATGTTTTGGAGAGAATTTTGATTAGTTGATGTTTTGGTTTACATGATCTGTTTCTCCTTACAATGTCTTTGGATGGAATGTTACTTTGTTTTTGTATACCTACATACTTTATGTCAGGGTTCCTAGTTCAAGCACACCCTCTTCTGTTGGTATAGTGTTTGTGTGGTTTTCCTTTTAATGTACACTTCTGAGGAATCATTTTCCTTTGACTTACTTCCCTTCATTCTCATTTTCTATGGTACACTACACATATTTCCATTTAACTCCTGTTCTCTTAGAGGAAGTAGATCTTGGAGACTGCCACTTCCGCTCTGCTCACCCCAAGCCACTTTTCTGTACCTGGTACTGTGAACTACCAAGATTTAGACCCCTGTTTACTATTTTGGCAACAAGTATTGGACTTTCTCTTTCTGGGGGTAATTTTTTTTCAGTGCTGCTTGTGTTTCCAATGGAGTTACTTAAGCCCCGACTCCCTCGTTCTCTACATCCACCACCGGCCGGTCGCAATGGTAGGAGCCCTTCTGGAATTTGGAATTTACCCTGTCTCCTAGTAATGTAAAAGGCATGAAGTTTTATTTGCTGTCCTTTATATTTGCTTTTTAGTTTTCGAGTAGAGGATTTATGGAGAGATTTGGATTCCAGTTCCTGCTCTTATCCTCCAGTGGCTCAGTATTTCATAATAAGGAAGTTGTACCTTCCTGGAGCCAGGCATGGAGGCACATCTGGGAGTCAAAATGAGGGCTCCTGAACATGCAGAGAAATTTCAGAGCCTCAGTTCACATTCTTCTGCCCTTTCCATCAGGATTATGTTTCCCAAGCTTCTTTCTGATATAAACTAGGTGGATCACTGTTCTCATTTCAAAATGAAAGCTGCTTTTTGACTGCCTGTCCTCTTCTGCTTCCTGCTGGTCCACTTTTTCAGTTATTTACATAACACTTTACAAAACCCAAATGCAAATATATATGTTAAACTACACTAGTACCTCTTCCATACTGTATCGTGTCTTTAAATTATGGCAAATAATAACAGATCAATAGCATATATTTTCCTTTCTAAACATTTTTCCTCCAAGATTGCAGCTGTACTTCATTTTGGTGGTGATGTTTGGGGGTTTACTCTGAACGTAATTCCACATGCTCTGTAATATAAGTGCTTATCCATTGTGCCTCGTATTTATATATTTTTCAATTCTCATTGATGACCAAAGGGTAGCGTAGTAGCATATTATGATGATTTGACTTGAAAGTAGCTATTTTTCCCTAAAGTCATTGAAAATAGTTTGCTTCTTTTTGAATCAACATTTGTTAAGTCATCTTACATAATGTTTTTCTACATGTAACAACAGATTGGGTTTCTCTTTTCCTTTTTTATTCTTCAGTCGTGAAATCAGAGATTCATTGCGGGTTGTTGTAGTAATCATTAATATCAATGAGGTAATTCTATGAATGCTTCATTTCTTTTCAAATGAGTAAGAAAGAAATGATTTTTATGAAGTCAGAATCCCATTTTTTCACTATCACACTCAAAGGACTTCACATCACAGATCCTGCCTTTTATGATCATTACATATGTCAACTTTACACATACATTTCCCAAGAGATCAGACCTCACAATCAAATAAAAAAGATCCACGCAAAGAATTTTGTTAAGAACAAAGTAAAAGGACAAAATAGAAATTTGTTAGGAAAAACACAAAACTCAGGTACATCTTTCTGAGTCAAATGGCATTGGAAAAATTAAAAATTGCTAATTCTGTTTTTCTTTAAAGGAAATGTCCTAAGTGAATTTAAATTGAAAAATCATTCTTAGGGAGCATGATGATTCTGGATCATGTTCAAAGTCACATGGTTCTGGGCATGGTGGTTCATATCTGTAATCCCAGCACTTTGGGAGCCTGAGGTGAGAGGATCTCTTAAGCCCAGTAGTTCAAGACTAGCCTGGGTAAGATAGTGAGATCTCTTTCCAACAAAACATAAAACTAAAAGTCAGGCTTTGTGGCTGGTACTTGTAGTTCCAGCTACTTGGGAGGCTGAGGTGGGAGGATCACCTGAGCCTGGGATGTGAAGGTTGCAGTGAGCCAAGATTGTACCACTGCACTACAATCTGGGCAAGAGAGCAACACGCCGTCACAAACAAACAAACAGCAAAGTCACATATTTACACTCAGTCTCTAGTAATTCACAAAGGTTTAAGGTAAACAAATTTAAGTTTAAGTACTATCTTCTTGCGGAATAGTTACTGAAAAATAATTCTTACAATGATGTGGAGAAAGTAAAGAAATTACAGTGGATTTACCAACCACATTAACCATAAGATGGCCAGATAATGTACCAACTCTAAAATAATTAATCAAAGCTTAGATATTTTGAAATCAATGGTCTTTTGTTGGTTGTTGTTGTGTTAGAAGAGCCCATTGAAAATCACTATTGCTTACAATTCCATGATGGGGTGTTCTGTGTCATAAAGTCAGAAGTTTTAAAAGGCAGCAACATGCAGTGGAGTGGAAGCAGGTAAATCAAAGGGAAGTGTGAGAAGGCCTTCTGAGATTACATCCTTTTACCATGTTCACCAACCATGCAACATCAAATCTCTCTCTTCTGTTTCTCTCTCTTATTGTATGTTTTATAATTATTAGGACATTTAAAATTTGTGAATATAATATGACATTTTATCTTTTGTTAAAAAAGACCCAACAAATGAAATCTTAATTTGAATTTTCCACTTGAAAAATCTTTCTTTCAGAGGAGCAGAATATTGTAATATAGCCCCAAGTCAAGTCTGAATTGTTCCACTACATGTATACTGTTGTATAACCAAGGAAGCAGAATAATAAAAGTTACTCATTTATATTTTTCAGCTGGACAAATCAGCTCTAGGCAACAAACACTGGCTGTATAGAAAGTCATAATCAAAATGATCTATAACATTTCTGCCAATGTGTATGTCAACATACTGTGTTCATAAATGTTTTCCACAACTGAATAAGAACGTAAATTAAAGTTCACAAATTAAGTATTCCTATAATACATTGTAACCTGATTTTGCCAAATAATTTTTACTTTGGTTTAGAATTAACTTGAATTAGTGCTAAAAGGGATATTTATCATCTAGGACAGAGGTTGTCAACCTTCTTCTGCCCAGGGCCAGATGGTAAATATTTTAGGCGTTGCATCGTGTACAGTGTTGTTGTGACTACTCAACTCTGAAGACATAGCAATAAAAGCAGCCATAGAAAATATAAGTGATAGGCGTGGTTCTGTTGCAATACAAATTTATTTAGAAATGATAGAACTTGAATTTTACATAATTTTCACGTTACAAAGTATGTTTCCTTTTGATTTTGTTCAATTATATAAAAATACAAAAATAATTCTTAGCTCATGGGCCATATAAAAACAGGTGATGGGCCAGATTTGGTCCAAGGGTTATTGTTTATTGAAACTTTATCTGGGAAATTGTGTTAACTGGTTTAGGGGTATTTGATAAATATAATGTTGATGATTATGATATTAAAGACAAAAATGATTAACATTGACTGAACACTAGAACCAATCCAATGCATTTACCATTTATAATATGAAGGTTAAATTTCTTGACCTTATTCAGCAATTCCTTTAGTAAAATTTTCTTATTTTCTGTTATGGTAGTTTAGCTCTCCACAGTAGTCCACCAATTTCTTAGATAAAAAAGAAGATTCCTATTTTCATTTCAAATATAAATAGTCCTTGTCATTCATAGTCATCAATCATCATCCACTTGCTGAGATGTAATAGAAAGTATTATATATTTGTCATATTGGTTTCACAAGGTTTCAATCATATTTTTCCATTATATGAATTTTTCCCCTGAAAGTCAAATAGGTATTGCTAATAAATATGTATTAATCTCATTTTTTTTTTTACTACCACTGTCTCTAATATGTAAATTGTAAGGCAGAGCTATCCATTTACCTATGATTTTACCTAAAATTCTTCCACATAATAATAGCTTTCCTACTTTAATTCAAATACAACCAGAGAACTAAAAACTAACCAAGAATTTGGCACCATGTCCAGCCATATCATTCTCTAGTTGCTGTACTCCAACAGTGACTGGTTTAAGTTGTAAAAGTTGCTGGTAAAGAAGAAGTTTTGATAATGGGGTAAAAATGTTGATCATTTTGCAATAATGTCCTGATCAGTTTTTATGCTCTGGAAGAAGACATGGCTTTTTGTCAGTCTCTGCTTCTCACTTCAGAACTGAGGAAGCTGGACTTCAGCCAAAGTTAAACTCTTAGCACTCTCATTAGTTGAGCCAAAAATGAAGCTGACCTGCTTGCCTAAAGCAAAATAGTCATCCCAAATCAACTGCCATTATGATAGAGTCTTCAAACCATGGCTGGGTTGACTCACAGTGACCTTTTCTAACTGAGAGCAAGATGCATTAAACATCAATGACCCGCCAAAACAGACTGGAGTATGGACGTGAGGAGTGGGGGAAAATCCAGGTGAAATGAAAATGAAGACACATATAGTACAGATGCTTTTCATCATTGATTCATTCATACAAACTTTTATCCTGTGCTATACATGAATGTCAGTGAGGGAGAGATTGTACAGGAACTTGGAGTCTCATTCTACTACTACCCACCTGGACTTCATCCTTGGAAAATTTCACCCATTAGACCAGAAGAAATTTCACCTTTCACTTCATTTCAAAATGACCCAGGAGGCAATTTCAACCTGTCTGCTTCCTTTATTCCCTCCTGAATTCTGTGAGAAAACTTCTTAATAGCTATGATAATGACAGAGTGGTTGTGCTGCTCACATGTGCCAGTAAACAAGAATTGCTTGTGAGAATGTATCATCCAATGAGTCCAAGTGGACCAACACAGTGGCCACCACAACTTGACAATAAAAGGAAAGATATTATTATAAAGAATCATAATGTCCTGGAAATATTTTCTTGAATTGGTATTTAAGATTATGGATAATTTATATTCCAAATGCCACAAAAATATTGTCCATTTAAATTCATGCTTTAAATTTTAAAACCTATGTGCCAGGTAATGTGCTAGACATTTTAAAATAGATTATTCTAATCTTCCTCTAAGTCTGAATATGTACCATATATGCCCAACACTTAGGAATACTTAACAGAAAGCAGTAGGTAATTGAAAACGTTTTGGTAAATCACATAAAGATTTCTTCAAACATCTTTGTGAAGAATAAAATAAAATAACTATAATATGGCTTATAATAAAATCACTTGTTTTTACATGTGATGTTGGAATTATTGATACATTTTTAGACGTCTAAATTTAGTGGAACATGGTTGTAGAGAAGTAGGTTGAAATCAGTTTTAAAAAATGATCATTTTTTTGGTCTAGTAAGCCCATTACTCATGACAAAGGCTTCAGAGAATGTGAGTCATTTCTGCATTTTATTTTAATGGTGGACTGTGATATGCAAATTACCAGTGCTTATCTTATTGTGCACAAATAACTAATCTAAGTAGCTCATTCAATGCTGCAGGTTGTTTATGTTGGACCTCGTTCCTAAATGTCACCACGCTAACTTGCTATTTACTTTATATGGCAGTTACGAGAGATGATTCATCGCTCATGTATGAGCACAATTTTCATTTTAGCCATCAATAACCGTGACAATGATAATATACTGTAAGACTGATAATGATGAGGTTTTCCCCTACCAGCTTAGTATAATTGATAGTAAAAATAAAAGATCAATAAAACCGTGAACTCTTGCCTTGACTAAGCAACTGATAATATAGACACGTTTAGAGTGATTTGATTAAAATATGAACAACTAAATTAATCACAAATGATAATTTATAGACCAGACTTACTAAAATGATTATTTTGGTAAGTCTGGTCTATAAATTATCATTCATGATTCAGTGTATGTGTGGGGGTATGTGTTTGGGGGGCAGATAATGGAAGAAAAAAAAAATCAAAGAACGTATAATAATCCTCAAGTGTTAAAACCCAGGGTAAGGAAGGTAATAAGATGTCAGAAGGGATAATCATCAACCATATGATTCTCAAGGGAGAAGAAGAGGAAGGTAGTGGCCATCAAGGGCAGGCAAATTACAAGGGAATAACAGCTAGTTGGTCAAATCGACCATATCCTACTTAACAAACTTCTCAGAAGTCACTAGGAAGCCCTACCTTCTCCCTTGAAGCTCTAAAATGTCTTATGGATTGTAACTGATTGAAGTTTTTAGGTCATACATAATGGGTCCAACTTAGGAGAAATTAAACTACAAATAATATATACTTACAAAGGTATAAAACTAATTCTGTGTTAACAGTGGGAAATTATACAATCGTGGTCTATTAAATTCAATATAGATATACCTAAGTGACTAGATTAGTGCAAATAAAGGGAATTAGGGGAATATTTAGAAATTTTATTAGCAGTTTAAAAAACAATAGAGTGGTGAGTGAAAAGTGTCATGTATAAGGGGTATAATTATGGCAGATTTAACTGCTAAATTATTTTTAATCTTAGTTTTGGGATCCTGTTTGATTCAGAAGTTAATTATAATAGTCTTTTAAATCTATAGGTGGAGAATTTTTTTTTGGAGGAGGAGGGGGAAATCTTTCCACTGGTGACTTTTAGTTTGACCGGCTTATGCCCAGAGAATATGGTCTGTAAATCTCTACGTTTTGAACTTTGTGAAAGTTTGTTATATCAAATTCATGAGTAATTTTTAATATTTTTTGCATGGAATAAGAGAAGTGCATATGTTCTCTGTAGGTAGCATGGTGGTTGAGTCTTAAGACCATAGGCCACAAGGCCAGACTTCCCAGGTTAAGTCTGCTCTGCTGCTTTCTGGCCATGTAGTATTAAGCAAGTTACCTGTTTAGTTAGTGCCTCAGTTTTCTATCTGTAAAAGGCTGCTAGGAAGATTTTACGAGTTAATATGTCAAACCTCAGAAGAAAACCAACATGCTTTTCTTGATGTAAGCATGATGTAACAGTTCATTAAATATCTATCATTTTATCTACCTACTGTTTATCCATATGTGCGCACGCACACACACACACACACGCACACACACACAGGAGCATCTGTTGATTGCATTATTTAAATCCTTGCTTTTTTCTTCTTTACTTAATTATGACTCTTAGAATTTTACAAACAAAATCTCTATTTATCATTTGGTTTTATCCAGTTACATTTCTGGAAGTTTGCGTTATGTATTCTACAGCCATATTGCTTGGTGCAAATATGTTTACAATCCTTCATGTTTATGAACGGACAATTTTCTACTTCCATAATACTCCTTTTGCTCTATGGCTATAATCTTGAGTTCCACTTGAGATGATATTGATAAGGCAAATCCAACTTCTTTTTTGGTTTTTACATTTACCAGGCACTTCTTGTTTATCCTTATACTTTCAAACATGTTTTAAAGCTTTATTTTAGATGTGTTTTTTACAAGCAGATGGGTTTTGTCTTTAATCACAATCTAAAAGTCTTTGTCTTTCTATTGGAAGCCTCATTTACATTTACTGTCACATGATGAATTTGATTTCATTCTCACACCTTTAATAAATTATTTAATATTATATACTGCTTAATTTTCTCATTTCTTTAATTCTTACTTTTCTGAGATCATCAACTTTTTCCTTTAACTCATTTTGGACTCTCTATTTCCAACCTCTCCTGTGCCCCACCCTTCATTAAAGGAAAATTCTGTGAGGCAACTGTTATAAGCAGTAGATTTTAAATGGTTAAATTGTATTTTAAATAGTTAAGAGCTACTGGTAGAAGATTTTATATCAAAGAATGAAAATAAAACATTTAAACAATTTTTGTAAAATATGAGTTTTTTTAACAATGGAAAGAGTTGGTATTGATTTTTTAATGTGTTTCCTAAAATAAAAACTTGGTAGAAGACACAGATGCTTTTTAAAAATTTACTTCTTTAAAAGTGTAATTCCAGAGGGTGTTGAATATTCTTTTCACAAACCAGTGAAAACAAGAGGAAACAGAACTACATGTCCTCAAATGTAATCTCTTTGTGAGGCCCGATGTAGGTGCTGGCTTTTAGTAATCTTTCCTGTCTAATGACATCAGATGAAAGCAGGCTGGCTGTCAAATATTTACAAGCTTGCACTTAGCTCAAAGTTGGGTATACAAAAATCACAGTGATTATTTTATTTATTAATCTATTCTGTTCCGTAAGGTGCAATTATCCTGTAAACATAGCATCTTAACACAGCTTACAAAGCTAATTAGTGTAGGCCCTTTGGAAAACCTCAAACATTTTGGTCCTTCCAATTCTTTTTTACATGACTGCTGCTCTGCAGAAAATTCCCAGGCTGAGGAAATGGAAATCTTTCCAAAAATTCATAAATGGCTCTGATCTGCCTCCCCTCTTCACATTATCTTTACACTGTGTGATTTTAAAATAAAATATGTTTAAAAAGCTAAGCACATCAGTGGTTAGAGATCTTTGTTGAGCAAGCTAAGAAGCCTCCTCCCGTCTTCCCCCAAAGATGTGCAAAAACTTTTAACTGTCCAGCTGCTGCTGGGCCTTCTGTCCTTTATCTGATACATGTCCCCAAAGGAGCTCATTGGGAGGTAAATGAATGCAACAGATTCTCACTAAGCATTTTAAGTCCATCCATCCTCAGATTCTGGAGAGCACTGAGGAAGTGAGGTGGGGTAGCACTAAGAACAGCAGCGAGCTGTCAGCGGTGCAGTTTGTCATTGTTCCCCACACAAAAGGCAGACTGTCACAATAAACAGCATTTACTCCCTTCGTATTTGTGGCTTAGGGCTGGAGAAGGGGAGGTGTCACTGGTTGTAACTGTAGAACACATAAATAATAATAGTAGCTTGCAAATCATAGATCAAAGAAAACAGAGGGAGTTGGCAACAATGAAGGCAAGAAAATAGATGCTTCCAGCACAAGCTAATTTACTACCCTTTTAAAAAATATGTTCTTTCTAACAGGAAAACTGGAATGATTTTGCTTCCCCTTTCAGCTGCAGGTAAGGAAGAAGAAACTTCTAAATCATCAGTCTCATGATTTATTTGGGGCACACAAGTATGGGTAGGTTATTTTTCATTCAAGAGATATTTTATAAATTAATGACTATTACCTTTATGAGCTAGATGTAAGTGGTAACCCTTTTGCTTACTGTAAACACAATAGTGTTACGGTGGTGTTGAGTATGCCAACTCGTTAAAGCCTGTAGGAATGCATGCATGAGGCCTTTCAGATAAGCTTTCTTAGAAAAACTGATTTTGGGATCTGATAAGAATTCCTAGTTTCTATTACATTTGGACAGTCTGATATCATCGGAGGTAAGACACCCAGCACCCTGACGATTGAAGGCTTGAATTACATCTTCCCTTTTGGACTCTCCAAAACATGAGAAATATGACAGCATGCAATGCTAAAATTGAGTCCGCATATGATACAGACCCTGGGCCACCTCATCATTCTCTGCAACCTATGGAAACTCAATGGGAGAATTCCCATAAGATGACAGAGACCAAGAAACTCTCCCCATGCTATTACAATGTTGGAAGGTTTCTCATTTACTGCTGGCAAAAAGTGTGTATTGTGGCTTCTAATAAAAACTTGTGAAACCACATGGGTGTAAAGTAATTTTTTTTCAACTTTTCAAGAAACTGGTGACAATGCTAAGTTCACTGTTTTAGCTTTGGGTGTGAAGTATTTCACCCTGTTTGTGATGGCAGGTTTACATCTGTGCTGTAACCTATTCTAACAGCTACATAATTGGAACTAGATTTTGCCCACGGACAGGGTTTCTCTTTATGGATTGCCTGTGATCATCCCCAACACAAAATATGATAAACTGTGAATGGATTGTATGATCATACATGTATATTACACTCTATGTGAGTACAGGAGGATTGACTAGTACTTTTCCAAAGAAAGGATGTTGTGTTCTAATACGGAAAGCTGACAAGCCCCAGAATGCAGAAGGAGCTAGGCAGTCCTGAGCATAATAATGGAATGCCCCAGACAGGAGAATAACCTGGAATTTACTTGTGAAGACATTCGGGCCATCAGCATGTGAGTAGTCAGGTTGCAAACTTTGCTGGTTGTTAGCCCTAACATTTGCTTTCGTACAGCAGTTTTGACAGTTGCACTGCTCACAGCAAACTGCCATCGGAGTTTGTTCTGCTTCAGTGCCACTTGGCTGTCACCGCCTGTCACGAGGCAAGAAAGCTCTAAAAACCTAACCCCATCCGACAGGGTTTAATCATTCCTATTACTCCTGTTGCCTGCACAGGCCACCTTGGAGCACACAGCATTCAATTTTTCCCCTTCCAACAGCACCTGTTTCGTAGTCTTCCATTGTTTTATTACTATTATTTTAAACAGAGTGATAAGCTACATTGTTTTGAGGAGACAAAAAAATCAAAGAAATTTATTTATGTATCCAAACAATAATACTGAAATTGACCAATGATGAACCAAACCAAAATGAAACCAAGGTCGTCTGTTTCTTCCCTATTTAAGTTGCTTCTTTCCCTACTTATGCTACTGGGCAAGAAGGGGAATAACACTTCTTTTGTTTCACTAGGATAACAAGGCAGAAGAGAATTGGTTATTTCTCAATTAGACAAAGCATATGGGAAAAGATACTAGCAACTTTTGTCCCTGTCACCCTTTGTCTCAGATATCTTTACATCTACTTACTTGCTTTTCTTGGTCTGTGAAATTAGGCAAGCCCCACTTCTTGGTCAGTGGCCAACTCTCCTAACACAGAGACACTCACTGAGGCTATTTAGAGATTTGTTGCTTCATCATCACATATTTCCCAAGAAAGTTCCCTCCACTGCCATCAATGAGGTGACAGTATACCAGAGATCACATACTTCGCCTCTTTTTTGCTTGTTAAAATAAGACACAGCAATCAGGGGCAATATAATATTCCCCACCATAATGAAATCCCCACAGTCTTGTAAACACTACTAGTATTGAAGTTATCAAGATCCAATAAGCCTTGATTGATATTTACTCTTAGAAATACATAGTAGTCTATCCCTACAACAATCCACAAAGAACGGGAGGGGCAGTACAGCAACATTACTAAGGATGAAGTGACAGAATTGCATGTGCTGATGTCACTTAGCCATATGTGTTGTAGTATCTCTTCTGGAGTACACGTTTGGGTTGAAAGTTGCTTGATTTTATCCAAATATAATGATTTCACAGAATTAATAAAAATAATTGGTCTGATTTCTGAATGGTCACTTCAACTTTGTGTTTAGATTCAAGCCATCTAGCATAGTACAGGTACTCAAATTTTTAAATTAATTGACTCTTATCCTTTTAAGAAGTTTGACAAACTTCTTAGTTTGTCCAAGGTATAACTGATTTTTAACTAGAACAATCTGAATCTTTTCCTGGAATCGTGTTATACCAGAAAAATTATCTCACTAAGTGAAAAAACAGTAAGAGTACAAAATAGGAAAGAACGTGTACAAAACTAGTATACTGCAAAGTTTTCAATGGAAATAATAAAGAAAAAGAATCATGAAAAAAATAACGAACCGAATACTCTGCAAATAAGTGAATGGTGGACAACCGGAAACATGATTAGGAGACCTTTGTTCCCTTCTTTCTTTCAATGAGCATTAGAATAAAAGGCAATCAACACAAGCTAGTGTCTGGGATATGTGGAGAAGCCAAGGACTTTACCACTTTAATTTACTGGCATCTGGGCAATAAAATTGCCCAAGCAGCTGGCACTGAGCTGACTCTCATGTCTGAAGCAAGAGAAACTAGTAAGAGTTCACTGGCAACCAGTAATCCCTCAGGTTTACCCTTGAGAACTGACTTTCCAAAATCTAACAAAACATGTGACCTTGATAAATGTCTTTGGAAAGGTAACAATAATCAAGGCTAGAGGAATCCTTTGGCCTGTACAATAACGTATTTGTATTCTGGGGGTTGCAAGTTAGATTAATTAAGGGTCATGACTAATAACAGAATAGAAATGTCAGACATAGATTGCTATGAGACAATTAGAAACCCTTTAGAATTGTCCAATTCTGAAACGAGAGTCATGACGGTAGGTGGATTTACCTGCTATCTAAGGCCTTTCAGAACACCTTCCAGTCTACCTTTCCAGCTTGTCTATAATCGCCTCCCAATCATAACCATCACGTCCCATCCAGATTGGGGTAGTAATCATTTCTCAAACATAGTTAATACATCTCCACTGTCATTCCTTTGTTAATGGCACTTGCTATTGAAAGGTCCTTCCCTTCTTTACCATTTGAGATATTATCCATCTTTTTTTTTTTTTTTTTTTTTGAGACAGAGTCTCACTCTGTCGCCAGGTGCTAGGCTGGAGTGCAGTGGCACAATCTTGGCTCACTGCAACCTCCGCCTCCTGGGTTCGAGCAATTCTCCTGCCTCAGTCTCCCGAGTAGCTGGGACTACAGGTGCACGCCACCACGCCCAGCTAATTTTTTTTTTGTCTTTTTAGTAGAGACGGGGTTTCACTATGTTGGCCAGGATGGTCTCGATCTCTTGACCTCGTGATCCGCCCGCCTCGGCCTCCCAAAGTGCTGGGATTACAGGCTTGAGCCATCACGCCCAGCCCATATTATCCATCTTTTCGAGACCCATTGCACAATCTTTCCTATCCATGAAATATTCCCTCATTTCTCCACCCAAAATGTCTCTTTCTTCTACTGAAACATAAAGCATAGGAATTGTACTTTCCTTACAAAAATAGGTTATATTACATCTGTCTTTTTCTCCCTATTGTTTTATAAGCAATTTAAGAGCAAGGATTATGTAATTGTCTGGTGTGTGTGTATGTGTGTGTGTGTGTGTCACTGGGATATAGAGCATAATGCTGGCAAAGGCATTAAATGAGGATGATAAGTTTTTTGTTATTGTTGTTTCTTTTATTTTGTTAAAATCATCATCGATAACTTCAAACCTTGCTTCTGTCAAATATGCTAATGTGACTGCCAGTCTAGTTACTGAACTGAAGATTTGTGATTAGTAAACTGACTTATAATATAAAATATAAATATCTGCTGACATAACTATACGTATAAAAAGTGTTTTGCAAAAAACACACTTGTCAATCTCATACAGTTGCTTCTTTCCCCACATCATTTTATTACCTAAATGAATAAGCCTCATTAAGCACCCAAATTCTATTAACTCTCCCCAGTGTTGCCTGCTGGCTGAGGAATCCCAGCAATTCATTTTGATGTGTACAGACTTACATAGCCTCTCCTCTGTACCTTGTACGATGTGTGGGTATGACACGTAAGGAGGTCTGTAAGTTACTCTGCCAACTGCTTGTCCAAAGTAAAAAACAAAAAAACTATATGCATATAATAAGCAGTATCTAAAACATTTCTCTTGGGACCTGAAACTGTAATATGTTACTAATGTTACCCATAGCATCATTTCAACAGGGTGTGTTTGCTGTTGATTTCAAAGGAAGTCAGTTTGAGTAATCAGCAAAGAATCTAAATTTGAGAAAAATGGCTCATGTCCAAGCACCAACCTGTACAAATATTTTTATATACTGGACTCAAGATAAATCCATCTTTTTTTTTCATTTTTGCAATACAACTGTGGGTATTATCCAAAAATAGCTGACTAGTAACTAGACAACCAGCCAGATCTCTAATGCTCCACGTGGACTCTGGCTGTTGTGTCTCCATCTGTATAGCCTGCTGCCTGCCTGTTTTGAATTATGGGGAGCAGAGAGGAGAATCCAAGAGATAAGGATTCAACGGCATAGGTTGCCTCTGCTCTTGCTTTCATGGCGGAGATATTTTTCTCTTTTATGCTTTGACAGTGTCTGATTATATAGGATTCCAACCAACCTCCTCACTTTTAAAGTATTTCTGTGTGAAGAACACCTGACCTATAGTTTGTTGAATACCAGGTGCAGATCTGATTACCTTCAGGTGTCCTAATGTTATTTGTACACATGTATTTCAGTTCTTTCTCATCCTTTGAGTCTATTTTTTCACACTTCCAAACTTGAGGATTCTTATTTTTTTTAAACAAATAGTATGACACTTATTAAGCAGAGGAATGCATTTTGCAAGATGAATCAATGAATCATAATCACATACTTCCGCATCCAATGTTAGGTTTCAGCTATGAACACTAAATCTCTATGGTGTGAGTGACAGCAGGTAAAGATTTTAAACTCTTTCCAGCACATAGGATAAGTCTCGTCAGTTATTAAATTGCCACTGAGCTATTTTTACTTTCTTTTTTTTTCCAGTATTCCTTTTATTTTTTTCTTGGACACATTATATGCCATGATTTTAAAAGATCTATTTTTTTTTCTATTTTGGAAACAAAAATAGAAATTCCTACCAACTGTTGACTTTACTTTTTCATAATTTTACTTTCTGTTCTGTGCTGTCTGTACAGCAGGGATTTGAGAAAATTAAACAGAGTATGTTGTGAATGACTCATACTCCAAAAAATAAAATGATACCATTGGAGTATTAGATAATAAATGCTAGTTTCCCTATTCTGTTTTGATTGATACCTACATTTAATTTGTTTGTTTTTTTTTTTTTTTGAGATGGAGTCTCACTCTGTCACCCAGGCTGGAGTGCAGTGGTGCAATCTCAGCTCACTGCAATGTCCGCCTCCAGGGTTCCAGCAATTCTCCTGTCTCCGCCTCCCTAGTAGCTGGAACTACAGGCATCTGCCAGCACGCCTGGCTAATTCTTGTATTTTTAGTAGAGATGGGGATTCACCTGGCTGGTCTCAAACTCCTAACCTGAGGTGATCTACCCACGTCAGCCTCCCAAAGTGCTGAGATTATAGGCGAGAGGTACCTACATTCCATTTTAAAATCTAAATGTAGTAACAAGGAATTTCAACTAATGTTATGGGTGAACTTGTCAGAAACAAGTCTCATGTCCTTTCTGCAGAGCTGCTGTGGTAGAGAGAACCATAGCTGGAGCATAGCCTAAGATTGAGAATATCAAAAGCAATGGCCTTTATAAAAGAGGAATTAGGAATGTGAGTCCAAGCTGCCACTTTTAAGCTAACGAGTTTTAAAGCAGCAAATCTGGTAAGCGGAATTGAAATAATAGCAAGAAAGCAAAGTTAGGAAACAGGAGATAAGAGTCAAGGTGATGGATTACAAAAAACTGTGGGTACACCTAGTGGAGAGGAATAGGCTCAGGCTCCTGCAGGAAAGTTGTGACATTGGCTCTGTGCCTTCTTTTCTGTTCTTAATTTACAGGTCAGTCTTTGTCCCTGACAAAATATCACGACAAAATTTCTCAATGAAAACTCCCACCCCGTGGAATACTATGCAGCCATAAAAATGATGAGTTTGTGTCCTTTGTAGGGACTTGGATGAATCTGGAAACCATCATTCTCAACAAACTGACACAAGAACAGAAAGCCAAGCACTGCATGTTCTCACTCATAGGCGGGTATTGAACAATGAGAACAAGTGGACTCTGGGAGAGGAGCATCATACACTGGGGGCAGCTGGGGGGTGCTAGGGGAGGGACAGCGAGGGATGGGGAGGGATAACATGGGGAGAAATACAGGATATAGTCAAAGGGGGAATAGAGGCAGCAAACCACCTGGTCATGTATGCACCTATGCAACAACCCTGCATGACCTGCACATGTACCCCAGAACCTAAAGAAAAAAAAAACCTCCTACCCCAACACAAATAAAATAAAATAAAATAATTTAAAAAAACAAACCCCACTCCAACACAAACAATGTGTGATACCAATTAATCTACGTGGAAAAAAGTAAACTTGGATGGAGGAAAGTGCCAGTGCCTGCCCTGTGGCTGCAACCATAGGATTTTTTCTGTAGAAACGACAGTGGGTTATTGGTCTGAGGAGGCCAGTGCTCATGCCTGCTACCTGAGGGCTTCCCTTAACGCTGTTGTACTTTTGAAAATGTGTAGTCAATGAGGCTCCATGGTGTGGTGGTTAGCACTCTGGACTCTGAAAATGTGTAATCGGTTCTGGATCAGAAAGTAGGTGCGTAACAACACTGTGAGGAGAAAGTTCCTAGAATGGGTCATAGAAAAAATTTAATAGTCTTGGATTGCAGACTGGGAAAATGGCAGTTTCTTTTTTTTTTCTTTTGGAAGCCTGTAGTAGTAGTTGCTAAATTCAATTTTAAAAACGATTCTATCGAGACCATCCTGGTCAACATGGTGAAACCCCGTCTCTACTAATACAAAAAATTAGCTGGGCACGGTGGCGCGTGCCTGTAATCCCAGCTACTCAGGAGGCTGAGGCAGGAGAATTGCCTGAACCCAGGAGGCGGAGGTTGCGGTGAGCCGAGATGGCGCCATTGCACTCCAGCCTGGGTAACAAGAGCGAAACCCCGTCTCAAACGATTCTAACTTTTACATCAGCAGAAAACAAGATGGTTCGTTGGAAATAATTCTGGCTTCCAAATTAATTCTTGAGTTAAAAGACTGGACTCATCATTTACTAAGGACCTTTGTGTACATTCATTTCCAAGTCCCTACATTAATCCTAATCCCGTAATGCTATTGTTAACATTGACGAAATAATGATGGTGAATCTCTAGCATGGAGAATTTAACAAAGTAAGTGCTAATAATATATCCCAATAAACATAAACATATAGAATGCAATTTTGATCATTCTACTGTGTGGTGTGACTAGTTGAAACTTAGTCATATGGCCAATTTGAACTAGCAGCCAGCTGGTAAAAGGACTATTTTTCACAAATTATTGTATGCTGAAATTTTCTAAAGTAGGGATCTCTCTGTAGAAGCAGATACAGCCTAAGTCGAGGGCATGCTGGTATGAAAATTAAAACAAAGTAATTGATTGTCCTTTTTTAAAAATGCAGGGGTGCTCTTCAATCACCCCTGTCACATATTGACCTTGTTGGAAGCCAGCAGCATTATTTTATATCACAGTTCTCTAAAGGTAAAGCTGTGGGTACCTGTTACCCTTTTTAAAAGCCACCCAACGTGATGTGGGTGGCCCAAAACTGACCCAACACATCTCAGAGAAGCATAAGAGAAAGTTGCGTCCTCTTTGGTTTATTTGATATCTAGCCAACATGTGATATTTGGTGGGGAACCTTGACCTGGAAATCCGTGGGTTGTTATAAAAGTAAACATTTTGGGCTAATTAATGTCCTGGAATGAACTAGGATGAGTGCTTTCCTAAGGCTGACCTGACACAACAAAAAGTTTGGAATAAAACCCTGTGGAGATGTATTTCTAGAAAAAGAGTAATTGGATCCACTGAGTAGAAAAGTTAACCCTGCCTAGTTCAGCTAAACAGACACAAGAAGAAAGTGCTAAAAAGGGTTTTATTTGATTGTTGTGATAGACCTATGGACCTATTATAAGTGATAAAGTTGGTAAAACTGTTAAGCACAGAAGATGAAATTTTCTTTGGCTTTCCATAACTTTTTCATCATTTAGGACACATACTAGGCACCAAATAAGACATGGTCCATCCTTGCCTGAAGAACTCATAATTCTGCTCTCCTCTCTTGAGGTTCTGTTACCCCCCAACCATGAACAAAGTGAGCTTTCATGCCACCTTCCAGTAGCTCAGGATCACAGTAATCCCTCACCCAAGTTTCGTGGCTGGAAACCTTTACTTTTAAGGTCCAATAAAGCATGCCTTTCCCGTGTCCTTTCTTCTCCGCTTTCCTCTTGGAGCAAAGCAGGTGGACAAACTCATCTCTGTTAGGAGGTTGATAACTGACCAGTGGGTTCTATCTCATTGACTTGGGAGGGAATTCATTTTAATAAGGGATTACTGAAGACTCAGAGATTAATTCAGAGAAATAAATAATTAATGGTACTGTGATAAGACAGTAAGAGATATATTTCGGGCAAGTGGGTGGTTCTGGAGCCCCTTGAAAAGCACCTTGTCAAAGATTATTTGATCCATACATTACGCTAACTCTAGTTTTCCCACTTACGGAAAGAGGTCAAATTTGATAATAACAGGCAATAATTTAAAGAAGAATTTGAGACAAAATTAATGGTCTGAAGTTGCAATATAACTTTCATCTTGCAATATTCACAAAAGAAGCTGAGCTTGTTAACACACCAACCATCCTTAAAGTATACAATATTGGCAATAAAAGCACAAAAATATAATAACTTTAAAAAGAAATCGTCTTTTGAAACACTGCTAGCCAGAGTGTTCTGCAGATGAAAAGCAGAGACAGACTTTCTCTTTATTACAGTCACATACTTGTCCTCAAACATTTTTCTTTTGAATGGGCAGAAATGAGTTTTCTTTTTTTAAAAAAGCAGCATTTCAAACAATGTGTTTTCTTGTGATAAGAGATCTGTTTTAATGTCTTTACAAAAGAGGACCTTCAAAATGGTATGTTACAGGGGAAAGCATTAGGATTACAAATCACACTGATTTTAAAGGACCCAAAAATCTCTAAAATTGCCCCACCCTTTGCCAAGTTCTTTCTGCAAGACACATTTTTCTTTTTCCTCAGGAAGATTTATGTTAGAGTTATTTGTTAGTTAGTGCTGTTTTGTGAAGAAAACAAAGCCAAAAAGGACCGCTCTTAAAATTTCTCAAAACAGCTCTCATTTTTTTTTCTAATCACAGGGGTTAAAGTCAAAGTAATATATCTTCTTCCTAGAAATCTTCTCTAGTGCAATCTTGTTTAGAAAATAACCACTACAAAGCCAACTTTACTATTATATTTTCTTGCTATATTTTTCCTTGAAAGTAAATGCTTTACTTTAGCATCTTGATCTTTTACCATTATAATAAATGTCCTCTAACATAGAATTTTAAAAATATATTTGACTTATAAGTCTTATTTAGCAAAATTATTTGAAAAATAGTTCAGAATTATTCTATATTATTCTAGATTTAAGTTACAGCATAATAATTTATGCGTGCTGTATGCAGTGACACCTGGCCCTCGGCCTCCTGTCTAACAATATACTAGACAAGAATTATTACTCCATAATTCACACCCTGTCATGTCTTATTGCTTAATTAAAGCACAACCTTCCTCTACATGACAAGCAATTGGACTGTTAACATTATAGATGATTATCCAACCTAACATATTTTATTTTTACAACTTACTTTTTCTATGTACACAGGATGCTTATTTCAGAGATACCTACCTCTGAAAACATGAAAAATCTGTTTCCCTACTTGCCTTCTGGCTACTGTATAAACTGTCACTAGCAAAAACATGGGCAAAATACTACGTGTTAGGAATTAGTAATTTTGATAGAGAAATAGTCATCTACCATCTATAAAACAAATTACTATGCAAGTTTGATGGCATTTGAGTGTTTTATATTGACCATGTTAACACTAAGGCCTATGTATAGGTGCACATACTTGTGAAATAAATATAAATAAAATGTGCAGGGTCTGTATAAGAAGACCTGAAAACTCTACTGGAGAATGCAAAAGAGAATAAGTACATGATCAAACCTACCAAGCATTTGGATAAGAAGATTATGTAGTGCAAAGATATCATATTTCCTCAAATTTATCTATGAATTTAACAATAATTCCATTTGAATTAAAAAATCAATGGAAATGTTTTTAACTTTACAATGTGATACCAAAGGTTTTGGGTTAAAAAATAAGTATTTAAAAATTACTAGAAGAATCCTTGGGGAGGAGAGGAGAAAGCAGTAAATAAGGAGCACCGACCCTTGTCATGTACTAAAATAGATTACAGTGTTACAATAATTAGCATAGCTAGATGCTGGTACAGACACGCTAAGAGAATGAGAGGGATCAAAGTGAGTGTGGAAATAAACACAAATGCAAATGGAAATTTGGCTATGACATCAATAATATTTGAAATAAATGGAATATAAAATACTGGCTATTTGAAGAAAATAGAAAACTGGATTCTTACCTGATTTTCTACCTCAAAATAAATTTCAAATGAAACAATATTTTAACATCAAAAATAGAATCATAAAAATTCTGGGACATAAATTCATTTATAAAGTTGATAAGACTTTTCCAAGCAGTCTGTAAAACTCACAAGTCATAAAGACTGCCAAATTTAGGAAGAATGTAACAAAAAAAAGCAAAAGGCAAATGAAAATCTGAGAGAAATATATATTTGATACATATAAAATAATAATTCTCTTAATTTTCAAATAAAATATCCAAATCAATCATAAAAAAGATAATTAGCACAATAAAAAAGTGGGCAAAAATTAGGTAAACTACATTCTTGACTATATCAATATCTTCGTTATGATACTGTACTAAAGTTTTGTAGATGTTACCACTAGGGGAGAAGGGGCAAAGGGTACTTGGGATCTCTCTGTATTATTTCTTACAATTGCATGTGAATTTACAATGATTTCAAAATTAAAAAGTTCAATTTCATTTTAAAAACTATAAAAAATTTAAGAAAGACAACTTAAAGAAATAGAAAAATTCTAGTGCCCACTAAACAGATGAAAAGATAGTCATTTTTACTCAACATGCAAATAAAAAAGGGATGGGAAGAAATTTCTCCTTCTATTAACTTAGTAAAAATTTAAAATGCTCAATAAATAATGTTGGTAAAGTAAAAATTTAAAATGCTCAATAAATAAGTAAGGGTGAGGGTAAGAGGAAAGTAGTCTCTCATTTGCTGTTGGTGGAAATACAAATTTTTGTAATCTTATTAGAAGGCAATTAGGCCATATACATAAACAAATTTTAAATGCACTTGTCCTTGACCCACTGATGGTAATTGGCTTCATGAATACATAAGCAAAATTTCTCAAATATATACATATGCAAAGATATACAACCACACTGTTTGTAATAGTGAAAAACTGGAAATGACAAAAGGGTATATCAATGGGAAAAAATATTGACAAATACATTTTGGCACACCCATAAGCAAGCAGCTATTAAAAAGAATGTGTGGAATATCTCTGAGTTAATAATATACACCACAAGTAAACAGGGAGAGAGCAATGTGCAAAACAATGTAAACATTTTCGTATAAGTAAAAAAATATAGCTGATTAGTAGAGAAGTGGTTCAAGGGATAGATAGGTACGATAGTTAATAAAAAGAGAGGCAAATAGATTTCTGTGTAGAGAAAAAGAAAGTGGTACCTAAGTAAGCAGAGTCATAGTTATACAGGTAGAATAAGATAGCTAGATAATTAAATGGCTGTCAATAGAAAGTAGACAGCCAAAGAAAATTTTTTTCCTGCTTTTGCCTTAGTACTATCCACAGACTATTGTCCCCACCTCCTTAAATACCCTATCTTTGAATCATCAGACTCCATCATCCTTTATAGCCGTTCCTTGTAATCATCTACAGATCCCCTGCCCCCAGGCCATTCGCTTGGATTCCCTGGAGATTTTCTATCCTGGTTTACTCTCAGCCTTTCCAACATGACTCCTGCCAAAATCCTGGGTGACTTGAATATCCACATGGGTCCTTTCAATAGCCTGGCCTTTCCCATTTGAATACCAAAGTTCTTGGACTCCAGCCTCCTCCACTCTCCTTTAACCATTCACTCACATGGCTGCAGTCTAGGTTTTTTTCATTACAAAAACCTCTCCATTATCTCTGTGTTTAGCAGGCTGTTAACGTTCCTTCCTCCTGCCATTCCAGCTCCTTCCCTAGGGAACTCAGTCACCCTGCAGCTGCACTTACACTCTTTTGATCCTAACATTATTCCTCTGCCTCTCACCCCCTCCCTTATTCACGTATCCAGTTTCAATTCCACAATCCTGTACCAGAGTCACCTCCTTTCCCATACTATCATCTCACTTACTCCGCTTGAGTTTCTAAATATTCATGTGGTAAAACCCCAACCATTGTTAAATCCAATTCTCTGTCAACTCGTCTGCACATGCACAGGTGAATGTCCTGAAGAAAACTATGCAACACACAAACCAAATTGGTGACCACTCACCTCCACAGTCCTTTTGTTCTTCTGGGTTTTCATATTATTTCCCCACTCTGTTTATTCTCCCTCCTCAATCACAACTTCATGCATTTTTCTGTATCTTCAGACCTTCTCCACAATCCTCAACCTCGGCTAATGACATTGTTTATGGCATTAAAAGAAAAAATGAACAAGTGAGCTAGAAGAGATCTTCCCCAAGCTCTCTCCTCATCCACCTCCCTTTCTACATTTGTGCTTATTTACAGCAATTTCTTTGCAATGGCTCAACCTGCACTTTTACCGTAGGCCTGATCCCCTCTCATGGACCTCAGGGACCCCAACAGTTCTTCCTTCTTTCTGGCATCATCAACTTTCCCTTATCAATGGAATCATTCCTAACAAATGTAACAACTATAAAACATACTAATATGGTTCTTTTAAAAAAAAGCTTTCTCCCTTCTTCTGTCTACAGCTACTGCTGCATTTTTTATATTCTGATTTCATAACAAAATTCCTTGAATGAGCAGTCTCTCCATTTCCATTTCTCTTCTCTATTCTCTTGGGCCTATTTCAGTTCAGTTTTCTCTCTCACCACCAATGACCTAACATTGCTAATTTAAGCCAATCTTTCCATTCCCTGACGTAATGGCAGAATTTTACAAATGGCTTCCACTTGGCATCCAGGAAATAAATCACCCTTTTCTGGTTTCCTTTTACTTTATGGACTACTCCACAGAATTCTGACTTCTTAACATTGGGTGTCCATGTTTTAGCCCTCGATCTTCCTTTCTTCTCTACTCATAATCACTCCTTTCATGATTTTACCCAGTCAGATGACTTTAAATACCATCTATATACTGAGAATTCCTGAATCCCTATCTCCAACCAATATAGTAGACTCATAGATTACGCCGTTCACTTGACATTTGCAATTCGACATCTAAGAGGTATCTAAAACTGGGCCAGTCCAAACTGCAACCCAATCCACTTGTTCTCCTAGTCTTCCTTACCTTCGTAAATTACAACTCCATCATTCTAGTTGCTCAGACCAAAAACTTTGGAGGTCATCTTTGGCTCTTCTTGATCTCTCATCTCACACCCAATCTATCGTCAACTTTCGTCTGTTGTGCTTTGAAAATATATTTGGAATGTAAAACTGCTTGGGACCACTTCTTCCTCTACTTTTCTGTTTCAAGCTGCCCACGTCCCTTGCCTGTATTTTTGTAATAGTCTTCAGCTAGCCTCCCTTTCTGTCCTTTCTCTTGTTCAGTCTGTTTTTGAGTTTAACAACCAGGGATATCTTTTAAAAATATCCATCAGATACTATCTCACCATAGTCAGAATGGGTATTAATTATTAAAAAGTCAAAAAACAGATGCTGGTGAGATTGCAGAGAAAAAGGATTTACACTGTTGGTGGGAGTGTAAATTAGTTCAACCATTGTAGAAGACACTTCAGTGATTCCTCAAAGACCCAGAGGCAGAAATACAATTTGGCCCAGCTATCCCATTACTGGGTATATGCACAAAGGAATATAAATCATTCTATTATAAAGATACATGTGTGTATATGTTCATTGAAGCACTATTCACAATAGCAAAGACATGGAATCAACCTGAATGCCCATCAAGAATGGACTGGATAAAAAAAATGTGGTACATATAAACCATGGAATACTATGTAGTCATAAAAAAAGAACAAGATCACGTCCTTTGCAGGGACATGGATGGATTTGGAAGCGATTATCCTCAGCAAACTAATGCAGGAACAGAAAACCAAACACTGCATGTTCTCACTTGTAAGTGAGAGCTGAATGATGAGAAGACATAGACACATGGCGGGGAACAACACACACTGGGGCCTGCTGGGAGTGGGGTGAGGAGAGGGAGAGCATCAAGAAGAATTGCTAATGGATGCTGGGTGTAATACCTAGGTGATGGGATGGTCTGTGCAGGAAACCACCATGGCATATGTTTACCTATGTAACAAACCTGTACATCCTGCACATGTACTCCTGAACTGAAAAGTTGAAGAAAAAAAATCCATCAGATTACGGCATCCCTCTCCTTAAAATCCTCCAAAATTCCACATCCAGGAAAAATGTTCTTTAAAAGCTCCCCATCTTACATAGATGAAAAATTAAAATCTGTGAGTAGCCTTACATTTTCTGAGTCTGTGACTGTCCTGCCACTCTTGCCCTGGTGCCCACACCCCTGCCTATTCCACCTCTCTGAGCCCCTCTGCTGCACTTGACTCACGAGTGTCTTTTCTGAGAGTCTTTGCATGAGCTGCTTTCTTCCCAGAACAATTTCCCCAGATATCTGCAGGGTTCCTTACTTCACCTCCTTCAAGCCTTTGCTCAAATATCACTTTCTCAGGAAGACCTTCCTTATTTACAAAAGCACTTCCAATCATCCTTCCCTATTTTATTTTCCTCCATAGTACTTATCACCGTGCCACACATACACACATACATGTCTATTCTATTATGTCTATAGTCTGTTTTTCCATGAGAGCCAGAAAATCTTTTTAAAAGTATCTGTTTTGGCTGGGCGTGGTGGCTCACGCCTGTAATCCCAGCACTTTGGGAGGCTGAGGCAGGCAGATCACGAGGTCAGGAGTTCAAGACCAGCCTGGCCAACATGGTGAAACCCCATCTCTACTAAAAATACAAAAATTAGCTGGGCATGGTGGTGCATGCCTATAATCCCAGCCACTCTGGAGGCTGAGGCAGGAGAATTGTTTGAACTGGAACCTGAGAGGTGGAGGTTGCAGTGAGCTGAGATCCTGCCACTGCACTCCAGCACTCCAGCCTGGGCCACAGAGCCAGACTCTATCTCAAAAAAAAACAAAAAACAAAAAACACCAAAGAGATATATATATATCTGTTTTGCTAAATATTACAATCCTAGCACCAGAAATAGTTTCTGGTATATAAAAAGCCCTAAGAATTTGTTGAGTTAATGCATAAATGCTATACAGATATTTTTTAAAATATGCACTTCTATGAAAGAAATTATGAGAAAGTATAACTAGTAATTATTTTAGAGGAAAGAGAATTTTGTAAATTTCTGTATTTTTTTCCTAATGATGTATATTGCTACTTTTCAGAAGTCAGAATTATAACAACACAACTTGGCAGCAAAATTATAAGACAGCTGTTATTTTTTTTCTATATACTTCCTTTTTTTTAAGCTAACAAATATTTTAAATGAATCTACACATTTTAAAAAATTGCTGTTAAAGTTACAAGCAAGGACAAACAGCAGTGGAATAAAGAATTGCCCAGCTTACTGAATAGCCCCTCATCTGAAGAACTATATGAATTTTAAATGAATACTATACAATGCCTATCAAATGACACAAGCAAAGTGATAAGTTTTCTGATTTGAAGAACAGAGAAGAATTTACTGAGGTTTGATTATATTATGTGTAACTAGAGGATGAACCCCATTTCTCCTGCTATGTTCATTCATGTATCAACTAATAATAATATGGTTGTGTTGTAATGTAGCATTGGAAAACACAGATCTGGTAGTCCATGTTCAGAAACAGAATAGACTGAGCTAGTTTTATTAGTTTGAATGATAGGCTATTATATTAATGGTTCCACCCTCGGCAGGGTGGCCCTCGCTCATCCTAGTGCTGACTAGGCCCCATTTCGTAATGAATGATGGCCTCTGTCAGGCACCAGCACTCTGATCATCCAACACGTACAGAGAAAAAAGTTGCTAATAATTCAGGCACATTTTACCAACTTATATCCAAAGACATTGACAATGCAGTATTGTTAAAGCATGCTGAGTTTTCGGTTAACTGCATTAAAAATATGTGAACTCAAGTAGAAATATCTGCCAATACTATGAACATATGGCTCCTTTTTTAACTAATAAATATTTCTACAGATATGAGACTAATGAAGCACACAGTGATACTGCCTTTTCATGATTATTAAATATACAAATTCTCAAGAGATATTAATAGATTTAGGTCATCTCAAGCATAATTTCATAGAAAACCACTTCAAGTACCATGCCTTGCTTAGCATATAATCTATGATGAATGAATGTGATATGAACACACAATTACAGAAAGTAAAAATAAACACCTTGGCTTTTTGAGATATATATTTCATGCTCATTACACCTAAGTAATTTTTAAAAACAGAAATGTCATATTATTTATATTTCAGTGTCCTTGTTACATTGTATTGGATGCTGAGCTTCACCAAATTACAAAAAGTTCTTACAGTCAAGAAGCTGTTCCATTTTTATTCCATTTCAGTCATAGAAAGACAGCCTTGATACTAAAAGCATTTTATATTTGTTTAGGAGATCATCAGCTCAGGATTTTCTGGTATCTCTCAATTTTTCTCCACTTCAGCTTTTCTCACAGGTAATAATAAAGCTATTTTGATAGAAATGTAGCCATCTTATGGTTTTCTTTTTAAGTGGGGCTCTGTATTTTTCCCAATTTGAAACAGTAGGTTCAGTAAAGTACAGCCAGGTGGAAAGAGAGCAAGTGTGGAAGCAACATGTTCTCCCGAATGTTTCAGGAATCCAAAGTCTGAATTCTTTTTCATTTTTGTTACCAGTTCATGGTGGTCCCTCCTAGATATTTTCTGAAACTAAACTTGTTTGCTTCCACCACCTTTTTCTTGCCTTTTTTTTTCCAGTGCTGATTTTTTGGAATGTGTAGGTTTGGGAATTTATTTACTATTTTCAAGACTGATTGTAGTTTTCTCTATTGTTTGGTATTTTTTCCTTTGGTTTTCACCATTTGCTTTTTCTACTTCCATTCATTTTGTTGTATCACTTATGCTTAATAATTTCTTAAACTAGAGTTCTTTGTGGTCTTCATTCCCTCATTCTCCTTTAAAAATGTATATAGTTAGACTCAAGTACCATTTATATTTTGTCTGAATAAAACATACATATATATATATTCATAGTGTAACATGTTAAATAAAGTTAATATTCTGAAATTCTCGTATAATTCATATTTTTCTCAAAAATAATCGAAACTGAATTTTTCATAATTGTGAAGGTATTAAAAATATGTCATTAAAAACTTCAAGATATAAATGAGGAAATCTAATATAGTATAATTATGTTCATTTTTAGCAAATGGTCCTGTCCATAAATTTTATTTTAGACTACTAAACCACCTAGATCATGCCAAGTGGTTTATTAAATTTCATGGAAGTAAGAGCTTTAGTATACCTATAGATTTCATTCAGAATGAAATAAACATAAAAGAAACATTTCAGTATGTGCTTTGGCTGAGGCTGGGGATTAGGTGTGTTTACAGTTAGGTAAATTTCTGAAAAATAAATTCAGGGAGTAAAATTGGATTTGATTTCAAACAATCCTTCCATAGCATATGCATTGGTTGCTACGCAACATAATTTAATATCAACAAATGATGCCAAGTGCTTTTTGCATACTGTAATTGGCTTGCAAGTTTTGCTGCTTGAAAATTGTGAAGAGAATGTGATTATTTAAATTTCAATGGCTATGTTAAAAATGCTAATTTTTATAATTAAAAAACCTACAACAAAAAGCATATACCTTAAAACTGAAGAAAAGAACCGTCTTCTGTGATAATAAATGTATAACAGTCTGGAAAGTTCTTCTTCCACCCCTTGGGAAAGCACAGACCATATTGAGGTAACTTTTGATGCTGGTCTACTCACCTAGCTTCTCTGATGAGTTGGCTGTGGAAAGCTATATAGAGGCAGAGCTCAATTAGTGTAATTTATGTATCCTTGGACGTCAATCATTCCTGTTGAGAG